>NW_026526777.1:37853685-39121185 GCF_024362965.1 Panthera pardus
TATCCAGCCTATCCTTTAATTGTAGTGTTTAGATCATTTATATTTAGTGTAATTATAGATACAAGTGAGTTTAAGTCTACTGTCTTGCTATTTATTTTTAATTTATTCTAGCTCTTCTCTGCTTCTTTTTACCTCCCTTCCTGCTTTTATTTGTATATAGCAAAACATTTTTTAGTATTCCATTTTAGCTATTTCTCATGGGGTTTTTGTTTATTTTAGTGGTTTCTCTAGAAGTCAAAATATATATTCCTAACATCACAACCATATTTTGAAGTAATATTATAATATTATATCACTTCATGTACAAGGTAAGAAACATACAATAATATATTTACTCCCTTTCTGGCTTCCGTGCTACTGTTATAATATGTTAATTATTTCTACATGTTATAAGCCCCACAAATTCTTAATTTTTGGTTAAAAGTCAATTGTATAGACTCACTGAACTCCTATTCAATGACTTATAATGTTACTATTTTTTTTTCTTTAATCTTCAAACTGTCCCCCATTTGGTCAGTAGGAATCCCTTCATGTTATCTCCTGTGTCCTTTCGATATGTTAGTACTTTGTTACTTCTGGTAACAAGCCCTAGGCTCATCTTATACTTCCCTGCCCTTACCCTGAAATCAGCCATTTCTCCAAGAAGTTTTGGTTCCTTTTAGTGGAAGATGATCATCATAAGTGAGGATCTGGGTGCTCAGTGTGCTCCTTCCTTCTGGAGTGTCATTTATTGCTTCTAGGCCTTTGTCCTTTCAATGGATAGAACTCGGAAATTATAAATGTAAATGTAAATATAAATAAATATAAATAATATAAATATACATAAACATGCACATGTGTATCTATTTCCATATCTATCTATCAAAAACCATGAGATATAACCAATGCCTCCAATTCCAACCCAATATCGCGGGGTTTATCTTCCCCATTCCATACTTGTAACTCCCTTCACTAACAGGATTGGCTTTCATTATCCTGAATATATTACATATTTGCTTAGTCCACCTGTATGTAACCAATGTCCTGGCTGTTCTGGGCCCAGTCCTTGGTCCTTAAGTCCCACTGATTTCCACCAGTGACATCAGGGCTGACTTTTTGTCCTTTGCCCCCCTAATCTCTGCTGGCCATGTTGGGGCAAAAACCTAGGCCCTGATGAAGGACTCAGTAGCCCTAACATAGAAGCAAAAGAGACGGCTGGATTGATTCAAGAGTGGTGGCCGGTAAAGAAGATGCAATGGGAAAAATCAGGGACCTTGGATGCTAAGAAGGCCACGGGATATGTCACAGGTTTCATGCAGGATGTAGAAGAAAAATATGTCAGGAGGCATGCTGCATTGGTTGAAATGGAGGGGTGAGAGCACTGGAGAGCCTGATAAAATCAGAGAATAGGTATGGTGGGAATCTGGGAAACCCCGTCATTTCCAACTAGTTAGCCAAATGTCTGATTATATCTACACGTGAACCACACTACAGTGATTGCACTGGAACTTTTACTGTCAAGTGGGTCACATCCGGGAGAGCTGCCATTAAACGTTTTTCCAAACGGGTTGCAGGTGCTTCCCCTCCAGTAAATTAAATCCCTAATAACAGAACTAAAGGAAGCACATGTACACAGACTGAATATAATACTGGCCCCCAATCAAAAATCATCAGGAAGTCAAACTTCAAGGCAAGCCCCTGTCCTGAAATGACTCTTTCATGATCAGATAGCACAGGTATCAAAGAGAAAAGGCATAGATGGACCTTTGACCAGTTCCTGAACCCAGAAGGTCTGAGGTTCTGAGAGACCACCTGGAAATTGGATTGGTTAAAATCAATAAATGAGTAAATAAACCGGAGCTGGGCTTTGCAGACCCAGTAGGATTTCTGTCAATAAGAGGGAGAAGGAGTAGAGTTCACATGAGAAGCAACTAACTCACGGGTCTAAAGCGAGCCACAAACGCACCAGAACCGTGTGACAGAACAGTAGATACATCTGCTCCACTGGATGTGACACAGGTCGGGGCCTTGGCAGAGTCACGTCTCCATCCAAAGCCAGGCGCTTGGTGCCACTTGGCAGTATCTGTGTTGTCAGTTTCCTCCTTTCTTCCCTATGATGGCTTTTCAAAATCTCCCCTCTCAGAAGACAGCCTTACTGGCTTCGGTAATAGACATCAAGACTATCAGTCATGAACTTCCTTGATCTCCTTCCTCTGCACCTACAAATTATTGCATCAAATTTTTTTTTATTATTTTTTAAAGTAATCTCTACACCTCTGTTTAAGTAATTTCATGACCCTGAGATTAAGAGTTTCATGCTCTAGGGGCACCTGGGGAGCTCAGTCAGTTAAGCATCCAACTGAGGCTCAGGTCGTGATCTCACAGTTTGTGAATTCGAGTCCCGCGTCATGCTCTGTGCTGACAATTTGGCCCTGGAGCCTGCTTCAGATTCTGTGTCTCCCTCTATGCCCCTCCCCCACTCACGCTCTGTCTCTCTGTGTCTCGAAAATAAATAAGCATTAAAAACAAAAAAGACTTGCATGCTGTACCGACTGAGCCAGCCAGGTGCCCCTAAATTATTGCATTTATATCTATTCACAACTTCTTTCCTTCCCGATCACAGGAAGACACATCCTGTCCAAGGCTAATTCTTCAAACTGCATTCCGACCCCTTTTCCTTCTCCCTCCCCAGAAACATTGTTGCCACAGTTATCACCCTCAGCACCTTTCAGGCTTTTTCAAAAGCCGTGAACAGGCAAATGTCTGTCCCACCAGAAGCACATGAAATTTTCATCCTATACACTTTAGCTATTTCCTTTTCTTTATCTTTTCTTGAATAGCAACACTTTTTTGTTGTTGTTAAATATCATTTTACGTGTTTTTCTAATTATAAAAGTAGTACACGTTCCTTATAGACTATTTGCACAAAACTGTACTGAAAGACCTTTTGTAATCCTGCCACTCATTCTTGGGTTTCCATGTATATATGGCTGTCTAACACTTCACAGCTGATATTTTGCTGAGCGCTTTCTGTGTGCCCAGCTCACCGTGATCTCCAATGAGAGACTTACCCACAGATGTGCATCGAGTCAGTGGCATAGTCTAGATTCAGTCTTAGCAAGTCTGGCTTGAGAGCATAAGCTCCTAAATTAGCTCCGTATGCTTCTAATTTACACCCAAATCAGAATCATATATAATAGGCAGAGGGCGAATTTTTCAGTACCACAAAATAATGTTTCAGAAATGTGATTTCTAAGCATAACCAAGATTTTCAATATAATGGCTGGCCAGTCTCCAGTCAGCTGTCAGCCCACTGGCACTTTTGCCCTCATCCTCACCGCTCAACAACACACACTGAGCCCACAGGGCTAAAGGCAACCTCTTTGAGGCCAAATCCAATGGACACTTTAGAACCCTTCTCTTTCTTGACCCCCGAGCAGTATTTGAGACCATTATCCCTTCCTTCCTTCTGTCATTTAGTCAGTAAGTATTTATTGAGCGCCAATTATATTCTAAGCACAGTGCCAAGTATCAGAAACTTCCTTTTCTATTGATTTCCAGGACATATTCTCCTTTGCTTTCCTCCTCCTTCTCTGACCATGTTTTCTTAGTCTCAAACTTCATGTCCCCCTGGTCCTCAGCCTCATGTTAGGGTCTTCACCAGGGTCTCTCTGCCCTGGCTGTGCCTTAGAATCACCTGTGGCACATGCCTGGAGATTCTGATTCGGGGTGGAGCCTAGGCATCAATATTTGAAGATGTCACATGTCTTCCACTCAACAGTTGATTTTCCTCCTGTGTTCCTCATCCCAGGAAATGGCATACCTCTCCATCTACTTGCTGAAGCTGGAAGCCTTTCCTTCTCTTCCTCTTCCAATCAACCACTATGTCCTGTTGATTCTATCCACCTTCCACATGTCTCCATCTCCATTGTCATTACTTACATTCAGACCATCATCATTTCTTAGCTGGATTATTGAAAATACCCCCCCAGTTGATCTTGCCTCCAACCTTGCCTCACTCCAATCTCTTTGTTATTTTTGTTGTTCCACAATGAAAATAACTTTGCCGTTTCTTTCCTGATTATATAAGTAATACATGATCAATATAAAAATAAGACAATCATACCAAGATAAGGAAGAAAGAAAATGATTACCTGAAATCTCACTACCCTGAGATACTTCTATTCCTCCGTCAGCTTTTTAACCTTGATCAATCATATGAGAAAAGAGTCTGAACCTTGTCTCTTGCTGGGATTCAGATGCCTCAGGATGGCCCTCAGGGAGGGAGAATTTTAAGTAGGAACAAAGAGGGCTCAGAAGGAGTGAATATATAATTGGAAATAAATGGTACAATATCATAATGCTGTTTTGTTCTGAATAGAAGGCACTTAAAAATTTTTTTTCTATACCTTCCCTTCTCTCTCTTTCTTTACTTCCTGCACCCCACCCCTACGCCAGTTAATCAATGCTAAGAACTTGGTATGTATACTTCCACTTTTCTTCATGCTCACATAATCGTATATTGTGTTTGCCTCCTCACAACAGTGACCAGCTACAGAGGTTTAATTCCTTGAGGGTTTATGCTTATATGAACAAAGCCCAGGGCTCTATAAAGTGATCAGGGAGCCAGGTTCCTTCAAACTGTCTGCCTTGCGATCTTTCACACGGTCATATCTTCAAAGCCATAAAAATGTTTGTAAAAGTGCCAGCTATCACATTCCCATTTCAGATAAAAAAAGAGAATACCACTCCCCAGCCCCAGCCCCAGACGTAGCAGCCAACGAGATGTTGATGCCCAAGGAGAGCCGTATTGTCATTATGAACTCCTTTTCAAGAAGGGAGCGACGATAGCCAAGGAAGACATCCACATGCCTAAACCCCCCGAGCCAGCAGACAAGAATGTGCCCAATCTTCACATCATGAAGACCATGTAGTCTCTCAAATCACAGGGCCACGTAAAGGAACAATTTGCCTGGAGACATTTTTGCTGGTATCTTACCAGTATCTCTGTGACTACCTCCACCTGCCCCCTGAGATCGTGCCTGCCGCTCTGTGTCACAGCCGTCCTGAGATGGCAGGCCAGGGCCCGAAGGTCTGGAGGGAGAGAGACCTGAAAGACTCACCTGAGGGGACACTGACAGAGACAGAGACAGAGACAGGGCTGTGTCCCTTGGTGCCAACAAGGAAGCTGAGGCCGGAGCTGGGTCAGCAACTGAATTCCAGTTTAGAGGTGGATTTGGTCATGGTCAGCCACCTCAGTAAAAGTGGACGAGATGGTTTTGTGTTAAATCTGTAGGCAGAAAAAGAAAAAAGAAAGAAAGAAAGAAAGAGAGAGAAAGAAGGAAGGAAAAAGAAAAAAAGAAAGAAAAGGGGAAGACCAATAGCAAGAAAGAGCTTCACCAAACACTCAGTCCAAAACTCCCATTATACCTCATTGGCCACTCCGATCTGCAAGACAAGGCAGGAGAAATGTACACACACACACACACACACACACACACACGCACGCACGCACATGCACATACACACACATACATGCTAACACACAAAAGATGTTAGGGTTTTTGTTTTGCTGTTAGCAGCAAAATTGAATTGGAGGACATATACACCGTTGCATACAGCTCTTCGTACTTAATCATATTTAGTGGAAATGCCTCCAAGTCACTAAGTATAGATGCAGCCTATACTTTTTAAATGGCTCCGTTACTCCCCATGGTATGTGCATGCTATAATGTATTCAATCATCCCCCTAATGGTGGGCATTCACTTCTTTTCAGTGTTTTGCCAACCACAAACAACAGCAAAAATATACCTTTGTACATGTATCTTTTCTACCATGATTTATTTCTGTAGACTAGATTCCCAGCAGGCGGATTGCTGGGTTGAAGTCCATATATATTTAACTGTTATAGTCTTTCCCTGATTGCCAAATAGTTTGCAGCAATTCATCTTTCATCCAGCAACGGATGAATAGCCGTTTCCTCTTCACTTCCACCAGTAGTAGGTGTTATCACTGTTCTTAATTTTTACCAGTCCAGAGGGTATATAAAGTGCTATTATATTACTACTTTAATTTTAATTAGCATCTTTAAATATATTGTTTGGACATTCGGATTTTTCTTCTATGAATTGCATTCATATTATTTACCCGTCTCTATCAGGTTTGTCTTTTCAAATCAGTTTCTTTTTCTTTTTTTAAGTTGATTTATTTATTATAAGAGTGTGTGTGTGAGCAGGGGAAGGGCAGAGAGAGAGGGAGAGAGAGAATCCCAAGCAGCCTCTGCACTGTCAACGTGGTGCCCGATGTGGGGCTCAAACTCACCAACTGTGAGATCAGGACCTGAGCCGAAATCAGGAGTCAGACACTTAAGTGAGCCACCCAGGCACCATTCAAATCAGTTTCTGAGAGTTCTTTGTATATTATGGATATTAATCCTTAATTAGTATAGTGCAATTTGTATACTAATAGACTATATAAAAACTCGATTGGATCCTCTTTGTCTGCAGCATAAAATCTAAGTAGCTTAACAAATCCAGATGTGTTGTCTGAGCAGGAGATGTTATTTAGATACCTTTGATAAGAACAGTTAGGCAACACCCTCCTCTCCATGTATCTATTTACACCCACTGATTTACACAGAAGTTGAACAGTCCAGCCTATGAGAAAGAGTCTGAATCTTGTCCCTAGTTGGATGTCAGTCATCTGATGGGCCCAAAGGAGTCATGATTATAAGTAGCAGGGGGACCCAAGAATTAAGTCATCATATAGAAGAAGGTGTTTGGCCCCTTAGATCAAATCCAGTAGTTAGGCCAGAGTGCCCAAGGGGAATGGCATTCTGGGTTCATGGTGGAAGCTAACTCTGTAACTTGCCTCACTAACCACTTTGGCAGCATGTGTGGCTCCTGTAAGAAAGTGGAGTGGGGAGAACTTCTGTGGAAGTTTGAAAAGCTGTTGCTGTGCAGTCAGGCAGCCTTACTGGGGAAACTTTATTTGAACGTTACCCAACAAGGGCATTTTCCCAGAGGGTTTGCTAGATCCGTGGCAATAATCTCTGGTCTTTAGATGCAGCAGTGATGCTCCGGTGTCAACACTATAAAGCTCAATAGACTGCTAGGTATTTGTGACAATGATAGGACGGAACTTCCAGCCTTGTGTTGGTACCCTTGTTGAAGGATTAAAGCCTGGGACTGCAAGAGTCCAGCCTCGCTAGACGTGGGCAGGTGATAACCTAGACTATTTCACCGAAACATGGAAGTACTCCCTGAAGAGTCTTCTAAGGACTTGGTGGAAAAGACCCTGAAAATACCTGATATTCTGCAAAGATCTCAACTTCCTTTAGTCAAGCTGATGGGATGCTGAGCTTGGGAGAGCTGGATATTGATGCTGGTGGCGTTGCCCCTGCACACACTGACTGGCGAAGCCTGAAACTGGTCGCTTTCGTTCTCATTGTACATGTTATGGCCCCTGCCAACTCTCTGGCCTCACCTCCTGCATTTTCTCTGTCCCTCTCGAAGTTTTGGATTTGCTACACCAGTAGGAAACTCCTCCAAGCACCACACTTTGTCTACTATAACTTTGCTGATGCAGCTCTCTGCCCCTGAAACACCCAACCCCTCAGCCACATTATTTACTGGCTAACTCCTGTCAGCTACTACCTCTTTCAGGAAGCTTTCCTTAATTCTTCCCATCCGGGTTTCAGGTCCCTCCTTAATGTTCTCATAGCATCCTACATGCTCCCACACTCACCCCTTCTATTAGACTGGAAGCTACTTTCCTCAGCATTGAGTACAGTGCTTGACATATAATGGATGGTTAGTAATGTTTATTAAAAGAGTGAATTAATGAATGAAAAATTAAATGTCTACATGTGCTCAATGCTGTACTCATTTCTTCGAAGAGAAATAAAGGGCATATCCTCTACCCTCAAGTGACTGATAACTCAGTTGAGAAGATAGAGGTGGTTTTTTTTTTAATTTTTTAATTTTTTATTTTTTTGCTTTTTTCTCCCCCCCAAAACTAGTAAATAATTATATGCCTTTAAGATTAAATGCTTAAGAGCATTGAGGGCTGGGAAAAGGGAACATAATGAAGTCACATACATCAGGAGAAAGGAATGCCCTATTCTGTTCATGAACATCTTTATATGGTACAAAAATAGCCTCCAAACATGTATCAAATATTGACTATGTGAAGCCTGTTGTGCCAGTCATAGATGCTACAAATTGGGAACATTACTGTCTTTGGAGACTTATTATCTAATTGGAACCACCCCAGATTCTATTTGGAAGTAGGCAGGACATACACAATAATCAAACAGGTAACAAACAAGTACCATACCTCTCATGACAGGACAAAGTAGCTACATAAAGAGAAAGCAGGAGTGCCTGGGTGGCTCAGTCGGTTAAGTGTCCAACTTCAGCTCAGGTCATGATCTTGCAGTTTGGGAGTTCGAGCCCCACACTGAGCTCTGTGCTGACAGCTCAGAGCCTGGAACCTGCTTTGGATTCTCTCTCTCCCGCTCTCTCTGCCCCTCCTCCCACCCTCTCTCTCAAAAATAAACATTTTTTAAGAAGATAAGGCAAATCAGTTTGCATGTATTAAAAGAGCAAAGATTAAAGCAGAGATAATATCCAGCTGTGGTGGGCATGGGGTGAAGTGAGTACTTTTGCACACTACTCGCAGAAGGGCAAATTGGTACATATTTTCTGAAGGGCAATTGGCTCCGTATATCAAGACTTTCAAAAATATTCCTACTGTTTTGACCCACTGGTTCTGTTTCTAGTAATTTATATTAAGGAAATAATCAGAGGCATGGACACTTATGGACAAAGATATTAATAGCAGTGTTATTTTTAATAGAAAAAAAATAAAAATAGTCTAAATGTCGAATAGGGAATCAGCTAAGTAACTTATGATTCATCTGTATGAATGTCTGTATGACAGACATTATACAGCCATTAAAACCCATGTCGTTCTCAGAATTTTAGCATCATGGGAAATTTCTCACAGCATAACATTAAGTGAAAAAGTACACAAAACTATATATACCTGTCATCTCCCACATTTTGTGGTTGCGAAAGGAAATACCCCCAAGATGTTAGCAGTGGTGGAATTATAGCTCTTTTTTTTCTCCTAAAAGTATTTATTATTTTACAGTTAGAAAATGGTTTTAATGTTTTAATGAAAGAAAATTGCTAGGACAAGGTAGTTAATGCTAAAAGCAAGAGGAGTCAGTGGCCGTCAAGTCACATTCACACGGAATGGCTAGGAATTGCACCCAGTCTTGGCTTTCGTGCCGTGTAGCTATAGCCTCGTCCTCTACAGCCTTCACATTGTTTGAGAGGGGAGGGCATGATGAACAAAACAAAGACAGGGGACTTGAGAGACTTCCCATGAAATCTTGTCATGGTCAAGTGTTTCATGGAAAGTCTGTGGGTGAGACCATGGCAGTCAGCATCCCGTACCCTGTGTCCCTATGTACCCCTTTTCTTTTGTTTTCTTTTTCTTTTCTTTTTATTTTTGTTACCCTTGTTGAAGAAAAGACTGGAACAACATAAGTCTTGAGAGGGTTTGGGAGGCGAGGAGAAAGGATTCTCACACTCACATCAGCAAGTGGGGATCATCACTTCTATCCCTAGAAGTCTGTAATGGCTATTCAGGAACATCTGACCTGCCCCAGGCACAATGGGATCAACAGTGTCCCAGTTCTTTTGACCTCATGGGGAAGGGAAACTAAGGTAAGGATTGACGAGCAGAGAAGAAGGAACAGGCTCAGATGTTAGCCCAGCAAGTCAACCCAGTAATTACAATGCTTCAAGCAGATGACCAATGCAAAAGCTAGCTTCCATTTGTACCCCTTTTGCCCCCAGTTCATTAAGGGCTTTTACGTTCATTATTTTATTGGATCCTAACCAGAACCCTGTGAGAGAGGCACTAGTGTCCTCGTTTTACAGCTGAGATCTTTGAGGCTCAACAAGATGAATGGATCCGCCCAAGGTCTCTCTCAGTTAATAAGAGCTGGCACTGGAACCCGGGACTTGTGATTGATTCCTCTTTATTTTTTTTAATGTTTGTTTGTTTATTTTTGAGAGACACAGAGAGAGTTGGCATGAGCGGGGAGGGGCAAAGAGAGGGAGACAGAGAATCCCAAGCAGGCTCTGAGCCGTCAGCACAGAACCCGACGTGGGGCTCTGTCTCACGACAGCGAGACCATGACCTGAGCCGAAATCCAGAGTCGGACACCTAACCAACTGAGCCACCCAGGCACCCCTGGTTCCTCTTTCTCGTTTGACACACTGAGCTGTAAGAGATACATTTTCATACAAGAACACACAAGGAACATTAAAAAGCAAGAAGAAAAATGGAAGTGTGTTTACAAAAAGTTGGTTCATGTGATCTTAACCAATAGTTCCCCTTTTGAGATTCCTTTTCATTTCTCAGCCCTTATCATCAATGCCCAGGAGACATACCACAGACAGCACCGAGGCACCACCTCTGGGCCTTAATGCCGTGTTCGTGTTGTGTTATTCAGGCACAGTTGCAGAGCCTGGGCTTGGTGGGAGTTTCCAAAGGTGGCCCTATTTGCCAAAGGCAGTGCTGAGGCATGGGCCGTGTGTCCCGTGTGTCCTAGGCCTGCCACGGGCTCTATGTGGAGGAGTCTCTGGACAGGCTGCCATCTTGGACAGGCAATCTGGGTTCAGGCTGGCTCCCCTCCAGATGGCACTTCATTAGAGAAAAGCACAGTTAAAGCCCCACATGGGGCACACCTGTTTATCCAGCTCCATCTCAGATCCTGCCTTCCCAGTGTGCCTCTGACAGGCACAGAAGTGAAACACATGGAGCTCCTTTTGGCCTAGTGCTGTTTATTGTCACATTTAATTCTCAGTCCCACCGTAGGGAGTGATTGTCTGCATTTTATAATTAAGGATCCTGTGGAACCAGGGAGTTCAAGCAACTTGTTCAAGGAAACACGACTAGTAAGCGGCCCACGTAGTACTTGAGCCCAGCTCTTTCCGGCAACAGAAACCAGGCACTTTTCAACGTGCTACCCAGCCTCTTCAGGCAACAGGAACTCTACAGACACCTCAGCTCACTCCAATCTATTGACCAACTTGAATGTGTTACCACTGCCGAGCAGGGGAGTGTACACGAAGACACATTCGTAGATCGTGCATGAGACAGGAGATAGCTCCTTTTCATTCAGCCAAGTAGATTTGAAATCCCCCTTTTCTAGAAAACGTTCCTGGCCCCACCTGAATCCACTTAGCTATAGACCATCATACCTCCCTCCTTCCCTGTTTTAACCGCCGAATGATTGTCCTTTGAGACAGTTACAGAGCAGTGGCAGAAGCATTTCAGACCACCCGCAAGGCAACTGCCTGCATGTTTGCATGGGGGATCCTGTCGCAGGATTTTGGCCCACAGGAGGCAGGGGCCTGGGCTGCCTGAGTCACCGTAGGTAAGGCAGCAAATCCCAAATCAGCCCTGAGTCATCCGCACCCACCCCTCTCTCACTGCCAGCCACCTTTCCAGGGGTAACACCTGAATCATCTTCTCTGCCTTCAGGAAGTGCACATCTTAACCGAAACAATAGCAGAGTCTCTCCTCAGAAGATTTGCATGCTCAGATAAGAAAAAATAGTTCTTTTCATAGAGTTTTCTCCATTCGGTGGGCTCTATAATTAGCTCTTTGGGCTTTCGACTAGAATCACCTGTCTTTTCCCACATGTATGCCCTCTGTGTCCAGTCTTCGGCCCTCCTGTCGGTGGTCTGGGGCCTGGCTGAGGTCTACAAAGATCACGCTTAGGGCAAAAAGTGGAGGGGCACCTGGGTGGCTCAGTCAGTTAAGTGTTTGACTTCGGCTCAGGTCACGATCTCACCGCTCGTCAGTTCGAGCCCTGCGTCGGGCCCTGTGCTGATAGCTCAGAGCCTGGAGCCTGCTTCAGATTCCATCTCTCTCTCTCTCTCTCTCTCTCTCTCTCTCTCTCTCTGCCCCTCCCCTGCTCATGTGCTCTCTCTCTTTCTCTCTCAAAAATAAATAAAAACATGAAAAAAAAATTTTAAAAGGCAGAAAGTGGAGACTTGACTCCATCGCTACATTTCCTGCTGCTTAGCATTTCTGCATTTTCGATGTATGTTTATCCGGTCTCCTCCAATAAACCAGAATAGCAGAATGTTAGGGATGGGAGGAACTTTAGGTCACAAAGCACCTCCACACCCTATTCCTAGATACCTCCTGAGTTTTGGGCACTTGACCCAGAACTCCCTCCCATCACCACAACAGTTCCTAGGGGAAGCCTCTTTTTTTTGCCTCGTATCTTTCCCTCCAAATCTTTGCTCTTGCGCCAAATTCACTGCTCCGTGTTGCCGACCAGAGAAGCAGAATCTTCTGGCTCTTCTCACCCTAGAGGGACCTCCCAGGTTAGCCAACAGAACTGCAGGCACAGGCATGGCTGTTGGGCTCGCTTTGGCTGTGCCAAGGCATGGCGGGCATGACTCCTCTGAGGGTACAAGCCTCCTCTGGTCCCCGCTCCTCCGCCACCATAACAGCCCTAGCCCCTTCCTCCCCAGAATAAGCTGCCCTTGTTCCTGGGGGAAGGGGAGTGGGCCTCCACTCTAGAGTCTCTTCTGTATCATCTTCTGGACAAGTCTTGGCCCCCACACGTCCCAGCCCGGGAATCTCAGCAGTGCATCTGTGCCCACTGATGGCTTCGGTTGGCTATGGTGCTGACGCCCTGAAGAGGATTAACGAGCTTCCCGGGCCTGTCGGTTGACTCTGCCTTGGGAAGCCGTCCAATCCAGAGCTGGGTCTTTCCCCACAGCGCGGCATGCTTTGCTATGACTCAGAGCCTGCAAATGCTGAAAATACTACCACCATGTTCCTCGGGATGACAAATCCTCCCAAATGCTATCACTACGGACTTCCTTCCATGGCAGGCTTCGTGCCCAGTCTGCAAGTCAGCGTAAGCCCTAAGGCTCTGGGCTTCAGGTGAGTCTGTTTTTTATGTTAGTTTTCAACAGTGGTTTGGATAATCCAAAGAGACAGATTGTCTAGAAATAATTTAAATAATTAAATCTCTTTCTGGAGTGTGTTGGGTGATTTATTTGTTTTAGGGAGAGCATTTACCTTCCTAATGATACTTAATTTAGAGTAATGAGAGAAAGAAATGGCATTCCATCATCCCAGGTTAGATAGACAGGCCTGGAGGTGCAGGAGAAAGGGGATCCTGGGGGGGCAGAAACAATGTGCTCGGCATTCACTGCAGCCAGAGGAACCCCCTACTCACTTCCTACCCAGGCTGTTACATGGGCTCACTGTCATTGCTCCCAGGGATAGGGTGGCACATCTTGCCATCTTCCCATTGGTGTGGAGAGGCCTGCCATCTTGGGAGCCACAGAGGAGTGAATCGGGGAGGGAAAGAAGTACTTCTTACGTCCAGGATGTGGGAGCTGTATCCCAAAGCAAAAAAGGGTAGGATAGAATGCTCCTCTTGTAGTAAGTATGAGAAGATACCCTTGAGGGAGAGAGCAGGCTCTGGAGCTCATGGATGACCAACTCCCTCTTGCCTTTTCTAGGATCTCAGAGCTCTTAGCCTTGAACATCAGGACATAAAAAGATTCCAGTGAGCAGGAAGGGGACGAGGCAGGCAGATAGCGTGAGAACTGTACAAGATTCAGACTGAGAAGAAAAGGGTTGCCTCTTGATGGCTCTGGGATCTTAGGCAAGTTATTAACTTCTCTGGCTTTCTATGTACTCTTCTGAAAAAATGAAAACAGTAATAATAAGAGTATCTAGCTTACAGATGAGTGGCAGCTAAATAATAATGTTTATGAAAGTATTTTGGAAGCTGTAAGGTCCTGTGAAAATTTCAGTTATTACCATACCTCCAAGTGGCTCACTGAGACCCAGCCACAGACCTGGATAGGCAACTCAAGGCACATGTCACATTCATGTTTGAAGGACTGTGTGTTCAGTACATAAGGGGTATTTTCAGGTGTGTACAACAGGCCTCCCGTACTCATGGGGGATACGTTCACAGACCCGCAGGGGATGCCTGCAACCGTGGATAGTACCAAGCCCTATATACACTGTGTTTTTTTCCTGTGTGTACATGTCTACAATAAAGTTTATAAGCTAGTCACAGTAAGAGATTAACAACAAAAGCTAGTAATGGGGCAGAACAATTATAACGATATGTTGTAATAAAAGTTACATGGATGTGATCTCTCTCAAAATCTCTCACTGTACTGTGCTCGCCCTTCTTGTGAGGATGTGAGATGAGAAACATGCCTTTATGATGAGATGAAGTGAGGCGAATGACACAGACATTGCAACATAGCGTTAGGCTACTATTGACTCCCTGATGACAGGTCAGAGGGAGGATCCTCTGCTTCCAGACCCCAGTTGGCAAGAGGTGACTGCGACTGCAGAAGGCAAAACCACGGTTAAGGGGGGGCTACTCAGTCACTGCCATTCTCATTCTGACGTAGGTAGAGATGGCCTTCCTGCACATGGTCCTTTCTCAGATTCCTGACATTTGGGTGAATTTGCTAATGATTCTAGATCTCGGCGTCTTCATAAATGCTTGGCAGTAGAATTACCATCTACTTTGGAAGCCAGGTTGGAATCTGCCCAGACTCTCAGTAAGAGGGTACTTCCAAACACTCTGTGTGGGGTCCCTTGTCCAAGATCCTTTCTTCAGTGGATGGCGAGGTGGTGGAGTGGGCAAGAGTGGCAGGGGGTGACGAGGGGCTTGGGGGAGGGGGGTGATAGCCACTGCTGATCTCAGGCTTTCCCATGGACTATTGTCTTTTCCCACAGAAGAGAGGGAAAAGAAAATCATGACCGAAGCATTGGGATACCCTGAGTTTTCCTTCCCTGATCTGAACCCTCATTCCCATCTCTCACTGTGCCCCTTTCTTTGTTCTGACCATGGATCCCACCCCTGGCTTTAGTGTTTCTGCTCTCTTGTCCTCTTATCTTAAAGCCACAGGGCCTCTGGAATCAAATGGCAGACTTCTTCAGAGGAAAATAAGCTATGTGCTCTGGGGCCTGCAGGCTCTCATTATTGCTGAGAACAGGGACAACAGGTTCACCTGGATGTTGTCAAACGGGTTGTTCTCATTTAGGTTAAGCCTGGCTGTTCCTATGTCTTCACAGACCTGTGTTCCCTACCTGTCCAAATTTGATGGAGTCTTAATCCTTTTTTCTACACGTTCTTGTCATCACCTATTAGTCCTTCAATCACGTATCCACCACCTCCCAGTGCTTCCTACCCTTCATGGTAACTTGGCAAATGTCAAACTGTCTTCAATGAGCATAGTGAGTCTACAGACAGAATTCTTCATTAGGATTTAGTAAATCAAATTTTCAGAAGGTTCCTATCCTGTTGTAGGCTGAGTTCCCTAGGAGGAAAGCCTAATGTGGAGATTCTTGTGCAGGTGATTTTCAGGGAGAGTGTTCTAGAAGAATCATGAAAGGCGGACGGGGAGCAGGATAAGGAGGGGAAGAAGCTAGGCAGGAATGTGGTTTCAGGAGAAATGTGGCCTCCACCTGGTCCTTCTGGGAGCTCTGGAATATAAATGGCACCGCAATTTGTCCTGCATTGAGTCAAGGAGGTAGGTGCTTTTGTCTCCCCACACCCGTCAGTCATTGACTGTAGGCTGTGGAGGGAGGAGTGTCATTCCCAGGCATGGGGGGAGGTGGCTCCATTGGGCAAAGGTGTGTTGTCAGCAGCGCCTGCAGGGGCTAGAGGAAGGACACCGCTGACGGTAAAAGGGATCCTGGCGGTAGCAACAGCCTCTGCTACATACCCTCTGTCTCTTTAATGCCAGTCCTGGAATTCTGCCATATTGAAAGAATTCTAAGTACAGAAAGGAAAAAGAAAAATCAAAGATGTTTACTGCAGTGTCATTTATGATAAAACATTTCAAAATGCAAGAACCTAAGTTTCAACAGGACAGGAATAAGTAAGTTAATTATATAATGGTACAATTAAGTAAATAAATTACACACTTGCATGGTATTCTTTGCCCCACAAAGCCTTGGCCCCCTTGTCTCTTCCCTGATTTTATCTGGCATGACTCTTCCCTCTTGCTCGCTATACTCTACCCAAACTGGTCTCCTCTCTGTTCCTCCAGTACCCCAGGCTCCCTACTTTCCTGGGGCTCCTACAGTAATGTTCCCTCTGCCCAGAATGCTTTGCACATGGCTGCTCTTAACTCAGGGAGTAGACTCCATATCTCAGAGAGGACTTCTCTAAATACCCATCTTCAATAGCTGTCCTTGTCACTCTCTAACATATTGCCCTGTTTTATAGCTCTTATCACTCTGTGGTTTGCTCATTTATTTCTTATCTTTTACCTGTCTTCCCTCCACTAGAGCAAAACCTCTGTGAAAATGGCAATCTTACCTGTTCGGTTCACTGCTTTCTTCAGAGCCTGGAGCATAAGAGTTACTCAACTGATAGCTTTTTGATAAGTAAATGATTGTAAACACAGTTTAAAACAATGTCTACAAAAATTATACAGTGAAATGGAAAAATGACCAAAATACACACACACAGAATCCAAAGCAGGCTCCAGGCCCTGAGCTGTCAGCACAGAGCCCGATGTGGGGCTCGAACTCATAAGCTGTAAGATCATGACCTAAGCTGAAGTCAGATGCTTAAACAACTGAGCCACTCAGGCATTCCATCTCTCTTTTCTTTTCTTTTTTTTTTTTTTTTTGAGAGACAGAGAGTGAGTGGGGGAGGGGCAGAGAGAGAGAGAGAGAGAGAGAGAGAGAGGGAGAATCCCAAGCAGGCTCCACACTGTCAGCATGGAGCCCAATGTGGGGCTTAAACTCACAAACCATGAGATCATGACCTAAGCCAAAACCAAGAGTCTGATGCTTAACTGACTGAGCCACCCAGGCACCCCAGGAATTTATTTTCTTAACTTAAACTAAAGCTAAAAATCTGGATAAACTATGACACAATGGTTTCAGGTTTTGGGCCATAGTGACCACAGGGCTGTGTCACTTAGAGAAGGGAAAAACAACAAACCCAAGGTCAATTCCACAGTTGCTTCAGCTTACCAGCTGGAGGAAGTCTCCAGGCTGCAGCATGGGGAGGCAGAACACAAGCAGCCTGGTGGTTTCACTGGCTTGACAGATTGGAATTCAGGGAAGCCAAGATGGCTAGAGTTGGAGAGGCAGCATATTAGAGAGGATGGACCCATCCAGAGGAAGAGCTCTGAAGGTCTGTAGATCAAGTCTTTGGCTGAGTACTGATTCAGGCACGTGTGAGACAATAATACATGAAGCTGGTGGGAGGGGTCAGTTAGAGAGGGAGCACAACAATGGAAAGCAAGAGCCCCCATATTCCTGGAGCTCACAGAATTCTGTTCCCCTTAGCCAGAGTGGAAAGACCTCATAATACACACGGCGTCTGGGAGAGTCCTCAGAAAGGCATTGTCCTAGCAGTGGAGCTAATTTGTTCTGAACTCACTGTTGTTCAGGATCCACCCTAACAAAGCTTAAAGCAAGCCTTGCAGGAACCAAACTGACTTTAGGCAACTTATCTGCATGCCAGAACATGTAGCGCCTCACTTCAGAGATTACAACAAAATGCAGTAACCAACAATGTAAAATTCACCATGTCCCACAACCAAGCAAAATTTGCCAAGCATGCATCAACGTAGGATAATATTATCCATAACTGGGAGAAAGATCAATTAGTAGAAACAGACCCAGAAAGGACAGAGAATATGGATTCAGCAGACAAGAGCGTTAACACAGCTATTGTAAACATGCTTCATGTGCTGAGGAAGACAGAGGGAAACATAAACACAATGAAGGGAAAAATGGAAGATGCAAAAAAAGATCTAAAAATTTCTAGAGATGAAAACTACAATATCTAAATGAGAAGTATGCTGAATGGGATTAAAAACAGTTCAGATAATATAAAATAAAAGATCAGTGCATTAAAGACATAGCAATAGAAACTGTCCAAAGGAAAAAAAGACTAAGAAAAAAAGCCCTTCAGTTACCTGTGAGGCAGTATCAAGTAGTATAGCATACTTGAAATTTGAGTTCCAGGAGAGGAGGGAGAACAGAAAAAAAATTTGAAGAAAATAATGGCTGAAATGTTCCCAAAGTTGATGAAAACTATAAACTTACAGATACAATAAGCTCAAGAAATTCCAAGCAGAATAAACATAAAGAAAACTGCATCAAGGCACAGCATAATCAAACTGCTAAAAGCTAGTGATACAAATTAAAATCGTAAAAGTAAGGGGAAAAGAAGGAATATACAGAGGAGTAAAAGACAAGAATGATAGCATTCTTTTGTCAGAAACTTTGCAAGTTAGCAACAGTGGGGCATCTTTACAATGCTGAAAGTAAAAACTATCAACCTAGAAGTCTATACCTTATGAAAATATCTTTTCAGGAAAAAAAAGCAAAAACAAATACTCTCTCGGACAAAGAAAAGGCAATAATTGGTTGCCCGGAAGACTTGCACTGGAAGTAATGTTAAAGGGGGTTCTTCAGGTGGAAGGTGATAGAAATTTGGATCTACACCAAGGAATAAAGAGCATCAGAAATGTCAAATTGTAGGGCAAATGTAAAAGAACATTATCTTGCTTTTAAATTTCTTTAAAAGATAATTGATTAATATAAAAATCATTACAGTGTATCTTGGGGTTCACAGCCTATGTTGGAGTAAAACATATGACAATAGCACAAAAGATAGGAGGGAAGAAATGAAATTAAACTGTTGTAAATTGCTCTTACTCTGCATGAAGTGACATAAAACTAAAACATTGTTCGAAGGCAGACTGGGATAAGGTGTGTGCTATAAACCATAGAGAGCAAGCACCAAAGAAAATTTTTTAAGAGATACAGTTAATAAGCCAATAGTGGAAATAAAATGGAATCATAAAAAAAAAAAAAAATCAATCCAAAAAAAGACAAAGAGGAAAAAAGAAACAAAGAACAAATGAGACATGTAGAAAACAATAGCTCAGGGGCCCCTGGGTGGCTCAGTCGGTTAAGTGTTGGACTCCGGCTTGGGTCATGATCTTGTGGTTTGTGAGTTCAAGCCCCACGTCGGGCTCTGTGCTGACAACTCAGAGCCTGAAGCCTGCTTCAGATTCTGTGTGTCCCTCTCTCTCATCCCCTCCCCACTAGCACTCTGTCTCTGTCCCTCTCTCTCAAAAATAAATAAACATTTAAAAAAAAAAGGAAACAATAGCTTGAACATTTCAACCAATGCACATGAATAACACGTCTCCCAACCTCCTGATTTGAGGGAAGGAAAGCCACTTGGTTCAGCTAGGGTCACACCTCAGCCTCCCAAGTGGAAAGGGAGTTATGGTGTAAATCATGGTATGAATCATGGCTATACCAGACACCTCCCCAAGACAACCTTCCTGAACACCATCCTAAAGGACACCACTAAGGAAAACACCCTTGGACCTTCATTTGTCATTCAGAAAAGTCTGTCAATCAGCCAGCCCATCAGACAAATAGTAACAATGAACACCGCTTGTATAAAGAGAACAGCAGGTGTGTCAGGATAGACCGAGAGGGTCCCAAGACCACACCTGTGCAGGAATATCTCTCAACCAAGGTTTCTTCATGTGTCCATCTTCTACCTTCACAGGCACTGGAGAGGTAGGGTCTTCTGAGACCGCCATGAAAATGAATAGTGAATGGAGGGGGGGATTCCATGTCATTTGCATGTTATCATCAATTAATTAGATTAACTAGAGTTTACCTTGAAACTACCAACTCTAGGAGAAAGAACTCTTTTACCAGTAAGTTTTATGTGTCGCCAGGAAGCCAGCAATTGTGGGCAAGAAGGTTGCAGCAGGAAGAGGAAATTATACCCTGAAGACCAACACTCCTGTTTCAATTTGCCCTTGGGCTAGTCCTGTTGAGTCTTTATGGTAGAGTGTGGTGGTTCTTAGTCCTTTTCAGCCAGAGACACGTCTTTGACCACTAGAATTTGGAACGGAATATTTGGGGAAAAATTATCATAAGGCTCAATAAGACACCACAGCCAGCAGTGATTTTTGCCTTCAGTCATTGCTAGAGTATAACAAGCCCTCACAGCATCTCCACCAACCACAGACAGAACATTCACTTTTGGCCCTTTGGTCCCTTTACATCACCATGTCACTGTTTGAAAAGATCCTGTTTATTGCCATCTCTTACATAATCCTGAGACGAAGGTCTCATATGTTCCAGTCAGAGCGTAGAGTTTTTTGGTTTTTGGTTTTTCATGAATTTTCTTGGGGAAGGGTGGGAGGGTCGTTTCTGGCTCCATGGTCCAACATCCCTCTTTCTAAAAGAAAGTTCACATCCCTCTGTGTACCCTGTACACGATCTGCTTGACTCAGCATTCATTCTGACGTATGGCGAACCCTCAGCTGTAGCAAAAAATTAACTTTGTGCGTTAACCAACATTCGGCAGTGCCGTATGAGAAGATCTGCAGGAGCAGAGAGAGTAAATAGGAAACAGGGTTCCAGCCCCAGGAAGTTCAACTTGATTCAGTCGAGGTCGCACACCTGCCACATCCAAGGTCCCGAGCCTGAGTGGGTCACACAGAGTGGGCTTCTGTCACCAGCAGGAGCCCTTGCCTTGAGCCATATCACTGGGTTGGGGCAGGGCCAGTTACGAGTAAGGAAACCATCCACGTACGTCAGAGATATGTTTTCTCCTCTTTTTCCTTCGGGAAGATGTTCTTGGGAATTCTTTGCCAGGAAGTCTGTCACTTCCTGCCCCAATGATGAGATTTCCGAAAGGCATAAATAGCTTCTCTTGCCACATGGAATTGGCTGAAGATGCCTCCATGCTACAGAAGGCAGACCTCAGGGAGGGTGCTTTCCAGCAGCAGGGAAGGGGCATCAGGAGCTGCGGGATGAGCTCCAGGGGCTTGGCCGGGGGGTTGGGGGAGAGCCTTGAGGGCTAAAGGGAAAAGGCAGAAGGACCCAGAAAAGGGGCCAGTCTGCTGGAGAAACTGCCAGAAGAAATGTGCTGAGAGTGTGGGGAAGCACATGAAAAGAAAGAGTAAAAGACGAGGAAGAGTAAGAAAATGCATTTGTAAGAAAGGGTCTCAGAGGACACAGCAAAGCTCTAACAGACATGTCAGTCATGGGTCAGTAACGGGTCAGTGAGTGACACAGGGTGAGCCACACAAGGGAGGAGCTCCAGTGTGCAAGAAAGGGAAGAAAACAATAACTAGTAGGGCTGCAAGCTGTGACACTCACCTGTCATGACACCGGTCATGCTAGAGTGAAGGGCTCCCCAGGTGTGGGCTTGATGCCGCATTCAACTTTGTGTTGTGTACACATTGCTTTTTGCGTAGTCTAGTGTGTCTTAAGTTCTGTTGGTAGTTTATCCATGGCGGTGAGTAAGTTATTATACAATACATCCTGTTGTGCTAAAGGTACTGGTCTGCCCCGGCAAGAGGGACCCCTGCCTTGGGTCTATGCTTTAGACTTTTCCTATTCAAAATATGGTCCTGTACCACCAGGACTGGCATCACCCCCGAGTTTTTAGAAATGCAGACTCTCAGGCCTTACCCAGACCTACTAAATAAGATCCCAGGAGATTCACATGCGCATTAGTGTCTGAGAAACGTGCTTCCTCCAGCCGCATGTCTCCTCGCTGGAAGAGGAGTCCTCAGGGCCAAGGAAATATGGCCACTCAGAGCCCACCTCCTCTTTTAGACCATGCTTCAGGTAGCTGGGATGCCGGAATCCTTTGCACAAATAGCCCTGCCTCATCCTGCCTTCAGGGTGTATGTGACTTTCCCCAGGCCCATCCTCCTAGGGTCAACCTCCCTGCCAGTGTGAGATCAAGTTGTCTTGGGGCAGCTGTTTGCAGGGGATGTGGACAGAGGTCGGGCTGCAGGATGGAGTTTGCACATGAGGTACCTGAGAGAAAGCCAGGAACAGGAAGAGGAGCAGGGAGCGGGCGGGAGGCAGGAATCATCATTACCTGTGCTGCCCCACTCCAGTGCAGAACCCCAAGGAGTTCAAGCATTCTGAATTTGAAATGGTCCTTCCAGGTCAACCTGAAGGTATATTTGTCAAGGTAGGAGAATAAAACGTGCTCAATGGTTTATTCTCTTGATTTATAACTTTTATATATTTAGATCTGTGTATATGGGACGCCATGTGTGCTTTTGTCTGGGCCCCACAAATGTTTTTGTTGTACCTAAAATACACAAATCTGGGAAGAGCCAGATGACCATCATCACATCAGTTTGTCCCCAAGCAGGATAGGACTGTCCCCAAATGAGGACAAAACACGGATTCTTGAAGGTGGAGCAAAAACAGACCAAGAATCGGCCTCCAACAGAAATATAAGTAGTATATCTTCTGAGCCCAGAGGAGAAAGAGATTACTTCAGCCAGGGAAGTTTCCAGTGTGAAAGCTGGAACTTCTGGGATGAAGGGTGTTTTTAGAAGTGGCAATTTTGGCAGCAACAAGGTGGAAAGGGGCAGTGGGCAGCTCAGTCTTGCTGGAGGACTGAATGTATCCAAAAAGTCCCAAGGGCCAAGTGTGCAGAAGTGGGAAGGACCAGGCTACGGAGGGTCTTTGTTTAGAAGATCAACATCTCCAAAAGTGCTCTGAAGCCGCCCTTATGCCTTGAGAGGTCACTAGGATGTAACCAATATTTTTCTTATAAAATTCATTTAAATACATGTATTAAAGAGATATATACATGTGATATATACTGTGAATCTACATGTGAAATAAACTAATTTAGACACAAGACCTTATGCTCTCCACAAAAATATCATAGAACTAAAAGTAAAGCACAAAATTGTAAAACTCCTAGAAGACAACATAAGAGAAAACCTGGATGACCTTGGGTGTGGCAATGGCTTTTGAAATACAACACCAAAGGCACAATATATGAAAGAAATGACTGATGAGCTGGACTTCATCACAATTAAAAATTTCTGTTTTGCAAAAGACAATGTCAGGAGAATAAGCCAAGACACAGACTGGGAGGAAATATTTGCAAAAAGACACGTCTGATAAAGGGCCGTTATCCACAATATACAAAGAACTCTTAAAACTCAACATAAAGAAAAGAAACAACCCCGTTTTAAAAGTGGCCAAAAATGTAAACAAACACTTCACCAAAGAAGATATACAGATGGCAAGTAAGCATATGTAAAGATGTTAGGCATTATGTGTTGTTAGAGAATTACAAATTAAACTGCAATGAGATACCACTATGTCCCTGTTAGAATGGCCAAAATGCAGAACACTGATAACACCAAATGCTGGGAAGGATATGGAGAAACAAGAACTCTCATTCACTGCCAGTGGGAATGCAAAAATGGTACAGTCACTTTGGAGATAGTTTGGCGGTTTCTGAAAAAACTGAACATACTCTTACCATGTGATCCAGCCATTGCCCTCCTTGGCATTTATCCAAATGAATTGAAAACTTATGTCCACACAAAAACCTGCACACAGATGCTCATAGCAACTTTATTCATAATTTCCAAAACTTGGAAGCAGCCAAGATGTCCTTTGACAGGTGAAGAGATAGATAAACTGTGGTCCATCAGACAATGGAGTATCGTTCAGCACTGAAAAGAAATGAGCTATCAAACCATGAAAAGATATGAAAAAAATCTTCAATGCATATTACTAAGTGAAAGGAACCGATCTGAAAAGGCTACGTATATACTGTATGATTCCAATTATATGGCATTCTGGAAAAGGCAAGACTATGGAGACAGTAGAAAGATTAGTGGTTGCCAGGGGAACCACTGTTAGGGGGAAAAGGGATACAGAGGCAGAGCAAGAGGATTTTCAGGGCAGTGAAAATATTCTGTACAGTTCTACAGTGGTGGGTACATCATTATACATTCGTCAAAACCCATAGAATGTCCAACACCAAGAGTGAACCCCAATATAAACTTGGGAATTTGGATGATGATGATGTGACAATATAAATTTACTTATTGTAGCAAATGTACCACTCTACTTCAGGATGTTGATAGTGGGGGAGACTGTGTGTGTGTGCGGGGCATGGGGTTTATGGAAACTCTCTGTACTTTCTGCTCAATTTTGCAATGAATCTGAAATTCCTCTAAAAAATAAAGTCAGGAGGAAAAGGAGGCGGAGAAGGAGAAATAGAGAAGGAGGAGAAGGAAGAAGAGGAAGATGAATGATGTGAATAAATCAGTGGGGGAAAAAAGACAAGTCTCCTGTGCTGAAGAATCCCAAATAATTGCATAGGCACCCCCACCCTCAGGAAGGTCGAGCGTAACTCCTTACTCCTTCAGTGTGGGCTATGCAATGACTTCCTTCTAATGAGTACAGCATGGAAAGGGGTAGAAGGAGTCATTTGTGATGAGAAATCTGACAAACATGACCTCAGCCAGGCGATCAAGGTCAACATCAAAAAAGATTAAGTCATGTTGATAATATGTACCTTTTATATAATGTGGTGAAAATGATACTTTACCTCTGTGGTCTTTTTCCTAAAAACCCATAATCCTCCTAATCATGAGAAAAACAGAGGAACATTCTACAGAACGCCTAACTCCTGTGCCTCAAAACTGTCAAGGTCATCAAAAACAAGGAAAGTCTAGGAAACTGTCATAGCCAAGAGGAGCCTAAGGATGTGACAACTAAATGGAATGTGGCATCCTAGAGGAGATCCTGGTATACAAAAAGGACACTTGATAAAAACTAAGGAAATCTGAAGTAAGAATGGACATTGGTTAATAATAATGTATCAATATTGGTTCATTAATTGTAACAAATGTACCATACCAGTGTATGGGGTACACAGGAACTCTCTGTACTATTTTTGCAATTTTTATGTAAATCTAAAGGTATTCTAAAAGAAAGTTTTATTTTTTTTTTAACATATTGAACATACTTGCATGGTTTCTAAAGGCAAGTGGCCTTTAGAAATGTTGTGTCCAAGTGAGCCCCGTGGGCAGGCAAGACACTGTGCACCTGTGCTCAGTGGGAGCTGAGAGCAGGTAACAACACTGATCAATCAACAATCATCTCTCATTAGGCATCTTGTGTATTATTTCAGCATTCATTGTAGTGTTTAGTGTTTATTGTGGCCTAAACATTTACACACTGATTCCCTACAATTCTGTGCTGCGCGGGAGGATGTGGTATAGTGTTTATCTTAGTCTGTTTGAGCCACCATAACAAACACGATAAAACAGTGCCTTAAACATCAGAAATTCATTTCTCGTGGTTCCAGAGGCTGAGTCCAAGATCAAGGTGCTGACAGGGTAGGTTTCGATCTGAGGCCTCTTTTCTTGGTTTGTAGTTTACCTCCGTCTTAGTGTGTGCTTACATGACCTCTTCCCTGTACACACAAAGAGGAGAGAGACAGACAGAGAAAGGCAGACAGAGACAGAAGAGTTCTCATGCATCTTCTATTAATAAGGGTGCTAATCCCATCATGGGGAAGGGCACTAATGCCATCATGAGGACCCCACCCTTATGACTTCATCTAAACCTTTGCCTCCCAAAGACCCCATCTCCAAATACCATCATTGGAGTTAGAGCTTCAACATAGACATTTTGGGAATGGGGGTAGACACAGCCTTTTAGTCCTCAACGGTGGGTGAGGCCCATGTCGGCTTTATAGAGTCCAACTAACTACCTTGACTCAAATCCTGACATTACCCCTTACTAGCTCTGTGACCTTGAACAATTCACTCCATGCCTGGCTGTGCCTCTGTTTCCTCATCTGTAAAATGGGAGATATTAACAATACCTACCTTGTAGGTTGCTTTGAGGGTAAATGTCAGTATAAAATGTTTAGAACGGTGTTGGCATGTTAAGTATCAGCAAATGCTAGCTACTATCATTATTATGATGTAATTGATGAGCTCCTACTGGTATTTTTCTCAATATCTTATATATAAAAAATGTTCTGAAGTCAGATATGTTTGAGGGAGACTGCAACAATGGGGAAGCTTTTGAAAAAATATTTTGGGCGGGAAGGTCTGTCTCCAGTGTTCAACTTTCCCTGCAGATGCGCCCATCAAAGACACCCGGCCCAAGTGGCCATTTCCTTCCTTTGTTCCTTACCTCACTTGGACGGCTGGAATTTAATGTTCTTGGCACGTTCTGACTTTTAACTTAGAGGGAAAAGAATGAAGTCACGTGTTCAACTGTGTAATATTACTAATGTTCTCAGCTCCACCTCAGATTCTTTTTCAAAGGCAGAAAATTATAAATAAAAACAGACATCTAATGAATCTAGCACTTAGTTATGCATTCAATCCCATTTGAATTCCAAGTTCAAGTTCAATTTTGATTTCTTAACAAATGCCTAACTCTATATCATAGTTAATGTTACTGGTTATTTTCCTCCTCACCTAACTTGTGGTATAGCAGAGTTATTGACTGCCCTCATCCTTCCATTAGGCTAAAATAGCTTAACCCATCTTCCACCCTAAGTTTGTACTCTCCCATTTTCCATTTTCAACCTGCTACTCTTATTTTAATGCTTGGTATTGTATACAGACTGAACTTTAAAGTTTATTTATTTTATTTTAGAGAGAGAGAGAGAGAAGGAGAGAGAGAGTGTGCATGGGTGTTTGTGGGGTGGGGAGCAAGGGGCAGAGAGAGAGAGAGAGAGAGAGAGAGAGAGAGAGAATCCCAGGCAGTCTCCACACTTAACATGGAAGCCAATGCAGGGCTCGATTCCACGACCCTGGAATCATGACCTGAGCTGAAATCAAGAGTCCAGACACTCAACTGACTGAGCCATCCAGGTGGCCCCAGACTGTGCTTTTTTTTTTTTTTTTTAAGTTCATTTATTTTGAGAAACAGAGTGGGGGAAAGGCAGAGAAGAGAGAATCCCAAGCAGGCTCTGCACTGTCAGTGCAAAGCCTAATGCGGGGCTCAAACTCACAAACCATGAGATCATGACCTGAGCCAAAGTCGGATGCTTCACTGACAGAGCCAACAAGGTGCCCCATCAGACTGCACTTTTTAAAAAAAGTTTTTAATTGTGGTAAAAATGCACATAACATAAAACTTATCATCTTAAGCATGTAAATGCATGGTTCAGCCTGGATTGCATGTTTTTGCTTTTTAAGTCCTCAGATGCCTGGTAACACCTCCAGAAGGAAGCTGTGGAGAGTTTTTCTTTGCTTCCTTTTTTTTAAATGGTCCACCTCTATTCAACAGGAAAAGGTTTGGTTTTCTAAGAAAATCTTAGTAATCTGGATAATGGTAATTGCTCTCATAAACCTCTCTAAACAGCTGATAGTACTTTCTGTTTCCCTGATACCTTATCTCTTGAATAAAAAGATAAACATCACTTTTTTGGCCTTCTGGTAAGGGAAAAAACAGGACAGATGAATGTGGTTCCTGTCTGGCCACAAAAAAGGGAACCAGGTATGGAGTCAGTGAAGTGCAGTGTCCCAGGGCATGCTGGGAAGCAGAAGCAGGGAGGCCCTGGACCATGGCTGATAAAGAGCCTGTTGCCCTGGTCTCCTCTCGAGAGTTCTATGCTCGGCTCAGCTAGACATTGTTACTCACACTTCACCCTGCCTGTGAAGGGTCTACAGTCAAGTCAGGAAGGTGAGGTGCATGTATATAAATGTAGTAAAAAGGCAGCTCAAGGCCATCTTTAAGCGGCAAATGAATGGTACAGATAGTAAATGCAGAAACTCTGTGGATTGGAGGGTTAGAGGAAGCTTCTTAGGAGAAGTGGGATTCCTGAGTTACCTTGAAAGATGTGGTAGGTTGTTGGAGAAACAGGTGAATTAAGGTCCTGTTGCTAGAGGAAAGTATATAAACAAAGGAGAAAAGAACATGGAGTATTGAGAAGACCTTTATCTCCCCAAACCATTTACTATTGATTTCCATCTTTTCCTCAACTTAAGTTGGTTGGATTGGCTTTTGCCATTTGCAAAGTCTGTTTTTTCTTTCCACCTCTCCTTGAATCCCTAAGACCACCTCCAGCGTTTACCTTTTTATATTTCTGTGGACGAAAAACAGATTTGTCTTTTCCCCTTTTTGAATGTTGGCTTCCTGAGGGTAGAGGAATACAAGGAGATACTCTCTGCCTGAACCCAGCCATGTACCCACCATGTGCCCAAGATTAGACTTCTCTCCTGGCAAGAGATGCCTGTGAGTAGTATTGAGGAGTGATCGTACTTTCAGATACTCCTGTGGTGCCTATGACTAGCTAACCTTGGGGAAGGTCTCCTCCATCACTGACTTCGAGCTTCTCCAAACAGAGATCACGTGTAGAGTTTTCATGACTGTGTTTATTCAACAGCAACACTGACCAGTCTGGTCTCAGAGTCAGGACTGGCTCAAGTCTGGACCCTGAAGGCATTGATCAACTTTGTGGTCTCTCCTTGACCCTTTTGGGTCTCAGTCTGGTTAGTCAACGTATCCTGGTCACGTGGGTCAGCCAAAAAGAAAGGGCTTCCGGGCAGAATGCCATTAGGAAGGTTGTCCCTCAGGAAACAACACACCCTTTTATTTATGGTCTTTTCCTAATCCCCCATCAAATCAGATTTTGCTTTCTCACACTACTGAGGTGAAAGAGACAAAGACTCGTGTTTAATATGCAAAAGCAGTAGCTCACATCCAAATTGCTATTATTCCTGTAAAAAGGCTTCTTTCAGTGCTTTAAAATCCTTTAGCTATTTACTTGCGTTGCATGGGTTACATTTACCTATTTTGTTGTTGTTGTTGCAAGTTTTGTATAGCATAATCACAAGGGAAGGGAAACAGTTCTAGGCTATTTCTTTTGCTAGCCAGCCATCCCATTGAATTTTTATTTTAAAAAGAAGGAGAAAGGGAAGAAGAAGAAGAAGAAGAAAATTCTACCTTGATTTCATGTAAAGGAATTGCATAATATTTGAATTAAAAATAATTATATTTCATCATACTTTTTATCGTATTTGCCAAGACAGATGATGAAGTCATTGACGCATGCAAGTATAAAACCACAATATGCCTTCAATTTCTTTTGATTTCCTCCTCTACAGAATGAAAGGTTTGCCCTGAATAGATTATTTTTAAGTTTCCTTCTAGTTAATATTTATGATTCTACAAGAAGATATAATGTTGTTTTTGTTAGACATTCAAGATGGTAACATCATTAAAAAAACAAAAACAAAAACAAAAACAAAAACTAGGAGAGACCAAAATTTGGCCTGGAGTAGATTGGTGACCACAACTTGAGACCGCCCAGTTCTTTTTTTTTTTTTTTTTTTTTTTAACGTTTGTTTATTTTTGAGACAGAGAGAGACAGAGCATGAACGGGGGAGGGTCAGAGAGAGGGAGACACAGAATCTGAAACAGGCTCCAGGCTCTGAGCTGTCAGCACAGAGCCCGACGCGGGGCTCGAACTCACGGACCGTGAGATCATGACCTGAGCCGAAGTCGGCCACTTAACCGACTGAGCCACCCAGGCGCCCCGAGACCGCCCAGTTCTAAGAATGGTTGGCATTAGCATGGACCGAAGGAAGAGTCAGCAGCCCTTCCACGGAGTCCTTCCACCTGAAGTTTAGCATTTGTGGCCAAGGGTTGCAAACTCAAATGCCTCCTGGGTTTTGAGGCAGGTAATGAAAGTGTGTGAAGTGGTGGAGTGTGAGTCCAAGGTGAACGGTCAGAGCCCCGGCCCCTACCTAAGAGTATGTAAATAAATAAATAAATCCTATAAGGCTTTGTTGGTCAAAGCACACAAACGAATCTGTGGCTCTATCTGGCCCATAAGCCACTAGCCTCCCACTCTTAAATTCTAATTTAGCCAATCTCTTTATTTATTTTTTAATTTTTTAATTTATTTTTGAGAGAGACAGAGATAGAATGCGAGTGGGCTAGGGGCAGAGAGAGAGAGACACAGAAGCGGAAGCAGCCTCCAGGCTCTGAGCTATCAGCAAAGAGCCCGACATGGGGCTGGAACTCACGAACTGCGAGATCATGACCTGAGCCGAAGTTGGACGCTCAACCAACTGAGCCACCCAGGCACCCCTCTTTATTTTTTAAGTAAAACGTGACGCCAAGAGAGGGGCAGTAATTTGCTGGAAGTCACACGCTGTTTAATGCTACAACAAGGATGGGAAGCCAGGTTTGATTCCCAAGTCAGTGTTCTTCCGCCTGATTCTCCCCTAGCTTGGATCTGCTCCAGCCAAGCAAGTCTACTGATTGTCCAAACACAGAATGGATTGTGGTCTTGCTGCCCTTATCTGAAAATTTGTTATAATAATACCTACTTCATAAAGGTAAAAGGAGATCTACGTTAAAGTCACTTTTTAAAAATGCAGGCATGCTATTAGCCATTATTAAATCACGAGCAGCACCATTCAGGAGCCACATAGATCATTTTAAATTGTCTAGTAGCCACGTTAACATAAGTAAAGCAGATACATAAAAATTTGTAATACATATAAAAATTATTGAGAAATTTACCTTCTTGTTTCATACAAATCTTCAAAATCTGGTACGTATTTTATGCTTACAGCACATCTTGGTTTGGACAATCACATTTTAAGTGCCCAATAGCTACTGTGGCTACCATATTGGACAGTGAAGTTCTGGAAGGTTCCTTTTTGTTCCATTCTCCCTCTGCTCACAGCCAACCAAAGAAGAGCAAAAGTCCCCAGAGGTTTGCTTCTTTCAAGCCTCCTATTGCTGGTTAATTAAATCTCTAAGCAACGCTGAGTCACTTGCAACTGCAGAAGACAATTTAAGAATCTGTCTCAAAGCCAAGAACATAGCTCCCCCTGTACAAGGAGGGGAGGGCAAGTCCTTTGGGCTAGATGCCTTGAAGGAGGAAGTCTGCATTGAATCAGGTGCTCCTGTGGGAGAGGGGAAGATAAGTCTTTACAAGGAGAGAGGAAAGCAGAGAAGAAAAAGGGTCTTATTAGGGTCACTGTTTCCTTCCAGGCTGCTGTAAAGGAGAGTCTATAGTGTTTCACTCAGTCCTCACCACTGGTCCGTGAGGTGAATACTATGTTATTCCCATTTTATAGAGGAGGAAACTGAATCATAGAAAAGGTCATGTAGCTTGCCTGAGGTCGGGTAGCTAGTAATCAGTAGAGCTTGTGCTCAGTCCCTAGTTCTTAACCATTAAGCTGTACTTAGGGTGTTGTCACACCATCTCCAAATCCACATGGGTCACACGAATATTTACATGTTCAAAAAATGTGCGTGGGTGTTTGGTGTTTACATATAATTTATTACTGTCTGCACGACTGAATGGTCTATTTTCAGGCGAATGCCAATCTAAAACAGGGCACTACTTCCTAATAAAAGTGGTAGTTTCTTAATTTTTCTCTTTGCTAATCCTTTTCCCTCACCCACTGTTTCTGGCGGACTCCTGGGAGCAGAACTGTATGAGGGGGCGAAACAGAGCTAAGAAGAAGGAGGTGAATGCCAGAAATCAGCAGGGCTGGCTATCAGCCAAGGAGCTGGCTTATCTGTAGCATCTGGTTTGAGGTGGGAGAGGAGGGAAATATCAAAATTCTTGTTTGTCTATTAATTTTTCCTCCTGTGATACCTACTGTTAGAATGGACACTGATACTTGAAATCATGCAGTGTCTACGATCCACAGGTGGCTTCAGCTGAGATTATACTTGGTTATTTCTCAATACAGATGGTCCTTGACTTAAGATGGTTCAACTTAGGGGGCGTCTGGGAGGCTCAGGTGGTTGTGTGTTTGACTCTTGGTTTCGGCTCAGGTCATGATCTCACAGATCATGAGCTTGAGCCCTGCATCGGGCTCTGTGTTGACAGAGTAGAGCCTGCTTGGGAGTCTCTCTCTCTCTCTCTCTCTCTCTGCCCCTCCTCACTCATGCTCTCTTGCGTGCATGCTCTTTCTCTCAAATAAACTGTAAAAAGAAAAAAAAGATGGTTCACCTTAGGATTTTTCTACTCTATGATAATGAGAAAGTGATAAGCATTCAGTAGAAATCATACTTTGAATTTTGATCTTTTCCCCAGTCTAGCGATATTCAGTATGATACTCTCTTGTGATGCTAACATCAGCCACAATCACGGAAGTAAGCAACCGATACACTTACAACCATTTTGTACCCACACAACCATGCTGTTCTTCACTTTCAGTACACTATTCAATCAGTTACATGAAACATTAAACACTATATTATAAAATAGGCTTTGTGTTAGATGATGTTGCCCAATTGTAGGCTAATGGAAGCGTTCTGGGCATGTTTAAGGTAGGCTAGGCTAAGTGATGATGTCCAGTAGGTTAGGTGCATTAAATGCATTTTCAACTTACGATGTTCTCAACTTACAATGGGTTTATTGAGGTGTAACCCCATCCTAAGTCAAGGAAGATTTTTATTCTCCAAGATGGTGGCCAGAACTAGTACAAAGAAAGAAGCCATTCACAGACTCAGCCTGGGGGTGTCCTGAAGCAAAATGAGAATGAGTTGGGTGTTATTTACAGCTTCAGACTCCACAGGATGAAAGACTACATGGCAAGTTAGCAACAGAAACACCCAGGACACCCCCAGATTGGGTGCGGTCCGTGAATGGCTCATTTCTTTGGGCGCCTTCATAGTGTTCTCTTCACCTCTCGGTTATGTACTTATTGAAACCCCTGGCATATGGCTGGTTTCCAATACCTTTGAACCAGAACACTTAGAGCCCACTAGTGGAATCATTTTATAAAAAATAATAGCTGTCACTCATATATTTCTTTAGACCATTTTCATAAATCTTATTTGTGTAATTGTCACAAATTCTCTGATTATGAAGCAGGAAAGGAAAATCTTACATTTTCCTGGAAAAAAGTAAATAAACAAACTGAAGTTCAAAGGGCTTAAGTAAATGGCCCAAGGTTCGTGCAGTTATTAAGTGGAAGGTCTGTCTCTTGAATTCAGGTTTCAGGTTCCAAATCTCAAGTGTTATGTATTGCCTGGGGGAGAAGCTGGAAAGCTGGAAACCACCTCTTGTTTGCCACCTGCCCGGTCAAGCCAGAGATGGACAGAGCTGCCTTTTAGAGATACCTTAACAGAGCTACCCCTCTCTAAGTGAATCTCACTTCCAGCCCAGTAACAAGCCACTCCACTGGTTCAGCACCCATGACTGAGGACCATCTTGGTGCCAGGTGCTGTGCTAAGTGCTGGGGATGTAAAGAGTAATAAGGCAGGTGAGGAGCCCACATGGCAGTAGGGGTTCCTGGATTCTCTGCTGCACATCTGACACGGAGATGGGGGAAGTGGGTGTGATCTTGGAAACAGGGAAAGAGGCATCAATGATCAGAATAAAGGCAAAATGTCAACAAGAGCCCCAAAGCAAGAAAAGTCATAATGTGAATAACAAAGAGACAACAGCAAGGAAACTGAAACTGACTTCTTTCTGAGCTGCCCCTCTCCCCACTCCTGTTCCCAATATCCCCTGTTAGAATGTCTTGTGGGTAGAAAGCTCTTGGTAAAGATTGGCCATATCTTGTGCTGGTTGGCCCCAAGAGCAACGGGGGAGATTTCCCCTTTGAGGGCTTCCTCCTCACCTGGACAGGTAGGGGATTCCTGCCGGGGTGTTGAGGTGGGATCTGCTTCTGAAAATGGACAGGAGTTGTTTGTTTGTTTGTTTGTTTTTTAATTTTTATTTTGAGAGAGAGGGCAGGAGGAGCGGAAAGAGAGGGAGAGACACAGAATCCCAAGTAGACTCTGCACTGCCAGTGCAAAGCCCAATGTGGGGCTCGAACTCATGAACTGTGAGATCATTATATGAGCTGAAATCAAGAGTCGGACGCTTAACTGACTGAGCCACCCAGGTGCCCCCTGGAGTTTATTTTTTAGCAGGGAAGAAGCCAATGAAACTCTCCCCACTGCCTGTTGCTGCCCCACCCAGCTTCCCTGCTACCACCACCTCTGAGTGGATACCAATCCTCAGTGACCCACCCTCCAGGACCCCTGACCAACAACCTGGCAGCTGTTCTTCCTGCGGAAAATTCAGTTTCCTTCAACTCTTGAAGGTCAGCCGCATGACTGAACAGTTGCTGCCAGGGATGCTCACAAAAGTTTGGTTTTCCATCTTCACAGAGGGCATTGGTGTTGAAAGAAGCCAGGCCTCCCTCCTGACAAGACAAGTGATGCTGACATTGCCTGACCACCAGGCACTGCTGGGCATAAATTAATCCTCACCAGAAGCTTAAAGAAAGCTATAATGATCTCTACTACAGAGATGGGGAAACTGAGGCTCAGAGAGAAGTGTTTTCCACAAAGTCACACAGCCAGCAAGTGACTGGGCCTGAGTTTCCTCACTGACCTGTCTGGCTTCAAAGCCCATACCTTTCCCACCATATTGCTTGCCCCTTGGTATTCTGGGCACCATACGGATAACAACTTAATATTCTGGTGCACCAGTGCCAGAGGACAATTGTGGCTGGTTTGTTACCCCTCCTGTCTTGGGAAAACAAATCTGCTCAGCCTGTAGTGTTTTCCTAGTGGGAATAACTCACTAACCACAGGGCTGAGGTTGATAGGATATTTTGAAACAAAATTTTCAACATTTCCTTTCTCTCCTACCCCAAGTTAGATGTCGAAGATGTTCCAGCTCCTCTGCTCGTTGTCAGACCCAATGGTTCCTGGCGTTCACCTCCTCCTCCTTTGCTCTGTCTCCCCACCAACCAGTTTCACTTCCAAGAGTTCATCAGAAACAGTGAGCGGGTGAAAAGGAATAGCAAAGAGAGAAATTAAGAAAATACCACTTTATTGGGGAGCACTGGTACTGTTTTAGATGGAAGTTTGCCCAAAAATAGACCATTCAGTCATGCAGATAATAATAGTGTTACTTAGGACTTGGTTTTGCCAATGGGCCAGGCACGATTTCAAGTGATTTGCAAATATGAACTCGTTTAATCTTTACAAGAGCCCCACCAGATAGGTTTATGACTAGCCTCATTTTCCGTAAGGGGACACCAAAGCACAGGAAGTTTGAGCACAAGAAGGTGAGCCGTGAGCTGAACCCAGGGAGTCCTGCTCCGAAGCGAACTGGGCAAGCCACTAACCCTGGGGACAGCCTCTGGGACCAGGATGGACTCTGCCCAGAAAGAGGGGCAGCATGCCGAGTGACCTTTCACTGGTCACCGCCTCTTCTCCAACTTGCTCTCCAGGATTACCAGGTCATTAGTGGTTTTTCCAAGGGTTCAGGAAGAAGGAGACTTTCAATTTTTTATTCTATTTTGTTATAAGGACAACTTTAAAAAAAAGGTGAAAATCATGACGAGATATAAAACAAACACATGTTCGAGGTTGTTTAAGGAGTGCCTGGGTGGCTCAGTCAGTTAAGCGTCTGACTTCAGGCCGGGTCATGATCTCACAGTTTGTGAGTTCGAGCTCTGCGTCTCAGGCTCCGCACTGACAGCTCAGAGCCTGGAGCCTGCTTCAAGTTCTGTGTCTCCCTCTCTCTCTCTGCCCCTGCCCCACACACTCTCTCTCTCACTCACTCACTCTCTCTCAAAAATAAACATTAAAAAAAATTTTTTTAAGATTGTTTAAACTTATTATTAATGAGAGGACTAGGCAGATGTTACAGTTGGTTCAAAGGAATCCAAAGGACAGCAGATTTATAGATCAGGAATATTGAAAAGAATTTGTAAATGGATGCAAAACTGGCTTTTCTAGGGTGGAGAGAGGGGGACGTCGTCCCTCCACTAGACGGAATTCACTTCTGTGTCTATGGACAAACATTATTTTGCTTTGCTATCAGTACTCTTTACAGAATTGTAAAATAAATCAAAGGCAATGAAAGGCTAGAATCAGATCATCCTAAAGGGTAGGCTCTAAGCAGAGCATAGCTTTCTATTGGAGACATTTAATAATTTTTTTCCTTATTCCTAATTTCCTTACATTCTGCATTGCTACGATCTTTACAACATGTATATGTCACTGTATTATTTGAGTAATTATGTTAACTCTGCTTTTTAAAAATTTTTTTTAAATTTATTTTTGATAGAGAGAGACAGAGCACAAGTCAGGGAGGGGCAGAGAGAGAGGAGACAGAATCTGAAGCAGGCTCCAGGCTCTGAGCTGCCAGTACAAAGCCTGATGCAGGGCTCAAACTCACAGACTGCGAGATCATGACCTGAGCCGAAGTCGGACGCTTAACCGACTGAGCCACCCAGGCACCCCGCTTTTTAAAAAAAGAATACAAGCCTAACACCCTCTTCATTCTCTTACCTTTTTTCTACCCCCAATACTTCTTTCTTTTCCTCATTCCACTGATACTAAATGTATTTAATTTATGTTCTGTTTCGATAATTCCAGTATCTGAAGTCTTTGTGACCCGATTCTTCTGTTTGTTGTTTCTGTTGACTCTCACTCATGGCACTTTGTTTCCTTGTGTGTTTCATAATTTGTTTTTGAAAACCGTGGACTTATATTTATTGGATCTTTATCTGATGGAATTTTTCAAGGCCTGGCCAAGGGTGGTATCTTCCTCTAGAGAGGATCTATATTTGCGTTTTCTAAGCACTCAGAATCACGGCCTACCCAGGATCAATTTAAATGTAATTCTCAATTGGAGGTCTTCAGAATAGGCAAGTAGAGTGAATTTGGACCCAAAACCTGAGTTGAGGGCTGGTTTGTGATGCCTCACAGCTCAAGGAAACATTTTTTCTCTCAAACTGAGAGCAAAAGCCAAGACAAGTGATTCTTTGGTCTGTCCCTTTGGAGGGTACCCCACTCGCACTGCGACTCTGCCCTTCAGAAGCCCAGCTTTGAGCTGCAGTCTCTGATCTGATCCTTCAGCTTGTGTGGGCTCTGTGGTTTCCAGAAACTGAGAGATTTCCCTCAGAGTGCTTTTGCCTTTCGTACTCGCTTACGTCACTAAACTTGCTATTGCTTTGATTTTTTTGCCTTTTAGTTTTTCCTTTTCTGTGTGTGCACACACCCACGCAAGCACACACAGGAATGTCAGCTCGGCAGTACGTTTTAATAGTTTAAAAAATGTTTTTAGTATTTTTAGATATTTCAGGTATTTGGTAGTGATGGGATTTTTAAGAATAGCTGGCCTACCATATTGCAGGAAGTAGAAGTTACCCGTTATTTCTAAAGTAGTGGCATAGGGTAATGAACCTGGGATCTGGGCTAATTTATTCAAAATGGCTCCCATGTGCCAGACACTGCACTAGAGACCAGTGAACAAAGTTCTGACCTTGCCTTCAGGGTCCTGCCTGGTCCCATCTTCTTCATGAAGTCACAACTAGATTGAATTTGGGCTAAGCTGATTATCAACTGTATTAACTTAAATGCATTTCTTAACCTATAAAAAAGGAGATAGGGGTGCCTGGTTGGCTTGGTCTGTTGAGCATCCGACTTCGGCTCAGGTCATGATCTCGAGGTCCGTGAGTTCGGGCCCCGCGTCGGCCTCTGTGCTGACAGCTCAGAGCCTGGAGCCTGCTTCGGCTTCTGTGTCTCCTGCTCTCTCTGCCCCTCCCCCGCTTACACTCTGTCTCTCTCCAAAATAAATAAACATTAAAAAATATTAAAAAAAAAAAAAAGTAGGTAGCTACCTCATGGGCAGTGCTGAAGACTAGGTGAACTTAACCTATAAACATCAATTAGGATGATTTCTGACGAAAATATATCACATGACTTTTCCTAAACCAGCCATTGTCAAGGGAAATAGAAATATCATAATTGGCTTAGACCAATTAATACCTACCTTTGGAATTGGAGACAGGTCACTTTCCTCTGACCCTCAAAAGGAAAGAATTGACGAACACAACTGAGGATCTGTTAGCAAGGATGAAAGAGAAATGGAAGTTGAGAGTTGAAGAGGTTCTGTTAGCAAGGATGAAAGAGAAATGAAGTTCCCACTACAGTCCGCGAATGCCCAGGACAATGGCAACCAGCCAGCAGTTATACGTCCAAAAAATGTTAGTTACTAGTTCTCTCAACTACAACCAAAACTAATCTATACAAACTGGCTTGAGGTCAGCCCCTTAATACAACTATTCACCTGGAAATCAAGCCATCTGACAGGCGCCAATGAAAATTTTTTCGAAAGCTCGAGCCTGACCGCCTCCCATGGTGGATGCCAGCTCTTCACACCTTGCTCCGCGCTGCACAGCACATCGCCAGGCAGGTGTTCTTGTGCTGATTCGTTGCCGCTCCTGCTGCCCTCTGTGTCGGTGGACCCCCTGAACTTCTGGACAGCCTTCATGCCACAACTGGCAAAGAAAGTCTCCTCTGGGACGGAGGCCCCGCCGCACACACCCCTGTGCCTGGGAGAAGTGACTTCCAGCTGCGTCCCTTTCACTCCAAATAAATATGTAAGAAAGTAAAACACAAGAGAGACAGACAAAAAGCAGGCTTGGAAAGACAGAATAAGGAAAACGTACTTTCACAAAAGCAAGAGAGAAGAAAAGGAGGCAGAGGGAAAAACATCTCTCTGTGTCCACTTGAGCTCTGGGAAAACCAGATTTTTTAAACTATTCTTTTAGATTTAAGGGTTTATTACTACTCCTTCCCTTCCTAATAGCCCTCTTTTCAGCAGTTTCTTTATTCATCTGGAAGCAGGGAGGATGGACAAAGGATCTTTCCTCCTCAAGAAACACCCCCTCCTTCCTTGTCTCCACACCCCTGTCCTAGGAATCCATGATTCCAGGAAACGTTTTCAGCTAAGACAATTCCGGTTACTGGAAAATCTTAAGGCTTTCCTCTATGGGTTTATAATGGCCTGGTCTCTGACTCACAAATAAAAGAGATTTACTGAGATAGTAACACCTTTTATGTAGTCTCAAGTCACTTCATCTCTCCCAGATTCAGACTCCTCAGTCACACAGTGATGAAAGGTAGAATGGGTTAGTGTTTTCCAAACTGTGTACGTGTGCATGTATGTAAGTGTGAATGCATGCGTGCATGTGTGTGTGGGTACATATTGACATAACAGAACATCTTTTTGGATGATGACATCTTGTGTGAAACGCCATCATAAAAAACAGATAAAAACATATGTGCTTTGGTTGAAGGGAGGGTGGAAGGGATAAGGGTGGAAGAGGAGAAGAAGGGGGTCCTTAGAGGTCCCACCCTTGGACCCGGCATCCCCTTGAAGTACTGCCCCAGGTGAGACCTTCCTGGGGCTATTAGACAACCTCTGGCCTAGCTGTTTTTTCTCTATGGTCCCTTCTGATCTAAAATCCTCCCTCCCTCCCTTTCTTCCCTCCCTCCCTCCTTCCTTCCTTCCTTCCCTCCTTCCTTCCTTCCTTCCCTCCTTCCTTCCTTCCTTCCCTCCCGCCTGCCTTTCTTCCTTCCTTCCCTCCCTCCTTCCTTCCTTCCTTCCTTCCTTCCCTCCTTCCTTCCTTCCCTCCCTCCTTCCTTCCTTCCTTCCCTCCCTCCTTCCTTCCTTCCTTCCCTCCCTCCTTCCTTCCTTCCTTCCTTCCTTCCTTCCTTCCCTCCCTCCTTCCTTCCTTCCTTCCTTCCCTCCCTCCTTCCTTCCTTCCCTCCCTCCCCCTTCCTTCCTTCCTTCCTTCCTTCCTTCCTTCCTTCCTTCCTCCCTTTCCTTCTTCCTCCCTTTCTTTTTCTTTCTCTTTCTTTCTTTCTTTCTTTCTTTCTTTTCTTTCATTCTTTCTTAAAAAGTCTGATTATTCCCTTATAGATCACACAATAGTACAGCACACCTTTCATAGGTATAAAGCAGGTTAAAATGTACTATTCCTTTCCTAACCTCATTTCTCTCTCTCTGGTAACTTTGAACAAAAATTGATAGAGGGATATATATATGATTATATATATATATATATATATATAATCATATATATATATGATTATATATATAATCATATATATAAGTATTTATTTATAATATAAAAATACATATATATACCATAAATATATATGAAATATATATATATAAATGATATGGAATATATATACGGAATAATATAACTAACACTTACCATCCATAATCAGAAAAATTGTAATTTGACATAAAGACTTTTTTAAAGCAAAGAAATAAAACCTGGCAGACAAAGTTGAAGTTTTCTTTGTCTTCCCAATCCTGTTTTCTTCGTTCTCTCCTCAGGTAAACACTATCATGACTAAATAATGGCCCTCCAAAGGTATCCATGTGCCAAACTGTGGGTATGTTACCTTACATGGCAAATGGGAATTTGCAGATATAATTACATTAAGGATTTTGAGATGGAGAGATTGTTCTGGATTACCCACCTGAGCCCAATGTAATCACCCGTGTCTTTATTAGAGCCCAGTGTAATCACCAGAGGATCAGAGAGAAGACGTGATAATGGAAACAGAGGTTGGTGGGATGTGGCCAAGAGCCAAGGAATATGGGCAGCCTCTAGAAGCTGGAACAGGCAAGGATTCTCTCCCAGAGCCTCCAGAAGGAACACAGCCTTGCTGACCCATTGTAGACTTCTGACCTTGGGAACTGTAAGATGATAGAGTGGTGTTTTTGAAAGTTATTAAGTTTATGCCAATTAGAGCAACAATAGAAAACTGTTACAGTGAGTTAGACAGGTTTCCATCTGGTCCATGTTTTTGTACTTGGATTAGATAGATGATTGATTGATTGATTGATTGATAGATAATAGAGAAAGCAATTTTGTTTTAGTTTTTTTCTATACTCAATGTTTTTGAGAATCTATGCATTTGATACGTAAACATTTAGTTCATCCAGTTCAACTGCTATTTAGTATTTTGTAATGAATATATCACAGTTTATTTATGTAGTTCTCTAAAATGGGAATTAGGATATTTTTTTTATTTTTCACAGCAATAAACTTCCTTGTGCATATTTGCTTACACACATACCTCCTTGTACACATATGCCAAAGGTCTGCTAGAATATGTGTCTAGAATTTGTGATTGTGTCTTTAACCCGGCCTCAGATTTTAAAGTTATTAGCATATGTGCCCAGACTATTGACAGGGGCTCTCTGGGGAAGGGAATAGGATTTGAGGAAAGAATGAGGAGGAAAACCTTCACATTCACCTTAATGTTTTGATGTTTGAATTTTTTACAGGCATATATTACTATAGTGAGGAAAAAAAAAAACAAACCTAGGTATTTAGGACTTAAAACAGAGGTTGAAAACCAGAGGTCCTTAGACTAGATACAGCTGGCAGACATGTTTTGCTTGACCCACACAGGTTTTTTAAAATATTGAAATGTTCACTTATACTAAACAATAGGGTATTTCGTATAACTATCCAAAATTTCAACTTCTCTTGAAAAATTGGAAGAGTTGGAAATATCGGGCCTGCATTTTCACATGGCAACAATTGTCAGCAGCAAAGTCGAGCTGATTCCCCGAGTGAAATAAGTGTTCTCTCGTTTTGCCACAGTCCTCAGTCGCCTCTATTGCCTTACACCTGCCCATATTACTCATGTATTTTATCTCCTGGACTTCTGTAGGCTTTTGAGTTTGCCACCCTAGCTAGAGTTGCCAGATAAAAACCAGAACTTCCAGTTAAATTGGAACTTCAAATAAACAACAAATACTTTTTTTAGCATAAGTGTGTCCCAAATATTGCTAAGCTCCCTGTATTTTTATTTGCTAAATCTATCGACTCTAACCCCAGGTTTCCAGCTCTTGGTAGCCTGGCCTCCCCCATTCCAACTTTATCTCTTACTGATTTTCTTTATGCTCTGGCCAAACCAGACTGCTCACCAGTTTCCTGAACATGTTGTTTGCAATCTTCTTCTGACTTGGAGATCCCACCCCTGTTTCTCTCCAGTCACCTAAGATTAAATCAGTGCTCTTTATGATCAAATTGAAGTTCAGGCTCCTATACAAATTTTCTCTGCCTTAGAGATCACTTCTTCCTCCTTATGCCACAGCACTATTAGAACTCACTTAGCATTTATCACTTTGAACTGCAGTGTTACTTACTTTTTCACAGGTAAGACATCTCCCCAAGTAGACTATAACCGTTAAGTTTTTACTTATTATTGTACCCCTAGTGTCTAACAAATGCTTTGTTGGTTGGTTGATAGGAGTATATAAGATGTAAGATGTACGGATAATGTATTAATGAGCTTTTCATAACAAATTACTCCAAAACTTAGTGATTTAAAATAACAAACATTTAATCTAGTTCATGATTCTGTGGGTTGGCTGGGTGGTTCTTCTGGGCTGGGCTAGTTTGGTTGAGGCTAGATGTCTGGGACAGCCACACTCCTACGTCTGGGGCCTCAAGTGGAATGCTGGACCAAGGATGTGGCTGGAGCCTCTTTCCATGTGGTGCTTCTCATCCTCAATGAGAAGGGGCCAGGCTTGTTCACATGGAGGTAAAGAGATCCCACCAGCAAGAGCCTCTGCTGTGTCAATTTTGCAATTGTCCCATTCGCCAAATAAGGTCATTTAGCCAGGCCTGGATTCAATAGATAGAGAAATAGACTCAGAGAAACAGACTCTGCTGCTAGTGGGAAGAGGGATAGAATCACACTGCAGAGAATGCATGCAGGGGGCAAGAACAAATGGGAGGCTATTATTGCAACAATGATAATAACAATAAAATAACAATAAATAAACAATGACAATGACAATAAAAACGATCAGATGATAATAAGAACCCAGCTTACAAAGTGCTTAGAAATTCATTTTGGGGCACCTGGGTGGCTCAGTGAGTTAAGCGTCCAACTTCGGCTCAGGTCATGATCTTACAGTTTGTGATTCGAGCCCCACATCAGGCTCTGTGCTAACAGCTCAGAGCCTGGAGCCTGTTTGGATTCTGTGTCTCCCTCTCTCTCTGCCTCTCCCCCGCTCGTGCTCTGTCTCTTTCTCCCTCTCAAAAATAAATAAACATTGAAACAATTTTTCTTTAAAGAAATTCATCTCAATTAAAGAAGCATGCTTACGTTCAATCTTGGTCTCTGCATATCGGTAAAACTGGACTTCTGGAATGCCAAACTCCTTCCCCCAGGGGCCTTTCCTATGCTGCTTTCTCTGCCCGGAATGCTCCTCTTCACCTCCTTGTCAGGCTAATTACTACATTTCCTTCAAGTCCTTTCCTGAAGTCACTTCCTTATGGGGAGCCTCCCCTGACTCTTCAGACCAGTCCAGGTCTCCTGTTCTGCACCCTCAGAGCACCGTGGGCGCTGCTTTTATGGGGCTCCCCACCATCGTCATCAATTACTGTGTTGGGTACTTACTTAATGTCATCTGTCCCTCTCAAAAGAAAGAGCTCTGGGGCAGAGACCGGATCTATCTTGTTGAATCCCCAACATCTAGCACCATGGCTAGCATATAGCAGGTGCTCAGTATCAGGAGAGTAAATGACTGAATATACAAACAAATGGCCTACAGTTTGCTCAGTGTAGAAGAGACCTGTTCAGAGCACCCTGAACTCTGTCAGGGTGGAAGTCATGGGAAACTGCAGTCGGTTGGGGAGATGAGAATGGGTTGCACAAAGTCATCCAAGAACAACTCAGGGCCAAATAAAGATTTAAATGCCAGCTGCTAGACTGTAATTGCTGTGGGAGATGAGGAAGAAGATATCAGGACAGGATGGGTGGTTATAGAAGGCTTCACATGGGAACTAGGCCCAGGGAAGGAACAGGATTTGGATGTGATGAAATTAGGGAAGGAGGCTAATAAGTCAAGGTCATGAGTTTGAGCCTCTGTGGCTCCAGTTATACTGGTATCTTCATAAGCTATTACAAGGAGAATGAGTGAGGATGGTTGGGCAGAGCCAATCCCACCGTCACTGAAACGTCCCTAGAAGATTATGTTTCAAAGGACATTGCAAAGTTGAGAGTTGTCCACACACATAAAAAACAGCCCATTCAGAACTCAGACTCCTCTGAGCCAGTAAAAGGGAACAACAGTAAACATCTGCTTCTGCTCTTCTGGAAACACTGTGGTCTAGATGCTCTCTCTTTTTTTCTTCCTCTCTTTCATGTTTAACTATTTATTATGACAACTTCTGAACATAAACAAAGAAGAAGGGTACAAGAAACCCCATCCCCAACTTCAAAATGCATCCATACTTTGCCATATTTCTTTCATCTCTCTCCCTCTCCAACCCTTTTTTTTCCCCTGAAGCATTTTAAAGCAAATCCCAGATACAGTGTCATAACACTCCTAAATAATTCAGTATGCATCTCTAAAAGAAATAAGGGCATTTTTTTTACATAACCACAATACCTTTCACATGCACAGCAAAATAAGGCATAATTCCTCAGTATCATTTAATACCCAGTCCATATTTAATGTTTCTTGATCATCTAAGACATATCTTTTTACCGTTAGTTTATTTGAATCGGGATCTAAACAAAGTCCACACATTAATTTGGTCAACATGCCTCTTAAATCTCTTTTAATCTAGACTACTGTTAAATTAATTAAACAAGAAGGCCATTAGACTGATGTGGCTCTAATTCCCTGGCAGCCTACGAAAGCAAGCCCAAATCTAAGCCTGTAAATGCCTCAAGGTTATGAAATCAAAATGCTAAGGACAACCAGTTACAGTCAACTAGGCTTTAAGCTACAGTCAATCAAATAATTTTCTCTCTCTGTTTTTGTACTTTCTGTACATAAATCTTTCCTCTGACTCCTGTTGGTGGAGCACTCCTAACCACTTCTGGTTTGGTGCTACATAATCTGACTTGATCTTTGCTTAGATAAACTCCTCAAAATTTTAATATGCCTCAGTTTATCTTGTAACACTATGGATGTTCTCTTTGAATGGGCATCTCTTTGCTGACAACCCACCTTAGCCTCGCCACCTTTCTCTCTCTCCTGGATGGGCAGGGAGCTGAAAGATTAAGATTCCCATATGAGGAGAGGGTGGGAGGGATGGAGTGAGTATCAGCATCCTTAATCTTATGAAGAAAAAATTCTAATTGGCTTTGGAGGGAGCAGATTAAAATAAGAGACTCTTAAAAAACTGGAGCTGGCCTGCATGCTCTCTTAACATTTATGAATGAGAGGAATTTATGGAGATGTAAGAGTCTGATTCCTGTGCTCGCTTCGGCAGCACATATACTAAGAGTCTGATTCCTAAGGGCAAGAAAGGGAGGGTAAGTGAAAGGAAATCTGGTTGAATCTGAGGAACAACATAGAAACACAGGCAGGACCAGCTACATCATTTCCAGGGCTCTGTGCAAAGTAGAGGTCCCAGTCCCCTTATTCAAAAGTATTAGGAATGCGGGGGCGGGGGCTGGGTGGTTCAGTCAGTTAAGCATCCAACTCTTGGTTTCATCTCAGGTCATAATCTCATAGTTTGTGAGTTCAAACCCTGCATTGGGCCCTGCACTGATAGTGGGGAGCCTGCTGGGATTCATTCTCTCTGCCTCTCCTGCGTATTCCCTCTCTTGGGGAAAAAAAAAAAAGTATTAGGAATTCCAAGATGGCAGCAGAGGAGCAGAAGAACATTAAACCAAGCACGGGTCCTTCTGAGCACAGGGACCTGTGTGAGTACATAGCCATATGCTCCCATGAAGCTGACCCTGACATAGTCCAGGCCCAGGGAGGGGTTCTACAAGACAATGCTTTACCAAGCTGTGTCTCATTTGCATTTCAGAGACATGCAAAGGCAATGGGAAACATTTCCACATTTGATAGCCGCTGCCAGCATCTCAGACTTAGCAGGATGCTTACGGGTGGTGAATGGCTTCTGGAAGGTCACAGAGATCAGCACTACATAGCTCTCAAATCGTGGATAGTGATGGGTCTGGATCCTTAGATGCTGGTCTACGTGAGCACAGGCTCTAGAGTCAGAGTGCCTGGCTACATATCCAGACTCTATCATTTATTGGTCACTGTGAAACCTTGGTCAAGTTGCTTGACCTCTCTGTGCTTTAGTTTCCTCATCTATAAAATGGGGCTAATAAAAGTACCTACCTCATAGAGTTGAGAATTAAGTTAGTTGATATTTGCTGGACTGTGGCAACCATTATATGTGTTTGTTAAAATAAATCCAGGGGCTAGAGTTGGAAGGGTCCAGACAGAGCTCTGGTAGCCGTGCTACCTGCAGGACAAAGACGGACTGTGATCTTCTTAAAGAAGAAAGCTGTGCCTGGCATCCTCATTGTTCTTCCCAACAATTTACATAATGGTCATCCACTCAGTAAGTATTTATTCGGCACCTACTATGTGCCAGGCACTTACTGAACGGAGAGCGAGCCACACGTGGTCCTTGTCCTTCTGGTGCTAGTCGTCTAGAATAGGGAGGGCTCCACATGCAAAGTCAAGTCCTTCCTGGGTCTGGCACCAGGCCTGGCTCTAGATCCTCCACCTGTAGCCCACCACCAAGGCAGTTCAGAAGCTAGTGAGCAAGATTTGACTTCGATATCCTGATTCCTTATTATTAATCTGCTATGTGATATTCTGTTTTTACTAAGTCCCTGCCTGACAATTCAGCATTCCTTTTGTAAGATCCAATAGTTTATTCCCTGCCCCAGGACCTAGATTCCCAGCTTGAGGTCCCCTACCTGTCAAGCCCCAAGATGCTGTTAGCCTCCTGGCTGTTTGCCGAGGAGAAGCTCCCAGGTTCTTAGACTAGGTTGAGCCCACCTTTGGTTAAGCATAATTATGTCACATTGGCCTTCCCAGGCTGGCCTGGACCTACTGTGTGTCCACCTATCCAGTAAATAGTCTTACACCTTGCCCTTTTGTTCTCAACTCCTGGCTACTCCTTGAATCTGAACAGGTGTATGGCTTTGGATTCCCATATCACCAGTGTTCAATTCCAGGATATGAAGAATATGGGCAAGACAGGCTGTCAGAGGGAGCCTTTACCAATGTCAGTCTGACACTGACACCAGAGTCCTTTCCATCAACTAACAAATATTTGGCTACCAAGGACTTTGAGGGGCAGTTTGTGTTGGGATGGCTATGGAGGGTAAGACAGGGTCATGGAGGTAGAGGGAGAATGGTGATAGAGACACCAGCTGCTTTCCTGTTGGCCTGTTCCAACCCTGAGGTCACTTTGATGCTGTTCCAGCCAGCAGCCCAGGAACCCTGTCTAGCACACCACTGTCCTAGCTAAAGGCCTCCAGGCAACTGGGCTCTTCAGGTAGTCGGTGATACAAAGAAGTGGCAGGTTTAGAAGCTAAGTGAGAGGTTTTCTACATATCCTTCTCCTTCCCCAGATCTGCATTTCAGAACTTATGAAATGGTGAGGCTAAAAAAAAAAAAAAAAAAACAAAAAAAGTTTCCCCAAGGTCACTTTGAAAGAAGCAATGTATATAAATTTCGCCCTTAGGGCCACAGAGCTACTGGTCCTGTTGATGAAGCGTTATTGGAACAGCAGAGAACCAGACACTGAAGGGATTACCTCCAGAAAATCAGAGAGGACTTCAACGTATAAACCTGAATCCTTTGGCCCTGGGAAGGGAAGCAGCCCAGCCTGGGAAGAAGCCAAGCAGAACAGACGATGGAGAAGGTGGCCACGGCGCAGGGCCAGGACTTTTTATCCTATTAGCCCATGGCTTCCCAGCAACTTCTGAACAGAAGCATTCACCTTACAGAAATGCTGGGCTTCTTAAAAGGGGATAAATGAAGTCAGTCTTTTGGCTACATTTTCTCTATAAACTAAGACCTTGTAACAATTGATGTTTTTAAACAATTTTAAGCTTTAACACAATTGATGTTGATGTCTTAAAGGACCGGTTGACAAATTAATTCAACAATACTTCCTAAACAAAACCAAAGGCTGGTTGGAGAAGGGAGGGAGTAAGAAGTGTGACTTCCTGAAACCATATTATAGTGTAGAAGGATAAATATTTTCAATCCTAGAAAATACAAAAATATATATATATATTTAGGAAGAAAGAAGTAACAATTTACAGACAATATAGGATATAAAGTTCTGAGGTGGCAGGAATGTTTCTCCTCAGGTATCTGGGAAGACTTGGGAAAGGCAGAATTTGAGCCTGGCCTTGCTGGTTGGGGAGGATCTAGATTTCTTCCACGTGATAAAGCACCTACTGGGTGTCAGGCACCGTGCTAAGAATTGGAACACAACGATGAGCACTGCGTGGGCTCTGTCCTCAAGGAAAGACTTACTGTCTATGTGGGCAGCAGGTGTGGGAACAGAGGATGAAGCAGAGCCCTGGAAAAGGTGTGATATTGGAAGGTGGCTATGGAAGTAAGCTGGGGGCATGGAGTGTGTGTGTGTGTGTGTGTGTGTGTGTGTGTGGCATCTGATGTATGGAGAGAGAGAAAGAGAGAGAAAGGTAGTTCTGGATGGGCTCCATTGAGGTTGTAACATTTGAGTTGAGTCTTGAAGCTTCTGTGTACTCTATGGACTCAGAGGAATGGCGTTCTAGACAGGGGGAACAGTGAATGAGAAGGCACGGACAGAGGCCACTTAGTAAAGACAGGGTGAGAATTTAGAGAAGTCTGCGTAACTGGAACAAAGGATGCGTGTGGGCTGTGATAGCAGTTGAGTCTGGGAAAAGGAGGCAGGAGAAAGATCCTGAAGGCCTTGAGTGCCAAATAGTATGTGATTTTATCATGTGGGGGATCTGGGGCCAGCCATATTTTTAAGTAGGAGAGGGGTGGGTTCATGTTTACCTTTAGAAATATCATGGAGAGAATGGAGTCTTGGAGCTCAGAGAGGCAGGAGGAAGGGGACCAGTTCTGGGGGTTAGTGGGTTGGGCGGGAGGCACTGAGGCGTATAAGCAAGGAAATGGCAGCATCTCATGGGATGCTCACAGCTGGGTGGTGTGCAAGATGGGTTTAAGGCAAGAGAACTATCTGGGTTGAGGAAGACTGTTAGGGGAAATGCCCCATGAAAGTCATTTATTTAAAAAAATTTTTTAAGTTTATTTATTTATCCTGAGAGATACAGAGATAGCATGAGTGGGGAAGGGGCAGAGAGAGAGGGAGAGACAGAGAATCCTAAGCAGGCTCCACACTGCCAACACAGAGCCCGTCATGGGGCTCCAACTGACGAAATCGTGAGATCATGTCCTGAACTGAAACCAAGAGTCAGACGCATAACCAACTGAGCTACCCAGGCACCCCGAAAGCCATTTATTTTAACAAATACTTTTCCATTGTTCCATTTCTTCCCAGAGGAGCACCTTTCATTTTGGAATTTTTAAAATAGCTGTCATTTCTGTAGCTTTCCGAGGTTTGGGTAATGATTTCCTTTTTCTCTCAGTTGAAATGGATTCTGCTTCACAGGAATCATCAGAGTTGACTTCAACTTTTTGTCTTCTGAGGGCTGCTTCAGAGTCCCTTGTTCGGGACTGAGGGAAAGTCTGTGATTGTCACAATGCTGTGAAGTTTCTAGAAATATGTACTGAAATCAGTTGGCACAATTGTGTTTATTTAAAAAAAATAAATTTCCCAGGGGCAGTCCCCAAATTCTGTATAAGGCGACCTTTTGCCTCGCTGTATAAATGGTTAGAACTGTAGAAATACTTAGAACTAGACAGATGTTTTCTGAGGTAAATCTGTCCTCACAGGAAAAGCTGGGCTGTAAGAAAAGGGCACTGAAGGAAGTGACTTTTGTTCTAATGCCAAATCCCTGGGAGACTGGTGTTTGCAAAGTTTACATCCTTTTGACTTTTTACATGATTTCTCTAACTCTTACATTTCAGACACCAAGAGCAAAATAGAACTTGACCCTGGCTTACTACATGGTGAGTCTGCCAGGCTGGCCATGCAATGGGCTAGTTAGTCAGGAGACTGGAGCAGAGAGCAAGTAAGGTCGAGGTCATGGTTGAAACTCCTACAGAAGCCTATTGGCTGGGTACATCCTGGCCTCCACTCTCTGGCTCCGGTCCTAAGGGGGTAGGTAGTAAGGGGTAACAATGACTCAACAGAGCCCAGTCTCACTCTCTTAAATTGCCTTGCATGTCCTCAATGGTGGGTCAGTAATAGGAACTTCAGACATAAGGAGACCTTGATTAAGAAACCATTGGGAAGAAACGACCATTTTCTATCTCAGCTCTGATTTTTTTTCAGCCTTCTGTAGTGATATGGGGTGGTGTTAATTGTTGCACCTTTTCTACTAAACAGAAAATACTTTGCTGCTCCAGACAGAAATACCTGCCTAACGTCTTTAATTTGCCCCCAAACAGTTGAGGGTGCATAGGGTTGGGCCATGCTTCCATTCCCCATTTTCTCTTTCTCTGCCCTTTGCTCCACCAATGGCCTCTCCTTCCCTGGGAGCACCCCTGAAGACCCTTCTCTCTATCAAAGCAGGAAAGGCTCTTACAATGGTTGTTTGTACTCACAGGTTGACAGATTGCCCTTCACAGCAATGATTTCTGTAACCATGACTTCAACTAGACATTGCATTTCAAAGTATTTCCTGGAAGGCCGTGGATAGAGAGTGGTGGTTAAAAGTGGGTAGTCTGAAACCAGATCACAGCCAGGCTGGGATCTGGCGCTGACACTTACCAGCTATGTGACGTGAGATAAGTACTTCACCTTGCCAAGCCTCGGTTCCCCTCTCTGTAAAGAAAAATCCAGAATGCAGTGTTGCTGTAAGGACTCAAGGAGAAAACCTGCTTTAGCTCAGAATTCCCTGGCACGTGATAAATATTAGCTATGATTATTTATTGGCTAATTGACACACAAATGGCTTTATTCTACTGAAGTCCTTAGTATAACAGTGAGCAAGTAGTGAGAATCTTCTCAGTTTTTTTACAATGAGAAGCTTCGAATGTGTAGAAAAGTTGAAAGAATAGTGCAATTGACGCGCAAACCCTTCTCCTCAATTCTACAATTATTTATTCCACAATTGTTTACATTTTGCTGTCCATATATATTTTTCTTAACCATTTCATAGTAAGGGGTACACAGGACCTCTAAATACTTCAACACATATCTCTTGAAAAAATAAGGATGTTAATGAATAAGGGTATTCACAATCATCTTTATCACACTTAGGAAAATTAATGATAATCACCTTAATCACCTCATTCCAGTCCATGTGCCATTTTCCAAAATGTTATATATCCTCTAGTAGATTTTTTTTCAAACAAGATCCAATCAAAATTCTTTTGAGTTTGGTCGAAATGTCTCTTTGTTCTCTTTTGATCTAGAGCAATAGGTGTGTGGAAACTTAAAAACCACATCGTTACTGAAATCAGCTACATGAAAGGGTTGGCTGCCAGATAGGAACGTCCACAGCTTCCACCGACCCCCCTGGCCCTGGCACTTTGCATACTGACACAGGCTCTGTGATATGACCACATTGGTGGTTTGTCGAACAATAACTTGAGGTTAGGGACTGCACTGTACCCGACACAACAGATGGTCAATAAAAGTGGATGGAGGGAAAAGAGGCAGAGAGGGAAGCAGGGAAAAAGAGGGTAGGAAGAAGGCTGGCCCAGGGAGGCATCTGCATCCATGCCTGGTAGGTCCCGGGGGAGGACAATCTGATCTCCCGGAAGCACCCATTCTCCTTTGATTTGGGGAGGACAATCCTCTGCTGTGGCATGTGCCTTCCTCCCTCTTGTGCTCCTTTTCCACATCTCCCACCTTCCTCACCTGAACACTAGGTGGGCTCATGTCAGACTTCCTGCTAACTCTAGTTTAATCTCTCCCTCTATTTCCAGGGACTAGATTAGCACTCGACAGTGTTTAAAAAGTAATCTATTTATCTTTTATCTTAATGTATCTTCTCCTACAACCACACTCACTTTTTCCAATACTCCCCTCCCACATGATTTCCACCTTCAGTAATGAAATTCCTGACCACAAAGTGAATCATGGGGAATACACACTCTTTGTTCAGAGAGATTTCATGGTGTTAATAAGGAGGCATGCTCTGATGAAACAAGAGGACCCAGATGGATTAGTTCCCAAAGCCAAGAGGAGTTGTCCTCCAAACAGAACCAACAAAGTTTAGCTTAGGCTTCACGGTCAAACTGTTATTTCTAGTTGGTGGAGAGAGAACAGTGACCGAAATGACTGGAATAAACCAAAGTTTGTAGAGCAAGCTTTCTCCAGACCTCATATCTAATCCATCTCTAAAATTCCAAGGTAGACACAAGCAGAGAAGATATAGATAATGAATTCAAGAAACTCAAGATTATCTGCATGGCGTACTGACTAATCTTCATTCCAGGCTGATCTCGTTGATATGCTTCTCTGTCACCTCTCTTTGCTGAGCAGTTGGCTTCTATTCAAAGTACACAAGGCCATTTAATTATTAATCTGAGCAAAACAGTATTAGGAAAGTTAATCTGTTGAGTGTGTCTGTATGTGTACACTTGCGGATACTTTCTTGATTATCTGACGTTTTTGTTTTGCTGTTTACCTCTCTGGGCCCCTTCTTCTCTCCATTTGTGGAGATATCAATAAGGTTGTTATGACCAACAAGGAACTCCTAAGAATTTGTTGGTCCTTCTTCCCCTCTCCTTGGATGTGTGTGGAAATGTTTGTCAGCTGTGGGGGATTCATGTACACAAGAAGTGACTGACCTTGACCTTTGAATGGACTCTGTGTCTGTGACCAGGAAAAAGTGCAGTGTTTGTGTTTGATGATGGTTTTATGCCCTGATGTCAGTAGAGAGTACTTTATAGGGCTTGCTGATGGCCAAGGGCTCTGGGAAACATAATGATTATTTAGCCAACTATTTTAATGAGTCTCTATAAACTCACTCTATTTTTATGTTAATAACAGGGAGGGAAACATTGGAAGATTAAATATAGAGGAGAATGGGTTTTAGCTTCATTGCTCAGGGCTATTGGGAATTCTATAGATTTAAGTCCATCCTATTCTCATTATTTTTCTTCCCATACCTCTCATCCTGTCTTATTCTTCCTTCCTTTCTTCCTTTCTTCATCTTTCTTGCTTCCTATCTTTCCGTTCCTTCCTTCTTCTTTCTTTCTACAACATTTATTGCATTCTTACTATGTATTAAACACAGTGCTAAATACTGGGGATACAAAGATGAATTACACATGGCCCTAGCCCTCCTGGAACTTGGTTTACTGGGGGAGGCAGACAGAGACACAAGTCATTCCAGTGTAATGGGTAATAATAGGGGTACATTTAGTGGAGGGGCCCTTGGCTTGGGAAGGAAGGCAGGAAACATCCTGAAAGAGATAATTAGGTGATTGACTAGGAGAGGAGCAGGGCCCAAGGCCAAGCCATTCATATGCTTTAAGAGCATTGGACAAAGGAATTGAGATGAAAGAATTTGGGGATGTGGATCTTTCATGGATGGATGACAACTGATTTTGATGTCATGGGGTATGGTTAGGGTAGGGTAGAAATGATACCTTCTTCTACTCTGGTAATGTACAGGTGACCCATCCATGAAGTACTGGGTATGTTCCAAGGGGCCTGCTCAGATGGCTGACCCCAGGGAATCCTGGAAGAAATGAAAGCTAACTTGAAGGAGAGATGACCCTTGAAGGCCAGTGCATGATATGTGCTCAGGGGTGAAGTGTCATATAAGGGGAAGCAGGCAGGTAGGGGCCAAGAGGTATGGATGAAGATCAGTGCTCACCAGGGTGGAACAGTGGGAGTCAGAGAGGTGGAGGAGATCTCCTGGCCTCCTGACAAACAAGTCCTACCTTGTGCTACAAATTTTACCAGGAGCTCAGGATTCAGGAGGAGTTCTTCCAGCCAGTAGTCAGAGAAGTGGCCACATTTGTTCTTAGGGTCTCCAAGGGCAGAGCCCTATCTGGGCTGTTCCATGAGATACAGGAAGCAGAAGACTTTTATAAACTCAAGAAGGTAATAAGGCATCTATTGAGGAAATTTAATTCCTGTTTCTTGGTAGAAAGAGTATATATGGGCCAGAAAGACTTAAATATCATGTCCAATAATAGCAACTGCAGTGATAGTAATAGCCATCATATATTTCACGTCTACTCTGTAGCAGGGCACTTCATACATTATTTATTTTAACCATCACATGACTTAAAATGATATGTGATGATAGAAGTTCTTACAATTGCCTCCATTTTATAGATGGGGAAATCAGAGATTGGAGAGGTCATAGGTAGCAAGCCTTAAAGTCTCATTTGAACCCATATCATTCTAACTCTAGAGCCCCTGATCCAAACTGCTTTCCTTACTGTGAATAAATAGTGCAGCTCATCTTTGACCTGAAATGGTGGAGTGCAGACACCCTAGGGACTGATGAACTACATTTCTACTGCACTACTAGTTGTTATGAAGATGCATAACTTTTAATTTTTTCTTTCTCTAGTATAGTCTTAGTACACTTAAAAAATATTAGTATTAGCCAAGAACGTGTCATTTCAGGGGGAAAAAAAAAATTTGAAAACAGCCTCTCTGAAGTCTATTACATTGGTAGTTGTTATGGACTGAACATCTGTGTCCTCCACCAAATTCATACTTTGAAGTCCTTATCCTCAATGTGATGGTATTTGGAGATGGGGCCTTAGGGAGGTCACTAGGTTTAGATGTTGCCACGATGGTAGGGTCCCATGATGGGATTAATGCCTTTATAAGAAGAAGAAAGAGACACCAAAGCTCTTTCTTGATGTACACACGCTGATGAGTGGCCACGTAAGGACATGATGAAAAAGTGGCTATCTATAAGACAGGAAGAATGACGTCACCAAGAACTGAATGTGCCAGCACCTTGATCTTGGACTTCCCAGCCTCTAGAACTGTGAGAAGATAGATGTCTGTTGTGTAAGCCTCCCAGGCTATAGTATTTTGTTATAGCAGCCCAAATGGACCAAATCAATAGTTGATATCAGCATCTGGGTGGACATGTTCCTCCGCATGTGTGTGTCCGTGCAGTAAATCCTCTTTGAGGGTTGCTTACCTTATCTTGAGACCCCTCACTCCCCACCTGAGATTTGGGTGTTCTTTTTCTTATTTATATTTATGAATAATTTATGCATAATGACTTTTACAAATCCTTCTAGCGAAAATCTATGAGTTGCCTTTGGATTCTTCAACAGATGCGATGTTGGGTGCTACCACCATCGGTAGCCCCCAGATGAATGAACAGGGAGGTATGTAGGTGGTTCTGGCCCAGGGAGGAAAGCTAGGGTCTATACAAACCACTGGACTACCTGCCTCACTCCTTGCTCTGGGTGTCTCTGATGGGCCTAAGGGAGACATACCTCAAGAGTATGGCAGCTGCAGTCCCTTTGAACACAAACCAGACTCTCAAGCTGTGTGGTCTCCCAGGAATTTGCTGCAGGGAGTCTGGTGTGTGTTGGGAGGGACTTCAGCTATAGTACCCTTGAGGTTGTGGAGAAATATATCCTGTAAAAACAGACGAGTGGAGAGCTGTGACTTGGGAGGGGGAACATCACGCCTCCAACTTCCTTAGCAACCAGGTCCCCGTCTGCAGAGGGGCCTCACCGCTTCTCAACTGGAGTTGGCCCATGAAATCCTCAAGTGGAAGGAATCTGCAAAGGTCATTTAGTTGAGGGCTTCTCGGTCTGTGAGGTACATGTGTTTCACCTGGGAATTTTGTGGGGGTGGAAGGATTCTTATTGAGTAGGTCAAGGTTGGGGCCAGAGAGTCAGCATCTTTAACAAGCTCCCCAGTGAGGCCGATGCTGCTTCTGGGAATCACACTTTGAATGACAAGGATTTACTCTATCCCTCTGTGTCAAGGTAGGCTGAATTTCAGTGACCACCTCGGTCAAATAAGAATCCATTCTGCTGCAGCGAAGGAAATTCTCTTGTCTAGCAGCTCTCTTAGCTTGTAGAAGTTCTTACTCAGCGAGGCCAAATCGCTTTACGCAAGTCAGTTGAGGCCATTTTGTCAGATTCTGCTCTCCGTAGAGATACAGATTCAAAGTAAGTAGCCCTCTCTCATATCACAATCCTCGGTTATTTAAAGACTACTAAGTCAGATCTATTTTTAAGAGCACCGCTTCTCCCTGTCCTTACACCTGCATTATCCACTTTGGTCAGGAGGAGTGAAACTATTGGGGCATGTTTGGCAGAGGAACCAGCATTTGGAAGTGTCATGGGGGGCTGCTCATCCAGTCAGAGGGTCCTCATGCAGCCAGATACTATCCACGCTCCGTTCTTTTTAATAAAGGGGATGGCAGAATTTATGCAAATTAAAATCTGACGAGAAGATGAAAATCCCTAACTTTTAGCCTCACCACTTATCAGGACATGGTCACAGTGTTGTTCGCAGGTAACAAGTGACCTAGTCTAGGAAAAGACATTTTCTCTTTTCTCCCTGGCTTTTTATTTCTCCCACTGGCAGACTTGGCAGCAAGGATTCAGTCATTTGCCACAGCCACGCAAAGGACCCCGAATAACCCACAATGTGAAGGAGAGATAGTAGATTGCATTTTCAGTATCCAGTAATTTGCGAAGTCTCTTCTGCCCCTGTTTTAATTCCCCTGAACTCTGTTTCCTGTCTGCCATCAGCTGTTTGCACCTTTGTGTGACTAAATCAATGTGTGTCCTCTCTCAGGGGCACTTGTATCTTTTTTTTAATGTTTATTTATTTATTTTAAAAGAGAGAGAGAGAGAGAGAGAGTGAACAGGGGAGAGACAGAGAGAGAGAGAGAGAGAGGGAGAGAGAGAATCTCAAGCAGACTCCTCTCTGTCAGCGCAGCGCCCGACGCGGGGCTCAGTCTCACAAACTGTGAAATCTGAGCCGAGATCAAGAGTCAGATGCTTAACCGACTGAGCCACCCAGCCAAGGGGCGCTTGTATATTTAAACTCTTCTCTCTGAGTAAGGAATGAGAAAATGTATCCTTTGTCACAGAGGCTAATGGTCTCCTGGTGACAGGTTATGTTATGTACCCCCTCGAATGGCCTCGTGGGATTCCTGCAGCCATTGCCTACGGGTTCATGCTGATATCCTAGAGGAGGGACAGACTCTTCCAGTAGAATGTGAGGCTTCCAGCAGAGCCTGTGCAATTTGCAGGTTTCCAGAGAGCAAAAGTATCCAGAAGTCTACCGTCACCCCAACCCCACCCTCTGCAGAACATCCTTTGTCATTTTAAGAAGGTAAAACGAGACAGCCAGAGCGGGGGACGAGATGGCAACTTCTGGTTTATTCTGACAGCCAGTGTGTAGGGAGCTTTGTGTGGGGAATATGACTCACTAGCCTCGGTCATGACTCTGAGCCCAGGATTCACAAGTGTTCCAAAGTTAGCAACCAACCTTGTACGCCCACAGAGTAGTAAGACGCTTCCCATTGAAAACACTCAACCAATGGGGAAATACATGGAGAAAGAGAAGGTTAAAGGAGCTGTGGATTATTATAGTTTTTTCAGTTAGCCTGGAAAATCTTTCTAGAGAATATAGTCTTCTCTGCTTCACCATTTACTACCCTATTCATCCACCCATTCAAAAAGTTTTTACTGGAAGATTCCCAATGCCTAGCACTGTTCTGGGTGTGAGGGAGGCAGCAATAATAAAGGAGTCCTTTCTCTCATGGAAATCACAATACAGTGGGGAAACCGTGGGAGAATGATTTCATCTCTTATAGTTTCCTCATCTACAAAATGGGGATAATACTGTACTGCTTCATTGGATAAGGTGTGTAAAACAGTCATCAGGGTGCCTGACCTCAGCAGACATTTACCTAATGTTAGCTGCCGGCTTCTGTTGAGGAATAACTGACGTGTGATTAAGATCATCGGTGTCCTGGGGGCACCTGGGTGGCTCAGTCAGTTAAGCGTCGGACTTCAGCTCAGGTCATGATCTCGTGGTTTGTGGGTTTGAGCCCCATGTCAGGCTCGGAGCCTGGAGCCTGCTTCGGATTCTGTGTCTCCCTCTCTCTCAGCCCCTCCCCCACTCATGCTCTGTCTCTCTCAAAAATAAATAAACATAAAAAATTTTTTTTAAAAATCACCACTGTCCTGATGTGCCCATTGGCGCCATAGTCCAGTCTCCCCACTGGGAGCCCAGGGCCTCAGCAAAGCTGTAGCTGGGAACTTAGCCCCACTGTGGATGGTACCAGAGGTGCTGAGCTCAATAGAAGCCTCCACCGCGTTAGAAAAACCTCCTCACTCTCTAAAAGGAGCTGGCTGGGTAATCAGTTACCGCTTGGTGCAGATAATGGTGGTGACGATAATAAGAATCCGCAAAGTATAGGGGAGCCTGGGTGGCTCATTTGGTAAACGTCCAAGTCTTGGTTTCTGCTTGGGTCATGATCTCATGGTTTGTGGGTTCATGCCCCACGTTGAGCTCCATGCTGGCAGTGCAGAGCCTGCTTGGGATTCTCTGCCCCTCCCCTGCTCATACTCTCTCTCTCTCTCTCTCAAAATAACTAAATAAACTTTAAAAAAATTGTTTAAAAAGTATCTGTAAAATGGGGTGCCTGGGTGGCTCAATCGGTGAAGCGTCTGACTTCGGCTCAGATCATGATCTCACAGTTTGTGAGTTCGAGCCCCGTGTTGGGCTCTGTGCTGACAGCCCGGAGCCTGGAGCCTGCCTCAGATCCTGTGTCTTCCCCCTCTCTGCCCCTCCCCTGCTCATGCTCTGTGTCTCTCTGTCTCTCAATAATAAATAAACATTAAAAAAAAAGTATCTGTAAAGTGTAACTCAATTTTATAGTCAGTCATTTTATGGATTCAATGTTCTAGTCACCATTCATTTCCTCTTCAGTGCAGGGAACCACCCAATCTGACAGTTGCACAATGAAAAGAAGGTCTGAGAATGCCAAGGTGTGTCACTGGTTGTGGTCCCGCAGCCAGAAAGGGCAAAGGTGGATTGCCAAACCAGGGCTACCTAACTTCAGCTGAGAAACCCTGCTGCCTTCAGGCCTGCAATTTCTCTAGACCTCAGTTCTTCTCCTGGGTCTCTTCCTTGGTGAGGTCTCTGGATGCCTGCAGGCACTGATAGTTTCTGGTTTGAGTGCTTGCCTAAAACCGCTTACAAGTATCTGTTAACACAGTCTCATGGTATTATCATTACTCATTTGTGAATTTCTTTGTTTAATTTTATTTATTTTGTTTAACTGTACTCTTCTTTTTTTAAATGTGTTTATTTTTGAGACAGAGAGGGAGAGAGAGAGAGAGAGAGCATGAGCAGGGGAGGGGCAGAGAGAGAGGGAGACACAGAATCCGAAGCAGGCTCCAGGCTCCCAGTTGTCAGCACAGAGCCCGACGCGGGGCTCGAACTCACGGAGTGTGAGATCATGACCCGAGCCGCTTAACAGACTGAGCCGAGCCGCTTAACAGACTGAGCCACCCATCAGCCTCCTTTGTATGATTCCAGGCAAGAGCCTGAAATACTTCTGCTACCAGCCAGTTTCTCAGTCTCATTAACAAGGGGCAAATCTTCCTCAGGGAGAAACAGTTTAAACACACAATGAGAAGCAGTAGTTTGCTCTAAGCAGCCTTGACAAGGTGCTTTAGATCATTGCTAAGTTTCTCTCCAGTTCTGGAGTTCTAGAATCTCAACTTTCTTGAGCCAGAGATAGTTTGAAGGGTGGGGGGGGGGGGGGGGCGAACAAACTCAGCAGGGAGAGGAAAAAAGAAAAAAAAAATTAGATGGCTTAGAAAGTGAGTATAGAGTGCGAGAAAAGCTTTGAGATTTTTCCGTTTGGAGATTTGGCTGCATTTAGAGCCGGTTTTCGGCTCTGCTGGGTTCACCTTTCTAAAAGGCATGCCGCCGTGGAACTTTAATCAGCTCACCCATCTAGCTAGCTGGTATGGCTTGAAACCAGCAAAGAACCAGGTAGTCAGGTCTGGCTCCTTGCTGTGCCTGCTGCTATTTCCAGCAGACCTGATCTGCACATCCCTAATTCTTTGTGGTCTTCGATGGCCTCCTTTCCCAAGGCCACTAAGCATTCTCCTGTCCTTTTACGTGGTCTTCTCTGTGTTGAGGTGTCACAGAGCCAGACGAGCTGGTGTGAAATCCACCACAGGTTACTTATGTGACCCGAACATGTTTCACCTCTCTGGGCTTCGATTTTCCCCTCCATGAAATGGGCCCATATTAACCTATTAGCCATTACAGAGTTCCCATGAGAATGAAATGTGTGCACGCATACGTGATCATACTTAAACATTAATCGAAAAGCTTTTGTGTAGGGATTAGGTACACTTCCGGGTGTGCCGCCGAGTAGCTGTGGGAACTCAAGCAAGTTACTTGACATCTCTGTGCCTCAGTTTCCTCATCCGTAAAATGGAGATAATAATAATACCATCTACTCCAATGCCTTGGGGTAGTGATTAAGTGAGCTAAGAAGTAGAAGATGCTTGGAATAGTCACTGGCAGGTGGCAATTATGTGTGTCAGCTGTTACTATTATTATTAACACGACACAACACACCCAGCATAATGCCCGGGAAGCCCTGATACCTTTGGTACTGAACTTGCTGTCTGTCCTCTGGAGTGCCTCCCTTTCTAGTTGTCCTGCTCAGCTGAGCCTCTCTCCAGCTGATAGGAAACTGGGGCTCCAGGAGCTGTTCAGCAATCAGACGTTGAAGGCCCACGTTTGGTGGTCCAGGTAGGTGAGCACATGGGTCCAGAGGAGACCAAAGCCCTGAGAAGGACCAGCAACCTTCACTGCCTTCATTCCATTCTTTGTCCAGGGCTCTAGCCCCAGGGACACCCCCAAGAGGGAAACTAGAGTGTGTGACCTGGGGGCCCTCCCAGGAAGCACGCAGGTTTGCTGCTTCCCTGAAGAGAGGAGTCCCCAAAACAGATTGTAACCCTATAGGGTTATATACATATATATTTAGTTTATATAGTATATATAGTATATATGGTTTATAGTATATATAGTTTATATAGTATATATAGTATATAGTATTATATTTAGCCAATGAATAAACTGGACCCAGTATATAGTATATACTATAGTATATACTATAGTATATAGTATACAGTATACTTTATAGTATATACAGTTTATAGTATATATAGTATATAGTATATATAGTTTATATAGTATATATAGTTTATATATATAGTGTGTATATATATATATATATATATATATAGTTCATTTATTTTCAGAGAGAGAGAGAGAAAATTAGTGGGGAAGGGGAAGAGAGAGAGGGAGAGAGAGAATCCCAAGCAGGCGCTGCGATAACAGTGTGGAGCCCGATGCAGGGCTTGAACCCAGAAACCATGAGATCATGACCCGAGCCGAAACCAAGTGTTGGATGCTTAACCGACTGAGGCACCCAGGTACCCCTGTAGCCCTGTATTTTGTCAGCTCTGGCACATGTCAAGGAGGCTCTGGGTTCACTTTGGCAGGGATGTTTTTCTAAGTCTGCAACCTGAAGTAGGCTACGACTTCCAGTCTCAAGAATTCGGCTCTGCATGGAGCGCTAGGCTTCCTCTTGCCAGCGGGGCTGCTGGTGCCCTGCCATCCAAGGAGACTGGCTTGGGGGAGGCTGCCGTGGGGGAGGGGGAGCCGGGCTGCCGGCCCAGCTGACCACTACGCTGGTCCAAGCTGGCTGTGCTGGGGCTGCATGGAAAATACTCTCTCACCAAATGGCAGAATCAATCATGTATTGGGCGCTTACTCTGCACAAGGCACTGTGGAGGGCACAGTGGAAACTAAGGCGTAACCCAAGCCCTTAAGGAAGTGAGGAATCTGGTGGAAAGAACAGAAGTACTTCAAGAGCAAACCAGGGGCGCCTGGGTGGCTCAGTTAAGCGTCCGACTTTGGCTCAGGTCATGATCTCACAGTCCATGAGTTTGAGCGCCACGTCGGGCTCTGTGCTGACAGCTCAGAGCCTGGAGCCTGCTTTGAATTCTGTGTCTCCCTCTCTCTCTGTCCCTCCCCTGCTCGTGCTCTGTCTCCCTCTCTCTCTCAAAAAATAAACATTAAAAAAAATTGTTTTGAGAGTAAACTAATAAAAGCAGGATATTTGAAGTCATCAGCATGTCCTTGAAGATAAGAGTGACCTGTAAGAGTCCTAAAATTCCCGAGATTCTAGGTAGAGCAGACAGTGCCGGCCGAGGCAGGATACAAATACATCTCCTGTGTACTCGGCACTCTTCTGAAGCCTTTTACGTATATTAATTCATTTCGTTTTCACAGCAGCCCTTTGTAGTAGGCCTTATTGTCCTTATTTTCCACACGGGGAAACTCAGGAACAGGGAGGCTAAGGGACTAGCCTGAGATTACACAGGTAAGGAGTACAGAGCCAGGATCCAAACCCAGGCTCTCGGGCCCCAGACACCACGGCCTCACCCTCCTTGTTAAGCTACCTGGAGCCAGGGAGGGTGAACCCCAGGAATCACATAACCCGCTGGTTAGTTCAGTGCATGAGGTTTTCCCCACAGATTCATCCCCGTGCCTGCCCTTCTCTCCCCCCACGGAGGTTGCTCATAGGTCTCGCATTCGATACCCTGAGGGAGAATCTGCTCGCTTTGTTCAGCACCACCCAGGAAAGGAATCCCTCTCGGGGCACAGGACTCCTGCCAGCCCCCTCATAGGCTTTTGGCCAGCCTCCAGATGGCTGCCTTTGCGGAGGAGAGAATGCCAGTCCAGTCAGTTGTGACCAGGGTGGCAGGAGGTCATGTGGTACAGAGAAATCAAATGGTTCCCTGCAGCGCAAAAGAGCTTGACTAACACAGGAACCCGCAGGGAAGGGTGTGGAGGCTCTGCATCCTTTATCATGTTGAATTGTACTGTCTGCTAACACAGAAGTCTTAAAAAATACACACACAGACACACACACACACAGAAAGTATGTATGTATATATATGCACAAAGTATAGGGGATTGGTTGAATAAATTAAGGTACGCCCAAACAACAGATTACTGTACAGCTATTAAAATCACTGCTATATAAGTATATTTATTAACATGGAAAGATGTTTTCAGTGTGTCAAAGTCAACTTGAAAAGGAAAATGGATACTCTGATCCCATTTTCACTTTAAAAAATGTGTATTTGTGTGCAGAAAAAAAATTTCATTTATACACACAAAATATCCACGCTATCTTTGATAGGAAGGATTACAGATGAAACTCTTTCCTGTTTACTTATTTATATCTAAATTTTCTATAGTAAACATGTATTTCTTGTGTAATAAATGTATATCAAAAATCAAATCAAATGTTAACCTTAATTTGTAAAAAGATTCATCTCACCTTAAACATGAGAAAACATGTCTGAATTTCTTGTTCTCTTTCCTTTTTGTCCCTCCTGGTTTTGGTGGAAAGCAAAGAGTATGCATTGTGGAGAATGATTCTAGGCCAGGAACTTACCTTTGAGTAATGGTTCACGAGAGCAAGAAGGGAGTTAAGAGATTATCTAGCCTGACCCCCTCTTTAGCCAATGAATGAACTGGACCCATAGGCTTAGCTGGTCTTCTAAGTGCCTGACAGCAAAAACTCAGCTGGAATCCAGGTCCTCAGATGTCCAGACTAGGGCATATTCTACACCATCATGTCAGACCATTATATTTACCCTCTAGACACAGAGAGGGGACTGTAGTCATTTAGTGTGCAGGTGACAACTCTGAGCACAGAGTTAGCTATTAACACTGACCAAGATCAGTCCCTATTCTTTGGCTCTACTAAGAGGCAGATGTGGGACATTGGGTTAATGTACTGTAGATCCCATAGTTAGAGTTAAGACATTGTAGTGAGTGACAGGAAGATAATTCTGGCGCTCTCTTCTGGAAATCTCCTATCTGGAAAGCTCATGTGTGATTCCACATGAAGGCAGAGGCCTGGCCACAAGTCTTGTCCCCAGATTCCTTCCTCTTCTTCAGTAGCTGGGTCATGCATGCTGCCTGGAATATTTTCACTCTTCTTCCCAAGGCTCATCTTTCTGGAAAGTAGAGCAGTGACAGTAATTCAAAGTCAGCATCCTATAAACATTGTTCTTAGCCCTTTGTGAAACTAGGTTTGAGAAGCTGCACCGATAATATTGCTTCGTCAACTTCCCTAGAGAATTCTCAGCATTGGCACTATCTTATTAGTCAAGGCTTTTGGTTGCACACAATCAAAAAAACCTGCTTGAACTAGTTTAGGGGAAAGAGGGAATGTATCAGCTCACGGAATTCAAGGAAAGGTTGAGTATCTAAGCTATGCAAAGATCAGGGATACATGGAGCTAGGCCTCAGAAACCATGAGAATCAAAGACTTCAGTACCAGGCAGGCCTTTGTCTTTGCCTGTGGCCTCTGTTTCTCATTCACGGTTGCTTCACCCTCTTTCACGGCAACAGGCTACTCCACTTTCCATGGCCATATTTCCATCTGACAGTCTCTGTCACCAGAGATGAACTTTCCTGGTGATCTCTCACTTGTTCCAAGAGATCCCAATGGGAGGGCCAGTGTGGGTAAGCTATGGGCAGGGTGCTGAGTCATATAAGAACATGACAATTCCAACATGAACATGGTGTTTGTTTGTCTAGGGGGAAAAGTGCAGAAAACTAGGAGGTATTTGCTGAGACAAGGATATCCTGTTCCACCTCCTTAGAGATAATGAGTTGAGAAGAACCTGAACAATCAGATGATGAGTGAGAATCCTTAAGAAGTCAAAATAGAACTCCTGAGTGGGAGGTGCCTGGCCAGGGATATCCATTCTCACAATGATTGACATCTAGTGGAAAGAAAAAGCATAAAACCTATAGCAAATCTATTTTTGACAGGGCCCCTAAAGAGGCACACCTGGGTATTTTAGGGCATGAGACAAGTTTCAAGAACTGTGCTCCCCCTTTCCCAACCCACTCTTAGACTACTGAACTATGGGGGTAACAATCCTGTAATTTTAACTGTATTTATAAATCCCTGATCCTTTATGTAGGGCTTTTTTCTATTCTGTGCTTAGTCTGAATGTTGCTATTTTCACAGAGGAAATCAGAGGAAAGAGGCTATAATTATAGGTCAAACACAAGTTCCGGAAGCAGCTAAGGCAGCAGAGAGCCTATGGCTCCCTGCCCTCTTCCAGGTTGCACCCTGGACGTCTACCCCTCTTTGCTCGGGCCTAGGTCAGCGCCTGTATCTTTATCCCCTTCTCTTTTCTCCCTTTGTTTTCCGGCTCAACAAAACACAAGACAGAAAGGGAAAGTTAGAAGTAAAAACCCATGAATTAAAATGGCACGATGCTTGGGCAGACCTGTCTTTTGGAGATAATTCAAATGGAAAAGAAAAGGAAAAAAAAACCATTTCAGGTCATTGGCCTTTTTAAACAGACCGCCGGCAATATTTACTCCTCCTGAAATAGCACAGTCACATGAAATAAAACCGTGTTCGGTAAAGCCCGCGAAACAAAAGGACAATTTACAGGCTGGCACACTCACTGAGGGCCCTCTGTTTGCCGGCCGGATCAGGACTTCTGCTTCCTGGTTCTCCTGGCCACCTTCAGCCCAAAGTCTGTGGGAGGTCTGTGGGGGTCAAGGTCAGACTGCCATGGAGACCCTCCTGGACTTTTTCCCCCTCATATAATTTGGGAAGGTAGCTGGAGGGTTGAGAGCAGGGCTCTGACAAGGATGTGGCGAATGTGGCTTCCATCATAGATCCAGTGTCCGGAAGCCTAGGTTGCAAACATCATAGGAGAAGCTGCCAGTGGTGCCTGTCACCCTCCAGCATGGCTGCCTCTGTCTCCTCTCTGTCCTTTACCCCCGACTTCTTTATGTGTTACCTACGCCCCCCATCTTCTCCTGTCTACTCTCCTCCATTTTCCCCTCGCCCTTTCTTATATCCCCTCTTTGCGTTGTCTCCTTTCCTCTCAATTCTTCTGGGGCCCCCAGTGGACCTTTACTGAGTAGTCGTGCTGTAGCCTGAAAGGTCTGCTCAGACTCCTGGTGGCGGGGTTAACCAGGCACAGACTAGGTCTGAGGTCATTGTGACTTCCCACTGAGACTCAAAACTCAATGAGAATTCAGGGGAACCTTCTTGGCCTCACTCTGAAACTCTTCTCCTCAGTTGCCCAAGATCCCTTTTAAAAAGCCAAAGCCAGGGGCGCCTGGGTGGCTCAGTTGATTAAGCATCCAACTGCTGATTTCTGCTCAGGTCATGATCTCATGGTTTGTGAGTTCGAGTACCCGATTCAGGCTCACTGCTGTCAGCATGGGGGCATGGGGCCTACTTAGAATCCTCTGTCTCCCTCTCTCTGTGGCCCCTCCCCCACTCACATTCTCTGTCTTTCCCAAAAATAAATAAAACGTTTTAAAAAAAAAGCCATTTAGGGCACCTGGGTGGCTCAGTCTGTTGAGCATCTGACTCGATTTCAGCTCAGGTCATGATCTCACAGTTTGTTCGATCGAGTCCCATGTTGGGCTCCACACTGAGAGTGGGGCCTGCTTGGGATTCTCTGTCTCTGTCTCTCTGTCTCTCTGTCTCTCTGTCTCTCTCTCTCTCTCAAATAAACGTAAAATAAAATAAAACATAAAAAAAGAGCGAATGTAGCTGAGCCCGTCTGCTTTCACTTCTCCACGGCCAACACCTGCGTCTCTATGTCAAAGGGCTGTCCTCAGCCTGTCAGGATGTCCTTTGCCAGGGGACCCTGCAAGCTAAAGGGTCTGGACTGAACACACCAAAGGAGGAGCCCTCAGCCAGTGACTGACAGGTGCAGAGTACAAACATCTGACTCCAAGGGCTGACGTGCACTGTTGGTCCCTGGGGAGACTGGGCTCAGGTTACTCTCCGTGGGACTTCACTTGATATCAGTTCCTTCTGGGCTTCCGCGTACTCCCCACGCTACTTTCCCACACCCTTACTGGTTTTTCGTGGAAACACAGCCTTAAAAATCACTCTCACATCAATCCTTGTTTTAGGGTGTGTTTGTTTTGTCTTGGGCTCCTTCCTACCTTGGTCTGGAGTATCAGAGTGAATGAGAGAGAGGAAGGAGAGGAAGTCCAGGCCCTCCCTCAGGCACCCGAGGAGCCTGTCATTACGAGCTGAAGGTGGGATCTTCTGAAAGGCCTGGGGGAGCAGGGGCAGCGCTCAGGCAGGGAGGGAGGCCACGTCCCCAAGTCTGCACAGGACATACCTCTGGTGTATGTAGGGGGAAGGACCTGATAGGAACTGAATATCATTTGACACCTTAGGGTTTTCCACTTTGAAGAATAATAGATGACGAAACCGAGATGGGAAAACAGCATCTGCAAACTGGGCAGAGGCAGCAGCTGTGAGGCACTTCTCCCAAGTGGCTTCTGGGGAGCAGACGTCCATGAGCAGACTTGTGCCTGAGCACGTGGGAATCACCATCTTGGATGCCCAGAAAAACCTGAGAAAAGTAATGAAGTATTGATACATGCAATAACACGGATGGGCTTTGTAAACACGCTAAATGAAAGAAGCCGGATGCAAAAGCCTACATAGCATATGATTCCATTTACAGGAAATGTCCAGAACAGGCAAATCCATTCAGACAGAAAGTAGATTAGTGGTTGCCAGGGGCTGGAGCAAGAGGGGAACAAGAGTGACTGCTTAATGGATAGGGTTTCTTTTTCAGTGATGACAAGGTTCTGGAATGAGTGGCGATGTTTGCAAAACCTTGTGAATATACCAAAATCCACTAAACTGTGTGCTTTTTTTAAGTTTATTTATTTTCAGAGAGAAAGAAAGAGCACACTCAGGAAAGGAGCAGAGAAAGAGGGAGAGAGAGAATCCCAAGCTCCAGGAGCTCAAACCCATGAACCGTGAGATCATGACCTGAGCCGAGATCAAGAGCCAGTTGCTTAACTGACTGAGCCACCCAGCTACCCCCAAAACTGTGCACTTTAAAATGCTAAACCTGAAAGGGAGAGAGGGAGGGAATGAAGGAAAGAAGGAAAGGAAAAAAGGAAGGAAAGAAGGCAGGAAGGGAGGAGAGAGCGAATGAACAAAAGAATGGGAAACTTGGGGGCAGTGGAAGGAGGCGCTGGGGTCCTCATTCACCAGAGCTGCAAGTTAGTAAAATTTTGGGTATTAATGTTATGCCCCTTCCTCTTTTGGGTGATGATTCGGATCATTAGTGTTATGCAAGTGTTGAAGGAGATCTGGCTATGTAGATTGTACATGGTAGGACCTCTGTGGCTGTACCTGGTGGCCCTGGTCAGCTATATATTTCCGTAAACTTCTTTAGTACGTAGGGTCTCCACTGCCCAAGATAGAGGGTTGAAGGCAGTATAAGGAGACTTTTTTTTCTAATTATTTCATGAATGCCCATCTCATTTCCCCAATTACAATGTAAACTTCGGAGGATAGAGATCATGTCTCTTGAGGGAATTAGGGATTCCCTCTTCTTTTCCACAGGAGCTCCTTGACCCTGTGACCTCCCCATGCTGACTCTAAGCTTAATGGAGGCCTGGGGCCTGGCAGCTGGGCCCACCCGTGTGAGTCTCCAACTCTGGACAAGGCTCTGTTGTACTTGCTGCTTCTCTCTCCAGGTCCTTCTCCAAAGGTCAGGGGTGGCTCACAGGTCCAGAAATTCCCCTCATTTCTGTCCTAATACTCGGCATCATTTGCTCCCTTCAACAGGAAAGCAAGTTTGATTTCTGGAGGCCATGTGGCACCCGCTTATTCTCGGTCACAATACATGCCAACGTGCAGCAGGCTGATTACGATCATACATTTGCTATTGTAAACTCCAGCAAGCTTGAGGCCTAAGCATCGAAGCCGGTTCAAAGGTCATCACAAGTTTTCTCTTCCAGGGGAAAAATAAAGAACTTCCAATTAAAGTGTAGAATGGAGCTCCTTCCATCCCGTTCCGCTTGCCTTTCCTAAACTTTCAAGAATAAAAATAAATCATTTTTCTGACGGCGGTTAGTTAGTTCCTTTCTATTCTAGAAACTTCCCAACTGTCCTTTGTGTGCTGTGCTGTGGGCTGGAGGCCTCTACTCCTGACCCCACTCCTCCACCCTGAGAAACAGACTTGTGCAGCCAGCCTGTGCCTACAAGGGCCCACGTTTCATGGTCAGGGAGGCGGGGGTGGCGGGGAGGGGGGGGGGGGGCGCGGTCTGTCTCCAGACACCCAGGTTGGGTGTTTACTTGAAGGCTTGGATGAATAGGAATGTCACTTCCTGGCTCCAGAGCTGGCAGCGTGCCTGCCCCTCCCTCCTGGCGGAGAGCCACAGATGGCCCGAGGTCCACATGTTCTCTGCACCGGCACGTTCTCAATGTCCCCAAGGCTGGGTCACATCTGGACTCAGAGTTTCTGCCCCCTGAGGGAGTATGTGTGTTTGTGTGTTTTATGTGTGCATTTGTGGGGTTTGTATACGCCTATTATAGGTTAGAGTGTTTGTATGTATGTATGTGTGTGTGTGGCTGTATTTGGGGAGTTGAAGTGGCTAAGTGTATACAGAAATCAATATTTATTGTGAGACAGTCTAACAATAAATAAAAATGTAAGTGAAAAAAACCCACTTAGTATCACCTTCATGAACATTCTTCCATGTCTCTCTCTTTATATATAGATATAGATGAAGATATCTATATGTATTCTCTCTGTATATATGTATACACACACATGTACATTTACATACACACATGCACACATATAGACGTGATTTTTTTCATAACTGGTCACAATATACTAGAAAGCTGTTTTCTAAGCACATAATGATAATGGACATTACTGAGTGCTATGGACTAATCTCATTTAACCCTCATAACCATTCTAAGTTGTGGGCACCATCAATATCCCCATTTCACAGATGAGGAGACTAAATCATAGACAGAGTAAATAAAGTTAGCGTCTGGGGAGTGGCCACACAGCTGGAAAGGGGGCAGAACCTGGATTTGGACTCATCTGACTCAAGGACTCTGCTCTTGACCCTACAGTCCAGCAACAGAAGTCAGCAAAAGCTGGCAAAAGTCTTGAAGTTCATTCATTCATTCTTTCATTCATTCAACGTTTACTGAGTGCCTCACACGGGCTAGATCATGGGGGCAAAATTATGAACAAGACACAGATCTTCTTGAGAGTCAAAGTCTTTTGAAGGAGACAGGGTGTAAAGAAATCATTGCAGCTCAGAGTCATGAGGCAAATTACAAAGAGAACAAGGAGTAAGCCATTAATACTACCCAAGGAAGTTGTAGAGGTGACATTTTAACTGTGTCTCCAAAAAAAAAAAAAAAAAGGAAAAAGAGAAGCTATTTGCTAGAGAGTTAAGCTGGGGAAGAGAAAAGCAGGAAAGGCCACTTCGGGCTGAGTAAATAGCATGTGCAAAGTACCAGAAATCTCAAGTGTGTGGTGTGGCTGCAGGTAGAGAGTAAGGGAAGGGAGCTGGCAGATGAGAGAGAATTCAGACCATGGAGGCATGGATGCTCTGTTGAGAAGTATTTGCTTCATTGTATCATCACGGGGGGCTGCTGGAGTAGTGAGATCATGGTGGTGGCTTAAAAGGACAGGAGACACCATTCTGGAGGAAGGTTTGAGTGGGGCAGGATGGGGAGCAGAGAACATAGTTATGCATAGAGACAGTGAAGACAGTGGTTCTCAACTCTGACTGCCCAGGAGTATCACCCGAGGAAAGAGCCTGGAGCTCAAGAAACAGGTCTGAGCTGGAGATATTCTGGGGAGAGCCATGAACATCTGGGTAGAAAGTTGAAGCTACAGAAACAGATAGTGTTTTGATTCAATTGGTCTGGGGCACAGATGGGATACATGGTCGGCTTTAAGATCTCCCCAGTTGATTCTGTTTGTTTTTTTTTTTAAATATTTATCTATTTTTGAGAGAGAAAGAGCACAAGTTGGTGTGTGGGGGGGGCGGTTACTGAGAGAGAGTGAGACACAGAATCTGAAGCAGGCTCTAGGCTCTGAGCTGTCAGCACAGAGCCCAACACGGGACTCAAACCCACGACATGCGAGATCATGACCTGAGCTGAAGTCAGCCGCCCAACCGACTGAGCTTCCCAGGCGCCCTCCCCAGTTGATTCTAATATGTACCCAACATGGTACAGGGCATGTTCCAGCGAGCAGGGGACCTTGGACAAGTTTCTTAATATCTTTAAGCCTTTGATTTTCTTGTCTGTGAAGCAGAGATGGTATTAGCTTGTACTTAGAGAAGGTATTGAAATGTTTGAGCACTGTTCCTGGCACATAGTAAACATGCAGTGCCTCGTTAGCAATGATTCAGTGAAGTGATAGTGAGGATCGAAACTAAGTCAAAGGCAGGGGGGGTTGCAAGGAGGATATGAATTATAAAGATATTTCAGCAGTGAAAATATGGGGCTTGATGGACAATTAGATAGAGGGAGGGTGAGGAAAAGAGAAGAATTGAAGAGAACTCCCCAATTTCAAGCTTGCACAACTCAGAAGATGGTAACCCCATCTTGGATGATGGGGTCCAAGGCCAGAGGAAGGGATAAATGTTGAGATGGGGAAAATAAGTTAGATTAGATATATTGGGCATGCTACCTATGGAGGCATCTAGCAGGAAGCTGGAGTTATGGTCTGGAGCTCAAGAGAGTGGTCTGGGCTGCAGATATTTTGGGGGGAGCCATGCACATATGGGTGGAAAGTTGAAGCTAAAGAAGTAGCTAGTGGGGCGCCTGGGTGGCTCAGTCAGTTAAGCATCCGACTTTGGCTCAGGTCATGATCTCGCAGTCCATGGGTTCGAGCCCCGCGTTGGGCTCTGTGCTGACAGCTCAGAGCCTGGAGCCTGCTTCGGATTCTGTGTCTCCCTCTCTCTCTGACCCTCCCCTGCTCATGCTTTCTCTCTCTCTCTCTCTCTCTGTCTCTCAAAACTAAATAAACATAAAAAATTAAAAAAAAAAAAAGAAGTAGCTAGTGTTTCTCTGGGAGGGTATATATAGTGAGAAGGAATGCGGGCCAAGTCTAGAACAGGGTGAACGTCTACACTGAAGAGGTAGATAAGGGAGTCTGTCCCCACAAGAATGAGGTAGGGGATAGGAAGCTGAAGTGACAGGAATTATCATAAGGAAAACACTAAGAAATAGCTGGCTACTATCTGCAGGGAAAGACATAAGCCTGGGATAGGGAAAAGTCTAGTTGAGTGTATTGAGCAAGATAATAAGGTTTTTTATTTAGTCACTCTGAGTCTAGGATGCTCTTAAAAGAATTTCCCATTTTCTCATTTTTCCTACTCCTTCCAAAGGGTACATTTCCTTCCATTTCTGGATGCAACACTGCAGCAAGAGCCATAGCAAAAACTTCAGCCATGTTCTGCCTGTGGCAATCCTGTCCTGGGGCTGCTATGAACCCCCAGACAGGGCAAAGCTGCAGGCATACACTTTATATGCGGAGACCCTGGCTTGACGCTTTCAAGATCCAGGCTGGGGGGGGGGGGGGGGGCAGGCCCCTGCTGCCTGTCACTCCTCTCCAACTTCCTGTGACTCACAGAACCTAGCTGACCCCTTCCTCCATGGGAGGAAGCCACTCCTCTACCCTGCAGTCAGGCTCTCTCATCTCCACCACAAAACATGTCTTCAAAGTACCTCCTCACCACTGAAAGTTTTAGACTCAGGTCACACCCTGAGCCTCAGAAATGGGCAGCCTTGGGAATCAAAACTGCATAAAAGGCCTGGGCACCAGGGACTGTGGAAGACTTTGTGAGGCTCACATCTGATATTAGCGGTTCTCAAAGTTTGGTCCCTGGCCCAGCAGCATCACCTGGGAGCTTGTTAGAAACACAAATTCCCAGGGCCCATCCCAGACCTAATGAATCAGGAGCTCTGGGAATGGAGCCCCCCAATCCAGTTGGAATCCAGTTGATTCCGATGCATGTTCAAGTTGGAGAACCACTGTCCAGTATAATTAACAGCACTAGAAACATGAAGGTTAGGAATCCGTCTCTTTCTTTCTGTATGTCTCTCTCTAGTCCACAATTCTGCAGACAGTAGTGCTTAATAAATGCTATTTAGCAAGTATTTATTGAAGATCTATTATGTGAAAAACTCTTTATAACACTGAAACCAAACACACAGATACACACACACACACACACACACACACTCACATACAAGTTAGGTCAGAGACAGTGTAAGGCAAGGTATAAAGGGTTGAAATGAGTGGTCTGTAAATGATACCACAAGGAAGTAATCAGCCAAATCTAGAATGTTAGGCATTGTACAGGACAGTTGACCTGGTTTGTTTATCTATTTGGTCGATGGCATGGAGGAAAAAGTGGAGGAGGGATTCTTCTGTTTAAAAGGTGTTGAAAGAGGAGCACCTGGGTGGCTCAGTCAGTTAACCTTCTGACTTCGGCTCAGGTCATGATCTCATGGCTCATGAGTTTGAGCCCCACGACCGGCTCTGTGCTGACAGCTCGGAACCTGGAGCCTGCTCCAGATTCTGTGTCTCCCTTTCTCTCTGTCCTTCCCCAGCTCACACTCTGTCTCTCTCATTCTCTTAAAATTAAATAAACATTAAAAATTAAAAAAAATAAAAGGTGTTGAAAGAGAACTCACAGACATAACCAAATGCTATGAGAAAGCATGTTGTTTGAATCCCAATTAAAATATACTCAGCTCTAAAAATTAGTTTTTAGGCAATTTGAAAAGCTTGAAAATAGACTGAGAAATACATGATAGGAAGGAATTAGCAATTGTATTAGGTGTGAGAATGGCATTGTGGCTGTGTAAAAAAAAATGTTCTTTTTTGAGGTGCATGCTGAGATGTTTGGGAATAAATTGACATAACGTCTGGAATTTGCTTTAAAATGGTTCTCTCCCCCACCGCCCCCCCAAAATAATTTGGAGGGAGAATAGATGAAATATGAAATAAAATATGGCAGAACTTGATGGCTGTTGAAAGCTGACAAAAGGGTTCGTGAGGGTTTTTTTTATGTAAGTTTAGAAACTTTCATGATAAAAGTTTTTGGGTTTGCTTGCTTGTTTTGGAAGAAGTGGTATAGACACAGATAGGACGGCTCCCAGGAGGGTGTTGGTGGTAAGGACCAGAACGGTTGGTGAAGGAGATGAAGCTGAGTACTTCCTTCTCCCCCACCCCCCCAAAAGCTAGCCTCAGCCACACACCAAGCAGAGCACAATATTAAAAGCAGCCTGGGGCGCCTGGGTGGCTCAGTCGGTTGAGTGTCCGGCTTCGGCTCAGGTCATGATCTCACAGTTCGTGGGTTCGAGCACCACATCGGGCTCTGTGCTGACAGCTCGGAGCCTGGATCTTGCTTCAGATTCTGTGTCTCCCTCTCTCTCTGCCCTTCTCCCATTCACACGCTGTCCCTGTGTCTCTCAAAAATGAATAAACGTTAAAAAAAATTTTTTTTAAAGGGGCGCCTGGGTGGCTCAGTCGATTAAGCGTCCGGCTTCGGCTCAGGTCACGATCTCACCGTTCGTGGGTTCGGGCCCTGTGCTGACAGCTCGGAGCCTGGAGCCTGCTTCAGATTCTGTGCTCCCCTCTCTCTCTGCCCCACTCCTGCTTGTGCTCTGTCCTCTCTCTTTCAAAAATGAATCAACATAAAAAAAAAAATTAAAGCCTGGTGGGAGCAGCGGGTGTCTTTGGGGGAGTGGGGAGGCTGCCGGGGGAAGTTGGCAACCAGACCACAGAGGAATGTGGAGAATGGCCTGCTGGGTGTCTGGCTGGGCTCTGCACTATAAGAGGCGATGGGGCTTCTGTGTAGAAAAGAGTGATGAAATCTGAGCTCTAGGTGAATTAATTTTGACATGCTGGGCAGGATGGAGTTAGTTGAGAAGTCTGGTAGGGGGTTGTTACGGAGGCATGAGGAAGTGATAAAGGCTGGGACAGCATGGGGTGACTGTGACGAGGGCCCTCCGTAGAGTGACATTTCAGATGAATCAAGAATCAGCTGAATGTGTTGGTGCCCGTTTATGAAGCTAGCAGCTGTGAGTCAGAGATTGACTTTTTTTTTAAAGTTTATTTATGTATTTTGAGGGAGGGGGCAGGGGGCAGAGAGAGAGGGAGAGAGAGAATCCCAAGCAGGCTCTGTGCGATCAGGGCAGAGGCCAACACAGGGCTCGAACTCATAAACCGCGAGATCATGCCCTGAGCTGAAATCAAGAGTCGGGGGTTTAACTGACTGAGCCACCCAGGTGCCGTGAGTCAGAGATTAACTTGAACATCTGGGCAGACGACGGTTCTATTTAACAGAGTGAGGAGACCAGGCTGATTTTGAAGATGTAGACGAAGTGTTGATTTTGCATGTGCAAATTCTGGGATGAAGACAGAACAACCGAGCTCCAGCATCTCAAGGAATAAACTGTTTCAAGGTCATTTCAGGGGGAGGTGAAGAGATTTAGAGTCCAATACATTGACTGGTTAAATCTTTCACTTCTGCGTCCCCTCCCCAAAATAAAGCCTGAATCGAGTTTGGAGACTGAAGTCCAAAAAGGATCTGAAACAGTGAGTGGTTGAACAGAGATAAGAGGTGAAATGGAGGGGAGGGTGGGGGGCAGGTGGGTTTTTCAGGGTGCTGAAGAAACCTTGCTTTTGAAATCCTGCCCTCCCTTGACTTTTGCTTCCTGTTGTGATAGGAGAACCTTCTCGGGGTTCCATGGGGCACGGTTCCAGCGGGTCATTCAGTGTGCACCGAGCTGCGTCCTGGTTGGATAACTGACAGCTGGGGAAGGACATTAGATCAGGTCCTCCCTGCGGGTGGGGACCAGCTCTGTTACTCCAGCCCCAAGTATCGGGACACAGCGAGACCTTTCTGGAAATGTGTGGTAGCTGCTGATGACCACACGGGTCCATGCCCCACAAAACTGGGGAACCGTTCTGTCATGATTATTTAATCACTGAGCTAACAAACAAGAAAAAAAAAGTCACATGGGGCAGGATTTCAAGAGCAGAATTACTTCAGCCGCCTGTGGAAATAACGCTGGGTTGTGCAACAAGGCTTTTAGGGTAAAAGAGGCACATTAGACCTTGGTCTGACAGACCACTTTTTAAAACACAGCCCATCTCTCCCTCTTTGGAGCAGCAGATAGGACACTAGTGAGACACCCCCTTGCTACCCTCCCCGCAAAAGTCGGAGAGAAAGGTCTGGTATTTTGCAACACCCCAGATGCCTTGTGTTGGTTTCTTTCTGATTCTCCTTTCCAGAAAATGATACCAAGAAGACAATGAGACACAAGGTAGATTATTTTTTTTTCTCAACTGCCTTCCTTCCTGCTAAACCCTCTCAAGCTCTGCCCCTCCCCTCTCCCTCCCCCTGCCCTCCCCCCACCACAAACCCACTTCCTCGCCAGAGTCCTAGCCAGCCCGCTAACACCCCATTTCTTCCCTGCCCCTGTGCTCCTCCTCCCACAGCTGCAGCTCAGGGGTCATGCCCAGGCAGCCTGATCCTGGCCGAATTTCTTACCTCACTCAGCAGCCCCGGACAGAGCTGGCACACCAAGCTGGGTCACCTTGGAAGAAGGCAGGCAGGAGGCACTGAGAGCGCAGCTGACCTGGGCTCTGTCTTGCCTTAATCATTTTAAATATGACTTCTTATCGCGACTGTTGTTAATATCGTTAACATAGAAAGAAGAGCTGCCATTCAGTGAGTACTCAGCTATACGCCAGGCACAGGGCTAAGCGCCTACATGTCTTTTCTCATTTAATCCCCCTCCCCACACGCGAAGTAGGTGCTATCACCATCCCCTTTGTAAACGTGAGGAAATAAGGTTTAGAGAGATGTTAGGCAACCTGCCCAAGACCAGATAGCAACCAGGTGGCTGTGCTGGGATGCAGGCTGGGTACGCCTAATTCTCGGTCCCCTGCCCTTCACCATCATGTCACCCTGCTTGAAAGGCATTTAGCCCGACTTATTCCCACCTGCTGAAGCGGGGAAGACCATTTCTTGGGAGGAAGCTGGTCACCAGGGATCCGGGGTCAGACTGCCCCAGAAGCCTTTGGGACCTGGAACTGGTCATTTCCAGGGTAGTCTGCTCTTTCTCAAGTTTGGGGTCACCAAGCTCCAGCTTCGCCAGGCCTCTGGGCCCATTTCCTACTTGGGTGGGTGGTAATAGGACCAAGGTCACATTTCTGATTCCTTGGTGGACCAGTTCACTTCCATTCCATTCTGTGGTCACAGATGGTAGTCCTAATTTTGGCCAGCATTTCTCAAGTGCAGACCACTGCGTGAGAACAAAAGTGGTTTAACATAGCCCTCTACTTAAAAAAAAAAAAAAAGAATAAGTAAGCCGTGAAAACATATACCCTACAGATGATGAGCAAGAGTTAGAGCCTCATATAAAGAGAGTTTTCTATATGCAATAGAGACTTAGCATTTTAGTGAATCCTAATCCCTGAAAGGCCAAACGTCAACATTTACTCCTTCTCCCCCAAAGGGTATACGAGGTAATAATAGTTAGAGGTATGCCAACCCAGTTGAAATATCATGTTTTGTTTAATCGTTCTAAACTTGTTGAGGTCGTGACATACCATCTCATCAAACATCCTGGAGGCAGAAGTGAAATCTCTGTGTTCACTAGCTCAGCGTAGATCCAGTACCAGGCTCGGTATACAGTGGAAATGAATAGCTACAGGGAAGGCTGTACAAACTGGCCTCTTCCGCTGACGGCTAAGAATGCCGGGTTTGTGAATTGTCCCAAACAGGCTTAGAACCAGTTAAGGAGGCAACTTCCACTCGGCATGCTGCGCTGCAGCGGACTTGGTGGAGAGCCACGGCTATCTGTTAACCTTTGACCTCAGTGGAGGAGACAGGAAACATACTCATGTAATACAGAAATAGACTCAGAAACATGCACCCCAAATACAGCACATATAATGATGGGGGGGGGCGGGGCAAAGACACGAAGGGAAAAGAACCAAGTGGGTTTAAACAGAAAACAGATTTCCAAAAGAGGGAGAGATGGAGAAAATAATCTTGAGTCTGTGTGGACACAGGGCCCAGGTCAGAGTGCCCCAGGGGCTTAAGTCTGTGCCCAGGAGAGAAGTGGAGACAAAGCCAGGTGAATTCTTCGGCACCATACCAAGGCTAGTTGGTTGGGATAGTTCTACCCCTCATCTATACCGAATCAATTAGTTGAACATTTATTGAGCTTCTATAAACCACTGGCATTGTGCAGAGCACCAGAAATACAATGATGGTTAATACATAGTCTTACCTTCAAAGAGTTTACGGTCCAGTCTAGTCAGGGACATGGTAAAGCAAAGAGGTGATTACAGGATCCTGTGATAAAGACTATGATAGAGATCTACCTGGGTGCTCAAAGCTAACAGAGGAGGAAGACCAAGGTCAAGGGGATATCAGGGATGGCGGCACCTGACTTGTCTTAAAGAACAAGCAGAAAACGGAAGGCGGAAAAGGTGGAGAAGAGCATTCTGAGGGGGAGTTCAGCATGGCAGAAACATTGAAAGGAGAGAGCACATGATGTGGGGCAGGGAGTGTTGAGAAATAAAGTCAAAGACGTAGATAGGACCAAATTTGAATGGGAAACCAAGGATGCAGTGGCAAACAACCTTGGGATGAAAAATTTTAAGTAGGGAAATAATAGCGTTGGAGTTTAATCCTTCAGCGGTCGGTAGTTAGTCAGGGATCCAGGGTGAGAAGACAGAATAGCTTATGGAGAATAACTACAACTCCTCTCCCAAATGCCAACCATTCCTCACAACACCCTTACCCTTCCAACCTTTCTCTCTCCCTTTTCCTCTTGTACTATTCAGGGTAAACACCAAGACGATTGGGAAGGGCAAACTGATTCTACTTCCACCAAGGAACACAAGCAGGCCTGGTACAGAGCGTAAAGGCCTCTACGTGAATTTCTAGAATTCATCCCAAGGTGTTCCCCAAAGGTACTCAGGAGACTGAGAAGTGATTTGCAGTCTTACAGGTATCTCTTACCTGCCATTCCAAAATCCCATAGGAGTCACTTTATTCATGACCTTTTTTATATTAGTCCAGAACAATCTGAAAATTGGTAGGATAGACTAAATAGATGCAGAGAGAGAGACAGAGAGAGAGACAGAGAGAGAGAGAGAGAGAGAGAGAGAGACCAGTGCTAACTTTTGTATCACAATCATACCCTGCTACCAGTGCCTCTCTTTTTAACAGCTACCGTCTCTTCTGTGAGAACTTTAACCTATTTGCATATGATTATTCTTCCTTTAAACTGGTTAAAATGCCCATTTGATTTCTAAGAAGCAGTAGATATTGGGGCACAGACTAGTTTTTTAAATGGGTTTGTGTCTTTCAAAACAGGAAGCAGCATTGGCCAACTTCATTAAAAATCAGCATTGGAGAACACTTACTGAGTGCTTAATTATGTAATCAGATTTCGGCTTGGGGGCTGGGAATAAAGTTAGAAAGAAAGAGAGAGAAAGAGACTGGTTGTACCTGGGTGGATGGAAAGAGCATGAACAAGTGATGAAGACAGCTGGGTGGCCTTCCCATGGAAGCTGGACTCTGTTAGACACAGGCCCCCAAGCCTGGTAGCTAAAGTAACCAGATCTGAGATGTCCTACTTCCCCAAGTCCAGTGATTAATGACCCTTTCCCTGGGAAGGGTCAGTCTCCTTCCAGGTATGTCTGTCATTGGTGCATCATACCTAATGATGACTTTATAATAATAGAATTTTAACATGGGACGGCACCTCTGTATCTTGCAAATGAGTTGGTACCAAACTCACACTGAAGTTGGTGATGAGGCCTGAATCATGCCTTTCTTGACTCCCACCCTGCTGTCTCCCTTTCTGCTTGCCAATTCACCCTCACCTTGGAGCAACAAAAATGCAAAATAAACTTGAACCTTGTGTTGAGAGTTAAGCCCATGAGTCATGGTTGAACAGCAGTTTGGGTTTTTTTTTTTTTTTTTTCTCTCCACATTAGCTGTGTTTTTCCTTCACGGTGGCCCAAACAGAAATCAACTGGCATTAATTCATCTACTGGTTATGGGGTGCCTGTTATAGAACAGGCCCTGTGTGTGGATTCTACAGTGACTCACGCAGTAAGGTGTCTTCTCCTGAGAGAGTGCTCAGGGAGATTTGTGAGTGCAGAAGGCAGGAGAGGAGGGCACCTGAACTCACTCACCTTCAGGTGGGCAGCAAATACTAATGCAGAGGGAAGGACTCCAAACATCTTAAATACCCGGGTGTGGGGAACACTCCCAGAGCACTCTAGAGGAAGGCAGCTCTGGGAATGAGCCATCTGAAATCGGCAAGAGAACTGATTGCGATGAGACCTTGTGTCACTTTCTAAAATTGGATGTGGTTAGAAATAGCTGTTGGAGGGACTGTAGCAAGAAGGAGCTGTGCCCGGATTTCTAGAACTGTCCTTCGGGGTCAGTGTCCACTTTGCTCCCTGACCTTTGCTCTGTCCTACCCTCTTTGCCCTTCTCACTTCCCATATCAGCTCTATCTGGCCCTTTCATGCTTATCTCAAAGTTTGGCTTAAAACTTCCTCTCTTCGGTGTACTCTTTGTTCTTTGTTCTTTGGGAGGACACTTGGCTCTCCCCTGTCAAAATTCTTTTTCCCCCTCATTACTCCAAACGTTCCCACTCACTGGCCAAATATTTCTTGAATATTTCATGTGCTATTGGGGAATTCACAAATTATAAAGCATTCACGCTAACCTGACCAGAGAGATGTACCCATGATTACTTTAAACAACAGTACAAAGTAGTATATGAGTAAATACAAAATATACACAATGGGTGGGAAATATTTCAGGAATTTAGAGGAGAGACAGAGATCATACTGGGGCTGGAGTCCACACTGAGGTCCTCATAGAAGAATGGGCCTTCAGTCTAGGCTAGACGGTAAAAGGATAGAATCAGAGAGGCCCCAAGTAGGCCAAGTTTAGGGAACAAATACTCGAAGGAGGAGTTTCATGGTGGAGAATAATAAAAATAGTGTTTAACAACTCATGAGCACCTTATAGTTTGCAACTGCTCTTACACTATTGAATTTAAGAATGGTGAGCTGTACCAGATTACAGAGACTTCTGAATGTCAGCTAAGATCTGGAAGATTCAGCAAGCACACGGTGGTCACCTACCTCCTGTCAAGCAGTTTTGCATATATTATCTCATTAGTTCAAGAAGAAACCTTGGGATGTAGATGCTGTTATCACCATTTGAGGTATGAGTAAATTATGCTTAAGGAACTTCTCAAGGTCACAGAGTTAATACATAATCATAATAATGATAACAATAGCTATCACACATGGTAATTACTATGTGCCAGACACAATTTAAGTATTCTTACAACCACCCTGAGAATTATTGTTATCCTCATTTCTAGATGGAAAAAACTGAAGCACAGAGACGTTAAACAACTTGCCCAAGGTCCACAGCTAAGTGTCTGCAACTAGACTCAAAATCAGGCTGTCTAGTTTCAGAGCCCAATCTCTGAAGCCTCTGCTCTAAAGCAGAGATGCCAATAAAAACATGATAGAATGTTCTATGTCAATTTCAGCTCAATAAAACTGGAAAGTAAAAAGAGATACAATACACACCACCAATGTGAGCCACATACGTAAGTTCAAATGTTCTAGTAGCCACGTTAAAAGGCAAAATAAAGAAGTAAAATTAATTTTAATGTTACCTACTCTAACCAAATACCTCTAAAATATTAACATTTCAACAATGTAATCAATAAAAATAATTCTATGTTTCAAAAAATTTTTTTTAATTAAAAAAAATTTTTTTTTGACAGAGAGAGACAGAGTGCGAGTTAGGGAGGGGCAGAGAGAGGGAGACACAGAATCCCAAGCAGGCTCCAGGCTCTGAGCTATTAGCACAGAGCCCGATGCGGGGCTTGAATTCACAAACCATGAGATCATGACCTGAGCCTAAGTCGGTCGCCTAATCAACTGAGCCACCCAGACACCCTTTGTTTCACATTAAAAAAAAATTTTTTTAACGTTTTATTTTATTTTTTTGAGAGACAGAGACAGAGTACGAGCAGGGGAGGGGCAGAGAGAGAGGGAGACAGAATTCAAAACAGGCTCCAGGTTCTGAGCTGTCAGCACAGAACCCGATGTGGGGCTCAAACTCACAAACCATGAGATCACCACCTGAGCCCAAGTCGGAAGCTTAACTGACCGAGCCACCCAGGTGCCCCTCACATTTTTAAATGTGAATGAAATCTTCTAAATCTAAACTTTTAAACTTAGAGTGCATTTCAATTAAAATGCTAAATTTGCATCAGAAATATTTTATCTATATTTATATTTCATATAATTTGCAGCTGAAAAAGTAGATTCACATACCCAAGTTTTTCCAAACAAACTTAAAAGTTTTCCAATAATTGGGTCAAGTTCCAAAAATTGTTTTTTAAATATTTGCATCTGTATTGTCAAAACTGTTTCCTGTGTTTAGAAGAAATGATCTGACTTTGAAGCAAATCCTATAAGTTTCGAAACTAAGTTAAATAATTCACTAACTCTATCAACTCAGTAGTGTTAACATTGAAATCAAAGGAGTATTGCATAAATTTAAAGCAACTATAAATTCATCAATATTAGCACAATTTTCATATTTTTTAGTTTTTACAGCTAATTCACATAATCTTGCTTACAATGAATATCCTCTGTATATTAATTCATGCTAGAAAAATGGGTTAATTGTTGTTATTGATTGTTATTGTAAAAAAATTCCATTTCACCATAAATTCTTGTACTTTCTAGCAAATAAATTTTTCCTTCCTTGGAATTTCAAATTTAGCTCATTCATATGCAATGTGATATTCAGTAAGAAAATGTATGGGGCGCCTGGGTGGCTCAGTCAGTTAAGCATCCAACTTGGGCTCAAGTCATAATTTCGCGGTTCATTAGTTCATGCCCCACATGGGGCTCTGTGCTGACAGCTCGGAACCTGGAGCCTGCTTTGGATTCTGTGTCTCCCTCTCTCTCTGCCCCTCCCCAGCTTGCACTCTCTCTCTGTCAAAAATAAACGACCATTAAAAAAAATTTTTTTTAAGAAAATGTAAACCACACTACTATCATTTTGTCTTTGATTATTGAGTATTTGGCAGGTATTCCTTTCATTTCAAGAAATGGATTAACAGTGTGATAAATCTTTGTAAAGGTCCTCCACTACTCAACTAATGAGCATTGGAAAAGAACGAGATCATTACATTCATTTACCGTTTCTATAGTTCCACAAGTTGATAATTCATAGCATTTGCACATTTATACAACAATTTTAACCACTGTATCCATGACACTGTTCAGAAAACTAAACGCAAATGTCTCCAATATCTATCAGACAAGAAGAATGAAGCAGTTAGAAGAAAGGTCAATTTCTTGCTTTAAAATTTCAATGAATCCCCCCGGCGCCTGGGTGGGTCAGTTGGTTAAGCATCTGTCTTTGGCTCAGGTCATGATCTCATTGTTCCCAAGTTCGAGCCCTGCATCGGGCTCTGTGCTGACAGCTCAGAGCCTGGAGCCTGTTTGGGATTCTGTGTCTCCCTCTCTGTCTCTACCCCTCCCCCACTCGTGCTCTGTCTCTCAAAAATAAATAAAAATTAAAAAAAAATTTTTTTTTAATTTCAATAATTTCAGACTTTTAACTTAATGTAATTAGGAGACTCAGGGTTGTAATGGAAACTATGTTTTCACATCCAGATGAAGTTTTTCTTTGATACATGTAAGAAACTCAACCATATCCATACCAGTGAGTTCAGTTTTTAGGCTGTGAAATAAGACTTTTCTTTTTCGAATAAGTCTGAAAGTCTTTTGAGACAGAACACATCCAAGGTACGAATTGGGCAGTGTCTCTTATATGGCACACTTCTCTGATGGCAAAAAAGCCCTTGCCATTTTTCACACTTTGAATCAACTGAACTTTATATTAAGATTTTGTATCCAATGGGCGATTGTTTAGAGGCTTAACTGAAGAGTTTTATTTTTTGTAAAATGTCTTTTTTAGTTTTTTTCTTATACTTACCCAACAAAATCTTCATAACTGAAATAATAATTTATTTTATTATTTCTCCACGTAAAAACAATTTCCTTCTTTGTGCAAGAATCTACGTCATCTTAAAGCTGCCAAAGTTAGAAGTTCAGATCCTGCTAAAAATTGTTTTTAAAATATTTGTTGGACATTTAATTTTAATTTCAGGCAACTCATATTGATTCTCTTTTGACTGTTGAGAGGAAACATTTTAACAAATTCACTATGTATTTGTTGCAACTATCTCCTAATATTGCCCACATTATTATCTTTAAAATTATTTTTTTACTGGCAGCTTTTTCATTTTGTTTTGCAGAAAATTGCAGTTGCCAATCATTTTGACATTTGTGACATGCCTTCTTCTGGTCTCTTTTGTCTTCATTGATTTAAAGTACATGGTAGCTTCAAAATCTCTACTCAATTCTGCATCAGTAGTATGCCTGTACTTTAAATATTAAAATGTTTTCCATACTTATTTTTTTAACTAGAAACATAATTTATTATGTCATAATTAAAATTAAAATAAGTATTTTGATTTTATTACAAATTATGATTTATAGCGGCATCACCATAACTTACATTGTCTACATAAACTATTCAAATAAATGTATTATAATATTACATTGGTACGTAAAAAAATTTATTCAAACCAGTTAATCCATTGATACCAATTAGATCAGATGTGTGCCTATATGCATGTATGCACCCAATACATATGTTACAATATAACAATACTTTTCACAGTATGTTTAACAGGAAAATGAATTAGAATGCTTCAGGTTTTAAATTAAAATTAAATTCAGGGGTGACTGGGTGGCTCAGTTGGTTAAGCTTCCAACTCTTTTTTTTTTTTTTTTTTAATTTTTTTAATGTTTATTTATTTTTGAGACAGAGAGAGACAGAGCATGAACGGGGGAGGGTCAGAGAGAGAGGGAGACACAGAATCAGAAGCGGGCTCCAGGTTCCAAGCTGTCAGCACAGAGCCCAACGCGGGGCTCAAACCCACGGACCGTGAGATTATGACCTGAGCCGAAGTCAGACACTTAACCGACTGAGCCACCCAGGCACCCCAAGCTTCCTACTCTTTATTTCAGCTCAGGTCATGATCTCATGGTTCCTGGGTTTGAGCTCCATGCAGTAGGGCTTTGCGCTGACAGCATGGAGCCTGCTTGGGATTTTCTCTCTCTTTCTCTGCCCCTCTGCCATTCTCTCTATCTCTCTCAAAATAAATAAATAAACCTAAAAAATAAAATTTAATTTAATTTAATTAAAATTAAATAACATTTTAAATTCAGTTCCTCAGTCACACTAGCCACATTTCAAGTGTTCACTAGCCACATGTGGCTAGTGACTACCATATTGGACAAGATAGCTCTCGATTGTCATTTAGCAGAATCAGAGCTATAATTCAAACCTTGATTCTAAGTCCTTTCTCAACCTCTCCTTGCCAGGAGCTGTGGCTGGAAAGAGACATCCTGGTGGCCTCCCAGGTTCAAGGTCTATCAATAGGGGTTAAGAGCACCAACATAGATCTTGAACAGCTCCAGGCATAGAGGAGGTTAAAAGGACAGGCGTGGGTCCACGTAAGCAAAAGGAGGGAAATGAATCACAAAGCACTTCTGATGGTTATAGTCTATAAACTCATAGAGACTTGGACTCAATAAAAGCAAGATAAAGTAGGGAATAAAGCCCTAAGACAAGAAGCTTTGAGAAACTGAGGTTCAAATCGTATCTATTTAATTGTGGGGAGACATGGTCCATCCCTATGGCAGTCACATAAGAACTGCTGAAGGTACCAATTTCTCTAAAGATGTCTCACAGAGGAGTGATGTGATTCTTTAGGTTAGGAAGTCCACTCTGGCTGCAGTGAGCTACAGAACAGCCTTGATAGGGAAAAGAATGGAGCTTCAAATGCAATTCGGAGATGACTGTTGTCTACAATAAGGTACAGTACAAGGAGACAGAAAGAAGGAAGGAAGGAAGGAAGGAAGGAAGGAAGGAAGGAAGGAAGGAAGGAAGGAAGGAAACGAAACCTAGAGATACCACTCCACCATCTTTTATTCTCATGAGGTTTTCCCCTTGCTCTGCAATATGTTGGCACCTTCCATGTTTGGTTTCTCCAGATGACTCATCTCTTCTTTTTTATTATCTTTCTGTTTGTGTCTTCTAGGCTGGTTTCTACTTTCTCACATCACAAGTTGTATAGTTGCCTCTAATTTACGGATTTTTCCCTCTCCTCCCTGGACTAGCCTCTTTAGGTATTGGTCCATTCAGAAAATCACTCCATTGTTGAAAAAATTCAGAGTAAAATTTCTATCTAAATTGATTTTTATCCTCGTTAGGATTTGTTGTATCTCTTGAATTGATGGGTTTATAGTTTTCACCAAATTTGGAAAATGTTCTGCCATTATTTCTTCAAATATTACTTCTTGCTCTCCCCACCCTTCTTTGGGATTTCAATTATACTATTTTTGACCACTTTCTAATGTGTCACCAAGAGTGTATTCTTTTTTTTTTTCTAGCCCTCTTCTTCTCTGTAGTATGAATAGTTTCTGTTGCTATATTTTCAAGCCCACTGATATTTTCTTCTGCATTAAGTTGCTCTTAAGTCCATTTAATAAATTTTTCATTTTAGATATTGTACTTTTCAGCTCTAGAAGTTCCATTAGATTTCTTTTTATAGTTTCCATTTCACTCCTCATTATGTTCATGTTTTTCTTTAAATTCCTGAGCATGTTTATGATAACTCTTTTATAGTTCTTGCCACCTAATTGCATTATCTCTAGCATTTCTGGGTCTGTTTCTATTGATTGATTTTTTTATTGTTTATGAACCACATTTTTCTGCTTATTTGCATGTCTAGTAACTTTTGATTGGATGTTGGACACTGTATTGCTACATGGTTGAGTGGACAGTTACATGAAGATAAGTTTTTTTAATGTTTATTTATTTTTATTTTGAGAGAGAAAGAGAGAGGAGGAGGGTCAGAGAGAGAGAGAGGGAGAGAGAGAACCCTAAGTAATCTTCACACTGTCCACACAGAGCCCAATGTGGGCCTCAAACGCATGAATTGTGAGATCATGACCTGAGCTAAAATCGACAGTCTGATGCTCAACTGACTGAGCCACCCAGGGGCCCCTCCTATGATTTTTTTTTACATATATAAAGTGGAATTCCATATATATATGGAATGTGTGTGCGTGTAAGCTTTGTGTGCATCCATGTGTACATATATAACCATATTTAAATATACTCTTCAGATATCTCTAAACAATAAATATGTTTTTACATAGTTTTAAGCTCCATTCATTCATTCATTCATTCATCCAGAGTTATAACTTTTCTGAGCTTCTATATCTAGACACAGCAGACAAAACAAAGAGACACTCAATAGAAATCTATTTACCAGGTACTGAGAGGTCTCCTAGAATTGTCTTAAGGGACCACGGAGCCAATGCAACTGCTTGACCGAACATGTACCCTTGGGCATCTTGGGGAAGGAGCAGTTCTGGCTGAAGCAAGGGCTTGGCACTTGATTCTATTTCCTGAACTCATGGCAGAATTCTGGGGAGGAAATAGAGTTCTGAGGAAGAACTAACTGTGCAGCTACTGCTGATGCTACCACCACAACTACCATCATCAGATCTGTCCCACATGCCCATGATGAGTCAGGCACTGTAGTGTTTTTCAAAGCATTCTCTCTCAAAGCAAGCATACTTGTCCCTGTTTTTTAGATGAAGCAACTAAGGCTACAAAGACCTTAACCTAACCTTTCTTCTGAACCCTGCCCCTCATTCCAAGTGTTAATGAGCATCTTCACTTAGAGAGTCCACAGTCGTGTCAAACCCAACAAGTCTGAAATTTCTCTCTGCTTGCAACCTCTCCTCCCTTTATTTCTCCCTTTATTTCTCCAACTGCTAGGGGGTTAAACATATTGCATTCTGATTAATCACTGCCCTACTCCAAAACCTGTCAACAGCTTCTCTCTACCTAAAGAATTAAGTACAAACTCCTTACCCCGGCATTCAAAGTCCCCTATGGTAGGCCCCCCCAACCTGTGTTCCACTTTATCTACTATTACTTTCCTATACCCCGGTCAAATTCATCTAGTTTCTGTTCTCCAAATGTGCCACATATATTCCCATCTCAGGAATCTTGCTCATGCTGTCTCCCACCAGAATGTTCTCCACCCTTCCTCTACATATCTACCTATTGAAATCCTATGCATTCTTCAAGGTTAATTTTAAATGACCTACTCCTCCTTCTCACCTGTTCTTCATTCCCTATCAGAATATTATCTTTCCTTCTTTAGTTCTGATTGCATTTTGTTTGTACATTTCTTATCTTCTTTTTTAATGTTTATTTATTTTTGAGAGAGAGAGAGAGACAGAGCACGAACAAGGGAGGAGCAGAGAGAGAAGGAGGCACAGAATCCAAAGCAGGCTCCAACCCCTGAGCTATCAGCACAGAGCCCGATGCGGGGCTCAAACTCACAAGCTGTGAGATCATGACCTGAGCTGAAGTCGGACGCTCAACCAACTGAGCCACCCAGGCGCCCCTCATCTTTTATTCTTATTTCTTCAAATATCTCCTCCCCTCCTTTTTTCCCCTACTTTCTTGGAATTCCATTATCTGGAAGTTAGTACTTCTGTGTGCTTACAACTTACAGACTGCGAGATCATGACCTGAGCTGAAGTCGGACACTTAACTGACTGAGCCACCCAGGCGCCCTGTACATTTCTTATCTTAACTTATGCTGTGACTCTCTGTGTGTTTGACTTTTCTTCTTCATAAAAGTATAAAATCCAAGAGAGGAAAAGCTTTTGCTTCCTCATCTTTACTTTTCTAGCATGTGGCATATACTGCTTAGTATATAGAAGGAAACAGTACTGTAAATCATTGAATTGATATAGTATTTTAATTTTTTTATTTTTTTAATGGTTATGTATTTTTGAGACAGAGAAAGACAGAGCATGAGTGGGGGAGGGGCAAAGAGAGAGGGAGACACGGAATCCGAAGCAGGCTGCAGGCTCCAAGCTGTCAGCACAGAACCAAATGCAGGGCTTGAACTCATGAACCGTGAGATCATGACCTGAGCCAAAGTCAGATGCTTAACTGACTGAACCACCCAGGCGCCCCGATATAGTACTTTCTCTCTTTTGAAAACTAGTACTCAAATAATTCATATTGAAATATGGAGTCCGACATGTGCATGGACTAGAATTCTATCTTACACAGATTATGTTCATTCTCCAGTCTTACCCCATATCCTTGACCCAAAGTAAGCTGGGAAATACAATCACTAGAATTTAGTGTGAGAGAGTGAATCGTAGCTATTGAGGGCAAGAAAAGGTCTTGACCATTCAAGGAGCTGGGAAAGCTGGAAATCTTACATAGGCCTTGCTTGAAACTGGGAGGAAATCCTGAGTAGGAAGATAGATTTTTGCTTCTTCTATAAAGGCATTGTAAAGAGATTGTGTCATAGTTTTGTGTGAAAGATGGTTAGGATTAAGGACACAGGTGAGTGAGTAAGTGTGTGTGTGTGTGTGTGTGTGTGCGCGCACACACGCATGCCTACTTGCACATTATGGCATGTTCAGAGGGGTCACTGAGCCCTATTTGTGACTAGTAAGGGATGCCTTGTTCCTAATCTTTGGCCCGCTGCCACAGTAGATACAAGAGGCTGTACTGGGCCCTCGTTCTCTCCTGTGCAGCCCTACTGACCATTTGACACTGGAATCTACTGAGACACTTGACAGGTTACACATCTCTTACCCATTTGTTTCTGTCATTATTATTATTATTATTATTATTATTATTTTGTTACAGAGGAAAAAGAAGCTTGTGTTGTTTGTAATTTCTTACTTTGCTCTGGCCTATTCCAGGCTGTCAGCCTAGGCTAATCCTCATCTGTCCTCAAATTAATATACAACATATCATCACCTCTTTTTGAAAATAAAGATCCAGCTCTCCAGACTCAATGACCTTAAAAAAACTCTGTTAATTCAACACATGTAGCTTCAGATTTATCTTTGCTTCCCCTGCCCTTCCTTCCTCTGGCACTCTTTTCTTTCCCCTCCCATAAAAGAAAACTGGCTCAGCCTTTGGACTTTTTGTTTAAGGCCCCCAGTTCATCTGGTCACCCAATTCAAAGCATTGCTGTCATTTGTAATTCTTCCCTTTGACTTGCCAACTTACTCCCTTTAGTCAAGTCTTTCTAGTGTTTCTGTTGTAATGTTCCTCACCTCTATTCCCAAGGCCATTTTTGGTTTAAGCCAGTGACCATCAAGGAATAGGGGATAAGGTGTGAACAGAGTTGGTCAAGGGGATGGGGTGGGTGTTGGATTGTCACTTGGGAATTTTTCAAAATTCCATATAGTTAATTTAAAAAAAATTTTTAATGTGTATTTGCTTTTGAGAGGTGAGGGGAAGGGGCAGAGAGAGAGAGAGAGAGAGAGAGATACAGAATCCAAAGCAGGCTACAGGCTCTGAGCCGTCAGCACATGGGGCTCAAACTCATGACCTGTGAGACCATGCCCTGAACCAAACTTGTATGTTTAACCTATTGAGCCACCCAGGAGCCCCTAAAATTCCATATAGTTTAAATAAGTTTCACAGGTGATGCTGACAGATTGCTTAGTACAACTCAGGCGGGTCCTTATCACCTGGACACTTGTTCTCAACTCCAACCAATCTCTTTGGCTTCCACTTCCCCCACCCAGTGTTCTGGATAGAAGCACTACTTTCAACGTGACATCTTTTCTTCAAACATTCTTCAGTTTCCCCACTGATCTCAGGTTAAAGTCCCATCTTGTTAACATGCCATCATCAGATGCCACCTTCTTTCTCTGTTGCTTTCTCCAATATGGGTACCCTGGGGTTTTTCTCACCCTCTTTCTTTCTTGTTCTACACACTCTGCATAAGAGAACAAGGGTATTCTTAGACCTCATCTACTCTCTTTTCACTGATGACTCTCAGACCTCTATGTTCAGCCAGATCTCTTTCCTTCCAGACTGCACTATCCAACTGCACACTGCGTGTTCTCTCAAAATCAATGTCCAACTTATTATGTCCATTATATTCCTCCTCTCCTTGTGTCACTATGGCATTGCTGTCCACCAGTCACTGAATCCAGATACCACGAGGCATCCTTTCCTCCTCTCTGTGCCTTACCTCCCCACCCTCACCCCCAAATAGATCACCATGTCCTTTTCTTTATTTACAAGATCTCCCTCATTTGACCTCAGAAGTCTTCAGGCTCTCATCATTCTTTTTCTGGCCTACTGGTCTCCTTGTCTCTGGTCTTGCCCTCTGTAATCAGTTCATCCTCCACACTGCCAACAATGTAATTTTTCTAGAGTGTCAATGTGATCGTACCACTCACCTTTTAAAAGGCTGACTTGAAAATCAAGTCTAGTAACTGCACATGACCTGGCTTGCCCTCATCTTCTGCCCGTTGTAGAAGGCTCGTAACAAACTCCCTTCAGCTTCATGATGCATCTCCTCTCAGGGCTCTCCACACCATCCATATTCCATTCCCACTTCTTTTTTAAGAAATTTAATTTAATTTTTACTTTATTATTATTTTTAAATGTTTATTTATTTTGAGAGAGAGAGGGAGAGAGAGCAAGCAGGGGAGAGGCAGAGAGAGGGAGAGAGAGAATCCCAAGCAGGATCTGCACTGCCATCACAGACCCAGATGTGGGGCTCAAACTCACAAATGGTGAGTTCATGACCTGAGCCAAAATCAAGAGTCGGACACTTAACTGACTGAGCCACCCAGGTACCCCCCCCCCAACAACTTCTTGTAATGAGTTCCCTTTTGTTTCTTTTCCTAGATAACTCCTTGTAGTTCTTCAGTTCCCAAATCTAGAACCTTGTACTCTAGAAAGCTTCTCTTGCTCCCAACCCCACAGATTTCTTCTGTGCTTACCTCTTTCACAATATTTATTATATTATCTATGCTGATTTGTGATTTTTTTTTTTTTTTTTTTTGGTTTTTGGTTTTGTTCCCCTTTCCAGAATCTCTGAGGGGAAAAAAAAATCTGTTTTTTTTCCTTTCTATCCCCAGAAACTAGACCAGAAAATAGCCAATAATAAGTGCTGAATGTTTATCAAGTGAGTGAATGAATGTAGCTTCTCCAGCTTTCGTCCTCACCCTTCTTCTAGAAATCACCTTCTCTAGCCAACACATCTTCCCACCTCCTCTGTACCTGCCTGTGCTTCCCCCTGCATGCCTTCACACCATTCTTCTCTGGACTGACCGGTGGTGATACCAAGTAGTGACAGAGAGGGGAGGTGGAGGTGGGAATAATAAAGTTGGACACTTTGAGTTAAGAGACACACAGTAAGCAGTTGGATAGAGCTCTACCTTACCACTTCCCTGGTTCTTTACTTAGGTGATTATGCCCAATCCTCCAAGTCTAGCTTAAACCCAACTCCTCCACCTCAACACAAACACCAGCTGTGGGCTCCTCAAAATTTATTGTCTTGGCTCTCATCAAATATTGTTGTGAATGAGACGTTATCTTTTCCTGGACACATGCCTTGTCTCTTCCCCTAAGAGCACATGCTTCCTTAGGGTTGAGACCACAACCTTTAGCCATAGGCCTTCCTCATAATAGGCCTAATAAGTAGATGTCACTGCCTGTTTGGTTTACAGGGTGACCAGCTGTCCTGGTTTACCCAGGATTTAGGGGGCTCCTGGACAGGAGACTTCTAGCACTCGAACTTGGAAAGTCCCTGGCAAACCAGGACCAGCTGGTCACCCCACTGGTTAGCTACACAGCTGTGTACATCTGCTGTGTGGAATGACATGGTGTTTCCTCTGGTGCATATTCCCTCCTTCGTTTTTGTAGTTGAACTTTAATTAATATGAACTTTCCCCACTGATGGCAAACTCCATGCAGGCAAACTTTGTCTCATTCATGGCTATTCTCCAAGCCCCTGGAAGAGACAGATACACTGTAGGAAGTTAATGGGCAATTTTTGAATGAATGAATGAATGAACGAATAGGAAATACTCAACACCATTATATCTCTTAATAATCTCATTTTCTATCTTGGCAATGGGACTTCATAATTCCACATATACAAAATTGTTAAAGTGCTAGGCACTTTATGGTAGTGATAGTCCAATCCATTCAGTATCACTTTTTTGCGTGAATGCCTTTGTATAGAGTGAATAAAAAGAGGCTGAATTTCCATTGATTTTTACAAAAGAAGAATAGAAGCCCCCAGAGGTGCTAGAATATAAAAGTTTCTCCTCAACATGTCCTTGGATCACTAGGACCAAACTCTCAGGGGATCAGAAAGGGGTGTCACACAGATAACAGAGAATTTCAGACAGGATCTCATTTGATCTCTTTCTTCCAGATTCTTGATATGAACGGTGCCAACTACATGGCAGGTGTTAAATTTATGGTGGTAAGGGTGGCTCAGTTGGTTAAATGTCCGACTTCGGCTAGGTCATTGATCTCATGGTTTGTGAGTCCGAGCCCTGTGTCAGGCTTTGTGCTGACAGCTCAGAGCCTGGAACCTGCTCTGTGTGTGTGTGTCTCTCTCTCTGCCCCTCCCCTGCTCACACTTTGTGTCTCTCTCAAACATAAATATACATAAAGATAACTAAATTTATGGTAGTGATTACATTTATACACACCCACAGACATGCATGTGTGTGTGTGTGTGTGTGTGTGTGTGTGTGTGTGTGTGTGTGTGTGTATTAAAGCTATATTGTTTGGGATAGAAGCCAAAGCTTAGGATCTAAAAACATTGGAATATTTCCAGTCCAATAATACCTGAAAACCCCACAGTCCTACTAATACTGATTCTTCAAACCATAGATACCACCTGACATTAAAGAAATAAGATCAATTTGCTGATTTTCTCCAAATTGATTGTTTTCTGCAAGTGTGAGCCCAAATGGCAAGCAAATAAGAGAGAACACATTGCTGGCATGTAGCAGCTAGATATTTTAAGACAGGGACTGCCTCAAAACCTGGATGCTTCTTCCAGGTGAACAGAAAGGGAAGACCACTTATAGATTTATATAAAATCCCCCTATAAATGGAGGATTAAGAAACCATATAGTATTTTTATAATCACTGCTTTGCAAAATATGTATAGAGGGCAGTCATGTGTTGAATTTAATCTCTCCTTTCTCTTTAACTATCCACCTCCAAGTCAAATTCTGACACAAGGTGGGGCATACTATTTGATTCTGTTGCAATGGAATGTTTTCTTGGTAACATACTGTGTGAAATAAGCAAATTCATCTACTGAGATAGGAAAATCTTTTTTGTGATAAAGAAATGTGGAAAGACTTCTTGAGTGGCAAGTATTCTTTTCTTTTCTTTTTTGTCTTATCCATATGAAAACTGTTTTAAGATTCATTTCAAGCATTACTTTTTCTGTTAAATTTTCCCTGGTTCTCTCCTCCTAAACCAACCTTGGATCTTCCTTCCACTGTTTTCACACAACACCATAAGGAAGGTTTATATATGATGTAGTCTTTGGTCATGTGTTTATGTTGCCCCTCCTCACTAAAGTGTAGGGTCCATGCTTTATTTATCTTCCCATTCCTAGTGTCTGGCATATTGCCTGGCACCTAGCAGGCACATGAAAAATGCTTTCAGAGTTGAATTAAAGTGTGGAGAGTTTGCCAACGTCAGGCTTTTTAGTTCCACTCTGCAGGACAAGAGGATATGGCATGAGCTGAGCCTCTTCAAATTATATCCTGGTCCCTCATCAATATAGGTAAATGATTGAGTACACCAGGGGTTTTCAGAAATTTATGATATCAGCCTGCTTAGATGAAGCAAAAGCCCTCACAGCTATGAAAGGGAGATTCCATGATAATCATAACATGTAAGTATCCTAGCATGTTTTGGGGGATTAAGAATACCCTCTGCAGCATGCTCCTCTAAGATAAATCTCCATTCTAACCCATCTCTACTGCCACTGACCTTGTCTAAGCTCCTGGTTGACCAACACAATAGCCTGTACAATAAACTATACCAAACTGATTTGATCATGATAAACTTGACTAAAAACAATTTGTAATTAAAAAGCAAAAGCAGCAGCAATTGAAAACCATGACAGCTGAACCAGCCCTGTTAACAAAGGACCCTTCCTGAAAATTGCAGGCATTCCAATCACCTCAAGGAGCAATTGTGCTTGCACAAGGGCCAGAGAGACAACACAGATTTAGAGTCCTTGAAAAAATCTAGAGAAGTGATGAGTTTTATTTATGAAAACCAAATTTCAATAAGCTTTGACAACTGGCATACTAAGTTATTAGTCAAATCTCATTGGACACAGAAACACAAGTCTCCTGAAAGATATATTTTAGAAAGGACTTTGCAATTTGGAACAGTTGGGGGCACGTGAGAAGGACCTTCTTGGTCTGCCCCAGGATCAGGTACTGGCTTGACCAAACCTGTACCGATCAGTCATTGGCATTCCTTTGGCTTTCTAATTCTGTTAATGCACAGTGTGCAAATATAAATATCTGTTACACGAATGAATTAATGAATAAAATAATGAATGAATGAATGGATATGCATAAACCTGTAAGAATGCTAGAAGGTTCACTGAAATCTGGAGCCGTATGAAATACCTATGAATCATGAAGCTTCTGGTGGAGCTTCTTAAAATGTGAATTTATTAAATCCTAAGGACGTAAACATACTATATCTCTGGAAGAAGCACATGGAAGAATCTGACAGCATTGGTTGCCTCTGAGGAGGAGAACTGGGTATTGGGAGACAGGGATAGGAGTGAGACTTTTCCAGTGACCCCTATACTCCTTTTAAATTTTAAATAAAGGGCATATTTAAATAAAAAGGAGTGAGGTATTAAAAATCAACATTTTTACGACAAATCAGATACTATCTTGACTTAGGTTCCAATAAAGTGGTAGTGAGAATCAAATTTTTAAGAAAAATATATAGGAGAAATTTTGTCTTATTTTATTTTTGTCAATTTGGAAAATCCCACCACTATTTGAATCTGCAGATAAAGCACATTTGTCTGGTGCTCTATTAGAGTTTGGGAAGCAAGGCCCTTAAGGAAAGAGAATGTTGACGACCAAAACCTTGCTTGGATATGTTTTAGAGAATTTCAGTGATTTGAAAAGAACGCTTTCTTTGATTCACTCTTTAAAACTATTAAAGGACCATGATTTTGCTATTGTGGATGTTGTTTCATGAATTGCTCATTTTCCTCAGCAAGCTAGGCATTGTGAACAAACGAATGAGATCAGTAAATGTACTTATGTTTATGGACTAACAAAATCAAGTCATGTGAGGACAAACCAAAGAATTTGCGAGTGATGAAGGCTTGGCCTCTCAATCACTGTTTATCAAGGGTCTTCACAGATGGGAAGAGGAGGAGATCTATGGTGTGGAATCATCATCAACACTCTTCCTGCATCAGAGGCACACACAGATTAGCACTGCAATTGCAGTTTTCTGATAGATGATTCTTAGTGACCAAGCTTCTGTTTAGGACCGAGATACTCTATTTACTAAAGACAGTACATGAAAAATCATATGTGTGTAAGATTATCATGTGTATAGTTTTCACTTTCCCAAGTATTTTCTTTCATGTGTCACATTTAAAACTCATGCCAACCCTATAAAAGAAAGCTGTTCACTTAACTCTTTTCCTGATGTACACACGTGGAAACCAAGGCTCTTGAGTGAGTGACTCAGCAGGATCATAATATTGGTAAGTAATAAATTCAGGCCTTTCAATTCTTGAGCTATTGTTCTTGCCATCTTCCCCAAGATGTTTGGTGACTTGAATCTGGAACCCCATCCTTCTCTCTTTTCAGGTTTTGACTCACTCTTTCTTTAAAATTGTGTTCAAAATTCTTCCTCAAGGGGCCATTTCAGAAAGCCTAGATAGTTGTGCTGGGTCCACGCCTTTCAACAACTTGTTTCCAGTATCTGCTTTCCATCTGTTGTGTTCTCTATTTTCTAGTATTTATTATCATATTTCAGTATGAATTTTTTTAAACATTTATTTCTTTTTGGGAGAGTGCAAGTGAGGGAGGAGCAGAAAGAAATGGGGACAGAGGATCTGAAGGATCTGTGCTGACAGCAGTGAGTCCAATGTGGGGCACAAGCCTATGAACCAGGAGATCATGACCTAAACCAAAATCAGCCGCTCAACTGACTGAGCCACCCAGGCACCCCCCAGTATGAATTTTAGCTTTACTCTACTGGTTTGCTTTCTGCTTTTTATTTTCCCTTCATATTTTATGTAAATCCTTTTTATTATTAATGGTACTGCCTCTTTTAGACATTTACAATCTTTTAAAATAATATTCAGAGAATAGTAGTTTCAAGCTTTTGCGTGCATAAGAATGACCTAGGGAGCTTATGAACAATGGATTTCTAAGTACTTTTCCCATAGGTCCTCATTCTGTGTGTCTGGGGTCAGGTCCAGGAATCTACATTTTAAATAAGCACCTCAGAGGATTCTGATGTAGGTGATCAAATGGCCAAACTTTCAGAAACCCTGCTTTTGAGAATTAAAAACTAGACTGTCATGTTCTGTCCATCTATCCTGTGCTCAGTAGGGCATATGGAGGTATAGAATAATTGAGTTCTTGGTCTTTCAGTGTTTACAAACTTTTATGGGAGGAAGAGTGAAGCTCCATCTCCAATGGTATGTGATGATGGGGCATGTGAGTGACATAGACAATAAATGCTTTGGCAACATAGAGAAAGAAGGGAGACAAAACTGTCCAGATGATCGTAAATGCCTTCATAAAAGATAGGGGTTGAGCTGAGGTTTGAAGAGAAGATAGGTTTCAACCAGATGGAAAAACGATTATTTCGAGATGTTGGAAAAGTAAAGACTGAGGGTCAAGGAAGCACAACTACTTGTAGGAGATCAGTATGTGGAATGACATGTCTGACCTGAAAAAAGAGTTTGTGTAGAAAATGGTGGTATTTATGCCTTGAAAGATAGGAGTTAGCTTGAAGACAGCTGGAATTTGGAATCTATTCTGTAGGTACTGGTGGTTCTTCAAACGTGAATAAGATACAGTGTTTTTAAGTTAAAAAAATATATATTTATTTTTCTTTTATTATTTTAAATTTTTTTAATGTTTATTCGTTTTTGAGAGACAGACCGCAAGCGGGGGAAGGACAGAGAGAGAGGTACACACAGAATCTGAAACCAGCTCCAGGCTCTGAGCTGTCAGCACGGAGCCCAACATGGGGTTGGAATTCACCAACCATGAGATTGTGACCTGTGCTGAGGTTGGATACTTAACCAACTGAGCCACCCAGGTGCCTCTAAAATTTTTATTTATTTTGTGGGGGAAGGGGCAGAGAGAAAGGGAGAGAGAGAATCCCAAGCAGGTTCCACACTCATTGCAGAGAGGCATACAGGGCTCCATCTCACCACTGTGAGATCATGACCTGAGCCAAAATCAAAAGTCGATGCTTAACAGACTAAGCCACCCAGGTGCCCCTATAGACAGTGTTTTTAAAGGCTGATGTGGCAGTGAAGTCGAGAGCACTGAACTACATGGTCGGTTGTGCAAATTTTGAGAAGGCCTGGTCTGGCCATTTGTGAAGGTAGATTCAACATGGTCTGGAGCTTCAGTGGCTTTTCAAAGCTGCAGCTTACTTTTCAACCTCCCTGACTGGGAGAATTGTATACAGTTTCACCACTCTTGATCTGAGGAAGGAAATGTTTTGAGGTAGTTAGTTTGGCTCTGGATCTAGAATCCAACTTCCTGATCAAAGTTGGAATCTTCTGTACATATCCATCAGGTACTTTTGCTTAAACAGATAAACAGCACGTATTATTATCAAGTCAAAAGGAAAATGTCTGCAGCTCATGGGACAAGGAATGGATTTGGGCCACCACCGCAAAACCAAGCCAAAGGGAGACAATGTGCTCGCTTATCTAATTTTAAAAATTTTCCAGTCTTAAATTTAGGCTTAAAATATTTTTATACTCCTTCCACTCTACAAACGTTTGTTCATTTTTTCATAAATGGCAAAACAATTTCTGAATTTCCTTTAGTACTTTCTAATAATTTGGGTAGTGAGAGTCTTATAATAGGGTGGAGAACATTTAGTTCCCTTCACATACTTCTCATACAAATCAATTCACTTATTTTTATTAAGCATCATGATACGCAAAGCACACACACACAAAACTTAACTTCAATAAGTTTAAACTTTAGTCGTTAATCTCCAAGGAAGAGAGCACAATGAATGTAAATGGCAAGCTCCCAAATCCAGAAGCCACTGATGAGCGAATTTGTACTCATTCTGTTGGAAAAACTGAAGGCCTCTGGCTGAAGAAGGGGTGAAAATTAGTGGGATACTAACTTGGGCATGAGAAACCTCTTCTTGGATGGTGTGAATATAGAGAACTCTTTGAAGCTGGAGATGCTAGACTGCCCACACTACGCGCGAGAACAGTTCTCGGAACCACGGTGCCTGAACCACTCAAGAGCTACAAATCTATTCCGCAACTACCAATTATGCGGTTTGGGGCCAGTGGAGGCTCCAAGGCCCGCCCAGGGTTCCTGTGCCTAGCTCAGACTGGACCGGCTCACTTCCTCGCCCTCCCGGGGCCCCTTCGTCTGTCAATCCCACTGCCCTTTTCCCCCACCCGACTTCTGCTCCGCCCACTTCAGTGATGTAACTCCTGGCGTTCTTTCCCGCCGCAGATCTCAAACTCTCCACCAGTCGCTTCAGCTCTTCATTGGCCAGCAGAGAGGACAGGGAAGGGAAGGGACCTACCACATTGCTCTCTAAACTACCCACTCTAGTTTTCTGGTCTTCTGATAGGCCGTCAGGAGAGCAAGTAGAGCCTAGGCTTGTCGCGCAGGCGCGCAAAGTCCCTCGCTGGTGGCGGGGCACCTCTCCTCCACCACAAGAATTCATCGCGCTGTTGTGACGTAAGCGGCGCACGGCTTGCCGTCTTCACTTATGATTGGTTGTAGCAGAAGTCCGTCACACAACCACGCCTCATTTCTCTGCCTAACCTCTCAGCTTAACGAGAGAGGAGGGAGGCCACGCCTCACTCCGTTCCTGCCGCTTAGCCCTGCGATTGGCTGAGGGAGCTGGCATGTTTTCCCACCCCCTACTCCCTCCCGAACGTCCGAGAGGCTGGCGGGACCCTGCGGAAGTTGTCAGTCAATCTCCTCCTTCCCCACCCCCCGCAAGGCCCCTCCTCCGGGCCGCGCGCCCTAGCGCGCGCGCACACGCACACACATTTCCCCCCCCAACCCCTGCGTGCACCCTCCACCTTCTCAAGTTGTAGCGGTCGCTCGCTGGGGGTTCTCCGTGGGCGGCGGAAGGGCGCGTGGGGGAGGGGGCTTGGACCGCTCCGAGCCTTGAGAAGCGAGTGTGTGCGCGCCCAGAGCCGGGGCGGCGGGTCACCGCCCCGGGAGATGAGGGTCCGGCGCTGACAGGGAAGAGCGGGCGCAGCGGAGGCGGCTCGGAGGGGACCCGCGATGGCAGCGCCTCGGGAGGAGGCTCCAGGCAGGGCTGGCTGCACTGGCAGCGGCCACTGAGGGGCCAGCCGGCCGGCTGGCGAACTGGGCTGAAGAGCAGAGAGGCGCGCTCGGCGTCCGCACCCCCGCGCCCTCGCCTCAGTTGTCCAAACTTCAGGCTCTCTTCCACCCGCCCTCCGCGCCCGAAGTCAACAACTTCTTCACCCCCCTCCGCCCCCGCCCTTGCCTCCGTCAGCCCCGGGAGGTGGCCGCGCGGCGGGGACCAGGAACCCCCGGCACTGAGATGTGGCCGTGAGGCGGCAGCGGCGGGGAGAAGCTCGGCGGCGCCCCGGAGCGGGAGGGCGGCGCGGCCGGGGGGGACGGGGCGGAGGGGCGCGAGCTCTCCGCGCCTCTCCCCCGCCTCCTCCTCCTGCCGCTGCCCGTTCCGTGCTTGCAGCAGCCGGAGCTGCCAAGCGCCAGGGCCGCGGCGATGTCGTCGTCGTCGCCGCCGGCGGGGGCTGCCAACGCCGCCGCCATCTCGGCCTCGGAGAAAGTGGACGGCTTCACCCGGAAATCGGTGCGCAAGGCGCAGAGGCAGAAGCGCTCCCAGGGCTCGTCGCAGTTCCGCAGCCAGAGCAGCCAGGCGGAGCTGCACCCCTTGCCCCAGCTCAAAGGTAACCTCGGAGGGTGCAGCCCCGGGAGGGAGCGCAGGGGCTCGCCCCCGCGCCGTTAGAGCCATTTCCTCCTGGGGTTTCCTTCTGCGCCGGTGGGGCTCGTAGTGTGAGCCGTGTTTCCACTGTTGCCTCCCCCGAACCCCGCTCGATTCAAACAGGTTTGGTGTTCAGAGTCTTGTTTCTTCTCCCTGATTCACCTGAACTCTTCCCTTCCCTAGAGGCTGCCAACCCTCCTCCCCACCTGCGCGCTCGCTCACCTGCCCTTGGCGATTGCAACTCTCCTCCTGCGTCCCGCGAGGTAGTTCTTCACTCTTCCTCCAGGCTTGTCCTTCCCCTCGTGGCTTCAACAGCCTGCCCTACCTTCCGACCTGTAGTCTCTCGGAGACCCTCCTCCGCTTTTCAGACACTTTCAACTACTTCTTTACTTTTCCAGTTACCAAGTTTCTGCTCCCACCCTCTCCTCACCTCCCCTTCCCATTGATCTTTCCTAAGAGTCACGCTGACCGGGATCTCTAGGCAATCGTAATGCAAACAACGGTCAGGAGTTAGCTGGTCTTCAGATGTATTTATAAGAACAAGCCTAAAAATCTGACTAGTGTAGTGTCTTATTTGCTGGGTCGTTAGGTTTAGATGGTATCGTTAACTCAAAGTCTAGAAAGACTTAAAATACTTTATTGCCTAAGAAGATACACGCGGTAATTTGGAGAAGTATAAAAGAGTAAATGTTGCTTTGCAATGGAATGGGAACTTAGTTCGCGAAGCAGGGATTCCAGGGAGGAATCTACAGTAGGTTTGTAGGTTTGTACAGTAGTTCAAATTCGTATCTGTGCCTAATGCTTTACAGGAGAACTTGGCACTTCTTTTGGCTCACTTTTACTACTAGATTTAAAGGATATTTAATAAAGTGTTTCCTGGTGGTCTAGTTTATTGTTTGTGCGTTACTCTTTTAATTTTATAATTTTAATGTCTTCACTTTTTACGAGCTAGAAATTGTCTGGGAATAAGATGATAACGCTCCTAGACATTTAAAACAATTCTTGTAAAAAGAAACCTGATACAAATCTAGATAATCTGCTTTGCAAGACCTGGAAGATAAAGATTCATACTAAAATAGATAAATGTTCAGATTTTTCAATCCATTTCATCTTCTTCAAGGATAATCTGGTTCTGCTTTGTCTTCGGACCTATGAATCCAGCCTTAGTTTGGCTGAGAGTCTAAAGAAAACCCCAGATCAAATCACAGTTGACCTACAGTAGATCTGGAACTCCATTCAGACCCTATACTGCCCCGTCTCTAAGGTTCTTCTAAATCAAGAACATTCCACAACCAGAATCAAACTGGCTTTTGAAAGAAGGTTTCATTTATGATATGTGTAGCTTGTGTTGCTGCATTTATCATTTGTTCTTTAGCATGAAAAAATTGTTAAAATTTACACATCAAAGTCAATGGTAAACCACAATGGTAGGCATTACCAAGATTTTAATTCTTGAGTGATGTCATAGCTATAAAAGAATATCATCTTACCTCTTAGGACATTGTATTGCTGTTCATGGATTTTAAAGTGTAAAAATTAAAACAGTGATATAAAAATTAAATGCTGTGAAAGTTAAAACATTTTTTATCGTTGATTTTTTTCCATTAAATTGTCAAGTTATTTTTTATAGGTTGAAGGTTTACTGCTAGCATTATTCATACTTAATAAATTTGGTTTTTAGTAAGGTATTGTGGATCCTTAGTGTTATCTTTATTAATATAATACTTCTATGTAATAAAAATAATTGCATATTTAACATAGTAGATCAAGCTAGGAAGTGCAGTTTTAATACACTTTTAATACAGTTTTTAAAAGCTTGGCAAAAATATGCAGAGTCAGTAATCCTCTAAGTTATATGTACATAGTTCAACAAGTTGAAGGTGCCATTGAATGTTTTATTTATAATATTTTGTCACTAGCAGAGAAAAAATAAAATTAGAACTTTAGATAACAACTGTATATTTAACATGAAAATATAGTGCTCTTTAAAAGGAAAGTTAGGTATTCAAGATAAATTTATGCACATTTAATTGTGAAATAAGACCCTTTCTTGGATTACCCACTAATAATAGCTACTTTTACTCCAGATGCCAGAATGCGTGAAAAGTGCTTTTTTAAAAAATTCAGTTGCTTCACATGGTACTTTGGCAGTGTACTTGATACTACAGAGTTGTGTGCTTTTTCTGTAGTAGTTTTTTCCATTTGTGGTCTTAACAAAAACCAATGGAAAGCCCTTTAGTATGTGTATGAAAGAGAATTTTTCTTTCTGCTCTGAAATATAATCTTCCTGTGGAGAGATTCAGATATTTGTGGACAACCGAGATCTTTCAAGTGTTTATACTAACCTGCTTATGTTACACTTTGTCCACATGGATCTAAACTGGAAAGGTGCCAGCTATTTTCCTCAAAGCATACTATGGGTAAGGATTAGCAAAATAACCCAACTTTTTCATCCATAAGAAGTTTATTTGTGCAAAATCATTTAGTAAGTAGGTTGCAGGATTTTAAGGGGGAAAATGTTAAGAGAAAACTCTGTTTTGTTATAGAACATGTTTAATAAAAAAGCCTTGTTAAAAGGATTTTTTAAAAAAGAGAAACTGTGGCTCAGTCGGTTAAGCGTCCGACTTCAGCTCGGGTCATGATATCACGGCTCGTGGGTTCAAGCCCAGCATCTGGCTCTATGCTGACAGCTAGGAGCCTGGAGCCTGCTTCTGATTCTGTGTCTCCCTCTCTCTCTGCCCCTCCCCTGCTCACACTCTGTCTCACTCTGTCTCTCAAAAATAAATAAATGTAAAAAAAAAAAATTTTTTTTTTTAAAGAGAAACTGTTACGTGGGTTTTGAAAATTAAACTGCCTTATTGTATAGCTTAAAAACATTTTTTTTTTCAAAACACTTTTTAATTTTCTTATGTTAATTGTGTAAGTTCCCCCTGAGAACTAGGTACTAGAAATAAAAGTAGAAGCATTTCATGAATCAATTTTTTTGTTTTTAAATTTAAGTTCGTATAGGACTTAATTTTTCTACCTTAGACTTTTCCTTTAGTAACCAAGTTAGGAAACTTCTAACCTTGAAAGAATATGTTACTCACAATAGGAAGTTTTTCAGCTTATTTTAACCTGTTTCGTCTCTGGAAGAATTTGTTTACTGGTAAAGTAGTAGTTGCCTGACATTTATATAACCCTTAGCATTTACAAATTGTTTCATACTTTGCTTTATTTCTGTAATTATAAAAACAGTATTGTGTATAATTAGTGAAACAGTCCGAAGATGTATAACTCCTAATCCCTGACATCCCTTGCTTTTTCACACTTACTAAGGAAATGCTGTTGCGTGACAAGCCATAGCTCAGTGTATTTTTACAAACATATTTCATCAGGTCATCTCAGCAGCTCTGTGTAAAACCAGTATTATTCACATTTTATTGACAAGAAAAGTTGAGGCTTATGCAGCTAATTTCAGGCCTGTGATTATTTATCTGGTGTTACAACTGATACCGGTACTCAGGTCAAAGGATTTCAGTATTTATGCTGTTAACCTATTTTATAAAAATTTGAACTAGTATGATAGAGGTGGGTCATTGGGGCAGTCCAGGGTCAAAGGTAAATTTTTAATCTTTCTGAGTTATTTTCCTTATCTGTAAAATGGGGATAATACCTTCTCTCTCCCCAGGATTGTAGGGAATAAGTGAAATAATGTAATTAAAATGTCTAAAAATAGGCAAAGAATGTTAACTCCCATTGTCTTTGATATTTGAAAATCCAGATTAAAAATATGTTTTTTTTCTTTGTTAAAAAAATTTTTTTTTAGCGTTTATTAATTTTTGAGAGAGTGTGAGCAGGGGAAGGGCAGAGAGAGAGGGAGACACAAATCTGAAGCAGGCTCCAGGCTCTGAGCTGTCAGCACAGAGCCCAATGCGGGGCTCAAACTCACAAACTGCAAGATCATGACCTCTGAGCCTAAGTCAGCCGCTTAACCAACTGAGCCACCCAGGCGCCCCTAAAAATATTTTTTAAATGAAAGATTCACATAAATAGTAAACTTTTCTGGGGACTTAAAGTTTGATTTTATTTATAATCAGTTTGCAGATATGATTTATGTGAAGTAAGATGAAGCTATATCATTTTTCAGCATTGGTGTAGAAGTGGAAATAGGGTAGAATTAAACTGTTTAAAATATTAAAAGCGTAGCTACAAGATTTTTACCAGGCAAAGACATTGAATTAATTAACCAGTAGAATTGTATAGATGTGCATTTCTCCTACAGGAAGCAGTAAATAGCAAAGAACAGAATGAAACTGGCTTTGAGATTTAAGTGAAGAACTTCCTAAGTTATCACTCAGATTCTTTGTTGGTATATTCTTAGAAACTGGGTCCCACTGGAGGTATCCAGGCCAGTAACAGTGATGCTGATTTGAAGTGCCTTGCTTACCTTTAGGGAAAGAAATTTTTTCCCCTTGAGGTATGTGGTCTTTTAGGGTAACTGGAACAAGAACACTGACATGATCTGAAGTTTTATAACTACCTTAACTTTCTTGTGGGGGAGACATTATTAAGTCTTTTTAATGTTTAAAGGTCTTCTCAAAGTTAATATAATTTTCTCTAAACCCAAAACCCCTTTTTATAGTTGGGTTGGCCCTAAAGGAGAGTTGAAATTCATCTGAATGTATCAAGAGAAGTGTTTGTTTGCAAAGGCATATGACATTTTTGTCATTTTAGGACTATTTTCTGAAAATAATGCTGTATCTTCTGGAAGACTTATTTTTTAATTAAAAAAGTTTTTAAGGATATACTTAGAGAAATTCATAATCTGGTATCCATTGCTGTCTTTCATGTGAAATTATATAGACTTAATTTTCCAATTAAGTCTAATTTAACATCTTCAGAATTCCTATTTAGGGTCAAATTCCTTTTCCCCCCAAATTTATTACCTACTCTGATTCTTAATTGAATTTTGGGTTATTTTATGAAGTGTCTAATTGAATAAAGTGATAATCCAGTAAAATGTATTTAGTTAGAATAGTGTGATCATTGGGATAGCGCACTATCCTGTAAATAGTAGACTAGTTGTCTTTCTGCATCATTGATGACTCACAGTTGCTTTGGGCTAGTTGTTTAACCCCTTTGAACTTCAGTTTAATCATTTTTATTTGTAAGAATAACATTTTCCCTTGATAAAATCACAGAGATGAATTAGTCCCTCTTTGGATGACAGAGACAAATTATAAACAATGATACATTTGGGAAATAGATTTTTGTGCTTTATTTTTGAAATTTAACTTTTTAAATTACAAAAAGCTGGTAATGAGACTAGCTTGTTTTTATTTTTGTATTTAGCACTCTGGATCTCAACCCTGGCTGTAAACTTACAGAGCTTTAAAAAAATATCAATGCCTAGGCCCACCCTCTAAGAGATTCTAAATTAATTGGCCTAAGGTAGGACCCAGGCATTTGTATTTTTAAAAGCTCCCAGGGTGATTCTAATGTGCAGCCAGGGTTGAGATCACTAATTTAGCTTTATCTGTCTATTGATTTAATTCATTAATTGAGACTTTGTCCTTTTCTCTCTGATACTCATGGCTCATTACCCAGCCTATTTACATTTCCTGCCCTTACTTCACCTCCTGCTATTTACTTTTCACTCTCTTAACTTTGCTGCCCCCTGTGGCTGATCAGCTGCTTTCCTGAAGAGATGTTAGATTCTGGAGTTTTAGGTATGAGATGATTCTATAGGATTTTTCTGTAGTTACCATAATTAAAAATTAACTATTACCATTCTATATTAGGTGGTCTGTTTTTCTTTTCTCTGTGATTTTGGAGCTGTGGCTGAATAAAATGAAAGTGAGAAATATCTTAGAGGTTTCCCTAGTTTTAATCCCATCGTTCAGGGTAACATGATGATTCCAACCACTCTGGCATGTAAAACTGATATTTGCCATACACTAAAAGCATTGTTCTGCTTCTTTAAGATTTAAAACTAAGATTCTAGTGTATATGTTGAATAGTAGTAGGTAGTAAACAAGTGAGCTATTTTTGAACTTAACTTGAACTATTTTGGGTTATGTCTTGTATGTATTCAGCAACAAGAAATTTTTTTTTGCACAGTATTTTTACTTTTTGTCCTCTTGATCTAAACTACAGCTTTTTATTGAAGGTAGAGCAGCAAGGACCTGGTACCACTTTATTTCATATCCCTATTTTGTCTTTGGCCTTTCTGCTATTCAATTTGAGTAAGACTTGTATTTGTTGTTTTGAGTCAGTGTTCAGTTGTTATGGAGTGATATTCTGTCTCCAGAATGGTAAAATGCTTTTGAAAGCAGAAGTCGTCTGTGTTTTCATATCCTGTTGTGGTACCAAATACAGTATTGTGTGTATAGTAATTGTAGTTATGTAGTTATAATGACTGTTTTGTCAAAGAAATTACCTGTTGGTTGTTGACTCTCCTCCCTTAACGCTCCTTCCCCGACCCAGTTATTGACTGCTTCTTTCAGTGTTGTTTGTTCACTGATGTTTGATGCTATCAGTAGATTGGTTCTCTTCTGTTTTGCTTTTTATTTTAATACGTTTGTGTCTAAATCTGGTTCCAGGTTTTTAAGCAAAAAATTCTGGGCTTTTGATACCATGACAGTAAATAGTACATGTAAGTTTAAAACAAAAGATTGTTTGTTTTTGTATTTTGTGCTTTGCAAATGACTGGTATAAGGGGCATGAAACATTATTGATAGATTTCTTGCTAGGAAAGATGTTATGGAAGGTTTATGTGGAACAGTAGTACTGGGTTGACTCTCAGATGTGAACGTGTGTATACGAACATTGTATAAATTCAAATAATTAGTTTGCAGTAATTTCTAAATTTGAGTTGCAGTCTTTCTAAGGATGTCCTTGAAGGAGATGAAAGGAACAGATTTTAAATATATAATTACTTTTAATGCATTATTGTGTAATGAGGAATGTAAATGCTTTGCTGAAAGAGTTTTACATGACAGAGTAGGTTTATGCAAAATAAACTCTACTTGTCTGGGCAGGATATTGACTAATAAGCAGGTTCAAACCTACTTTTTAAGTATATCTTTTGAACTCTTCCCTGAAGGAATTTGTTTATGTGGGCTTTTTGAGTGAGTGCTGGTGAATTTTAGAAATCTTGCAGTTTTGATCAGAAATCCTAAAGAAGTATATTATGATTTTGTGGAGGAGTAATTTGCTGAATATGATAGGCTCACATGATGAAATTCAGAGAACCTGTTTGTAACTTGGACACCGACGGCAAGGGATTTCTTGGGAACACACTCCTCCTACTGGAATGGTGATGCTAATTGCATCTACTATAACCTGACCATGATGTTATATCTAGTTGAGCCTTCTGGTCCTGAATGGGACCTCAGAAGTCATTGTAGTTTAGCCTCCACTGGGAATCAATTTTGCTTTTTTTCAAAATAAATAGCTATCTTGTCATTTCCTTAGAGAAGCTTTCTTTAATGTAGGGAGGAAACATAGGGTTTTTAAGCTCCTAGAGGCTTTCTCGGTTTTGTTTAGTTAATGAATACACTGTATGGACATACCTAAAAAGAGGATAAATGTCTGAAACAGGAATTTTTTAATGACTGGACTTAATTTGTAATTCAGGAGTACCAAATCTTAAATATGGCTTCAAAATTTTCTCTTTTCAAAATTTTCTCAACATTTTCTCTTTTAATTAGTTTTACCTGTGTTTCATACTCAATTGGTAAAAGAAATCTAGAATTATAGCTATTATCAGAAGTTAAAGATTATTTGAACATATTGTTAATCCCATGCCTTTAAATCAATAAAGTGAAAAAGACAGAACAGTTTTTGTTGTAAACTCTGAATTTTGATTAGCAAAACCGAATGTTTCAACCAGACTTTTATAATAACACCTGCTGAAGCCATAAGTAAAATAAGATATGATTTCTGTAGGAATATGTATCTGCTTTAAAAGAAAAAAACTTACAGTACCATTCTTCTTTTAATTGGCCAGGGGAAAAAGATCTCGTTTACCTGCTGTTAAAACTAGATACATACTTTACTTTCAAAATCAGGTGCAGAAATATTTTCCTCTCTTTGGTATTCATAGTGCTTAAAATTTAGAGATTAAAGCTTTACTTAATAAAGTGAATAAGATGATGAATGGTTGTTGTTTTTTTTTTTTTTTAATTAAATGTCTTTAGGAAATTGTAGTTTGGTTGGGAATATAGACATGTAAGCAGGCAGCTTCAACTACTATCATAAGTTTTGAAGTAAGAGTAAGCAGTAAGTGGCTAGGGTAGTGGTGTAAGGGGGACCCAGTCCAGTTTTGGTATGTAAGGAGAGAGATCAGGGAAAGTTTCCTAGAGAAAGTGACAGGTACACTGAGACCTAAATGATCTTCTTGTTCAGCCAAGACAGATGGGGTCCAAGAGGTCCACCTAAAGGCCAATATGTGCAGCCCCAGGGGTGAATGAGCATAGCCTATTTGGGGAACTGCCAGCAGTCTATGTGGCTGTGATGAAGAGTGTTGTAATAGGGAACTGATTAGAGAAGACACTGGAGCAGCAGTTAGGGTCTAGATCATAGTCTAAATGCCATGTATTGCATTTACTCCTCTGAAAGAAACATGAAGAGTAATGGGTGTAAGAGAGATGGGTGTAAGGAACACTAGTGAGGATGCTGGCACAGTAATCCAGACAATAGATGAAGGTGGCCACGTCTAAGGCTGGACTTGGTGAGAGGGAAGAACCAATGATGATACATTTCTAATTTGGGCAGCTAGAGGCACGATAGCAATTTACTGAAAGGGAGAATGAGGAAGATCAGATTTGGGAGAGGGCAATGGTTTTTTTGTTGGACAGGTTGAAATGCCTGTGGGAAATCAAATTGAAGCTGACTAGTAGGAAGTTAGATATTTGGTTCCAGAGCTAAATAGACCTATGCTAGAGATAACAATTTGGGAGTCTTTAGATTAAGATTTTTTTTTTAAGTTTATTTATTTATTTTGAGAGAGAGCATGAGTGGGGGAGAGGCAGAGAGGGAGAGAATCCCAAGCAGGCTCTGCACAGTCAGCGCAGAGCCCAGCGCAGGACTCAAAACTCAAGAAACCGTGAGATCATGGACCTGAGGCGAAGCCAAGAGTCTAAGGCTAAGCCACCTAGGCGCCCTGGGAGTCTTTAGGTTAAAGGTGGCATTTGAAATGATTTAAGTAGAAGCAACCACTGAAAATGTGTAGAAAGAGAAGAGGTCAAGGAATACCATTATTTAGATGATGATCAAAGGAAAGGGGGTAATCTCAAGGCAAGAGAGATAGCTTAAGTGGAGGCAAAGGAAGACAGGTAAGGGTAGAAACAAGTCATTCAAGTGATGAGAATCTTTAAAAATGGGGGTGGGGAACTAGTAACATTGAAAAGAGCTATTGACAAGTCAAGTAAGAGCTGAAAAGTTTCCATGGGTTTAGTAATCTGAGTAACATTGATGACTTGAGAGGCGTTTCAGAGGTTGATAGACTTGAAATTTCTGTAAAGTGAGGAATTAATAATGGAAATTGTTAAAGTCAAGTCAGTAAGTAGGACTTCTCGTTCAGGAAGCCTGACAGAAAAAATATATCACTAGCTTTTGAGTGCAGAATGGATATTGTATCAGAACAAGATTTTTATAAGGAGGACTAGTTAGGAGGTTATTTTACTGGGCAAGGGGAGACATGGCGTGGCTTGGGCTAGGGGTGGTAGCAGCTGAAATGGAGAGAAAGAGGTGTATTTAAGATGTATCTTAGATAGATGGGATAATCTAGATGGAAAACCTAGAGTTGTATTTTGAAATTTGACATTTTGAGATATTCTTTTGGAAGTGTGAATCACGGAGTGCTCATTTGGTAATTTCTATGACTTCTAAACATTAATTACAAGATTTTCAAGTTTGCCTGTTAGAAAATGGTTATAGTTTGAAATGTTGGCTACGTGGTCTTCTGGCCAAATAAGGATTATCTACTCACTTTTCAGTGGAATGTCTGTGTACGCCAGATGGTATATGTGTGAAGGAGATCACAAAATATGTTGGGACAAGTGCATGAGTGAGGTTAGAATTACTTATTGCCTGTTTTCTGCCTTTAGACTGTAAGTAAAGTGCTCCAAGACCTGAGATACGTATCTTCTTCCCCAGCAATTAGGTAGTCAGTTCTTGATTTTATTATTTATTGAATGAAATAATGAAGCAAAAACTATTAAATTGACTTAAAGAAAAACACCATTTTGTGTCATGCAGTGATTGACAGTTTTATAATGATTGATAGCCAAGTCCCATAGTGTTTACATATAGCACTAAATTTAGCATTTTGTTGATGAAGAAAACAAAACAGGTAGGCTATAGTTTTTGTGCAAGTCATTTATAGCTCAGTATCTTTTCAGTTGGTTATTGATTCTTCCTCTGTAATATTAAACTGAAAATGTGTATTACCTGCACTAAAGCAAAATTAACACCTTATTTTCTAACAGTGCAAAGGAAAAATAATAGTAATTGAGCCTTGTGAAGACACTGATTTCTTTTAGGTCCTGGGCAGGTAGACCAGTAGTGAACATAGTTTTTTCTAAGAATCTTCAAAGCAGAGGATTTTTATTTCTTAAATTCTTCTGATATAGAAATACTTCATTGATATTCTTTGGAGTCTCCCTTTTAGCACCATTCCTCCCTTTTTAAAGTAATGTAAAAATTTTTATTGGAGAACATTTGTTTTATGAATGTGTGCTGAGAAATAAGATGAAAGAACTTTTAATCACTCAGCACTTTTGTCCGAGCTAGATTTATAATATGAAGTTAAGGTTAAAATCTATAATTAGCAGCTTTGAGGAGTTATTTTGAAATATCAAGAACCAATCAGCCTGTCTACTTATTTTTGCCTCTCTTTTGGAAATGCTATGTATATTTCAGTCTCCCTTTAAGCTATGTAGACACAGTTTTGAAAACTTGTATTTGCAGCCACATTAGCATAATCTTTCTGATCATTATTTCCCAATTTGAGAGAGGAAATAAATTGAGCAAAACCTCTAAGTCTTGGATATAAAAATCAGTTGGGCTAATTCATCTGTCACTTTACTGATTTTATTCTCCTGTAAATGCTCCAGAAAACAAATTAGACGATGTCATCTCTTTTGTCCACATACGTTTGTCCCAGTGTATGAACAGCCTAAATTTGAATCCAGAGTGGAAATAAAGTAGTAAATGTATCAATGAAATGCTTTTAAGGTGCATTTAGTTTTAATAGTATTTCTTTCATAGGAAATTTCTGTCATTCATGTAGGAAACTTAAAAATAACCCTGCTTTTACCTAGCTACCAGGTAACCAGGCACTGATTTTGGTATTTCATATATTTGAATATCCTGTTTTTAATTTGGACTACATGGATGACCTTACACATAACATATTTTGATATTTTGAGAACTGCTTTTTTTTTTTCTTTCTTTCTTTCTTTTTTTTAAGTCTGGATAAGTAGCTTCTCCCGTGGAATAGGAATGACTATTTTAGGATACAATACTTGCTGTGAGTCATGAGTGAGTTTCAGTTTTCATGGTTTTCTAAAATAAACTCACTTAAGGACTGTGCAATAAGAAATGTCATATTCTTAACTACTCTGTGTCTTTATGATTTTTATAAAAACTGATAGACTGTTAAATTTAAGTCAAAAAAGAATCTTACAAAGGTAGAAAATAAAAATCCCCAGAGGAAACATCTCTTAAAATTTTGAGAATCATTCTCATATTTTCCCATTAAGTGGTATCACATAATATATGCTATTCTGTAACCCATTTTTACTTTAATTGGATATTATAAATAGCATACTTCTGAAAGGAAAACAGTAAAATTAATTTTTCATTTTTATTATTATTTTTCAGTAGGCTTAATCCCCAGCATGGAGCTCAGTACGGGGCTTGAACTCACCCACCCTGAGATCAAGACCTGAGCTGAGATCAGAAATTGGATGCTTCACCTACTGAGCCATCCAGGCGCATCTAAAATTAATTTAGATTGGTTTCTGAATAAAGTTTTTTATTTCTGGAAATACTAGATCAAATCACTTTAGACCTAGAAAAATTCCTTGTATAAAAAGGAGAGGAAATAATTTCTAAGACCACTGGTATTTAATTTTAGGGAGGTTATACATGGATCTCTTTGAAAACCTGATTAAAGAAGTGCATCATCTTCTCAGAAAATATCATATACGATATTGTATGTATAATTTTAGGGTTCTTGGATTCACCACCACCACCACCACAACCCTGAAGCCCATCTATGGCCTGGTGGTGGGGTGTTTGTAGACCTTAGGGCCTGTTTTCGAGATTTGAACAGCCTTGTTAAGTCAGTAATCCTTTTCCTTAACACGGGTAGCAGGTGTTTCTTAGGAGTTACAGGGAGGAGTAGCTGCCAGATGGAACCTCATCACAGCCATGAAAACTGAAAATAATTATAGAGGCATTGATCTATGAAGATCTGTTTAATACTTCTCGTCCCCCCAAAATCCCAAATGAAAAACAAAATGCTTCTAAAAACCTGTTTTATTTAATGAATAACAGGTTTTATATTCAAATTGAATTAAGCAAAAACAATGTTTCAAAATTTATCACAGAAAAAAGAAACAACCAAAAAACAAATTGAATTAAGCCCATGACACGGATATTCCATTTATAGGCATATTTCAAAGATATTGCAGGTTTGGTTCCACCACAATAAAGTAAATATTACAATAAAGTGAGTGAAATGAATTTTTTTATTTCCCAGCACGTATAAAAGTTGTATTAACACCGTACTGTATTCTTTTAAGTGTGCAATTGCATTATGGCTAAAAAGTATGTACCTTAATTTGAAAATACTTTATTGCTAAAAAAAATGCTAATCATCAGCTTTCAGTGAGTCATAATCACTGATTATAAGTCACCATAACATAAAATAATGAAAAAGTTTGAAATATTCTAAGAATTACCAAAACGTGACACAGAGATACAAAATGAGCAAATGTGGTTAGAAAAATGGTGCCAATAGACTTGCTCAATGCAGGGTTGCCACAGACCTTCAGTTTGTAAAAACTGCAATATCTGGGAAGCACAATGAAATGAGGTATATTCACATACTCTCTCAGGAGTCTGCTTTTCAGTATTCAGCTTTCTAAAATTCCAGATTTCTATATTCTAAGAAATGCCCCATATTGGCTCATCTTCATTTCTTGTTCTTTTCTACTTTATCAGAAGTTATTTTTGAAGACAAAAGATAACAAAGTTAATTTTTTTGAGATAAAAATCAAGCAGTGTATTTTTATCCTTCTATAATGCAATGATTGTGGATGTATTCACCTTTAAATAGTAACGAGTAAATCATGGAAATATTTATGTTCTTTAAAGTTTTAGTAGTCCAGTGGTTTTATTAAAGTAATATTTGTATATTACGATTCATTTTCAAATTGGTAGGGTGCATGTATTCAAATTTCCTAAAAGGTGATGCCTCCATTTTTTTCCAACCATTTTCAATTTTAGTGAAATCCTAGGTCCTAAACTAAGTCCTATTTGCAATGCTGTGAATCATTTGTTAATAAATGTTTCTATTGTTCCTTTGTAATAGTTTGATCCTCTAAAGTTTCAAATAAAAGCTGAATTTAGAGTCTCAGTTATTAATGTTCTAGGAGTATTGCCAAAAAAAGCTACATGTCCTATATTCTGTGCCAGTTTCTTAAATTAGAATCTTGGATTGCATCCTCAGCGTGTCACTGTAGTGGTATTGCTGGGTTGCTATGATACAGTGCTTGTTCTATAATTTGTAGCATGAATCCTATATGAGATCCTACTTTAGATTTCTAAAATGTGAGCAGCACTAATTGGAAATATGATCCATTTTTCCTTTAAGGAAAATTATACCTATAAAACTTCTGTTACAGATTATAATACTTGATACTTAAAACTATTCTTAAAGGTAAAATAGATTAACAATCAACAACTTGAAATAATTTGGTTGTCCCTAAGAAGTTTAGTTTATTACATTTTTATGAAAATGGGCAAGAAAAGGAAGGTTTTATGATAATGAATATTGAAATTTCACCATTCTACTTGATATTTGAGGTCTTAAGAGAAATATATATAAACTATATTTTCTGGTAACATGAATTTGAGACAGTGATCAAATCTACATTACACAGGAAAGCTCCACAAATTATCTTACCCTATGGAATTTATTTTTTTTATTCAGTGAACTGTTCTTAAAACCAACCCTATGTAGTTCTGTTGATAAAGTATTATTCTTATTTTATGATGTGGTTTTTGTGTTTTCATTTACATGTTCTGTATAAATAAGTATAGATGGCATAAAGACCAAACAACGGTATTCTAGGCATGTGTTGTATGTACATTTGGGGTAGAATGAAGTTTTTATGATTATTGGTTAGTGGCATTTGATCTTTAAACCACAGCTGATCTTTAAACTTTCACTGTCTTTCAGTAATGTTTTGCATATTTAGCATGAAAGTATTTTAGAGACCAGGACTGAACTAAAAATTTTAACAGCTTTATTGAGATATAATTCATATACTGTGCAATTCACCCATGGCTTTTAGTATATGTACAGATATTTACAACCATCACTACAGTCAATTTTAGAACATTTTCATAATGTCAGAAAGAAATGCCATACCATTTAACTATTACTCCTCGCCTCACTCATCCCCTACTCTAAGCAGCCACTGATCTACTTTCTGTCTCTATACTCTTTCTGTCTTCTCTCTACTTTCTGTTCCTGTTCTGGACATTTTATATGAATGGGATCATATATAGTCTTTTGTAAGTCTTTTATATCACTGGCTTCTTTTCACCTAACATAATATTTTCATCCATGTGGTAGCATGTATCAGTATTTCATTTCTCTTATGGCTGAGTAATAATCCATTGTATGGCTTTAGTACCATATTTTATTTGTCCATTCATCAGTTGATGGACATTTGGATTTCCACCTTTTGGTTATTATGAATAATGTTGCTGTAAACATTTGTGTACAAGTTTCTGTGTGAGCATATGTTTTAATTTCTCTTGGGTGTATACCTAGAAGTAGAATTTTTGGGTCACATATAATTTTGTGTTTAATTGCTTGAGGAACTGCCACACTTGTTTTCCACCATGGTCATGCTATTTTACATTCCTACCCACCAGTTTATGATCTCTGCATACCCTCACCAACACTTGTTACTCTGACGTTTTTAATACAGCCATCCTAACAGGTATGAAGTGTGAAATTTTTGTGGTTATGATTTGCATTTCTCTAATGACTAAAGATGTCAAGCATCTTTTAATGTGCTTTTTGGCCATTTGGTGTATCTTCCTTGTAGAAATGACTCTTCAGACCCTTTGCCCATTTTTTAATTGAGTTGTCTTTTTATCAAGTCGTAATGTTCCTTTGTCTTTTCACTTTCTTAATGGTATCCTTTGAAGTGCAGATGGTTTTAATTTTGATAAAATCCTAAATTATCTTTTTTTCTTTTTCCTCATGCTTTTGGTGTCCTAAAAATCTTTCCCAAATCTGATGTCATTAGGTTTACCTTTATGTTTTCTTCTAAGAATGTTATATGTTAGCCTTTACATTTTTAGGTCTTTGATGCATTTTGAGTTCAAGTTTTGTATGGAATGTGATATAACAGTTCAGATTTATTCTTTTGCATGTAGCTATTCAGATGTCCTAGCACCATTTGTTGAAAATACGTTTTCCCCATTAGATAAGGAAACTTGTTGAAAACTTGTTTAACTTGTTCAAAATCAGTTGGCACATGGTTTTATTTTTGGGATTTCAGTTCTATTCCACTGATCTGTATTCTGTTGTTTTATCAGTACCACACTGTCTTGATTACTTTTGGTTTGTGTAGTACATTTTGAAATGGAAAAGTCTGAGTCTTCCTACTTTGTTCTTTTTCAAGATTGTTTTGGCTATTCTGGCACACTTGAAATTGAAAGAGTTAGGTTATTGATTTGAGATTTTTATTTGTTTTTCTATAGGTATTTACAGGTATAAATTCCCTTCTAAATACTTTTTAGCTACATCCCAGATGTGTTAGTATGTTGTGTCTTCATTTTCATTTGTCTCAAAATATTTTCTGATTTTTCCTTTGGTATCTTCTTTGATACATTAGTTATTTAGGAGTGTGTATGGTTTAATTTCTGTGTATTTGTGATTTTCCCAATTTGTTTTCTGTTACTGATTTATAATTTCATTCTACCATGGTCGAGGACATACTTTGTGGTATTTCTGTTTTTACTTTTTTTGAGGTAGTTTTATAACTTGGCATATGGCCTGTCCTGGAGACTGTTCCATGTGCACTTGAGAGTATGTATTCTGCTGTTGTTGGCTGGAGAATTCTATAGTAAATATAAATTCCTTAGTGTTCTATAGAAGTCTGTTAGATCTGGTTAATTTATAGTGTAAGCCTTGTATTTCCTTGATCTTGTGTCTAGTTGTTCTATCCATTATTAAAAATGAGATATGGGGCGCCTGAGTGGCACATTGCGTTAGGCGTCTGACTCTTGATTTTGGCTTAGGTCATGATCTTACGGTTTCATGAATTCGAGCCCTGTGTAGGACTCTGTACTGACAGTGTGGAGCCTGCTTGGGACTCTCTCTCCCCTCTCTCTGCCCTTTTCCCAATCGTGCGTACTCTCTAAATAAATAAACATTAAAAAAAAATTTTTTTTTTTAATGAGATCTTGAAGTCTCTCTTGTTGAATTGTCCATTTCTTTCTTCACTTCTTTTAGTTTTGCTTTATATATTTTGGAACTGTTAGTAAGTGCACATATTTTGTAATTGTTGCATCTTAGTCATGAATTGACCCTTTCATCATAAAATGTATCTCTATCTCTAATACAATTTTTTTTGTTTGTTTTAAAATCTGTTTATCTGATATCAGTATACTACTCTAGCTTTCTTGTGTTTGCATGATATATCACTTTCCATCCTTTTCAGTCTATTTGTGTCTTTGAATCTGTAACTTATTATGGGGAGAAGAGCATATAATTAGGTCTTTTTTAATTCAGTTTGAAATCACTGCCTTTTGACTGGATTGTTTAATCCATTTGTATTTAATGTTATTTATTGATATAGTTGGATTTATGTCTGCCATTTTACTTTTTGTTTTCTGTGTCTCATGCCTTTTTTGTTCTACATTCTTCCTTTACTGTTTTCTTTAGTATTAGGTGAATATTTTTCACAGCAGCATTTGTTTGTTTAATGATTTTTTATCACATCTTTTTGAGTTTATTTTTAGTGGATGCCCTTGGGCTTATCATGTATGTATTTATTGGAATCAACTTCAGATTTATATTAGCTTATTTCCAGTGAGATATGGAAACATTACTTCTGTATTCGTGTATTTCCTTTTCCTCCTTTTTATGGTGTTGTTATTCAGTTACATTTGTTGTTACAAACCCAATAGTGTTTTATTGTACTTAATGCTTTATCATCATTCATTCATTAGCCCAGTACATGTTTGCTTCCACCCATCTCCTTTGTGCTGTTATTGGCAAATATGTTATATGTCTGTATATGGTAATAACCTAATTATATATTTATAATATATATATTATATATATGTGTATTTATATTACTTTATACATTGGGGTTTTTTTGAACCCGCTAAGAGAAAAAAGAAAATATATGCATTTATACTTCCTTTTATAATTACATAATTTACTGGAGTTCTTTGTGGTTTCTTTGTGGATTGGAATTACTTTCTGTGGTTATTTGCTTTCAGCCTGATGGAATTTCTTTAATGTTTCTTGTAAGGCAGTCTGGGTAGCCTCTGAGTTTTTGTTTGTTTGGAAATATCTTTATTTTGCCTTTTTTTTTTTTTTAAGTTTTCTTTAATGTTTATTTTTGAGAGGGAGAGTGCATGAGCAGGGGAAGGGCAGAGAGAGAGAAAGACACAGAATTCAAAGCAGGCTCCAGGCTCTGAGATGTCAGCACAGAACCTGATGTGGGGCTCAAACTCATGAACCTATGAGATCATGACAGTTAACTCACTGGGCCACCCAGGTGCCCCTGCCTTCATTTTTGAATGATAGCTTTGCTGGATATAGGATTTGGGGGTGACAGGTTATTTTGTTTGTTCTTTTTGAGCAGTTTGAATATGTTACTCTGCTGTTTTCTAGCCTCTACTATTTCTACTGAGAAATTAACCATTAATGTTAGCCCTTGTAAGTGACTAGTTGTTTTTCTTTTGCAGCTTTCAAGATTTTTCTCCTTGTCTTTGACTTTCAGCACTTTTATGGTATATCTGTGAATCTCCCTTGTATTTTTCCTTCTTAGAGTTGTTGAGCTTTCTGGATATGTAGCTTAATGTTATTCAGTAAATTTGGGAAGTTTCAGTCATGATTTCTTCAAATATTTTTTCTGCTTCTTTCTTTTTTCTCCTTTTATGTGCATGTGGTACACGGTGTCCTACAGATTGAAGTTCTTTTCATTTTTTTTAATGTTTTTACAATTTATTTTGAGAGAGAAAGAGCATTCATGAGTAGGGGAGGGGCAGAGAGAGGGAGAGACAGACAGAGGAGAGAGAGTCCCAAGCAGGCTCTGTACTGTCAGTGCAGAGCACAATGTGGGGCTCATTGTCACAAACTATAGGATCATGACCTGAGTCGAAATCAAGAGTCAGACACCTAACTGAGCCACCCAGGTGTTCCTGAAGTTCTGTTCATTTTTTTTTTTTTTTCAACATTTTTTATTTATTTTTGGGACAGAGAGAGACAGAGCATGAACGGGGGAGGGGCAGAGAGAGAGGGAGACACAGAATCGGAAACAGGCTCCAGGCTCCGAGCCATCAGCCCAGAGCCCGACGCGGGGCTCGAACTCACGGACCGCGAGATCGTGACCTGGCTGAAGTCGGACGCTTAACCGACTGCACCACCCAGGCGCCCCTCTGTTCATTTTTATTCACCTCTTTTTCTGTATTCAGATTTCATAGTCTGTATCAATTTATCTTCAAACTTCCCTAATTCTTTCCTCTGCCAATTCACATCAGTTGAGTCCTTCTAGTGAGTTTTTCATTTTGTTATTGTACTTGGCAATGCAGAATCTTGTTTCTCTCTTTCTTTTTTTTTGTAAAGTCTGTTTCTATTGACATCCTTTATTTGATGTGACATTGTCATACTTTCTTTACTTCAGCGATGGTTACCTTTAGTTCTTTGAATATATTTATAATGGCTGCTTTGAAATCATTTTCTCTTAAATCCAACATTTGGTTGCTCTCATAGGCAGTTTCTATTGCCTTCTCTTTTTTCCCCTTGGTATATGGGACATACTTTCCTGTTTCTTTGTGTATCTTGTAAATTTTTTGTTGTTGTTAACTGAACACTTTAGATAATGTATTTAATATATTATAGCAGTACAATACTGGGTACTTGTCCCACCCCTCAGAGCTTATTGTTGTCACTTACTTGTTTAGTGACTGGGTCTAATATTGTTCCTTAGAGGATGCAGCTTTAGGTATGCCAGTAGTCACCCTGAGATGAACGTGCTTTTGACAGGGCTCTCTTTATGTTTTCCTAACAACACCCCCAGCTTTAAATTCCAGTGACTTCCAGCTTGTTTAATTGTTCTCAACAATGCTCTGGGGCATAAATTGTTCTAATTTTTTTGTGACTAATCTAGTCAAATTCAGGCTTTTTGGAAGGAATAGTTCCTGAGGTCAGTGTCTGATATTTGTTCTAACACCAGAGTGCTCCTCCAAGCTGTTTCTTTCCCTGGTATTCTGCATACTAGCTGACTAAAGCCTATTTTCTCAGTGAATTTACAAATCTTCCCATTGCCATTCACTAACCCCCACTGTTTTTGAGAACACCCCTAACCTTGAACTTTTCTATGCTGTGTTGCAAAAGAAGTCATTTCCTTTGGGAAGAGACATAACAGCTGTTTTATGTCTTGCTCCCCCCCCCCCAGCCCCCCAGGCAAATTTTTTGAGTTAGGACTCTGGAGCTGGGGATAGGGACAATGGCATGCTTCTCTCTGAATGACACCCTACTTCAGGAGCTGAGCAGAAGGTGGAGAAGGAGCATTAGCCTAAGATCTTTTTGGCTTGCCTCTTCCAGCATGGAAGCACCTACAGGCTAGGACTGAGATAATGATAGCCCCAGTATTCTCAGTGGTGCTGCACCAGAGGTAGAGCCTCTGTCCATGAGTGGAAGTTGGGCAAAAGAAGGGAGCCCTTCTTCTCAATTGCACTGGCCCAGAACTTAAACTCAGTAATAGGTAGTTGTGGGCAGGGTGAGAAATGCCAACATCATGCTCCTCACCTAAGGAAAGCTGCCTGATCAAGATCTAGTAGTAAAGGGGTCCTTGTGTTCTTGGCTGCCTCCCTCCAGAGTGGAGTTTCTGCTTAGCTAAGCAGAGAGGAGAGAGGCACTTTGTTCAGATACCACACATTCTTGCCGTTCTTAATAAATTTTCATAAGTATTCTTGGATAGATGTTTCCTCATTTGCTGCTTACCTTAGGGCCATTTCCAGAAGCTTTCAAAGTTTAAAAATTATTTTCATCTGTTTCACTGGAGTGCAGGTCTGTGGAGCTTTTACCTTGTCTTGCTAGAAGTTGAACTTCCTGCAGACTAAAATTTTAGCTTCTTTTGTAGTAATAATTAGTACCTTTCTTTTATCTAGGAATTTATAGCTTTCAAATATATAATCATGCCAATACGTTTGAAAACTTAAAGGAATTGGGAAAATCCCTTGAAATAAACAGCTTTCTGAAACTGACACAAGAAGAAACAAAAATCTAAACAAGTCTTATACCTACTTAATTGAATCGTAATTAAGAACTGTGACAAATGGGGTAAATGAGTGATGGTCATTAAGGAGGGCACTGTTGGGATGAGCACTGGGTGTTATATGTAAGTGATGAATCACTAGATTCTACTCCTGAAGCCAAGACTACACTGTATGTTATCTAACTTGAGAACTAAAAAAAAAAAAAAAAAAAAGAAAAGAACCTTGACAAGGACATTACAACAACAACAAAATGCAAAGATGCAAAAATGGTATACAGAATATTTACAAATTGAATTTAGCAACATAAAAATAGGATGATACATCATGATCATGTGGGATTCATGCCAGAATCCAGGATAGCTTTTACATTCAACAATGACTTGCTATGTAAGCAAAAGAAACAAGTTGTATCATCACTTCAATGTAAGTAGAATAATAGAAATTCCTTCTCTGTATAGTTCGTTTCTCTCTAGTACTTTAACCTGTAGATTCCAGCCACTTCATTAGCCCTGATTTCCACTTTGTATTTAGCTCAGCAAGCCTGTTTGCTATTTTGAGTCTTCTCCCTATGGTGCAGTCTGGAAAGTGCTAACGGAGAGCTTATGTGATTGTGGGCTCACTGTTTCCCTTCTCTTAAGGATCACAGTCCCATATTGCGTGTTTTCCAGCATCTGAAAACAGTTATTTCACATATTTTCTCCAGTTTTTAGTATGTTACAGTGGAAAGTCTAGCCTGCTGGAAGCAGCAGTGTTGCCCACACTTTTTGTTATTTTTGAATCCAGTGGGTATGGAGTGATGTATTTCACACGTAAATTCATATGCATGGTTTATACATATTAACATTTTTCTGCTTTCCAGTGTGGTTGAATGTCATTTCATATGTTTGTTGATCATTTATGTTTCATGTGCTCTTTTCTATAGATTTGTCTTTTTCTTATTGATTTATAGATGTTCTTTTGTGAATTCTGGATGCCAGTCCAGAGTTGGTTATAAAATTAAATGTTTCACACTTTGCCTAGTCACGTTTAGTCTTTTAGTTCTCTAAAAGAATTAATTTTTATAAATGGTGTGAAGGAGGGATCTAATTTTTTTTCCATATGAATAACCAATGGTCCTACCATAATTTATTAAATTAAAAAATTCACTACTGACATTAAAAAAACCCAACTCTCTTATATATTAATCTTCTGTATATGTACCCTAGTATGTTCCTAGGTACCTTATTTTTTTCTTTTCCAGTGGTCTTTTTGTCTATTCCTGTCTCAAGTCGTGTAGTTTTAATCACTATATGTAGTAAGGTTAGTCTTCCCTTCTTCATCTTAAATATCAGCTTGGCTATTCTTGGCTCTTCATTTTTCCTGATGAATTTTAAGAGCAACTCTTCAGGTTCCAACAAAACACTCTGTCAATTGAGTGCAGCATCATGTTGCAATCCAAAATGCTTTCTCTGTATAGATTGAGGAAAATGTCTTCTCATCCATGAATAATTCTATATCTCTGCTATTTATTTCTTTTATATATTTCATAAAAGTTTTGTTATTGTCTTCATAAAAGTCTTTCTTGTCTTTTGTTAGATCTCTCAAATTACTTGCCCCGGGAACCCAGTCAACATATTGTGAGGAAGGTTAGGCCACATGGAGAGGTCACATGTGGTGGTTCTGGCACTAGCCCCTGCTAGACCTTCATTCAAAAGCCTGAATTAACTATCAACACATATATGAGTGATTTAGCCTTCACAGATTTCTCCAAGCTTTCTAGTTTTCTAGCTGAGGCCTTAGACTTCATGGAACAGAGATAAGTTGTCCCTGCTATGTTCTGTCTGAATCTCTGACTTAAAAAAACTGTGATAGATAATAATTATTGTTTCAAGCCACTAAATTTGGAATGATTTGTTACTAAGCAATAGAAAATTAAAACACCAGACATCATTCTGATAATGATCTGGCTTCTCCTGTAGGTCTGCCTAAGGAACACATAACTGGAATATTCTAATATGGTACATGGAGGAATAATTTCCTATCATAAATTAATAAATTGGCATTTATTACTAAGTCATGAACTTGGCTAATTTACATTTGTACTGTGTATGATTTAGTGGTACAGTTTTTCTAAATAAGTTTTACAAACTGACACTAAAGAGTATAGTTAAAACTTTCTCACCACATTTTCTTAAAGATTCTAATTTAATCTTCAAAAAATTTTTACAAAGTTTGCTAATATCAGACGAATTAGTGTAATCAACCAGAGTATATACCCAACTACATAGGCATTATTTTTCTCAAATAGTTTATTCTATGAAACATGAGACCTCTTGTGACTCTGATTCTTTTTAGAAAGAACCAGTCATAGAAGTCACATAGTCTCACTTTTATGGCCTTTAGTTGGAAGTCACGTAGCTTCACTTCGGCAGTGCTGAGACTGTTCCCTAGAAGCAAGTGACTAAGTCTAGCCCACATTTCATAGGAGAAATAAACATGTTTTGAAGAGAGGGGTGTTAGATAATTTGTGGACAAAATTTAAAACTACTACACTTGCTAAGCATGAAATTAGAACAAAGGAAGTTTTATAAATAATGGTATTAGGCTAAAATATCTTAGTTCTCTCATAGCAGGGGAGATAGTTGTGTTTGATGGTTCCGGTAGACTTGAAATCCTTTGGCTAAAGTTTTTTCTCATTGGTTAGTGTTTAGGTAAGCACTGACTTTATTTGCTTCTGAAGAGGATGAAGAATGAGAATGGTAGAGTCCATTCCAACCAGTGCACGTAAAACAGGAAGCTTCAGGTATCATTATAAATGGAACATGGGCTATAAAAGCGGGCATAATGGGAAATGAAGTTGGAAAGGTGGTGCCACTCACTTTCTCCTCCTCTTCTTTCACCCTCAACCTTCGTCATCTTTACATTATTACATTTTTAAGGTTGGTAACATTTTCTGTACCACAGTTAAGATTTTTGTAAATTGTAATTCTTAAAGTTGAAAGTGAGTGAAGGCTTATGTTGTTGACTATATAGGCTTCAGAGCCACATAATGTAATTACATTTCCTTATATGGTTTTTTTTAGTATTTAGAAACTGGAGTTTCTAATTGTGTCTCTTTTTCTTTCCTTGTACTTTTAACATACTCTTAAGTTTTTCATCAGTTTTCCATGCAATATGATATCCTATTGATCTTCCTGTAGGCATAACTCTCATAGGGCTTTATTCCTCCTGTTCTGAATGGCTCAGTTGCTCTCTAGGACTTAATTGCTTTTCTGGATTGTTTTCCCCTATTCCTGGATTCCATTTTTTCTCTTTTTCCTTTATTGCTGCATCATGTCCTCAGGTAATTTCTTAAGAAAGGTTGTGAGGGTGCTAAGTTTTCCAAATGTTTTTATATCTGAAAATGCCTTTATTGAATCCTTACACTTTATTGATTGTTGGCTAGTTAACACAGTTCTAGATTGGCATTAGAATTTGAATGATATAGCCCCATTATCTTCTTGCGTCATCTTGGATATCTGTCTCTGGTTCTTTTGTGAGTTAATTAAAAAAATTTTTTTTATTTATTTTTGAGAGAGAAAGAGAGACAGTGTGAGCAAGGGAGGGGCTGAGAGAGGGAAACAGAACAGGCTCCAGGCTCCCAGCTGTCAGCAGAGCCCATCGCGGGGCTGGAACTCACAAACCCGGAGATTGTGACCTGAGCCGAAGTCAGATGCTCAACCAACTGACCCACCCAGGCACCCCAACTTTTTTTTTTTTTTTTTAATTTGAAAGCATTCAGTCTTTTCTCCTGGGCATTTGAAATTTCAAAGTGATATGCTAAATTAACCCATTGTTTGGCATCTTTTTTTGTTTATTTAGTTTTCTTTCATGTTTCAAGGCTTTACTTGAATGTCTGGTGATCCATTATTTTCTATTAAAATTAGTGAATTTTAAAAAATCACTTTAGAAGTTGGATGGAGGTTCACTCACTGCCTGCTTTTGTTTAGAGTAATTGGTCAGGGAACTAACTAGTAAAAGCTAGAATTTTTCTCTGGGACAATTGAGTTGCTTTGCCCACCCTTTTTTTTTTTTTTTGGCCTGGAGCATGAATGCTTGACTGACTTTTGGATTGAGATGGTAGACTGTTCAGTACATGCAGATTTATATAATCTCCTATTTTCAGCTCATGTCTTAATCCCATCCTCTATTTCACCAGGTATTTCTAATCCAGAGTTCTGTGGGAACCTTATCTGTAATTCCCTGTTTATTCTAGAATGTGGCTTCCTGCTTTTTGGTTTTGTCAGTTACCACTTCTTCATGTACTTTGAGTTTTCCAGAAATTTGTTGAAGTCTTTGGCCTAAAGGCCCATTCTTTTCTTTGTTATTGTGGGTTTACACACACACACACACACACACACACACACACACACACACAGAGCTATATTCTGTTGTGGGTTTTTTTTAGTCGTATTTAAACAATTTTTTAAAATGTTCATTTATTTTTGAGAGAGAGCGAGCAAGTGTGAGCGGGGGAAGGGCAGAGAGAGAGGGAGACACAGAATACAAAGCAGACTCCAAGCTCTGAGCTGTCAGCCCAGAGCCTGATACGCGGCCAAACTCATAAGCCCTGAGATCATGACCTGAGCAGAAGTCGGAGGCTAAACCCACTGAGCCACCCAGGTGCCCCACTCTTATTTTAGAATGAAAGGGAAGAGATAAACAAATTTGCCATCTTTAACTAATATACATTGTGAATCTGTAAGTGGGTAAGGATTTAGAATATAGCTATTAGAGGAACAGTTGATAGATATTTCAAAGACTGTGGTCTTATATGTACTTTTTCTTGCATTCTAGGTGATTTGAGTCCTGTTTGCATTACAGATTTATTTTGTGATCTTGGACATGCTTTGTAGTGTGCCCTCTTAGAGTACATGTTGTAAAGCAGTTGTTTTCAAACCTTTTTTGACTGCAAACTATAATAAGAGACACATTTTACAGGGGGCACCTGGGTGGCTCAGTCGGTTAAGTGTCTGACTCTTGGTTTCAGCTCAGGTCATGATCTCATGGTTTGTGGGATTGAGCCCTGTGTCAGACTCCATGCTGGCAGCATGGAGCCTGCTTGGGCTTTTCTCTTTCTGCCCCTCTCCCACTCGTGCTATCTCTGTCTCTCTCAAAATAAATCAACTTTAAAAAAAACCACATTTTACTTTACTACTCAGTACTTACACTGAGACACATTGATATTTTATATATATTTTAAAATTCTATGGGGCGCCTGGGTGGCGCAGTCGGTTAAGCGTCCGACTTCAGCCAGGTCACGATCTCGCGGTCCGTGAGTTCGAGCCCCGCGTCAGGCTCTGGGCTGATGGCTCGGAGCCTGGAGCCTGTTTCCGATTCTGTGTCTCCCTCTCTCTCTGCCCCTCCCCCGTTCATGCTCTGTCTCTCTCTGTCCCAAAAATAAATAAAAAACGTTGAAAAAAAAAATTAAAATTCTAGCCATGACCCACTAAAATGATCTTACTACCCAGCAGTAGATTGCCATTCACACCTTGATAAACAGTTCTCTAGAGCAGTATTTCTTTTTTTTCCGATTTTTTATTTTAAGTTTATTTATTTACTTATTTTGAGAAAAAGAGAGAGCAGGGGAGGGGCAGAGAAAGAGGGAAAGAGAATCCCAAGCAGGCTCTGAGCTGTCAGCACAGAGCCGAATGCTTAACTGTTGGAGCCACCCAGGTGCCCCTAGAGCAACATTTCTTAAAGTGTGAGTCAGATACATCTTCATGTTGGGTGTTGAAAAAAAACTTAAGCATTTAGAGATAAATAGGGAAACCTAATAGGGCTTTTGTGAGTTTTCAAAGTTGTATTAATAATTCTTCAAAGATTAAATGCCTCCCTTCCCTAGAGTTGTGTTGATTCTCCTTTCTGCCTAAGACTTCTATAGTACTGAAAATTTTTTAGTGGGATCAAATTTCAGTCATAACAAAATGAAGAGAGTTAAGATGCATTTGAAAAACTCATCTTCCAGGCAAGTTTAAACCAATGATGTATTTTTCAAGGCAAAAAGCACATCTGTTTTTAAATAATTCTTTGATTTGTGCAGTTTTTCTTATATCTTCCATAATTTTCATGCAAAGCTTGTTTTATTGGGGACTTAGTAAAGAGCACTTTTAGGAAATCCTTAGTTCTCTGATATTTTTGAAGACATAAATGTAGGTCATAATATTTTTTTAGGTCATAATATTTTTAAATTGTAATCAAATTTCTTTGACAATTTAAAGACTTAAAGCATTTAAAACTGTTGAACGCGATACACTATGATAATAATTACTGGTAATAATTGCTAGTCTGAATTGCTCCCAAGTAAATACTTAGGGAGACCAAAATATACTAAAAGATTTATGAATAGGACTGGTTTTTCTCTTCATTTAAATGGCAGTCACCAGGATCTTAAATACTCATCCTTTATTTGTTCCTGATTTATTTACAAATTTTAGAAGAAATTAATAATCCACTTGAAATAGATACATGTCAGGGGCACTTGGGTGGCTCAGTCAGTTAAGCGTCCCAGCTCTTGACTTTGGCTCAGGTCATGATCTCACCATTTGTGATATTGAGCCCCCCATTGGGCTCTACACTGACAGTGTGGAGCCTGCTTGGGATTCCCTCTCCTGTCTCTGTCCCTTCCCTGGTTGTGTGTGCTTGCTGAGCTTTCTCTCTCTCTCTAAATGAAATTAAAAAAAAAAAAATGGATACATGTTATTATTTCAAGAAGACCTGCTTTAAACTGCTGGAGCAAAAATTTGGGGTCTCTTGTGTAATTAATTTCAAGTTGACTAAGCAAATACTGTGTTGTACTCAGGATGATGTGTAACAGTTAACAGTGTGTGCATCTACCATTCCAGTTGCTGTATGGCGTAGTACCCTAAGGTGTTCTGAATTTTTCCTGTGAACTTGTATGTTTCTGCAGGTGTTTTTATTTTTAAACCACTAAGTGAAATTCTCATAGAAGACATCAGTGAATATTGCAGATAGAGAATCCTAAGGAAAAAAGCTATCACCATTGGAATCGGAATGGACATTATCCACATTGAAAATGGCGAATGGATAATTAACATCAGCCCAGTAAAAATAACTAAGTTCGAACAATACATGACATTGCTGCCTAAATGTTAAGACATTGCCAAACTGAAATATCATTGAGTATAACAGACTTCATTTGGAAGCATTCTTATAAATGGTCAAGTTAAAGTATAAAGTCACCAATATAGATTTTGTCAGCACTTTTTACATTAGCAAAGAGAATTATTACACATTCTTTTTCTCACAAGTTGTCATTCATATTTATGAAGTATAGCCAGAATATAGTCTGATCTTTTTTCAACTTATTGAAATATATTTTCTGCTTTTCTTTTTTTTCTTACAAGAACATTCAGTGTAAATTGTGTTTTGTAGAGACACCTGAGTTGGGACATAATAAACATCAACAAGTACAATATATTTCATAGCTTCTTTTTTTTTTTTTTAATTTTTTTTTTTAACGTTTATTTATTTTTGAGACAGAGAGAGACAGAGCATGAACGGGGAAGGGTCAGAGAGAGGGAGACACAGAATCTGAAACAGGCTCCAGGCTCTGAGCTGTCAGCACAGAGCCCGACGCGGGGCTCGAACTCACAAACCGCGAGATCATGACCTGAGCCGAAGTCGGCCGCTTAACCAACTGAGCCACCCAGGCGCCCCTATTTCATAGCTTCTTGATGAAAACCGTAATCATCTTTTCTTACTAGGATAACCATTATAAAAATGTTTTTAACCTACGTAAAGATGTTGCATGTCATGTACCTAGCAGTTTGTAATCCCTCGAAGACAGAAAGTCATCTCTAACTTTCAGAACTAAGTTAGAAGTTTTTATTATTTAAAAAAATCTTTTTTACATGTTTGTTTATTTTTGAAGGAGAGAGAGAGAGAGAAACAGAGCATGACCGGGGGAGGGGCAGAGAGAGAGAGGGAGACACAGAATCTAAAGCAGGCTCCAGACTCCGAGCTGTCAGCACAGAGTCAGATGTGGGGCTCGAACCCACGAACCGTGATATCATGACCTGAGCCGAAGTTGGACCCTTAACCAACTGAGCCATCCAGGTGCCCCAGAACTAAGGACTGTTTTGAAAGTTAAATTAGGGTTAGGTGGGAAAGGATTTTTCTTTTCTCTAATACCTAAAAAAAAATTGAGGACTGGAAATGTCTATTTTAACTCAGAGCCAAAGAAGTTGAAATGTTAACTTTTCTAAATATTTCTAATGTTTGGGAAGATCCAGATGTGACCTATCCCGTCTAAGCATTAGGTAATGCTGAGATAAAATACTGGAGAAGAAAAAATAAATTTAAATCTTTAAGTTAAGAAATGGATTACTGAATGGAGAAGCTATGAAAAACACCAATTTTTCTGTAGAGAAGACTCTTATGAGTTAGGTGCCCAGAAAATGAAACTTCTTTTTGTAACATATTCCTGAATCTACTACTATTTACCAGTCCTAAAAATCATTTGTGTCTTCTAACATGTTAGCCAGAGGCTTCTCCTTTTTTATTCCAACTTTGAAATATATTCACTCAACTTCATGATCATTATCTCGTTTAATCCATTTAAATCACCATCAAGGTAGGTTGTTGATAAAAATGGTCATTACTATAAATTCTTAAGCTTAGACATGATGTAATAATTTATTGATACCACTTTTGATATCCAGCAGAAATTTTGAACTTAATTCTGTAGCCTGTTTTTCAGTGCATAGTCTTTATTCCGCAAATTTAAGAGTTTTTTTCAAGCATCAAATATATGTTTGTTGACTTCTTATATACCCTACACTATGATATAAAAGAAAAAGAAAACTTGTTCAGTGAATGATCCTTGCCTTTATGGAATCTGAAATCTTTTGGTGGGTGATAAAAGAAATACTCATTAAATACAGACTTAAACATAATGCATACTCAACTATATGATTGAGACTGAGTACTGTAGATGTTCAGAGAAGGGAGGGATCACTGTGTTCTGACCTACTTACTACCTAAGGGAAATTTTGTGGAGAATGTGAGATTTAATCTTGGAGGGTGAGTGAAACATAGGGGAGGAAATCTGGTAAGGTATATCAGGTAGGGAAGAGTTTGAGCAGACACATGGCCTTTGAGGAACAAGAAAGGCAGTGATTTCATGTTGAGTTGGTAGTGGGAGGAAAAGGAGAATTAGTTAGGGCTGGACCACATAGTGAAATGGGATATTGTATGAGTTTTTGTATTAAAAGGAAAAAATAGCTTAAAAATATTTTAAAAACTCTGTCAGAACTGAGTTAGCTTGTAAAGGTATGACACCTATTTCCCTATATTCCCCATCAGTATAATGGGGAATCTTTATGTATAATCTTTATGTATAATTATACATAAAGATCTAATATATGTTATAATAAAGATATAAAGTGGGGCACCTGGGTGGCTCAGTCGGTTGAGCATCCAACTTCAGCTCAGGTCATGATCTCATAGTTCGTGAGTTTGGGCCCCACGTCGGGCTCTGTGCTGGCATCTCAGAGCCTGGAGCCTGCTTCGGACTCTGTGTCTCCCTCTCTCTCTGCCCTCCCCCAGTTGCGCTCTGTCTCTCTCTGCCTCTCAAAAATAAATAAAAATAATTAAAAAAAAATAAAAAGATATAAAGTTATACAATGAGGATATAGATATCTTTACAAATAGATAAAGGTATTACTGAGAAACTGAAAAAACGTATGGGGATTTCCTGTACAGTATGAGTTGAGAAGGATTCTTACAGCTCAAATAATCACCCCTTCCCTAGTGTATAACACATACCCAATCTAACAAGTTTAGCGTAATTGGGAAGCTCACAAAAAGCAGAGGTATTATTCATCTTCTACTTTTTCAAATTAAGTATATTAAGTAGGTGCATATGAGGTTTTTTTTTTTTTAATTTAATCCCCCTAATTAAGAAACTTAAATAATTGAGCTAATTGAAGGTCCTTGTTTACAGATGTCAAAGTTCCGAATTGAAATTTTGTTGTTTTTTGAATGTTGGAAACAAAAGGATTTAATACATATGTTAGACTCAAATCAATATAATGTGTCCATAGTTTTGTAAATAAGTGGAAAGTAAAACAAGAAACATTTACTGAATGCCTATTGTGCGCCAGATACTGTGCTAGATATAAGAGGTGGTGGGGTGTGGAGAGAGGGACAGACAGAGATAGAGATAAAAATAACACTTGTTTCCCGTCTTTGGGGGCCTTGGAGTCTAGGAATGTTGTACATGTAAAACATAATTGCCACATAGAACAAAAAATGTTACAGTAGAGATACACACCTAAGATACATTTGGGTAAAAGGGGATTAACCAGTTTAGCTTTAGTGTCCTAGAGTTTCTGAGGGGAATATGCTTCTGCTGAAACTTAATAAATGGGGAGGGTTCCCAGGGTGGGAATGTGGGAAAAGAACATTCCAGGCAAAGGAAATTGTAAAATCTCACAAGTCGAGGGAATATGGTTTAACCACAGGGTTACATGCTGCAAAGTGTTGAGAGTTGATTGTTGACAACAGGCAGCTGAATTTTGTACACAAGTTTGAGTTTCAATTTGTAATTTTTGGAGAATCAGTGAAAAGTATTGAGTGTGATCAGATTGATTTTCTGTTTAGCACAATTTTTAGCTTTTGAGGTAGTTTAGAAGGTAAATCAGGAGTTGTAGTAGTTATGGGACCAGGCAAGAGGAGTAGTTAGGATATCATTGCTGTAATTTAGATGATGGATGATGAGGATAATTAAAATGGCAGTGAGAATGACCAAAAAAAGGGTAGATTCCAGATATGTTAAACAGAATCAATAACATATAATGGTTGATTATGGATAGTAAGAGAGGAAGAAAAGTCCATTGTGGATCCTGGTTTCTGGCATGAATGATGAGATTAGATGGGTGAATTTCTCATGATTTTTTTTTTTTCCTCACTAGATTCTTGAGAGAAGTTTTTTTATTTTATGTGTGTGAATAGCATCTATAAAATTAATAAGCTTATTAAAGGTCATTTCTGAGTAGGTTATTTCTAAGTTTTTCTTTATTTTTATTTATAGATGCCACTTCCAATGAACAACAAGAGCTTTTCTGTCAGAAGTTGCAGCAGTGTTGTATACTGTTTGATTTCATGGACTCTGTTTCAGACTTGAAGAGCAAAGAAATTAAAAGGGCAACACTGAATGAACTGGTTGAGTATGTTTCAACTAATCGTGGTGTAATTGTTGAATCAGCGTATTCTGATATAGTAAAAATGGTAAGCCTTCTAGACTTAAGTTCCTCAGATTTCTATAAATTCAAGTAAGATCTGAGGTGTAATTATGAATTACTGAGACTGATTTTTAATAAATATACAATCAGTGTACTCAATGTTTTTTAAATAGTCCATTTGAAAGATATCCATTCATTCCACTGATGCTGTCTTATAATAGTTCAATGGCTGGTGGCTGTCATATTGCGTAGTGCAGATCCAGAGCTTAGGAGAAACATGTAGGCTTAAGATTATACAGATTGATAGGTGATTAATGTCATAGAGCTGAATTGTCACTAAGGGAGAATGTCTAAAGTGCAGAGAGAGAAGACCAATGAAAAACTATGGGACTCTACATTTCAGCAGGGTAGGTAAAGGAGTCAGGTCTTAAAAAATGTATTTATTTAGACTATTTTAATATATTTATAGATTCTATAGCACTTGAATTTTAATAAAAACTCAGGACCTTTAAAAAGGTAAATAACATAAGTTTATGAAGTCTCTGTGAAAAATAGATTACTGCCAACTTTATTAAGGTAAGGTTGTTTAGGATACTAATAATTCAACCTTATTCTCCATCAAACAGTAAAGTTTGTTTAGGATTTGCGATTTTTGTATTTTGGTGCATAGTACCAAAATACAAAAAATTTAGTCGGAGTAATTAGAGAATCACTGAATACATAATTGAAGCTTAGATGTTACCAGGGTATAGAAGGTTATAACAAGTGTAATTTGTAGTTGTCTTCATTTCCTTCCCCTTGGCTAATACATGTTCTGGGGGAAGAACAAAATGTGTAGGAAAGTTTAATTTGGCCCCGTTATACTAGTTGAATTTTTTTTCATCGCATTTGCACCAGAAAATTTGGGATGATTTTTTTGTTTTTTTTTCAAAAAATGAAAAACCTTAAAGAAGTTTTTTTTTTAATGTTTTTATTTTTTATTTTATTTTTAAAATATAATTTATTGTCAAATTGGCTTACATCCAACACCCAGTGCTCCTTAAAGAAGTTTTAAAAGATTAGCTATACAAGGAACGTTAATCAAAATGCAGTTTGCTTCCTAGACTCTCAGTAGACTGTAAAAATTAAGTGACAGTTTGAAAACAGAAGTATTAAATACTGATAAACTCATTTTGTTTTGTGTTTTGTGTTTATCATTTAAAATATGTTCAGGGGAAAAAACAGTATTTCCATTTTACTGATTGGTAAATCAGATGGTTTGTATTCAGGAATTTTAAAAATCCTGGAAAAAGGTACTTTATTTTAATCTCTGTAAAGTTACTGACTTGGGTGCCTGCTAGGTCAGTTGGTAGAGCATGCAACTTTTGATCTTGGGGTTGTGAGTTTGAGCCCCATGTTGGGTATAAAGATTACCTAAAGTTATTGACTTGAATATTGAAGGTATTCAAATATTTAGATATCAGAAGTACTCAAATGTTTGAGTCAGTTTATTCTATACTAACAAATTCTGGGATTTAATTTCTTTCTCCAAGAAAAAAGGTGTGTGTGCTTTTCTTTCTTTCTTTTTTTGTTGTTTTTTTTTTTTAACTTCTGGGTACTTAATTTCTAGACAAGCATGACGCCAACTCATGCTGTTGGCCCTATAAAGCTCTTATGTATATTTGTTATATATAGTTAATTTTATTGGTGGCACAACAAAGTTAACTTTTTCTTTTACTGCCAATAATAAGTATGATCTCAAAGGCAAATTATGCCCTCTGAATGGGATATATTTCCTTTTCATGTTTTATTTGTGACTTTATGCCATTCTTTGTGAAATTGATATCTGTCAAACTATTTATTCTGCCCTCATGTACTGGCTTTGAGTTCTAGCAGATCAAATTCTAGGTTATTACTTTCTAAGTCTTATGGTTATAGTAATTGACTGTAAGCAGTTATTTGGCTGACCATAGATGCCACTTCATAAGAATAGTTGGAAATTTGCACCACCTATGACCTCTTGTCTCATCCTTTATTCCCCAGATAGTTTATTTCAGGTGACCAACTTTTTAACGGTATGGCCTTAAGTGTTTGCTAAATAAACCATGTGGTTTCTCAGTTGTTCATCATTCTTCAAAGATTAGCACCACAGTCTAACCTTTGCTAAAGAACAAAGATGTGTTAGTTTACCTTGGTGCTAAGACAGTGTGAATGATGAAATTTTGAATATTGTATTTCATTGAATCTGAAATGAAGAGTCAGCATCCTGATTTTAGAGAGATTAATATGTTTAAAAAAAAAAAAAAGGATCAGGGGCACCTGGGTGGCTAAGTTGGTTAAGTGTACAACTTCAGCTCAGGTCATGATCTCATGGTTTGTGAGTTCGAGCCCCGCATAATGCTCTCTGCTGACAGTGCAGCGCCTGCTTGGGATTCTCTGTCGCTCTCTTTCTGCCCCTCCCCAGCTTGTGCTCTCTCTCTCTCTCTCTCAAAAATAAATAAACATTAAAAAATAAATAAAAATTAAAAAGGCTCAGAATAGATGAAATACATTAAATCACCAGTGGGATATTATAAACTATGTCCCTAATAGCACTGAGGGTATTCTGCCCTCCTACCCCTCTTCCTTAGTGTTGTGTGTATGTATAAGAATGGAGATCTTTTATCAAACTCTTTTGGATTGTAAGGTAAGTAAATGGCTGGATTAGAATATAGAGGGAATTGTAGAAAGATGAAAAGGATCAAGTTAGGGATAGGTAGACTTAGGAACTTCATGGTTTTCTCCCCAGAATTCCCTTCCTCCCTTTTTTTTTTTTTTTTTTTTTTTTATTTTCCATTTAAGCAAAACTTGGGAAAGAACAACTTGTAATTTAAGAAGGAGGAATCCAGAGGTAATCTGTAATCTTTAGTAGGTTGGCATTTGAAGAAGTCATAGTTATGGGATAGAAAAAAGAGAAACAAATACCTGACTTCTTCATATCTTGATGAGGTTTACAGGTTTTGAACTAGGCTTATAGTCACAACTTTTTTCTTAAAGTTATCTTTAAAATATTTCATTTTACATTGTTTAGTTGTACAACAAAGAGTATAAATCTAAATTCGTTTTCTTTACAGATCAGTGCTAACATCTTCCGTACTCTTCCTCCAAGTGATAATCCAGATTTTGATCCAGAAGAGGATGAACCCACGCTTGAGGCCTCTTGGCCTCACATACAAGTATGAAACATAATTATATATTGACAGTTTTTACATTTATGATATTCTGCTGAAATCATGGTTGTTCTCTTTTAGATCTGAGTGTCTATGTAAAACATTTGACTTTTAGTATGTTTGCTCATCATTTTCTTTTCCCCAAAATACTGTATTTCACTTTTTTTGAGGTAAAATACACTTAACATTTATCATTTAAACCATTTTAAAGTGTACTGCTCGTGGCATTAACTACATTCATAGTGCTGTGCAGCCATTACCACTGTCTAGTTCTAGAACTTTTTTATCACCCCAAATGGAAACCCCATTCACATTAGCAGTCACTTCCCATTCCCCTATTCTCACAGTTCCTGACAACTCCTAATCTACCTTCTGTCTTTATGGCTTTACCTGTTCTGAATATTTAATATAAATGAAATCGTATCATATATGGCCTTCTGTGTCTGGATTCTTTTATTTAACGTAGTATTTTTAAGGTTCATCAGTGTTGTTGCCTATGTCCATACCTCATTCTTTTTAATGACTGAATGATATTTCATTTTCTGGATATACCATATTTTGTTTATCCATTAATCAGTTGATGGGTGTTTTGGCTTATTGTAATGAGAACTGTTATGAACGTTCACGTACAAATTTTTGTTTTAACATGTTTCCCATAAATTTTGATAAGTTATGTTTTTGTTTTCCTTCACCTCAAAATAAATTCTAATTTTCCTGTGATTTCTTCTGTATTACTAAGGAATGTGTTTACTTGTTACATATTTGTGATTGCCATATTTCTTTCTGTTACTGATTTCTAATTATTTCATGGTAGTTGGAGAATATACTTTGAATGTTTTTAATGCTTTTAAGTTTATTGAAACTTGTATTAGAGCCTCACATACAGTATATTCTGTATTGAGCCTCACATACAGTATATTCATGTGTGCTTGAGAAGAATGTATTCTGTTGTTGGATAGAGCATTCTGTAGAAATCTGTTAGGTCTAATTGGTTTATAATGTGATTCAAGTCCTCTTTTTCTTTTTTAATCTTTTATTCTACTCATTATTGAAAGTAAGATACAAAGTTTCTAACTTATTGTTGAATTTTATATTTCTCTCTTTAGTTCTGTCAGGTTTTGCTTCATGTATTTCAGGGCCCTATTATTAGCTGCTTATGTTTATAATTGTTATATCTTTTGTATGTATTGTCCTTATTATAACTCTAGATGGTTTCTTAAATTTCTTTGTCTGTTATTAGTGTAGGCACTCCAGCTCTCTTTTGGTTACTGTTTGCATGATATATCTTCTCCAGTCCTTTTCCTTTTAATCAGTTCCTTTGAATATACATTTTGTCTTGATAAAGTTGGAACATGTTTTTGTAATCAGTTGTGACGGTCTTTGCCTTTTGACTGGAGTGTTTAATCCATTTACAGTTAATATAATTGCAGATAAGGTAGGATTTACATCTGCCATTTTGCTATTTCTATATGTTGTATGCCTTTTTGTTTCTCTACTCTCCATTACTGCCTTTTATATTAAATAGGTATTTGCTAGGGTACCATTTTAATTCCCTTGTTTTTTTAACTGTATTTTTTATTTTCTTAGTAGTTACCCTGAGGATTACAATTAGCATCTTAAAACAATCTGTTTTGGTTGAATACCACTAATTTCAGTAGTGTATAAAATTTTGGTCCAATATACCTCCATTCCCTCCCCCATCTCCTTTGTGGTATTATTTGTGGTATTGTCATACAAATTAGATCTTTACACATGCCCACCAATACAATTTTGTAATTATTGCTTTATGTGATTGTCTTGTAGAGCAGTAGAATAAATGAGTTATAAATAAAATTCATTTATGCTTTTATGTATGTATAGTTGACCCTTGAACAACATGAGTTTAAACTGCATGAGTCTGCTTATGTGCAGATTTTTTTGATACCGTACAGTACTGTAAATGTATCTCTTCTTTACAATATTAAAAAAAATTTTAATTCCAGTATACTTAACCTACAGTGTTATATTAGTTTTTGGCATACAGTACAGTGATTCAACAATTCTGTGCCTTACACAGTGCTCACTGTGATAAGTTTACTCTTAATCCCCTTCACCTGTTTCACCCATCCCCCCCCCCCATCCACCTCCCCTCTGGCAACCATCAGCTTGTTCTCAATAGTTAAGATCTGTCTTTTGGTTTGTCTCTTATTTTCTTTGTTCTGTTGTTTTGTTTCTTAAATTTCACATGTGAATGAAATTTTATGGTATTTGTCTTTCTCTACTTACTTCATTTAGCATTATACTCTCTAGATCCATTCATGTTGTTGCGAATGGCAAGATTTCATTCTTTTTTATATATTTTGTATATTCCATCGTGTATATATACCACATCTTCTTCATCCATATTCTGTATTCATTTATCAGTGGACACTTGGGCTGCTTCCATAATTTGGCTATTCTAAATAATGCTGCGATAAACATAGGAGTGCCTATATCTTTTCAAATTAGTGTCTTCCTATTCTTTGGGTAAAAATACCCAGTAGTACAATTACCAGATTGTAGGGTAGTTCTATTTTTAATTTTTTGAGGAACTTCCATACTGTTTTCCATAGTGACTGCACCAGTTTGCACTCTCCCTTATGATATTCTTAACATTTTTTCTCCAGCTTACTTAAGTTTTAAGAATACAGTATATAATATTTATAACATACAAAATACATGTTAATCAGTTCTGTTACCAGTAAGGCTTGCTGTCAGCAGTAGGCTATTAGTAGCTAAATTTAGGGGGAGTCCAGAGTTACATGTGGATTTTTGACTGAGTCGGGGTGGGGAGGGTCAGTGCCCTTAACCCCTGCATTCCTCAGGGTTCACCTGTACTTAGCTTTACCTGTGCTGTTTATTTCTTCTTGTGGATATCCTTTCATTTCTTCCTGAGGGGTTCCCTTTAGTATTTCTTGTAGAGCGGGTCTGTTCGTGAATTCTCTCAGTGTTTGTTTATCTGGGAATGTTTTAATTTCCCCTTCATTTTTGAAGGAGAGTTTTGCTGGATATAGAATTCTTGGCTTAACTACCCTTTTCCTTCAACACTTAGAAGATGTCATCCCACGGGTCTTCTGGTGTCCCTTGTTTTCTGATGACAAGTCAGTTGTTATTTAGGACTTCATATGTGTGATGTTATTTTTTTCTTGATGCTTTGAATATTTTCTGTTTTTAATTTCTGTCACTTTTGATTATGATTTGTGTAGATGTGGATCTCTTTGGCTCTATTCTACTTGGAGTTCATTGAGCTCCAGTAAGAGTTTTTGTGTAATTAATATTTTTCATCAAGTTTGAGTTGGTTTTAGCTATTACCTCTTCAGATATTTTTTCTTCCTCTTTCTCCTCTCTGAGACTCCCAATATGTGTGTGTATGTTGGTATGACTGAAGGTGTCCCTCAGATCTCTGAAGCTCTGTTCCTTTTTTGTTCATTCTTTTTTCTTTCTGCCCCTCAAACTGAATAATCTCTACTGATCTACCTTCACATTCACTTATTCTTATGCAGCTCAAATTGTTTTGGGTTGTTTTTATGGGTCAGCAAGTTCACCAAGTTCACTTTGACATTTCAGAAGTCTCTCTCTGGAGCATGTCTTTTTAGTTGAGACTGAGAAAGGGATAGTCTTCTTGACCTAAATGCCATTGTGTGACAGTTCACTCCTCAGAGTCATTGGAAAATTGGTAGTAAAAACTTATTATGTAGGCAGGATCAGTTCTTCCATTAAACCTTCCCTGTTTCTGTCCAGCTCTAACTACGTCATTTAAACATCCCCTCAAATATGTGGCTTTAATATAATGTCATCTAGAGCTCACTCAGTAAAATCACATTGACACTACCTCAGTTGATACTTTAGTACTAGAACTCTTTAGAATAGGATTCAGGGTAGATTATCTTACAATACTTACAAACTGTTAACAAAGATTCCATTATAGCCATAAACTATACTCATATGTGTTTAGTGTTTCTTTTGCACATGTTTTTATATATCTAGTCTTTATGATCATTTATTTTTGTTCCCCCAAATGTCTCATTAAAATATTCTGAGAATATTCAGATGCACTTTCTTACTTTTTAAAATAAGCAAGGCTCTGAGGGAGAAAGTAAAAGTTCAAAGGATTCTTGCCTAATGCCTCAGATAATGTTTATATTTTAAAAATAATATTAATGACCTGAAATCTGCAGGCAAGCACAGTGATGGGTTTTTCTAGAGAATTTAATGTATGTGTCTACATATGATCAATGGTACTCATTTATAAGACTGCTGATCATGATTAGCTAATTAGAGCAATACCAATGACTACTGAGCACTTACCATGTTTCAGAGATAGTGGCAACTGCTTTATATACCCATCTTATCTAATCCTTTTGGTAACACCATAATATTGTTCATTTTATAGATAAGCTTAGATGAAGCTAGAAGAGATTAAGAATCCTGCCCAAGTTTATAAAAATAGTAAGTGGCAGAATTAGGTTTATAACTCAAGTATTACTCCAAAGTACTTGCTCTTAATTTTTAAAAGCTTTACTGCCTCTCCTAAATATAGTCTATGGCCCTAAAATAAATACATACCAATTTTTAATGAGGTTTAATTCATACCTTTTTAGCTTCATTATAACACCAGTAAAACAGATCTTCCAAATAATTCAACTGGCCATTCTTTTTCTTTTTTAGCCCTCATAAGTGAGTTTTTAAAGGTGTAATTATACAGGTACAGATATGCCTTGGTTAAAGGTAACAAAAGTTTAGATATACAAATTCTAACAAGTAAGAGAATTATTATCATTACAAAGCATGGTAAATCGAAATGATTCTGGTGACAGACCTCTACTTAAATCATAGTTTTGATACTTTTCTACCTATATGACCTTAGTTAGGCTGCTTAACTCTTTTGCCTCCTCCTTTATGAAACTGGGATAAATAAGGATTCTTTAAGGATTGAATGGGATAATGTTTGCACAGAACCTAGCACAGTTTTTTAAACTATATGTTTTTCTTTTCTCTCCCCTTGTTTTCTTAAAAGATAATTACTTTTGGTATGTGGGAAGAAGTATATTTTTGCTCTTATTGTTGCCTTTATGCTGATAACCTTTATATGATACCCTGGGTTCTTTCTCTTGTAGCTAGTTTATTGGTTTCCTAGAATTAACAATACTGAAATTATTAAGTAGTCTCTTCCCTAACTTCCATTCTTCTCTAGCATATAACATAAAGTAATATCCTTTTACTTTCACAGTAAATACTTGCATAACAATTCAAAGCTTCTACTTTCCATACACTCTTCTCCATCCTCTCCCCCAACTTTATATTTTTATTATTGTATAAATACCTATGTGGTTAGAACATGTAACTAATTGTATATTACTATTCTGTCACCTTTATGCCCATTGCTTGTTCTTAGCTCTACAGGTAAAATATTTAATCTTACCATCGATCCTTATGTCAAAGTTCCCCCGATCATTTCTTGATAATTTGGAGCTTGTTTTTTTTTTTTAAGTAATCTCTACATCCACCGTGGGGCTCAAACTCATGACCTCAAGATCAAGAGTCACGTGCTCTTCTGACTGAGCCAACCAGGCGCCCCTGGAGCTCATTCTTTAGTAGAGGAACTCATGGCAATATTATTCCTTGAGTTTTTGTATGTACAATAGCAGTTTGTAGATTTTCTTTTTAAAGACCAATGTGATTTAAAATCCTTGATTCATCTTCTTTCCCTAGGTACCTTAAATATGTTATTCCATTATCTTCTGATTTTCTTTGCCTTTATAAAGACGTGGTTTTTGGCCTGGATGTCTGTAAAGGATGTTGTCCCTTTAATGGCCAAGTGCTTTACTGGTTATACATAAGTGTTTATTTTTCTAGATAAATTTTCTCATTTGAATAGTATTCTTTCACCAATTTCTGAAGTTTCTTCAGTAATGGTTTTTAGTATTTTGTTGTACTGCTTTTTTTTTTCCTCTGGGGATGCCAGCTTTTCATATGTTGGTTCTTCTTATCTTTCTGTGTCTCTTACTTTCTCTTAAAATATTGGATTTTTAAAATCTCATTTTTTTATTCTGTTGGATTGTTTTTCATCTTTCTTATTACCATTCTCTTTTTCCTTTACTCTAGTTGAAAGGTGGATGGACAGTGAATATTTAGTTTTGCCAGCTTCAGGATTAGAGACAGACAAGAGGAAGGGAATGGATATTGTATTAGCCAACCAACAATGCTTGCTATAGGCTAGAACCATTGGAGTGAAGAGTGTCTTAAGTAAAAGGAAAAATGATATATATTTAATGACAATAGGATGGATAATCAGCAACATTAGCTATTTTCTGTATAGTTCTTGGAAGGTAGAGAGGAATCTTGCTTTCATATATGGGTGCTAGCTTTTCCGATTACATTGCTTATTTTTATTTTGCCAGGACTTATATTTTTTAGTGGTCATTCCATTTTATTTATTTTTATTTTGTTTGTTTATTTATTTTCTAATGTTTGTTTATTTTTGAAAGAGACAGAGACAGAGCACAAGCAGGGGAGGGGCAGAGAGAGAGGGAGACAGTATCTGAAGCAGACTCCGGGCTCCAAGCTGTCAGCACAGAGCCTGATGCGGGGTTCTAACTCACAAACCGCGAGATCATGACCTGAGCCAAAGTCGGATGCTCACCTGACTGAGCCACTCAGGTGCCCCCATTTTATTTTTATTTTAAAAGAAAAGAGGAAAAAAAATTACATTCTACATGATTTGTGACATTTTAAGCAATAGTCTGCTTCATTTATTTATTTTGTCTAGCACACATATATCTAAATAAAATGGAAGAGGAATCCTAGGATTAGCAAACGTTGATTAAAAATTTTAAGATTTAGGGGCGCCTGGGTGGCTCAGTCGGTTGAGCGTCCGACTTCGGCTCAGGTCACGATCTCACGGTCCGTGAGTTCGAGCCCCGCGTCGGGCTCTCTGCTGACAGCTCAGAGCCTGGAGCCTGTTTCAGATTCTGTGTCTCCCTCTCTCTCTGCCCCTCCCCCGTTCATCCTGTGTCTCTCTCCATCTCAATAATAAATAAACGTTTAAAAAAAAAAAATTTAAAAAAAAAAATAAAAAAAAAAAAATTTTAAGATTTATAAGTCAGATGCCCAACCGACTGAGCCAACTAGGTGCCCCTTTAATCATCTTTTTTTAGGGTGGAATATTAAAGCTGCTCTGATAAATGACATTGTAAAAAGTTGTAGTACTGAGGAAATTTGCTCATTGAAAGTTTTTTGTTCATAACATACTTTGAATCAACTCACCAGGAATTTTTTGTTTTATACTAGAAGTTTACATTTTATTTATTATTTTTATTTAGTCAGTTTTTGAGAGAGAGGGAGGGAGCGCAGGCAGAGGGGGAGGGAGAAGATCTCAAGCAGGCTCCATGCCCAGACATGGGGCTTGATTTCACACTGTAAGATCATGCATGACCTGAGCCAAAAATCAAGACTCGGATGCTTAACTGACTGAGCCATCCAGGCGCCCCAGAAGTTTACATCTTACATGTAGCTTATCAGATACTTGATTTCATAAATCAATTTGATAGGATGTAAAATAAGCATTATATTTAGTTAATGAGAAGGAATAATCACAAGTAATTTCAACACCTTTCAAGTTTTTATTTCCCCAACCCTGTTCATGAATTTCCTAAAAATGTGCTAATTTATCATTTTTGTCTTTGTACTCTTTTTCCATACTGTAATGGAAATACTAATGAGCATTGGAATAATGGAATAAATTAAATAAACAAAGAAGAAAGGAACAAAAGAACTGTTTCACTATTGGGGGATTGATCATATCTTTTAATTTATAAAATGTAGTATTATATGGCAACTATTCATTAACAGTTATAAATTATTTTTATTTTCTTTCGTAAGTATTTTGTATTTATTGAGGACCAACAAGATTATAATTTTCTGTGTGCTGACTTCTAGGTAATTAGGGATGCTTCGCTGCTGTAGTAGCCTGGAATACAGGCAGATCATGCAGTATTTTAATTTTCTTGTATCAGTTATTTCTTTAGTGGCACAGATACTTAAGATGTAATTATTGGGGTACTGACTATAACATAGACCTTTTTAGGGATAACCTGTATTTTAGGGACCAGAAGCTCTTCTTTGTGATCTTTATCATTAGAAATTTAAATTAGAAACGTACACATTTTACAGCCTACACCTTCACATCCAAATAGCTCTTGGTCACATTCACTGTTCAGTCACTTAATACGAAATATCTCATTTAGTTCAGTGTATGTTGAGTCTTACATGAATTCTTTCATATATTAAATCCACTTTACAACCCATTTAAATTAGTTTCCTCTTAAGAGAGTTTGGAAAACGTTGGGCCATATTCCTTGAAGACAGTCTTTTGTGTATCTACAGTTTGTGAAAGTCTCTTCTCAGTCTTTTGCCTCTCTGGGCCAAACATTTCCAGTCCTCTTAGCTTTGTGTATAGATCTCATTTTCAGATACTTGAATCATCTCTGCTGTTTTTGCTGTACCTTTTTCTAAAATCTTTTATTGATGAAGATCAGAATTTTATATATTTTAACTAAACCTTAGTAAAGATACGGTCATTATGGAGTAGAATGGTAAGATTACCCTTTTTAGTTAACTGTTTACATTTTTTACTTACTTTTGGGGTATTTTTTGGATCATAGAAGTAGGAACGTATGTGAAGTTTGCCATTTTACTAGAAAAATTAATGCATTGCTCAAGTATCTATTGTTCTTTGCAGCACTATTTCTTAGATTCTTGGAGCAAATTATTTTTTCATATATAAGAACATAGAAAAACTCCAGTATTTATACAAAAATATATTGTCTCTGAACAACTGTGATTTTTATTCATTCAGGAAATATTTTCCAGGCATTGCTCTACATATTGGGGGTAATGTATTGAACCAGTAAGCAAAATCCTTTATAGTCTAGTGGAAAAGATTAAATAATAATACTATGTCAAGGTGTAATAAATACAAGAAAAAAGTAATGCAGGATAAAGGGTTTAGAAAGAGTGACAGTGGGGACAGGGTACAATTTTATAGAAGGATAGTCTTAATGGCCATCTTGAAGATTGTCAGCTCTGTAGATCACTAGCAGTTCTTTTACTTCGGTTTCACATTACTCAACATGTGTTTAGATAACCTTTTGTTATTGTCTCTTCGCTGTTGCTAAGTTGGCTGCATAATAGTTTGCTGCTATCTTAACTGGTCCCTTAATATTCACTGTGTCAGGTAAATGGCGGAGATGAAAACTCTGTAAGAAATGCTAATGTGTATCTGTGATAGGCACAGGTTTCAAATGAATGTGTGATTTAGAGGATTCAGCTGGATGTCATGCAAATCTCCCAAAAGATACATAATTACTTCCAGTAGTATTAAGCCTTAAGCCCTGTATATCTGATGTAGATCTTAAGAGGTGGAGTATATAGGCTAATGCATGCTGTACTTGACTCCTGTTTAACCTGGTCTCACCTCACCACAAATCTTAACTTCCACTTAACTGGGGATCTTCATAAAGGTTCTGAGTCTCTGATTCCATACCCATCAACCCATACCCTATATCTCATGCTCAAGACATGTCCTACCTTTCTATAAAAGCCCTTCTTTTTCTTTTTGGCGTATCCAAAGTCAGATCAAATGTAGGGCCCAAGCTGCATTTTCCTCCTGCTGATTTTATTTTTCCTGCTGACTTTATTCCACAGTGCTATTGCCCTTTTCTAAATGTCTCCTCCACTCATAGTCTGTGCCATATAATTTTTGCATATATACCATTTTATGTGTTTAATTTTGTCTCACCTCCCTAACAAGTGAATAAGCTTTTGGGGGCTGTACAGTGCCTAATAACATTCCCACTGTATGTAGCTAAAAGGAAAACTTGTTTCCTCTACCCATAACACTTTTGACACCAAATGTGTGGATTTTCTGCACCAAGAAATTCTCCACTTCTCTGTGGATACCAACTGGGTGTCCTATAATTTATTCATTTCTGACACTGATGACCCAGAGTTACCACAGATACCACAGGTTAAGGGCTCAGTCCCATGGGGCCACACCCCATTTCACATGGCAGTCAGAGGAGTCTGGGCCTCTTGTACTTCTGACCAACTGGCTTTAAGTCTGGGGTTCGTTCCCACAATCCACTCTTCAGGTTTGATAATTTGCCATAACTGCCCACAGAACACAGGAAGCACTTCATTTACTGTTACTGGCTTATTATAAAGGATGCAAGTCAGGAACAGCCAAATGAAAGAGATGCATAGATCACAGTATGGAGAAGGGGCTCCATGGTACTACCCTCCCAGTACCTTGATGTGTTCACCAACCCAGGAGTTCAGGAGTTCTCCAAACCCCTTTGTTGAGGATTTTGATGGTGGTTCCGTGAGGTGAATGTGATCCATTAAATCACTGGTCATCAGTGACTGAACTCAGTCTCCAGTCTCTCTCCCCTCCCTGGAGGATGGGGTTTGGGACTGAAAGTTTCAGCCCTCTTATCATAGGGTTGGTTGCTGTGATAAGCAGGCTTCATCCTTCTACAGTCATCTCATTAGCCTAAACTCAGGCATGATTGAAAGGGGCTTCTTATAACAAAAGATGCACCTCTTACCCTTATCACTCAGGAAATTCCAAGGGTTTTAGGAGCTCTATGCCAATAACCAGAAGTAGGAACTTAACCACAGTAGGCCAGTATTGGACATGAAAATGGGCACTGGACAGTTGTGCCAGTGAACCTGTGTAGCAGTTCATGAGACTGTATTACTCTTCAGAGGACTCTGATAATTTTTGTAGATTTTTTTTGCATGTGTGTACTCCAAAGCAAAATTATCTACATAGTTAGTTGATTAGAAGATTATTTACAAATAAAACTGATACCAATTTGTTTTCTTGTTACAATATCATACTTAACATGAAAATTAAAAGATAATAATTAGACAAGATAAGCATCATTCCTTTTGCACAGCTGGGCAAAAAAGATGCATCAAACACAAATAATATTTGTTCCTAAAACTGTTGTATAATATTATTGAATAAAATAATTGAATAAAATAATAAAAGTTTGTTATTGTGTGGTGAGTGATAAAGCCCCAGATCTGGTAATGCTTTTTTGTGTGTGTTGTAAAGTCTGTAAATTTATTATAGCAATCTTTTTTTTTTTTATGTTTATTTATTTTTGAGAATGAGAGAGAGAGAGAGAGTCCGGGGGAGGGGCAGAGAGAGAGGAGGACAGAAGTTCTGAAGCAGAGAGCCTGATGTGGGGCTCAAACTCACAAACTGTGAGATCATGATCTGAGCCGAAGTTGGGTGCTGAACCAACTGAGCCATTCAGGTGCCCCTTTTTTCTCCCTTCTATATGTGGCCCCACTATACCTGTTTATTGAATGACTGTTTTTGCTTTAGGATATAATCTTCCTTTTTTATGTTTAGGAGGCTAGATTAATATGTTTCTCAGTAGCTAATAAAGTAAGGCAAATTCCTTACTTTAAATTTCAGGGGCTATACTCCTGTCTTTTATGAGCTGTTAGGTTACAATAAAAAAACTTTAGTGTATTTTCCTCTCTTCTTGAAAGACAGATGTAGGTGTGATGGAAACAAGTTGAACTAAACCTTACTTTATCTAATTCTGATTTGTGGTAGCAAGTGAACATTTTCTGCTACTTTTAAAATGCTTGGCCCTTTTTAAGTAGAAGTCCTGCTGTGACTTCCTAGTTTATTCACCTTGGTTAAAAGACATTCCTTCCTGAACCCTGAATTTACATAATTTGGTTCATTACTCCCCAAGTGTAGATAAGGTATGCTGGTTTTGATTTAATTGTTTGCCCCATTATAGTTTTATAGAAAGACGTGAAGGTTTTCTTTTTATTGTTATTGATGCACCAGCCCTTGCAATCTAGTTTATTCTTACCTGTAAGTTTCTGATCTATATTTAAAGAACTCTAGAAATTAAATGGAAGTGGGTTAGGAGTCCACTGGAAAATGAACATGTTCCCAGTGAGTATGGACTACAAAACAGTCTTTCTTAGTTAAATATTTTGTTAGGCAAAATATTTATTTTCTAGTTCCTGTAATTACAGTTTCAACAAGTGATGTGAAGCAATTAACCCCCAAATTTACCAGCTTAGGAGACCAAATTGTGAATATATATTTAGTTTTTAAAAAAATGTTACCAACTCATCACATTTTCTAATGAGCTCTGAAATCTCCCTCCTAGGTTGGTAGGGGAGGTATGTTTGGTATGAAGTGATTAATAGGGTAAAATTTTATAGGCATCATCTTAGTTTTTATTTGACTTTTTCTCATAGTTGGTGTATGAATTCTTCTTAAGATTTTTGGAGAGCCCTGATTTCCAGCCTAGCATTGCAAAGCGATACATTGACCAGAAATTTGTACAGCAGGTAAGGAATTCTTATGTCTTAAATTTCCTTAGGTTCATCTTAGCAATGATTCATTAATTTGTGATTAAAATAGTCTGTCAAAACTTAAATGGTTTATTTTACTTTAACATCGTTTAATACTCTTGCCAAACAATTAGGGTAAAAGTGAAGGAGCTATGAGAATACGAGAGTATTTTAAACAAGAGTGAGCTTCTAATGACATCAGTGGAATTACATCCAATCCTGAATTCTTAGTTATTTTATAAAGACCAGAAAAGCAAGCCTTTCTGGACAATCTGAGAAAATTTGGTATGACCATTCAATCAAAGGGCAAGAAGCTTTCTTTTAAATTTTTAAGTCTTTGAACTTGAACTTTGGGGTATGTTTTAAGCATTGTAACTTTGAAATGACAGAGAAAAAACAGAAATGGAATCACCATTAGGAGTTTGGGCTTCGGCTCCTTTCCTGTTATCGGTTACAATTACCAATGACCTTTCCTTTTTCCTTCCCCTTCGCACCTTGGGCATTCTAGCCTCCCAGTTCCTAAACCGCAGATAAATGGGATATTTAGGAAGAAAAGGAGATAGAGTGAATGAAACATAATGGGATACCTTCTTTTTTTTTATAAATTAGTTATAAGCTGTTATTTTTTGGAAACTACATACTGAAAATTAATTTTTTGGAATGTGTTCATTTTTATTTTAATCTTCAAAGTCTTTTCAACAATGTAAAAGCCTCTCTTTAACTGAGGGGAACTGGCTGGCCCTAGACAGGATTGTGGTGAAGTAGACCAAATCTTTGCAGGTTTATTTTCTCTTTGGAAATACTTATCAGTATGTAAGGTCTCATTAGGAATTTGATGCTCTTCTCTTCTAGAGTTATTTGCACTTTCAAGAAAGGTAGGAGATGAGTGAAAAGGTAGCAATGAACCCAGTGCAGAGGCGAGGACTAAAATCATTACGAGGACCTTTCCTACCCTCTTACCACTGTTGTATAATAAAGATTCTATAAACATGAGTTCCGCATATTTATTTAGAGTTCAGTTTTCATCATTTATAGCGACACCTGACCTCACATAAAGTATTCTGACTAATTGCTGTTAGTGTATTGATTAATGAAGAATATTGTCAGGAATATGTCCTTCAACCATTCAAGCAACTCTTCATAAATTACAAAGAAATATTGGGTGTGTGCTAACAGTAAAATTTACATTTCATTCACAAGTAAAAATCAGATTAAATAGAACTTTGTGATTTTGGTAATTGCAGATGAATGCATATTTATTTCCTTCGGTAGCTCTTGTGTGCTACAGAAGGAATAGAGTATATTAAGGAACTCTAGAAATACCACATTAAATTGTGTTTAACATAAAAGCAGGTTGAGGGGAACAGTTGCCTTAGTGCTTCTTCAGTCTAGAGCTTGAGGTATTTCTGCTGCTGGCTTATTCCATGGGTTTGAAGAGAAACAAGAAGAAAACTTCTACTTTATACTCTAAATACCTGAATTATCCGAGAAACCAAAGCCCAGTAATTTGTTCCTAGCAGTTTATATGACTGTGCTTTCATAGATCACTTCTGTGATGTATTCATATTATGTTATTCTTCATGAATAGTATATGAGAGAATCCTTAGCTTTTGCATTTTGAAATTATTTGATTAGGTGGTAATTTTAAGACTTAAAAGTACAGGAAAAAATTAAGTATAAATTTGGACATTCATATTTCAAGAGAAAAAAAATACTTGGATAATTCCAAGTTATGTTCAAATCATAGGATTTCAGAAGAAAGAAAGAAGCTAAGAATTACCGAGTGCTTTTTATGTGCCTGGCATTGTCCTTATATGCTTTTATATAAAGCATGTGTGTCTAATTTTACACAGCTAGTAGATGGCACAATCAGGATTCAAACTAGACTCTCTCTGACCATAATGTTCCCTACACTTAGAAAACACAAGATTAGTTTCAGCCTTCTTCATTTTATCAGTGACGAAAAAGCTCAGAGGTTATGAATTACCCTTAAAAGCAAAGTTAGAGATAAGCATCACAGCCAGAATAAGAAACAATTTCCTGATGACTAGTTTTATGTATGTTTTATTATATGAATTTATATTTATATTTATAAATAGATTATTTAGATTACAGTATTTCAAAATAGGTTTAAGTAGATTTAACAGTTGGCGAACAGGTATTCTCTAGTTTATATTTTTCTCCTGAGGATCAACTCGTACTAAATTCATTTATTCTTGAATTAAACATGTCAACCTTAACAAGTAAGGGCCCCTTTTATTAATTTGCAAGCTTATCTTCTAAGTAAACCCAACATCAGAAACTTGAATATGAGTGTCTCAAGTGAGTAGGTCAGCCATTTTTAATTAGAATAATTTGAACTGAATTTATTAGGTATATTAACACAAATTCTTTTACTCTGGATATTTTTGTTTGGAGCCTCATTCAGGACTTTAATAACCTAGTGAACAAAGAATGCAAACTATAAACAAGACATTTGTTTAAGGGTATGTAAATATGACTAAAGTCATCACAACCCTCAAAAGGCATTCACTCTAATAGAAGAGATGCATATGTAAATAATCACATATAATTCAAGACAGAATGGGAAAAGAACTTTGAGGAGTCCAGAGCTTGCCATCTTGACTGTAATTATCAATATCAAAGTACAGAATGTAAAATTCCTTGATGACTTCATATAGGTAATTATATTCTACATAGAGAAATTACTTTAAAATTTTTCCTAAGAAAATCCAATGTTTTATTTAAAATACAGTAATACCATTTTTTGACAGCAGAAATTCAGTTTCTTTGCCATTTTAAAAATGGGAATTTGAGCTTTGACTTTAAATTTTTCAAAGATCTCTTTATTCTGCCTTTGCTGAAGAGTTGTGTAGAGGTATAGGAAGAAAATGGTGAATTAGCCAGTTTGAACTGGTTTAAACTTTTGCAGCCAGTTGCTAAAGTGACTTTAAATAAAAATCTGTAGTCTCATCTCTATTTCATTATTTCCTGAATGACTTTTACTCTATTAGCATGTATCTGCCAGTACTTTCTCCTACTAAATATTAATTTCTGAGCTGTTGGCATGGTGACTTGATTTTTAGTGTAAAATCACAAAACAATTTTAGTCTGTATAAATCTTTCTAGTAAACAGGAAATACTCATTTGCACATGTGTATTTTCAAACTTCATTTATTTAACGACTTGCAGTTTGCAAGCTTAAGATTTTTGTATGTAGTTTTGAATTACTATCAAAAAGCATTAAAAATCTCTCAGGTTTCAAAACTGTAAAATTATGAGCCATGGTTAGTAGTCAAGAAGAGGACAGAATTTTTAAATGAGTGGCAAAGCAAAAAAAATACAAAACAAAACTGTACACTTTTCAAAGTATTTATATTTTTATGTGTTGTTTTTTGAAATGAAGTGAAAAGAAATACTCCTTAAACTTTTCTTTAGCTTCATTATTTAGCAAGAATAAAATCAACCTGATAAGGCAGAATCATTGAAATTTTTTAAAAAAATTTCATGGGTTATCTTGAAATCAAATTAGAATAAAGTGAAATTTTAGCTCAATTATTTTTAAAAAGTAATTTCTCAGATTTTTTTTAAAGCTCCTGGAGCTTTTTGATAGTGAAGATCCCAGAGAACGTGACTTCCTGAAGACTGTTCTGCACCGAATTTATGGGAAATTTCTTGGATTAAGAGCATTCATCAGAAAACAAATTAACAACATTTTCCTCAGGTAAACTGGTCATATATTCATGTATAACACTTTTCCCCTTCCATGTTTTCTTTTTATTCCAGTTCCTTTAATTTTTATATCTGAACTGTTGATAAGTATTTGAGTCATTTTAAGCCTGTTTTGTGGGTGTCGTGATTGCATGTAACTTTTTCGAAACTTGCAACTTTACTTCTCATCTAAGTGGACAATAGTTATGAAGACTGTTTAGAATAGGTAATACCAATGTTCATGTTTAAGGTTTATTGAGGAGAATTTATGTCTAGTTACCTACTTCTTTGAGCCTTTTGTGTAAAAAATTGTGTATAAATATTTAAATCAATAGCTCTTGAAAGTAGTTTTGATTTTCTGACAAAACTAATTAAATTTATATGGAGTATATATTTTGACTATAAGTGATAATCTGCTAAGTAATTGCTTCTAATTAGGAGATTTTGCTTTAATGTGACCACATTTCAGGCTTGGTTTATTTGGAAATGTGGCAGAATTAGGCTAGCATTCGTATGATGTAACAGTTCGAGATCAGTAATGGCTGCCTCCTTGAGAGACCGCATCTCCTGAGGTCTCTGTCCTCCTAAGTCTACTCTAGTCATGATACTTCCCTGTCCTGTAGTCATTTGAGTTCATGACTTCTGCTTTAACAGCAAGCCTAATCTTGGAAAGCTAGACAGCCTGTGTAGTTTAGGTTTAGAGAAACTATGAATAAAAGTGGCTTGATTCCATATGGGTCCTTACCTCGTAGATTTTCCTGTGGGTGGAGGTTTCCTATTTTGAAAGTATTTCTTTGAGAAAACCCATCTTTCGTATACATTTTTAAGTAAAATAAAATCTTCCAGGTGAAATAATATTCTGTTATCTCTGCAGCTAGATTATAGCAAAAGTGTATGTGACTTAATAGGAATTAGGCCTTATTTTATTTAAAAAAAAAAAAATTTTTTTTTAATGTTTGTTTATTTTTGAGACAGAGAGAGACAGAGCATGAACAGGGGAGGGGCAGAGAGAGAGAGGGAGACACAGAATCTGAAACAGGCTCCAGGCTCTTAGCAGTCAGCACAGAGCCTGACGCGGGGCTCGAACTCACGGACCGCGAGATCATGACCCGAGCTGAAGTCGGACGCGTAACCGACTGAGCCACCCAGGCGCCCCAGGCCTTATTTTATAAGATTGCTTAGAGGTAACTAGTTTGGGGCAAGATAGCTTACAAAGAATTCCTGAAGCACACTTGTAGGTTTCTTATAGTTGCCCTTAGGATTGATTTCTCTACTTTCCTGCCTCTTAATTTAGTTTTCTAATGTTTGAGTTTTCATTACACCTGTCTTTATTTTAAATTCAGGTTTATATATGAAACAGAACATTTCAATGGTGTTGCTGAACTCCTTGAAATATTAGGAAGGTAGGTCATTGTTTTTTAAGAGTTAAATAACTTTGAACGTTTTATGTATTAGAATCTTACTGGGGTTGGAGAAATTATTTTATATTTTAGAGTTTAAATATAGAGCACAAGACATAGCTTCTCAACTGAATTCTTTTTATAGCTTTTTAAGCGGTCAGCATATTAAAGTACTTGCCATGCAAGACATCTGTTTTAGAATAGGCTTCTTCCTGCTTTTGAAGCTGTGGCATGTTTTATGCCTGATCTTGCCAGACTGCCTCAGAAATTATAGGATCTGATTGGGAAGAAATGAAATAAACTATAGTGAATCTTTGATGAAGTTATAAGAATTCTTGCTGAGATATTGATAGGCCCTTCCTAATCCGTGTGTTCTTTTTAGAAGAATCTATAGCCTTTTAGTTTATGTGAACATTTTGCTTTCTGTATTCATCACATAGCAATATTAACTTGAGAAGATTAGGCCCCCTCTATTTATAGTTAGAGAGTGATTATGGAGAAAACTACTTCTTAATTTCAGATCTTTTAGCAAAGTAAGAGAAACTTCAGAATGTATTTCAGAAAATACTTCTGCTTCAGAAAATTTTGAAAGTTCTAACAACATTGTGATACTAACTCTCCTGTGGCTGTAGGTAGGAAAATAAAGGCAATGATGCATAAAGTGATAGGCTTTCTAGAAAATGAAGATAGAAATTACTTCCTGGGACTTTAATTGGCAGTCCCAGTTTTCTTTTTGGCATCATTGAATGACTTAGAAGAACAGAATTCATAAAGTAGTTTGAAGATGACTAAGTCATTCAACACCAGGACTGAAGCAGAGCAGTGTTCCTTAGGTACTTACTCATGGAAATAACTTTTGGAAATAAAGTAGTAACTACTTAACCCTTCCCCCTGCCTTTTTTTCCCTCCAGTATTATCAATGGCTTTGCATTGCCACTGAAAGCAGAACATAAACAATTTCTAATGAAGGTTCTTATTCCTATGCATACTGCAAAAGGATTAGCTTTGTTTCATGCTCAGGTAAGTTTCAGACAACTTTCAAATGAAATGAACATTGTTTCAAAGGCTGATATAAAGGCAGAGAAACTGAGAAATATTAAGGCAGCAGTTTTAGGTATAATTAAGCAATGTGCTTTGTAAATTAAAGCAAACTTTTGTTATAATTTAAACGTATTACAATATTTAGCTTTATTAAATAAGCTCAATGCACTTTTAATGTAGATATAGGAGAGATAATATCCAGTTTTCTTGTTTTCTAGTCTAGGCCCTGACTTTGGAAGGCAGCTATGCTCACCACTATACTACCAGCGCCTAGGCCCTGACTTTGAATGAGTCCCACATATCTGCAGAATGTTCCATCTAGCCCTGATAGTGTAGTTGGACAATGATTTTAGTCTCTAGGAGTATGTAAATAATATCCTATCAGCATAGGTATACATGCAGAAACTTGCTGAGAAACTAAAATGTTAGCTGTAGTCCTTACATTGAGAAGTTACTACTGAAAAAAGAACATTTTTTGACCTGTAAGTTACTTTTCAGGCTTAACAAGTGACACAGTTGTGAATATATTCGTGGTTATATAATGGGTTAGAGTAAAATTTGTTAAAATGAGGTAATCATTTGTGTTAACTAAATATAAAAATCCTGCATCACTGTTATTTCTTTCAGTAATATTTATAAACTGTCCCTTGCATTTTAGCTAGCCTACTGTGTCGTACAGTTCCTGGAGAAAGATACCACACTAACAGAACCAGTAAGTGTCCTATTTATTTTTATGTCTTTAATCTACATTGTAGCATTTCATTGTGGCTTTTTCTTTATATACCTGTGTAGAGCTATCAAACAGTAGTAATATACTTTCAAGTCATTTAGAAGGAATGTTAGGTTAATCTGCATTCAAAGAACAGGGTTGGGAGGGGAAGTTCTTATGAGTTATAGGATGTCTCTTGAATAGCTTAAATATAGATTAATACTAAAATATAGCAGAGATGTGTGATGACAGGATCTAGTGACTGCATGTGAAATTTTACATACATATTGTCTTTACTGACAACATTTCTAATCTTCATTCACCTTTTAAAATTAAAACATACTGTGAGGGTCCCAAAACTATTCCCTGGAGTTTTGTTTTGTTTTTAGAACTAGGATTTTCTCTCTTTAATAATAAACTACATGATAGGGATTGAAAACATGTCCTTGCCTTTGGTGATACAGATGTATTCTTGGAGTAAAGGTTGTTTATGAATCAGCATAGCAATTCAGTCTGAATTCTGTTGACTGTTTGCCCACAGCGATAAGATTCAGGAGAGAATAAAAATGTTACTATGAAAATTGAACATTTAAGAAAAACAAAAGGTAAGGAGAAATAGAAACGTATGAAAGCAGAGAAAACAACCTTTTTACATTGATGAGTATTTTGACAGAATGTTTTCTAGGTATCCTTAATCTAAATATCTAAGAGTTCCTGAAGAAAAGCAAAGCATTTAAAGGATTTAAGTGAGATTTTCTTTATTATGAAGTTACTGAGGCTATCCCTAGGGATGCTTGAAAAGATTATAAACTTAGTAGTCTTCCTCTGATTGAACTTTGTGTAAATGAACAAAAGATATTTTTCCACTCCTAATACTTTGAGTTTTTGAACTTTTACACTTGCAAATCTTTCTGGAAACAGCTAAAAAATAGTTTTTTCAAGACTAATCAGGAGAATTAGGAGCCTGGTATTACATGAAACCACACAAACCTCTAAAGTAGATTAAAACATAATATAAATCCATGGTACCTCTCATCAGACTTCAGACAAAATCCATACCATAGTAAGTCATGGTTCGTAGTTGAATTGTAGACAGATATAATTTAAACAAATTAATATGGGATGGATAGAGAAGAAAGGTTATTTCTTTTTAAAGAGTAGATTAGGGAGGATGATGGCCAGAGATCTTTCTTAGAGGAGCTGAGTTAATGGAAATAGGAACAGGATGAAGAGGTAGAAAGGTAAATGTCCAGGTTGACAAAGGAAAATATTTTTCAGTTCATAATGATCTGTACAGGTATATAGATCTTTCCATTTCTCCCATAGTCCATTCCAGCACCAAAATTATGGCCATGTTACTTGGGTTTGAGCCTTCATATTTATTCTCTAGAAACCTGGTATTCATATCTAAGCTTCTTGCAAATTATAAGTAAGTCAGAACTTTGGCTAGTTTATTACATTATTTAGGTACCCAGATCTTCAATTGAAATTATTTTATTTTCTAAAATGGAAATGACTTTAATGTTACTTCTCTTTGTGAAAGTAATGTGTGTTAATTTGGTTCACACAATACAAAATCGTAAAGCTCAATGTGGAGGAAGTTCCTTAAAATCTTGTCACCTAAAAGAGAACCATTTAAGTTGATGAATATATTTTCTAGAAATTTTTTCTATATATATATGTGTGTGTGTGTGTGTGTGTGTGTGTGTGTGTGTGTGTGTGTGTAGGTTGTTGTAGGACAGTGTTGATCAGGTGTTTTTACTTCTCAGTATAATGTGGCTATCTTTCCATGTTAATCTGTTTTATTGCTTTCACTGGTAGCACTGAATTCCACTATATGGATTATCATAACATATTTAATCAGTCTTGAATTTATGGACACATGAGTAGTTGAAACATGTTGCTGGGTGAGGGGATGTTTAGGGTGTTAGAATTGTTCTGTGTCCTGTCTGTGGTGTTGGTAACAAAAGAAAATCTATGTGTGTATAAAAATCCTGAGAACAAACAGTACACACCTACACACACACACACACACACGAATTTTACTATATAAATTTTTTTTAAGTAAAATTTTTTTTTTTAAAGCAATCTCTACACCCAATGTGGGGCTTGAACTCATGACCCCAAGATCGAGAACCGCATTCATGCCGTACTGAGTCAACCAGGCACCCCATGTATATAAATGTTTAAAAATCATTAAAATTAAAACCATGTTGCTGAGTCAAAGAGTACTTACTTGGAAATTTTAACATATTCCAAGCTGCCTTCCAAAAAGTCTGAACAATTTAATACAGTCCAGAGTGTGAAGATGCATTTTCCTTCACCATGGCCAATGCTGAATGTTAAGCTTTAAAATATTTGCTAGTCAAAGAGGTAAGAAATCTTACTTTAATAGGTTTTTATTACTACAAGGATTAAGCCATCCTTTTATGTGGTTATTGATCATTTACATTTCTGTGTTCTTTGCCTACTTTTAATCATTTTCCTGATATTTTTTGCAAATAATTTTTATCCATTTGGAGTTTTTAAATTTGAATATAGTTTTGTGTTTAAAGTTTATTTTGAGAGAACGAGAGTGCAAGCGGTAGAGGGGCAGAGAGAGGGAGAGACACAACCCCAAGCAGGCCCCGCAAGCTGTCAGCATGGAGCCCGACATGGGGCTCGAACCCATGAACCACGAGATCGTGACATGAGCCGAAATCAAGAGTCAGACACTTAACCGACTGAGCCACCCAGTGGTCCCTGAATATAGTTTTCAATCTTTCCTTAAAGAACTGAAGAAAAATGTTATGTAGTGGAATCTATTCATCATTATGGTTTCTGGCCTTGATGTCGTACTAAGAAAAATCCTTCTACCCTTTAAGATTATAAAAATATTCTCCAGTATCCTATTCTAGTTATTTTATGGATTTCGTCTTTACCTATAAAATGTTTATTCCATCAGTAATAGTTTCCTAGGGCTGCTGTGAATTACTACAAACTTGGTAGCTTAAAATAACAAAGTTATTCTCCCAGAGTTCTGAAGGTCAGAAGTCCAAACTGAAGTTGTCAGCAGGGGTACACTCCCTCCAGTTGCTCTAGGGGAGATTCCATTCCTGCCTCTTCCAGCTTCCCGTGTCTCCAGGCGCTCCTTGGCTTGTGGCATTGCTCCACACTCACACTGCTGCCTCTTCTGTCTGTCCTCTGGGTCTTTTACAAGGACACATCGCTGGATTTAGGGCCCGTGCAGATGATGATCTAATCTTGAGACCTTAACTAATTTTAGTTGTAAAGACCCATTATCCAAATAAGTCACATTCATAGATTCTAGACATTAGGACACAGATTTTTTGAAGGGCCATCATTTAACCTGCTACACCATTTGAAATTGAAATTTGTGTGTGACGAGGGTGAAGAACTGGTCTTCTTTTTTGTTGCTTTTTATTAGTTTTCTGTTGCTATGTAACAAGTTATCACAAAATTTAGTGGCTTAAAACAATCATTTATTAGCTCATAGTTTCTGTGAGACAAGAATCCAGGCATTACTTACCTGGGTCTTCTGCTTCAGGGTCTCCAACTAGGCTGCAGTCGAGGTATTGGCCCTGGCTGGGCTCTCACAGAAAGGATCACATGAGGAAGGATCTGCTTCTGAGTTCATGTGGTTGTTGGCAGAATTCAGTTCCTCAAGTGCTGTTGGACTGAGGGCCTCAAGTTCCTAGCTGGCTCTTGGCTAGAGACTACCCTCAGTGCCTAGTCAGTTCCTGACTAGGAACTGCTCCAACAGAGAGCAGCTTGCTTGATCAAAGCTTGCAAGATGAGAAGGCTCTAGACAATCTCCTAGTAAGATGGAAGTCACAATCTTCTATAACCTACTCATGGAGGAGATATTCTGTCCCTTTCGCCACATTCTGTTGGTTAGAAGCAAGTCACCAGGCCAGCCCAATTTGAGGGGATGGGATTATCCAAGTATGTGAATTTAGGAAGTAAGGATCATGGAAGATCATTTTAGGAGTCTGGCTACCAACACAGCTACATTTTTTCTTTCTAAACGGGGAGACAGCAATCCAAGTACCACCACTTAATTGGCTAATTCATCTATTTTCCATGGAACTGAAATGCCACCTTTGTCATACATATATACATATATGTACATGACTGTAGATAGTCTTGTTTCCTATCCCTGCCTGCTTCTTTAAATAAACTCTACACCCTACACCCAACATGGAGCTTTAACTCATGACTCCCGAGATCAAGAGTTGCATGTTCTACTGACTGAGCTAGCTACACGTCCCTATTTCATATCTTTTTGTCCGTTTCTGTGCTGATATCATCTCATTTTAGTTGCTAATATCAGTAATATGGGTTCCATTCCGTTAATTCTCCCCCTCCCACCCAGAAAAGTTCTTGGTTATTTGCTTACACTTACAGATTATAGAATAAATGTTTCTAGTTTCAGAAAGTAATTCAGTTGGTATTTGATTGAAATTACATTAAATATAGGAAAAATGTATGATATTGAATCATCTCATCTATTTGTAGTCTCTCACGATCAGTAAACATTTCTTGCAAATTTTTTTCTTTATGTACATTAGTTTTTATTAGGAAATGCACCTTTTTTTATTACTGATACTTTGTTTTACAAAGGTATTGATTTTTATATATTTATCTGGCCACATTGAATTTGGCTATTCATTTTAGAAATTTTGTTGGTTTTTAATTTTTTTAATGTTTATGTATTTCTGAGAGAGCATGCACGTGTTGGCAGGGGAGGGGCAGAGAAAGAGGGGGACACAGAATCCAAAGCAGACTCCAGGCTCTGAGCTGTTAGCACAGAGCCTGACATGGGGCTCGAACTCACAGAACTGCAAGATCATGACCTGAGCTGAAGTCAGATGCTTAACTAACTGAGCCACTCAGGCGCCCCAGTAATTTTTGTTTTTTAAATTAGGGAGTATATAATTATATACTTAGACGAATAAGTATAATTTTGGTATTCCTGTCCAAGAATATTCATTGGATCCTTTTTATCTTATTGGACTGTCTCCTGAACAGTGTTCTTCCTAATTTGAGTAAGTGTTTATTACAGGACCAGGCTATTGAATATAACTGTAACTGGATTATAACTATAAAATAACCTAAAAGGCTATCAGATACATTTCCACGAGAGTACCAGGCCCTGATGGTTTTACCGCCTGTCTCCAAGAAATCACTATATAAGATGATTGCTGATGGTTTCTAATAAATTCTCTTCATTCTAGCTTACTAAACTAAATTCTTACCAGAATATATAGGCAGTCAGACATTTTGAACAACTGTTCAAAATCTTGAGATGATCATACAGTTTTTTTCCCTTTTAACTTAGAACTGTTAATGAGTTGAACTATCCTGGAATTTCTGGAATAAGGCATAATGGGGCAAATATTGTCCTGTTAATGTTCAGTTTAGTACAAATCTTTGCAATTATGTTCACTTAAATCCACGATCCCTTCCATGTATCTTGGTGATCAAGATGGTGCTAGCTATCAAATAAATTGGGAAGCTTCCTGGCTTTCTTGGTGCTTCAAATGGTTTTAAGTAATAGAAATTCTTTGTTCCTTATTTTCTCCCTAAAATAACTTTCCTCACTCATGCCACCAAGTCATTATCATACTTTCCTTTATTTTCTTCCTAGTAAGTAGCACTTAACTATTAAAATTACTTACATGTTTCATGAATAACTTCCATTGGTCTCCCTGCTTTTTGAAAATCCGGGTCACCAGTCACCTGTCTTGTTCATCACTGTCTTCCTAGCATCTAGAACAGTATCTGGTACAGACACACTCAGCAAATACTTATTAATAGAAGTGTAAAGCTGAGCAGAAAGTCGGGGGATACACTTAAATATTGATCTACTTCAGAATGAATGTTATGTAATCACAATTACTAAAAATTTCCTGGGATTGACCAACTTCATGGCTTAATTTGTGCTAAACTTCTTTTTTGCAGGTGATCAGAGGACTGCTGAAATTTTGGCCAAAAACATGCAGTCAGAAAGAAGTAGGTTTTGTTAAACAAAAATAGTACAATCTCACTAAAACCTCTTAATCTTAGGGCTTCAGTATATAAACCACGCAGCTTTGGGCTTGGCCGTATTGTTACTGCTACCTAGCAGGAGCTGGTGTTCTGGGGATTGAAGAGACTTGGTGGGATAGCTGAGCATTATAGTAAATTGCGTATACTATCAAGACCTTTTTTGTCCCCTGTGTAATTTGTAGATTAGCCTTCTCATTTGTAGTTTTGTATGTTCATAAAATTTGTCATATTTATTAAAAGAAAAATTTTTTTAACCTAGGTGATGTTTTTAGGAGAAATTGAAGAAATCTTAGATGTCATTGAACCCACACAGTTCAAAAAAATTGAAGAGCCCCTTTTTAAGCAAATATCCAAGTGTGTCTCCAGTTCTCATTTTCAGGTATGATGTTTTCAGCGAAGCCATTTTTTTATACTAGCCTTTCCTTTATCTTTTAGTTTTGACGTTTCTAAATGTTTTTTTAGGTTGCAGAAAGGGCATTGTACTTCTGGAATAATGAATATATTCTTAGTTTGATTGAGGAGAATATTGATAAAATTCTGCCAATTATGTTTGGCAGTTTATACAAAATCTCCAAAGAACACTGGAATCCGTAAGTGTCTTTTATGTTGATCGCAGTATTCTGATATTTGTGCTTTTTGTCTTTGAATCTTCTAACTCATACATGAAACCTATACAGATTTGGAACTTATTCTAAGGTTAACATCAGTTTCATTCCATTGTGCACTTGATATAATATAGTTTCACAGAGCTGTAAATACATGTATGTTGTTAACTTCAGTTTAAAATTGCAAACCCCCCTGAAGGTAGGACGACCTGGTGTGACATTCTGCACCAGTGTGTGGTCAAACCCAGTGGGGGAGACCAACCGAACATCCGCCAAGGATGCACAGACCTCGAAGGTCGGTGCTATCCCAGGGAGAAGCAGGGGTGCTTAAGGTGTAGATGTTTAGACTGCATATATTCCAACCTCTGTAACACCCTTATCCTCCTTTGTGGGTTTTTTGTTTTGTTTACAAGTTATGGTAGGTGATTTTCTTCATCTTTTAATACTGTTAGCTTGAGACTGGAGAGCAGCCATGAAGATAACCATAACGCTTTAAGAGTTTAAGCATGATAAGAAAGACGTGAATTTTGGAATCAGACCATCTCTATCACCACTGGCTGTGTGACCTTGAGCAAATTCCTAAACCTCTTGCACCTTTGTCTGTTGTCTCTAAAATGGATTAAGTGAATCAGCCACTATTTAGAGATGATAGTCATGTTGTATTTCCTATAACCCAGCACTGCTTACTTTCATTTTAGGACCATTGTAGCACTGGTATACAACGTGCTGAAAACCCTAATGGAAATGAATGGCAAGCTTTTTGACGACCTTACTAGCTCCTACAAAGCTGAAAGACAAAGGTATTTGGTATTTTTAATTACCAAGTTATTCATACACTTTAGGTTGGTTGAAGGTGATTTCAGTTCAGTAAGGTATCTTGCCTAAGTTAAAATTAGTATTTAAGTCATTTCCAGATAAAAAACTTCCCCTACTGGTTAGATTATGATTTTAATGTGGATTATAAATCCTCTCTTTATCTCACTCTGAGGCTTAGACTTTATCAGTCTAGCAGCATCTGCATTGTGAAATACACTTTCTGCCAAATTTATAAAATTTGATTTCTTATGTATCTATGAAAATCGTCTTTGTCTGCTTTACTCTGCAGCTGCTCTTTGCACAAGTTTGGTAGTTTTAAGCCGCACATTTTAACGAAGTGGTATCTTAAAGTCGGTGTTTTGGGTTTTGGTTTTGTTTTTGTTTTTTGTTTTTCAGTCAGAGGGAGCTCACATAGGTCTCTGTCAGTACTATTAATATTTTGTTCCTTGCAACAATACATAGGGATGATAGCACATACCAGCATTTACACACCTGCCTTAGTGATCACCTCTTTTCAAGAACTTCATATATAAAATGATCTTGTAAAAATCACTTCTCATTCATTTCAGACATCAGATGGGTAGTAACCAGTCAGTATACCTGCGCCCACGCATCATTTGAGAATATAGCTACCATTTACTTTTAAGAAGTTTATTACCTATTGTTTGTTTGGAAAAGCTGATCTCTTTTGACTAAAAAGTTCCTAATCGGGGTTTTCCTGTGGCAAGTAGAACAAGAATGGCTCCTCTTCAAGGGTATCCTAGTCCATCAGTAACTTTTTAAAAAAACCACGCCTTTCAGGCAGAAATTAAACATTGGGCAGCAGTGGGAAGAAAAAGATGATTTTTATAACAAAAAGATAACTTGTATATTTCATACGCCTAATCGTTATCTGCAAAATGATAATGGCATATAACTGTGGAACTGTAAGTCCATGGGGTGTTTTGTTTTTTTAGAGAAAGAGAATCTTAAAAAGGCTCCATGCTCAGCGCAAAGCCTGATGCTGGGCTTGATCTCACGACCCCGGGATCATGACCTGAGCTGGTATCGAGAGTCCGACGGGACACTCAACCAACTCAGCCACCCAGGCGCCCCAGCCTATGGTTTTTTCACATGTTCATATAGTCCTTCAGAACAGTTTGGTCTCGGTTATTCACAGTTGTTTCCCTTCGAACTGAAATCAAATAGTTGAAACACATAAAATATTTTGAGTTTTGTTTTTCCAGAGATTATTCAGACTTTAAAGTTCTCATGACATGTAAGAGGTGAGAGAGTAAGAGACTGGTTAGTGGCTAGAGAGGTGATTCTGCCTGGAAGTGGCTCCAGCCTGAGAGCCAGCCCTTCTGTCTCTGTAAAAGGGTGACTGTGCCAACCAGGGTGACTGCAAGAGGTTTAGGTGAGAAAGGGAACATAATAAAGCATGAATGACAAAGTGGTCATGGAAGTGAGAACATGTAGCAGGCAGAAAGCAAGGGGTCACTCTGCGTTGGTACAGGAGAGTGACAAGAGCAACCAGGTGCTCCAAGTAATTGGAGCTCAGATGCTTTAGGAGAGGGAGTTAAATGAAATGGGGGTGAACAATGTGTTCTCCAGCAGACTGCCAAACAGCAACTTTCTTCAGGCCCTAAATTAAAGGTTTCTGACTACAAAAATTTTGGTTTCTCTACAGAGAGAAAAAGAAGGAATTGGAACGTGAAGAGTTATGGAAAAAATTAGAGGAGCTAAAGCTAAAGAAAGCTTTGGAAAAGCAGAACAGTGCTTACAACATGCACAGTATTCTCAGCAATACAAGTGATGAATAAAAAAAGCCACCACCTCTGTTGGATAGGCAGTTTTGTACACTTTTTTGAAATATGTAAAAATTATGAGACAAACCTCTCAGTATAATATAATTAAAAGGCCAACTTTTTTTCTGGCAACTGTAAATGAAAAATATGGACTAAACATAGCCCTGTGCTGTATCATGGCCACAGTATATTGTAACCTTGTCTAATCATGGATTTATTGTGTCACTTCTACAGTTTCACAGAAATGAATGAACTTCATCATCTATGATATGAGTGAGCTAATTATGGGAGTGGTAAGAATTATGACTTGAATTCTTTTTTTGATTGTGTTGCACATAGATACAGTAGTCTGCTCTGTATATTTTTCCCTTTTATAATGTGCTTTTCACATTGCTGCAGACCTTAGTTACATCCTAGGAAAAAGAACTATGATGGGGGGGGGAGTTACCTGCCCTAAGCCTTCCTTCACTAGAGTTGCTGCACTCTGGAATTTGAGCAGAAACTTAAATCTCCAGGCTTTTTAAAGCACAAAATATAAATAAAAGCTGGGAAAGTAAACCAAATTCTTTAGATTGTTCCTCAAGAATATCCCTCTTCATCTGCAACTCCCCACAGTAATGAGCCCAGATTTGTGGAGGCAGCACAGGTAAACGCTGAGCCTGCCTCTCAGTTCATTCCTCCTCTTCCTCCCAAAGGCTGAAGGCAGGGCCTTTCCAGTCCTCAGAACCTGCCCTTCCTTCCAGCCCCTGCTGACCCAGGGAAGGAGGCTTTGAGTCCCCCAGTGTGGTGACACAGAGCACTCATGGTCACTGGCTGGCTTTATTTAAAGGAAACGCACTAGGCTGCCCCTGTAGAGTTCTGAGCAAGCTGACTAGAGAGAGGTCTTGTATGTTTTCACTTGGTCAAGTATTTCTCACCTCTTTTGTTATGAGTACCATTCCAATCTCTTTACTTGCAGTTGTGTGGAAAACTGTTTTGTAACGAAAGATCTTCATTGGGGGATTGAGCAGCATTTAATAAAGTCTATGTTTGTATTTTGCCGATGTGGTCTTTGCTTTTTCCAGCTCTGAGACATCCAGAAGCAGTCTGCTGCCTCTTTATACAATGTCTGCCTCAAATTCTAAGTTCTAGGCTAGCCTTTCATCTTCATGTCCTTCTATGTTCAGAGAACAGGCTCAAATTACCTTAAATGTCAGTTTTAATTAAAAATCTCAAAGTTTATAATAAATCCTACTTCTTTGGGTGAGGAGTGGTTCAGGGAAACGGTGGCAGAGTCAGACATCAGACATTATAAACTCTCCACTCTTTGCATTCATGAAGAAGTCTAGCGTTTTGCGTGCTATTCCTAGGTCACTGTACAAGCATCCCTTTTCACTCGCTGTGGCCCCAGGAGAAACTCTTCCTTTGGGTGCATGGCTCACAGTTTATGATCTCCAGTAGCCACCTTCCCCCAGCCATCCAGGTCCAGGGGCTCTGGCCGAATTGGCCACACTAACCCAAGGCCAGCCAGTGTTACAGCTGGGGGCAGCCCTGGAAGACCAGGGTGAGCCTACTACAGGACACAGAGTCAAAGGCAAGCCCCTGCCTTTTCCAGAAAGTGAAGGCTAGGTCTAAATGTCTACGCAGTGGAAGACTTACACGTTTCTTTCACCAAAGAGCAGCCACAGTGGATTCTGACAGGCTGCAGCTGTAGTTATGAAAGTTTTTTTCTTTGGCAAGCTAAAAATACTTCCTAATTATCTACTTATCCTAAAGCGCATTTAAGAGGTCTCTCAACTTTCCACAATACAGGAAATGCAGTTTTAGTGTGTTTATTTGAGCTAATTTTATTAGATATTGAAGTATTACTAAAGTGGTGTCATCTTTAGAGACAGAACACACACACGTTTTCCAACGTTGTTAACGTAAGCTTCTCTGCCTGGCTTCGCATTTGCCTCACAAAAAGACTGCACAGAGACGAGATCTAGGCTAGCATGAATGTGCATGCTTCTCTGGCATCGCAAAGTACCAGGGAATATTTCTTGGCACAAGTTTACCTTTAATAATGCCTCTTTAAACTACCTAAAGCCAGGTTATGAAATCCAGTGTTACCAAGTCCTCTTTAGAGCAAAGGGGCATGTAAGTAATTTGAAACTCTGCAGACAATTCTCAAAACCTTAAATCGGCCGATGTGAAAAACACTTCAGTACTCATCTTTGTCAAAAGCTAAGCTGAAGGCTTTGGGGGTCACACTGAGTACCCCTTTCTCAGCTGCTTTTACAGGACAGGACGAGCTAGCTCTGTCACTCTTCCTGACTGCCTGCCTGCCATCCATCGCCACACCCCCACCCCGACCCTTCCTTGGACGCATTCATGACCTACCTCGGGAGTCCAGATCCCTCCATCTTGGGAGTCCGAGCTCACGCTGCCATTTGGTCACAGAATGAAAGTGTACCGGTGCCTACTGATTTAGCAGGTATTCATACTGGCACACTGACTCCTTTTGCATTAACCTAACTTTTATTTACCTGTTAATAAAATCATCAAGATACATTGAGTAGGCACCTATGTACATATGTCCCAGTGCTTTTGCACGTTAATGACTCTGCACTCTTACACCTCCATCAACAAATATTCTAGCCAGACAGGTAGGTGGCTAGTCAGTCCACAAGAAATCGTATTCCTGGTTTCTAGTAGCTTTACAAAAAAGTCCCATTTCTTATTTAACAAATGAGAAAGCGTGCCAAGAGGCCAGATGATGTAACTGGCAGATGACGTCAGAGACGACGGGGTTCTCGCCTTTGGGTACAGGGTGCAGAGGTTTCAAAGCATAACCTGTACATCTGCAGAGTCAGGATTTGGGGAAAAAAGAAAATCACACTCTTCTGTCCACTTTAGAAAACTAGGGCGGAAGGGGAAGCTAGAGTAAAAAGTAGAGCCTTCATTACCCCATTAGAGCTTAACTGTGCACCAAACCAAGTAAGAAGAAAGGCAACTTCCACAAACCTTCAGAAAACTTGATACAGATCTAATTCCATCTTCCACAATCCCTCGTCATCTGTTCATTAATAATTTAAATACTTAAATAAGTTTTAGGTTACCCACTGGATCTGTTCCATCAGGCTTTAAACATCCTCTTTTGGGGCCAGGTTAGAAGCTGCAGGCTGGCAGGCTGTTCCTCCCAGCAAGGCCCGTTTCAAGTGAGCACAGGATTGCCGGCGGCTCGTTTCTCCGCGCGGAAGTGACCAGAACTTCCGTTGCTGTGAGCAGTTCTGCGAACACAAGGCCACTTCAGCTTATGTGGTTCGCCGCCTGACCTCTTTTTTTAAGGTACCTCTTTCTGATCTTGATCATCCATTTCACACTCAGCTTGGCAAACTCCGCTGCTTTAAATAACGCCAAGAAGGCCCCACAGAGCAGGGCGATTGTGTTCCAAGGATTGGCGGTGATTATCTGGAAAACAAACGAACACAAGTGTATCAGTTTGCCTCAACTTGGATTCCTAGGTCACGTGAGTGTTACTGTCAAGATCCTCCTGCCTCAGATTATTGGAGCGACAAGAAAAACACTTGGGGTTCTAAAACGGCCATGACTCTGTACTTCATTCTGACTAGACCTTTAATGTGCACAGCTCAAGTCTGAGAAGAAAAATACTAATCCCTTCCTACTATAAAGTGATCCTGAAAAAAATAAACTTTCTCAAAAAAGTTCTGCACGAATCAGATACTCAGTACTGAGGTTTAAATTTCTAGACTAATCCCCAGAAGTGGCTTGGAGACAAATTTCCCCAGAACTACCTACTCCAGAAGGTCAGTTACTCGTTTTCTTCCCGTCTCACACTTACTCACACTTGCCCTCCACGCAGTCCAGTGACAGTCTCACCCGCCGGACGTCTGCCTTCAGGCCATGCCCTGAGCCCCCCAGCCTGCGATGCTTTCCTCTTACTCGACTTCACTGATCCTTCACGGCTCCGTGGAGCCCTCTCTGACCACTAAGCCGAGAAACCCTCTGGCAGAAACATTTATCCCACAAAGCCCTTTGGCAGCTACTTACCGTCTGGAATGAGTCACTTCACAGCTATCGACTACACTCACTAAATGTTAAACGCTTCTAGGTCAAGGTCACAGCTTGGATTTCTTTCTGAGTCCCCAGCATGGTACCCACAGCACTTTCAAGTCTGTTCGGCAGGGTGACCTTGGACAATCTGAGCCTCAGGGTCCACAGATACAAAACGGTTACACCGGCACCACTGTTCAGGACCATGATGAAGCAGAGTGATGATGAGAAAAGCAGGCCTCGAGCGTGGGCTTTACTCGTCTCAATGGGCACTTCCTACTGAATGGCGTAAGTGAAAAACGTGTGCTCACACACTTCACGTGTAGAACTGAAGACGTTCACTCTTCCACCCAGATCCGGATTCAGCGAGCCGCACGCGCCCCTGCGTAAGTGGCCCTTCCCGTCCCCGGTTCGTGGTGGAGGTGCGTGATCAGGGAGCACTACAGGTCACACACACCCTCCACCACATGGGCCTCAGCCGTGCAAGGCGCTTCCCCTGAGCTCCGACCACATCAGCCCGTTCTGGGATTACCTAAACGCCAATCAGTGTCAGATCTGGGACTGCCTCCGGGGGATGGTGTCTCCCCAGAACGTTCCTCTAGCAAAGCTGTCTTATCATCCCTCCTCTTCCGAGACTGCGTCTGGGAATCTGGCATTAATTGAGGCAGTGTTCATTTTTACTTGTACGTTTCTGCTCTGACAAATAATGATTATTATCCAACAGAGACCTATGAAAAAAGAATGGCTTCCAAAAAAAAAAAAAAAAAAGAATGGCTTCCAGTAGCAATAATCTAGACATTAGCTTAATGCAATCCAGGTTTTCTACTCACTCCACTCACTTAATACTACTAAGCAAGTACTCTGTACTAAGCACTCTGCCAGGCAGCACATAAATAATGGTGGACAAAAGAGGAAGCCCCCACGTTCACGGGGACAACTGTCTAGTGATGATAAGATCAATTAAACACAAATACAGGACATGAATGTCATAAATGAAAAAATGATTTGCGCCATGAGAGAAGAGGAGGACAGCCTGGAAGGATGAGCCAAAATACCTCAGCACAGGGTGTTTGCTCTTATAACCTTAAGTAATACTCACATCTTGGACTTTCTGGATGAAAGGATCTTTCCATTCAAAGACCACAAAAAACAACTGAGCGCTTTTTTCAGCGGCCGGCCTCTGGTCAATGTAGTTAACCACACTCGTCTAGGTAGAGAGAGGAGAAAGTGTTACCACCTCTGCGCCCCTGCCTCACCTGGGTTGCAGGAAAGGAGAAGGAAGTTAGGGGATCTTGGTCCTTGGTTCTCTTCACATCATCTTCTGGAGGGAGAAAGCCAAAAATCTCATACACAAATCCTGAAACTGGAACCAGGGCCAAGACTTCGGTTTCCAGTTCTCTGGGAAAACAGCATCTGGGATGTACAATGGGTGTCCTGGATTGTCACCAAAATCTGTCCTCAGATATCTGGACTCATGATTAAAACGTATCCAAAGCATCATGTGAAGACCCAATTATAAGTCATAAAAGTCTCGAATTTCAAAATACTTGATCTTAAAAGCTAAGTCTTTCAACCCTTCAGGTCTTACACAGACAAAGCACAACCTCACAGATCGCCCGGCTGAGCACTCACTCCCTGTTAAGTATTTAGCAGGCGTGTCTGGTAAGATCTGGTCATCGATTACCAGAAGCTGCTAATCTGCGTGGTGTAACGGGGAGCGGCGGTGCCAGAGGCAGAGCCCAGCCCGGGCCACAGGGCCGGCTCCACCACCGAGCTGAGCCTCCCGCTTCGCCACTTGCAGAGCGGCGGCGGACAAAATGCCGGCATCACCGAGGTGTGGTCAGGATCAAATGAGATAAGACATGGGTATTTTAAACTTTAAAACACTACATAAAAAACATTTTTCAACTTTGTTCAAAAGGGTTCATGTCACCCACCGAAACACTTCCAACTTAGACAATCACGAACGGCACAAACATGGTAAAATGGACATGTTCGCCGGGACTTAGGTCCCTTTGGGTTCTGAACCGTGGGGCGAGCCGGGCAGACCCAGGCTGCACCTGACTACGGTGAACACATCGAGGCTCCTTTCCTCGGCTGCCGTGGGGCCAGAGGAGGAAGATCTCGGGAGTTCTCGGAGAAAAGCGTGGAGCAAAAATCCAGGACGTGACAGTTACCTCACAAACAGGGAACACTTTAGGGACCCACTGCCGGGGGGCTAGGGGGGTAGGTTCCACCTCCTGAGGCAGGAACAAAGCCTGTCCTCTTGAAGAAAACCGGCCCGAAGCCCTTCCCAAACCCTCCTCCTCTCCAGTCTGAGAGGCCAGGGCACAGGGAAGGGGTGGGCCCGGACGAGCGCATGGCTTCTGCCCAACGACAGCCCCGTGTCACTGGGAGTAGGTCCTTCTACTCCAACCCAGGCCTTTCCCAGTGCTGCCCCTCAGGGTCCAGCCTGCTGAAACACCTCCAAGGAGGAGCCAAGTTTTCAGAACAGACTCCCTCGCTACCTCTGTAGGCACTCGGCCACTGATACACAGGACGGTGGCCTCAGGGTGTAGGTGTGGGTAAGGGGGCTGCCACCGCGGAGGTGAAAGTTCCAAAGGTAGGGGTGCAGCCTCGCTTTCAGCGATGACTGGCAAACAGCCCTGCCACGGCAACCAAAATGTCCCCTGCCCCCATCCCCACTGCCAGGCCCGTTCCCAAGGTCCTCCCCTATCCGCTGCCGAGACCGTGGCTAGAAACCTCGGGCACATCTCCTGGTTCCAGGCTAGTGGGCTGAAAGCTTTCAATCACACTTCCCATTAGTAACACATTTTTGAGTACATACCCCACATACATGACTTCCTCAGAAGTGACGTAAACATTACTCTTCTAATGTTCAAAATACTCAAAAACGGAAAAAGGATGAGGTCAAGAAATTAGTACAAAAAGCAAGCTAATATTTTCCTCATGCATCTCAATGGACCCTCACGTGCACCACACTTCGGAGGCCACTGTATCTAGTCTGTCTTCCCTGCAAGTCCTCTATCTTCCACGAGGCCAGCGGCCTCCGACGGCCAAGAACACGGACTGTGCTGGGCGCACCACCTGCTCTGTGAAATGCAGGCGTCCCTGCTTGGCCCACGTGTCTGGGGAGGACCGGCTGCAGCCCAGGCAAAGGCCTAGAGCGTGTCCAGCCTGCGGGACGTGGCCGCTCCCTGGCACGGGGTCCCTTCTCACCATACGACTTCCCCAAGGTCCTCTCTCCTGCGAAGCTTCTGTCCACCCCGGACTCCAGGGTGGAAGCGGCCAACGGTGCGAAGCACACCCGGCGCCACCTACCTCCTGCCGGAACTCCACTGCTTCCCGCCCATCCTCCTCCTTGGTCTTCACCAGGGACATCTTGACCCAGGTGCGGAAGCCGCCAGAGAACTTCCAGCTGGAATAGGCGCTCTCGCAGGACTGCATGAAGCCCACCCTGTCTGGGCTGGGAGGACAGAGAAAAAGGGGCCAAGTTAGGCCCAACAGCAGGATTCAAAGTCGGCTGGACTCAAACTCCAGCCCCTACTCCAAGCCAGTTTTCTCGGCTACCGCCACGAGGACAGGGCCCACTTCCTGCTTCCTTTCCAAGCTCTGCTTCTAGGCTTCCGAACAGAGGGAGAGTTGTCACCCGCCATGAGGCAGGTCCCCCCAACCCCTGCTCCCAGAGCACTGGCCCTGAGCGGGCAGGTGCGCCCACCAGCATGACAACTCTGGCCCTCGGTGGCCCTGGGGAGCCCTCGCTGGGCTGCCAGCCTCCCTCTGGGAGGCCCAGTGAGGGGAGGACAGCTCCTCGGCTCCACGCAGGGAGGGCAGAGGGAATGCTGGGGGGCAGACAGGGTGGAAGACGCCACAGCAGAGGCTCCAAGCTCCAGATCAGGAAGGACGGAGCAGTGGTACATGAGTAGGGGAGGTGGCCCATGTCCTCATCACCCCGGGGGAGCCGCCTCTCCTCCGGGGTGGCTACCGCCCCCAGTGGGCACTCTGGGTCCCAGTGTGTCCCCCACGCAGACAAGAAGCTTCATCCCCGTATTAAAAACGTGTGGCAAACACACACCGCGCGTTGGACATGCTGCCCACGACACAGCAGGGGAGACCCGGCAGAGGCAGGGACTGCCCTCGGGGGGCTCACACGGTCCAAGGCAGCTCCTCTCGCCTTAGCCCCCCGAACGGGCAGGACCAAGCCTCTGCCTCTAAGTCCGAACACTCGCCACACCAGACCCGCTTCCTTAGTGAAGCCAGGTTTCCTGGACAGCTAGGCTCCAGGTCAGTCCCTGGAGTCGGGCCCCATCACTGCCCCACTTGCCCACCCCGGCCCGGGATGAGCAAGCGGACAGGAGACGGCGTGCGGCAAGCCCGGCACGGACTGGAAACGCCACCTTTGCAGGAACTCCTGGAAAGACGAGAAGAGGAGGTAATCGATGGCACTGAAGTCCTCGCTACTCTCATTCAGGCGGAACTGGAGGAAGACCAGCTCCCGCTTCTTCACTTCCCGGGGCCCCTGCACGATCAGGGCGGATTTCTGCAGAGAGACAAGGGCCGGAATCAGCCCTGTGGGAGCCCCGCCTGTGGCCCCAGAGACACTGAAGGTGACCAGCAAACTCCTCGCCCAGCGGCCCCCAGCTGACCACAGGCCACCCCTCCTGCTGCCCACGGCTGGCTCCCGCTCAGCCCCACAGCGCGACTCTGCGGCTAGCACCTGGCCCAGCGCTGGGAGCAACGGTCCTCCGTCCATTTTCCTCACTGGCTGCCTGTGCTACGGACGCCCTCGGAAGGGACGCTAACGTGCGTCCAGTATGCGGACAAATGTCTTCTTCCGGTCTGTCGCTTTGCCATTAACTTTGTTTCTAATGTCACTTGTTAGATGAAGCTTTTGATACGGTGATATCTGTAAATCTTTTTCTCTATGGCTTCCAGGTTTTGCTTGCAGAGGAAAACCAAAATTACATCGATGTACTCTTATAGCGCTTTTTAAACTTTTTTACATTCAGACGTTTTATGTGCGTGGCTTTCAGTTTTGCATCTGGTGTGAAAGAGGGACCTACCTCCCGCTCCCCAGACGAGGGACAGATGCGGAGTTCATCCCTGCGGGTCTACACTGTTCTGCCATCTGGCCGGGCAGGTCCCCTCCGCGATGCGCCTCCTACCACCACCCCCAGCGGGTGACTGCCATACACGTGTTCTTCTCCATGTACTTTAAAACTGGACTGTTAAATTCCATGAAAAAACCAACTGGGACTTTTAACTGTGATGACGCTGGATTTACAGATTAATTACCGTAACTGACTTACAGATTAATGAATTACAGATAAACATCTGTACCGCAGTAACCTCCATAAATGCTCTCCAGATGTGGAAGAGCGGGCACCATCAGGCACAGGTGCTACACGCACACTCACTGCACATTAACGAATTGTGCCGCTCAATCCTTATCCCACTTTGTGTCTATTCGATCCGCGAATGCGAAAGAGAAACGTGTGCATTTAGTCACACTTCAAGGCAATGGAATTTTTTGTTCCTAATAGGTTTTGCCCAAAACATACAAAAGGAATGCTATTTTGCAAAGATCTGTAACTCTTAATTCTTAGTGGAGAATAGTATAGTTTTTTATCTAAATTAAACATCTCTTGTAACCCTTGGCACCCGGTACAGCAGTGTGACTGATGTTCACGTGCCCACTCACTTGTTCTGCCTCTTGTTGCATTTTTCCCAGGAAACCTCCGTCCATCTATTTATTTTCAACCTTTCCATGACACGTTGAGTGGCAGCAGAGAATGCACACTGTTCCCACTACCCGCTTCCTCCTGGAGAACTAGAACCGCTTCCCCAATCCCACATTTTAGCAGCACGGTCACCCTGCTGGAGCCTCATTTCTGGCCTCGGCCGTGGCCATGTGATGACGTTCCTGGAATGTGCACCAAAGTGACTCATGAGACTCCACACTGTGCCCCGAAACAGGGCACCGCTTGTCCTCCACGTCTCACCCTCCCAGAGCGGAAAACGCATACACGTGCTGGCAAGCCATGGCTGACCACGAGGACCAAGACTGCGCCACGGGGAGGTGGAGTGGCAGACAGAAGCCATCGCTGCCTGCCCTGCGAGGCGGCATGGCCCAACGTGCCCACCACCTGCATACCCGACCGGCTCCAAAGAAACAGACTTCTCTCTGGTCTCAGCCACTGGGTCTGTTTGAGGTGTTTGCTTTTGCACAGCAGCTTAGTCTATTCTCTGCCCGATGCACAAAGTTATTTTCTGGAACTGGAGTGCTGTGGGAACCATCTAAAAGAGACAAGGACTTAACATCTGGACAGTGGGAATACAGCAGGCGGTCCTACAAGCTGGAAAGACGGTGGCCCTAATTGTGGCAGAGCAAAGTGTGCAGTAAAAGTTAGCTAAACCAGGGGTGCCTGGGTGGCTCGGTCAGTTAAGCCTCCAACCTTGGCTCAGGTCATGATCTCACAGCCCTGCGTCCGGCTCTATGCTGACAGCTTAGAGCCTGGACGCTGCTTTGGATTCTGTGTCTCCCTCTCTCTCTGCCCCTCCCCCACTCACACTCTTTTTCTATCAAAAATAAATAAATGTTAAAAAAAAAAAAAGTTAGCTAAACCGAGGGCACAAGAGACACTAGAAAACAATGAGAATCTGAAATCTGACAAAGCAGGTCATATGAGCACCAACCCCCGCCCACGCCTGTCACTTTCACACAGACTAGCCAGGAGGCAGACAGCCAGCAGCCTACAGGGTTCTGAGACCTCCTACTACAAACAAAGGAGGCGGAGCTGGAGCAGAGTAAAGGACAAGCCCACAAGCCAAGCACCAAGTCTGCAAGGTGTCAGCCTACACAGCAGGAAGCGGGTGCACCAGAGGGCATATTTTCTAAAGTCCACCCCAGGCATGGCGCCGGAGGATCTCTACCCAGGCAAAGTCTCCCAGTGGCGATCAATGACACATCTAACCAAGGTGCTCCTTGGGTGCGAGATGGGATGAGCCACACCTCCCCCCTACTCAGGGAATGTCCTTGCTGCCACTTGCCAGGCCCTACTTCCCAGCGTAAGTGCACGTGTATGTGTGTGTGTGTGGGGGGGGGACCTCTCCTACCCTCCCCTGCGCTCCCCCATCCCTCCTCCTCCTCCACCACTGTGGGGCCTGAGGGCAGAACTCCTCTCCAAAGGAGCCACATCTAGAACTGCTGGAGAATACTGACCTTCACCCAGAGCTGGCCGCAGTAACTGCCTTCACTGCAGTTTCCATACAAACAACTCTCCCTGGTGCGCCTGACTGGCTCAGTCAGTTAAGCCAGGATTCTTGGTTTCAGCTCAGGTCATGATCTCACGGTTCCTGAGTTCGAGCCCTGCACTAGACTCTGAGGCTGGACAGTGTGGAGCCTGCCTGCGATTCCCTCTCCTTCTCTCCCTGTCCCTACCTCCCCACGTGCACCCTCTCTCAAAATAAATGAATAAACTGAAAATAATTATATATATTAAAAAATAACTTTTGTGCTCTTATTTCATGGATGTTTATAATATTTAAATTACGTAATTACCGCAGTAAGCACCACCAGCACACACAGGTTTGGGAATGAAGGCAACGGGCTCCTGGGAAGTGTCCGCTCAGGGGGCACCGACAGGAAGGACACCCACAGACCCGCATGTGCACTGCCCGGCCCTCCGACTGGTATGTTTCCCAGAGCGGCCAGCAAGAAGCGGCCGGCAAGAAGCGGCTGGGAATCCGCATGGTGTTTCTATGGCACATCCAGCTCTTCCTTAAAATGTTTACAAATTATTCTCCCTTTCCTTTAAATTAGCATCCATTGCCCTGTTCTGGAGTCCATTCTCTTTTATTCCTCTTGGTCCTCTCCTAGGCTGTCGGTTTCCCGTAAATGTCTAGCAAGCCTTCACTGTCCGTTCCCACTCCCGAGAGAAGGACCAGGGTGACTAGCTTAGGGCTGGGGGTGTGGCTGTCCTCACCGGTTCTCCCACGGCGCCCCTGCCTGGGGCTGACGCTCCGTGGCAGCAGGCAGGCAATGCCAGGCCAGGTATTTGGCGTGTCTCTTGTGTGAAGATTCCTTCCCGGTACTTGTCCCCTCCCCTGCACCGTGGAGGCCCAGTCTCCAGTTCTGCTCTGTTTCTCTCTGCTGCCCCAGTGCCCAAGCAGGGAACCTCCCCAGAGCTTGCGTACATACGAATGGCCCCTGGGCCTCGTACCTGGAAGGAAACGCCGTCCCCAGCAGCTCTGCGCGCCCTGGGAGGGTAGGAGAGCAGCCACCCGGTCCCATGATGACTGGTCCCATGATGACTGTCCCGTGATGACTGTCCTGACCGCTGCCCTGCCCTTTGGGCGAGCTGACTCGGGAGCTGGGAGCCAGAAGGAAGGCTTTCACCTCTCCTGAAGCCTCTCCTGCGCCCGCTGTAGGGCGCGGCCTTTCTCTGGTTTGTTTGCTCCACCCACCTGCCCCAACTTCTATTTTACACCGGTTCAAAACGCCTAGTCCGCTGGTGATACCGCTCCTGGGTTTGTGGGACTTTTATGGATACTTTATTTTGTTCCAGTTTTTGCAGGCGAGGGAACCATTTGAGCAGGATCTCAGGAGGAGGCCTGGAACAAAGGTCATCAGAACCACCTCAGTGTGACTCTTCTACCTTAGACCCAGGGGGGCAAGTCAGGCTCCAGGGCAGACCACTCACTCTCTCCTCACCTGGCCATTACTTCTATCCGAAGCTTCGCCTCCCGCTGCTCGCCGCTCCCGGGGGCACCTGACCCTCCACACACACCCAACTACTGTAACAGTGCAGACAAAAATGCAACCTGCTATTTCCTCTACCTTGAAAACCCTTCCTTCCTCACTTTGATCTAGAAAGCTTTTACTCAGTCCCATTCAATCCTTTCCGAAACGAGGATACGGGATGCAAAAAGATGTACATAAACGTAAAATTCCTTCCCTGCCTTCGACACCCTGTGCAGGTGCCACTGACCCTCACCTCCCCCCAACCCTGCTGGGCTGAGCTGTGAGTGATGCCAGTGCTGGGGTCCTTGTTCCCAGACCAGCTTCTTTACATATTTATTTCAAAACATGGATTCCCAGGCCCTGTCCCTAGGATTGACTGGCCCCACGTGGAACCTAGGAATCTTTATTTTCAAAATGCACCCTGGCAGTTGTGTTGGGCAGTCAGGTAATGGGACTCACTTGACTACGTCCCACCGGCTTCGCCCTGCATCCTTCCAGCAAGGAGAGGATCTGATCACACTGTCAGGAATCCCTGAGGATCAGAGAATGCTGACGCCCTCACAGCCCTGCCTGATGCAGCCAGCCAGCCATGGCCATGACCCGATTTGGGACAGCCTCGTGGTCGCTGGAGGCCAAGGGCCTGCACGAGGGGAGTGTGAGTGGCCTCGTGGCAGGAAGAAGACTGGGGGCTGCGGGGTGCGGGGTGGACAGCGTGCGCTGCCCAGGCCTGGCGTGGGGAGACAGGAGTTACCAGAGTCTGGTTGGAGAAAGGGTCTGTGTAGTTGATCCTCTGGGTGGTGCAGTTCATGTCCCCAGGCTGGCCAGGGCTCCTCAGGGGCGGGATGACCTCGTAGTGGTGCTTACAGCTGAGCAACTGGGCCTGACCGGGGTACAGAGCAATACCTAGGGGAGCACGAACAGGAAAATGGGAGTGTCAGAAGTCACGGTCCCCCACCGTATCCCTACAGTCACATCACACACAGTTTTTCACACCCACCAACAACCCAAGTTCAAGACTCTCTGGGTGACGGCAGAGGAGGGAGAAGAAGAGGGTTATGGAGGGTGGAGAGCCACGGCTGCTGCCCTCAGAAAGCCCCTCTCCTGGCCTGGGGCACGGCCTCCCTGGCACCTGCACCGAAACCCACCCTACTTCCCCGCCCTGCTCAGCACACCCTGCGCGGGCTCCGCGGCCGGGCCCGGCAGCGCCGCCATCCGCAGGCGGATTCACTGCAAGGCCCTCGGCTCGGCTGCGGGACTCCCCACCTGTCACCGTGCCTCTCACCTCCTGCTCTGGCCGGGGCCTCCAGGTGTGCAACTCACACCCCAAAGGTCCCTCCCCCGCCCCAACCCCAGCACCTCACCGTGGGGCTCCACTGACGGAGAGAAAACAGAGCAGCATGAGAGCAGCATGTGGCACCAGACCCGGGCAGAGCTCAGAGAGACCCAGAGATCAGCAACAGAAAGTACAGCCCACAGATACAGGGACCAAAACAGACACACAAAGAGGGACGAACACGAGACAGGCAAAGATGGGTGAAGAAGCTACAAGCAGCACACTTTCAAGAAGCCCAGGTGGAAGGCACCAGAGACCGGCTGTGCCCTGTGGGCAGGCCATCCAGAGGGGGACTCTGGCATCCTGCGAGCACAGCACGTGCGCACACCAGCGGGGCACAGCCGAGGCCACGGAGTTCACGCCTCCCGGTTCACTCCCACGGTTCCAGAGCCCAGAGCCAGCCCCGCTTGCCCTGAAGGAGACACTACTTTCTATAGCAGAGACGACGGCCTCCTCAGGGCCCAGCCTCCCACCGGAACAGGAACAGCAGTGAGCCCCCTCCCCAGGCAGGGCCCTAACCACTTCCGAATGGCTTCACCTCCCCTGCCCCTCATCACTGGCCTCCGGCTCCAGCCGGGCTATACACATCCTCTCCAGAGGAGCCCTCTGCCTCCCTACACTTACTTTTGCTCCTGCTAATCCCCCTTCCAGAAAAACTCTCTTCTTGTCTATCAAAGCCCAGCTCAAATCCTATCTCCGTGCAAAGCATTCCGTGCCCACCCCAGTTACGCAGTGACCACTCCAGGCTCCGTGCACCCCTCTCCCTGGCACACGACATGCTCCTCTGGGTACTGACAGCAGCTCTCTGGGTGTGTACTCTTCTCCTTGACTGTGCTCGGCTCCTCTGCCTACCCGCGGTGCCCAGCCCGGTGTGGGAGTGCAACGGTGGCTCATTTGCAAGCCAATGCCCCAGACCTGGGCCCTGATGCCCCTCCGGGACAGGCTCTACCTGGGGCGTCATAGCGATCCACCTCCTTGTAAGACACCGACATGACAGGGTGCTTGAGTTTCTCGCGGAAGTCTGTGATGGTCTGGTAGACCAGGAAGACAGCCACTGCCATGAGCAGCAGGTAGATGAAGATGAGCAGGACGGAGAAGACGTTCTTCAGGCAGGCCTTGCTGAAGCGGATGCTGCTAGAGGCAGACTCGCTGTCCAGGGCTGAAAAACACCACCACACATGTGACCCGGAGCCCTGGGGCAGGTGAGGTCAGAGGCAGCTGGCAATCTCCAGGCCCTTGACCTGCTTTACCAAGGAGGCAAGGTCACCCACACACACCTAAATCATAACACGTGGCACCTATTGACATTCGCTATGCACTTCCTGTGCCAGAAAGGGGACTCCAAGAGGAAGGAGACACAGCTATTCTCTTTAAGAATCTCCCATCTGGAGGGACAAAGTTAAGATTCAACAAGGAAGCTGGCCCCAACCTATTTTTCTGGGCTTCTCCCTGACCACCCGGCTCCCACAGGGTCCCCAGCTCCAGCTGTGCTAAATGACTTTCTGTTTGTCCAGCATGCACACCCCCCCTCAACCCTAAGGCCCCTCACATTTGCCAATCCCTGTGCCTGGCCTGGAGCACTTTTCTTCCACAGCTGATTCCTGACTCATACTTCAGGTTTCAGTTTAGAAAGGCATTTTCTCAAGGAAGCCTTCCCTGACCCATAGCTTTGAGGACCCCTTCCTCAACTCTCCCAAGGCACCCTGTACGTCCTCTATCGTCACTGCAGTATCACAGTCTGTCTACACGTCTTTTTATCCTCCTCGGCTGTGAGCTCCGGAGAACAGGGCCAGGGCCAGTCGTGTCCATCCATACTGAACCATTAGCCCTTCACTATGTGCCTGGAACACAGCAGCATTCCGCATTTATATGGTGAATGACTTAATGACTGATTAAAGGTATTCTGATTCCTTCCATCCAACACAGCTCTGTCTCTCCTGCCTGCTCTCAGACCATGCCCAGCCTTGATTTTGCTCTGCTATGGACTAAGTTACGTGTACCCCGCCCCCTGACAAATTTACACTGAAGCCCTGATCTCCAGTGTGACTGTACTTGGAAATGGGGAATTTAAGGAGGTAATCAAGGTTAAATGAGGGCATAATAATGGGTCCTGACCCAACAAGACTAGTGTCCTTATAAGACAGAGAAGGAGACACCAGGGATGTAGACACACAGAGAAAAAGCCACATGAGGGCACAGGGAGAAGGTGGCCATGTGCAAGCCAAGGCAGGGGGCCTCAAGAGAAGCCAAACTTGCCAACTCTTTGATCTTTGATTTCCAGTCTAGAGCTGAGAAAAAAATTTCTGTTGTTTAAGCAACCCCACCTGGGGTACTTTGGTACGGCAACCCAAGCTGACTGAGACACTCCCATGGTGCTCTGTGCCCTCTCTACCCCTTGTCTGAAACTGTCGCTCCCTGAAGAAAAAGCCCTGTTCCCTCCACAGTGGATCAGCCCAAGGCTGAGGAAGAGTATGAATGCAAGTCTTAAAGGGTATGTGCGGCTTCCGGCTCCCAACTGTGACAAAATAGCTTAGTCACATCACCCTTCTATATACAATTACAAAATGTGGACAAAATACTTAAAAATTATGTGAAGGCAAAAGCAGGCAGAAACTAGAAGAGTAGGCCTTTGAAGGAAAGACTCTGCACTTGGTTAGATTTAATAATTTGCATGTTTTGCCCAAGAGCACTCACCAACCTCTATGAGGTATGGTTCAGGGTGGCCGCAGACAGGGTTCAGGGCTGGCAAACACCCAAATCTGCAAATAAAATCTGTTCAAATTCTTGGCTGGAGACATTGGGTGGGGGGGGGAGAGGGTGGCCAAGATAAAAAGCAGCAGCTGCAAAACTAAAAGAACTGAATGGAGATTTCAGCCACTGCTAATTCGGAACTTGAGTCTCCTCACATTCACTACCTGCTAACACAAAAATCCTTCAGGAGGACTGTAGCATAATCTATAACCTCTATAACGCACCATTACAATGTTTAGTATTGAATCAAAAATCACTAGACATGTGAAGAAACAATAAAATGTGACCCACGCTCAAAGGAAAAAACAGTCTATAGAAACCAAAGCCAAGATGACCTGATGTTGCAATCAGCAGACAGGAACTTTACAGCATGTGGAGGAGCTAAAGGAAAATATATAGATAAGGAATGGACAAAGGGGAAATAGAGAAAAAGAAACTACGGGGAAACAGAAAAATAGAAACTATAAAGAAGAACCAAATGGAAACTCTAAAGCTGGAAAGAAAAGTAAATGAAATGAAAAATTCACTGTGCTTTCTTAAGAGCGAAGGAAGGCAAAGTAAGTAAATAAATAAAAAGTCGGTGTAGCTGAAGTTAAATAAAAAGAAATTAACCAATTTGGGGGGGGGAGAAGAAAAAAATAAACAGAACCTACCTACCTAGATAACTATGGGACAGTATCCAACAGTCTAACCATACGTAACTAAAAAGAGACAACAGATCACAAAGAATATTTGAAAAAATAATGGCCCAAACTTCCCAAAACTAGAGAAAAAACACATCAATTTGCATTGATTGTACAATATTGGAAACTGGAAACTCAATAATGCAAAGCAGAATAATAAGAACCCACTCCTAGGCAAATCATAGTCAAACTGCAAATGCAAAGATAAGAGAAAAAAATCTTGAAAGCAGCCAGAAAAAAAAAATATCACATACAGGATTTATATCTAATGATAGGTAACTTTTGATCAGAAATAATAGACTCCCCAAAAAAATTAATATAAAAAAAAAAATAATAGACACCAAAAGACACTTCTTTAAAGTGCTGAAATAAAAAAATTCTATCAATCTTGAATTAAATTCCAGCAAAACTAACTTTCAAAAATGAAGGTGAAATAAAGATATTTTCAAACATAAAGCTAAGAGAATTCATCACCAACAGACCCACACCTCAATGCATGAGGAAGAAATTCTGAAAGTTAAAGGGAAATAACACCAGATGATAATTTTCAAATGTACAGGAAGGAACAAAGATCACTGAAATGTGAAACCGGTAGGTAAATATAAAAAGCTATTTCTAGATTTTTAAAATGTAAGACTAAAGCAAACAATATCATAAGGTTTATAACTTTCAGGAGAGAATGGGAAAATGAAAACTACATGAGACAAACAGAAAACAGCAGAAAGGTAGAACCAAATCCAACCAAATCAATAATTACACTAAATGTGAGCAGACTAGGGGAGAGTCCAAGATGGCAACATAGGAAGACACTCAACTCAAATCCTCCCATGTCACACCAATTCTACACCTACATAGAAAGCAAATCCTCCTGAAGAACTGGTGCCTGATCAAACAGCTTCTGCACAACAAAAGATAAAGGGACCACATAAAGAATGGCAAAAGAGATGGAAACATAGTGACAACAGGCACCCCACCTCTGACACTGTGGACTGTAGCAGGAAGGGACTGCACTGAGGGACTCCTGTGCAGATTCACCTGCCCTGGCACACAGAAAAAAAGCTACGGTTTAAAAGGTAATGAGATTAAAGGTGAAGGAAACCCATTCACTAACTCCCGAGTGTCTGACAAATGGTGGGGGATTGCTAGAATTCTCTCTGGGGTCAGAAGTGCTGGTGAGCCCCTCCACGTTGGTAGCACAGATGGGAACAGAGGCTAGATGCTCTAGCTGGCCTACTGCCTCAGTGGGCTCTGGGACCCTAGCCCACACCAGCTCTAGCCATATTCCCAAGGTGTTCCCCCACAATCCACCCACCCAAGTACCAGCTGACCTACCAAGGTGGCCCCAGACGCCCATCCCACCCTCATCTGTACCAGCTTCAGTTTTTCCTGCCAGGGTGCTCCCTGCAGAGAACACCCCGGGACCCCTAGCTGGCACCCACTAATGCTCCAGTCAGCCAGCCAAAGCTGCCAGGCACACACAGTCTATGCAGGGACGTTCCTACACCAGGCAGAGGTGGCTGTTTCATCTACTTCATAAAAACAAACACAGAACGTCAGACAAAATGAGACAAACATGCTCCAAACAAAAGAATGAGACAAAACTTCAGAAAAAGAACTAAACACAACAGAGATAAGCAATCTATCTGATAACAGTCATAAAGATGCTCACCAGACTTGAGAGAAGAGTGGATGAACTCAGAACTTCAACAATGAAACAGAAAGTATAAAAAAGAACCAATCAGAGTTAAAGAATATAACTGAGGGGCGCCTGGGTGGCTCAGTCGGTTAAGCGTCCGACTTCGGCTCAGGTCACAATCTCGCGGTCCGGTCCGTGAGTTCGAGCCCCGCATCGGGCTCTGTGCTGACTGCTCAGAGCCTGGAGCCTGTTTCAGATTCTGTGTCTCCCTCTCTCTCTGCCCCTCCCCCGTTCATGCTCTGTCTCTCTCTGTCTCAAAAATAAATAAACGTTAAAAAAAAAATTAAAAAAATAAAAATTAAAAAAAAAAGAATATAACTGAAATGAAAAATACAGGAGAAGAAATCAACAGATTAGCAGATGCAGAACAGATCAGCAATCTGAAAGACAGGATAATGGAAAGTATCTATTGAACAGCAAAAAGAAAAAAGAATTTTAAAAAATGAGGGTAGATTATGGGGTCTCTGAGACAACATCAAGTGTACTAACATTTGCGTTATAGGCATCCCAGAAGAAGAGAGAAAAAGGGGCAGAAAACTTGTTTGAAGATATAATAGCTAAAACGTTCTTTAACATAGGGAAAGAAAGAGATATCCAAAGAGCCCCAAAGAAGACGAACCCAAGGAGGTCCACACCAAGACATACTAATTAAAATATCAAAAATTAAAGATAAAGGCAGAATCTTAAAAACAGCAAGAAAAAAGCAAACAGTTACGAACAAGGGAAAGTCCATTAGACTAGCAGCTGATTTTACAGCAGAAACACTGCAGACCAAAAGGGAGTGGCATAACATATTAAAAGTGCCAAAACCTACAGCCAAGAATACTCCACCCAGCAAGGTTATTCAGAGAGAGTTTCCCAGACAAACAAAAGTTAGAGGAGTTCATCACTAAACTGGCCATTAAAGGGACTTCTTTAAGCAGAAAAAGAAAAGAACATTAACTAGAAGAAAATCATGAAAGGAAAAAATTTCATGGGTGAAAGCAAACACAGAGTAAAGGTAAGTAGATCAATCACTTATAAAGCTAGTATAAAGGTTAAAAGCCAAAAGTAGGGGGTGCCTGCGTGGCTTGGTTAAGCCTCTGACTCTTGATCTTGGCTCAGGTCACGATCTCACAGTTTGAGTTCGAGCTCCACGCCCAGCTCTGAGCTGACACCGCAGAGCCTGCTTGGGATTCTGTCTGTCTCTCCCTCTCTCTACCCCTCCCCTGCTGGTGCACACACAGTCACTCTCTCTCTCTCTCTCTCTCAAAAAAAAAAAAAAAAAAAAAAGAAAAAAGGTAGTAAAATCAATCATTTGTAAAGCATTCGTGAAGGGATTCACAAAATAGAGAGATGTAAACTATGACATCATATACATAAAAATGGGGGGAGTAAAAATTCAGTGCTTTTAGTATATGTTCAAACCTCAACATAACAGACGCTATGTATGACAAGCCTACAACTAACATCATACTCGATGGCAGAAAAACAGAAAGACTTTCCCCTAAGTTAAGGAACAAGACAAGATGTCCTTTTTTGCCATTTTTAGTCAATATGGAACTGGAAGTCCTAGCCACAGCAATCAGACAAGAAATAAAAAGCATCCAAATTGGTAAGGAAGAAGTGAAACTGGCACTATTTGCAAATGACATACTATATATAGAAAACCCTAAAGACTCCACTGAAACAATTAGAACTAATGAATGAATTTGGTAAAGTTTTAGGATACAAAGTTAACATATAGAAACGTGTTGCACTTCTATACACTGATAACAAGGTAGCAGAAAGTGAAATTAAGAAAACAATTCTATTTATGATTGCATCAAAAAGAATAAAGTACCTAGGAATAAATTTAGCCAAGAAAGTGAAAGACTTTTACTCTGAAAACTACAAGACACTGTTAAAAGAAACTGAAGATGACACAAGAAAATGAAAAGATACCACACTCATGGATTGGAAGAATTAATCTTGTTAAGACGTCTACACTACCCGAAGCAATCTACAGATCCAATGCAACCCCTTTCAAAATACGAACAGTATTTTTCACAGAGCTAGAACAAGTAATACTAAAATCTGTAAGGAACCAAGAAAGACTGTGAACAGCAAAAGCAATCTTGAGAAAGGAAAAAGCTGGAGGTATCACAATCCCAGATTTCAAGCTATACTATAAAACTATAGTATTCAAAACAGTATGGTACTGCCACACATAAGTCAACAGAACAGAATAGGTAGTCCAGAAATAAACCCATGCTTACTTATGATCAATTAATCTAAGACAAAGGAGGCAAGAATATACAATGGGGAGAAGACAGTTTCTTCATTTAATAGTGTTGAGAAAACTGGACAGCTACATGCAAAAAATTAAAAGCAGACCACCTGCTTCCACCATACACCTTACATCATGCACAAAAGTACACTGAACATGGTATAAAGAACTAAATGTAAGACTGGAGACCATAAAACTCCTAAAGGAAAACATACTCTGTAATCTCTTGGACACTGGCTTTAGCAACATTTTTCTGGATCTATCTCCTCATGCAAGGGAAACAAAAGCAAAAACAAACTATTGGGATTACATCAAACTAAAAAGCCTTCGCACGGCAAGGGAAACCATGAACAAAAAGGCAACCTACTAAATGGGAGGAGACACTTGCAAATGATATATCCAATAAGGGGTTAAAATCCAAAATATATAAAGAACTCCTACAACACCCTCAAAAAATCTTATCAAAAAATGGCAAAGGATGTGCATAGACATTTTTCTAAGGAAGATACGCAGATGGCCAACAGACATATGAGAAGATGCTCAACGTCACTAGTCATCAGGGAAATGCCAATCAAACCCACAATGCAATATTCCCTCACCCCCGTCAGAATGGCTAGTACCAAATACACAACGGGGTGCTCAGTCGGTTGAGTGTCTGACTCGTGGTCTCGGCTAAGGGCACGATCTTACCATTCATGGGTTCAAGCCCCACACTGGACTCTGTGCTGACAGCACAGAGCTTGCTTGGGATTCTGTCTCTCCCCCTCTATTCCCCTCTCCCACTCATGTGCTTGTGCTGTCTCTCTCTCTCAAAAATAAGTACATAAACTTAAAAAAACTAACAACACAAGAAATAAGTGTTGGCAAAGATGTGGAGAAAAGGGAACTCTAATGAACTGTTGACAGGAGAGTAAGTTGGTGCAGCCACTGTGGAAAACAGTATGGAGGTTCCTCAAAAAATGAAAAATAGAAATAGCATTCCACTACTGGGTATTCACTCAAAGAAAACAAAAACACTGATTCAAAAAGATACATGCACTCCTATGTTTACTGCAGCATTACTTACAATAGCCAAGATATGGAAGCTACCCAAGTGCTCAGCAATGGATGGATAAAGAAGATATGGAACATAACTCAACCATAAAAAAAGGAGTGAAATCTTGCCATTCACAACAACATGGATGGACCCAGAGGGTATCATGCTAAGTGAAATAAGTCACACGGAAAAAGACAAATACTATGTGATTTCACTTATATTTAGAAACTAAAAAACAAAACAAATAGAAACAGAGAACAAATGAGAGGTTGCCAGAGGGGAGGAGAGTGGAGGTGACGGGCGAAATAGGTGAAAGGAACGAAGAGATGCAAACTTCAAGCTTTTTCGGCGGTGACAACCTCCCCTCGAGAACATGCCCCTTGCAAAGGACCTCCTCAATCCCTTCCTGCAAGAACGGAGGAAGCGTAAGAAGCAGTGAGACGTCCAGTGCTGCAAAATCACCACCATCTTTGGCCACGCACAAAACAGTAGTGTTCTGAGTTGGCTGTCCTCTGCCAACCTACAAGGAAGAAAGGCAAAGCTTACAGAGGGTGCTTCTTCAGACGGAAGCAGCACCGAAAGCAATGTGAATCCAAATGAGTGGAAAACCATCCCAATAAACACATTTTAAATTAAAAAAAAAATAGTTACAAGGTAAGAACTTCCAGGTATAAAGTGAGTTATGGGGATGAAAAGTATAGCACAGAGAATACAGTCAGTAGCTCTGTAGTAACTTTGTACGGTGACAAATGGCAATTTATTGTGGTGAGTCCTGCATAGTGTATAGAACCGTCGGACAACGACGTTGTGCACCTGGAACTAATATAATTATATTAGTCTATAACTAGGTCAACTATACTTCAACTTAAAAAATGTCAGTGGACTAAACATTCCAATTAAAAGGCAGATTAGACCTTTCAATCTGGATTCAAAACAAGACCCACAACACACTCCCTACAAAAAATGGACTTCAAATCCAAAGATATAAGAGTATTTGCTCATGATTATTTCACTTTCTTTTTATTTATTAATTTTTTTTTTAAACGTTTATTTATTTTTGAGACAGAGAGAGACAGAGCATGAACGGGGGAGGGTCAGAGAGAGGGAGACACAGAATCCAAAACAGGCTCCAGGCTCTGAGCTGTCAGCACAGAGCCCGACGCGGGGCTCGAACTCACGGACCACGAGATCGTGACCTGAGCCAAAGTCGGCCGCTTAACCGACTGAGCCACCCAGGCGCCCCTCTTTCTTTTTATTTAAAAGCACAAAAGCAGGATCAGCACAGAGCTATCAAAGGGTCTTAGGTGAGAGGAAAATAAGTCATTCATTCTACACTTCCACAAACACACATCAAGCATCAACTCTGTGCGCAAGACTTGGTGCTAGGCGCTTCAGGGAGACCCCGAGAGAGGAGGACTAATGGTCTGTGCTACAAGTGCTACAGGACTCAGAAGCACGAGAGGATGTAAATGGTGAGATTTTCTTTGTTGGGGTGATGTATGGGTGTGAGGAGAAGGACAGACATGAGCAAAAGGCTTCATGGAGGTCATCTAGCCTTGTGCCCAAAGCACCCGGAGAATTTTGATGAAGGAGTAATTTGGTGTTCATTATTCATTTATTTTCTGAACTGAAAGTCCGGATATCCAGCCTAGTGGTTAAGAGCATGAGCTTTAAGTCAGAGAGGTTGGGGCGGCCAGCTTTCCTATGACTACTCTGAGACCCAGGGCAAGTTACTTACTGCTCCTAAGCCTCACTTTCTTCATGTGAAAAGGAAATGATCACTTCAATTTTACTGGATATATAAAAGAAAGGAGAGAATGTTGCAAAATGCATTACAGATTGCCTGCTTAATGAATTAACGTTACTAGAGAAATGGAACGTACCCTCTACTTTTCAAAACACAAAGCCTTTTGGGGGGGTGGGGGAGAGGAAAAATGGGTGATGGGCACTGAGGAGGGCACTTGTGGGATGAGCACTGGGTGTTGTACGTAAGCCAATTTGACAATTACATTCATAAAAAAAAAAAAAGCCTTCAATAAAAACAGCAAACATGAAGACCATGGCACTACAATCTCTTACAATGATAAACTAGAAAAAAACATGCCAGGGGCGCCTGGGTGGCGCAGTCGGTTAAGCGTCCGACTTCAGCCAGGTCACGATCTCGCGGTCCGTGAGTTCGAGCCCCGCGTCAGGCTCTGTGCTGACGGCTCAGAGCCTGGAGCCTGTTTCCGATTCTGTGTCTCCCTCTCTCTCTGCCCCTCCCCCGTTCATGCTCTGTCTCTCTCTGTCCCAAAAATAAATAAAAAAAAAAAAAACGTTGAAAAAAAAAATTTAAAAAAAAAAAAAAAAACATGCCAGAAATAACATGGAGGCAAGGCATAAAACAGTATCTTTCACACAGTAGGCATGTGATGTTTGCATGCCTATGAAATGACCAAATGACCCAAATAATAGAAGAGCTACGTCTCACAGCGCCAACTAGCTACCTTCCGTCTGTAGGACAACAGCAGTGCATTTGAGCCTGTAAAACTGTAAACCAACTGATACACCTTACTATTCATGGCAAGATACTTTACAACGTTTCTACATCACACAGATGTGCGAGTTCCCAGAAATGTCTATGAGGTTCCTTCAGACAGTAAAGAGCAGGTCATGGGAGGCAATGGACATTCACAGCTACAAAGAGAAGTGAGGAACCAGGAGCCAGGAACCCCCAAGGAAGCCCGCCCACGGCTGAGCACGAGCCACACGGAAGGCAGCAGCTCTAGCTCTCCAAGAGGAATTAAAGCAAGTCTCTTTTTCAACTTTTGTCTCTGATCCTACTGCTACTGCTTCTTATTGTTATTAGGGACAGTGTCCATTCCTGCTCCCTGGTGGCTTTGCTATCCGCCTTCTCCCCGGGTTTCTCTGTGACTCTGCTCCGCTGTCCTGGCCAAGTCCCTCTCCCAGCCTGCATCCTGTATAGGGTGCTCTGTCACACACACCACAGGACACTGCTCTCCTTCACACCCAGCCTGTAGGTGGCTCCCCTTACCTCAGGCGCTGATCCCTGATCAGTCACGTGTAGCCGGTCTGCAGAGTCACAGGACCCAAAGTGCAGTAGTCCGTGTACAAGTGGACCCCCTCACAGCTGTTCTGCCTGGAAGGCACTCCCCCCTCCTATGGCCCATGTAAGATCACAGGTTCGCGTCAAGATTTTTTTAAAGTAATCTCTACATGTAACATGGGGCTCGAACTCAAAACCCCAAGATCAAGAGTGACCCGCTCTTCCAACTGAGCCAGCCAGGCACCTCCCCACAGGTTCACTCAAAAACATGGCAGGTAAAAACACATTCCCTGTCACAAGGGGCTCATAATTGCTGTACCAACAAGGGACCAGGTTTCAACATCTGAATGAGGTTTGGAAAAATCACAAGACAAAACTGAAGGAACTCTGCAGTGACTAATTGGGTATATAACATCTGAACAGAATTGTTAAGAGTTAGCAGGGACCCAAAAGGCCTTCTGGTCCAAAGCCATATTTGCGCAGTGATCCAGGTCCCAGAGAGCCTAAGACTGGCACAGAATGAGAGCCCTGGGGTCCCGACTCCTCGTCAATGTTCTTTCCCTACGCAACAGTGAATGGTAGTGCTTAAGGATCCAGTCCCTAACAACGATAAATGATCTGATTGGAAGAATATAACTTCATGACAAGTAGAAGCTTGGGACATTTTTAAGTAAACTGCATATTTCAGCCTGGCTAAACCATGCAATGAAGAGGAACAGTAATGGGCCTTTGTGGGCAGGTATTCACTCTATCATAAGTCACACATACATGATTGGAAATGTTCTGCCTTCATGAAACCTTTGGTTAGGGAAAGAGAGGAATTTGCATCTTCTTGAAAATTCTAAAAAAGCTGACTTAAGGCACAAAAAGGTCAGATGACAATTGCATCATCTGGATTTGTTTGGCAGAGGTACTTGGACAAATTACTCTCATGGGGTCCCCTCTGTTTCGCTCACAGAAGCCAAGCTGAACTTCTTTACCGGCCTTTTCTTGATCCATAAATTGGCGCGTGAGTTAAACAAAAACTGTAAAACTAGGGGCGCCTGGGTGGCTCAGTCGGTTGGGCGTCCGATTTCGGCACGGGTCATGATCTCATCGTCTGTGGGTTTGAGCTCCGCGTTGGGCTCTGTGCTGACAGCTCAGAGCCTGGAGCCTGCTACAGATTCTGTGTCTCCTCCTCTCTCTGCCCCTCCCATGCTCATGCTCATGCTCTGTCTCTCAATAATAAATAAACGTTAAAAAATTTTTAAAAAAAACGGTAAAACTATTTATCATCCACACATGCTATAAGTGACACTCCAGTTCTGAAAGAAGACACCAATGCATTTTGCCATTAAAAAAACAGGTGCTGGATATTTTGGCAAAATGTCCCGTGTACTCTGCAGTCAGAAAAACCAAACACCTGCTTTTTTGTGGCAAGCTGGATGAATGTGTTTTAAAAGTATACATTCTTTACATGAATGCAAACTCATGATGAATGTGTCCTGTACAGACGCATTCTGTAGAAAGACAGAAATAATGCACAAGATTTTCTTAGGAAAGGTAATCTAAGAAAAATCCAAGACAACCAACACTGCTTCAAAAACCCAGACTTGCCCCAGAATAGAAGTCAGCCCATTAAGGGATGTGTGATGAGTAATTCAACTTCTGAAAACACAATGGGACCTTTATTCACAGGAAGGGGGAACCGGTCGTCTACTCTACCCCTCCAAAACTCTACCTTGCAAACAACAAGGGGCTAAGACGCATCCTGAATGCAAAGAAGGAATGAACTATCCTTTTGGGTTTTTTTCCTTTTTAGTGATGCGATGGGTTTGTTGTTTTCGTGGGGTTTTTGAAATATAATTTACATACCATAAAATTTACCCTTTTAAATAAGTGAATATATTTGGTTTTTACTACATTCACAAGGTGTGCAACCATCACCACTATGTAATTACAGGACATTTTCATTACCTAAAAACAAACTCCATACCCATTAGGAGTCACTCCTTCCTCCTAGTCCCTGGCAACCAATAATCGGCTTCCTGTCTTGATGGATTTGCCCGTTCTAGGCAGTTCACATAAATGGAATCCCACAACATAGAAGCTTTTGTGTCAGACTTCTTTCACCTAACATATTTTCAAGATTCATCCATGATGTAGATGCAACAGTTCTTCATTCCCTCTGACTGCCAAATACTACCCCGCTGGGTGAATATACGTTTATTTATCCACTCATCAATTGATGGACCTTTGAGCGGCTTCCGCTTTCTGGCTATTATGAATCGTGCTGCTATGAACATTCATGTACAAGCTGGTGTGCAGACATAAGTTTTCATTTCTCTTGGGTATGTACATAGGAATGGGATTGCTGAGTCATATGGTGACTCTCTATATTTGAACTTCTAGGAACTGCCAGACTTTTCCACGGTAGCTGCACCATTTTACGTTCCCCCCAACCATCTGTGGGGGTCCTAATTTCTCTACATCTTCACCAAAACTTGTACATCTTATTGACCACAGCCATTCTTGTAGGTGTGAAGGCGACACAACGATACAAATCTCACTGTAGTTTAGATTTGCCCTTCCCTGATGATCATGTTGAGCAGCCTTTCATGTGCTTATCAGTCATCTGCACTACAGAAACATTATTCAGATTCTTACTTGGGTTGCCCTTTTATTATTGGAGTATAAAAGTTCTTTTATATGGTCTAAATACAAGTCCCCAGATCCATGATTTGAACAGGTCTCTCATCCTGTGGGCTGTCTGTTCACTTTCTTAGTAGTATCCTTTAGTGCACCCAAATTTTTCATTTTGATGAGATTCAATTAATTTTTTTCTTTGGTTGCTGATCTTTTTCAATTCTATTAATACACAGTTGTTTCCATGGAGAATGCACTGTAATGACTAATCAGCCAAGTATCTTCCTCAATTTTGTTACAAGAGTGATATAGTAAGCTGCTTATTCAGTTAGCGTGTCTGGTCTCATTTCTCCCTTAGAAAAGAATAAGTGGTTGTAATTCCCTTCATAGAAAGGAAACAGATCGAGGCTTTCAGATTATGGACTGTAACTCTTTATCTCAGAGAGTACAACTGGGAATATAATCCTGAATGTCTGGGTGCTTAACTGGAACCTCTGCTGCCCAACAGCCCCCACCTCCAGGCCTCCATGGGGCTCCAGCTCCACCTCCTCTTCTGGTCCCCGAATGTGGCCACCCCTCGAGGCTCAGTCTCCACAGCTCACTCTACAGGCCTCCCAGGCCTTCTCAAAGCTCGCACTTTAGCTACATCAGTCGTTATCTCGCTCCGCCTCTGGGCCTCTCCGCCCAGACATCACACCTTTGAAGCTTCGTATGTCTGCGGCAGAGAAGCACCTTCTCTTCTAGCCGCTCACCCCGGACTGTACGTCTATATTCTCCGACTCACCCTGCTTCAAACCTCAGAGTCTCCTTTGACTCTTCCTTCTCCCGCTCCCCCACGTCGAAGCGGCCCACCCTGCCAGCCTCTGACCCAGCACGGTCCTCCCTCCACCAATCCAGCCCTACGGCACTGCCACACTGCTCCTCCCTGCGTGCCCGTTTCACCCCCTTACTGCTCTGCTCCAATCCCATTAAATGCTCCCTGTTCCCTAACGGCTAAACCCTGACACTCAAAGCCCTCCATAATCTGACCCAATCTGTCCTTCCTACCTCATCTCCTACTTCTCTCACCAACCCTCCGCTCCAACTGTACCATGCTAACCCACTGCTTCCGACACGTCCTGTGTTATCCCCACCTCTACACGGTTGCACATCCTGTCCCTCCTCCCTGGCCCGCCCCGTCTCTTTCACCTACCAGTCACCCTTCCTTCAGGTTAATCCCACTCCCTTCACTAACCGGCCCCCCCTTCATTCATTTCTGAAGCACCTGTCTCTACCATTTCCTTGACCCTCTATCATTGATCCCAGTTGCTCACATGAGATACATTCCTGTTCCCAATCCCCATGTCCCCCCTCCAAACGTATAAATACTGAGCACCCACAGTGGGCCAGACACTCTGCTAAGCATCAGTTGCAATGAAGTGGGAGGGGAGACAAAAGTTCTGGGAGTGCCTCACGGGACTCAGGGGCAGGCCTAAGGGGTTAGTAATGATTAAAGAATTATATTCAACAAATGTGCCCTTTAGACTGTGCTACATTCTATAAAGGAAAATACTGAGTGCTAGGAAAGCACATAACAGGGAGAAAAGGCCCTCAGTAAGTTGTTCAGGGAAGGCTCTGGAGAAGGAGAGAGAAGTTCTTCTTTGGGTATCCTGCCTTCTCTCTCTACATGTCCCAAGTTCCTGGACACAGGCCCTGCCTCATTTGCCCTCTTTTTAGTTTTAGCACATTGCATAACAGGTGAAGGAGCCCATGAGTGACTCTGGTAGAGGAAGGGGAGGATTCTGGAGCAGAAAAGCACCTCATCTAGAAACTGAGCCAGAGTTGGAACACGCTGGGAGACAGCCCTGGGTTCAAATCCCAGCCCTGCCACTCATAAGCTCTGAGCACATTACTTGGACCTCTCTGTTCCTCATCTAGGAACCAGGACTACCCATCTCCCTCACGAATGGCCATGAAGGCTACGTGTGAGTATACACAGAAAGCCCTACGCAGGCCTAGTGCGTGGAAGCACCCAATAAACGGCTGCCGCCATCGTTACCGTTATTTATGTTACTATTACAGGACTCAAAGGCAGGAAGCGAGCTTTGCCAATTGTGTGTCAGGTCACCAAATACGGGCCAACTCCCTACTAAGACTTCTGAGTCTGCATCTTCTATGGTCTACAGCAGAGATGAGCCCAGAAGGGTTTCCCCTGAAAGCACGAAGGCTCTTGCCAGTCTGTGGAACTATCCCAATTTGCTCTGCTTGAGGTCTGGTTTCTTGCTCTGACTGACCTTAGGCTGTAAGGCCCCAGGAATCTGAGGCAAAAGAGAGGTTAAGGCCAAAGGTCATCATGGCCACTTCCTAGTTTGGCTGGCACTTATCTATAAGTGGAAACACAAAAGAAAGCTTCATCTTTCCAAGTCTGGCATCCCTCCTCTCCTTCCGTCTCCATCTATCCTCTTCAGACGGGGGGCAAGAGGGCAGTACAGGGCGCACCAGGCAGAAGAGTAGCCCGCCAAACATGTCCAAGTCCTAATTCTCGGAACCTATGAATGTCAAGTTAATAGCAAAGAGAAATTAAGGCAGCAGATAGGATTAAAGCTGCCGTTCACCTGACTGTAAAACAAGGGGATTTTTCCTGGGTTATCTAGGTGAGCCCTGCGATTACATGTAAACATGGAAGAGGGGGCAGAAGTCTATGTGACAATGAGAAGATAGGAGAAAGACTCAACAGGCCACCGGTGGCTTCAAAGATGGAAAAAGGGCCACGAGCCAAGAAATGTGAGCACCCCCTAGAAGCTGGAAAAGGCACTAAGATGGAATTTCCCCTAGAGCTTCCAGAAAGGAATTCAGTCCTGCTGAAATCTTAATTTCAGCACAACGAGACCCATTTTGGACTTTTGCCCTCCAGAACTGTAAGATAATAAATCTGTTGTTTTAAGCCACTAAGTTTGTGGTCATTTGTTACAGAAACAATAGGAACCCATATACAGAGCTAATGCAAATAAATATAAATATACTGTTCTCTCCCTGGGGCTTCAGGACTTCAGACATAGTGCCCAGAATCAGCGTGGGGGCAGCCATGCTACCACCTTTTACACAATAAGCTTTAATAAAAGGATGCTTAAAATACTTTTTAAAAACCACTGGTGCAGTAGAAAGCCTGGGGTCAGACAGAGCTTGATCCTGTTCACCAGCAAAGTGATCCTTCCGTATTCTCCTTAACCCCCTGGGGCTCAGGTCCTCATCCATCAAAATCAGGATGCCTACCTCACAGGGTTGTCATGAAAATTAAATGGGGCAACGGGAATGACAGAGCTCGGCCCAGAGGAAGCAGTCAGTAAACAGCTACTCTTCCAGCCTCCGTCCTTCTACAAAGTCTTCCCTATGGGGCGCCTGGGTGGCTCAGTTGGTTGAGCATCAGACTTCAGCTGAGGTCATGATCTCACAACTCTTGAGTTCGAGCCCCACAGTGGGCTCTGTGCTGACAGCCTGGAGCCTGGAGCCTGGAGCCTGGAGCCTGGGGCCTGGGGCCTGGGGCCTGGAGCCTGCTTCGGATTCTGTGTCTCCCTCTCTCTCTGCCCCTCCCCCGCTCATTCTCTGTCTCACTCTGTTTCTTGAAAATAAACATTTAAAAAAAACTTTTTTTTTTTTTTAAATAATTAGGCACAATCACAGAATATCCTATGTCATTCCTCTCCCCTTAAAGGGATCAAGAGGAGCACAATCCCACCTCCCTCAATCCACCCAAGCAGGCAGACTCAGGTTGGGGTTCCATTCACTCATTCAGCAAATCTTTACCATATGGACAGGTCTGAGACAGTGAGCAGAACGGACTGGTCTCCACCTTCATGGAGCTTACATGCTAGCAGAAGAGATGTTCATCAAATGCCAAGCAAATACACTGCCCCATCAGGGAGAGCTACGAGGGAGAGATGCGTGGACTGCAAGTGACAGGTTGGAGGGTGGAAGTGATCTAGCCAGGAGGTCAGAGGCTTTGTAGAAAACAAGTGAGCTGAAGAACGATTAAGCATTGACATTAAACATTAATCGGAAGAACGATTAAACATTAACTTGATGACAGAGGGAAGAGAATTCCAAACAGAGATATAACAACAGAAAGGCCTGATGGTGGAAGGGAGGGAGGCCCAAATAAAAGAAGGCCAGCATGGCTGAGGAGCAGAGAAAATGGGGAAGCAAGGAAAGCAGGGGTGGGGGGTGGGGATGACTCTCCGATTCAACTGGATGGGTAATACATGCTATTCGCCAAAACAGGAAGCACTGGAAGAGGGCCACACCAGGAATGGGGAGGTCACGAGGTCAATTTTGGACATGTGGGGTTTAGGGTACCTTTGGGGCATCCAAGCAGAGCCATGACCTGGGCATTTGGATATACAGGATATGTTAAGTCTGGAGTTTATAGGTAACCTCTGCACTAGAGGTGTAAACATGGCGGTCACGTGTGAACAAGAAGTAACTGAAGCAGGGATGGGGCCTGGGTGAGACCACCCACTAGAGAGAGAGAGAGAGAGAGAGAGAGAGAGAGAGAGACAGAGAAAAGGGGCCTCTGACAAACACTTAACACCCAAGAGCTGGAAGGTGACTATAAAGGCGGTTGGAAGGAGCACTCCGAGAAGTAAGGAGTTACGTTATCTAAGGGTGCAGAGAGTACCCAGGAGGAAGAAGCGGTCAACATCATCTAACATAAGACTCCTTAAGATGCCACCTGACTGATGGGACCCTGCCTGCCCAGCTGGGTGACCATACTGGCAAGGCCTGATATCCACGAGGTGAGGCCTATTAGATATTCTCCTTGAGGGCCCTGGGAAGTGACCCAGATATTAGAGGCTCAACTACTAACGGCTTCCTAGGAAAAAACAAACAGAAGAGCAGAGACCCATTACCTCCAATGTCCTGGCCTCAGGAACTGGCTCAAACCGGAGTACAGAAAAGAGCGGATACTGGCCTGGACACCTCCTCTGTCCCAAGGCTGGTTAAATATGTATAGCTTTAGAACTAGGGCAATACCTGAGACCTGACACTGGGGTGCAGGACAGAGGGGCTCCTCCTCTCCTGCAGGTCCCCAGGTGGCCAGGCGCCTGGACTGGGGCCTCCAGCTATAGCAGAGCACCATTTTCCAGCCCTTCTGCCCCCAGTACTGAACCCACTCACCTGGTAAGATTCCTGGACCTTGTACTCCGTCTGCCTCCTTTTCTTGCTCGTCTGCCCGCTCTGAGTTCTCAACCACCTGATCCAACTCCTCACTCAGCTAAAGGGGGGAGACAAAGAGAGCAAACCAGTCAGCCACATCAGCCTTGCTGAGGAGGGCTAGAATGAGAAAGCAGAAGCTTCCTCTCACTTAACTGTCTCTCTCTCTTTCTCTCTCACACACACACAATCACATGATGGAGGGGGTGTTATACCAATTCTACAGATTAGGACACTGAAGCTCGGAAAACTCACGTTAACTTCCCGTATGTTCGTTTCCTAGGGCTGCCCTATCAAAGCACCACAAACTGGGTGCCTTAAGAATTAACAGAAGTTTATCCCCGCACAGTTCTGGAAACTAGAAATCTGAAATCAAGGTGTTGGCAAGGTTGGTTCCTTCTGAGGGCTGTGAGGAAGAATCTTTTCCATGGTCTCCTAGCTTCTGGTAATGGCCAAGCCTTGGTGTTCCTTGGCCTATAGAGGCCTCTCCTCTCCAAGCTCTGCCTCCATCTTCATATAGAGTTTGGGAAGTGCATCTCTGTGCTGTCTCCACAAGGTCAGCTACTTATAAGGACACCATATTGGATTAGGGCCCACCCTACTCCAGTATGACCTCATCTTCACTAATTACATCTGCAATGACCCTACTTCCAAATAAGGACACTCTCTGAGGTACTAGGGGTTAGCACTCCCCACACATCTTTTTGGAGGGACACAATTCAACCACAACACTTTCCTTGGCCACAGAGCCAGAAGTCAAATCCAAGTTGGTCTAGTTCCAAAACCGATGATCTTAACGGCTTCCCAGAGGAGGAGGAAACACAGCTAAGAGTCTGCTGACAGAAGGAAACAGTGAAGTTGGTGTCAGAGCTCTCCAGGACACTGGCTCAAGTCCACCGACTCAGGCTGCGAATGGCAGGAAAAAAAATGGGGAAGGTGGTCCATCCCAGAAACAGATATTGATCAGCAGCCTGACAACAGGCAGCTTCAACCTCACCTCATCAGTGCTCTCACCTGTCAAATGGGGGAAATGAGCCACCGAGAAGGGCAGGCAGAGGATACAGTAACAAACAATTCTTCATAGGACTGAGGAGGAGGGGAAGAGAGATGAAGACCAGAGTTTAAAGGACCTAACATTGAATTGGGAGGGAAGGGAAAGGGATTGCTTTCCTAAATATTTTCTTAGGCTCACAGTGTCAACACTTAAGGTCTCAAACGTTTTAATTAAAAATTAATATCCAAGAAACTTGGGTTAAAATAAAACTCTTATGTATCTATTGTTCTTCCATCTCCTCCCCTCTTTTTAAAAATTTTTTCTGATGGGGGGTGAGGGGCAGAGATAGAGAGGGAGAGAGAGAATCACAAACAGACTCCACACTGTCAGTGCACAGCCCAACACGGGGCTCAAACCCGTGAACCATGAGATCATGACCCAAGCCAAAGTTGGACACCTAACCAACCGAGCCACCCAGGTGCCCCTAATTTTATTAAGTGATCTCTATCCCCAAGGAGGAGCATGAACTCACAAGCCTGATATTGAAAATCGCATGATCGGGGCACCTGGGTGGCGCAGGCGGTTAAGCGTCCGACTTCAGCCAGGTCACGATCTCACGGTCCGTGAGTTCGAGCCCCGCGTCGGGCTCTGGGCTGATGGCTCGGAGCCTGGAGCCTGTTTCCGATTCTGTGTCTCCCTCTCTCTCTGTCCCTCCCCCGTTCATGCTCTGTCTCTCTCTGTCCCAAAAATAAAATAAACGTTGAAAAAAAAAAATTTTTAATAAAAAAGAAAATCGCATGATCTACCAACTAAGCCAGCCATGGACCTTCATCTCCTTTTTCATGCCTCCACTCCTGCCCATTAGAATCAGGTAAAATCTCCAGTGTAAAGTCCTCCAAGCCCACAAGAAAAGAAAACCAACAAGTAGGAGAGGGCTGGGAGGCTGGAGAAGACACCATGACATACAGGTAGTGGGGACACATATCAAGAGATCACCAGAGCCCTCGCTGGCCAAAGAGAAAGAAGGATGTTAGTCTGAGAAGGCCCAAAGTTCTTTGATCCAAGCCTCACCCAGGTTCAGCCTAACCCAGATAGCAACATGCTCCCAACCCAGCTCCCTTCCGGACTACCTGCAGCCCCATCCCCAAAGCCAAAATCTCCCTTCAGCAAAGAAACCCAACTCAGAGCTAGTTAGACTCCTAACTCAAAGGTCCACTCCCAGAACGACCCAGGCAAGAGAGTTGGGCCACCCTCCGGGAGGCCTCCTTCCAAAGAAGGCAAGAGACAGGGACTTCAAAACGAGCCACTGAAGAAGGTAAAGGGAAGGGCCCTTCCAGTGTCTTCCATCTTGGGGGTGCCCTCAAATAGAAAGTGACTTTACCTTTGGCCTTGCCAAGTAACTGTCTGCATTTTAATAAACGTTTCAGGAGCCCTACTAGGAAAGGCGATACTGCAGGTTACATATGGATGGTGAGGGACATGGTCCTACAAATCAGGACCCCAAAGCTCCCTAGAAGCAGGAGCCACCCACGTCCTGTGAACAAGAACTATCATCCACTGAGAGGTCCCTCTCTGCCAAGCACTGACCCAAGCACCTTCCATATACCAACTCATTGAACTCTCACAACCCTGTGAAATAGGAACTATCATTACCTTCCTTTGCAGAGGAAGAAACCTGAGGCTCAGAGAAGTGACTTGACAAATGGCCAGAAGCAGAGCAGGAGAGGAACATGGGCTCCCCAACTTCAAAACAGTATTTACGCACTATGCTCTACTCCCTGTGAACCTGAAAGCTTTCAGAGGAAAGACACAACTCATTCCTCTGGATTCCTTCACAGGCTAGGGCATGGAATCTAGGGGCCACAGAATCCCAACACAGGTTAAAATCCATCTGGCTCCTTTGGATAAAGGAGACTGTGGGGAGAAAGATAGAAATGTGTCCCAAAGTCAGATTCCAGACCAGGTCCTACACTAAAAAAATAGCAAGCCTTAGGCAAATCTCATCTGCCTCCAACTCAGGTGGAGGTTCCCCTTCCACTGTAGGGCTAAGCCATCTGCTTTTATATTATTTATATAATCCACACAGTATCATTTACAAAGAGAGGAATGTACACCAATGTTGGTCAGTATTGATCAAAACAGCAGGAAGTACATATGAGAAGGACAGGCAGAATGCTAGACTGATCTGGGAAGTCAGTCTCCATGGAACATGAGGGACTTAAGATCCCTCCTTGAATAAGGGAGGGGATTTTGACCAATGGGGACTGAGAAGAAGTTAAAGAAAAAGAAATGGTGTGAGAATGCGCATAGGGACAGGAAAGTCGGAGCACATTTTTAAAGAGTGAATTTCCAGTGTGATCAGAACACAGATAGGTGAGATGAGAAGTCAGGGATGCTGAGCTGTGCAGTGCTCCCGAAGCTTGCTAAGAAATTTGGACTGTTCAGGGTAGATCAAGGGCAGCACCAGGTGTTTGTAAAAAGGAATGTTCTGGGATCAAGGCAGGGCCTCAAAGCAAATCTGCACAGCCTAGGGGACACCAAAGGGAGAGATGGTAACACAGCATCTCACTCAGGTGGTCAGAGCAGACACAGAACACAAACCTGAGGACTGAAGATGTGTAACTGAACCTACAAATGAGGGGACGACCGTGCGGGGTGGGGGAAGGGGGGATGATCACCAGAGATGACCAGAGTGTAAGACCTAAGAGGAGGAGGAGGAGGAGGAGGAGGAGAGCAGTTTACTAGTTCGAGTAAGTCAGGAGGACTCAGGAAGCCTGAGGAAAAGCTGAAACCGCCTGTAGCTCGGACAAACAAGAAAGAGACAAAGCTGGAAAAGTGATAGTTAAAGTAGTGGGAGGAGGTGAGAGTGAAAGGAAAACGGAGCGCGGCGAGCAACAGCTAGATAGGCGAAAGCACCTTTTCAAAGTTAGGCGGCCACCGAACAAGCTGTAATTATCCCTGTCATGTACCACGAAGCCCTGGGCTTGCAGAGGGGCTAATGCTCCCAGCGCATCTGTTCCAGCCGGGAGGAGGGCGCCGTGCCTCCACTTGCAAAGAACAGCCGAGGTCAAGTGCGGCCGGCGCGCTGCTGCCTGGGTCGGACGCCGTTTCAATCATTCACCTGCTGGTTCCGGCTCACGGCTCGGGGGCCCCGGCTCCATCCCGCGCCGGCAGCATCCGGAGGAGGCTCTGCGCCCCGCTTCCTTCCTGCTCCGAGGCTCCTCCGCACGCGGGGACCCCTCCCCCGCCGCACTCCTCGGAAAGCTCACTCGACCTGCCCGGACGCCCCCCCCCCTCCGCCGCCCAGACCGCGGGACCCCGCTCCTGCGCCCCGCGGGAAACTTTACTTCCGCCCCCACTGCTTTGTACCTCCTGGTAGGATGTGGAGAGCTCCTGCCGGATCATGGCACTGACCCGAGCTAAGCCACACCTGGCACCGCCACAGCGCGGGAGAAGCCGCGAGGCGAGCACCGCGTCCAGGGCGCCTGAAGCAGCCGGCTCTGCCAGGCGAAACCGGTTCGGAGGTGCGGCCCCGAGACCAGGCGGGGCGGAACTTGGCGCATGCGCCTCCCCCCCCCCGCCCGCCTCTGGAGACCCCGAAAGGTTGCTGGGAAATGTAGTTCTGGGCGGGGGGGGCCCCTCTCAGCAACTTTGGAGCTGAGAAGCCTGCGCGTTACCCAGACCAGGCGTTAGACGCACGTGCTCGCTTCCTGTCTCACTTCCTCTGTTTGTGGGAGGAGGAGGGAGGGAGAAAAGGAGTAGAAAGTGGAATGAGGGGTAATTAAGTCCAACGAGTGAGGGAGCCTAATCTATAACTCCAAGAGGCAGTCTGGTGGTTTATAACCATTAATAAATGTCTGCAGAGCACTTTGTATGTTACAAAGCGCTTTCACTCATATAATGCCATGATCCTGCAAGGAACCCTGTACGCAGGACATTTTTCTTCCTGTTTTACGGATGAAGAAACAGGTACCTTGTTTCGGACAGGATTTGGGGACGGGAGTAATGAAGTGAAGATTATTTGATCCAGGATCAGACTACAGAATCCAAGTGCTTTCCATTATTCCTAGGGTAGACACTTGGGAGTCGAGACTTCTCGGTTCTTGTCCTGGCTCTGCCCCTCTCCGACAGGTCTTGTAATACAAACCTCTTCTCTTTGCCTTAGAATGCAACGCCTAAACCCTGCCCTGCTAACAGTGCCTTAATGAGAGCCTAAATAGATTATGTAGCAAAACCCAAAGGTGCTGTTCACCACAGCAGAAGCCTCTTTGTCCTGAGTGTGGTGGAGAATACGGCGTTTGCCCTGTAGCAGGGTGGATCTGAGGACCACATCTTCCCCTCCTCCTACTGCCTGAACTGCTATTTTGTGTGGCCGCCCTGGGCTGATTGGTGGTGAGGCAAATAGAGGTTGCTTATGCCGCCGTGAATGCTGCTCTGTGTCCCGGGCAGCTGCAGATCTGCAACCGCCTGCACGCAGGCCACTCAATGCCTCTTCCCTCTTCAGTGTCAACCACAGTAGCACCAACCACATCAAAGTACCCTGGACATCCAGAGTGTTAGTAGTGGGAGGAGGCCCTCTCACCTCTTCTGACCACCCTCCCCTATCCTGGGTTCCCTGATCTTGCATCTTCAAATGGGACGATATATGTAATACCTTACACATGGTAGGTACTCAACAATGTTCAATTTATGAATGGAACACTTATTCCAGCTATTTCATTTAACAGTTGTTTGCAAATGCAAATAACTACAAACAACTTGTTAAATTCCTAACTGTATTAATGCAAGGGTGGCTGATAGAACAAGTCATACCATCATAGAATTTTAGAGCTGGAAGGAACCAGAAAAATCTAGTCCAGACCCATCATCCCTCTCTACTCTTTGTTGCTATGACCAAACCGGGAAATTACAGATTCCCACATTTGAAGGAGATGCTAATATAATATTTAACACGGTTTAACAAATACAGTGCTGGGCACTGGAATACAGAAATAAATGGGGTACTCCAAGAACCTTGCCCTTCTGGCTCCTTCTGCTAGAATGGAGAAGCCATGAACACATAGATAGAATTTTCCAGACCAGTAGTCCCCAAGTCCTCTCCTCCCATTCTCTCATGAGCACACACAGATCAGACTTTCATCGTCTCCACTCCACTGAAATATGCTTGTCAAGGTCACAATTGACCTCAGAGGTGTCAAATAAGATGACCATTTCTTCATCCTCCTCTTTTTTCCTCTTATTTTTTTTTTCTGGTGAGGTTTTGTTTGTTTGTTTTTGTATAGTTGTAACACAGTGTTACATTATTTTTTAGCTGTTCACCATAGTGATTCAAGAAGTTTATAGGTCATGCCATGCTCATCACAAATGTAGCTACCTTCTGTCACCATACAATGCTATTACAGTGTCATTGACTATATTCCCTTTGCTGTACCTTATTCCTGTGACTTATTCATTCTGGAACTGTATCTCCCATTCACCTTTCCCCATTTTGTCCATCTCCTCTAGCAACCATCAGTTTCTTCTCTGTATATACAGGTCTGGTTCTGCCATTTGTTTGTTTATTCCTTTGTTTTGTCAGCTTCATCCTCAGCCTTAGCTGACCCTCTCCTCCCTATCTACTTTCCTCCCCTGGCTTCCAGCACCCCACCTGTTCCCACTCTGCCTCCCACTTCACTCACTGCTCCTTCTCAGCTTCCTTTGCTTATTTCTCCTCATCCCCTCAACTCTCCAGGATGGCATTCCCAAGCTAGGTCTCTGATCTCCCTTCAACTCACTCCCTAGGGGGCTAGAGAAGTGGGCTCCTCTCCAGTCTCATGCTCTGAATTACCATCTATATCCTAAGGATTTCTGTTTGAGTTGAACTGTGTCCTTCAAAAAGATATGTCAAAGTCCTAACCCCTGGTACCTCAGAATGGGACCTCATCTGGAAATAGGTTGTTGCAGATGTATTAGTTAAGATGAGGTCATACGAAGTAAGGTGATGCCTCATCTATTACGACTTGTGTCCTTGCAAAAAAATGGAAGACGGTGTGAAGATAGACACACAGGGAGGATGCCCTGTTGTGGCAGAAACGGAGATCACAGTGACGTAGCTGCCAACCAAGGTGGCTTTAATCATTTGCCTGTAAGCAGCAGGTGAAAAAAATTTCACATAAGGCAGAGACTGCCTCTTGGCTGGGTTTCCAGTGGATTTAGTCAAGAGGAGGTACCTCTGGGAGATTGGAGAGAGTCAGGGCAAGGGAGAAGCCAGAGTTTTTCTTTCCCTTGTTCGCTGCTCCTGGCAGCTTCCCTTCCATGGTTCCAGCCCCTGATGCAAAGGCTTCTTGTGTTTCTAGCTTCAGCCAGGTGACCCAGGCCCCCAGACTCTAATACCAACACCTCTTCCCTTCTAAGGGTAGGTTGTTGTTAATCTCCTGCTGTTTCTAATCTTCAGATCACCTCAGGGTTTCTTCCCAGCCTCTTCCATCCCCTGTGTAACCAGCTTTCTTATTACAGTCATTCTGTTTCATTTAGAATAATTTGTATTCTCCTTGAAGGTGACTGATTCATTTGGGAAAAAAGAATCTGGGGTCAAGTAGGGAAAGGCAATCAGAGGAATATCTGGAAAAATCCAAGGATATATGAGCATGCTATGAAATCATACAATTATACACAGCGGTCTCAGGGAGGGGAAGCTGGATTGGATCAGTAGAAGTTACATGGAGTATCTTTTGGCTCAAAAAAGTCACTAACAAATAGAACTGTAGAGAGAGAAAGGGCCCAAGCAGAGAAGCAGCACACTCTATGCCAGAGATGTTATTAAGGAACATGATGCACCAGGAAGGGGATGATACTCTATTCAAGGGCTTAAAAGGGCCTCTTCTAACCTGGAGATCCTGTGACAGTGTAACAGATACTGAGCGCCGCAGCTTACACAGACTTTCACATCCATTCTCATTTTTAGTTTCAACACTATTCTATCAAGGAAGCAGGCTGGTATATTACATGCATAAATTGAGATTCAGAGGGTTTGTGATGGATCCTGTTCAGGTCACTCTATACTAGAAGCTCCTGTTGAATAAGTAAATGTATGAAAACTTGGTGCCGTCCCTGAGGGAAGGTGCAGCCTGATGGTCAAGGGGAAGACTCTGGGAGGGGGCCTGGGTTTGAATCTTGGCTCAGCCACCCATCTGTGACCTTGGGCAAGGTATTTAAGGTCTCTGCACTTCAGTTTCATCGTCTGTAAAATGGGTGACAGTTCTTACTTCATAGAGTGAGGATTAAATGAGCAAACACTAGTAAAAGTGCTGAGTCAGCACTTGGCACACTAAGCCCTTCTTTGGTTTCCTTTGCTAGTTCTCCCACCCACAAAATGTTGGTGGGGCCCAAAAACTCAGTCCTTGGTCCTCTCCACCTTCCTATCCACCTGCATGTCTTTGATGATCCAACCCATTCTGTGGCTTTATTTTTTTTTTTTAAGCTCATTTATTTTAGGGGGAGAGAGAGAGAGAGAGAGAGAGAGAGAGACTGGGAAGGAGAGCGCAAGCAGGGAAGGGGCAGCAAGAGAGACAGGAAGAGAGAGAGAGAATCCCAGGCAGACTCTACCATGTCAGTGCAGAGCCTGACATTGGCCTCCGTCTCATGAACTGTGAGATCATGACCTGAGCCAAAATCAAGAGTCTGACGTATAACTGACCGAACCACCCAGGCGCCCCTTCTGTGGCTTTAAATACAACCTATATATATGCCAGTGATTCCATGATTTATATCTTTAGCCTGGAGCACTTTCTTAAAATCCAGACTTATGGCCGACTGTCAATTTGCTACTTCTACTTAGATGTCTGTGTGTCCTCAGACTGAACAAGCCTGATCTTGAGCTTCTCTCCCTGCACCCGCTCTTCTCACCATCTCTCCTTATCCCTGAAAGTGCCAGCTGCATCCTTCCAGTTACCAAGGCCAGAACCCGCGGGGTCATCCTTGACTCTGTTCTGTCTCTCAGACCCCTTGTCTCCTCTCATATGTCAGCAAATCCTGTCAGCCTCACCTTCAAACCACATCTGCGACCCACTCACTTCTCACCACCTCCCCTGCCAGCACTCTGGCGCAAGCCGCTGTCACCTCTGGCCCAGTCACCGGATTACTGCGGCGGCTTCCTGTTCTCAACACAACAGCAGTCATTCCACTAACATCCTAACTCATCCCTGTGCTCCATGCACTCAGCATGGAAGCCAACATCCTTTAAAAATAAGCTGGGGGTGCTTGGGTGGCTCAGTCGGTTAAGCATTCCAACTTCGCCTCAGGTCACGATCTCGCAGTTTGTGGGTTTGAGCCCGCGTCAGGCTCTGTGCTGACAGCTCAGAGACTGGAGCCTGCTTCTGATTCTGTGTCTCCCTCTCGCTCTGTGCCCCTCCTCCACTCGAGCTCTGTCTCTCTGTCTCTCTCAAAGTAAACAAATAAGCTGTAAGGCCCCACAAAACGTGCCCCCCACCTCCATCCCCTTTACTCTTTGACCTCCCAGACCTTATCTCCTTCACCTCTTCCATCCCACTGTTTCTCCAACAAGCAGGGCACTCTCCTTCCTCAACATTTATGCACCTGCCTTTCCCTCTGCAGGGAAGGCCCTCCCCCCTTAGCTACCTCCCTCACTTCCTATAGATGTTTATACAAATACCACCTTCTCAGTGGGGCCTTCCCTGGTCAGCCTATTTAAAATTGTAGTCCCCAGGGCAACCTGGGTGGCACAGTCAGTTAAGCAGCCGACTTTGGCTCAGGTCACCCATCTCGTGGTCGCTGAGTTCAAGCCCTGCATCAGGCTCTGTGCTGACAGTGTGGCACCTGCTTACGATTCTTTCTCTCTCTCTCTCTCTCTCTCTCTGCCCTTCCTCCCTGCTTGTGCTCTCTCAAAATAAATAAACTTAAAACTAAAATACAATACAATTGCATCCCCCAATGCTCCCCATCCCTTTGCCCTGCTTTACTTTCCTCCCTAGTATTCACCCTCTAATATACAACGTATGTATTTTATTCTTGTCTATTTTGCCTACAGAATGTAAGTTCCACGTGGGTTGTGGATCTCTCCTGTTCAGCAGTGTGTTCCCAGTGAGCTGGTACGTGGAGGCCCTCAGTAAGGATTTGATGAATAAATTAATGAAGGAATCTTTGCACAAATGTTAGCTATTGTTATTTCAGGGCGGATCTGTGCCATGCCCCACCCTCCCTTTACAAAAACCCCCTTGCGGACTCGAACTTTAAACACAACTGGGAAGGAAAAGAAATTGGCCAGAAGTAAAAGGGATTCTTTTCAAAGATATTTATTTTTAAGTAATCTCCACCCCCACAGTCCACACACGAGCTCACAAGCCTGAGATCAAGAGTCACAGGCCCCACCGACCGATCCAGGCGGGCATCCGGTCCCGGTTTATACATACACCTTTCTACGTGTCGGAATTTGGGGCTGTGTCATCCACGTACCCACTCAAGGAGCTACTACTGTTGCTCAGCTTGCAGGCCGGGCTGGGGAGTCAGGAACCTCGGGTTACACCCGGGGCTCCCCGCCTCCAGCGGCGCGGTCCCGAGGGCGCGGGGCGGGGCAGGGCGGGCGCGCGCGGGGCGGGGCGGGGTTCCGGGGCCGAGGCGCGGGAGCGCGCGGGTCCCGGCCGCCCAGGCTGCCCCAGCCCAGCTCCGCGCGCGCACCATGGCGGGCCCCGCGCCCGGGCGGCGGCTGCGGCTGCGGCCGCTGGCAGCGCTGGCCCTGCTCCTGGCGCTGGCCCCGGGGCTGCCCGCAGCCCGGGCCGGGCAGGCGCCGCGCCCCGCCGAGCGGGGGCCCCCGGTGCGGCTCTTCACGGAGGAGGAGCTGGCCCGCTACGGCGGGGAGGAGGTGAGCGGACGGGAGGCCTCGGGGGAGGCGCGGGCCCCCGAGCCGGGCGCGAGGCCTGCGAGCTTCCTGGCCCCGGGGCCGACGGCGGCGCAGCGACACGGGGAGTCCTCCCCGGTCAGGGCGCCCCGCTTAGCCCCTGCGTCGAGCCCGCACACCCCGCCCCGCGCTGCCCCCTCCCTGCCGGCCAACGGCCCCGCTGGGACGTGTTGCGGCCCGTGGTCCGTCCATGAACCTCGGAACTTTTGGGATTTTTGTGTTAGCGTCAGCTGGGGGCAGATACTTATGCCGATTCTTTGGGGCGAGTGGTGAGGGAGGGAGGGAAGTAAAACATGCTTGCTGGGTTAGGTGGGAACAGGGGCTGGCCCAGGGATGAGCCAGGCTTCCCTACACTGTTTTCCTGCCCCGACTCCTCAAACCCACTTGTAGTGCCTGTGCCCTTGGGGCTGAGCAGAAGCTGGGGGAGAGGGCCGAGCGGGAGATCGGAGGTTAGAGACAAAGACCGCCCCCACCCCAACACACCCACTTCAGTTAGTAGTCTGGAGATGTCCAGGAAACTCTTCACAGTCACCCGTCTGTTTGGGCTGCTGGGGCCCAGTGTAATGCCTGCGGAGAGTGAGAATAATACTGCACAGAAGGGCCACAGCGGGGCCGATCTGGCAGTGAGGGGAACAGTTTGGTGGGGAGATCACTGTGCCATAACATGTCAGCGTTGATCGGAACCGACCTCCTGCTTTTACGCGTGAGGAAACCGAGGCGTGCCACTAGTTAGTGATAGAACAAGGAAGGGACCCAGTGTCCTCTTGTTAAAACCCTCCAGCCTGGGCTCCCTAACTCTGTTAGCTAGCCTTAGACTAGGTTCGCAGGGGAGTCAGAAACCTGGCCCTCAGGAGGTGATGCTAGTTTGAATATCACTGTAAAGAGATGTTGGTTTCAAGCCTGAGTGGAAGAGAACACAGAGGGATGTGACTAGATGCTAAGGGAAGCATCTTTCAGGGCGCCAGGGAACCGGATGATACAGGATCCAGGAACCCGTGCAGAAAAAAAGTGAACAGGCCTGCTCTCCTTAGAAAGGCCTGCTGGCAAGAGTGGCTCTTGGCTGGTGTCTGGAATTTCAGGGTGTTCCACACTTCCCTAACAGTTAAGGGTGGCTCAATCTGCGCTTTTTATACAGTGTATTTATGTGGAACACACTAGGCAGAGAAGGCCTACATGGCTAGCTGCCAGTAAAAACCTTGGGCTCTAAGTGTCTAATGGGTTTCCCTGGGCAGAAACATCACAAGCGTATTGCTGTGTTGTATTGCGGGAGGAAGAGTGCATTGTGTATTACCCTTCATGGGGAAGGGAGAACATAAGGAAGTCTGCACATGGATTCCTCTAGACTCTACCTCTGTCCTTTTCTCTTATGATCTGGCTGTGTATCCTTTTATATGGCTTTAATAAATCTGAGCTCTGAGTACAACTTGTGTGCTGAGTTCTGAGTCCTTCTAGTGAATCTTGAAACATGGCGGCAAGCTTGGGGACCCCCAGCACAGAACCCAAGAGAAGAGAGAGTTCACGGTTGAGGGTACTTGAAACAATAGCTCCAGGGGCTGCAGGATGAGGATGGAGAAAAGACCCTTGGTGTTTTATGCTGACATTATTGATTCATAACTAGGGGAAGGAGAGAGGGAAGCTCGAGATGGAAAACGGTTAAGGAGAGAGTTGTTTTGGGGTCTGTAAGCAGAGAAAGGAAGAGAGGGAGGAGAGGGGCTGTTGAGTGCAGCTGAGCAGAGCCTTGCTGTGCTCTGATCTGCCCTAGATGGTTCTGGTTTATGCCTGTTGTCTGGGGATAATTACTAATAGCACCCCCCCCACTTCACTCTCAGAAGTGTCATTGTTTGTATAATACATTTTACAGTATCCTAGTTCAAGCCTTATACCTTTGAATCATACCTGGCTATGAGTCCCTGTTCTACTGTGTGACTTTGGGCAAATTACTAAAGCTCGTGGAGTTTCTCTCTCTCTCTCTTTTTTTTTTCCATCTATAAGATGCTTTTCTCAGTCAGAAGTCCACCAGAAACAGAACCAGTAGCAGATAATATATTTGGTTTATTGTAGGAATCGGTTTATGTTATCATGGTTGCTGGCTAGGCAAGTCTGAAATCCACAAAGCAGGCCTGAAACCCCTGGGCAGTAGCTGATGTCCCAGCCCACCAGTAGAATTTCTTCTTCATCAGGGAAACCTCAATTCTGTTCTTGAGGCCCTTCAACTAATACAGGCAGGCCCACCTGGATTATTCAGGATAGTCTCCTTTATGTAACAAAGTCAACTGATTGTAGATGTTAATCACATCTACAGAATATCTTCATAGCAACACCTAGATACTGTAGTTGATCAAAGTTGTCACATAAAATTGACCATCATAATGGCTATAACAAGAGTTCCTACTCTATACAGGTTTGAGGATTAAATGAGACAGTGATATGCAAAGTACACTGGATAGGCCTGCAGTAATCTTAGCATAGTAAGCCTTAATAAATCTTAGCTGCTATTTTTATTAGCTTGTGATTAAAGATCTAAGCAAGAGGCAGTAAAACAGGTCCCATAATCCTCTTTTGCAATTCAAAAATCAAATAAACTCTGAAAACTAGAAGGTTGTTTTTTTTTAAGATTTTATTTTGGGGGGGCACCTGGGTGGCTCAGTCCGTTAGTCATCCAACTTCAGCTCAGGTCATGACCTCATGGTTGGTGAGTTCGAGCCCCATGTTGGGCTCTGTGCTGACAGCTCAGAGCCTGGAGCCTGCTTCGGATTCCATGTGTTCCTCTCTCTGTCCCTCTTCCCCCTCTCAAAAATAAATAAACATTAAAAAAAAAAAAAAAGACTATTTTTACAGGGAGCGCCTGGGTGACTCAGTTGGTTAAACATCTGACTTCGGCCCAGGTCATGATCTCACAGTTTGTGGGTTTGAGCCCCACATCTAGCTCACTGCCATCAGCACAGAGCCCACTTCAGATCCTCTGTTTCCCTCTCTCTGCCCCTCCCCTACTAGCTCACTCTCGCTCTCTCTCTCAAAATACACTTAAAAAATTTAAAGATTTTATTTTTAAGTAACTTCTACACTCAGCGTGGGGCTTGAACTTAGAACCCTGAGATAAAGAGTTGCATGCTCTACCGACTGAGCCAGCCAGGTGCCCCAGAAGGTTGTGTTTTTGTTTTTATACAGGTCATTTAACGGCAAAACCCAACCCAATCTGAACTCCTTTGGTGATAGAGCCTTGCTGGAACTGACACGAATCTATTTATAGTCCTTATGTATCCTATTTAGTGTGAATATTCATGTTCACGCTTCACTGTGGAAATGTTAATATAGTTGATTATGGGGTGCTGCCTCGGACCTCCATAGGGAAGATGAGGTGACTCTGAGGGTTCTCTTCAGTCCAGAGGGAATGCCATCCTCAGAAAATATGTTTTCTGCCTTAATTGCTTTGTAGGACCAAGTGCGGAGCGGGTCACCCTGCCTGCCCCCACACCCACCTGACTTCTGGGCCTGGGACCAGATATTATGTATTTTACTCTTACGTAGAGCTAACTCTATCAGGCACTATCCTAAGCTTTAAAGCATTAACTCATATAATGATGACCACAACCCCATGAGGTAGGTGCTGTTGTTATCTCATTTTTCAGATGAGGAAGGAAGCATGGAGACGAAGTAACTTGCCCAGGTTTACACAGCTAGAGAGTTATAGTGACGAATCAGGCTCTGCCCACCCTGGCTCGTGCAAGGAAAACAAACTACCAAAAGCCTCCCTCTTTGCTGCTCCAGGCAGTGGCCGCTCCAAGGCTATATTGGTTCTAAGAAGATATCAGAGTACAAGTATGACCAGAAATGCAGTTTAGGGGCGCCTAGGTGGGTCTGTCTGTTAAGCGTCCCACCCTTGATTTCGGTTCAGGTCATGATCTCCCGGTTCGTGAGTTCGAGCCCCCACGTCAGGCTCTGTGCTGACAGCTCAGAGCCTGGAGCCTGCTTCGAATTCTGTGTCTCCCTCCCTCTGCCCCTGCCCCCTTCATGCGCTCTCTCTCTCTCTCTCTCTCTCTCTCTTTCAAAAATAAATAAAAATAAAAAGAATATACAGACAGTGAAGGCTATGGGATAGAGGTAGGTAAATAAAGAGGTAAAACCACCCTCTCTAGTTATACAATAGAGTGATGTCTTGTAGATATTTGGCCCATGTTAAGGAATACAATTTTGCCTTCTACCTCGGTATACGCCCACACAACACAAGTTCCATGAAACAAGGCTTATTACTACGTGTGATGCACTTCAATGTTTTCTATTTTCTGTTCTATTTTAAACTTTTTTTTTAAACTTAGTTAAAAAAAAATCTGTTTGTAAATCACTAAATTAACTCCATGAACCACTAATACTTACTAATGCCAATTTCAGTCAGAAAAACATGGCCTTAGACCCTTGGAGGGCCCTGTTATTTCTGCAGAAGCAAACATCCGCAACAGTTTTCCCTCTTTTCCAAGGAGAAGAGTCACCAGAGAGGAACTTCTACTCTGTCCCCGGGCCCTGGTGCAGGGTCTGAGGGTTGAAGGCTCAGGGGCGGCTGGCTGACTGCTGGGCCTGCCTTCCTGCCTGCCTGAGCCCAGGCTCCAGGCCTCTCCCTCCCTGCTATGGAAAAGGCCCTCCCTCCTCTGCCCTGCTGCTTATGCATCTGCTTCCCTGGTAACTCTCATGGCGCTCTACTGGCCCTGCCTGACTGTAGGCAGGGAGGAAGGCCAGATGGTAAAGCAAGCCCAAGGCCTGGAGGAAAAAGGCCGGGTCTCAGTTATGCAGAGGGAGTTACCCTGATTCAGTTACCCTGATTCCCTTCCACTGAGTACCTCTGACCTATCCCGTGTCTTACCCGTTGGTTCTGAGTCTTGTGGATGGTTGAATTTCCCAGGCCACTCTCACCCTCTCCTAGTCCCAGGCGAGCACGTGGTCTTCCTGCTGTGTGCCCTCTGGGGGGACAAGCCAGAGAGTGGAATGATTTGGGTTCCAAGGCTCCAGGTTCCAGAAACTGCTCTAATTTCTTTGTGACTCTGGGCAGGTCTCATAATTCCCCAGCCTGGATAGCTGCATCTGTAAAATGACGGTGTTAGATTATCTTCAAGGCCCCTTCCAGTTTTAACTTACATTTCTTCCAGAATCCTTATCTGTGACTTGGGAATTACATTTTTCCCCCTATCTTTCCTTTAGGAAGACAGAATCTTCTTGCACTTGAGTATCTGATTCCTCTCAGATCTTATAACTTTCAAAATCTAGGGAAGGATAAGGGAAACTAACATTTATTTCCCTAAACTGCTAAGTGCTTCCTATCTCTTGTCTTGGTTAATCATCACAACAGCCCAGCAAGTGGACACTTTTAGTATCTTCCTATTACAGAGGAGAAGACTGAGGCCCAGACAAGTTAAGTAATTTGCCCAAGACAGCACAGCGTATAGGTGGTGGCTCAAACCCAGGCCTGTTTGACTTGAAAACTTGTGCTAGGAACACCCCACCATGGTGACCCCTCCTTTGGTCTCAGAAAAAGGCAGACCTGCTGTTATTTCAGGCCTGCTGTGCGGATAAGAATGATGCATGTCCTTCCAGGCGGACTTGAGGGTGGGGGACCATGGTGTGAAGCTGGCGATAAGCGTGTGTGTCTTTACAGTGTTTCTGAGGACATGTCTATTCCAGAGCCTGCGTTTATGCTCCCGAGGCTTCCATTAACCCTCTGTCCTCTCAGCTGCCACCTCCGGGGCCTGAAAACCATGCCTGCTGTCAGGGGACATCAGCTCCACGGGATAGGAACAACCCCCCACCCCCAGCACACTTGACAATTAACTGACAAGGCCGTTCCTCTCCGTGAAATGTCTGTGTAACAGGAAAGCCTCAGAAACGTTCACCGTTCTTTCTACCCCTTGGCTGAGACCTCCTATTAGCACTTACACCTTAATGTATAGTGTTGTGAGGGGATAAATATTTAACTATTGAAGAGGGGCATCTGGGTGGCTCAGTCGGTTAAGTGTCCGACTCTTGATTTGGGCTCAGGTCATGATCTCATGGTTCGTGAGTTTGAGCTCTGTGTCGGGCTCTGTGCTGATAGCGTGGAGCCTGCTGGGGATTCTCTCTCTCTGCCCCTCCCACGTGCTCTCTTTCTCTCCCTCTCAAAATAAATAAATAAACTTATTTCTTTTAATTTTTTTAATGTTTATGTTTGAGAGAGAGAGAGAGAGAGAGTGAGCGAGCATGAGTGGGGATGGGGCAGAGAGAGCGGGACCAGACTCCAAAGCAGGCTCCGGGCTCTGAGCTCTCAGCACAGAGCCTGACGCGGGGCTCAAACTCACAAACTGTGAGATCATGGCTTGAGCCGAAGTCGGACACTTAACCAACTGAGCTACCCAGGGACCCCAATAAATAAATAAACTATAAACTCTTAAAAAATTTATCTGTTGAAGAAATTGAAGGTGTTGGTGATGAGATGCATATTTTTATATTTTATGTATGTGAATGTCACGTTTCTATGACTCTTTGCACACAAAAAAGTAACAAAATAGCAAAGGAAAAGCAACAGAATGGAAAATATGACAAAATGCTATAGGTAAAATTATAACTGTTCATATATTTTTTAAGTTCGAATAAAACATAACCCCAGTTGAGCCATTGATGTCAAGAAACAAATAATCACAGTGAAAGAAAGGCTGTAAAGAAGAATGCAGGCTGCTGGCTGGTTACGCCATGGCATTTAAAATAACCCTTACCTCGGGCGCCTGGCTGGCTTGGCTGGTAGAGCGTGCTACTCTTGGTCTTGGGGTTGTGAATTCGAGCCCCACATTGAGGGTAGGGATTACTTAAAGATAAAATTTTAAAAACATATAAAATAATTCTTATTAGTTGAGGTGGAACAAGTATCCACTGAGTCAACAGAAGTTTAGGGAGCATCTGTGGGAATTAATAGGGACTCTAATAACCAACCATTTACTGAGCTCCTATGCTGGACTTAGCATGTGCTCACGTACAGCATTCCTGCAAGGTCAGTGGGTATTACCTGTATATAACAGAGAAACGGAGGCCTGTGAAGTTATGTGACAGATATATTTGCTTGGCCAAGTTGCTTAACTTCTCTCCTCCTCTCTCTGTTGAATGTAGTCATGAAAACACTTGACCTTAAGCTCAACAAGGGCAAGAACCTTAAGACCCAACCCTACAGAAGACCAAGCAGTGTGTTCCTGGAGATCCAGAGATTCCCATACACCCAGCTGCAACGCATCCCTTCACCCCAGCCTGTGGGCCGACTGGTTGGTGTCCCTGTACCCACAATAGGGCTAAGACCCGGCCCTGCATGTCCAAGAGCTGTGTCAACTGCCCCAGCCCGAGTCCACCTTGATGGAAGTTGGAAAATTCATGCCATCTGTTTTTGAATTATTCTCTTTGGTCGGGGGCGGAGGGGTAAGAATTCAAAGGTAACATTTTGTACCCACGAATATAGCAAAAAATAAAGTATAAGACTCATTGTTAGTACTGTCCGGGAGACAGCATTGCTTATGTATTTCTAGCACTGTCAGTGGGCCTTTTGAAGGACACGCTGGTTAAATTTTTAATAAAACTGATTACACTGTTCGTATGCTTTGGTCCAGGATTATTCCTGGACCATGTATTGCACGCCTCAAGGAAATAACTCACCAAATTATAAAGTAGCTTGTAGAAAGATACTCATAATCCCGCCATTTATAGTTTTAAGGAATTGGAAAGAACCCAAATACCCAAAACAGAACAGCTGAACAAACAGGAATGCAGTAGCACTACCATAAGATAGAGCTGTTAGAGTGACAGCCGTTTGGGGGATTTCGATACATGGGAACGTTTGTACGAAACCGCATTACCTAGGAGAGGCAAAATGTAAAATGGATCATTCAGACTGATTCCATTGCCAAAGATGAAAGGAAATTTGGGCTGATGTAAATAATTCATCATTTAACATCCTTTGGATTTTTATCCGTGCAGAGCTGCTTCAGTCCCTGGTTTGCTTGTGTTTGTTTACAGAAAAGTGTTGCCATAAGCTTGTCATGATACTTTGTGTCACCTTCCCAAAGTCTGTGAGGGGATGTGACATCGGGCAGGGGCGGGCAAGCTCCTGATGGCGATGAACTCGCCAAGGACCGGCTCAGGAGAGGCTGCTTTGTACCTCCACCCACTGCTGTCTGCACAGCCCGGAGCGATGTCACTCACTTGGGCTGGAGGAGCTGGGCTCTTGGGCTCCTCCTCACAGCTTCTCTCCTGCTTTCTAGGAAGATCAGCCCATCTACATGGCAGTGAAAGGAGTGGTGTTTGATGTCACTTCTGGAAAGGGTAAGTGGCTCGGCTTTATGAATCCTTACTTCTGGGGAGCTTGGCAGCCAGAGTGGGCGCTGGGTATGCAAAAGAAGGGAAGGAAAGCTGGCCAGGTCCCTTTCCCTCAGACTGAATTAACAATCTTTGCCGGTGTTGTATTGCCACAGTGTTTTTCTAATAATGTCACACTCCTGCTCAAAGACCTTCTGTGGCTCCCTGCTGCCTGTGCAATCAAATTCAAACTTGGCAACTTACCGTAGTTGAAGCAGCAATAGGCAAAGCGTTGCTTTGCAAGGCATTGGGATCATAGAACACGATCCAACATTTTAATGCCATTTCATGGTTTCTCTAGTGGTTAACTACAGATGGTATCAGGGAGGTAGTTTTGTTGTGGCTCATTGTTTACCAAACAAAAGCTGTTGAACGGAAGCAGACTTGGCTTCCACCGACATTTAAGAAGACTGGACATTTTTCCTGTTTGCATTTTAAATATTTTTAAGGGATTATTTCCATTCCGTATTTTTTAAAAAACCACCCCTCAGCCCGGCGTGTGTAACTTATTCCATATTCTGAATCAGTGGAATCCAAACTGACGGCAGGGGGGCTTCTCGTCTTCACTGCTTCCCCTCTCCTTCGGCCTGGAGCCAGGTTTAGCGTTGGATTGGGTCTCAGAAGCCCCGTACAGTCTCCTGGCTATTTTGCGTGCACGTCCACAATCACATCCTCTCCCCTTTTCCCCACTACAGAGTTTTATGGACGAGGAGCCCCCTACAATGCCTTGACCGGGAAGGACTCCACCAGAGGGGTGGCCAAGATGTCCCTCGATCCTGCAGACCTCACCCATGACACTGTGAGCCAGGTTATGAGCCTTTGTCAAAATGTCCCATCCCCTTGGCCATGGCCTTTTTTACCCTTGGGAAATAGCCAAGCTTCCTACTTAGCCCGTTGATATTCCAGTCCACTCTCAGTGTAGCCAACTGTTCCCTTGAAGTAAGTATCTTCCTATGCCACTCCTACTCAGAAACCTTCCAGGACTCCCCATTGCCTACAGAGTCAAGTCCGGACTCTTGTGAACTTGTGATGGACTCTGTGAGCTTCACAGTGCCTTGGCAGCCCCCTCCCCCTTGCGGTCTGCACCCACCACCCCCAGTCTCTTCCAGATTCGTTGTGATCTCTGACACCCACTCGCCAGGCCGCTCGGCATGAACAGGGTGAGAAGCAGAGTGTCCCCTGTGTTCGTATTTCTGTGGAGGAGAAAATAGCATCGGCAAAAGCCATTTCAGGGTCTCAGTAATCCCACTGGAGGGACTGGCATTCGCCCCAGTTGTGCTCAGATGAGTCAAACTCATTAAAGTCAAACATTAAAGATTGATTACATTCAGGAATCAAGGAGGGGGGGAGGGTGTATGAATCTATAATGGGAAGAGTGTGTAGAGAGCAGTGGAAAGGAGGTGGGTACAGAGCATACCCCATCCTGCCTGAGGCTGGGTGTTCGCTGGAGGTTTTTTTTCTTTTTTTCTTTTTTTGTAGTTTATTTTTGAGAGAGACAGAGACAGCACCAGTGGGGGGGGGGGGGGGTGTGGAAGGGGCAGAGAGGGGTGGGGGGAGGGGAGAGAGAGAATCCCACGCAGGCTCCACGCTGTCAGCACAGAGCCCAACGCAGGGCTCAAACTCACAAACCGTGAGATGGTGACCTGAGCCGAAACCAAGAGTCGGACGCTTAACCGACTGAGCCAACGAGGTGCCCCTCACTGGCGTCTTTAATTCCCACGTTGGTCAAATGGCAAGACATGATGAAGCCATGACTCCCGCACCACTCCCGCCTGCACAGGATTGTGTCCTAAAAAGTCAGTTGGCGAGTTGAGATACTTTTCCTCTGGCATCAAGGGTGTGGGAGGAGTAGGGCTGGGTGGTGAGAGTCCAGTTTGAGGCACAACTCACTCATCTCGCCTCCTCCCCCTCCCCTCGCCCCTGCCTTTCCTGTTGCTTTGGGCCTTTTCCCCCAAGACCGGCCTCACTGCTGAGGAGCTGCAGTCCCTGGACGACGTCTTTACCACAGTGTACAAAGCCAAATACCCCATCGTCGGCTACACGGCCCGGAGGATACTCAACGAGGACGGCAGCCCCAACCTGGACTTCAAGCCCGAAGACCAGCCCCATTTTGACATAAAAGACGAGTTTTGATGCTCCATCTGCGGGAGCGCGTTCTTGATGGGGCGGGGTGGGGGCGGGGCACGGAGAGCCCTTCAGGTGCCAAATCTCCTGCAAAATAGGCTGCCTGAGCCTCTGGTCCCCGGACCTGAATAAAGCCGACGTTGAACCCGGAACGCCGGATGCTTGTTATTGTTCCCGGTCAAGTGTTCTGTCCACGTGCCATCCTGCCCGCACACCAGCCAGGGTGGGAAGAACGGCCGAAGGGGGCGCCCTCTCGGCGTCCGTGTTGGCTGTCCGGGCAGTGGAATCACGGGTGACTTATTTCTTCTCTATCTGTATATTTTCCTGTGCTTGCCACGTTTCCTAGCATGACCACGTTTGCTTTAGAATAAGCACAAAAATAAACTTCGTGTTTTCACAAGAGCAGCCTTCTTCCCCACACGCCCTCTCCTTGACGCCTCACCTGCACCACTGGAAGGGGCAGCCTGTGCCGTCCTTTCACGGTCCTGCCACCTGTGTCCCCTGCCTGTGAGGCAGGGGGAATGGCATGAACGGGGAAGACTGGCAGGAGCGGTAGGAACGGTAAAGGGAGACGTTAAAGGTCTGGCTTTGCACCACGACCAGGAGAGAGTGACCGTGTGAGTCTCATGTGGGACCATGGGGCCTCAGCCCCATCTGCAGCTGGAAGGCGGTGAGGAGGGCGGAGGGCCTTGTGGCCAGAGCCTGGCCTGGAGGGCGTCCCAAGCACGGGGAAGCATACAGCATGCTGGACCCAGGTCAGATTTCCTAAGGATGTCATCCCTTCTGGGGGGGGGGGGGGGAGCTATTCCCTTTAAGGGACATTGGCAATGTCGGAAGATTTTTTTATAGTTTTGGTTGTCACAACTGTAGGATTCTACCGGTATCTAGCGTCCAGAGATGTTAAACATCCTACAGTGCACGGGAAAGCCCTTGCTCCCCAGAAAAAGAATGATCTGATCCAAAAGGTCAAATGTGCCGAGGCTGAGAAACCCTGTGTTAGATTCATCCTGGAAATCTTACATTAGAGATTAATTTCTTTGATGTAAAATAAATAGCAACTACTCCCAAGAGAGAATTTTTACACTAAGCCGAAGAATCTCCTAAGGTGACTGTTCAAAATGCTGATTCTGGGTCCCACCGCCAGGGTTCATGATTCTGTATTTCTAGAACATGGCCTGGGTGCTGAATTTTTTTTTTATGTTTATTTATTTTTGAGAGAGAGACAGAGCACAAGTGGGCGAGGGCAGAGAGAGAGAGAGAGAGAGAGAGAGAGACAGAATTGGAAGCAGGCTCCAGGCTCCGAGCTGTCAGCACAGAGCCTGACATGGGGCTCAAACTCATGAACCATGAGATCATGACCTGAGCAGAAGTCAGATACTTAACTGACTGAGCCACCCAGGAGCCACCTGGGCACTGAATTTTTTTTAAAATTAATTAGGTGTTTTTTTTAATATGAAATTTATTGTCAAATTGGTTTCCATATAACACCCAGTGCTCATCCCAAAAAGTGGGCACTGAATTTTTAATGAGCCTCCCCAGAAGACTGTGGTACACATGGGCCCAGATGTACTTTGAGAAACGTTACCTTTTGCCTCACGTGTCACCTCAGGGAGAACCCAGCCACAGCCTTTCTGAGGACCAGGTTAGACCTTTGCTTTATTCTTTTGTGTGTCCGGACTCAAGATATTCCTGGTGAACTCCTGGGTCTCCCACTCAGAATCTGGGAGCTTGGTGGCCACCCACCCAAGAATAACGGGCCTGGAACTTATCAGACAGGACTCTTTGGCCTGGAGTTGAGAAAGTCCTTCATGTGGCCAAGGTAGTCTGTACGGGGACATGTGGCCTCCAAACAAATGATGTATGAATGCAGACAAATGGTTACAGTTCCTTGGAAACACATGAGAGATGACTTCTTTTCCTTACGTGTCACCTACTTCCCACATCATCAGGGGTGGGATTCCATTCCTTACAGCCTTGTCTGCAGGGTGGGCAAGGGCTCCAAATTCAGTTTGCTGGGAACTTTCCAGGACCCCCACTCCCCTACCCTCTCCCAGCCCCCATTAAAGAGCAGTTTTCCCTTAGGGCCCCAGGCTCCTCTATGCTGGGGCAGTTCTGCCCAGTTCACAGCCCTTCACCCCCAGCAAGGGTCTTCTCTGAATCAGAGTGCCTTTCATTTAGAGATTCCAGGACAGAGCACACAGAAACCTGGGCAGCCCCCAGAGGCTCCACGCAGGGTGGGTGCAGCTCAGGGGATGGAAACACAGGCTGGCCTGGGGATCAGCATCATCACGTCTGCTGTCCTGTTTACCCCTACTGCCACATTGGTTTGTCATGTTTTCTTTGCTTTATCTTTTTTTATTTTTTTATTTTTTTATTTTTTTGAGAGAGAGAGAGAGAGAGAGCACGCGTGCAGGGGAGGCACAGAGAGGGAGGGGCAGAGAGAGAGGAAGAGAGAGAATCCCAAGCAGCCTCCATCCATACTGTCAGCACAGAGCCCAATGCAGGGCGTGAACTCACAAACCTTGAAATCATGACCTGAGCCGAAACTAAGAGTCGGATGCTTAACCGACTGAGCCACCCAGGCGCCCCTGTTTTCTTTGCTTTCAAGGCTTATGTCCTTACAAGACTCGGTCTAGGCACACTTCCTCTGGGGTCTCCTAGAGCTTAGCACTCACCTACGTGGCTATAATTGCATACGTATGAGCCCGTCTCCCCCAAACAGGAGAGCCTTGAGGTGGCCAACCTTCCTGGACTTTGCAGTTTGCATGGAAAGCCCCAGATCCCAGGAAGCTCCTCAGTCCTGAGGAGGAAACCTGAGGGACCAAACTGTACTTATCCGCTGAGGCCAGACCTTCTCCCAGCTGACTTGGGATAAAGAAGGAAGAAAGGGGCTACGATTCTTGACCCAGGAGAAGAGAAAGCTGAAGGAAAGGCAACGGGAGAGTGGAAAGGGGTTGGGTTCTCAGCCAGTCCCCGTACAAGTTCAAGTTCAGCCTCTCAGAGGGGAAGCTCGATGCCTGGTCTAAGGTAGGTGCCCTGCATCAGAGCATTGTTGATAGTGACATAATTGGTGAATTCCTTTCCTAAATCCAAGTTCCTTCCCCGCCCCCAGGCTCAGCCCCTCCACAGCCTCTCCTAGGGGAAACGGAGCTCCTCCTGCTGGCTCCTCCCGGCACCCAGAGTGCTGATTCCTTCCCTCCCTCTCTGTGCTCCAGGGTCTGCAGCTGCTTGGGACCTTCCTCCCTGGAAGGTGGCACAAGCCAGCTCCCTTGCATAACAGGGAAGAAGTGGCTTAAAGGCAGGAAACAAAGCCCCGAAGCAAGGAGCCCTGTTCTCCATTTGGAAAATAAGACCACTAAGTATTGAATGTTCCAGAACATGAGCACTGGAGCTGACCAGCAACCCAGGTCCTAGAGGTGAGGTCATGCAGAGCACTTCTCGCCCCAGGTCCCAGCCTGACCCTGGACAGAAGGCCTTCTTTACACACCTGCTCAGGGGTCTCCTCACCACATCATTAGCTTCTAGGAGCAAAAAAGCTAAGGGTCTGAATAAAGCAACTTCACCCTCTGCACTGGCTTCCTTCAAAAGGCTGCTTCTCAAAGCCTCAGTCTCCAAAAAGCATGGCCTTCTGGGGCACTGTCAGTTCCTGAGATGCTTCTGCAAGGGGCTGAAGCTGGAAATCCATGCCCAGAGCCCGGTCTCCCCGGGGCAGTAAATGCCCTGACCCCGGCCTCTCCCTAGGGATCTCTATGATTGGGATCACCTACAGGGCCTGGTGCTGAAGGATGGTGGCTTTGAGGACACAAAGGCCTGGTTCACACAGGCCTGAAACTGCACAGGCCCTTCCAGAGAGGTGAGGCAGGCTGTCTCCCGGCGGTGGGGAAACTGACCAGGCAGAGGTTCGCCCTGCAGGCCTCCGTCCAGGACATCATGTGAAAGGAAGTACCGACCGGCGGACTACTGAATACCGGGACGTGTGGCTCACCTCTTACGCTCCAGTTCGCAGCCTGTCAGCCCAGCGCACGTGGTGTAATCTCTCAGCGCCAGGTTCGGCATCCTCCCTGGGCTCCTTTGCCAAGCGAGCTGTCTAAGCCATTCTAGGGCATTCCATCTGGCAAGCGCCAGGGGTGAGAGCATCCCCCTCTGAGAAACCTCCACCAATAGGGGCTGGAGTCAGCAGGCCCCTCCCACATGCCACGGCTCATCTGTCCTTGGGTTCCTGAGAGGCTCTCAGGTGGTGCTGAGCCCCAGCTGCACACAGTGGCCAATCAGCTCAACAACACTCCCCAGAGCTGGCCGAGCTTCCTTCCCTGTGCCACTCCCCCTGCCCCAGTCCCCTGACCCTGATCCCATGGATCATTTCCCAAATGTGTGCCCCTGCACACAAGCCCCCACCCAGGAGGGGTAGAACCCAGGGTAAGACCCAAGTTGACTTGCTCAGACACTGACACTATCGCCTTATGTCAATCTCAGGTTTACTGGTAACATCTTACACATGAAAGCACTTTACGGAGTCTCGTTCCGTGACTATAGCTGTGTAAATAATTACCCCCAGAGCTTACTGGTGTGAAACGGCTATTCCTTGTGCTCAGAGATTCTGTGGGTCAGTAACTCTGAGAGGGAGCAGTGGGAATGTGTGTCCAACGATGAAGGCTGGCTCGCTCACATTTCCAGCGGGTGGAGCCCTCTGTTGGCAGGGAGCTCCATTCCTCTCCACATGTGACTTCTCGTGGCCCCCGTGGCTGGCCTCTGCCACAAAGTCCGCCCCCAGAGTCAAGGGGCACCAGGCCAATTTGGGAAAATACAATCTGCCACAGGTCCTTTGCACATGATCTCACCCAATTCTTACAAAAGAGACTGCATCTTGTCTTTGGGTTTCCAGTGCTTAGCTTAGTGCCTGGCACACGGCAGGTATGCATTGCATTGCATTTGTCTTGTGGAAAGAGACAGGTTTTAGGGTCAGACTGACTTGGGTGTGACTCCTGCTTTCATTGCTTACCACCTCTATAATCCTGGGCAAGTTATTTAGCTTCTCAGAGCCTCTGTTTCCTAACCTTTAAAATGAGAACCAAAATGCCCATTTCACAAGGCTGGGGCTAGCCCTGGATGTGTCCTGTTGTGATGCGCTGGGCAGATTCATCATACTGGTGGGTGCTCAGGTTTTCTTGGTTTCTTCTCCTTCCATTCCGTCCCACCCCAGCACAAGGACCGATGGCTTCTTGGACTTCCCAGCAGGTTCATGGACCGACACGAGAAGAAACCTTCAGTCATGCATCCGGGGCCTTGGCAACAGGCCGGGTCAGAAGAAGTCAGGGTGACCAGCTTCAGCAGGCTCTCTGGACACTTGCTGCTCAGCCCAGAACTTCGAGCAGTAATCCAGCTCCCCTGATGGAATCTCCCTCCCGCAGTTCAGACTCTTTGGTTTCTCAGATGCCCTGGAGATTCTCCCAAACTCTCATGGGCAGTGGGAAAACCTGCCCACCTGTCCCCAGAGTACTGCCTGGACTGCAGTCGTGCTTCCAGAAGCCTGATGTCAGGTGTGCCTGGGCACACCCACTGAGGTGCAGCTTGCCTCACCCCTCACCCTACCTGATGGGTGGGGGCCCTCCCTTGCACTCTAGAGCTCAGGTGACGTCAGTTCCAGAAGATGTCTTACTCACAATGTCCCCTGTGCCCTTGTACATGCTGTGCCCTCTGCTTGGAATGCCCTTTCAACTAACTGCCTACTCTGTCAATTCCCTCTTGCCCGTATCGCCTACAAAACCTTCTCTTGGCTTAGATACAAGGAGATACAAGGAGGCTTTCCTGGGTCCTTCCCGCCAAGACGGCAGTTTGCTGCTCCATAACCATTTTAATTTGTCTGTCTGTCCACCAGGCCGAGAGGATTTGTCCCATTCTCAGCTATCTCTCCACCGACTAGCACAATGAATGGCCAGCACTTTTTGGTGTTTGACGAGTCAATGGCTTGGTTCTCCTGCACATGGGTTACCCCTCTCCTTGGTGGCTGCCCTCCCCCTACACTCAGGGATGTAGTTGGAATTCTGGGCCCCATCCTGGGGTCCCACAGCAACTCCCACCCTCTGACCGAGGTCTCCAGTTGGAGCCCACTGGGCATCGCCTCCAGGATTAGTCCTGGACTGACCATGCCTGAGCCTTTCCAAAGCCTGGTCATGTGGGCAACGTACAAAAATAGTAAGTGGTTCCCCTGGCAACCACCACAGCAGATGGTAACCAGCACGGACAGTCTTGGAAAGCCTTGAGACCGGGAGGAAAAGAAAGCCCGTTCTGACTGGCAGCTATTCTGCCCCGAGCCGGGCCACGGGCCCATCTGAGCTGCCTCTCCTCCTCTCCGGGCGTCCTGGGGATCACCTGCTCTGAAGCCCAAAGGGAAAAAAATGAGCTAGAAGGAGTCGCCCATCTGCCCATACGATGCACCGCTCTCAGTCCCTGTGTTGCCGCCTCCGTCCCCTCCCAGGGGGCCAGTGAGGACCTCCACTGGCTGCCCTGCCCCAACCAGATGAGGCCTCCGGCACGAGACTCAGTCTTGCTGCCGGAGGCCTCATATCAGGTGTGTCCGCTGTGCCAAGCTTGTCCCAGGCCTCCCCTGGACTGTCTGGGTCTCTGCCCAAGTCCTCAGGCCCCTGGCTCTGGGCCCTCCCCCACCCTCCAGCCAGGCCCACAACCTTGTTCTCACCAGCCCTCCCCCCACTGCTCAGTCTCAGCCCCGCCTGAGCCCCTGCTCTTGTCTGCACCAGCTCCGCTCTAGGACATGCACAGGGCTTGGGGCTCCACAGGCTGAGCTTCTGGAGGCCCCTGGGGTGTGGGAGTCAGGGGGCAGGAGCTGCCGAGGGTGGCAGGAGAAGAGACCAGAAAAGCACTGCCAGAGGGTGACACCAGAGTGAGCTGCAGACTGTCCTCGGAAGCCGGGTTCTAGTAGAAGCCCTGAGAGGGAAAAACCAGCAGCTGAGAGGGGAAGGTCAGAAGCAGGACCTGGAGTGAGACCCCGAGGCGTCTGGAAGGGGAAGCCCAAGGTGTCCAGGGATGCTTGGTGGGCATGGCCCTATTTGGGGCCGGCCTGGCCAATCCCGCTGCAGCTGTCTCTTCCCTGTTCGGGAGCCAGACTTTGACTCCCCTCTCATTCCCCCTCGTCCCCGCGATACTGACTTTGCCGCATCCTCCTGGCCGTGGTCACCTCCACTCGGGCAAGCGCACCCCCGTACTCGCCCCTCCCGGCTGCCCCTGCTTCCTGCCTCCTCTGCCCACTCACCCCGCTCCTTAGTGTTGCTGCGGACCTCTTGCCTGCGTCTCCTGCTGTGTCGATAACATCACAAACGCGGCACCTCCCTGGCGAGGCATGGGCCGTGTGTCGCCACTAGGTATCTGCTACTTCATTTGATCCCCTGCGAGGAGGTACGAACATCCTGCAGATGACAGACCGGGTCTCAGCAAGAATAAGTAACTTGCCAGGGAAACCACACCTCTGCTGCTGACTAGGTCCTAGATTCCTGGGATTCCAACCCAGGTCTTCCTTCCATCCTGTGTTCTTCTCACCCTGTCTCCTTCCACCTGGGCATTGGCTAGGTGGAGGGCATTGGCTAGGGGAGGCCCATCCCAGGGCAGGTGGAACTGGGATGCAGCAGGCTGGTCTGGTGGCAGACACTCTGAGGTTCTCTTGAATGAGACTCCTTTGCGCTAAGGACGTGCGATACCCGGTCAGGGTGCTGAGCCCCATGGCATCACCCAGAGGGAGGCGGTGTGATCCAGGTCCACCTGTGGGAGCTCATAGCCCGATGGTGGCAGCCACAGGCTACCTCAGGGACAGGTGAGGCCATGGGACCAGCGATAACCATATGGAGGGCAGCTGAGCCACGGCTGGGGGCCGCTTGGGCTCGTCTCTGCATGTTGCTGCCCCTGCTGCCCAGGGCCCTGAGGTAAGGGTTTGACCTCAGCATTGAGCAGCCTCCCAGGAGCCGGACCCCAGAAACACATCTGTTACCCTCCTGCCTGAGCCCTCCCTCCCCCTCTTTCCCATGTAGCCACGACCCTCCCCTTAACCGGCAGCTATAACCCTCCCTCTGGTCCTCACCATCCTGCCAAAGCTCAGGCAGTCTCCTTCCCCCAATTTATTAATTTCCGCAGATTTCACATATCCATTCACCAAAGAACCGTGTGCGTATTTCATGCCTCCTATGTGTCCAGCAGCAGTCCAGGTCTCGGGGGTGGGGTGGGGAGTGGTGGCATGGGGAGAGAAGCCAGGAAAATAAGTGCAGGAAAATAAATGCAAAAGCTATCCCCGCTCTCAAGGCTCCAAGGAGGAGAGCGGTAAGCTGAGCTGCCAAAAGTTTTCCCCGGCACCAGGAGCTGGTGATCCGGGAGGACCCCAGCCACAGGGTCTTGAGAGGGGCATGAAGGCTAGGGCACGAAGGTGCCGAGAGATGTTGGGATCTTCATGGAAGCTTTTGGCCCACCCGTGACCCCCGTGCATGGGACAAGAGTGCCTCCTGGTGGTTGATTCATGGAACGCTCCAGCAGCTGTTGTGTAAAGCCCAGAGGATTAAGCTCCCCTCAAGAACTTCTATTTTTGGTTCCCAATATTTCCATAATGAAACGCTAACGGGAGCAGCCAGAGGCTTCTCAAAGGACCCGGAAGCTGTACTGCCGAACTCCTGCGTTCTGGTATGGGTTCTCCAGGGGTCAGATCTGCTCTTTGCTCTCGGGTGCAAGTCTCTTCCATGTGGGCTGATTAAAGGGTCCCAGGGCAGCGACCATATGTTCGCTTTGTTGAGCCTGGCCTCAGAGGGAATGCTGTGTGCACATTCAGAGTGACGTGTTGGAAAGAACACTGGATCCAGGATCAGGAGGCTTGGACGCTCGCCCCACGCTCCACGTCAGCCGCTAACCAGTGGTGAGATACTTGTTACAATAATAGCTACATTTTACTCAGTATTTACTGAATTGTATCAGGAGCTTTAGGTACACGACATTGATCCTCACAACAAACCTCCGATGTTGGGATTATTATGAGTTCCATTTTACAGGTGAAGAAATCAAGGCACAGAGAGGTTGAGTAATTTTCCCAAGCTTACAGTGTGTGGCAGTCAGGACTTAGGTTCATGTTTCTGGAGACCCAGTGGGCTACACTGAATTATGGACCTAAAAGAATCGGAAACTAGTGGCAGGGTCCGCAGAGTGGTGTTTTTAGATGTCCCCAGGTGATCGTGGCGTGGAGCCATCTTCAGAATCTATAGAATCGTGCCTCACAGCAGCTCTAGCATTCAATGAGCCCAATGCCATCTACGGTCCAGGAGGTGAAGTTATGACAAGGGAGAAGCCTGGCTTAGGCTCCAATCCCCCTGCGTGGACAGCTGCCCACAAGCACAGCAGACTGATCCTCCTGCCTGCCATGCTCTCAATCTGGAAATGGAGAGCGACCGCCTTCTACAACTTTGTTCTCAGAGTGTTAAGCCTCCATACCCCTCATTCATAGATCCACCACCCATCAGTTCATCCATCACAGCTCATCTAGAAGGTTTTATACTTTTAAGTCGGTGCATTTGACAAACCCTTATTGAGACCTACTGTGTGCCAGGTGCTGGGCTAGATCCTGAGACTGCGGTGGTATAGGAAGCCAGCACGGCCCTGCCCTTGTGAGTTGCTACCTAGAGGAGATTGGCAATAAACACACCATGAAAACACAGAATTGCACGCCAACATGTGCTGTGCAGGAAAAGACTACACGCAATGATGGAGAAAAACAGGGTGGCAGGGGCCCTAATTAGACAGAGTGGGCTGGGATGATCTCTCTGAGGAGGTGACAATTAAACCGAGACAGTTAAACCAGTTTTAGCTTGTTCCTTCCATTGGCACCGGGGTTCCACTGTGTTTACTACGTGCTGAGCAATGTAGCACAGACCTTGCTTTTCTCTGAGCTCCTGAGCGCCTCCTCCAGGACGGTGAGGCGGGCCCTATGATGTCTCCTCCGCCAGATGTCCCTCCGGAGATGAAGAATTTTGAGCTTCCTTTTGACAGAAGCTCTCAAACCAGGGGCTGTTTGGCGGTGGGATGGAAACAGGGCGCAGGCGCTGGCAGTTGAGAATCCGAGAAGTCTCTGCCCGTCAGAGCCATGAAGTTCCCCGACAGCCCTGATACCCACGGGGCAGGACTCACAATCCAGCTTGCAGGGAGGGAGCTTGTGGTCTGTGGGGATACACACACACACACACACGTGTGCAAGAGGGGAGACTCCAGCTCATGGGTGTGCTGGTCTCCTCACCCCCCTTCTGCTTTGCTGGGGCTGACCCGGGGCAATCCACTTCCGGCTTTGCCAGCGGCGGCCTGTTGGACTGTGCCAGTAGGAGGCGCTCTAGGGGGCCGGAAAGCCCGAGGGGAGGCCCGCCCCTCCCTGTTTACCTCCTGTTCCTGCCACGGCCCCTCAAGTGTTGCTTCACCCCAGCAGCAACCGAATCCAATTTGCAGTATTCCAACACTTGGGAAATTCTGTCGCCCTTCCCCCGCCCTGAGAACGTCACCACCAGCTGGCAGGCTCCCCCACCTCTGACCTCTGGGTCTCAACCCATGCAGGGATCACCCCTGTTTCTAAGTTTTAACGATTCCAAATGCTTCCGGTTGGTGCCGGGCCCTGGGCTGGCGGTGCCTCCAGCAGCTGCCACCTCCGTGACACATTTTTAGCATTCTCTGACATTAGTATCAGGTGGCCCAAACCATTTTCTGGTCTCTGGGGGATTTTGCGCCCGGGGTGGGCTCCGGGAAGAGCAAAAACAGTTTTTTGACCCCCCGCAGGTGGTTAATAACTGATGTCCTCTGAGAAAGAAGTTTGTCCTGGGAGAGGTCAGTCTGTTCTCAGCTCCTCCCCGTGCAGACCTCAGCACCTCCGGGAGAAGGGACAGCGAGGGAAGAGGGGCCAAGCGCCATCTCAGGTCCAGCTGTCTCTGGCACACCTCACTTCACCCCACCACTCCTTATCCCTGGCCTGGCCCGGCCTGCCCACAGAGCGCCCCCTGGAGGTGAGGCCGCGGGCTTCTCTATGGCTCACCGTGTGCCTGTGAAGGTTCTGAAGAAGGGGTGGTCGTTCTGGAACGTTCCTCCTTGAGTGTGGTATGGCCATGCCTCCAGCCCAGGCCAGAGCAGACGCTCCGGAAGATCTGCTGCACGACTAAGGCACAGGGTGGCTGCCCTGTCACCTACCCACAAGGTCACCCGCCCCTGCAGCAGCCCCACAGGACTGGCCAGCCAGCAGCCGTGCCCTGAGAAGGTGGACCATTCAGTTCCGGTGTTGGAAAATTCCAATGGATCATAGCAGCGGAGGGAGCTGAGGGCACTGAGGTGCAACTCTTGAGCTGGGTGGCCAATGCAAGCGGAACTGAGGGGGCAGCTGGGCAGAGGTGGGAGAGACATGACAGGAGACTCTGGGGCCTTTGGGGGGAAGAACAAGGATGTGCTGCCTCAGATTCTCAGAGTTTCTGTTTCCTTTCCCATTCGTGTCTTTCTTGCCAATAAAATCTCTTCCTGAAGTGACTTGACTGAGTCTTTGTATCCTTGCTACCAGAAAAGCCCAGGATGTGGAACCTAAGGGGGAGCCTGGCAGCAAGGGAAGGAGAAGGGAAAGGAAGGGGAAGGGGAAGGGGAAAGGGAAGGGAAAGGGGAAAGGGAGGGGAGGGGCATGGGGAGGGGGAGGGGAAGGGAAGAGGAAGGGAAGGGAAAAAAAGGAACCAGCATTTACTGAAGACCTGCTATGTGACAGGCACTGCTCAGAGAGCAGCTCTGGTGGATGGGGGGTGGGCGGGGAGCAGGGGGAGGGTTGGAAGGACAGTCTCAGAAGAAGGGGTGGGTAGTGGAAGGCTAGATGACAGAACCTGCACAAAGCAGGCGGGACAGGTGGCAGGAAGCTGGGCCACCAGGCAGGACCCGCTCTCTACCCTGACATACTTTCCTGCTGTCTAGCTCTTCTGGGTTTTGGTGGTGAGGGCGGAGAGTGAGGGGAAGATACAATTTCTCAACCAAAAGCAAACAAAGAAACACTGTGCAAAACATAGCCCTGCTGCCAGAGACACCGGGCCAGCTGTGTGGGTCAACACGGCTGGCATGTGTCGCAGGCTTTTGAGAGATGTGCAGATGTTCAGGTGTACCCGAAGAGTCCACCCGGTTCCAGTTCATGAAGGGTGCCCCCTACCATGGGGTGTTTCTGAAGGGACTGATATCAAAAGCCCTCGGGTCCATCCAGCTCCTTTTTGCACCTCTCAAAATCTTTCACGGCTACCGGCTCAGTTGATGTTCAAACATCTGGGACCCCCATCTCCCCAGCCATGTAAGTCTGGGGTGAAAAAATGGTCACATGAACATGCACTAACAGTCTTTCTTGGGCTTGGTGCCTCCCTCAGCCCCCATGTGGGACCTCCAGGTTTCGCCTTTGGGGTTATCCCAAGGAAGTCTCATGGCTGAGCTCAGGAGCTGGGTCCTTCCTACCTCAGCTCCAGTTTTCTGAGGTGACATTTGCAGCAACTGCCCTCAGTACCTCCAAAGCTCGAGAAGGTGCAACATCAAGGGGTTGGGGGAAGGATGGGATGGGTGGAATACTGCCCATGCAGCTAGCGGCTCCCATGGGTTGAGCCAGACAGCCACATCCTGCCTCTCTGCCCAGGGCCATATGAGCCCTTCCAATACTGGTGGCCTTGGGTCTCTGGATTTCACAAGGTTCTTAGGCAAGCAGCCTTGCCTGTGGTCTCCCCAGATGCAAACCCTTAGGGGCCAGGTTAGAAGCAGAACTGAGTGACCAACACTGAGTGGTTCCCCAAGTTGTCCTTCCTCCTTTCCCCAGGAATGTGCCCTTCCTCCCCAGGAATGTGCTCACCACTCTGGGTCAAGACCATCTGCCTTTTCTCTTTGAATGAATTCTTTCTCAAAAGACACCAGTGGACTCCTGGAGTTCGAGCTCACAAGACATATCTGAATTTCAGAGCAAATCCCACCATGCATAGGTTTTATTATCTTCATGTCATGAGTGGGGAAACTGAGGTCCTGAACATTACATGACTTGCTGAGGTCACATAGAGTCTTCAGAGTCCTAATGCCTCATCAGTCCTATGTTCCTTTCCCCACATCACGCTATATATCACCTCCCAGTTGGACAGAAGTTTGTTTCAAGATGGCCACCATGACTGTCTGAACCCAGCAGGTCTAACACGGGTACTTTGAGGTATCACTGCAATGGCTCCCACCCAGACCCTGCATTGGAATCACCTTTGGTGCTTTGAAAAACACAGATTCGGGGCGTCTGGTGGCTCAGTCTGTTAAGCATCTGACTTCAGCTCAGGTCATGATCTCACAGTTTGTGAGTTTGAACCCCCCCCCATTGGACTCTGTGCTGACAGCTCAAAGCCTGGAGCCTGCTTTAGATTCTGTGTCTCCCTCTCTCTCTCTGCCTCTCTCTCTCTCTCTCTCTCTCAAAAATAAACATTAAAAAATATATAAAAAGAAAAACACATATGCCAGGAGATCCTGGTATGCTAAATCCGGGTGAGCCCAGGCAACTATATGGTCGATTCTCATTATTCGAGGTAGTTATATTCTATAGAGTCTCTGGCAACAGTGAATTAGCAAACTCTGAACCTTTGCCCTTGGGGAAAATACAGGGTTAGGTTCTTGTGAGCCTCTGAACACAAACTTTTCATCAACTGAAACAATCGATAACCTTCTGTTTAAAGACTCTATTTGATACGTATTGCGGATCCATTAATGTTGAACTTGGCCATCAGCGCTGTAACTCAACGCCCGAACGAAGCTTGCCTAACACTGATCTTTTCTCTACAGGGCCCATCTCTTGTGCTCGGGAACACCAGACGGCCTGGCAGCGCTACCCTGGCGAAATCACCAACAAAACCACAAAAATCCAAAAAAGCACGGCACTACTCAGACTGAGAACAGGACACTCGGTTCCAGTGTGGGAGCAGACATGAGAAGGCAGAGCATCGTCTCGTGGCCTCAGCTGGGAATGTCCAGGCAGGCAACTCAGATTTTTACCACTCTGCATGTTGTTCCCAAAGGACCACAAAACAGCCCTGAGTATTGCTCTGGGGGTAACACATTTTAGTAGGTAGATAAACTGGCAAATGAAATCCATGAGTGCTGCGGATCCATTGCATTTTCAAGGCTCTGTTTGCCCAGCAACGTGCCGCGTCTTACGGCAACTGGCAGCGGGAGTTGTAAGGAGGTGGCAGAAGGTCCAGAGGACAGGCTGAGGGGTGAGTGGGCTGCTAGGGAGGGTCTGCTGAGGAGGGCAGCTGCGGTGGCTTCTAGGCTATGACTCTGCCCTTGTCTCTGCACCCAAATCACTAGAAATCCTGGATGTCCTTGCCTCTGCAAGCTGGTGGCTCAGGATTCAGGATGCGGCTTCTCTACAGAAATCACGTTTGGTAGGCTGGTCCTCAGCCTGGGTCACAGAGGTCCACTCCATGCCTAGTTAGATAAAGTGGTGGCATCATGGGGCACAGGTCCAAGCCCTCACTGCAGCTTTCCACTCCCACCCCAGGGCTCAGGGCTTCAGGCAGTGCTGGGTGGGGGTTCCTCAAGGGTGGTCTCAGGTGGAGACTGAGGACAGGCAGTGGGGGAGGTCTGTCTTTTGTAAGGTAGGGTGACAGCCGGGGTCTATGTTTTCAGTAGGGAAGGGGCACAGGCATCTGGGGGTGGGGAAATGGAGAGGAGGTCTGTGAGGACAAGCCGGGGAAGGGACATTCTGCAGCCATAAGCCTCCCTGCACTTGCTGCCCACTGGGTCACAGACATCCTCTGAGGTCATGGGCATGGGTCCCAGGGGCCTCCAGCGGCTCAGCAGGCATTTCCAGGTGGGGGGTGTCCAGCCAGGACTGTGTCAGACCTGAGGCCAAGGCCAAGCCTTGTGCTGCCTTGCTAGCTTTCCCTTCCGGCACAGGAGCCCGGGTGAGTTGGGACACCCTCCTCCCGCCTCGAGCTGACACCTGAACACCCCACCCCTGCCTCAGACACTCTTGTTTGCCCTTTCCCCCACCCCCTCCCAGGTCCAGCTGAAGTGGGGGTGGGTGTGGGCGGAAGGAGTAGCAGGACAAGGGACAGGGCGGGCCCCAGGAGATATAAACCATGATAAACACACAACCTTGCTTTATGTGAGAACTGCGGCTTGTGTGCATACTTCTTCTCCAAGGCACCCGTCACAGCTTTCTTAGGCTCAGGGATACCCCTGGTTTGACCCGATCCCTTGTTTGCCACAAGACGGAAAAGGGTGGAGGCCTGATCCAGTCTATTCCAAAGCAGGTAAACAGAATTCACAGTTCAACCTTCTTCAGGAAGCTCTGAGCCCAGGGCTCAGAGGAGGACTTGGGTCCTGGCCAGGGAGCCCTGGGGAGTGGCCTCAGGTGACTAATGGCCGATGTCTGTCTGCTCTTAGGGGGATGAGCATTTCCTGGCATTGGGGAGGAATGAGGTGTGAGGGTAGAAGGCTCCAGGGCTGAGCTGGGGAAGAGGATTTGAGACGGAGCTTGTACCAGGCCTTAGAATCAGTGCCTGTCTTACCTGCGCTGGGCCTAGGAGCTCAGGGTCCTGCCCACCCTCTAGCTCACTGGGCTGCCAGCTGTGTGTGTGGGAGGGAAGATGACCCTTCTGGGAAGCCCCTGTCCTGGGGTTATTGCAGCTTCCAGAAGGACTGGGGTCGAGGGGATGAGGTTCGTGCTCAGAACCTGTGAGGAACCATGACAGGACAGCAAGCTCCTTGAACCTGTATCTCCAGAATTTTTCTCACTGTCTTTTTTTTTTTTTTTTAATGTTTATTTATTTTTGAGAGAGAGAGAAACAGAGCGTGAGTGGGGGAGGAACAGAGAGAGAGGGAGACGCAGAGTCCAAAGCAGGCTCCAGGCTCTGAGCTGTTAGCACAGAGCCCGACACAGGGCTCAAACCCATGAACCATGAGATCATGACCTGAGCCGAAGTCAGACACTTACCCTCTCACTGTCTCTTTTTAAAGGGTTTAATGTTTATAAGCTGGAAACAAAACAAAACAAAAAAATCCTGGGGTGCCTGGGTGGCTCAGTCAGTTAATCATCGGACTCTTGGTTTTGGCTCAGGTCATGATCGGGTTTGTGGGTTCGAGCCCTGCATCAGGCTCTGCACTGACACTGCTTGGGATTCTCTCTCTCTCCCTCTCTCTCTGCCCCTCCCCAGCTTGCATGCTTTCTCTCTTTCAAAATAAATAAATAAACTTAAAAAAAATCCTAATTGATGACTGTCTTACTTCTTTTCCTCCCTAAATGGGTCCGTTCTCTCCCTCTCCCCTTTCCTCTGTTTTTCCTTCCTCATTCAAACATTTATTTAACATTTGCTACAGACCGGGGGCTGGGGACAAGCTGGTTTCTCCCTAAACTGATGCCTTTGCTTGTGGACCTCCTCTGGCTGCCCAGCCCCCACTGTGCCCTTCACCCACCTCGACGGAAACCACCACCTCACGGGGCAGCCGGGAGGGTGGTAGTATGTGCCCCACTCCACCCAGGTGCCATGCACAGCCTGCCGGGCATCTGGCATTCCTTTCGGCCCCTGCTGGCCCTGGCTGAGGTTTGTGACCTGCCCTGGTAGCAGGGGTCTCTTCCTGGAGGACGTCAGTTTGCCCTTCCTGGGCTCCGCCCCTGCCTTCATTCATAGCCCACTCACCCTGGTGCCTCACTCTGCGCAGCTGCAGGGCTCTGGGCTCCTATATGGGGCTCTCTTTGGGACAGGCTTGCACGCCTGTGTGTGTGTGTGTGTGTGTGCACGTTTGCACTTCCACACTCTCCCCATCAGCCTGGGAACTCCCCAAGGGCAGGAATTATTTTTCTTCTTCCCTCTGGACACTTGGTCTATGGTCCTGACCAACTGTCCTGATGTCCTAAGGGAAGGAACACTGGAGCCCCAGGCAGGATTTCGAGGGGAGAAGAATCAGAAAGCTGTCCCTTGCTGCTTCTTCCCTGTCCCACCCCCGCCCCCCCAAGCCTGGCATGCGCAGGGTGGTCACCTCAAATGGGCTTTCCGTGACTCTGGCTGGCGGAGAGGGGGTGCTGAGCCAGGACAGGCAAGGCCCCCTACAAGACAGGGAGAGCCCAACAAGGAGTACTCTGGGATGGCTTTTAAACGCGGCTCCATGAGGTGAACCTAGGAGCTTTTGCAGGTGGCCCCAGGGCCTGGGGCATGAGGGGCCTCATGGGGTGGTGGAGGAGGCAGGGCCCCCGCCCCTCGACCCTTGCATCAGTCAGTGTAACTCCCCCATTTTTATCCGGCTGCTGTCTGCTTGCATTTGAAGAATGTGCTTCTGCAGCCTCAAAGGTTAGCAAACCTTCAGCCTACCTTAAGCCTACAGCTTTCCTCTGTTCAAATGATCCTCTAGCCCCCAGTCAGGGGTTGTGGCCCTGTGGCTGTAGGACTCCAGCCCCCAGTCCCCCGCACGCTGTTAGTTGGAGAAGGCAGGCCCAGGGCTAGCTCAGGGCTATGAGTGCAGCACGTGTGGATGAGAATCAGATCGGGAGGGTGGGGGAGACAGGGACGGGGTGCTTCTGTGGCCCTAGGTCTCAGGGGTGCTGGGATCCCAGATGAGGGAAAAAGCCCTTGCCTAGGAGTCCAAAGACATGGCTCTGCTTTTGGCTACCATTCACCAGCATGGGGCCCCAGGGATCCTAAGGAGTTGACTCAACTTTCTTACCTGTGCAAAGGGAGGTGACACCCTCTGCCTGTACCTATGGGTTATACTGTGGAGCTCAGTGTGCTTTAAAGACTGCCAAGTTTGGGGGCACCTGGGTGGCTCAGTTGGTTGAGTGTCCAACTTTGGCTCAGGTCATGATCTCGTGGTTCGTGAGTTCAAGCCCCACATTGGGATCTGTGCTGACAGCTCAGAGCCTGGAGTCTTCTTCAAGTTCTGTCTCCCTCTCTCTCTGCTCCTCCCCTACTCATGCTCTGTCTCTCTCTCTCTCTCAAAAATGAATAAACATTAAAAAATAATTTTAAAAGCCTGTCAAGTTTTGCTGTTCATATGCAAGGTGCTGCTATGGCTATGGGCACTGTCACCAGGGGGCAATGAGGGTCAGGGCTGTCCTGGGGACTCAGAGCAGCTCTTGGGCTGGTGCTTCTGAGCTGAGCTTTACAGGAACTAGAGAGAGTCACCAGCTCAGTCGTGGGCAGGGGATCATTTGGGAGGTCACAGCCAGACCCCCCCCCCCCATCCTTGGTACTGTGTGGGCTTTTAGAGGTTTTGCTAAAAATGGAGTGGGTGTCCCTAGGCACCCTCAGAGGGCTCCAGAGCCTTTGGGGACAGTGTTAGGCATAACACTGGGACTTTCAGAGTCAGCCCCAGGACACAAATCGTTATTTCCACCCTTCAACAGCTAACCTAACCTGCCTGCCCCAATCTGCGTGGTACAAGACCCCACCTTCACCCCAGAGAAGCAGGGCAGGGTGTGGCCTGCCATGTCTGGACTGGTGGCTGAGTGGGGTGGGGCGGGGAGGGGGGCCGGAAGAGGGGGAGCTTGGATGGGGAGAAGCTCACATCAGTGGTGGGGTGGAGACTGCCTCCTGAGAGAGGGAAGCAAGCAGGTGGCACCTCAGGAGTGGCTCACAGCAGGGAGAGTTGACCTGCCAAAGGACGGTGAAGTAACAGGTCTGCAGGTCCCAGGAGGGGAGCCGGCCCACCCAGAGAAAGCCTGTCAGCATTGCAAACAACCCGGGGCCAGGAGGACAGTGAGTCCCAGGCTGCACGAGCACCCAGGGCTGCCCTGACCACGGGCATCTTGGGACCATCTCTGTGTTCCAGAAGTCATTCATGCTCGCAGGGAAGAACAATGCGAGTGAGAAATATACGATGAGAAGGAAGATTCTCCTCCCTCCCCACCACTGGCCTCTGGCCCCTTTGAAGCCAGGCCCAATAAAACAATCCCTAACTTGGGAAGGCCAAGGATGTGAATTTACATGGCCTTACACCTGTGGGTATGTCTGCATTTCCGCATGACAGCCCCAACTCTCAACCCCACTGCTCATGGGCAATCTGCTCCTACAGCTAGAGCACACACCAGATTCTGGAAACCGAACCTCTTCCTTGTCCCAACAGGCCTACGGCGGCCACAGCTTTGCTGTCTCTGAATGCCCAGCAGCTCTTGCTGGCCCCTGACCTTGCCGACGCTTCCGTCTAGAGTCTTTTCTTGAACCCCATCAGCCCCTGTTTTGCATGTGCCTTCTGTTCTGCCAGAACTGCCAGAGACAAGGCCGGATGCTCTGAGCCTCAGTTTCCCCATCCTTATGTTGGGAATGATAATGACATCTGACTTACCTTTGTAACGTTGGAGCTGGTGTTTTAGGACATGCTTCCCTTTGGGAGGAGCTGGGAAGGTGTACGGCCGAGGGTCACAGGGGAGACAGGCAGGAGGGGTCCTGTCAACATTTTGCAGGCAGGGACAGAGATTGCTCATGGGGTGCAAAGCTCATATGTATGCCGCCTAGGTCTCTGCTCAGATGACCAGCAGGGTGGGTGCTTGTGTCCTGGGATTAGGATGGATGGGATCACCCTGTGGTCCAGCCAGGCTGGGACAGCTCAGAATACCCACCCTCCAAGAGCCCTGCTCTTGCCGCCCTGTGAACATGATTCCCAGCCCTCCTGTATGGGGGGGGGGGGGGGCGGGGTTGGTGGAAGACAGAATAATGACCCCACAGAGATGCCCCTACCCTGATCCCTGGAATCTGTGAATATGGCAAAAGGGACTTGGCAGGTGTGATTAAGTGAAGGATCTTGAGATGGGGCGAGTATTCTGGATTTTCTGCATGGGCCCTAAATATAATCACAGGGTCCTTGTACAAGAGATGCAGGAGTGTCAGATAGTAACACTAGTGTCAGAAGTCGAGGTAGGAGTGATAATGTGAGCCTCCGGAAGGAACTCAGACCTGCAGACACCTTGCGTTTAGCCCCGTGAGACTCGTTCTGGAGATCTGGCCTCCAAAACCATAAGATGATAAACTGGCATTGTTTTAAGCCACCAAGTGATAGTTTTTTTTGTAATATTTATTAATTTTTTGGGGAGAGTGCAAGCGGGGGAGGGGCAGAGAGAGGGGGGCAGAGGATCTGAAGCAAACCCCGCGCTGACAACAGCGAGCCTGACGTGAGGCTCGAACTCTACGAGCTTCGAGATCACGACCTGAGCCGAGGTCGGATGCTCAACCAACTGAGCCACCCAGGTGTCCCTGTGATAGTTTTGTTACAGCAGCAACAGGAAGCTAATACACAGGGTCAGGGCCAGGCCCAGAGGGAGACAATGGTAAATGCTGGGCTCTGATCCGTTCCAGAAGCAGCTGCCCACCAGAGACCTGACTGTAACTTCACAGGGCCTCAGTGTCCTCACTTTGGTCCAGGAGGCACAAGTGCTTCTTTTTCCAGGTGACATGCTGGTACTAATTACTTTATATCTGAAGGGTCTCAAACTCCAGTGTCATCAGCAGCTGCAGTAATGTGGTAACTTGCTCGAGAGAGTGGGAGGGTATAAGGCAATGGGAAATAGGGGGGCCCGTGGCAAACTGGAGAAAACACGCTTTGCTTAAAGACATCGACTTTAAGTAACAAGGAAAGCAATAAATCCAGCCAAATAAAATCTATATATAATACATCTTTGTGGCTGGTCGATGGGAGTTTCAGATCCCATATTAACCTGTGGTTCCGGCTGACTCCAAAGAGAGGTGGTCCATGGGGTAAAGAGCAGCAGTGGATGTGATGAGCGCCTCTCAGCCCTAGCTACTGCTTGGAGTTACCCCCATACCCCAACCAAGATCTCTACCACTCGTAGCCTATGTTTTATAAAAGGGGGTTTTGATACGGAGCCAGGGGAGACCCATCGGACCTGTTGGCCAGCCAGCTCTGCCTCGCTTCCCTCATCCTTCCCAACCTGCACAAATCCCTCAAAGTCTACCCTGGGGACATTGTCCCTTCAGCTCTGGGGCATAACCTCTCTCCTTCCTCTCCAGCAAGGGAGGCCCTTGTGTGGAACAACCAAGAGGTTACCATTGTTGAGTCAAGATTTAACCAATGCAAACCATGGGTGGGCATGCTGCGGACTCAGAAAAGAGGGACGCTGTCTCAAAAGAGGAGGGGAACACAGATGTCATGGGACAGGTCGTGGGCATCGGAGTGAGGCAGACATGGGTGAGTCCCACTTCATCACTTATCAGCTTTGTGACTTTGGGTAACATACTTAGCCTCTCTGAGCCTCGTTTTTCCCATTTTTTAAAAATAATTTAAAAAATTTTAATGTTTGTTTATTTTTGAGAGAGAGCGAGCGCGGAGAGGGGCAGAGAGAGGAGGACAGAGGATCCGAAGCAGGCTCTGCGCTGACGGCAGCGAGCCTGATGCGGGGCTTGAATTCCCAAACTGTGAGATCATGACCTGAGCCGAAGCTGGATGCTCAACTGACTGGGCCACCCAGGAGCCCCGTCAGTTTTCCCACTTCTAAAATGGGAACAATACTTTACTGTATTGTTGTTGTGCAGATTAAATCAGATAATCTACACGAAAGGCAGTATCTGGCCTAGAAGAGGAGCTCTGCACACAGACTCTGGACAAGGGTGCCTTGGGTTAGAATTCTCTTTAGTGGCTGTGTGGCCTCGAGCAAGCTATTTCGTGTTTCTGTGCAGAATTTCCTCACCTGCAAAATGGGTTCACTGACATTCTAGAGGGCTGTTGGGAGGATGTGATGGGATACCACATGTCAAGGACCTAGGCCAGGCCTGGACTCCATAAAGACTCCATGAGCATGTTAATTATTTATTAGGTCCATCCCGGCATTGGTGAGCTCATGTCTTCTGTGCCTGCTGGGCCCTGGGCTGTGTTTCTGGGATGGGGAATGGAGAAGCCAGAACCGTTCCCTGGTTTTATTCTCCCCACACCTGTCTGCCTAGTTCTTTTCTCTGGTTCCCCTAACCTGGATACTCCACCATCGTCACCTCTGCCCTATCGTCTGTGACCTCCCCAGGCAGGGGAGCAGCCCCTGGCGGCCCCAGACCGCGGGGAGCAGGGCCACTGGGCTCCGTGGTCTGTGGGGGGGAGGCGCCTGGGGCTGCCCTCTGTCTGAGAAACTCCATTCGTCACCACAGAGGATGAGCACTGAGCTGCACCCCCTCTGCTGGCCAGCACACGTGCTAGGCGGTCTGGGATGAATCACTTCCCACGCTGTGTTGTCATCCAGGCTTGAAACAGAGGCCCTGTGTGCAGCTTTTGTGTGTACGGTTTCTTTCCATTCCATGATTCAGAAAATGCCACTCACTCAGCCATGTGATCCCCTAATCTTCTGCCAAGGAACTGAGTGAGTGCAAAGGTTTGCTGGAAAACCCTTGAAGGACGGGGGAGGGCAGCTGCGTTTGCCAGAAAGTGGACTGAGCCAAGAAAACTGCAAGTTGGAATTCATGAAACCATCATCGGGAAAAGAGCACGGGGGGTGGGGGGTGGGTTAGGTATTATGAGACCAGAGACCCGCCCACAACAGCAGCTGTTGGTGTGCAAAGGGCCCTAATGTGGTTGTGCACAGATTTCCACCTGTGCCAGCCCCACAAAGATAATGGGATTATTTTGTCTGATTATGAATGTAAAACTTGTTCGTGCAAAAATTACAATCAATACGGAAAAGTATAAAAAGGAAAGGACGTATCCCCCGTGTGCTATGACCAGACGTTGTTTTCATCCACTGAGACACTGTCCATGCATCTTCAGGCCCAGAACTGCCAGCTTCTTGTCCCTTGAGCTACTGGCCGTAGCCCAGGTCTGATCCTGTCTCCTGCTCCTGTCCTGGGACACGGTGCCTCCAAACACATGGGGAGGTTTGCCAGATCTGGACCCCAGCATCTGGGTTCTAGGCCCAACTTGGCCATTAGCTTGCGGTGTGCCCTTAGGCAAATCACTCCGAGTCCCGCTTTTCTATTCAGTGAAACATGGGATAATAAGTGGACTGATTTGTTGGGAGGATGAACGGCATGAGTGGGTATGAAGACTGCAAACCCAATAATCTCTTCAAATACAAGGGAGTGCTGGCTTGATGCCCGTTCCCCTGCCGTGGCTTCGTTAACCCCAGGGTGGTGCGGAACCAGCCACCTTCTCCACAAGCTCTTCTCCAGACACCCTCACGATTGGCTCAGAGCAGGGAGGGCCCAGGCTGGGGCCCCCGGTCACGGCAGCACCACACCTGCACACCGGCCCGGCACGGGGGCCAGCAGGCACCCAGTTCGGAAGAATTCAAAGCCCTGTCTTGTCACCAGTTTTGAACCAAGATAACTCTCCTCCCTCACCTCCCACACAGGTGGATACTCATTCTCGCCAAGGCTGGGCTAACCCTCAGCGTCATTCCTGCTCAGAAGCACTCTCTGATTTCAGGAACCTTTGTGAATCCCCCAATTTGTGGTATCATTTGTATGTTGTAAATGAGTTTTAGTAAAGTCCTTAGCTTGAAAAGAGGTTATGTACTTACAGCAGGGACGGTAATGACACTATAAGGATATTAGTTTAGCTATTCAAACGACCACTTTTTTTTTAATGGTTATTTATTTTGAAAGAGAGAGAGCGAGTGCATACGTGAGTGGGAGAGGGGAAGAGAGGGAGGGACAGGGAGAGAGACGATCCCAAGTAGGCTCCTTGCCATCAGTGAAGAGCCTGACTCTGGGCTCAATCCCATGAACAGTGAGATCATGAGCTAAGCCGAAATCGAGTCAGATGCTTACCCGACTGAGCCACTCAGGCGTCCCAAACTATCTCTTATATTCATCTCACTAACACACCTAAACTTGCACGTTGGGGACCATCACCTTTGCCATGTTATGGCAGAGTTAAAGAAGGCTCAGGAGCACCTGAGTGGCTCAGTCTGTTAAGCGTCCGACTCTGGATCTTGGCTCAGGTCACGATCTCACGGTTTGTGAGTTCAGGTCCCACATCGGACTCTGTGCTGATGGTGTGGAGCTTGCTTGGGGTTCTCTCTCTCTCCCCCTCTCTCTGTGTCCCTCCCTGCTTGTGTGTGCTGTCTCTCTCTCTCTCTCCCCCAAAATAAATAAATAAATAATCTTAATTAAAAAAAAAGAAGGCTCAGGGGACATGTCTCTAAGTAGCACCATATTTCCTCGTGACCCCAGACCCCGTTTCCTGTGCCTCTGCCTCCCCGGCTTCCCTCTAGCAGAGCCAGCTCTGACTTTGTTCCTACCGGGTCCATGCAGTCTGGAGGCAGGAAGCCCCAGGTGGACAGCGCAGCTCCCGTGGGAGAGCGAGGCCAGGCTGACCACTGTAACCAGTCATTCCTGCACCCTATCAATCGGCTCTGTGCTCACAGACCGTCCCCATGTGGATGCCAGTGACGGCAGCCCTTCAGTCACCTGGGCGAGCGTCCAACCTTTTCCCACAAAAAACAAGACCTGCCTGTTCCTGTGTCTGGGTACTGACCTCCGGTCCCCTGATCCGAGGCCCTGCTCCCACTGTCTGTCCCCTGGCCCCTCGAGGTTCCCTTAAGCCCCAGGCAGGAGACAGGCAGGGGTTCCACCTGCCCCCCACCCCCCTGTCCAAGTGCCTTCTGTCTGCGGTGAGAAGGCACAGACACACAGCGTGGGCCCTGGGCCTTGCCTAACTGGCAGGGCCCTCCCTCCAGCCCATCCTAATTTACTTGGAGCAAACAGCCACGCCTCCTGACAGGAAGCAGCAAAGCGAGGACTCGAACCCGGGTCTTCTCATGCTGTACCACACGTTACCTTGTTCAGACTGTGGCGAGGCCTGAGAATCCAGCATCCCTAAAAGCCAGCCTTGGGATGGAGGAAGCGAAGTTGGGAGGCAGGTGGTGGCCATGAGGAGGTGAGGCAGTACAGTGATGCAGGATTAACCAGGAGGGGCCCGTGTGGCTCTCAGCCCTAGGCCGCGCTGAGGCTGCCAGAGTGTTGTAATGATAAATAAATGTGTCGTAATAATCATAATTGCTCTGACCGTGGCAGGTAGTACATAGTGAGCACTTACTGTATGCTAAGCGTGGGGCTAAAATGCCGTACCTGTAGTACTTCGTTTTCTCCTCACGGTCACCTGCTGACATAGCTGCCATTGTCACCCTCCATTTTATAGATGAGGCGGCTGAAGGTTGCAGTGGTTCCACAACTTGCCCAAAGGCATCGTCTCACAGGTGGAAGATGTGAGATGAGAATCCAGGCTCTCTGACCTCGTGTTCCACTCTCCCTAACTTCTGTCAAATCTGCTCCTCAAAAACAACAAAAACAAAGATATAGTCTACCCTACCCAGAAGGTGGGTCAGGAGTATCAGGTCTGCTGAGGAAAGCTGAATGTGTTACTGATGTGTGAGCATTCATCTGGCTTCAGCACCAGGAGTCCCTGTCGCCCCAGGATCTGGGAGGCCCTCAGGGTCTTGCCAATGGCGTGGGGGCGGCGGGAGGGGCCTCCTGGAAGCAAACGGGGTCTCCTGATCCAGGGCCGGCGAACCGTGGCCAGACCACCCTCCCCTCCACACATCCCTGCATTTGTTCTTGGCATACGAGGAGGAAGTCCAGTAAATTATGCCAGGACTGGCTGGTGAGAAGCAGGGAAGAATAAATAGCAAATTCATAAAATGGATTTTTAAAGTATGTGGATTTTTTTAAGTTTATCCATTTTGAGAGAGAGAGAGAGACAGAACAGGCGGGAGAGGGGCAGAAAGAGGTGGGGCTTGAACTCACGAACCTCAAGGTCATGACCTGAGCCAAAGTCAGTTTCTCAACTGACTGAGCCACCCAGGTGTCCCTAAAGTATGTAATTGATGGTAGGATTTCAATGATAAACATCCACCAGAAATATACGGCTTAGTTTGGCTTCAAACAAGGTATGTTAATTCAAACAATTTAATTTACTGACAGTCCTCACGGTTTACAGGTCACCTGTGTGGCCTCTCTACTCATTAGTGGAAGAGTAGACAAGCTGACTGAAAGTGACTGTCATGTGACCTTGTGCAAAACATAGGTTGTAATACCACTGTATATAAGTGTTGCAAAAGCAGACGGGGAAACATTTAGATGCGTGGCTCTTTAATTTTTCTGCCCGTGATAAGAAACATATTTTATATCACAGCCAAGTGCACATACACGCAAACACACACACACACACACACCCAGCTGCACCCATCTAAAACAAATATCCCTAAAACAATTTTTAACCATATTACATGAAATGCATCTGGTATTTTTTATTTTATGCCATTTCATTTAAGTCAAATGTGATTTGAGATGCACTAAATTTTTTTTTTCATGATCCATAATGTGTGGCAACCCACAGTTTAAAAAAACTAGCTGACCATACTGACAGCAAGAAAAAGGAACAGACTGGATACTCTGTCTGTCTTGATTCCCCCTTGGATATAAATTCCCCCAGATCAGAGGCTGTGCCCTCCCACCAGTCCGAGCGGGGACTCTGCATAATGGATCTCTGGAAAACACAGACACTGTGTGGCAAACACCGGGACTCTGAGCAGACAGGGGACTAGGTTCCAGGGGAGAAGGCAGGGGTGCCCCTCCAGAGTCAATATTTAAGTGGGATTCACTTAGCCATAGAATGATCTTCAGGGAGGGGGAAATAGGCTGAATGAGGGTGGTGAACGGGATAGAGGGCGGGTAATGGCAAAGTGCTCCCCAAAGTAGTTTTGGGCGTCGCCGTGTGATCGGCACAAAGTAGGGGGATAGCAAATCGTTCAGAATAGAGACTAGGGAGCCAGCCTTCAAATCCTGGCTGCATCACCTCAGCTGTGTGACTGTGGGTGGGCCATTGCCTCTATGCCTCAATTTCCTCATCTATCAAATGAGGACATAATAATATTTAACCCTTTAGGCTGTGACGTATCAAGATGCCAGCTGATGCTAAACAAGAAGTTGGCTAACCTGCCCACACAAATCAGGCTCCACCTCTTGCCGGCGAAGGTCACTTTATATAAAGCATAAAATAGCTCATGTTATGGGGCGCCTGGGTGGCTCAGTCGTTAGAGCATATTTTTTAAAAAAATTTTTAAGTGTATTTATGTATTTTGAGAGAGAGCTTGTACACCAGCAGGGGAGGGGCAGAGAGAAGGAGAGACAGAATCCCAAGCAGGCTCTGTGCCATCAGCACAGAGCCCCACGTGGGGCTCAAACTCACAAACTGTCTGCACTTAACCCGACTGCGCCACCCAGGTGCCCTTGCGCCTCCGACTCTTGATTTTGGCTCAGGTCATGATCTTACGGTTCGTGGGATTGAGCCCCGAGTCGGGGTCGTGCTGACAGCGTGGACCCTGCTTGGGACTCTCTCTCTGCCCCTTCCCTGCTGGAGCATGCACGTGCCCGCGTGCATGTGCTCTTTCAAAATAAATAAATAAACTTAAAAAGAAAAACCAAAACAGCTCGTGTGAAGTGGTGCATAAGGGGTGGCAAGTGTTCCAACCCCAGAGATGCTACACAGCAACAGAGACAGCTGCTCCATGAGAGGTCAAAGGTGGGATTCAAAACACTCCCACCCAAAGTTGGAGGCAGGGAGGTTGGTCTTCGGGCTCAATAGCACTCAATAAATTAATATTAAGACCCATCATTACGTAAATCATACTTCTTTCCGGTTACCTGTTTCCTGTGTCTATCTGCACAATGCGAGGTAACTGCCTTCCAGCCCTCACCACCGCTCTCCGCGGGTGAGGACCATTGAGCCACTTCTCCCAGTTCTGGGAACGAGCTGGAACGAGCACGGGGGTGGAGTTAGTCCTCAGCAAAGGCCTCTGGGTGCAGAGTTCTCAACCCTCAGGGTGCATCCCGTCTTCCCACATAATCTTTGCACAGCCCAGAGTTAAAGATCCCTTGAGTGTTGTTGTAGATTTCCTTTGTCTGGGTTCTCAGGCTCAAAATGTGTGGGCAGGTCGGTGGCTTTCTTCCACTCTGCATAAGTGGGAGGGAGGTGCCTGAGGACTCAGGTGTGGCTTAGTAACTCCAAAATCACACACTGTCCCTGGCACTTGTCTGGAATGCACCAGTAAAGGAAAGGACGGATGAGTTTTTTTCTCCCCATCCCCAATTGCTCAGTCAGGGCACTGGCTTCTTTTGCCTGCAGGAACTCCCTCCCACCAGCCCTATCCATATTCATAGTCCACACTTTTGCTAGAAAGATCTTTTTCAAGTGCAAACGTGATCCTGTTACTCTTTCTCCCTATATTACGGCCCCTGCTTAAGCCCTTGGCAGGCGTCCCACTGCCTACGGTGCATTTCAGAGTCCCTTCACCGCAGAGCCTCAGCTCAGTTCTTCAGCCTCGCCTTTCCCCACCCCTAGGAACCCTATGGCCTCACCAAACACCTTGCCTCCCCTGAATGTGCAACACACTCTCAAACTTACACGCTTTTGTCCCTGCCATTCCCTGTCCCTTGCCTGTTGTGGCTGTGCCAGCGGGCTAGCCCCATTGTAGAGAATTGCCATGCTCCGTGGAAACACCATGTTCTCTGGGAACCTTTTCCACTCTGCAGTCCCAGGAGCAAATTCTTCAGGCTCCCACAGTTGTCTTACCTTGACTGTTCCTGCCAAGCTGCCCCAAAGGCTCTGCTGGCTTCCAGCTCTGGCCACTAGAGGGCAGTGCAGTGTAGCTGAGCGTCCGGCCTGGCAGCCCCAGGAGGCCGTGAGCAAGGGGCTCACCAGAGGCTGACTCTGCCCTCCCTCTTTCCTTAACACACACCAATGTTTGGGCCTTGCCACACCTCTTGGAATGTTGCACAGCCCCCCTCTCGGGCCTCCTGGCCTCTGCCACTCCCCCTTCACTCTTTTATGCACATGGCTGCCTCAATTTCCTCCCTTAACTGTTATTTTGATCACCTTTCCCTCTTCTCCACCCCACCCCACCCTTCCTCAAGAACATTCAGTAGCTCCTTGTTGTTTCCATATTAACCCCAAACATCTCATTTTTGGGTTTCTTTTGTTTATGAAAGTGTTGCCGCTTCAATAACAATGAAAAGTTAAAGAAAAATATTTCATAAGTCCATTCCTTGATTTTCTTATGTTTTACTTTCTCTTTTTCTGCGTGTGTGTGTGTGTGTGCACATGTGCGCACACATATGTGTATTTGTGGTTGTGGTCAGAGCATTGATACAATCTTAAATTTAACAGTTTTGGCCTGTTTTGAAATTGTAGACAATTTTTCAAGTTACCATTTGTCTTTATAATATGACTCAATATGTCAATATGAAGGAATTTCAGGTTGGGTCTCAAGGCTATGCGGTCCAGTCCTCAGAATTTGTGTGGAATGAACTGGGGGCTCCCAAACCTGGCTGATCACCAAAATCACAAGTGTGTCAATGGGACTTGGGAAATGCCTCAGTTCAGGCTCCCCTGGTGACTCAGATCCAGGAGGACCCGGACGGTGCCCGCGTATCAGTCAGAACTGGACAGGTTCTGCTATGGTAACAAACAACCCTCACCTCTCAGTGACTTGACATGAGGAAAGTTTCTTGTTTGCTTGCTCATTCCAAATGATCACCTTGGATTGGTTCGGAGCTCTCCTGTAACTCGTCACTCCAGGTTCCAGGCTGACAGAGTGACCACCATCCAGAGTGTGTCTGACCCCTGTGATGGGGGTGGGGAGGGGGAACGTGGTGAATTACAAACCGGCTTTGCACACCAGCTCTGCCTGGAAGTGCCACTCATCCCTTCTGCTCACATTTCTTTGGCCCGTCGCGTCTACCAAGAACTATGGGGAGCTCAGCCCTGTTTCAGGTACCTGGAAGGAGAACGGGTACCCGGTGTCTATATTTTTTTGAAAGCCCTACAGTTTGGGGAAGCATGGCACCAGATAGCTCCGGAGGAAGATCCTGGTGACATCCTTTAGCACAGTCATCCCATCTCTGATCGGGTCTCACACTCACCAGGGCCTCAAGGAAAGGGGGCGGGGAGTGTGAGGGTGAGGCCTGGTGACCGGCTGGTCCTACTTGTGAGTGCTCTTGTGCAAACAGCCTGGTTAACGAGCGGATGGGAAAGGATACTGGATGATTCAGAGAACCAACTAGAAGCCTGGCAAACCAAGTTCGGGGAAATGGGCAGGGCACACCCAAGGGAGGTCGGGCAGCCCAGTGACAGACACCCAGTGTAGGTGCTGCGGCCAGTGCCATTGACTGCTGACTCTTGACCTTACCGTCACGGCTACACATCACCTCCACCCACCTGCTGTCCTTTGAGGGTCAAAGCCCAGAGCATGAACATCCCAGGGGCTAAGCCTGGGTCATACACAATCTAGAGGATTGTCTGGCTCCCCCCCCCCCCACAATACTACACACTGGTGGGCACCCCAACTGGTAAGGGAGCTCTAATGTGGGCAGACGTTTCCCACTGAGATTTACCAATTCCCTCTTCAAAATGAACTCATCTGGAAGGCATTCAAGAGTTCACCTGATTCTCTAAGGAGCTTCTCCACTGCTTGTACACAGGGGAGTAAAGAGAGAGAGGTGTGGGTTTGCTTATCATGTCTGCATTGGTTCCACAGAGGCCGCCAGTCTCCACCCAGCAGAACCAAGCTGACTGGCTGGGATGCGGTTACTCCTCTGTTCACCCCAGAAGGACGGGGCTGAGGAGCAGGAAGGCGGCTTCTTCACACACCTGCCTTCACAGAACAGACAGAACAGTCTGTCAGCGGGGGTCAAGGTTTCAGTGAAAACAAGGTGTGAAGTAACCTTCATTGGACTTGAAACGGTTGAGTAAACGGGCATTGTTGTTTGTCATAAATGTTGGCTGCTGATCAAGTTATTTTGACCCACTTTTAGCAACAGCCTTTCCTCACAGCCTGGGGCCCACACGGACACCTATGATCCAGGCACACTTGCTGGGGGAGGAGGCCTCGGCCCTTCTTAGAACAGCTCCAGCGATGGGAGGAGGAGAGCAAGATGGGTGTCACAGCTTTTCCTAAAACAGTGATTTACAAACAGGACCCCCAGGGTCCCGAGTTTGTACAGGCCTGGGTAGAGAGCCACCAGTTAAAATATAAGACACTCATTTAAATTTGAATATCAGGTAAACAAAAAAAATACTTTTTTTTTAGTATAAGTATATCCCATGCAGTTTGGGGATATACTTACACTCCAAAAAAAAATTTTTTTTTTTACTCTTCTGAAATTCAAACTTAACTAGATGTCCCGTATTTTTACTTGCTAAACCTGACAACTTTACCTGCATGTGCTGCTTTGCTTTTATTTGCTTTGGGGCTTAGGTTAGATTTTTTTTTTTTTTTTAAATCAAACTTCTCACTGCCAAACACATAAAAATTTTGAGTGTCATGGCTAGGTCTTCGTGGTTTGTTTTTTTTTTTTCCACATTGAAAATCTTAGCTACAGCGAACGTTTCATTCATTCTTTCACCCCACGCACATTTTACGGAGCCCCTCTGACCGCCCAGGTACTGTTGCAGACGAAGGGGCTAGAATGAGGCAAACGAGGCAGAACCACTGCCCTCTAAGAGGTCTCCTGAGTCTCTGAGGGAGACAGATAGCGAACCACACACCTCACGTGGGCAGAAGTGCAAGGTGCAGGGAGGTGGCTAACACCAGGAAGGCTAACACCAGGCAGGTCTTGGCAGAACAGGGAAGCGCCAGGCAGGGCAGTAAAGGGATGCCAGCCAGGCCACTGCCGCTGGCCCTCGGGGAGGTTGATGAGCACAGAATTGGGGAAGGCACTGACTCTCTTGGACTCTCCTTTTCCTCTTACAGTTTCATCATGACTTGGTTGAGACCGATTAAACAGTAAAGCATGCACTTTGTGTGTGGTTGACTTATAAAAAAATATGACACTGGCAAGACATTTCCTAGGGGCATCTTTAGGATTGAACACTGGGGTCCAGCCCAAGGTCCGCTGGTTTGGGCTAGAGAGGATATTGTCCAGAAGCCACTTTTTTTTTTTTTTTTTTTTTTTTTAATGTTTAGGTTTTGAGAGAGAGAGAGAGAGAGAGAATGAGTGGGGAGGGGCAGAGAGAGAGGGAGACATAGAATCGGAAGCAGGCTCCAGGCTCTGAGCTGTCAGCACAGAGCCCGATGTGGGACTCGAACCCACGGACGGTGAGATCATGACCTGAGCCCAAGTCAGATGCTCAGCCAACCCAGGCGCCCCTCCAGAAGGCACCTTTAACCGTGTCCTCGAGACTCTGTCCCGACCCTTAGCAGTAACAATCGTGCAGCCGAGAGAAATTAAGAGATTCTGAAGAAAAAGACACTTTCAAAGGGCAAAAACACTCTTCACCTTATTAACTCCTAAGTAAACACGCCAGCCGGAGTGCCAGGTGAGTAAGCTAGCAGGAACCCAAGTGTGTGAAGGGCGGAGCTGTTCTCTATCGCTCAAGGAAATAGCAAGGGTAAAACGAGAGTTCTCTTATTATGAACACTAATCATCTGCTTTTTTTTTTTTTTTTTTTTTTTTTACCATTAGAGAAAACTATTTCCTTTCTGGAAGAGACTCTTTTCTGGGAACCGGGCCTGGTTTTCAGTGAGTGTCGCAGCCTTTCCACACGTAGCTCGGGACTGGGCACCTGAAGCTGGGTGTCACAGGGGCTGATGGCGGATGGGGGAGAAGCAGCCTTGGAGCCTGGACACTCTTGCTGGGAAGGCGTGAGTTCTTCAGCATGTGACTGAGCCAGCATGGGCTCAGCAGCAGCGTGGGCTGTGGAGACGAGGCCCAGAGAGAGTGTGGTGCGAACAACCACGCGTAGCCCGAGCATTCGTGGGCCAACCGCAGGCCTGTGGAAAGAATGTCATTTTCTCCTGCTCCCACAGGGAACTAGAAATAGAACTCTGCCCTTTGTCCCTGAGCAGCTGAGGCAACTGCCCGGCGTGGGTGTCACCGACCACAGGCCCCTTTGTTCCTCTCTCCCACACTCTCCCTCTCCATCCCTTCCTCCCTGACCTTAGCCCACAGCCCGTGGACACTGCGGGCTGCGCCCAGGCCTGCCGTCTGGCATCTGGGCAAAGGTGGTTTCTCCTGCCCGGCACCGACGGCCCGTCTGGAATGTGCCGTGCTCCCGGCTGCTAATGAAAGCGCACGACTGCTTCCTCACGGGCGTTGGCGTTGCCACCACAGCCTTCCTCAGGCGCTGACCCCGACCCGGGGCCATTCAGAAACGTACGGCTTCTTCCCAGCAGCCACCCCAGTGTCACACACAGGCGTCTGGGGTTTTCAAAACTTCACCGCCTGAGACCCACGGTGAGAGACACTCTGCCTTTTACATCGCATCCCCCGCATGTGTGAGGTAGGTTCCAGGTGATCTCCACACACGGGCCCCGTCCGTTCTTCCTGCTTCCAGGCTTTCCCAGGGTTTGGTGAGTGGGAAGGAGGGAGAGGAGTGAAGGTTAGTACTTATTCCCCACGGAGGTCAGCTCAGGCTGGCCGGCAACTCCCTTGGCTGATGGTCACAGCTCCTGCCTGAGCCCTCTCTACATCCCTCTGCCTCCAAGTTCTGGAAGTGCCTTCCCCCTTTAAGCCTCGAGCCTAAGGCTGCTAATGAAGCCCCGGTGCCTAGACCTGGCTCTTCACTACCCCTTCCGATTTCCGTACAGCCTGCGAACACCTTTGTAAATAGTCCCTCTTATTAAATGCCCTTTAAATGACCCAGTCAGAATGTGCTGTCTTTCTATTGCCGTTTTCATGTGGCGTGTGTGTGTACGTTCATGTAACACACACACGCACGGATGCAAGAGTTCTGAACATTCACCTGTACTGTGATTCTACTCTAACTGTTAAAAATGCTCATCCCACCCACTGAACTAATCCCGTGACCCACTTCCGGGTTTCCATCCCCCCGTCTGAAAAGCACTGCTTAGGACCAGCCCGGTGGAGACAGCTCTTCTCTGGCCTCGAGGTAGCTGCTAGAAGAGGTCAGCAGAGAACAGGCCATGGAGGCCATCAGATGACTGCAGAATGGGTGTCATGTGGGACTCCCCTTGGCACAGTCTAGACTCCTCTTTGGGGGACAGTTCCCTTCTGTGGTCATTACATTCCAGGCAGTGGGTTTCCACTTTGCAGGCGAGAAAACCTGAGTTGGTCAGAGGCCTGTGAGATGGCCATGTTTGGGGGTGACTCACTACAACACGAGTGTAAATACCGGTGCTGACTCAGCCACTCACAGTGAGGATACAGCCATCCGAGTGGGCTGATGAGCCACATTCTCCCATCAGCACCCTTTCCCTGGTGGAAATTCTGTCCGGAAAGCCGGGCTGTCACAAGGGCCTTGGCCGGCTCGGCTCCAGAGCAAGGGTGGGGGGGGGGGGGTCTCAGGAGCCTGGAGCACACCTGGGGTGGCCTGAGCACCTTCTTTCTAGGATATCTGCCTCACAGCCTCTCCTTTGTCCTCATACCCTTGCTGACCCACCCCCTCAGGCTGACCCACTGACTTTCTTGTTCTGTTCCCATCTATGTCTGCAATTGAAGCTACTTAAAAACTTTTTTTTGTTCATGTTTATTTTGAGAGAGAGAGAGAGGGAGACAGACAGAGTGCAAGCAGAGGAGGGGTAGAGAGAGAGGAAGGGACAGAATCCGAAGCAGGCTCCAGGCTCTGAGCTGTCAGCACAGAGCCTGATGCGGGGCTTGAACTCAGTGAGATCATGACCTGAGCTGAAGTCAGACGCTCAACCAACTGAGCCACCCAGGTGCCCCTGAAGCTTCTTACTTTAATTTTTGGTAGCAGTGGGTGGGGGTGGCTGTGTCCCCTGTGGCCTCCCATGGCTGCTCAACAAGGAGCCAGCACGTGTGTTTGGGGGGGGGGGGGGCAACAGGAATTCTTCATCTGCCAGGTGGTCCAGAGATGTATGGTCGGGGTCTAGACCCCATCCTGTAACGAGCTGATGGCATAGCACCGGTTTCCCCAGTTTGGACAAAAGGAGACTGAGGCTCAGATAGGTCAGGTGACTTGGTTGAGGTCATAGCATAAGCCAGTTGCCGGGTGGCCCTAGAAGCTGTCCACGAATACACATGTGTAGTCTGAAAGGATGGAGAATGCTCCCTTCCCCATAAGCTCTCACTCTCTGGAGGCAGGAGTGTGCCCTTTTCAGTAACTTCCCTCCCCACCCTGCTGGCCACTTGCAATGCCGAGGGAGGGGTGCCCTGTTACCTGCACTTGCTGACAGACACAGTCCAAGGACCAGCTTCTTGTCACAGGGAAGGCCAGTGGGAGCCTCAGACCACAGGGAAGTGACTCCATGAACACACCAGACCGTGGCCAGTGACTCAGCTGCCTGGCTGATGGACGTCAGTCCCTCACTCTGTGGCCCTTCCCTTTTCTCCCCAGAACAATAACAAATCCTGGCTCTGTGATCTGGTCACCATAGGAACTGGAAAACATTTGATGATGTGGGGCCTCTGGGACAGGTGGGCCGAGTAGGTCCAGATACAAACAACCCTTTCCTGTCCCTTCACCCCCAATCCGGGCATCTCACCTACTTGGAGCAGATCAGGTAAACAGTCAGGGGCAGTTACACCATCATCTGAATTGAATGACCTTGCCTGAACCAGGAAGTCTGGGGGGGTCACAAGTCTTTGTGCCCATGGGATCTGGCCCAAAGTCCTGTCGGGACGAAATGGGACTTCAAGCACCCCTGTCTTCTTTGGAGACTGAGGATCACACAGTGTGCCCCCACCCTGCATGCACGGGCCCCGTCCTGGACTGTTGGGAACATGAAGAAGGGAGATACCACCCCCATGCTCAGAGAGCTCCTGGTCTGCTGGGCACGGGACACATTCCTGGACGGAGTTTAGGTCCCAAGGGACATCAGGAGTCACCAGGGAACACTGAGGAAGGAGGCTGGGAGGGGGTTTCTGGTACGGGATGGGGTTCAGTGGAATGGACCAGAACTTTCCATTTCCAACAAATCCTGGTTGAGTGTGGGGTGTGCTCAGCCACTCGCGCACGACGGGTCACGGAAGACCACTGGGGCCAGGGGACTGGATTCCTGTACAGGCTCAGCCACCTGTACCTTCTCTGCCAGCCGCTTTTCAGACCTCCCATCCTCCCCATCGCTCGTTCAAGACTCACGGGCGCCCTCTGTTTAGGGCGCTCAGCTCAGATGGCTCGACAACGACAACGACATCCCACCCTCCCTTAAGATTAAACAGGTTCACACCCAGACTCATCTCCCCCCACTCCCCACCCGACGTTGCCTCTTCCCTAGAGCACCAACATTATTCCGTTAGTCCAGCCATTCTCCTTGTCTAGACAGCTGCCAATGTCTGATGAACCTCCTTCCACATGAGTCTCTCACATGGGGCGCTCCCTTTCCTCCCCCACAGCTGCCACGCCGGGCCACCCTGCACGTGACCACCGTAGCCACCTCCTAGATGTTCTCTCGGTTCCATCCATGCTTTCTTCCCCCGTTTTTAAACCTATTCTTCAAGTATCGGTATTCCTGGGGGTCTTGGCCTCTGCCCTCATTTCCAGTATTTTCAACTTTTTATTGGGCATCACCTCAAGCATTTCAGATTCAAAATGTCTGGGACAGGGCTCACATCCTGCCGCCACAGACCAACTTATCGTCTTCTATTTCCTCTCTCGGTTCACGGCCCAGCCCAGCCAGAGAACCAGGGAGCCCTGCTGCTGTCCTCCGCTCCTCCCTCTTCACGGCTCCCACCCTGCTGGTGAGCAAGGCCTACTGACTGCGGCCCAGGAGTGGCTTCTGCTGGCTTCGCTCTTCTTGCCTGCCAACTCCCCTGCTGCTGTTGTGGACGTGTGTGCCAACCTCCTGGCTCGTCCCTGCCTCGTGGCTTCGTCCCCTCCATCCTCCTCCATGCAGGGGTCAGAATTCACTTTCTAACACACGGCTCTGGTTATGGGACTCCTGCTCAGAAACGCTGGATCTCTTCACTGCATGAGAGTGACATCCAGGCCCCTTCAGGAGGGCAGGTGAAAGCCTCCCAGTCTGGCCCCCAATCTTCCTTTCCAGCCTCATCTCCCAATGTGCACTCACATTCATTCTCTCTCTCTCTCTCTCTCTCTCTCTCTCTCTCTCTCTCTCACACACACACACACGCACACACACTGGTCACACCAACCTGCTGGTCTCTGTTCCTTGCCCTTTAGTAGTGTTGCCTCCTTCTTTGCGGTGACTCCTCCGCCTGAAACCCCTTCTCTTCCCAACCCAGGGAACCTCCTCCCTCCCCAAGGCCCCAAGTCCAGCTCAAATGTCTTCCCAGCCCCACCCCACACGCCAGGTCCAGAGCAGAGTGCATCACTCCCTCCTCTGTGTGCCCACAGGACTCGAGCATTTTCCATACTGAGCAGTTCTTGCTTCTGGCCTCCTCCCCTGGCCTGCGACCAAGGTGCTGGTGCTGTCTTATTCCTCTTGGCTGCTCTGTCCCTTCTAGCTCTAGCCACGTGCTCCGGGGATGCTGCCCAAACCCAGGACCCACGCTCCCAGGCCTTCTTCCTCCTGACCTCTCCCTCCCTGGCTCTTAGCATCTGCCTCAACCTCCCCACCTCTACCCACAGTCTCCCTCACACGCTGGGACCAGCATGGCCCTGTGTCCCTCACGAAGGTCACCTGACCCTTCCGTGGGCAGGACATGGGCTCTGTAGCCTGTGCACCTGAGCTCGTGCTGCTCTCCCTCAGGACCTCCTCCTTCCCTCTGCCCTTCCTCTTGCCCAGCTTTTCGGCCTGCGCATCCTTATTCGTTTTCCGAGGGGGTGCAAACCCCACACCCTGCTGGGAGCTGCCTTCAATCCTCTCAGTCAGGATTAATAACCCACACCCCTCCCCCAGTGCTGTTCCATCCTTCTGTCAGGGCTCTTAACCACGTGCTTTCTTCCCCTGACTGTGGGTCCCGGTGTCACTTATTTCCATTTCCCCATGGTGCTTTGCACCTAGTAGCTACCCCCCGCCCCCGACCCGCCAAATGTCTGTCAAAGTGTTGGATCCTGCCATTCCCTGTGCAAGGCCCCGCAGTGGCTCCCTGGGGCCTATGACAGGCTGGGACCGCAGGCACACAGGGGAGCACTGGCCTGTGTGCTCATTCTCTGATGGTGGGGTTCATGAAGCTTCTGCTGCTGCAGTGGGGCACAGAACCCTGGGGTCGGGGGAAGAGTGGTGCCCTCAGCTCTCAAGTCAGCCACCCACAAGGAAACCTCCCAGCCTCCCATGCCTGCTGGGGACCAGCAATTGCTGGAGACTTCCTCAGCTCCTTCCTCGCCAGCCCTGGGATGCTTCCTCCCCTCTCACCATCCCTTCCTTCCGTCATCTCCATCATCCCAAATTCCTGGAGTTGGGCATGCAGAGACTTCTTAACTGCCCCCACCTCCCCCTCCTGACACCCTCCTCCCTCTCTCCAATCCTATCTTCCTGCATTTAACATAGAATCTGGTTCATCCAGCCCCTCCCGTCTGGCACACTCTACAGGCAATTACTCTTGCAATTCCCCTTCCCTAGAACCCCTCCCTTCTTTTCTCCGCTGATCCACATCTGTGGTTCTGGTCTCCCCCTTCTCGCGAATTCTCTGACGCAGAACTGACTCCTTGAGCCACATTACAGTCCTGTTGCAACCAGCAAACACCACACCATTTAATATTTAATTATTCTCCGCACTTAAAAAAAAAATGCACATTTTCTTTCCCCACCTCGATTATAACCTTCTTAGGGGTGAAGCTATTTTTTTTTTCTTGCTGGGGAAGGCAGGAGAATGTAGGCTTTCTCCAAACTCTCTTAGCTTCTTGTTTGTGCACACAATTTTCATAGGATCATCTATTAAAGTCATCTATTAGATGTCTGATAAAATCTTTCTTGGACAACCCTGAAAATATATCACAGGTTACAAGGAGGCCTCACACCATAGACTTCCTGGACTGAAAATATTTGGACCGGAAGCCCAACCTCCTCCTTCTGTCTAGCTTGTTGGGAGGGCTCTCTGAAGGTCAGGACCTCCACACCATGGCAAAAACTGCAGCCCTATCACGTGGTAACCGAGGAATGACATACATGATATCATTGGAGCAGCGCTGTGATGCTTTCATGATCTTGACCCTGTGCCCAAGGGCAGGGAACCACTTGTTCCTCCCCTTGGCTCTACAGAGCAACTTGTCTGGAGATGGGGGGCGAGGGGGGTGTGAATCCGAGGCCCTTATGACGTCCCACAGGCAAGCCCATGAGCCCCTGGGGCCCCCGTGCCTCCTGGGAACATGCGTGGCATGAACTGGGGTCCAGGAAAGGCTCAGGGGTCAGGGCTCAGGGCTCATTTTTCTCCTTCTCTTACTTCCCTCCAGATTCTGCCCCTTCATCCCGTACACCTCACTTTACCTCTTTCCTGCCAAGCTCACTGTTCCTTCCACCCACACTTCACTTCCACTGAGCTCCCTATCCAGTCGCCCAGGCACAAACTCTCAATAATCTCTACCTGGCCCACCTGGGGACTCCCTTCCCCCTTCCTCTCCCTTTCCTCCCTCTAGAAAACGACTTCCCACAAGGCACCGTGGGCAGTGGCGGTGGCCCCTGGAGTTGGCAAGCACCGGGGTCTTCTGGAGCCCACTTTCCTCGGGCCACAACACGTATGGAACCACTCACCGAGCACTTACATTGTGGGCTCTGGGGAAACAAGGGGGACAGGTCTCGGGATCTGGTGGTGAGGCAGGGGGTGTGGTAAACAGGTAGGCCAAGTGATGCGCCGTGGTGTGGAGATGTACCGGCTGCCAGGCACAGAGGGGCAGCCAGCGCTGTGGTGGGGAAGGCGGCCCAGGGGAAACAACGTCCGGGGGAAGCCTGCAGAAAGGTTGGTGGTTGGCTACAGGCTTCGGGAAATCCTGCTCTACACAGAAGCCAGATGGAAGGGAGCATCTTGGGGGAACTGCCGGCAGGTCCATTCGGCTCAGAAATGAGTGAACGAGAAGGGGAGAGATGTAAATGGGAGACTCAGGCAGCAACCCCAGTCCACAAAAGGAGACTGGACTCTGTCCAGGAGCAACGGGGAGTCGCTGAGGGGACTCACACAGGGACTGATGATGCTGAGTAGCTTAATGTCGAGATACTCATTTCTATACACATAATGGGGAAAATTCAGAGGGAGGCTTGCTCCTGCCCAAGTTCACATTCAATGAGTATTCTAAAGAGGAGAGGCCTAGAGAACTGCCCCAAATCCACAGTGAGCAGGACCGAGCTGGCCCTGGGATCTGTGTCTGCACTGGGAGAAGCAAGGCATCGGGCAAAGAGGGCAGTGAGTGGAGAAGCTGAGACTCTTTGGTTCTAACTAACAGAAGTAGCCAACTTGATCTGACTTAAGCTGAAGGAGACACTGGTTGTGAGGATGTTAGGTCCAGGGCAGGACAGCAAGAGACCTTTTAAGAGGAGTCCCGATTCAGAGGCGGGGTCTTCTCGAGACCTCCCCTCCCATGCCCGCCTGCAAGTGTCTATGTCGTGTCTTCTCTCTGCAGCCCTTCCTTGGTCCCTCTGGCTGCTGGCAGGGCCTGTTTGCCTCACCGACCTGCGGGTGGTGGCTGATAGGCTGGCTCCAGGTTTTAGGTCCAGGTTCTCAGGTGAGAGACTCTGTGAGCCCAGGAGTATCTGGTTGGCTGCTGTGGCCAATGGTGTCACATGTACAAATCCAGGGGCTGGGGCTCATGATGGGTGCCGGGGGTAGCCCCCAGAAGACTGTGTACCCCAAGGCTGTCAAGCTCAGCATGGCACGCTGTCCCCCCCAGCTGGGTATACAGTTCTATAAAACTTTATAAGTTTAGAGGAAGAAAATACGCAGATCTCTATAATCCAAAGGACTTTAATGACAATAGTTAATACCTTTGAGCACTTACTCTACGTTGGTTACTTTGCTAAATGATCACACGTAGTCTCTTAATTCTTGCGGCTCTGTGAGGTAGACGCTATTATTGTTTCCAATTTATAGATAAGACAATGGAAGTACAGAGAATTCTGGCTGAGCCTTCCTGTTCAGTTTGCGAGGCACAACACCTGCCTTAGAGTGCAGACGAAGAGAAAGGCTGCCTTCGTATCCAGGGGTATGCTAGTAAATGTTTAACAGCCGGCAATCTGGGGAAGAGTTCCAATTTATAGCATTTGCTGATTTCCAAGGTATAAATACTCACATGGCTGATTTCAAGCTACCAACTTCCCAGGGCCAGTTTGAGCCGGTTTCTGTACACACGGACTCTCACCCATTTTGGGTAACGGTCGGGGGGGGGGGGGGGGCAATGTCCAGGAGTTACGTGATTCAGAGCAGTGTTCTTCAAGGGTGGTCCTGGGGACCAGCCCATCAGCAACACCTGAAAACTTGAAATGCAAATTCTCTGATCCCACTCCAGGCCGAATGAATGGGAAGCCCTGGGGGTTGGGAGCAGGAGGACTCAAAGACACTCTGTCTTCACAGCCTCTCCCCTCCTCACCCTGCCCCCCTGCCCCGGGGCTTCTGATGCATGCACATTCAAGTCTGTGGACTGCTGGAGCCATGGGGCCCTGGGCCCTTTTGCAAACCCAGCTTGTCCAAGTCTTTTTTTTTTTTTTTTTTTTTAATATTTCTTTATGTTTTTATTTATTTTTGAGAGAGAGAGAGAGAGAGAGAGAGAGAGAGAAACAGAAACAGAGTACAAGCTGGGGAGGCGCAGAGAGAGAGGGAGACACAGAATCAGAAGCAGGCTCCGGGCTCCGAGCTGTCAGCACAGAGCCTGACATGGGGGTCTCGAACGCATGAACTGCAAGATCATAACCTGAGCTGAAGTCAGATGCTTAACCGACTGAGCCACCCAGGCACCCCCAGCTTGTTCAAGTCTTTATTCTGCGGTTGGAAGAATGGGGCTCATTTCCTACTCCTTGGCAGATGGGCAAACTGAGGCCAGAGAGATGAAGTTGTGCTGGAAAGTGGTGGCTGAGTGAAGTGGGTTAAGACATCACCCTGCCACCTTGGTCTGGTGGGGCAGATCTTGGCAGAGTCCCTCAGCCCTGACCCTCTGCAGGTCTGTGAAGCAATGAGTCCTGGACCCCCGGGGCGGGAAGGCTGAGCTCTGATGGCCAGAGCAGAAGGAAGGAGGGGGAATCCAGGGGCCTCTAGCACTGGTTTTTCTGAAGAGAGAGAGAAATGAGGAAAGAGGCACATAGAAGCCTGAGGCTCAGTAGCACCTGGCCCTGGTCCTGGCCCTTTGAGGGGGCTCCAAATCTGCAACAAGTCCTGGGACTGAAGCAGGAGGGGCTAGACCAGCAATCTCCAGCCTCAGGTCCCAGCCAGGAAGACCTGACAAGGTTCCTGGGGCAGAGATGGGCTGGGAGCCCCAGGTCCAAGGCCCAGCAAGACGCGGTCCGCTGTCTGGCTGTCTCAACAACTTCCCTCAACCCCACTCCAGATTTACTATTAACCAAAGGCAAACAAATCGAGAGCCAAGTATCCGAAATGATGCAAATACCGTGTCAGCCCCGGGAGGCCGTGCAACACCTGGGCAGTCAGCGAGGGTGTGATATCACCCGAGAAGTGCTTGGCGCGGGCTGCGGTCACGTGAGGTCGCCCGTGTGCTCCGGTCACATGGGGGGAGGGGGTTCCCCACTGAGCTCAGTGTTTCTGATGGAGAACCAACACACAAACAGAAACTGTCCTGTCACGATGAGATCCGTAAGTCACGTGAGTTTTTCTCCCCAGAGTTTTAGTCACAGAGCAAAGATTCAGGGCAGGCATTACTCAGCAGAACCAGACCCCGCTGGGATGCTGGCCTGCTTTTGCTTTGGCCGGAAAGTCAGAATTCCAGTTATGCTACTTGGAGGAACAAAGTTCTGTATAAAAGGTTCCTCAAAGGCATCTGCTCTAGAATTTCTTTAGCAAAAATCCTGGACCCAACACCGCTCTAGAATTTCTTTAGCAAAAATCCCGGACCCAACACCAGCCTTCGCCTCCCTACTGGGCCACTATGCCTCTGTGGTGTCTCCTCTGGCTTGGCCTTGATGTCTCCTCAGGGGGAGGCAGGCTGCTGGAGCCTACACTCCTTCCTTCCAACCCAGAGTGGCCCATGTGGGATGCTTCAGAAATTGTTGTTAGGCTAAGGAAGATTTGAGCTTTAAGCAGACAAAGCATCCTGCTCAGCAAATGCTGAGCAAACGCCTGGTTGTAAGCTGAAAGTTGTAGGCAGCAGGGAGGTATGAGGTGTTCGGAAGGAGGGAGCAATGGTCCACCTCCATTCTCCTGCCCTTAATCTTCTAGGCTCTCACTCTTTGCAAAGCACCTGTTGATCACCTGGAATCCTGACACTGGGTGATGGTGTGGGCAATACATAATAAGCTGGCAGCTAGGTCACTGCCCTCAAGAGGCTTACATTCCATTTAGGAAGATAAAACTATCACAGGCTAGCACAGTAAGAAGCAATAGGGAAGAGCATGTGATTTCCCACAAACTCAGAGCACTGAAAAGCATGGATGGTCCCTGTGCTGGACACACTGCATCTGAATTCTAACCCTGTCACTAACTAGCAGCTGGGTGACCTTCGGCAAGTTGCTTAAATTCTCTGAGCCCCAGTCTACACATCTATAAAGTGGAGACAAAATTCCCAACTCCGAGGGCTGTTGTGAAAAAAAAAAAAAAAAAATGGTTAAATGGTTGCAAAACAGTTGGCAAAAATGCGCAGCACACAGTAGGTCCTTGATAAATTTTAACCATCCCCTTAATTCCATTTTGGGCCAAGATGGGTTATAAAAGATGAATCTGTCCGGTTTCCAAACTTGGAGATTAGAAGCAATGAAGTGAAAGGAGGCTTAAAAAGAACAGGGAAAACTAACACTTAAAGCCTGACAATGAGGGAATATTTAGAAAAAGTATAAAAGCAGATGACTAAACCAAATAGTGCCTGGGGACCATATAGTGTGGAAGCAGTCATCCCCACAGCCTCCCTCCAGGGCTATCATAACATAGGACAGCAGAGTCAATGATGTTCACAGTCAAACCATGTTCAATAGCCTCTAAGGAAGCCAGGGATGAGCATAATGCGTTTTAAAAACATTTTCACCCAAAATATTTAACATGTTTAAAAAAGTGCTTGATGTGTGCGGGGCTGGTAAATTTTCAGGTGTCCAGAAAAGACACGATTTCCCAGTGGTTGGATTAGCTGGGTTTTCACTCCGCTTTTCATATATTTGTCAGAGATTTTAGAATCATGCTGAGCACGTGATGGGGGCTTAACAGACTCCTGCTGACTGATAAATCCATGAAGTGTTGGAGTACCAGTTGCTCTGTTTTCCATTTTCAACCACTTTAGGCATTAACTGATTGAGGTCAGGGACAGGCTCCATCTTCTCTTTGAATAAGACAATAACCATCTCCAGCCTCTCCTGACACCCCCACCAACCTGTCCCTCCGCCTATATTCCGGATTTTAGTTGACCGCACCATCACCTGCCAGACAACAGCAATAACTCCCTTAATGTAATTAGCAGGTAACTGCAGTCCCAGATGCTGCCTAAAGGGGGGCGCTCAGCCACAGACGCTGCATGGGCATCTTGCGTGCACTCTAACCCCCGAGCTTCCAAGTCTGAGGTGAAACCTGAGGCCCTAGGATTTCCTTGGTTTCGGGACATCCCTGTGAGAGTGGGGGATTCGAGTTCCTTTCCATTTGAGGCACACAGAAGACCCGGAGGGCAGGAAGGTAGCCCCAAGCACAGGGTGCCCAGAGCTTCACTGCTGGTCACCTCACCCAAGGCGAGAATGTTCCCAGGACACTGAGCTGCCTGGCTTGCTCCTCACATGTCCTGCCTCCACCCAGCTCTTGATGGCGGGGGGGGGGGGGGGGGGGGGGGGGGGGGGGGGGGGGCAGACTCTGCTGGCTGCTGTCCAGAGCAGGAGGGGACTTGGTCTCCAGCAGAGACCCACTTGCCTCTCTGCCCTGCTGGTCCTCCCAGCCTGGAGTGGGCCTCCCACTCTGTCCCTTGCCTTGCCTCTGGAGTCCCCCACAAAAGGTGCTCTCATCCTAGTTTTCCATTTGATTTCTGGCTTTTATTTCATGTTGATGCTTTTTTTAAAGTGTCAAACAGTTTACAGTTTAAATCTTTCTGGGAATTAGCTGTAATAAGACATCTTTATGTTCGAAAATGGCCACTTGGAGCACTCTAGGAATCTTTATTTCCTATTCCTCCCGAGCCCTGTCCAGATCCTGGTACGGATACACGCTGTCTGGACCTTTCTTCTTTCTTTCTCTACAGAAGCTCCCTGGGGAGGTGAGCCTGGAGGGGTGAAGGGAGCATGGTGGATTCTGGGGTTTGAATCTGGATGCCATTTACTAGCTGTGTGGCCCTGAGTGAGGTATTGAACAGCTTTAGGTTTCATTTGCCTTATCTCTAAAACGGGTGCTGGAACTACTCCATCATGCGTGAGGGTAACAGGAGAGGCCTCCCTTCCCTCACTTACTTAGTGAACTGCCTGGGTGCATGGTAAGTTCTTATCTGATCCCCCTGGGGTCCATTTCTTCCATGAATCTTCCTTCATGAAAGTCCTGCCCCAAGTGGGGCAGAGACCACGAATTACCCACTCCAACCCTACTCCCCCCTTTTCTGTACTAACAGAATCCCAATTTCTATGTATGGGTAGCAATGTGACAAGCTAAAAAAACTATATTTCCCAGACTGCTTTGCAGTTAGGATGTGCATGGATCACAGTTAGGATCAATGAGGTGTAAAGGACAGTCATTGGGAGGGGCTTCTGAGAAAGTGCTTTAAAATAGACTTGGGGGTCCCTGGGTGGCTCAGTTGGTTCAGTATCCGACTTCAGCTCAGTTCACCATCTCATGGTTCATGAGTTCAAGCCCTGCATCAGGCTCTCTGCTGTCAGCACAGAGCCTGCTTTGGATCCTCTGTCTCCCTATCTCTCTTCTCCTCCCCTGCTTATGCTCTTTCTCTCTCAAAAATAAACATTAAAAAATAAATAGAATAGGCTAACTCAACTGTGCTCTCCTGTCCCTTACTGTTTCCCCTTTTTCTTGCCTGAAATGTGAATGTGATGTCATGTGATATGGCCTTGTCACATGACCACACAGCAGCACTGAGGATGGTAGTCATACCCTAAGTATGGCAGAGCAAAAGAGTAGAAGGAGCCCGGGACACTTGAAGGCACGGTCTGCCGGACCTCAGGATTATGTCGCAGTTAGTTAAGATTTCTACTACACGAAGCTAGTGGGTCCCTATGGATATGTGGGCTGACAGCCTTGCCCTCTTTTCTGAGCTCCAGTCACACACATGGTCACAACCGTATCCTGGGAGATTTCAGTCAAAAGCAAAGGAGCCTAACAATCTAGACTTTTGGGGAACATAAAGTTTGAGATTCCCGAAGGATGTCTCAGCACCCACAGCTGATGAGGCCATGCACTCAAGTTCTCCATCATCTGGTACTTAGGCAAGGTTCTTACGCAAGGCAGGTGAATGCGGATGGCAAAGCAAACGCTGTTTGCAGTTCTGTGGGATTTGTTACCTCATCGGCAGTGTGATGGGGAATGCACTCGTAGAGGCCAGCAGACCTCCAGCCTGCCTCTGAGGTTCGGGAAAACAGTCCGTTTTGTTTATACATGCATGAGTTCTAGACCATGGAGAAGTACTGAGTCCCACCTTGGGCGGTGTTCATTATTTCTTCCCATGTCCACATTCTATATCCCCAAAGAGCTTGATTGCAGTTGAATCTAAAGGCGTTTGCTGTGCACTTTCCACATGCAAGTTTCTGTGTGAAGTGCTGGGGGGGGGGGACTCAGAGATGGAAAACACCCAGGCCTTACCCTCAGGCAGGGAACTGACAATCTAGCTGGGGGACATACGCATATATAATTCTCATGAGTGCAGGAGGTGTGGAAGGGCAACCACAGAAGTAGAGGGGGAGGGGGAGGTACAAAGAGGTGGAGTCTGAGGCCCAGAAGGGGAGCTGCATCTGAGCTGGGCTTTGGAAACCGAGTGGCATTTCAACAGGGGGTCATGTTGTGTGTGTGTGTGCGGGGATCTTGCCCAGGCTGACGAAGCACAGGGACCGGGAGACAGCAAGGTCACTGGCATGGAGTGATTTCAAAATGGTCACAGTCTAGTGAGGCTATACTGTTGGGAGCCAGCAGCAGTGAACCTTGGGTGCTGGGCGTGGGAGATAAGGCTATGACTGAGTTTGAAAATAAAAATAATGGTGGCCAGCATGCACTGGGCATGTAATATGTGCCAGCCACCCTTCTAAGTACTTTCTGTGAATTAACCCACAATAACCCTATAAGGTGAGGACTACTGCTCTGCCCATTTTACAGGTCAGGAAACTAAGCTCTCACCAAGGAAAGGTTGGTTTGCCCAGTGGGAAACCTCTGAGAAGCGCGAAGGATTCAGCCCATTTTGGCTCCAGGGTCCTACTCTTAGTGACTAAGCTATAGTTGGAAGGGTGGGGATGGGGATCTTAAACACCACCCTGAGGGGTGTGGTTCTGCCTGCACAGATCTGTGAAATGCACAGGGGGCCTTCAGAGTTGCACTTGTGATTTTGATGCATCCCTCTGGGGGTGGTTCTGTGAGGAAGGGCTGGTGCAGGGGGAGAGTCAAGGCAGAGGACCCATTAGGAGGCTGGAGTCGAAGAAACACTTGAGGGGTGGCCTGGGGCAGGGCCGAGGGGACAGCCAGGGATGGTTCTTGTGAAGCACTCAGTGCATCTGATACTGACTGCTGCTGAGAGAACACGAAGAAGACGTTTAAAGAGATGACAAGGGAGGCGGAGGAACCTGGGAGGAGAAGAAGGGCTGTTCAGATATGATCAGACTTGTCCCCAAATATATCCTGCAGATACGTCGCCTGTACATGACATGATGTATGAGCAAGCGTATTCTCTGAGCTATTTTATGTGATCACAAAGGACCAGAGCCAGCGTAAAAGTCCATCAATGGGCCACCGTTTAAATACATCATGACTTATCCATACATCAAAACGCTAAGTTTTTGTACAGCCTGTGAGGTAAGCATGGTTTTCACATTTTTTAATGTTTGGAAAAACACGAAAAATATTATTTTGTAATAGGTGAAAATTACATGAAATCCAAATTTCAGTGTCCATACATAAAATTTTGCTGGGACACAGCCACGTTTCTTCACATATGTATCATCTGTGCCCGCTTCCCCATCACGAGGGCAGCTGAGCAACGTGAAACAGGACGCGGGAACTGCAAAGCCAAACAATTTACTATCTGCTCCTGCACAGAGCAGGTCTGCTGGCCCGATGTAGACTGTCTGGAAAGCTCCGTGAGAAACGAACCACGGCAACTGCCTCTGGGGACAGATGTCCAACAGACAGAGTTGGAAAGGAGACTTCCTGCAGTGCAACGTTTACACTTTTTGAATTTTGAATCGTGTGAATATTTAACTATCTTTAAGCTTAATTTGAAATGTAAGAGAAAAAGAGTGGGCCCTGTTTCTCATCCTGAACTGAAGGAAGAGGAATGAGAGAGGGCAGAAATGGCAGCCGATGCCAGCTTCAGTGCCAGGTCTGGGAGAGGTCACAGGCATCCCGCCAGAAGAGGTTGCAAGGTGAGCCTGGGCTTGACCTCAGCCTTGCACTTGCTGAAAGACCCAGGACAGCTCTCCTTCCCTGTGGGGGAGGGGTCCATGCTGCTCAGGTGCTGAGATGCCCTGCCCCAGAGGGGGCCCAGAAGACGGGCCTCTGTCTCTCTGCCTGCTGGGGAGGATGGAGGGAAATGGACACATAAACCCAGACTGTGACCTCATCAGCCGGTTGAGAAACAAGAAGGAGCACAGACTGGGAATGTGCAGTGGTGAGAAGGATACGAGGGGTCCGAACACTGGGTCTTCCCTAGCCACCAACTGTCTCTGTGACCTGAGGTAAGTCATTCTGCCTTTGGGGCAGAGCTCTATCCCTGTTGCCAGAGGCTTGGACCAGACTGACAATCATCCAGCTGCCACTTTCCTGCCCTCTGCCCACTAGGCACACTATTGGGCATTCCTCAAGACTTCACAGGGGACCTGGATTGAAAATATGACAACAGGGGTGCCCGGTTGGCTCAGTCAGGTGAGCATCTGACTTTGGCTCAGGTCATGATCTTGCAGTTCGTGAGTTCGAGCCCTGCGTTGGGCTTTGTGCTGACAGCTCAGAGTCTGGAGCCTGCTTCAGATGCTGTGTCTCCCTCTCTCTCTCTCTGCCCCTTGTCCGCTCACACTCTGTCTCTGTCTCTTTCTCAAAATAATAAACATTCAAAATTAAAAAAAAAAAAAAAGAAAAGATGACAACAAACCAAACAATAGGCAGTCTCACCCAGATGAGACTCTAGGACATGTCTCTACATGTGGTTCTGTCACTCCATAGCTCCAAGAGCCTCACTACTTCCCCTGATATAAGCCCTTCAGGCTGAAGGGAACACCCTTCAGTCATTGGCCAACCAGTGGGGACATCACAGCCCTGAGTGATGGCCAATCTGGCAGAGCAGTGGCAGGCAGGAAGTGGCAGGAGGGGTCGATGGGCTTGGTGGAGGGCCCCTCTTGAGCAAATCCAGGCAGATGCATTAATAGCCCAAATGCTGGGAATAGCTGTAGCAACCGCATCTCCAGAGAATTTGTCCCTAGGGAAGTCCTGTGTGTGTGTGTGGGGGGGGGGGGCATCATCAGTGGAGGTCTCTCCCCCTGAGCAAGGCATGTGGCTGCATTCTCCTGCATTCTCCTGGCCCTCATGGTCAGGAATAGCAGGCCCAGAGGCCGGCCAGCATCTTCAGAGAGCACTGGGTGTCATGCCCAGGGTTGTCCTCAGGCCCTCAAGCCTGGAACCTCTGTTCTCTCTCTTCCCTGTAAGTCCCTATGCCTCATTTATGACCCAGCTCAAAACTTTCCTTTTGAACACAGGGGCCAACTTGAAGGGGTTCAAGATGACCAAATCTGAGGTAATTTCATCAACAAAATAAATAATAATCAAAATAGATTATAACATAAATTAAAGGCAAAATAAGAAATAATGGGTCTATCCGATATAGACAAGTATTTGAATACATACATACGGGAGAGGGGACAGCTCTTTCTCACAGCAAAATTCCAATGAATAGATGTTAGAAGACACAATGGAAATAGAAAGCCACCGTTCGGCAAACACTCACAATAATGATTGTTTAAAGCAGGAATCATCAGTGGAAACAAACATTCGTGGGTGAAAATGTGGTAAGAAACAGGATGTTTACATAATCTCAAAGTATTTCCCCACAAGATGCTTGTTAATTGCAAAGCGGAAAATGGTATCTTTACAGCGGAAAAACCTAGCAGACACTGCCTTAGGCAGGTGATCAAAGTCAACATAACAAGAAACCCAACAGATTGGCCTCACATACGTACTGCCCAATACAATGCCCCGAGAAGGGCACAGCATCGCTTCTGTGGTGTTCTTGTCAAAACACACGTGCTGAGGAAACACCAGCCAAACCCAGCCAAGTTGAGGGACATTCTACAGAATAACTGGCTGGTACTCTTCAAAAGTATGAAGGTCACGAATGAGTAAGATGAAGGAACTGTCCCAGGAGCCTAAGGAAACATGACAACTAAATACTACGTGGGGTCCCTGCACTGGCTCCCAGACCCGATGAGGTACATGAGTGAGGCAGCTGATGAAATCTGAAGGAGGTTTGTGGCTGATGTTGATTTCCGTTTTGAGGACTGAACTGTACATTTGTAGGATGTCAACACTTGGGGAAACTAGGTGAAAGATATTCGGGAATTCTTTGTACTATTTTTGCAACATTTTATGTAAGTCTGAAATTATTTTGAAAAAACAAAACAAAAACCTTTCCTCTTCTGTCCAACTTCCCCAGAGTTAATTCCCTTAGCCGGCCACTTGGCACATGGTGTTTCTATCATTTGCTAACATGTCTGTCTCCCTCAGGCTGTGAGTCTTAGCACAGGGACTAGGTCTCTCTAATTACCTTTTGGCCTCATCTTATAAACCTTATCTGGATGGAAGCTGGCTGTCAGTCTTCCTCTTCAAGAAACCCCCTTCCCCACCCCCTTCCTTCTCCCACTGTAAAAAGCACTGCTGTTCTTTCAGTGGCTCAGACTAAAATCCCAGGGATCATCCTCGATGCCTCTCTTTCCCTCTCATCCCAGGATGGGCAAGTCTTGTTGGGGGTTCTCCAGTAACCAGGGTTCTCCAGAGTTTATCACCACACAGACCATCCCCCACCCCTCTCCAGCACCCTCGGCTGAGGGCACTCATTTCTCAGCAGAACATGAGCCCCATTTGCTAACCGATCTCCACCTACCTGACCCTCAAGGGCCTTTTCCATGAAGCAGCCAAGGAGATCTTTAGAAGGGGAAAATCGCTTCACATCACTCCCTCCACTGGCTTCCCATTGCTGTTAGTGTGAAATCCAAATTCCCAGCGCGTCCCATGAGGCCCTACCTGCTTTGGCCTCTGCCTTCCATCTGACCTTACCTTGACCCTCTCTGCCCTCACTCCCCCTGCTCCAGCCACCTGGCCCTGCCATCTCTCCGTAGATATGCCAAGTCTGCTTCCATCTCTGGGGTGTGGATCTTCCGCAGCTCTTCGCAGGACTGTCTCCTTCTCAATGTTCAGGCTCAGCCCAAAAGTCCCATCCTCAGACATCGCCCAGTGTGTTAGCTCAAGTAATCCTGTTCTTCCCCAGACACTCTTGGTCCCTGTATGGGTTTGTCAGGGCTTGCGCAACAAAGCACCACAGATTGGGTGGCTTAAGAAACAAAGATTTATTTTCTCATAGTCCCTGAGGCTAGGAGCCCAAGATAAAGACGTCAGAGAGGCTGGATCCTTCTGAGGAGAATCTGTTCCAGGCCTCTCTCCCAGCTTCCAGCTGTTTGTGGAAATCTGGTGTTCCTTGTCGACGCATCACCCCGGTCTCTTATCTTCACGTGGCCTTGTGCTCATGTACCTCTGTCCAGATTTCCCTTTTTTTATATGGACACCAGTCATAATGGGTTGGAGCCCACCATAATCTCATTTTAACTCAATTACCTTAAAAAATAAAGCCACATTCTAGGGGACAGCACCAACATATAACTTCTTAGGGAACACAGTTCAACCTAGGGCCTTCCCATCACCCTGTTTTCTTTAGGGCCTTTGTAACCATCCAAATTATCTCATTTATTTGTGGTCATTGTCTGTGTCTCCCCAACTATAACATAATCTGTACCAGGGTAGGGATCTGCCCCAACTCCAGGGCTTGGTCCTTCTCCTGCTGCACAGAGGGACACCAGCCCCTGTTTCTACAGCTCGAATCAGGATACCTCCCTCAGGCTGCCCCAGGTGAGAGGAAAGACCTGCCCTCATTCACTTTCCACAAGCAACCATTCCACAAGAATGCTCTACATTCATCACTTAGCTCACTGTCCAGCCAGAGATTTGTGGCCTCCAGCCCTGGAGCCAGCCACACATCCCAGAGCCCAGAGGTACCATGCACATAGTAAATACTCAGTAAACACTTGCTGAATGAATGAAGGCCACACAGTTTGGGCGTTGACCCAGGTTTCCCGCCCTCTAGCCAGTGTGGCTCGTGGTTAAGGGCCTGGACTGTGAGGCTAGACTGCTTGGGTGTGCCACCTAAGAGGAGACCTGCGTACATTACTTATCCAGTCTTTGCCTCAGTTTCTCCAACTGTGAAATGGAGATGATTATAAAAGTACCTCCCTAGTAAGGTGTTGTATGAAATGAGATCAAATGTAGTGAACAGTGTCTGGCTAATAAGAAGTGCTCTGTGCTGACCCAGGCCTCATCTTTTAGCCTGGCCTGAGGTCTGGGAAAGTTCCCGATGGCCAAAGGCAGGTGTCTCTGGTCAGCTGGGTGCAGGGGCTCCAGGTTTCCCTTCAGCATCCATCTTCAGAATCCCCATCTACACAAGGGAGATTTTGACCATAAAAGCCTTGGCCAGGAACTGGGTTTTGGGTGGGTGGGCCTTGGAATTTCACCGCTTCTTCTGGCTGACTGAGGAGAGGAAAAAGGAGGATATAGCTCCCTGGACTCTTTCTGGACTCCTGACGTGAGGTAGGCAGCTTCCAGTTGACTCAGCAGGCCACTTTCCTCAGAATCAGCCACTCTGATTCAAAACTGTTCGTGTTGCAACAGGCTCACAGCCACCCCCGGAAAAGCTGACCCCCCACTCAACTTGCTTCCTGATTTAATAACTATATATAGCCATACTTATAGACCTTTCTATATATGTATGCACTTAGAAACCAACAAAGTTAAAAATACCCCCCCTCCCTACACCTCACTTCTTTGTTTTCTTTGTTCCTCGTTCTTATTTGTGGCTTTTGAGACTGGAACTTGCTGTCAGGATGGAGTGGCCTCTATCTAGCCGTGGGTGGCAGGGACACCAGAGCACACACTCGGGGAGATGGGTGTGAGGGATCCAGTCCCAGCTCTGAAGTCATGTTCTGTGATTATCTGGGATATCCTTCCCCTCACTAGGCCTCAGTGCCTCTCAAGTTGATCAGTGTCCCTCATCAAGGAGGCATTGAACTTGATCTAAGGTGTTCTCTTCCTCTCTCATTCACTGGCTGAGTGCAACGGCATTCATGGGAAAAGGTGACACACACACACCAGAACCACTGATTCCTGTTCTTTCTACATTTACCGAATATTTACGGAGCCCTTACTGTGCATCTGATAAAAATCTCTACCCTTGGGGAACTTACTATATTCCAGTCAGAGGAGAAAAATAAACAAAATAAATGAAATATATAGCCTGTTTGGTGGTAAGTGTCATGGAGAAAAATAAAGTAGAAAGGGGGGACAGAAAATGGAGGGGGGTGCAATTTAAATTGAGGAGGTCCTAACTTCCTCACTGGCAAGATGGGGTTTGCATAAGGAGGAGGAGTGAAGGTGTGCCCAGGAGGAGGGGGAGCAGGCATGCAGATACCTGGGAGCAGGGGGGGGGGGGGCAGGATGGAGTGTGCCAAGCAGAGGAGATGCAAATACCAAGGCCTCAAGGTGTGAGTGCATCTATACCTGGTGTACTGGGGGGCCACTGTGGCTGGCATGGAGGGAGCAGGGAGGGAATGCGGGCCAGGACCTCAGGTGGAGGGGTAACATGGGCCAGTACTATGTCTGGGATGGGGTGTCATTGGAGGGGTTTTTGCTGAGCAGGGACCTCAGCTGACTTTTATCTTCCCAGGATAGCCTGGCTGCTCAGTTAGTTTATAACAGACCACAGGGCCCAAGAATGGAAGCAGGGAGACCAAAGAGAAGACCCCTACAAACTAAACTAGGGCTGATGGTGGCTCAAAGCAGGGTGGTGGGGCAGAGATGGGAAGGAGCAGATCTGCTGATGGTTTGGGCATGAGTCTGTGAGAAACAGAAGCCAAGAGTGACTCGAAGGTTATTGGCTTGAGCAATGATGGAATTGCCACGAACTCAAATGCACTGGGAGAACGAAAGGTCAGGAACTCAGTTTGGACCCACGCAAAGAGAGACACCCATGAGGCATCCCAGAGGGGACCCTGAGTGGGCAGTTGGATGTATGAGCCTGGAGTCTGGCAGAGAGTCTGGGCTACGGATCCACGGCTGAAAGCGGCCCACAGGTGCATGTGAGTGGTGCATAAAAGCCACAGGCCTGGGTGAGGTTCCTGCGATAGTGTGGGAGGGTCTGTGTGCTGAGCTCTGGGGCACGCCAACATTTAGAGATCAGGAAGAAGGTGAGAAGGAAACAGAAAGAGAACAGAGAAGAATCAGCCAGGGAGGTGTGGCTGACTCCTCTCCTGGCTTCAGTTCTTCATCTGTAAAGAAGGGCTGTCCAGAATCCCCTCCCACATGGATACCTGTGCTTATAAGGTGCAGAATGGAGGTGTGCCCACATCACAATGCGAAAGCCCTTTCCGGGTCTAGTCTGGGATGCACGTGGGACTCAAGCTCCTGACTGACCTCCCTGGTTTAGAAGCATCTGCAGATGGTCTAATGCTGCTGGGTCACAGGGAGGAGTGGAGTAGGGACGCAGGCAGTCCTGCCCCAGCAAGCCCTGCCTGGGGAGAGAAGAGGGCCAGTGTCAAGGAGTTCTCACCTGGGCTGGGGTGGTAGGAGCTGGCTTTATTTAGACACTTTCTTTCTTTCTTTCTTTCTTTCTTTCTTTCTTTCTTTCTTTCTTTCTTTCTTTCTTAGCAGTTTATTTATTTTTTTTTTAATTTAATTTCTTTTTAATTCCCCTGGGGGCAAAAAGTAGCTTAACTGTTCTCTTGTGATACAGGCCAACAGGGAAAAAAGTGTTTGGGATATTAATCACGCACATGATTTGGAGCATTTTTATAGAAAAGGAGGAGGGTGGTCTCTGACATGTCTTCCTGCTATCCTCTTGGGACCTTGAAGAATAGTTTTTTGGTTTTTTGGGTTTTTTTTTTTTTTTTTCTTTTGCTCACTCAGAGGTAATTCCCAAGTCAGGTTCCCCCCACCCAGGGATTTCTAGATCCAACCTTGGGCAGAGCAGAACCAGCCCTGGAAGGTGCTGGGGTGTCAGGCCGGCAGGATTCCAGGCCTCAGACAGTGGGGCCTCAGCCCTGCCAGGGTCCCTCCCTGATATGCTCCCAGCCAGTGCACAAATAGGTCCTCAGTGAGCCCGAGCCCACACCTGAGCCCTGCTAGGGAGCTCTGGTTTTCTACTACCAATTAATCACTTTCATTGCACGCTTACTATGTTAGCATTTTATATATATTAACGTATTTATCTCTTTTAAAAAATTTTTAATGTTTATTTTATATTTGAGAGAAAGGGAGAGTGTGAGTGGGGGAGGGGCAGAGAGAGAGGGAGACACAGAATCCAGAGCAGGTTGCAGGCTCTGAGCTGTAGGCACACAGCCCGACTAGGGGCTTGAACGCACTAACCTCGAGATCACGACCTGAGCCGAAGCCAAACGCTTAACTGAGCCACCCAGGCGCCCCTAACATATTTATATATATAGTATATTATGTATATGTGTAAATATACATAAGTGCAACTGAATTCTCTGGATGCCACTTAGGGTGTTCTGATTCGGTTTTGCAGTATGATTGTTCCCTTTTACGAAGGAGAAAACTTGAGGCGTAGAGAAATTCATTTGCTGACCTGAAGTCACTTGGGAAGCTGGAGATTTGTACCCAGTATCCTAACTCTGCAACTAATGGGCTACATCTCCTTGCCATAGGGGTCCCTTGTGCCTTTGAGATCAACTCACTTGACAGTTGGGGAAACAGAGGTCTGGAGGGGAGAAGTGCCTTGCTTCAGGTCACAGAGGGCTCTGACAGAGTTGAGAGTAGGCCCAGGGGTTCTTTCATAACCTGCCACCGCTCATTTAATAGACGTTCCGAGTACACACCACAGACATTCTGGAGAGACAGTGGGGAAGCTCTTCCCAGGGCAGAGCACCCCCAGCCTGGTGCCCCTGATGCTCCGTGGCCCTGTGACACTCATCATGGGCTAGTGGAGACAGTGCCCTGTGGCTGGGAACTGCTCTGGGGAGGCGAAAATGAGCCAGCAGGAATCCCACCCTTGAGGGGTATGAAGCCACATCCCTGAACCAATGTGCCACACTGCACATTCCGTGTCCCCTACTGGGGGTCCTCCCTCTCCCTCTCCACCTGCTGGTATGCCAGGCACCTTTCAAGGCCCAGGTTGGTTCACCTGAGAGGCCGGGAAGCCTCTCTGCAGAATCCAGAACTGCTTCCTCTCCTTAGCACTTGTCTAAAGGCCTTTCTCTGTTGCGGGTACTTGACTATATTTGTGTCTATCCTCCTAGGCAGTCAGAAAGCCCCTCAAGGACCAGGACCCCGTCTTGCCGTGTACATGTCTTGCCGTGTCTTGTTCTGTATGCCTGTCCTGGGCACCCAGGCTGATGTGCTATAATTTAACCTGTGGCATTAAGTACAAGCAGAACAGTTTGCAAGTGGGAATGACAAGAATTCAGAAGGGGTGGAAGTTCCTTGATGAAAAAGTTAGTATCCTGCTTTGCAACAAAGGGAGAGATGATGCACGTGAAAACGGGAGAGGCATTTAGGAAGAGGAATGAACTCAAAGGCACGGAGACAGATTTCGAAGAAGGGGGAAACAAGGGCCATGTGTGGGAGACGGCAAGTCTTCTGTCTGGCTGGACCCATCAAGGGAAAAAGTGGAAACTGAAGTTGGCCAGACTGTGGAAGATATGGACTGCCAGGGTAAGGATGGAAGTTCCCTGCGGGCAACAGGAGGCCTGAGGATGTGGACAGGGGTCCCCTCCCCAGATGAGGAGCAGTGGGAGCAGGGGGCATTGCAGGGTGCTTTGCAGTTTCCAAAAGTCATTTTACCTGAATGTTTGGCTCACACAATTCTTACTGTATGTCTTCTGGGTAAGATTATCATCCTTATGGAGACACTGGCTTGAAGTCACTTGCTCCAACTCACAATGCTAATAATAAGCACCAGGGCTGGGCTTGAGTCCAAAGCTGAGAGAAGGTGGATTGAATTGGTAATGGCGGTGTGACCGGGGAGGAGCAGTGATGGCAATGGGGGTGGGGCAGACTGAAGGGATGAACTCGGTAGAACTTAACCCCAAATTCAAAGGAAGAGGGAGAGAAGGAGGGGGCAAAGACAGGGCTGTCACCTAGAGCCTGAGTAGGGGAGAAAGGGAGGGCCGGATTCCCTTTTCCAGCCGTACTGCATTCCCCTAGTCAACCCAAGCCCTGACTCAGAGTACGGAAGAAGTTGGGATGGGCATACCAGAAACCAGATCACAGAAACTGAAGATATCCCACAGGTCCTGCCAATATAGATCATATCAGATCATACCATATCATATCACATCATATCACATCTTCTATATGATATGTCAGGTGAAATGGCAAAAGAAAGCTCTAGCTTTGACTTTTGGACTCAAAGGTCAGCCGTGTCCCTCCTGTCTCCCCACACAGAGGCCCAGCTGGGAGCACAAAGGAACATCCCTTCCTGCCAGGGCCCTTGTGGAGACATCAGGAGGAAGTGTGTTTTGTGGTAGAAACTACTCTGAGTTCACTGAGTCTGTTTGCCTTTCTTCCTGAGCTCATAGCTACTACCTTCATTTCCAGCTCTTATCCCTCCCCATGTCCACTGACTTCTGGTTCATGGATCGTGGGCAGAGGGAGGTGGCCACTCACGGGTCTGGCTCATGACTGCTTCCCATGTGATTCTTTGCTTTTCCTTCCATCTGCCAGTAGGATGTCATTGCCTAGGGTAACGTGGAAACCACAGCCTGGTTTCCTGGATGGCAGGGTCCCTTCCCCCAAGTCAGGATCACCCGCTCTGGACAGTCAACTAAGATTTTATTATGCTAAGACGCTGCACTGTGGGAGTTTGCACGTTATCTTACCTAACAGAGCATGGAGAAGCTTTTTGAGACCCATGAGATGTTGTAGGATTGTAAAGTATTTTGTCCTGTTTGTATTTTAAAATCCAAGATTTTCTAGCCTGGGAAAGGCCATTTAGAAGGGCCAGCGGGGCCAAGCAGATGCCAGTCTGGGGTGTGTTAGGACCAAGGAAGGTCCCTCTCACAGCAGGGTCCAGGGTCCCCCTGATGTGATGCACGCTGCCTCTATGAAATCAACCACCTCTCTCTTAGCACCTCTGAGCCCCTGAGCCTGGGGACCACTCAGAATAAGCCCTTCCCTCATTGTGCAGACGAGGTCACAATGAGAAAGAGACCTGCCCAAGGTCACATTCCCCTCCCCTGCTGCTGTGTGCCCACCGGCAACACTCATCATCCGCATGGTGGACAAATTACTGTGGTTATTGTTACAGTGGTGGCTCCAGATCTGGAGGCCTCCATTCCCACACCATTGTGTCATCCTTGCTCAATGTAGCTCTGGGCCTGACCATATGATCTGCTTTGGTCAATGGAACATCAGCAAACGCGATGCAGGAAAAGTCTTGCACAGCATCTGTGCGTGGGGGCTTGCTCTCTCTCTTGCTGCTGGGGCCACCTCCTGTCCCCCACCACTCCTGCTATCAGGAAGTCTGGGCTACTGGAAGACAAGACTATAGGAGCAAAGACAAGTCTTCATGCTGAGTTCCTCTGGACCAGTGGTCTTTGGCCAGAGGGCAATTTTGCACGCTCCCCCCTCCGCCCCCGAGAACATTTGCCAACATTTGGAGGTATTTTTAGTTGTCCTAATTGTCTGTGTGTGTGCTACTGGAATCTAGTGGGTAGAGACCAAGGATGCTGTTCAACATCATCTTACAACGCACAGGACACAGAATACCCACAACAAAGAATTATCCGGTTCCAAATGTCAATAGTGCTATGGTTTAGAAAGCCTGCTGTCAAGCAAACAGCCCTCAGCTGATGTCCCAGCTGGCTGCAGCCCCATTAGTGAGACCAACAGAAGAATGGCCCCACTGATAGCAGCCTAAATCACTAACCCACAGAATCGTGAGCAAAAAGATGGTGGTTGTTTTAAGTCATTAAATTTTCGGGTATATTTTGATACAGTAGCAAAGGTGGGTACAGGACACTCAGTTAATGGTAGTCCCTTGCTGTGGATTTGGACATGGAACACAGAAGTGGCTGGGTCCTCAGGCACGGATCCTGTGGACATTTACCCAGTTTGGTGCTGTTTATCACACACACACACATCCCTGTCATGGGCCAGCTGCTGTACTAAGTATTCCGTATGTACTAATTTAGTTAATTTTCGTAACAACTCCATGAGATATTGCCTCTAGTTTACAAAAGTGCAACTGAGGCTCAGAGTGATTAACTTGCCCAGGGTCACATGGTTACTAAGTAGAGCCACATTTTGGACATCTGGCCACGAGTCCATGCCCTTGACCACCACTCCATGCTGTTTCCTGTCAGTGACTCTGTTTCTCCTGTGGCCCAGCTGCCCTCTCCCCTGCTCCTAGACTGCTGCCCATTGGGATGACTGGCCGCTGCGGCTCCCAGGTGGCCACAGATGTGTCTCGTGACATGCTACACCTTGAAACAGGACTGTCCAAGAGGGTGAGTGTGAGCCACGGTTCCTGGGATCAGAATCCAATCTCCAAACCCAGCTCCAATATTTATTTGCGGTGGGATTTTTGAATGCTTTCCTTAACTTCTCTGAGTCTCAGTTTCCTTACTGGTAAAATGGGGCCACATCATCAGTATCCAACAATCAGTGATGTGCAGGACACAGGCCTAGACACTGATGGTACCAAGTAAACCAGCCAGGTGCATGAGGTCCCAGGAGATGTTAGCGGAGCCTCAGTTCCAGGCTGAAAGTGGTGGATGCCCAAGTCCACGACTGCGACCTTGGTCTCTCTCACTGGGCAGACCTCCAGGAAATAAAAAGGAACTTTTCTTCAGGAAATAATGAGCATCCCTGAAATTTCAGCATCTCCCGCGCACTCCCTGACTGGAGTTCTATGCCTCCCAGCCTTGTATAGTGCGGTGGTTACCAGCCCAGCCCCCAGAGCTGGATGCTTGTGTTCATGTTCCGGCTGGCACCTTGGGCAGGTGCTTAACTTCACCGGGCCGCAGTTTCTCATCTGTCCGGTGGGGACGATGACTGACCTGATCTCATGAGGTCCTCATAAGGAGGGAGTGAGTTGACAGTGAAGAGCAGCACATTTGCATGAGTAAGTGTTGCTGAAGTACCGACTTTTTTTTTTTTTTTCTATCATCCTTCCTTGCCAACCCTCCTGTGTTCCTCCCAAAATGGGTTCTCTGAATTCTAGAAATCCTGGCGGGCAGAGGACTGACATGTTCCCTGCTGTTATGGAATTTCTCGGGCTGAAGGTCATCTGTTTTAGGGGCCATGGAACTTTCTCCTACGGCACTCACTCCCCTTGCAGGGACTCGTCACCTTGTTCTTTATGATTATTATTAATTAAAAGAACAAAGAGAATGGATGAGTGTTGAACAAAACTTGAAATATACAGATAAGCAGGAAGAAATGAAAAGCACTTCAAATCCCGCCATTCAGAGAGAACTGTGGTTAACATTTTAGGGTCTCTTTCTCTCACCAGACTTTTCCCCACTCAATATATTTGTTGAAATAAATCTGTGTACGTAGTGAGGCCAGGGGGTCAGCATACTCAGCCTCAGGGCCTCCTTCAAGGCCCCCGTGGTTGGGTAGGGCACCAGGGCCCTATTGGTGGCTCTAGCCCAGGATCCAGGCAGGTCAGGGGCGGGACCTCTCTGCCTGATGCCAGTGTGCTCCTCACCCCCAGATGAGCCTGAAGCTGCCTTCTCCCAGCTCTGCACAGAACGCCCCATCTTCCACGGAGGTAATGTTTTGTGTGGGACAACTGCGTCAGAAGGAAGACCCTCACGCAGCCAGCAGGCCCTGGGAATGAATTGGGCCTTTACGTGAAAAGCTGCTCCCTGCACACCCCTAACTCCTGCTAACCTTCTCTGAAAGCTGACCACACCATCGCTAATAACCCAGATACTGAGCGGACGGGGTGGGGGCCTGCAGAATGTCTGCAGCTTAATAACAGCTGGACAGTGTACTGGCAGATGTCAGGGTGACACTTTTCCAGGCTTTCTATAGACTCCTCTGAAACCTCGGGAGTGGAGTTTGCTTTCGCTCTCTACCATGGAATTTCTCAGAAATCTTAAAAACTATAATGGCCATGGGGCGCCTGGGTGGCTCAGCGGGTTGAGCATCTGACTCTTGGTTTCGGCTCAGGTCATGAGCTCACAGTTTGTGGGTTCGAGCCCCGCGTCGGGCTCTGTGCTGCCAGTGTAGAGCCTGTTTGGGATTCTCTCTCTCCCCCAATCTCTGCCCCTCCCCTGCTTATTCTCTCTCTCTCTCAAAATAAATACACTTAAAAAAACTATAATGGCTATCATTTATTGAGCATTTATTCTGTGCTGAGCCCTTCACAGAAATTATGTTGAATCCTCACTTCAGGTTTGCAAGGTAGATAAGGAACCTGAGGCTGAGGAAGGCCAGTGGCCTGACCCAAGTGCTGCCGCCTGTAAGAGTAGAGAGAGATTTAAACACCGTCATTGAACTCTCAAACCCATGCTCTTGTTTCCATATAAAAATTAATATTTGGGGGCCCCTGGGTGGCTCAGTTGGTTAAGCGTCTGACTCTTGATTTCAGCTCAGGTCATGATCCATGCTCGCTCGCTTGCTCGCTCTCTCTCCCTCTGCCCCTCTTTCCTGTTCACACACACTCTCTAAAAAATAAATAAATAAATAACAATAATGTTTATTTTATTCAAGTGACCTATGCCCATAGTTACAAATCAAACAGGGCTAGGGGCTGCCTGGGTGGCTCAGTCAGTTAAGCATCTGACCTCATGATCTCATGGTTTGTGAGATCGAGCCCCACATTGGGCTCTATGCTCTCAGTGTGGAGCCTACTTGGGCGTCTCTCTTTCCCTCTCTCTCTGCCCCTTCCCTCCCAATAAATAAATAGATTGACTAAATAAATAAATAAATAAATAAATAAATAAATATCAAACAAGGCTAAAAGACACAGCAGAAACCAGCCCCAATCTTCTCTGCTCCTCTGAGGCAACCACTTTCAACTCAGCAGCAGCTTTTCTTCTGCTCTTAACTCCAGGTTTCAAAATATTCACCTAAATTCTATTTCTTATATATTATTATTATTATTGTTATTATTATTATTACCTTTTTAAAGTACACTCCACACCCGGTGTGGGGCCTGAACTCACGACGCTGAGATTAAGACCAACCAAGCCAGCCAGGCGCTTCTTATGTATTATTTCTGAGAACAAGTAATCCCCCACCTCCTTCCCATTTCTTAGTTTCTTCTACTTAAAGCAATTTCCTCTAATTCCTTTAGTGGATCTATCGGAGGCCCGGCGATCATTTCCCACCACTCACCTAGGTAAATGTGTCACCCCTTCCCTTCTCCTCGAGGCCCTGGGAGCCTCTCCTCTCCAGAATGGCCCCTCCCTCTTAGCCTCGAGACTCCCCTCTGATTTTCCTTTGCTGAAGCCCCTGTTTCTGTGTGCCATCGATTTCTCTTTCATGATGAGAATGGTTTCTGAGTCCTACATGTCTGAAAAGGTTATTCTTTAATTTTCCCTTCGCATTTGATTGATTTGGCTGAGCATAAGATTCTGGGTTGAAAATCATTTTCCTTCTGAATTTGGAAGGCATCCTTCCATTATTTTGTATTTGGTGCTTCCGGAGAGAAGTCTGATGCCCCTCTCACCCCCCCCCCCCCCCCCGCATTCCTTTGTCTCTTAAGTGTTTTTCTTTTTCTGGGGTTTCCCAGACATTCACTTTATCCTCCGTGTTCGAAAGTTTGATACTGATGGTCTCCGGTGTGGATAGTTTTTTTGTGAATCATGCTGGGCACCTTCTCCTGAGTTTTTAACCTTTCTTATCATATTTTAAATTTCCAAGAACTCTTTCTTCTCTGTTCCTTTTTCATGGAATTCTATTTCTGTCATATTTCCCTGAGGTTACTAATTTATAAGTTCTTTAAAAAAAAAAGTCAGGTTCTTCTGCTTACTCTATGCTATTTCCTCAGAGTTCACCCCCTGTTTTCCCCCCCGTTTTGACCTCTTTCATTTCAAATGTCTGGTGACCTTTCATATTTAAGAGAAAGACAGGGTTACAGTACCGCTGACTTCATAGTAGGGTGACCAGATGGCTCAAAGGCTGTTTTACTGAGACTCCTCATACAACATTTTATGAAGGTCTTTTCCTAGGAGTAGGGGGTGGGGGGTGAGAAAGAAAATCTACCCAGAGAAGAATATTCCAGCTGCCTGCATGGAAGGGAAGTGACACCTAGCTGCTGGGGTTTTGGGAGCAGGCAGGGAATCTGACGGCCCATCATTTATTTATAGTTTTTAATTAATCTCCCGGTTTCCAAGCTCCTACCTCCCTGTCACCCTCCGCGGGGACCAATGTCCTGGAGTCCAGAGCACCTTCAGTTCAGCTTCTCTGGATAACAACTTCTGGTCTCTCCTGGGGAAAAAAGAGAGTCAGCCGTGGCTTCCTGTGTCCTAGCGCTGCACCTTGCTCCTGTCTTCTGTGGTACCCGGTGCCTTTAAAAACACCCAGACTTCGGAGGTTCTCTGGGGCTCCTTGGCCCACGTGTCATCCTGTGCCTCTCCTGCCTCCATGTGGGTTGTCACTTTCTCATCTCTACTCCATCAGAGACCACTCCTCTACCCACCTGCCCGTCTAGCAAATGTTTGCAGGTCTTCCCTCCCGGGTGGTCTTCTCATTCTGGCTCAATGCCTTTGTAAGGCCGCTGTTAGTGGTCGTTTGGGGGGAAAGGGTAAGTGAAGTGGGATCTAGGAGGCTGTATCAGTTATCCATTGTTAAATAACAAATCATCCCCAAAACTATTCAAATGACAATAGTTTTGGGGCACCTGTGTGGCTCAGTTGGTTAAGCATCCGACTCTTGATTTCAGCTCAAGTCATGATCTCACAGTTCATGAGTTCGAGCCCTACATCAGACTCTGTGCTGACTGCATGGAGCCTGCTTGGGATCCTCCCTCTTCCAGTCTCTTTCTCTCAAAATAAAGAAATGCACATAAAAAAAAAAAATGACAACAGCTGAGGCGCCCGGGTGGCTCAGTCAGTTAAGTGTCTGACTTTGGCTCAGGTCATGATCTCATGGTTCCTGAGTTCCAGCCCCACATAGGACTCTGCACTGACAGCTCAGAGCCTGGAGCCTGCTTTGGAGTTCTGTGTCTCCTTCTCTCTCTGCCCCTCCCCTGCTCACACTCTGTCTCTCTCTTTCTCCCTCTCTGTCTCTCAAAAAAATAAACATTAAACAAAATTTTTTTAATGACAATAGTTATACTGTTTTTCATGATTCTGTGGATTGATTGGGTGGTTCATCTGCTGGTTTCACCTGGGCTCACTTGTGAAACTGCATTTAGCGAGTTGGTTGGGTTGGAAAACACAAGTTGGCCTTGTTCTATGTCTGGTGGTTGGTGCTGGCTTTCGGCTGGGGTGCCTCAGTTCTCCTCCACTGGTCCCTCACCTTCTAATAGGCTAGACTAGCTTCCTTGAGGGGTGATCTCAGGGCAATGTTCCAAAAGGCTAAAGGACTTCATTTCTTTATCTATAAAATGTGGTTTTGTGTATAATAAATGAAGACGTGTAAAATCCATACTTAGCACAATGTGTGACACAAAGCAAGTGTTCAATAGTAAGTGATTTTTCCGGGAAAACATCACATCTCCAATTAACTTAACCACTGAAAATGGAAACTGAGGAATAAGACTAATCTAAGTCTGAGCTCCTTACAGAAATAATCTTACAGGGCTGTCGCGAGGGTCCAAAAAATTCAAACAGATAACGTATTGAGAAGAATGCCTGACACGTCGCACATGTTCATTAGTGTTTCGTGTGTGTCTCTACTTTCTTTTTAAAAAATTTTTTAACATTTATTCATTTTTGAAAGGCAGAGAGAGACAGAGTGCAAACGGGGGAAGGGGCAGAGAGAGAGGGAGACACAGAATCTGAAATGGGCTCCAGGCTCCGAGCTGTCAGCACAGAGCCCGACGCGGGGCTCGAACTCAAGGACCGTGAGATCACAACCTGAGCCAAAGTCGGCCGCCCAACCGACTGAGCCACCCAGGTGCCCCAGTGTGTCTCTACTTTCTTAGGTGGGGGCACCGAGCATAGCTGGGCTCTGATAGGGCCATTGTGATGAATGCCATCACCTGTCAGGTATGGGGGAGTTGGCTCCATAAGGTGGGGAAGGGCTAAAAGCCGCTGTGTCTGCTGTCGAGGGTTTGGGCAGCCAGCTCACAGGTGTGCCTATTTCCACAGCTATAAATCTTAACCTGGGTTCTATGGGTGAGCCCCAAAGGGCCAAGAACCCCCTGATATTGCATGGAACACACTGGGTGTGTATGCATTATTCTGGAGCGCAAGTCCACAGTTTTGCTTGGATTCTCAGGGAAGTCACTAACCCCCACATACCGAACATCTTAGCTCTAGAGGCTTTCCCTCCTTCTAATGTGGTCTGGTTTGAGAAATAAAATTATTTATCATGTTAGGATTATGGTGAAATCAAGAGGCAGCAGGACCTGAAAAAGCCAGCCGGGCTCCTCTGTTGGAGACGGGGTGAGCTTCGCTGTGAATGACACTGTGGACCCCATTGGTGCTGCCCGGTGGTCTGGTCCTGCCTCCTGGCTGCCCTTCAGCTGTTTGCGAAATGTGGGTGACCAGGTAAGCAGCCACCAGCGAAGTGAGCTGGTTTGCACCTTGTCTGCGTTACGGACACTGCCAGTGTCGGCAGGTGGTCCACGTGTCCTGAGGCCCACGTGAATGCTCCAGGCCACCCTCTGGGTTCCAGTGCATCAAGAAAACCCCTCACACCACACCCAGGAGCAGGCAGAGAAGGGGCAGCCTTGTGTAGCCACTTGCAGTGACTTCTGCTCAAGGAGGTCACCTGCTATTCCCTGACAGATGCTTTCTTGTTCCACGTTGCTGCCCGCTAGAGTCAACTTCTAAGGCTAGAGCTTCTCTGCACATGGCGTTGTATAGTTTTTAAGGGGAAAAAAAAAATCCCAGCAGAACTGCAACGCCTCAGCTAATTCTTCCTTTCTCTGAAGTTTAATTCTAGACCATCTTCCTCCTCTGGGATTCAAAGGTCTCAGAGAGAAGAGGGTTCACCCAAACTCTTGACATATTTGCCGCGGACCTATTCCTGGGGAGGGTTGTGCAACACGCTTGGAGAGGGGTCAGAGAGAGGCCTGGAGCCTGACTCAAAAACATCTTGGGAAATTCGGTGGCAAGCAGAGATTTCTGGAGCCTGTCACGCCCCCTGTGAGGTCTCTGTAAACCCAGCACAGGCCCCACCTTTCCCTAAATGGAGGGCTGTCCCTCCACCCCTCCCGTTACCACCCCCCCACCATCACTGGTCAGTGCTGACCCTCTAGTGAGGGCCTGGGGAGGTAGCCAGGCCCGGGACAGCTGGGGCCAGGGTCCCCCAGTTAGCTAACAGAGGGCCCCTTCCCCATGCCTCTCACCACAGGGATTCGGTGACTCACTCTGAAGAAGGCACATAAATTTCTTCCTAATAACACACTTGTCACTGAACCATTCCAACAATTTGGCATGGCAAGAGATCCGGCTCCAGGCAGCAGGGCGGGTAAGTCATATTCTGTTTATAAAGTGTTTCCCGCCGAGGGCTGGAGAGGGGCGAGGACCACCAAGCCCATGTCGCACATTCCCTGCACAGCTGGAATGATTATGTCCATTTTACAGGTGAGGGACGTAGTGACTCAGCCCCTCAGGCCCCGTGGGACAGACTCTGCTCCTCACCCCCAGCAGGCAGCACTGGGGAGGGGCCATGATGGTCGAGAGCTCGGGTTTGAATCCTGGCTCTGCCACTTCTATCTGAGCCGGGCCACCTTCGACAGGTTCCTCAATCTGCCCAGCCTCCCCTTTGCTCATCTGCGATATGGGCACGAGACATAATTCGTGAGGCTTCTGTAAAGACGCAGTGAGGTACGTAATCGAGAGAACTTTCAGCGTGGCACCAGCATGCAGCGAGTGTTCTCAAGTGCAGCTGTTGGCATTACGGACTCCAGTCAAGTGTCATGTGCCTCCCTCTGGCTCATGACCACCCCACTGGGCTCGGGTTGTCCCCTCCTTCGGCACTCCACCCTCTCCTGCTCTATCGTGAGTGAAGACAGGTGGCCACTCCTATATTATATTACTTAATACTCTACTAGGATTTGAGGGTGGTGGTATTATCCACATTGACAGGGGTAGAAACTGAGGCCGGGTGAGTTTGGGTGACTTCCCCGAGACCACCACTAGGGGCGTGACAGAGCCAGGATTTGAGTTCACTCTTCCAACAGAGCAGCTCCCAGGGGAAGCCTGCGGATCAAGGACCAGCTGCACATGGGAAGTTCCCAACACAGCCGAGTATTTTTGTTCCTGCATTCTTCCCAGGCAGTTTACTCTCTGGACTCTGGACAGTTGCCAAGGAGGTGTGAACAAGAAGGCAGAAAGAGGACGTCCTTCGGAGGGTGCGATGAGGCAACAGGGCTGTCATTTACTGAGCCCTTGCTATGTGCCCTCCATGCTGTCAGCTGTATGTGTCCGTTAATTCACATACACTCCAGTGAAGCGGGCCTAGTGCAGCTCCTACCGTAGAGGGGAAAATGAGGCACAGAGTGGTCAGGTCACTTGCCCCAACCTGCACCTGGGTGTCCACCTGTGCTGTTAATCTCTCCACCTGCTGCCTCCCATCAGGGTGGCACGAAGTTGGGCCACGGCACTCAGTTTTGGAAACCACATCCAGGGTGAAGGACCACCACCCACGACCATGGGCAGAAGGGCCAGGTCCTGAGTCCCTTCAGGCCTCTCACTAAGCATCCTCGAGTTTCTGTGTGCTGGGGGGAGAAGGGGGATCAGTGAGGGGCATCTCCGCTGCTTCCATACATGGGCGGGGGACAGAGGGGGCTTCAGCCCGGGCAGCGTGCTCCTCAAAGCTACTACCTCAAAGCTACTTCTGTGAGTCTGCAATGGAGACAGACTGCATTAAACAGAAAGGCAGGCCCCGGGGGCCCACAGGGTCCTCTGCCTCTCCCCTGACGAACCTTGTCCCACCCCACCTCCCTGAGGAGGGGGGGGGGGCCCTCTCTCTGAGAGCGGGGGCTCCGCCTCGCTCTGCTCTGCACCTCCATCGCCCAGCACCGTGCCTAGCCCTCAGCAGGCATTTGTTGACTGGCTGACGGATGAATGGCTGGCTGACAAAAATCACTGCCAGCCCCAGTGATAAACAGAACCAGTGTGGCAGGAATTTGCTGGGTTGTTGAAGGGTGAGGGATCCAGATGGCTCCCCAGACAGCTGTGGTGTGGAGAGCCGAGGCGGGGCGGCACAGGCAGGCTGGACGGAAGGAACCACAGACTCCAATGGCACTGGTTCAAGTGGGTTGAGGGCTGGCCGCCAACCACACAGAGCAACAGGCTGGCCAACTGTGTCCTGGGCCTGTGTCGCACGGTATCAGGGCTGCTCCAGGGCGTCTGCCCTCAGCACTGCCTCCCCTGCCGTCACTGACACGCAGAGCCCTCCACAGGTAGGGGCTGGGAGGCAAGGGAAATCATCTGGACTGGCAGTTCCTAGATCAAGTTGGATCCCTGCTCACTGTGTCCCCCCGCCCAGCTAGGCAGGTGACCTTGGGCCTGTCTCTCCATCGGTGGCTTGTTCCCTCACACCTCACCATCTATACAATGGAGATGTGTCTACCCCACAGGACATGCTGTGGATAAGAGAGCCCAGAACTTGAGTAGTCCTTTTGAGTAGTCCTTTCCCCACCCACCCTCATCATAGCGGAAGAGCCTAAGTCTGCGGAGAAGCCACATCCCTCAGGCGTCTCCTGAAGCGAGGACTTTCCACATCCGCAGCTCAGAGCCCAGGGCTTCTCCAAATTCCTCACCTCCTCCCTGCCCGCCCTCCAGCCCCAGAAGTGGGCTTCCCTGTGGAGCAGTCCCTGACACAGAAAAGGAAACAATTAGCATAATCACTAATTCAATTCTCTCCACTCTCTTCTCTGTGAAAATAATTTGCTCCTCTAACAGCCACCAGGCCAGGGAGCCGGTGAGGCTCAGGGAATTATGGAGTCTCAAGCTAATTAAGTGGAAGCCACTCTCCCCGCTCCAGGGAACCAGGCTCTGGGCTCCTGCTGCTCTGAACATATCACATTAAACTCAAAAGCAGCCTCTGGAAAATGTGAAGAAGGCATGGACGGATGTGAATGACAAAGATGATCCATCAGAGGGTTGGAAAATGAGGCGGATGTGAGATTAAAGGTTAAGGCAATTGAAGTCTTTAGCCCAGAGGGGAAAGAAATGAGAGGCAGGCAGCCTTACCACCCCTTCCTGGGTTGTAGAAAGAATATTCCCCTTGGTTCTTTCCCTCCTCCAGCCTGTGTTCTCTGGTCCTCACTCCCTTTACCACACTCATCTTTGTGTTCTATTCACTTGTCAGTTCACTTTGACCTTTACTGAGCCCCTACTCTGTGCCAGATAGCTTGTCAGGTTCTGGAGATGAAAAGACAGAGTCTCTGCTTTGCAGGTCAGGTGGGAGAAATGGATCCATACTACCCGTGCTGTGGGACCCCAACCACCCGTACTACGGGACGGGGAGTGGCGGGGGGTGGGGGGGGCTATAGGGCTGTGGGGCCTGTCTCAGACCTCAGAGGTAGGAAGGACCAAGGCCAGGTGCTATGGGAGCTCAGGGGAGAAGTGGCCACTCAGCCCTGTCCTGGCTTCAGGAATGGCTTCCTGCAGGAGATGATGCCCAAATGGAATCTTGCAGGATGAATCAGTGAACCAGGTGAGGCAAAGGGGGGAAGGGTATCATGGGCAGCAGAAGCAGCCGGGCAAAGGCCCAGGACATAAAATGCAGGGGGTATACAGGCAATAACAAATGGTTGGACTTTACCGAAGCAAAAAGTAGAGACTGATAATGGTCGGACCCACGGCCAGAGTGCCAGCCAGGGCCCAGATCCCAAGGCCCTGAATCCTGTGGGAATGTGGCTTTATCCAGAAGCAGCACTACTCAGAGTGTTTGGAATAGCACAGGGTACGTGCAGTATTGATAGACATCCCTCCAACCCAAACAAAAGGTGCTTCTTTGTCAAATACGTTGCACGATGTTGAGTTAAACCAGTGGCTCTCAACCGAAGGGCCCTTTGCAAAAGGGGACGTATGGCAATGTGTGCCGATGGTTTCAGCTGTCTTAATTCAAGGTGGGGGTGCGACTGGCATCTTGTGGGTGGAGGCCTGGGATGCCGCTCATCATCCTACAGTGCATGGGACAGCCCCTACAAAAACCTCTGCCCCACCCCCACCCAGGGTTTCCACAGCCTGTAAGCAGGCCCCGCCAGGTCATCCTCTCTGCACTGTCGTGGTCTGTTGGCTGGCTGGTCTGCCCACTGCACTACATGGGTCTGAATGTCTGCATAGCCAGTATTTTGGGGAGGGAGGAGGAGAACACCTGGGAGAAGAGGGTGTTTTAGGGTTGGGTGGAGAGGGTGGCTGTGGGTGGAGCCTGGCTCATGGGGGGTACCCCTGGTGGCGGGGTTGGTGGGTGATTCTAGGGGGTCCTTCCATCCCAGCAGCTCTAACTGACAGCTGCTGGGGGTGTGGGAATCAGACACAGCCCTGAGGAGCTGGCCAGATCAGAGTCAGGGATGTGTTCTGTGCTGGGCACAAGGTGGGGCACTCGAATGAGCATCCCCTATGGCCAGGTTTTCCTTCCCTGTTTTATTTTTCTTCCTAGCTCCTTTTAGCCTGTTTTTCAGTTTATTTGCCTGTCTCTTCTCCTCACTCCCTTCCCCACCTCAGGATGTTGGCCGCATAAAGCAGGGCGTTTTGTCTTTATTGTTCATTGCTTTATTCCCAGGATCTAGAACAGTGCCTGGCACATAGTATGTGCTCAATTAAAATGTGCAGAAGCAATGAATGTCTGAATGCACCCTCCCCCCCCCCCCGCCCCCAGCTATACAGCTCAGAGTGCCTGAGTGCTGACACCCGTCTACCACATGTGATTCCTCCCCTTCTGCAGCAGCAGGAAACGGGGGAAGTCCCAGGGAGCCTACCTCCTAAACCATGAAGAATCTGCTCATTGTTTATGATTTTAATTCCAAAACTGCTTTGGGGGAAGACGTGGGGGCTTCACACGCACACCCTAGATATTCCCCGAAAAATCTGGAATTATGGACTAACCATTAGCTGAGGGAGGACAGAGCAGGCCAGGATGATGCAAAAGCCCAAGCAAGCTGGCAGCCAAATGAAGTTATAGCCAGTTGACAGGACAATGGCATGAACAAAGGCCTCACTGCCTCCTGGAACGGTTGCCAAGCATTGTGACACAGGGCTAATCGCATCTGAGCGCACCGTGCAGCACAGGAGTGGCCTCGGGGCTGGCAGGGCTCCAGTCACTGCCACCTTGCCTGAAGAAGCCCATTCATCACAGTGCGGGGCCAACAGGGTGCACCCTAATTACACACAGGGAGCGAGGACCAAAGTGGGGAGAGCAAGTGCCTACTGGTCCCCTTGGAAACAAATGCAAGAAAATAAAAAGCCATGGGTGGAAGTAGATGTTCGAGTCTAGCCAGGGTTGCCGGGGAATTCCGTGTCCATGGGGGGCTGTTTACCTCCAAGGCTGTGGCCCAGGGGGCTTTGGTCAAGCTCGGGCTCATGTCCTTGTCTGTGGGCAAAGATTTTAGAAACCTGGGCTCAAATCCTGGCGAGCCCTCCAAACTGGGGTTCCAGGCTGCAGTGGCCAGAGACCTGGTGCTCATTTTGAGCTCTGTGGCCCCAGGCAAGTCCATGCATAAGAGGTGTGGATGCACGGAGAGGATTTATCTGCTCTGCTAACCTAACAGGTTGATTGGGAAAATTAAAACCATGGGGCCAAAGGAAAGGCCTAGGGAATCATAAGGCCTGGAGTTCAGGAAGGCATGGAGGGATGCAGCCATGTTCCCCACCTGCCCCAGGGAGGGGAATGTGCCTAGGAGACAACAGCCAACCCCTTGAGGGTGACCTTTAGTTACCTGTGGAAACCAACTGGCTTTTTCATGGCACACCCGTCATCTGCAGGGGAGATGCCTTTTCAGAGCTCGGGGTGGTTCTTAGAATTGCATTTAAGGCTCCTTGATGGACAACGTGGTGGAGGCCCGTAGGCACACAGTTCATTTGGGTTATTCTGAATGATTACTTTAGGCAGATAAATTTATAATCAGCTCATAATCACATGGCATTTTCCATTTTGTAAAGTTCATACAAATTTAATCTTTAACACCAGAAGATTGGCATTGTTATGCTTATTTTACAAAGCATAATTTTAAAGGATCAGAGAGGGTGGGTGAATTTCCTAAAGCCACACAGCCAGTTTGTATCAGAGACAGGCTTTGAGTCCAGGCTTCTGATGGCAGGTTAGTTTGGTGCCCGCTGTATAGACACAACTGTCTTTCCTTCCGGAGTGTCCTCTTCTCCTTCTTTTTTAGGATCTTTCATTTGGGACCCACTTTTGCTGTTTGCATTGCTTAACCACCTTCCCTGACAAATCCAAGCAGAACACTCTTTCTGAAGGGGACAGTCTGTAACACAGAATTCTCCCTGGGAAAAGCTGAGCCTGGGCAACTTTCTGAGCAGGTGCTATTCCACTGGGGTACTGAGCATGCCAGGGCACCTTACCTCATGTGCACCACACTGCCCTGGGGACTGCAGACACGACTATTCCAACAGCTACAGCCGCTGAGAAGATGGCAACAGGTCTCCCAGGCACGAGATGATGGACACTCTTTCTCCTTAAAATAACTACAGTGAATCTACTCCCCTGTGGAGAGCTCGTGTCTGGGTTTTGGAACACTGGGAATAAAACAGACAGAAGAGGACTTTAGTTTATAATAAAAATTACTGTGCTGTCTGGTTTTTAAATGACATTTCACATATTACTAACCATGCTCACATTGTTACCACACGTAATCCTTACAATAGCCCTGTGAGTGGAGTTATGACCCTTGGAGGTATTATAATTCCCATTTTAAAGACTGAGGACACCGAGGCTTAAAGGGGCATAGATTACTTGTCCAAAGTCACAGGGCTGATACATGGTACAGACGGACCAAAGACCTGGTTCTTCTGCCCACAAGTTCACGGCTTTACACAGATGGCAACATTTTTTTTTACTTTCCATGGGTGAGAAGTTCATTAACAGTAAATTCAAAGGTTGATTAGAGCTAGGCACTTCTAATGGGGATCCCTTTAAATTCCTTGTAATATTATTACTTACCTCTTCTCCAAGAATCATAAAATCAGGCTAATGATACCTAATTAACACCCATCACAGACCCACGATCCGGTTTCTTAGCAGGTGTTGTATGGGGACAGAAGGCATGGATTAAGAAACTCATCAGTCATTGCTTGAGGTTTGGTGCGTGGGTGCTGCCTGGGACTCTGCCTTTAGAGATTTCAGCCTGGCTAGTGTTACTTCAACAAGTATTCACAGAGCAGCACCAGGTTTCTTGCCTGGATGCCCACAAAACTGAGGATAAATGTGTATAACAGTCTCTGTCTTTGAGGAGTTTACAATTCGGTAGGAAGGTGAGATTTGTTAATGAAATTTTGAATGGCAACGTACAAACCAGAATGGAATTAAGGGTGCATCTGTCTGATACGTAGTCTGAGAAGGCTTCATGAGGGAAGTAGGGCTTGAGTGGGTCTCAAGAATAGGTAGGACTTGGAAGGGGAAGAGGAGGAAGGTTTTCCATTCTGGTTGAGGATAAAGTACCAACAGCAGATGGGGTGTGGGGGATGCATGGCTCCTAGCACTCTGGCCACTGTGCACACGTCACCTGAGTCATGGGAGAGCCAGGTTTTAATCTCTGAGCCTTTGTACCTGCCATTTCCTCTTCTGAAAAGACCCTTTCTCCCTTGCTTTCTTGTTCCTGTCTCTTATGCCCCATCTACCTGTTAACACTGGTCAGTTCAACCTCCCTTCTGTTATGAGACCACCTCCAACCCCCTTGCAATGCTTTGCCTTCCTTTTCATGGCCCTGACCATGTGGCATGATAATGTGTTTGTAAGTCTGTGATGCTTGAGAACAAGGATTCCCTTCTCTGATTAATTTTTGCATGGCCATTTATTGAACAAATACAAATGAAAGATGGAAATGCAGATCGAATGAGTGAATCTGCAAGAAGAATCCTACTACGGGACCATACGGGCTGACACCCAGAACCAGTGGGACCCTGGGCCATTGCATGTATGATGTCTAATAAGTCTGAATTAACGATTCTTCAATGAATGAATGGTTGCTAGATTGACTGAGTTTTATATATACATCATGATGAAAATCCACTATCACTATTCAGATAACCTGGTTGATGTTTTTGTTTTGACCTTACTTCCTTAAAGTCCATGAGGCTAAGACCTGAAGGATTAGTAGGCTTAAATCCAGGGAAGGGTCAAAGCAGGCAGAGCCCCCAGGCAGTGGCCAGAGGGAAGGGAGACTGAGGGCTGAGCTCAGAATTTAGCAACAGCCAGCAGGTGACAGGCAGAGCCTGGAAAGGCAAGAGAAGGGCTGGAGAAGTGAGCAGGAGCCAGACCAGGAAGGGAATTCAACTCATTCCTGAGGACAATGGGGCACAATTAGACCTTTAAGCAGGGCGTGTTATAGAATTATTAGTTTTTCTTTTTTTTTTTCTTTTTTAAAAGACAGAGAGAGAAGAGAGAGCGCGCGTGCACGCCTACAGCAAGGGAGGGGCAGAGAGAGAGAGAGAGAGAGAAAGAGAGAACCAGAATCCAAAGCAGGCTCCAGGCTCCAGTCTCTGAGCTGTCAGCACAGAGCCTGATGTGGAGCTTGAACCCATGAACTGCAAGATCGTGACCTGAGCCAAAGTCAGCCGCTCAACCGACTGAGCCACCGAGGCGCCCCCTAGTTTTTGTTTTAAAAAAAGAGGACCCGGACTGAAATGGAGAGAGTGCACCAAGGCAGAGCAAGACTTAGGACCCAGAAGACTGGATTTCAGGATGCTACAGCGACCTGTGAGCTGAGGAGGCTGTACTGGGGGGTGGCTGTGGGGATGGAGAATAGCAGATGGGTTTGTGAGCTGGACAAGCGGCAGCTTGGCCTGGCAGGGGGCAAGGGGTGCTGGTGACGCAGGTACAGGATGAGAATGCTAAGGAATGTGGCTCAGGAAGCCAGGTGGATCCCAGCTGAGATGAGGGACTCTGGAGGAAAGGTACAGTTGGGCTGTGAGGGATGAAAGAATGCGTTATTTCCAGAATTTGTCTATACAAAGGCTTTGCTCTCAGTCTAAATTATACGCTATAGAGAGACGTAGCTATACAGAGATATTGATATATCATGCTTTCTCAATTAACATATACTTTCCTATGTTATTACAGATGCTTCCTAAACATTATTTTTAATGAGGAACAAACTGTGAATAAATAAGCAAACTGTCAGGGAAAGTGAGTCTTGAGGGTTTCCCGTGTTATACAGATGTAAGCACAGGCCAGCAGCCCAACCAACAGACCTTCCAGGACGGCCTGTTCTCCCCACAGTCAGTGACATAAAGAACACAAAGAGAGCCGACAGTTACACCCAGAAGGCCCTGGGAGGCTCTGCACCACCCAGGGCAAAGTCTCTGTCACAGGCACATAGCCTGCAAAAGGTACAAGGGACCCAGAGAGCAGTCTTGGGCTCAGCAGATGAGGGGGAGATCCAGGACATGAAAGTCTGAAGAAAACATCTGGAGGAAGCTCAGAGGAGAAAATGAGACTGTGTTTTTGAGGGCATTTTGTAATCTCAGAAGCTGAATACAAGTTTAAGGGGCTATCATTCATTATTACTCACATTCAGAATCACCAGTTCAAAACCGACGGAAGCTTTCCTAATATTCATCTATAAAGCAGCAGGGGTACAAAGGAGACTTTTTGCTACACTTCCCTTTTGCATCTTTTGACTCATTCAACAGTAATTTTAAAAATTACATCTATGCAAACCAATTTTGTCTGTTTATTAACAGTAGTGATGGAGAAACGAGTCAGGTCAGGAGAAACAAGTCAGGATTTTTCGACTTGTCCAGAAAGAAGTCATATAAAGAAAGGTAAGGGCTGCATCTCACAGTGGCTTTATTCATTTGAAAAGCATAATGCCCATTCCGAGAATAACATTAAATAATCACATGCTGAGTTAAGACAAAATGAGCCACAATAGCTTTAGGGGAGAATGGCATGGCATTAATGTACAGGACTTATATTCCAGTTGGGCTAACCCTCTTGGTGCCTCAGTTTGTTGACCTGTAGAATGGGTATAACAAAACCTACCATGAAGAATCATTATGAGACTCAACTAGGATAACTTCTGTGAAGGCAGCTAGAACCAATGACCTACAACTCTATCCATGTCTGTTCATCGAATCTTAGAAATAACAATTTTGCCTGATTATTTTTTATTACATAGTAAGTTGTTTCTGGAAATAAGCAGTGTAGGGCTAGGATGGGGTGACCAACCCTAGGTGAGGGTTCAGGTTTGCCCATGACTGTTCCTGTTTTATATCAAAATCCTATAACTCAGAAAATCCCTCAGTCCTGAGCAAACCAAGAGGTTGGCCAACCTAGCAATAATGGTCATCAATGATGCCATCCAGAACCAAGTTATAGGGGCACATGGGTGGCTCAGTTGGTTAAGCGTCCGACTTCAGCTCAGGTCATGATCTCATGGTTCCTGAGTTCCAGCCCCATGTCAGGCTCTGTGCTGACAGCTCAGAGCCTGGAGCTGGCTTTGGATTCTGTGTCTCCCTCTCTCTCTGCCCTTCCCTTACTCGCACTGTCTCTCTCTCTCTCTCTCTCTCTCAAAAATAAATAAACCTTAAAAAAATTTAAAAAGAAGAACCAAGTTACAGTCTTTCTTTCTTGTTTTTTTTTAAACTTGGCCCTTCTGACTGTTGCTTATTGCCTCATGGTTGCAAGATGGCTATTGCAGTTCCAGTCATCATGTCTGCATTCCAGGTAAGAAGGAAAGGGAATTGGCAAAATGGTCAAAGGCTCCTCTTAGAGAGGTCTGCCTTATTCTGGAAAGAAAGCTTTCCTCGAAGACTTGCACTTATACTTCATCGGCAAGCACTGTTTCGCAAGGCCACTTCCATCTGTGAGAGTAGCTGGGAAAACTGAGTACAGTTGACCTTTGAACAATGTGGGGATCAGGGGCACAAAGTCCCTGTGCAGTGGAAAATCCATGTATAACTGTGATACCCTAAAAACCTCACCTCTACTGTTGACTAGAAGGCTTATCATTAACATAAACAGTAAATCAATATGCATTTTTTTAAGTTTATTTATTTATTTTGACAGAGACAGAGATAGTGTGAGTGCAGGAGGGGCAGAGAGACAGGGAGAGAGAGAATCTGGCAGTGCAGAGTCCGATATGGGGCTTGAACTCATGAAACCGAGAGATCACGAGCTGAGCCGAAACCAAGAGTCAGACACTTAACCGACTGAGCCACCCAGGCACCCCAATCAATATGCATCGTATAGGTTATATTATTACATACTCTATTAATAAAGCAAGCTAGAGAAAAGAAAATGTTATGAAGAAAATCATAAGAGAAAAAACTCTTAAGGTACCGTATTGTAAAAATCCATGCACCGGTGGACTCATGCAGTTCAAGCCTGTATTGTTGAAGGTTCAACTGCATTAAGTTTCCAATCTCCCCCCAAAAGAGAAGGCCAGGAGAAGAAGTCATAAAACCCTCTGGGTGGGCAATCCATAGTGTCCGCTACAACCCCCCTTTATTACACCCAGCCAGTGCTGGGCACCTGCTATGTAGACATGGTGCTCAGATCCGCAAAGGGCGGAGAGACGAATGACGTAGGGCCCTCACGCCAGGGAAGCTCATGGTCTGGCACAGCCGGACATAAGACAAGGGGGGATATGTCAGAAGGCAGCCCTGACAGAGTGGGAAGTGTGCTGGCAAATCTGGCCCAAGATGCAGGGGGGAATGACAAGGCTGGTGGATTAGCCAGGCAACAATGAACATGATGTATTTTCCAAGTGAGGATAAACCCCAAAGTATGAGGGCAGGACTTGGCAGCAAGAAAGCTCCCAAAAGAAGAACCAGTGGGTGTGAGAAAAAGGAATGCGTGTGTAGGGTAAGCGCCTCTTATCTCTGAAGATGACTTGGCTTTGGAGGCCTCTGGTTATTGCTATGGCTTTAGGGAGTCATTTTGAAAACAGTGTGTGCATGGCAGTTCTGGGTGACCTTGGGGCACAACCCACCAGAGCTGTAAGAACTCCTCGTGGAGACAGGTCACCTCACGTAAACGAGGTTCTAAACCCACCCTTGAGGGGGCGCCTGGGTGGCGCAGTCGGTTAAGCGTCCGACTTCAGCCAGGTCACGATCTCACGGTCCGTGAGTTCGAGCCCCGCGTCAGGCTCTGGGCTGATGGCTCAGAGCCTGGAGCCTGTTTCCGATTCTGTGTCTCCCTCTCTCTCTGTCCCTCCCCCGTTCATGCTCTGTCTCTCTCTGTCCCAAAAATAAATAAATGTTGAAAAAAAAAAAATTAAAAAAAAAAAAAAATAAACCCATCCTTGAGGAAGAGAAAGCCAAACTTATGTATCTTCTGTCTGAGGATCCTGTTGGGTACCCAAGCCCTCACCTTACCTTTGCTTCCTACCCTTTTGGTCTCTGAAGCCAGCCCCCTCCTCACTTCCCAGCCTCTCTGCTTCCCCAGCTCAGTTGTTCAATCCACCCCCAGGCCGGCCCCTGACCCAGACAGTGCAGGGGTGGAGGTCCCAGTTGCCAACAAGGGCTGATGCCCGATGCCAGAGACCTGCCCAGGTTTCTAGGCGAGTGGCAGCATGTCTGATCTTGCCTGGGTAGGGTGTTGGCCCAGACCACAGTACGGCTCCTGCCTTCATCCGCTCTCAGGCTGCTGCTGAGCCACTGGAGCAGATCTGTAACTGTCCTTCGCAAGCCCTGCATTATTTCATGGAAGCAACAGAAAACCCCACAAGGTGGAGAGAGTTATCCCCAGGTAGCCCAGGAGGAAATAAGCCTGGGGAAGTTAGGTAAACTGCCCTAGATTACCAGGCTGTTGAGTGGGAGAGGCGGGATCCAAAGCTGGGTTGGATTTGAAGGCCTCTGCTTTTATCGCTGTTCCTCACCCATTTCTTGATGCACAGCTAAGCTCTCTCTCCCCAGTCCCCTTGTCTGCAAGCTTCTCTTTGCCCAGACCCCTGGCCCTGATGGCATCCTCTCACGGAGGGTCTTGGTTGCCAGAGCCTGTGAGGAAGCTTCATTTATTACTCCACTCAACAAATATTTACTGAGTTTCCCCTATTTGCCAGGCACTGTGCTGGATTGCTATGTTATTTTCTGGCTTCCTGAATTTGCCCACAGCTGGGCCCGCTGACTTTGAAGCAACGCAGAGCTTGCTCTGTCCTAGGGGCACCAGGCAGAGCTTATGGCCAGCTCCAACTAGTCCCAGTGGCACAACTGGACCCCGCTCCCGTCTCCCCTGTGCGTTGATGGCCCACTCTGGCTTTGCTTCTTGCGTTTCTTGCCAGACCTGTCTGCAGTCTGGGCTTGGCATGGTTACCTCTGAGGCTGTTCCAGTAATGACAACTCAGCTAATCACTGCTGTCCTCAAAGTAAGGTGTTTGGAAGATGGCAAAGGGTTGAAACAGCCACCAGATCCATCTGATTCTTGATAAACAATATGGTGAAAGTGGAGACTACAAGGGAACATATTTTGGAGGGATGAGCTGCCAATAATCACTCTTTCCTCATTGGATGGAGGGTCCTAGAGGGGTGCTCTAGAGGCACAAGAAACTGAGACTTGGAGGGGTAAAAGGGTAAAACCCCAGTTTACTCAATGTTATTGTATTTCTTCTATTCATAAAAGTAACACACAGTCATTGTGGAAAATTGGAAAGTACTAAAAAGTATAAAGAGGGGCACCTGGGTGGCTCAGTCAGTTGGGCGTCCAACTCTTGACTTCAGCTCAGGTCATGATCTCATGGTGGTGGGATCAGGCCCCGAGGTGGGCTCCATGTGAGCAAGGATTCTGCTTGGGATTCTCTCCCTTTCTTTCTTTCTCTCTCTCTCCCTTCCCCACTTGCACACATGTGCATGTTCTCTCTCTCTCTCTCTCAAAATAAATAAACGTTGTTTTAATGTTTATTTATTTTTGAGACAGAGAGAGACAGAGCATGAATGGGGGAGGGTCAGAGAGAGGGAGACACAGAATCTGAAACAGGCTCCAGGCTCTGAGCTGTCAGCACAGGGGCCTGATGCGGGGCTCGAACTCACGGACCGCGAGATCGTGACATGAGCCGAAGTCGGCGCTCAACCGACTGAGCCACCCAGGCGCCCCAAATAAACGTTGTTTTAAAAAGTATAAAGAAAAAAATAAAAACATTCTGTGATACCATTACCCAGAAATGGTAACCACTGTTAACATTTTGTGTGTTTACTTCTAGATTTTTGTCTATGCATATATGTGGATTTATTCTGTACATACTAATCTGTATTGAACTTTTATCACATAACATTATATTGATATCCCTCTTGACCAATGAAAATGCTATTTTCAGTGGCTGCAGAGTATTCCATTATATGGCTGTGCTTTAATTTGTTTGGGTTGTTACCTCCCCAGCCCCCTGTTGTCCCATATAAGCAATACTGAGATGAACATCTTTGTACCTAAATATTTGTGCATACATCTGACTTCTTCCTTGGGCTGAATTCTGAGGGACACAGTGTGACAAACCATGTTGGCATGGTCTGTCTGTCTGCCCAAAAAGGAAGAATGAGGGTGACAGTAGTCACCACCAGGCTTTCTGAACTCTGAGGATACCCAAAGGGGGAGTTGCTGAAGCAGAGAGCACCCCAAAGCTTCACTTCTCTTACAGGCTTTCTTTGAAGGATCCCTGCTTTATTACTCAGAACTCTCTAGCTCAGCAATCTGCTGAAACCAGCTCAAATAGACAATAGAAATGGAGACAAGAATGTCAGGCAGGAACCCAGCTCGTCCTCAGAGAGGGCCTGGGAAGGAGGACTGCCATGCAGCCTTCCCCCCCCCCTTCTCCTCCCCCCGTTGTTTCCCATGGGCCACTGGGTCTCCAACTTGAGAGAGCACCAGAATCACCTCCAGGCTTATTAAAGCACCAAGTGCTGGGAAGCCCATCCCCACGTTTCTGACTGAGGACGTCTGGGGCGGGACTGAGCATCTGTGTTTCTAATACATTCCCAGGTGAGGCTGACGCTGCTGGTCCAAGGACAAGGCTTTGAGAGCCAATGCTAGAATACAGCATGGAGGTTGGTGGCAGGGCAGACACCCTCCAAAGGTGCCACCACACCCTGGTGTCTGAGTGAATCCTGCCCTCTCACTATGACCCTGCCTGGTGGCACCAAAGTAAGGATGTTACCACCTCCTGTCAGAAGAAGACTCTCCCTGCCAAGGGAAGTAGGCCCAATAGGGGAATGAGGTCACTAAGGCCTTTTTTCTGGGAAATGCCTCGGTCAGAGCCCAGGCAATTCTTTCACAGCCTAACGTCCTTTCCTCCTGCCTGACAGCTGGATGTGGAGCAGTGGTTAAGGACCATCTCCCTGTCTCAGACCACTTACTCTACAGGGCTCCTCTGGGCCGGGTACCCATCAAGGAGGGCTTGCTGGGAAAGTCTCAGTGACCCCTTGCAAGATATGGCCACCAGTAAGGAAGAGCCCTTCCCTAGGTCTGGTCGCTTGAAGCCTCACCAGACAGTGACTCCAGGAGGCAGCCAACGGCGGGGAACTTATCATCTGCTGTGAAGCTATCAAGGAGCCTGGTAAAAACAGCAACATGACTTCGTGAGAGGTCCTGTAAGACTATTAAAGAAGGACTGCTCTCCTACTTGTACCAGGAACAAAGTGTCTTACGTTGATTGTCTGACTTGATCTTCCCTACAAACCTATGAGTGTACTATTATCCCCATGGTACCGATGGAAGAACTAAGGCACAAAGGCTAGGTTGCTTGTTCAAGGTCACTCAAGCTCTTTTTTGTTCTTAATGTTTATTATTTAGAGAGAGAAAGAGAGAGTGCGTGCACGCAAGCGAGTGAAGGGCAGAGAGAGAGGGAGACACAGAATCCGAAGCAGGCTCCAGACTCTGAGCGCAGAGCCCAACACGAGGCTCGAACTCACAAACCATGAGATCGTGCCTTGTGCCGAAGTCGGATGCCAACCGACTGAGCCACCCAGGCGCCCCAAACTCACTCAAGCGCTTAACCACCACTTTATACTGCTCTGGGGAGAAGCCAGAAAACTGAAAAAGGGCAGAGGGAAGGGAATGAACACATACATGTTTCTACTCAATCATCGTATCAACACTCTGTGGAGGGGAGTATTACTCCCATTTTATAGGTAAGGAAACTGAGACTTAGTAAAGAAGCTCCCCAAGGTCACACAGCTGGTGAGTGCTGCCCCAGCCACGGAGCCCAGGCTTGTCAGCCCCCGAAGCCCATCTCCCCCCCACACCTACCATTACCTTCCCAGGAGTGATGAATTGTGACTGGGGAAATGGGCAGGCCTCAGCATAGGTGGCACCGCTCAGGTGTGGTTTATTTAATGAGAGATGGGAGAGCTATCAGCATGCATGAACAAACACGTAGGGGTCATGTGAAAGTGCATGGCCCATCTGTCGATAGAGGAATGGCACATAATGGCATATTCTTTTAACAGAATTCTAACCGGACAATAAAAAATTCCTATCTGAATATTTTGACATGCACAGTGATTACAAAATTAGTACACATTAAATACTCAGGATATAAAACCATTTACTATTACTATTTATGATTTTAATTTAGTGTGTGTATGTGTATGTATGAAGATATAGATACAGATGCAGATATAAATATATATAGGTATATTATATATGTAACAGCCTAGAAGAAAATACACCATCTAGTTAAGTGGACTTTCCACGACAGTAGGCATAGGAGTTATTTTTCTTTTTTTACTTTTCTTTCTGTATTTCCCAAACACAATAATCTTGTGTCACTTTTACAACCATGGAAAGAAATCCTGTTTGTTTACAAAGATGCAAGAACATAGCTTCTGTCCTGACACCATCAGCAGGGAAAAGATGAAATCCCTTATCCTGTCCTGACCCTCTTCCTCTCCTGCCTTCCTGCTTCACAAGTTGGCTTTCCAAGATTTTTCATTCATGAGTTCTTGGTGTTTAAATACCTGTTGAAAAGTAATTTTTGTGAGGGTGAGAGGGATGGCGTTCAATGGGATCTTCTTCGAGACCTCAGGGAGGGCTCTAGCCACGCCTGGAACACACACACACACACGGAGGCCCTGGCCTGCTCAGAGCTTCCTCACCTAGACAGGCTGATGTGGGCTTTCCCCTGGAATCCTCAGCAGACTTCTGAGCACATAACCTTTAAGGCTCATTTTGTTCTACCTCCTTCTGCCCTTAAATGGTTGCCTGTATAGAAAGCAAACCCTCAAACTCAAGTTGAAGGTTCTATGATCTTTAAAAGCTTTTAAAAACCAAGCCAACCTGGGGGCACCCAGGTGGCTCAGTCAGTGAAGCATCCAACTTTGGTTCAGGTCATGATCTTACAATTTGTGAGTTCGAGCCCTGCATCAGGCTCTCTGCTATCAGCACAGAGCCCACTTCAGATCTGCTGTCCCTCCCCTGCTGACTCTCGCTCTCAAAAATGAATAAACATTAAAAAAAATGGCTTAAAAAACCAAACCAACCTGGAACTTGGTTATAAATAATGACAAAACTGACTCTATATTACTTTATTTTTATGATTCCAGTGTCATAAATCTCCATTTGTCTTTAGAGGATTTTGACACAGAGGCTAAAGTGTTATAAAAAAACAAATAAACACAAATTCTGGAGCTAAGTAAAAAAGAACTCAGATACAATAAATGGCCACCAAAGATTGAAACTAAAAAGCAGCTTCAATTTAAAAACTAGTCCTTAAGCTGACTTAAAAAAAGAATTCAAAAATCCCCTCCTCCCCACACCTAGATTTGAAAAGAAACTTTCCTCCTCCCCCCTACACAATATTTTTAAAGGTCTTGGGTTCCATTTTCAAACTAAGTTCTATATTTTTAAGGGTGACACATACCAAGTAACTAGAAACTGGCCTTGGCTTGGGCACCTCCCAGTTCTCATAAACATACAATCACTACTAGCTCCTTTCAGGACGATGAATCCTATTGATTGGCTCAGATCAGTCTGTGACCCAGCGGTGATATTAGACACTGGCTATAAAACATCTCCTTATGAATTTTTCATTGGCTTGAGTGTCTGGAGAGCTGGGCAGCCCCGCGCCCTCACTCTCCCTCCTTGCCCTCTCTCCTCCTCTCTGTGTCTCAGGGCTGATGATGCCACTCTGCGGGGCCACGTTATTGGATCAGAGCGATTAGCTTTACAGTCTGATTTTCTGAGTCGAATCCAATTTCTTCTTCAGGTACAGCGGGCTTTCGAGTAGTCATGTGCTTTTTGTTTTGCGATGGCATCACAGGATTACTAGCACATGCAGTAAACTGAAGTCATTTCCCATTAACTGTGTCCCATTCCCCACCATCCTAAGACAACGGGTCACTTTGCACCTGCATTCCCGAGCATTCTTGCGGACAAAGAGTGTTCTAACAGCTCAAGTAAAAGCTGACAAAGAGGCAAACTCCTGAGAAGCACTGTGTCAGGCACTTTCAAAACTACCTTAGCTCATGATTCTCCTAACAACCCTGAGGGAGGAGGAACATTATTCCCCCCTTTTACACTGCTGGAAAGGGAGTGTCTGAGAAATTCAGTGGTCTCTCAGAATTCGTGTTGTAATTTATTAAGCTCACACTAAAGGAGCTGGTAGGGTGAAGCCCCAAGACTCCAGACTCGATCGGGTGGCCAGAGCTAACCCAAGAGTCACCTTCTTTGGAGAGAACAGGGAAAACTTCACTCAGAGTAAACCCGTCTCCTGCTACGCCCCCATGGGTTCTTATATTCTAGATCTGGGCTGCAGGAAAAAATCAAGTTCTCATGTCTAGAAATAGAGTTTTGTTCCTATTAACATCTGTATCCAGGTGAAACTGAGTGAAAGTAAACTTCCAGCCCCAATTTGGGGGAGAAAATAAATAACACAAGGTCAGTAGGGTCAGCAGTGGTTGGAGTAGGGGAGAGGGTTGAAGGATTAACTGTGAGCATCGATGAGCCTTCTCTCTCATGTGTGGACTTCTCTCTGGCCCTGCTTCCTTGGTAAAACACGGAGACCCTTGGAGAAACCATTAACACGCAGTTGAGCGAGAGCTCTGAGTCCCTGTACTACGGTTTACTATTGCCAAAAGTTTTGTTGTACACATCAAGGAGGAAAGAAAAAGGTAAAGGAATCAGGAAGTGCCACACTGTAAAGGAAAGTCAGAACTCCTGCTGGTTTCAGGGTGTGTTAAGGGAATCTAGACTGTACTCAGGAATGGTGGCCAGTCTTAACAAAGTATATCGTTCATCTCATTCACAGCAGCCCGCACACCCCAGCCATGAGCCTATAGCTGCTAAAGCAATGACGCCAAAAGAAATCTTTCTTTGTATCCATCTTCGTGTGCTTATTACCACAGCACAACTGCGCCATGTGTTCTTCATTCTTTGATACAAAGATTAAGTAAGATTAAGAAGAGACACAAACACACACCTCATGGGTCCCTTCTCGAGAGACCAGTTGAGATGAGTATATTGAGATGCCTAAGACTATGTTGTTTTTGTTCCTGATCATTAGGCCCTTTTTCCTATAGCTAACCCGTGATTTTAACACTAAAAGTCCCAAATAACCCCCGAGAAATTCCAAAAGTCAGTTACCGAGGGCAGATTGAATAGAAGAGTCATGTTGTAGACTCTTCAAAACTCACTGAACTGGAACCTTTTTTGGGATGATCATGATTTGCTAAACAGCTGCTGTTGGCACATCTATTTCATGGATATTAAAGACTTGGATGACAGGATTGCCACTCTTCACTGAGAATCTCGTGCCAATTCCACAGTTTCCAAGCCCCCAGGACCTACCTGAAATTTGTAGTTCTTGGTAAATTGTTAATCAAAGAAGATATACAAAGTCTTACATGTAACTCAAGGACAGCCATTCTGGAATATCATTGGTGAAAGGAACTCCCATCTGCCCTCTGACTTACTGCTGAGATCTACAGTCCTCTCCCAGTGGACATCTTCTCTGCTTCCTGTTGTTTTATCCTGAGGAAATATAGTCCTTGGTAGAACACCATAAAGTCACTTCCTTACAACCATGCTCTTCTAAAGCTTTGAAGGTTCTCATTTCCCTGTGTTTTAGACTATCTTTTAGTGGACTAAACAGCTAATAGTCAACCCCCCCCCCTTCCCCAAGAGAGTTCTCTAGTTAAACCAAGTGGTATTAAGAAGAATAAAGTACAACCAAATTCTTTGAGACTATAACCAAGATGATGGAGGCTAAATGGCAGGAGAGGATCTTGGAGTCACATGAGTCCTTCAAGGGGCAAAGTCCTGGTCTCATGACAATGATGACAGGGCATCTGGGGAGGATGTTTGCATCTGCCTTGCAATTTATGGGTGGAAGAGTGGGTTGATTCTGATGACTAGGGTGAACTCTTCCTTCCTCCTCTTCCAAAAAGGTGAGTGATAAAGCATTCCCTGGTCTAGATGTGGATCCTCACATGAATATCATAGATTGTGAGCATTTATTTGTTTTCTATTTGGGTGGAAAATGTTTCTCCTAACTAGTGGTCATGGTGATCATGACACAGAAGTTACGTTTCTGCTTCCAGCTCAGAGAAATGGTGGGAGAGAAACAAACAAAACAACAAACGAAGAACATCTTTTCATTTAAGCTGTAAGGAGGGGTTGCCTCTTCCATGTTACCATATAGCTTTCAGGATCACCTTTGTAATCTCATTCACCCCTAAGACCTCCACATCCACCATGGTCAGAAGGGGATTTCACTGGCTTACAGGAAGGCAGTCCTCATGCGTGTGTTTCCCAGGTGTGTCCCAGAGGCTGGAAACTGCCTTCTCTTCCCCACTCTAATTAAAGTCAACCTCCAAATTCAATTTAGGAACACCTGCCTGCTGTTCCAGCCCCTCATTATTCCAGCTTTGAAGCCATCGGTCGACTCATCCCACCATTAAGTGGAGACCATGCGCAGCCCCCAGATTCATCTTTTAAAAAAAAATTTTAAACGTTTTTATTTGTTATTGAGAGACAGAGAGAGAGACAGAGAGTGAGCAGGGGAGGGGCAGAGAGAGAGGGAGACACAGAATCCGAAGCAGGCTCCAGGCTCTGAGCTGTCAGCACAGAGCCCGACACAGGGCTCAAACTCACAAACCACGAGATCATGACCTAAGCCAAAGTCGGTCGTTCAACCGACTGAGCCACTCAGGTGCACCGCCCCCCCCACCCCCCACCCCAGATTCATCCTTTAACCAGATCCCAGCGCCTAGCACAGAACAGGGGTCCATGATGTCATTGAACCAAGTTAATTACTCCTGGCTCCTCTCATTGTGTGGTTCCTTGCAGGTTCATATGTAGTTTCTCCTGACCTGTTGTCTCTTGCCATCCCTTGTATTTACATGTCTTTATCTTCTTCCACAGAATCCAGTCCATGCTGCTGCTCTAGGAGGTTATCAGCAACTATCTGTTGACTGGCCAATGGCAATGGAATATACAATGGGATGCTGTGTAACAGACAGATCTTAAACTGGACTGGTGTGTAGTCTGAAAATTTGGGGCAAGTTATCCAGTTAATGGTGGAGCACCTACAAAGAAACTAGTCAAACACCTCTATCTTTTCTCTGTCCTCCCTCCTGTTCTCAGCAAATTTGAGAGAGGACTCTGTCCAACTCCCTTCACCGCATAGCTTGTCCACTTAAATTTGATTTCCCACATTCCCTCTGCACAGATGCACACGTTCTGAAATTCTCACACTAACATCCAGACGTAAAAGTTTTTCTTGAATTCTGTCCTCACTAATCCTCATGAATTTGATGCAGCTGCTAACTACCTTCCTGAAAAATCTCCTTCCTCCTTTGGAGTGACTGGAATACAGTTTGCCTCCCATCTCTAACTTATTTCTGTCTCCTTCCTTGGCTCCTCTTGTGCCTCACTGAAAACAGTGTGTCCTAAGATGTGTCCTCAACCGGGGTGCCTGGGTGGCTCAGTTGGTTAAGTGTCCAGCTTTGGCTCAGGTCATGATCTCACAGCTCGTGGGTTTGAGCCCCACGTCTGGCTCTGGGTTGACAGCTCAGAGCTCAGAGCTTGGAGCCTGCTTCGGATTCTGTGTCTCCCCCTCTCTCTGCCCCTCCTCCACTCACACTCTGTCTCTCTCTCTCTTTGTCAAAAACAAACATTAAAAAAATTAAGGGGCGCCTGGGTGGCTCAACTGGTTGAGCATCTGACTTCGGCTCAGGTCATGACCTCACGGCTCTGAATAATTTCCCACTCCTTCATTTCTCTCAATCCTGTATCTAGTGAGGTAACATTCATTGAGGTGACATATCTAATGAGGTGGCATTAACCGAATGCCTACCGACCCAGACTCTGGGGATGTAGTATAGAAAAAATAAAGAGGGATGAGAGGAGAGGGAGAGGGAGAGGGAGATCTTATCCCAGAGAACTTATTATGAGGGGAGGACAGAAAATTATACATTCATTCAGTGAATGTTTCTTGAGTATCTACGAAAAGCCAGGCACTGTTCTGGGTGCAAAGCCCTTCAATCCCACCTCTGCAGTCTCTCAAGTCTTTTCCAGTTGAGTTGAGGTCTGGTTAGAATTTCCAGATCAGGGGTGCCTGGGTGGTTCATTCGGTTAAGTGTTCGACTTCAGCTCATGTCATGATCTCACGGTTTGTGATTTCAAGCCCTTCATCAGTCTCTGTGCTGACAGCGCGGAGCCCACTTGGGGATTCTCTCTCTCTCTCTCTCTCTCTCTCTCTCTCTCTCTCTTTCTCTCTCCCCCTCCCTCCCTCTCTCTCTCTCTCAAGATAAATAAATAAACCTAAAAAGGAATTTCCAGATCAATATGTTTTTAAATGGGAAGAATGGGCTTGTCGCCTTTAGTAGTTTAATTTTTCCACTAGTAATTATCATGTTAGCTGTTGGTTTAAAATAGATATTTTAAAGAAGTATTTGTTTATCCTAAATTGTTATGTCTGACTTTTTCCTTTTCTATTAGAACTTATTTCCCTATCTTCTAAAGCTTACTAACAGACCCTCCAACCTCAGTCTCCTCTGTGTTTCACCTCAGCCCAGAGGCCACTGTCAGAAAAATATTCCTGCAGCAGAGCTCTCAAGTTCACCTCCTTGTTTTGAAATGTTTGAGGGCTCAGCAAATATAATCTAAACTCTTCATTCAGGAATTCAAGACCCCCCATCCTGTGACCTGAGCTGGCTCTAATCTCTCCTTCTGGTCTTACCAGTTCCCTTTAATGTACACCTGTCTTCCATCAGATAGGTCTACTCCGTGTTCACAAACATATCCCATACTTTCTTGTCTTACCCAAAGTTGTGCCCTCCATGTGGAATGCCACCTGGTCCATCTCTATTCTCTCAAATTCTTTTCTTCTTTTTCAAGTTTCAGCTCACTTGCTTTACCATTATCATGCCATATGCCTTATTCTCCCTAAAAGCTTGCCAAGATGTTGAAGACTGAGTTTTAATCACATTTATGACAAGTCTACCCATCGCCCCACATACAACTCACAGAGGCTTTCTCATTACAGATGCTTCCTAAGTATTTACTAAATAAATGTTACCACAAACGATTTTCTAATGGTTTCACAATTACTTCTTTCCATCATAATTATAAAGCCTTCAAGAGCAGAGACCATGTTTCCTCCTTTCCCTTTGTTTTCTGCATGCTTCTTGTACAGAACGATACACAGATGACGAGTATAAATGTTAGCAGAATGAACAAGTGGTAAGTTACGCTTTATCACAGAAAAACACAGTATTATGTTCAACTCTGTAGTCCTGTTCTACAGTCTAAGATTAATGCCGTCTTCAGATACTAGGAAAAGAAAAACAAAACCGTGGCTGGTATATTAACATCTGTAACATTCGTTAGCTATTTTCTTCTTTGCGTTTCCTAAAGAACTATTGCTTCTCTGTAAGAAATCGATCACAACTTATGTGCTTATTTTGTAACTCTACTTCCCTGAACTTCACTATTAGTCCTTTAAAAAATTATCTTAAGTTTTCCTGGTAGATAATCATTATTTGTAAAGATAATTTTGCCTCTAAAATATTCTATCCTTTCTTTCTTTTTCTTATCTTATTGCATTAGTTAGAATTTCCAGATCAATATTCTTAAAATGGAAAGGATAGGCCTCTTGCTTTTAGTGTTTTCTTTTCTTATGAAAAATGATTTTTTCATTTAAATTAGATATTTGTTTTAAGAAGTATTTGTGTATCCTAAATCACTCTAACCTTTCCTTTTTATATTAAAATTTTATTTGTGCTCTTATCTGATTCTCTTTTAGACGGAGCTATATAACTTAAGTGAAGAGGGGTTCTGGCAACTGTTCAACGATCTGATCAATTATAGACAGTGAAGCCAGATAACTTAAATCATGAGTCATTTGGCCTATTGCTATTGACAAAATGATCAAGAGAATTAGTGAATATTGATTAGCCTTTGTACCATTTAGACATGAACTTTCTGGGATAAAGTTGACAAAATATGGAAATACAGGTGAATTCTTCCATCCTTTTGTTCATTCATGCAAAGAACGTTTATTAAGTGCTGCTGTGTGCCAGAAATTCTAGTGCTGGGCTGTGGGAACAAACAAGACAAAGTCCCTGTTCTCATGGGGCTTTCATTCTAGAGAAGGCAAACAATAAGTTAGCAAATAAGGGCGCAAGATGTTTTCAGATAGTCGTAAGTGCTATAAAGATAATAAACTAAGGTAAAGTATTAGAGAGTGATTGATAGGACGGGTTACTCCAGTCAACGTGGTCAGAGAAGGCTTCTACAAGAAATGATATTTGAACAGAGACCTAAATGACGAGAAGCAGTTATGTGATGATGATGGGGAAACAACTGTGGGTAGAAGAAATGGCAAATGCAAAGGCCCTAGGGTGACAATGGTGTTGGCATTTCGCAAGAACAAAGAGCAGTGGAAGGAGAACAATAGGATATGGGTTTAGTTTGGTGGGAGGACCAGATGATGGTGAAAAACCTAGATTACATGTACTCATGGAAACCATTCTTAAGGATGAGGATATAATACATTTGCTAAGATGAAATATTTATACTTAGAGGACTTACAATGTAAATTATAAATATTTCTAGAATCCACTCAAATCTCAAATCGGAAACAGGCCTAAATAAGGCAAACAAGCTTTCTCCTACATCCTCTGCGTTCTATCCCACATCAGCACCCTCATTTACTTGTGTTTTATCACCCTGACTGGCAACAAAGATCTTAGGATGACAGCATGCATTCCTGGGAGCAAAATTTTCTTACACAATAGATTGTGAGCTACTATCTTGGCGTTTTAGGCAATTCAGAGAAACATATCGTCCTAACCAGTTAGCCATGGCCTTTACAAAGCCGAAGAATCACATCATCGAGACTCAGCTGCAGCCTTCATGGTAAGTTAAATAGAACCACATGACTTAGTTCCTTTCTTTGTACTCTTATTTGGAGAGAAGAACCAGCAAACGAAACACTTTCGATCCCTACTAAAATTATCCAAAAATAAAGTATGTAACAAATGGGTCTGCATGACTCAGGGTGGTCACTCTCCATATGTCTTGATTTAGACTCTGGGGCTATTTTTGATTTGTCATAGTGGCTGGCTGTTGTGGTCTCGGACCAGGCCCAGTACACTGGTCAAAGCAGTGCTTTGTCACAGCACAGAAGCTTGTGGCAAAAAACCTGGCAACTTTCTGTCCCTTTGTGAGAGAAGAACACTGTACCCCAGTTGTGGCTAGATCCTGTTGCAATGGCCTAGGACTAATCAAGCCATTGTTATATTGTCGTTTTAAATTTTCATATGATGATCATGTTTTTGGAAAAAACAGCTCCCCATTGAGATGCTTGGGGTGGCTTTCATGGTCATGACAACCAGAAAGAAGCAGGGGCAGGTTCCTTACCAGGAGGAACATCACCAGTTGGTCATCACACTGCAGGCAAACCACGTGCTCAGCACAGGGCCTGGAGTAGAGGAACCCCTCAATAAGAGTCACCTGGTTATTTCTGTATTTTATACTTATCTGGCCCCCAAAACGATTTTTTGGATATCTCTGAAGCAGCTCTCAAAGATTAGTACAAGAATTGGGCCGTGTCTTTGATCACTGATCTCCAGAAAAATGAGAAATAACTTAAACATTTAGAAAACACACACACACACACACACACACATGCATATGAGACAGTCTGTCATTTATCACTTCTTGTTAATTGCCTTTATACTGATATTTTTGTTCTTCCTAGGTTTTTCTTAAAGTTCACATGGTATTTCTTTCAGTAAAGAATGATGTTAGTATACGGTAATAGCTGTTGTTTTAAATGTCCTTACTTGGCAAAATTAGAATGTTGATCTCCCCATTGTTTTTTGGAAATTCAATGAGCTCTAAACCTTAAATCTGGGACTCTAGATGTTTATAGCCTCTCTGGCCTTTCTGGTCCCCACTATAGAATTTGGGATGAATAAATGCACACTCAGTAGCCTCTTTATCAATTTACATCCTTCCTCTATATAATGTCTTGTAATTAAAAGGTGGTGACCTCAGAGGTAGGGAAGGGTATGGTAAAAATTTAGGAAAAACACTGGTTATTAATATTAATATCACTAATACTTATATTAGTATTGCAGAGGGGCGGAAAATAAAGCTAAATAAATAAAACACAAATTTTCAGTGTGATAAGAATGTAAGATCATGTTTCCCAATCAGCATATACAACCTGTGAATGATTTGTTTTGCAATATGAACACATTTTAAATATTCTTTTCTTTTTTTTTTAATGTTTATTCATTTTTGAGAAAGAGAGAGAGAGAGAGACACCAAACACAAGCAGGGGGAGGGACAGAGAGAGAAAGAGACACAGAATCCAAAGAAGGTTCTAGGCTCTGAGCGTTCAGCACAGAGCCTGATGCGGGGCTCGAACTCACGAACTGTGAGATCATGACCTGAGCCAAAGATGGACACTTAACTGACTGAGCCACCCAGGTGCCCCAATATGAACACATTTTAAATATTAAATGCTTCTGTACCTTCAATGTTTGCTGTTCCTGGTTTGCAAATATACATGGTGCTCTAGACATTCCTTTCAAGAAATATTCAGTATCACATGGAAAATTTACATTTTCTATAATTAAATCAGTCTAAATCATTGCTTAGATTATGCTCCATGATGCAGCTTATAAATAAGAATGTAAAATAACTAATTGGCTTTTTTTACCCTAGCAGAACACCCTGGCTCGAGTACAGGTCTCTGAGATGCAGGTCTTGTGTTCAGCTAAGTCACTGACTTACTGTATCATGTTGGGAAAATTGCTTAAGCTGACTCTATTCTATTTTCTTATAAATTTGAGACAGTAAAATTTGTAACTGATGACCCATGATCAAGGATGTTGATGAAACAGGCATGACAAGCAATGGCCTTATCTACATGTGTATTTGAAGGTCTTATAACTGCCACGCTATATCCATAATAAATAAGTACGAGTATCAGGAAAGAATAAATATTTGGCTTAATAAGTTTGTAATGACATTAATAACAGCTGCCATGTAGCCAGCATGAATTAGGTACCAGGCATTTATGCTAAATGCTTTAGCAACATCATCTGGTTTACCCTTTTAAGAAGACACTGTTGCTACCAACTCACATTCAGTTCAGGAAATTGGGGCTTTTGGAGATAATTCCCCATGAGTAACAGATACCAGGCAGCGGAGGCCTCTCGGGAGACAGGGAGAGTACTGACTCCCTTAGAATTTCTGTGCATGCTGACTGGGCCGCATATGCTAGTGGCTATTTACTTCTCTCCCCAGTACCTAATAAGGTAATATTTTCCTTTTTATTTCTCTAGTTCCTTATATAAAGAATTCTTAATTTCCCTTCGTCTTTTGTCATTTGACTTTCATTTCCTGTTTTGGGTTTTCTGCTTCTAACACCGTGAGCCTCCAGTGCTGCCTGGCCTCATTCCTCTTCTTGGTGGACTTGACCTAAGTTCCAGTTTGGGTGCCTTTTCCTTCGTGTTTCAGTTCCTCACACAGTCTGTGTTAAGCAAGTGAAGTTACCTTTTATGGTTTCCATCTTCTTTTTTTCACTGAAGGTTTTCTAGTTTTCCTATATTCTTTGGCTATGCCTACCATGTCTTACAGGGGTTTCCTTGGGAGCCCTCTAAACTTCAAAAAGAGTTTTCTGATTTATATGCTGCAATGTTTTAAAATATTTTATTGAGAAGGACTATAAATGTCTATAGGTTTTGTTTTTGTCTGGTTTTGTTTTTATACAGAAACGATAAACAGTGACAGAAAAAAGGATGGCAGGATTTGAATGCCATTCACTGAGGTGCAGAGAAAGAGAGAGAGAGAGAGAGAGAGAGAGAGAGAGAGAGAGAGAGAACTTGATGGCCTCCACTTATGGCCTTCTGGTTTGGAAATTCTGGATTATTTGTATGATTTCAATACCTAGAATAATAGAACTGAGAAACAGAAATTATCATCACAACATCAGATATTTTGTGAGGTAAATTTTGTTTTGTTTTGTTTGTAAATGAGGACATTATTCTCTCCAGTGTGCTTTTGATTCTTACTATTGGGAGTCCACATTCTGAATGGTTTGGTGACCTGACCATGACAGCACAGTATATGGAAACAAATTGGGAGCAGGAGAGACCTTCTTCTCATCCTGGTTTTACTAGTAACTAGATGTGTAACCTTAGGCGAGTTGTCTATCTCCTCTGAGTCTATTTCTTTACTAGTACAAGGAGTTGAAAGGATCAGGTGACCTACCACTAAAGTCTTTTCCTACTTTACTATTCTCAGTACAAGGCATTTGTTCCCTTTTCTGTAAAAAGGTAGACAATTACTGAAAGAAAGCTTTCTGAGGTAAGGAAAACCATCAATGACTCCAGCTTTCCCACAGTTAGATCTTGGTAAATAATGTTTTCTTCCTTTATTTTTTAAGTTTGTTTATTTTGAGATGGGGAGGGGTAAGAAGAGAGGGAGGGAGGGAGGGAGGGGGGGGAGAGAGAGAGAGAGAGAGAGAGAGAGAGAGAGAGAGAGAGAATCCCAAGCAGGCCTGCACTGTCAGCACAGAGCCTGACATGGGGCTTGAACTCATGAACCGTGAGATCATGGCCTGAGTTGAAATCAAGAGTCAGACACTTAACCCACTGAGCCACCAGACACCCCTAAATAATACTTTCAAGTTTTCCACATATATGTGTACCACCCATTTTCTAGAGAATGTAAAATCTATTATAATATCCCCTTATGATTGTGATTGTATGTGAAGCAAATACCTTGTTTAGAAATTATCTGAAGTAGAAAGCAATGCATTTTTGGCTTGGGATTGTTTTTGGTTTTTCTCACTAAATAGCAGTTTTACAGCTTAACCTGAAATATGCCAAAAGTCTGCCTGCCTTTGAAAGCACATACAACTCAAAAATAGCTTTTGTGGCCTAACAGATTAAATAGACATAAAGCAAAACATTCAGAAGAAACTAAGGGCCCTAGGAAAATTTCTCTGACTCCAGCATTTAGAAAGCAAGCATTGTTTTCTAGAAGATATAACTGAGGAAGAAGACCTGAGAGCCTGTATTTCTAGAACACGGAGGCTTCTCGGGATTTTAAAATTGGGAAGGGTCTTGATGATCACGTCTTTACCTTCTACTCAGCATAGGCATATGCCTCTCAACATTCTTGCCATTTGGTCAACCATCCTCAGCTTTGACATATCCTGTAACACACAGCTTACTACCTCATACTACAGATCACTCCCCTGAAAGACAGCCTTACTCACTGACGAGTTCTTCTGTAAATAACCCTTGAGCTAGGTTTGATGGAAGCCACTCTTAGCTACGAATTGTAGCATACACATATTCTTTGTTGTCGGCCTGCCTCCTCATACTCGTGGGGTCTAGAGCAGGCAGGGGACCACATGCCAAATGTCTAAATATGTAAAAGTTATAAATCAAGCTAGCAAACTGTTGAGTAAAGAGAGTCTACACATCTACCTTGACAAAAACACCTTCATAACACCTGTTACGGACTGAATTGTGTCGTCTTCCCTCACATTCATACGTTGAGGCCCTAACCCCCAATGTGAGTATTTTTGGAGACAGAACCTTTAAAGAATTAAAGTTAAATGAAGTCAAAAGGGTAGGGCCCTAACGTGAAAGGACTGGTGTCCTTCTAAGAGGAAGAGACACTAGAGATCGCTCTTTCCGCAGGTGCATAGAGGAAAGGCTACACGAGGACACAGGGAGAAGCTAGATGTATGCACGTCAGGAAGAGAAGACTCACCAGAAAGCAAACAACCTTGTGGCACCTGGATCTTGGACTTCCGGCCTCCAGAACTGTGAGAAGATAAATGTCTGCTGTTTAAGCCACTCAGGCTGTGGCAGCTTGCTACGGCAGCCCAAGCTGATTAATACAACACCCAACCTGAACAACAGGTGAAACTTGTGGTTTTTATATGAGCAAAACAGGGAAGACATCAAAATTTCCTTATTATTTGATAAGTCTGGATGTTCTGTTGATGAGCTGTATTGGATGAGTAATAAAATAAAGACATACATAATTCATAAATGCTATATAATTGCTTTCATTTTAGTCAAATCACTTGATATGTTGTTATAGTCAAGATTTTCACATAATTTGCATTCTATTGGACCTGAATTGTGTTAGTCACTGAAGCAGATGTTTAGGGTTATAGGTGGTTCCATGTCAGTGTTGAGCACCAGATTCTAAGACAGAGGTACTCATGTGCTCATTAGTACAGTGTGTGTGTGTATGTGTGTGTGTGTGTGTGTGTGTGTGTGTGTGTGTGTGTGTATTTGCAGGGCCCTCTGAAGCCCGGCATCCAAGGCAGAAGCCTCTCTTGCCTGGGACTAAGGGTGGGATGCCATTTTATTTAAACCCAAACCTATAAACATCACAAAGCACGTTTTTCAGCCAACTCTATATTTGGACGAGTATCTTTGAGTTTTAGAGTTGTCTTAGGACATGAGTACCATGTAGAGTTTCAGACATTTTTCTTCTACTTTGCATTTTATTCAAATGCAAAACACACTTTCTACACCAAAGCAAGGAAGAATAAAGAAGTGAATAAATCTTACACTGTGCAACCACAACTAAATCCTGTGATTGCATCAAACCGCACACACAAGTCTTTATCTCACCACACATCATCTATCCCTGAGCTGCATTTGCCAAAAAGCTGGAAGTTAGATTCCAACAGCAGAAGAGAGGCAATTAGGATCTCCCCTCTAACCCTCCAAACAAACAAACAAACAAAAACAACCAAATAAAAACAAAACAAAACCCGAAAAATAAGCTTATGCGTTTGTCTGTACTTAAGCCAACTATATTTTCTTCTACTTTAATATCATTTTCTTCACATGAAGAAAACAATAAAAATAAGTTGTACAACAAACATTGATGCTCTTGACTCTTCAAAGTCTCTTATTTCCTTTCTCCTAAAGGGGACAGATATAAGAACTAGGTTCATACTTGCTCTTCATTACAAAAAAAAAAAAAAAAAAAGTGCAAAAGGATATAAAATGAAAGTAAAAATATTTTTCTTTTACTCTATTTTTAACCCCTAGTAACATTTACCAGAATTAACCACTGTTAACACTTTCTTGTGGAATTTTGCTGAATTTTTCTAGGCATGTACAGGATCTAACTTTAAAAAAATTAATGAGTGGTGGGGGGTGTGCCAAGTGGCTTGGTTGGGCATCCGACTCTTGGTTTTGGCTGAGTTTGTGGTTTGAGCCCCACGTAGGGCTCTGTACTGGTGGGGCTGAGCCAGTTTGGGATTCTCTCTCTCCCCAGCCCTCCCTTGCTTGCACATGTGTGCTCTCTCTTTCCAAGGTAAATAAACAGAGGCGCCTGGGTGGCTCAGTCCATTCAGCACCTGACTTCAGCTCAGGTCATGATCTCACAGTTCGTGGGTTCAAGCCCCGCATGGGACTCTGTGCTGATAGCTCAGAGCCTGGAGCCTGCTTTGGATTCTGTGTCTCCCTCTCTCTGTCCCTTCCCCGTTCATGCTCTGACTCTCTCTGTCTCAAAAGTAAATAAAACATTAAAAAGAATTTTTTAAAAAGTAAATAAATAAACATTGAAACAAAAACAGCAACAACAAAACTTAATGGGATTATGCCATAAATGCTCATCTGTATTTTACCTTTTTTTTCAACATTACAACTAATCCTGAAGATATTTCCATTTTATCACACATAAAGAGCTTATCTCCTAAAGCTCTTTAAAAACTAAAAGAGGTAATTATCATTAACACCAGATCTAGGGTATATTAGGCTCTCAAAAAATGTTAATTGCCTTCCTCTCTTTCATATAGAAAAGAATCACACGAATTTGTGATTTGATCATGGAGGATTCTACCGTGTAAATACAGATGTAGGTGTGGAAAGTCACAGAATTACAGAAATTAGAGCAATGGCTCTTACAGATGACTTGATTTATGTGGTAGAGACTGTACCCAAACCAAGTCCTTGCTTTCAGCCAACATAACAGTGATGTAGAATAAGCTCTTTTGTTTGAAAGAGACTAGCTTGTTTTTCTCCTAAACATGCGATGATCCAAGGAAGCCGCCTAAAATGAGGTTAGGCAATCTATCACATGACCCAAAGTCACCCAGCTCAGACTCCCATCTGAAAAGTGGAAATTCTGAAAGACTCATGTTTACATCACAACGATGTAGTGAAGGGACAATACAGCAATGCAAAAAAAAGGCTAAGGCTTAAGTTTTGGCAATTCAAGTACTCTGTTATGTAAAAGTCATTTAAAGCACAGAATCATAGAAGTGGAAGGAATCTTAAAGGTCACTGAACCCCTTCATCTTCCAGGTAAAGAAACAAACAGGGGCCCAGGGACCAGACTAGGTGTCCCAGATAGAGAGGCACCAGCAGTAAAATCCAGGTCTCCCAAGTCAGTGCTTGGGTTGGACTATGGGCCCCTCTTCCCATAGAATGTTTATTTCCAGTGGCCTGATATTTGCTCATCCTATGCCAAGTTCTCTTCTAAAAATGATTTTATGTCTCTCTTTTCCCTCTACTAATTGAAATTGTAAATCTAATGCAAGGGGATCATGTGTCTTTACTTGAGGAAAATGTTTAGCAGACACCTGAACTATGTAAAGACACTTCCTTTATGAAAAGTGTCGGAAAGTTATGACTGTCCCTCAAATCACTCTGATCCTAGGGTACAAAGATGGAAGAGAAGGTGGGTGTGGAAAGGCAGATATCTCACTGAAACATTCATATTACACACACACACACACACACGCACTAAGAACACCAAGCCCACCAAGCATATAGACAAAAACAGACCATGCCCATTCGAGGGTATGAAACAGAGACTGCAGGAGAAGGAATAAGAGAGGCTTATTTGACTCATTCCAAAATACTGGTAGGATCTATGCTTTCAACAAAAAATTTAAACGTACATTATTGTTGACTATAGGTACAATATTACACAGCAGATCCCTATAGCTTATTCATCTTGCTTAACGAACTTTATGTTTGTTGGTTAGTAAATCCCCATTTCCCCTTCTCGCCAATCCCTGACAACCACCATTCCACTCTTTGATTCTATGAACTTGACAATTTTATATACATCATATTAGTGGAATCATGCAGTATTTGTATTTCTGTAACTGACTTATTTCACTTAGCATAATGTTCTCAAGATTCATCCATGTTATCACATATTGCAGAATTACCTTCTTTAAGCTGAATAGTATTCCCTTGTATGTATATACATTTTCTTTATCCATTCATCTGTTGATAGACAAGTTTTGGCTCTTTCTTTATCTGAGCTATTGTGAATAGTGTTGCAATGAACATAGGAGTGCTAATATTTCTTCCAGATCCTGATTTCAATTCTTTTGGATACTCAGAAGTGGGATTGCTGGGTCATATGGTACTGCTACTGGGAATTTTTTGAGGAACCTCCATAGTTTTCCAAAGCAACTGCACCATTTCACATTCCCACCAAAAGTCTGCAAAGGTTCCAATTTCTCCATAGTCTCATCAACACTTGTCTTTTGTTTTGTGATAATAGCCATTCTGAGAGGTGTGAGGTGATACCTCATTGTGAGTTTCATTTGTTGTTCTCTAATGATTAGTGACATTGAGCATTTTTTCACATACCTATTGGCTATTTTTATGTCTTCTTTGGAGAAATGTCTATTCCAGTCCTTAACATATTTTCTTATCAGATTATTAGGTTGTCGTTGGTCTGTTTTTATTATTGAGCTTTATGAGTTCCTCATATATTGTATTAGGATTCTCCAGAGAAACAGTACCAATAGTATATTTACATGTATATTTATACAAGGAGTAACTTATTATAGGAATTGGCTCACATGGTTATAGAGGCTAAGAAGTCCTACAACCTGCCGTCTGCAATCTGGAGAATGAGTGAAGCCGGTGGTATAATTTGGTATGAGTCCAAGTACCTGAGAACCAGGGGGGCTGATGGTAAGGACTAAAGGCTCAAGGGCCAAGAACCATGAGCTCTGATGTGCAAGGGCAGGAGAAAATGTCACAGCTCAAAAAGAGAGAGGATTCACTATTCCTCCACATTTTTACTCTGTTCAGGCCCTCCATGGATTGGATGATGCCTGTCCACTTTGGTGAAGGTGGATCTTCTTTACTCAGTCTACTGATTCAAATACTGAGTTCTTCCAGAAACACCTTCACAAACACACCCAGAAATAATGTCTTACCAGATATCTGGGCATCTGGCTGACATATAAATCAACCTTTTCATATATTCTGAAGATTAGCCTCTTATCAGATATGTGGTTTGCAAATATTTTCTCCCATTCCATAGGCTGTCTTTTCATTCTGTTGATTGTTTTCTTTGCTGCACAGAAACTTTTAATTTCATGTAGTCCCACTTACTTTTGTTTTTGATGTCAGTGCTTTTAGTGTCAATCATTGCCAAGGCCAATGTGATGAAACTGTTCCCTTCTTTTTTCTTCTAGGTGTTTTACGGTTTGGGGTTTTATTTTTAAGTAATCCATTTTGAGTGGATTTTTGTGTATGGTGTAAGAAAAGGGTCCAATTTCATTCTTTTGCATGTGGATACCCAGTTCTCCCAGCACCAGTTGTTAAAGACACTATCCTTTCCCTGCTGTGTATTCTTGGCACCCTTGTCAAAGACCGATTCTCTGTATATACATGGATTTCTTTCCATGCTGGTGGATTCAGCTTGCCAGTATTTTGTCTATATTCATTAGGAGTCTTGGCATGTAGTTTCCTTTTCTGGTGGTATCTTCATCTGGCTTTGGTATCAGAGTAATGCTGACTTCATAAAGTGAATATTCCTTAATCTTCAGGAAGATTTTTGGAAGAGTTTGAGAAATTCTTCTCAATTAATTCTTTAAACATTATAGACTTCATCAGTGAAACCATCTCATCCCGGACCCTGTAAGTTTTGGTATGTTGTTTTCATTTTGTTTGTTCTAAGGTATTCCTAATTTCCTTCTTGATTTCTTCCTTGGCCCAGCAGTTATTCAAGACTGTGTTGTTCAATTTGTACATATTCATGAATTTTCTTCCAGTTTCCTTCTGCTATTGACTTCCAGTTTCATTCCATTATGGTCAGAAAAGATACTTGATATGATTTTAATCTTCTTAATTTGCTAAGACTTGTTTTGTGACCTAATGTGTGATCTACATTGAAGAAGAATCTGCATGCACATGAGCAGGTGTATGCTGCTTTGGGTGGAATATTCTGTATATGTCTGTTAGGTCCATTTGGTCAGTAGTGTTGTTTAAGTCCTCTGTTTCCTTATCGACTTTCTATCTGGATGGTCTATCCATTATTGAAAGTAGGATATCAAAGAATCCTATTTTACTGTATTGTGATTTATTTCTCCCTTCACTTCTGTCAATGTTTGTTTTATATATTTATGTGCTCTGATATTGGGCGCATATATAACTGTTCTTTCTAGTGCTTGATCCTTCAATCATTAATGATGTCCTTCGTCTCATGACATTTTTAAAATTTAAAGTCTATTTTTTCTAATATATGTATAGCTACCCCTTCACTTTTATCATTTACATGGAATATCTTTTTCTTCCCTCTACTTTCAGCCTATGTGTGTCCTTAAATCTGAAGTGGGTTTCTTGTAGACCTAACAGTATACTTTTTTTTTTTTTTTTTAAATCCATTCAGCCACTCTATGCCTTTTGACGGGGAATTCAATCCATCTGCATTTAATCACTGATAGGGAAGACTTTATTATTGCCATTTTGTTAGTTGTTTTCTATTACTCTTTTACTTCTTTTGTCTATTTTTCCTCTGTTTTCCTTTGTAGGTGGCAATACATATTGCATTGGTATGCCTTAATTCTTTTTTCTTTTTCTTTTGTGTAACTGCTATAGGAATTGTGTGTGTGTGTGTGTATGTGTGTGTGTGAACCTTGGAGCGTACATAAACTATTTTATAGTTGTAAGTCTATTTCTTTAAGATTTTATTTTTAAGTAATCTCTTAAGTAATCTCTATACCTAATGTGAGGCTCAAACTTGTGGCCTCAAGATCAAGAATTGCATGCTCTTCCAACTGAGCCAGCCAGGTACCCCCGTAACAGTCTGTTTTAAGCTGATAAACTTAAGTTTGGTTATGTATAAAAACTCTATACTTCAACTTCTCCTCCAACACTTTATGTTATTATTGTCACAATTTACATGCATTCATATTGTATACCTTTTAACATATTTTTTAGTTATATTTATTTTTAATACTTTTCTCTTTTAGCTTTTATACTAGAATTAAAATTGACTTACCCACTATTATAATACAGTATCCTGTATTTGTCTATGTATTTACCTTTACCACAGTTTCATGTATTCTTATGCTATTATGTTGTTATTTAGCACCCTTTCATTTCAACATGAAGAATTCTCCTTAGCATGTCTTGTAAGGCAGGTCTAATGGTGATGAACTCTGAGCTTTCATCTGTTTGGGAAAGTCTATTTCTCCATCTTTTATGATGGATAATTTTGCTGAGTACAGTATTCTTGGTTGGATTTTTTTTTTCCTTGCAGCACTTTGAATATGTCATTCCACTTCCTTCAGGTCTGCAGGTTGCTGTTGAAAACTTCACTGATAGTCTTATGGGGGGTTCTCTTGTACACACCAAGCTGCTTTTATCTTGTTGCTTTCAAAATTCTTTGTCTTTGACCTTTGACAATTTGATTGTGTCTCAGTGTGGATTTCTTTGTGGTCACTTAGTTAGTGTGTTGGGGGCTTCTTGGATCTGGATATTCATTTCCTCCCCCTGGTTTGTTCAGACATTATTTCTTTGAATAAGCTTTCTGGTCCTTTCTCCCTCTCTTCCCCTCTGGGACTTTCATTATACATATATTACTCTGTTTGATGATGCCTCATAAATCCCTTAACTTTTCTTCACTCTCTTTCATTCTTTTTCATTTTGCTCTTTTGACTGAATTACTTCCAATGATTTGTTCTCGAGTTCACACACTCTTTCTTCTGCTTGATTTAGTCTGCTGTTAAACCCTTCTAGTGAATTTTTCAGTTCAGCAATTGTGTTCTTCAGCTCCATGATTTCTGTTTGGTACTTTTTAATATTTTCTACATCTTTGTTGAAATTCCCACTTTGTTCATGCACTTTTCTCTTGATCTCAGTAAGCATATATGACAGTTATTTTGAAGTCTCTGTCAGGTAAATCCTATAATTCCATTTCATTAGGGTCAGTTTCTAGAAATTAATATTGCTTCCTTGTTTGGAACACCTTTGCCTGATTCTTCATTTTCCTTGTCTGTGTTGGTGTCTGTACATTGGACAAAGCAGGCACCTGCACCTGTGTGCATGGACTGACCTCATACAAGAGAAGACTCCCACTGTCAGCCCTGCCAAAGGTTTGGGGGACTCTATCAACTCTTTCTCTCTACAGGGAGAAGTAGGAAGCATGGGTTTTGTCTGCTCACTCTGTGCTAAGCCAGGGGTGGCGACACAGTTGCATCTATCAGTCCAAACCGCAGTCTCCTTTCTCCCTGAGGTGGCTAGACAGCACCAGACCCATCAGGGCTCCAAGACTGACATCTGTTCACTCCATGCTTAGAAGGAGGGAAGATCCATAACATCTATCAGCCCAAGCTGCTATTTCCATTCTCTCTCAGGTGGCTAGATTCTGCTAGCCCATTAGAGTTCTAAGACTTAAAAGATAGAAACCAGTCCTCTGGGAGCCCCCTGGGAAATGCTGGGGTGCTGAATGCACGAACCAATCTCTCCATCCCTAGGAGAAATGGGGAATTAGGGGTTCTCTTCCTGATTATATAGCACTGTGCTGGGAACAGGGACTCTGGTGAAAAGGGATCCTGAATCTCCCTACTGGCTTTGCTGAGTCTGATTTCATATTCACTTAGGGTGCAAGAGCCTTTCAATTAGTTTCTGGATTTTACATAATGTGAATTTGTTCATGAATTGTTGCTGAATTGGTGTGTTTGTGAGAGAAGCAGGATCCAGGGCTTCCTATTTTGCCATCTTGCTAACATCACTCCTGAAAATTCTTGTTGTACAGATTTTTCTAAAGTCAAAATAATTTGCCTAAATTTGAAAAAAAAATTTTGACAAACAAAAAAACCCCTCTTTGACATCTGTGGTATTTTCTCACTTACAAAACTGATTTCTAAATTTATGACAGTTTTATTTATACAAATACATCATTCAGTATTTCAGAGATCGTTGTTTATAAATCATATCAAATTTGAGAAAAGTATTTTTCTCATTTTAAAAAGAGCCAAAAATTAACAACAGTCATAAAAAAATAAAAGAAACAGTTAGATATATTTTTGTAGCAATGACAAATGTTGATTTGGGAAGAAATATTATTTCACTGAATCGTTACTACACAGTAATTTACTTCAGGTCAGAATAAAAATGTCACCATGGGTTCTACTGAGCTACCACAGCATTTTCTAGTCTTCAATTTCAAGCATTTTAGACTCTCTTAGAGACAACAGAAATTCTACCATAGTAATAACTGACCTGTAAATGGCAGGAGTGTAGTTTATTACTTTGAAATATAATAAACTTCCCAGAGAAGAGCAGATAATAATACTGCACAAATAGACATCAACTTTTAAGGTTTCAAATTTTAGGATATCAGAGAGATTTAGTTATTTTTGTGTAAATAAACATATTCTGCTAGACACAAAAGAGATTACTAGCAAAAAATGTGAGATTAATAGCAAAAAATGTTTATCTTTCTAAAGGTTAGTTCAAAAGCTATTTTAAAAGTATACTTATAATGCTTGTTCAATAACCAGTGAACTATAGGTTAAATAATGGCAAACACTCAATGAGTTATAAAAATTATACTTGATTTTCCATTAATAATTATTATTCATGGAAAATATATCAGATGAAAGCATAGGGGCTGAATTTTTCAAAACCGGTGACTGTACAGGTGGCACAGCAAATTCTCATTAGTGGTTAGGGGAATATGTGACACAACTGAAAATTCTAGTTAGTTGTCCAAACTTTATAGATTCTAACTAAATACCATCTTAATTATTAATATAAGCTTGGTTATAGGAAATAAGTGCTTATGAAAGACTGCTTGAGGGACACGGTATCCCGAATGCTACCTGTTGAAGGAACAGGGCAATCAGAAAGTTTTCTGTCTAGACTATATTCAGAGCTAGATTAATGGAAGAGCCAGAAAATCCAGCCTAAAGGTACTAAAACATTATTGGAAATGTAATGCATTAGAGAAAAACTGCATTCATCAAAATTCTCTCAGAAATTAAGTAAGGACCCCTGGGTGGCTCAGTTGGTTAAGCATCTGACCTTGATTTTGGCTCAGGTCATGATCTCAGGGTGTGTGGGTTTGAGCCCCACATCAGGCTGTGTGCTGTGTGGAGCATGCTTGGGACTATCTCTCTCACCCTCTCTGTCACAAAATAATAAAAATAAACTTAAAAAAAAAGAAATTAAGACAGGAAAGCATACTCTGATGAGCCATTTGGGGTAGGGCACAAGACCCCAAATGAACATGCCACAAAACTGCCTTTTAATGAGGACAAGTGTAGTTAGAAGAACTTGTTTTGGGGATGCCTAGGTGGCTCAGTCAAGGTTAAGCATCTGACTTCGGCTCAAGTCATGATCTCGTAGTTTGTGGGTTTGAGCCCCATGCTGGGCTCTGTGCTGAGAGCTCAGAGCCTGGAGCCTGCTTCAGACTGTGTCTCCCTCTCTCTCTGTTCCTCCCCCCACTCAGGCTCTGTCTCTCTCTCAAAAACAAATAAGCATTAAAAAAGTTTTTTAAACAAAGATAACTTGTTTTGCTTCAACGGGGCTAGTGTGGGGAAAGAGCTAAATTGTTTAGGATAACAGACTAACCTACCAACCTCCTTCTAGCCTCCCATGAAGTTTAATGGGATGTCAATTAATAATATCCACGGGGGGCCTAGGTGGCTCAGTCAGTTGACCATCGGACTCTTGATTTCGGCTGTCATGATCCCAGGGTCATGGGATAGAGTCCCACACTGGGGTCTGCACTGAGCACGGAGTGTCTTTAAGACTCTCTCTCTCCCTCACTCTGCCCCTCCCTCTCTCTCTATAATAAAAATAAACAAATAATAAATAATAATATCCTGACCAATCACAAGCCCTTGGTCTACCTTGGAGAGCACTATTTAGTCCTTACAGAATTGCCTTTACTTACTAATGCTTTGGGGCCATAAGGTACACTGTAAGAAACAGTCACATGAAACACATGTGGGGATACAATTAAGAGCAAAGGATCCTTTTTATAAGATCCACAATAGGTCTTTCAGGAAACAACCACTTTGTTTTTATCGTAAGGACATTAGGCAACTTGCAAGTGGGTATATTTTCCCTTTTGCTTTGGATGCCAGGAGACTTAAGGGCCAGATTTGTTATCCCGTTCTTGAAACTGCACACGTTCAGAGTATGTGTTCTTCTTCCTCTTACTTCTTAGCTCCTAATTTCTTAACTAACTTTTTCTTTCACCTGTACTCCTTCAATTCTTTATTTCAATCTTCCATATTAGGAATATTTCAGAAAGTTACCTTTATTCCTTTGCGACACTAGTTGGAATCCCCGGTGCCAGCATCTCACGCCTTCCTCTTGGTTTCTTCCCTCATTTTGACAGAGCACCCCCTCAGCTTCCTGAGACAAAGGCAAATGAGAAGGTTTTTTTTTTTTTTTTTGAGATCTTGCTTATTTGAAATCATCCTTATTTTACCCTCACCCTTGACACTTTGAGCACAGAAAAGTCTTTTTTTTTCTGTGCTCTTTGGGGATAAAAAAAAGTAGTATTCTGTTTCATAATGTTCATAATGTAGCTGCTCTAATATCATTGCATTGATCAAATTATTTAACAACTTTAGGAAATCAGAGCAAATAACTGAACCACTGTTTCCTGAACATTAACATATAATATATACAAATTAACACTGCATAAGAGGAAACTTTGGGGTTCTCACTGTATTTTTTTTTTCAAAATATTTAGATAGCTATTTTTTCCATTGTTTATATAACTTCCTTACTCCTTTCTCTTTTTTAGTACAGATGCCACGAACCAAGCTAGCTTATATGGGATAATATTACTAACTCTGTTTTTGGTGCCATGCTCTGTTTGTTCTTTCATTCATCATTATTTCAGTCGGTATCTCTCCCCTTGTCAATTTCCCCACCTTGTTTCCTTTCTCTTCACCATTGCCACTCATTTCTTTTCTCTGAGAAAAATCCAACAAATCAAAATGTGTAATTAACGGAAACACAAGTTGGGAGAGTAATTATTCCTCTTGAGCCCACAGGTCAGATCCAGCCACCTACATCTTCGTTCTAAAACCGAATTCTCTCCTCTGTCTTAGATAGCAGTGTTCTGTGATTTAAAATACCTTCTTTAAGATTTCAACTCAAAAGAATTAGGCTATGAGCAAGACACTGCCAAGTGCTTTAATCTGAAATCCTCCTGATAGCAGCTCTGATAGGACATGCATTTTACTTTTTTTACTGTGATCTTATAGGTAGGCAAACGGATGCTCATAGAAATTTATTGGCCTGAAGTTTTACAGCTAAATAAATGATAAGGTTGGTATTCAAATGTAGGTCCACATGAAAAGATGCCCAGCATCACTAAGAATCAGGGAAATTCAAATCAAAACCACAATGAGACACCACCTTATGCCTGTCAGAATAGCTAATATCAAAAGGACAAGAAATAACAAGTGTTGGCAAGGATGTGGAGAAAAGGGAACCCTCATGCACTACTGGTGAGAATGTAAATTGTTTCAACCACTATGGAAAACAGTATGAAGATTCCTCAAAAAAATAAAAACAGAAATACCATAAAATTCAGTAATTCTACTATTTACCCAAAGAAAATGAAACTACTAATTTGAAAAGATATGTGCATCCCTATTTTATTACAGCATTATTTATAATAGCCAAGTTATGGAAGCAACCTAAATTCTTACTGATAGATGAATGGATAAAGAAGATGTTGTATGTATACATACACACACACATGTGCACACACACACACACAGAAATATTACTCAGGTATAAAAAAGAATGAGATCTTGACATTTGCAATAACATAGATAGAACTAGAGGGTATTATGCTAAATGAAATAAGACAGAGAAAGACAAATACTGTATGATTGCACTTGTATGTGGTATCCAAAAACCAAAATAAATGAACAAGCAAGCAGGCAGAAAAACAAACAAAAAAACCCTAGAAACAGACTCCTACATAAAGAGAAAAAGACAGGTGGTTGCCAGAGCGGCGGGTGTTGAGGAGAGGAAGGCAAAATAAATGAAGGAAATTAAGAGATGAACATTTCCAGTTATAAAATAAGTAAGTCAAGGGGATGAAAAGTACAGCATAGGGAATGCAGTCAATAACGTTGTTATAACGTTATGTGGTGACAGATGGTAACTACAGTTATGGTGGTGAGCATAGCATAGTGTATAGAATTGTTAACTCACCAGTGAGTTGCAGAGATGAAACTAATGTAACATTGGATGTCAACTATACTTCAATTAAAAAAAGGATGAAAGAGGGGCACCTGGGTGGCTCAGTCGGTTGAGCGTCCCACTTCGGCTCAGGTCATGATCTCACGGTTCATGGGCTTGAGCCCTGCGTCGGATTTTGTGTTAACAGCTCAGAGCCTGGAACCTGCCTCATATTCTGGGTCTCCCCCTCTCTCTCTGACCCTCCCCCACTCATGCTGTCTCTGTCTTTCAAAAATAAACATTAAAAAATTAAAAAGAGGCGCCTGGGTGGCTTAGTTGGTTAAGCATCTGACTTTGGCTCAGGTCATGATCTCACAGTTCGTGGGTTTGAGCCCCCTGTCGGGCTCTCTGCTGACAGCTAGGAGCCTGGACCCTGCTTTGGATTCTGTCTCCCTCTCTCTCTGGCCCTCCCCCACTCACAGTTTGTTTCTCTCTCTCTCTCTCTCTCTCTCTCTCTCAAAACTAAGTAAACATAAAAAAATTCTTTAAAAAAATTTTAAAAAAGGATGAAAGAAATTTAGATCCAACTCTAAAACCTAGGTTTTTAACCGACTTTTAAGTTTTAACCTAGCATTACCAATACTCTCAATGTTTATTTGAGAAAATCCAAGTCATTCTCCAATCCCTCTCTGCTCAGCTTGAAACAACTTAAAAGTTCTTTCATTCAACATTAGGCTTCTTCTGTATGGAAGAGATGGTAATAAACAATGAAGATGACATAGTCTTTGCCCTTAACTTACTTATTTCAGAAGGACAGGAAGAGTATTCTATTTTTAATATTCACTGAAAAGACGAAAATACAAGCTAGCAAAAGAAAATGCTTTAAGGACCAAGATATTTGAGATGGACATACGGCGAAGAAAGGTAAACATACATCATGAAGATGGAATAAAACAATAAAATCAGAGGCGCCTGGGTGGCTCAGTCGGTTGAACATCCAACTTCAGCTCAGGTCATGATCTCACAGTTCATGGGTTTGAGCCCTGTATTGGGCTCTGTGCTGACATCTCAGAGCCCAGAGCCTGGAGCCTGCTTCGGATTCTGTGTCTCCCTCTTTCTCTGCCCCTCCCCTGCTCACACTCTGTCTCTCTCTCTCTCAAAAATAATCATTTAAAAAATTTTTTAAATCAATCTTTCACTTCGTTTTAACACTTCTACCCAATAACTTTTGAGTAATATATTCAAAAGCTTAGGTTTGTTTCAATTACATTTGCTTTCCCACTAAAGTTATAATCTAGTTTACAACAACAATGGCCCAAGGCTAGTGTATCAGGCATGTTTTTAAATGTCTTATTTCATTAATTTTATTTAAAATTTCATTGTCAGGATAAGAGATTAACTAAAAGGGGCACAAGTGAACTTTCTGGGGTGGTAGTAATGTTCTCTCTTGATTGTGGAAATACTTAAATGGCTGTGTGTGTCAGAATTCATAGAATTTTACACCTAAAAGAATGAATTTTACTGCATGTAAATTACCTCAGCAAACCTGATTTTAAAAAAACAAGCATGAAACCTTAACTACCCAGCTAAAAATAAAATAAAATTTAAAATATAGTTTACAATTTAGGTATAAAACAAATCTTATTTACAGGAGTGAAGCCAATCTAGTAATTTTTGTATTTATTTATAACACTAATAATCTAATTGGGTATTAATCAATATGATAATATCAACATTTAAAATAGGATATAAGAAAAATGTTACGAGATTTTTTTTAAGGATTTGGATTGCGAAACCTTTATCATAACCATAAGGTCACTAAGACAATACATATTTTTAAAATCTCAAAATAATCTAAGTCTGTTAAAAATTTCAATGATTTAAACTTCCAGCATATCACCATAAATGCTGCTTACCGAATATGCTAGAAATTCTACATTTAATAGATTCTTTGTTAAGCACAAAGAATCACCAGCTAGCTTTATTACTTGATAGATTCTACTGTGTCCTAAAACTAATTGTAGCTCAGCTTCTAAAAAAATGCAAAGGCAAAGACAGGATTGTTTTCAACAAACCTGGGTTTAGAAAGACAACAACACTATTAAAAACACAGGATGGGGTAACTAAGTGATGTCTCCTCTTTATTAAGGTTTCAATAGATGAAAATGCACCCAAGAAACCATTTACAAAAGACCCAGCCTCATAATTGTTTTACAGACCAAAGTCACTTGCCTATCTTTGGAACGTAGCTTGTAAAAACAGTACCAAATTACAAATCAAACTTCTCAACTTAGATTTTTAGGATCCCTACTTTAATACTCTGCTTTTATTCTATCAGATAATCCAAGTCAGTTTAAATTAAGAGGACTAACGTTAATTCCCAGCCCTGCAAACCCTGGAATAAACGTACTGTGTAACAGAAGTTTTTCATTTTGATTCAATGCATACAATTGTGGCAGATGTCATTTATCAACCAAAAAATATGCACTTGACTTTTTTCTAATATGGAAGGCAAGTGTCTTTTAATTTGCGGCTGTAATAAAAATGCCCTTTATGTGAGTTGTGCTTGGTAAATTAACTTCTAGAAGAATGGAACAATATCTTCAGTGATAACTTAGTATCTGTGACATCTGTTAACAACTGTCCTCTCCCAACACCATCTCAACATTTTTGGTTTTAAAAGCTAGACAGCCTCAACCATATCTTTTGACTATCAATAAAATCTGATTTTGTCCATCTCTAGTGTTCTCTAATGTTTTTAACTTTAATAATATGTAACAAAAAAAAAACGAATAAAAATTCAAAGTATTACTTCGCTGGGAATGGCCACGTTCTGGATATTAAAGGACAACTAATTTGCTAAGAACAAATGCTCTGAGGCTGTTCGTGAAAAAATGAAGAATGAGTGGTTATTAGGACATCTATGATATCTATAGAAGGTGCCCTAGGATGTAACAGAATAGCGCCAACTAGGAAAAAAAAAGAAAAAAAAATTAAGATGACAGTGACAATGATAGCAGGAATGAGTCAAGAGTAAGCAATAGCAAGTTTGGTCAGTAGAGAGAAGGGAAGGTCATGGGCTCACTGGCTTGGTGCCCTTCAAAGAGGACATGAAGGGAACCGAACAAGGAATCAGGTAGGATGTGCTTGTGTGGAGGGAATCAGTTCAAAGTGTTAAGTGAATACAAAATTAGAAAGCTTGGAATATAATTAGAAAGCTGGAATGGCTTTCTTGTATGTTGTATGTGCTATTGGGGAAGGGGATCCTGAGCTTGGTTACTGGCATTTAAACACCTGCCCTAATTAGGTGTGTTCATCACGTGTGAGTGGAATGAACTGTGACAGACATTCCTTCCAGATGAGGAGGGGAAGGCAGGCCCAGGGTTAAAGCTACTTTGTGAATCTTAGAGTAGGAGGAAGACATTGTGACTAACATTAAGAGCATGAGCTTTGGAAATCAAATAGATCTGGATGATGGTTAACAAATTTATTAAATTGGGCCACAGGGTGGTCAGATGTTTGGTCGAACATTATCCTGGGTGCTTCTGCGAGAGTGTTTTTGGACGAGATTAATATTTACATTGGTAGACTAAGTAAAGTAGTTGCCCTCCATAACATTGGTGGGCCTCATACAGTCAGTTGAAGGCCTGAGAAAAACAAAAAGGCTGACCCTCTCCCCAGTAAGAGGGAATTCTTCCTTCCTGAAGGCGTTGGAACATCAGCTTTTTCCTGCCTTTGACCTGGAATGGAACCATTATCACTGGCTCTGCTGGGTTTCCATCTTGCCAAGTCACCCTGCAGATCTTTGGACTTGCCAACCTTTGTACTTATGTGAGCCAATTCTTTATAATAAATCTCTGAGATTATACATACACATACACACACACACACACACACACACACACACACATACATACACACACACACACACACACACACACACACACACACTAACTGAAATAATTCCATAAAGCATCGAGCACAGGGCACACAGTGCTCAACAAATGGAAGTTATTTCTATTATTATGATTATGATTACAATTATTATTATAGAAAGCTCTATTTTGAGAAAAAAATCCAGGTCAAACAGTGCCTAAAAGTGGTGAGAAGGGTGGTGTGAAAAGAAGTAGGAATTGTCAAAACTGAATGTAGCCAATAGCAAAGTGTCCCTTGGTCTTTTCTTCTAGCTTTCTTTCTTCTGTTTTCATGAAAGTTACTTTCTGCCTTTCATCACACTTGTGTAACTCCTTGTGTGGGAAAATTTAGCTGAACCACGTTCTAAAACCCTAATTAAAACCTTGTTAAAAATCTTCCACATACACATTACTCTTTCTTAATTAAACAATGGATATTAAAATGTAGCCCTTCTGGGGAGCCTGGGTGGCTCAGCTGGTTAAGTGGCAGACTTCGGCCCAGGTCATGATCTGTCAGGGTAGGCATGAAGTTATCATTGCACAGAAATAAATCTATTTCAATGTAAGACACTCCCATTTAGCAACTAGTCTTAACTATCCACAGAAGAAGAGAGATTCTGAAATTCCTAATTTTTTAAAAAAATGAAGACTAGTCAACTCCCCTGTGACAAGGACCTAACTAATGTCAAGTGTGTGGATTACAGTTATGGCCCGAGAGCAGGACAAAGTTCTACAATCCCCAATCTAAAGGTACACCCATCACTTAGATCCCAACATAATTTAGGGTTTGTTTTATTTTCTTTGGCTCCCTTCTCATGGGTGATGGGAATGGTGGGAGTGGGGGGGGGGGGGGTTGAGTTAGGGTGGGCTTAGAAAAGAAGTAAACTGTGTTCCTACAGCAACTATATATGTTTGCAGCTCAATCCCCTCAGCTATAAAAAAAACAAAAACAAAAACAAGAAAACAAAAAACAACTCCCTTCGCAAAAGGTGCAATCTACTTTGGGAAACCCACATTTATTCAATGAAACAAAAGACTCTGGAAAAACGTTAACAGTGCTCTAGATGCCAAAGATACAAAGGCACCAGCCCGTCGACCCAAGAGCTTAGTCTAGTGGGAGAAACAAACACTTAAGCAAACAATGACAGTGTAGCGAACAATAAGTAACAGATGTAGTAGCTCAAAGAGAGCAGGTACATCTTGGGGGCAGGGAAGACTTTACAGAAATGCGAACAGGCCGCCTACAGGATGCAGGTGGCCTGTTCCAAGGGTAAGTCTTTTTAAAAGCAAAAACTCAACTTCCGGACTGAAAATCTTAATTTCTGAATGTGAGAACTTTTATGTTAAGGTCCCTACACATTACATATATAAAGAACAATAGCCTACACAAAGGGAAATTAGCTCAGTTTGAGAATGTGATTCATCATCATTCACACCTGCTCCCCTTAAGTCCCTCCCCAAACAGGCATTACATTAAGGAAAATGTTGTAGCAACTGTACAATATTAGGAAAAAGAGTCTTCTGCGGCTATATGAACAATACAAAACAGTAAGCCTACTTCTGGATGGATCTGTTAGATCCCACACCGTCCGCCCTTTTTCAGCTGTGTTAAGATGGACACGGAAGGGGAATAAAGCCCTCAACGCTTGCAGTTTCCATACGTATATCTGAAAATCTCCACCTTTACACGTTTGGAGTTAGGGGTTTCTGTCATTCATTCAGGTCATCATCAACAAAGTTACCTTGATTCCACAATTTCTAAGACAAGAACATACGAAAAACTCAAGGTAATGGCTTTCGAAAACTTGAAATAATAAATTTTTAACGGCCCACCCGTTAGAAAACGTGCCATTTATCACATGACTTTCTCAGTTGGCCATTATATTTAACACTTCTGTAGTATCTGACACTCCATCTAACAAGGTCAAAAGCTTCATGAACATTGTTTAAGAAGCTGCCTACGAAGACAAACCCTGTGAAACCCGAGGATGCCACACCAACAACGGAATGCAGGTCACTGTGACGTGGCCCACCGCTCTGCAAAGTCAAAATCGCAGTTCACTTTACGCTGACAGAGCATCTTTCCACGACTTTTCCCTCCCCCCACGAGAACGGGGGGAGTGTCGGTTTCCCAAGGTGTCTGGGGCTACTTTCTTTAAAACGAGGATTTAATGTTTCCTGAAGGTCACCTTGGTACGCCCCTGGCTCATGCCCCCCGGCTCCTCTGGACGGGAGCCTGCGGTTTCGTGGCATCAGCTCTGGCTCCTCATCCGGTGACCTTCAGGCCCCTGTGGCTGGGCTGACCCTAGAACGGCCACAGTCCCTCCCACCGCCACGCCGAATTCGGAAGGAGGTGTCCCGGGAAGCCCCCCCACCGGGAAGCCCCCCCACCCCCAACAAGCGCTGATGGTGACGCCGGCCATGCCCGGAGGGGCCCCCGAGTTCGGAAACGCTAAGCGATGGCCCCACATGGCCACTGAGAACTGGGCCCCGACGGCTCGGGCCCCGCGCCTGTTCGGACCTCAGCCCACACCGCACCCTGGGAGAACTTTCCAGAACCCTGGACTCTCCGGGAAGTCCCGAGTCGCCGAACAGGCGGAAACGGGGGCTCGTTTACTGAGCGCCTGCTCGGAGGCTGGGCGAGCGCGGGGCCGGGCTTGCACGCGGGAGACCCTCGGAGCGCTGCGCCGCGGGGGCGCCCGCGCTCCACCCTCCGGCCGGACCCTCGGCTTCCAGGAGGCCCTCCGGCGGGGCGAGCAGGGACGGAGAGAGCCGCCCCCCCAGCCCACCTACTCCCCTCGGCCGCTTTTACCTCGCCCGACCCCACCGAAACCGCCGAGCTAAACTTAGAAACCGGCGCGGCGCGCGCTCACGTGCGCTCCGCCGCGGGCGGGGGGCGCGGCCCGGGTGAGTCACGGCCCCGCCCCCACTCGCCGAGGACGCGGTGACGTCAGCCGTTTCCCCGAAGGGTGACGTCAGCGCGCCTCGCGGAGGCCGCGAGGCTCCCGTAGAACGTTCACTGAGTTTCGATGCCTTAAAGGGACCAGGCGTCGGATCGTGAAAGATCTGGGGCGATGACTCCACTCACCCAACCGTGGGGTCAGAGCCCATCTTCTAGCCCTTTGTACTGAGAAGTGTTGGCTGTTGAGATGGTGATGAAAAAAAAGGAGTGCAACTGAGCCTCATTAAAGCTGCTGGAAGCCCCAGAACCTCCTCCTGGAAGCCCTCCTTGATTAGTCAGAATCTGATCTTGACCCAAAGGTCAGGGAGTTTTCCGTGGCCCTCGACTCCCAACCCCTTCACTTACAATCCCTCCTCATAGTCTTCTATGCCTGCTGGCAGAGAAAAGCTGTGGTTTGGGTGTTTATTTAATAATCCATCAGTTGGGCCAGGTTGGCCCATTTATCACTGTTTTCGACTGCGTCCAAACCTTTGTTGGTCACGTGGCCTGTAACATGTTATTTACCTCTGGGTGTGAAATTGGTGGACCGATCTCCAAACCGTCCCCCGACGCTACTGTTGCTGTGGAAGCTTCTGGGACAAGAACCCTGTACAGCACTTGGTCATTCAACAGTATCACAGCCTCCCAGGGAGGTTTGCTATGCTGAGGTTTCCCATGAGGCAGGTATTTTCATTATCCTCCTTGGCCCCCTCCTTCAATCCTCATACCTCCTCTCCGAGGTAGGGGCTATTGTCCCCATTCTGACATTGAGGAGGAAGGAAGTGGAGGCAGGGCAAGAGTCAGTATGTTTCACAGCTGAAGAATGGCAAGCTGGAAACCACTCCCAGGTCGGCTGGACCCCCAAGTCCATGTTTTTGGTGTTAAAGGTGAGGCGTGAAATACGTCTTATTTTGTATGTTGAGTCCCCCAGAACCACTTTCCCCTCATAACGCAAGCCCAGCGCCTCTGAACGAGTCCCCCAGAACCACTTTCCCCTCATAACGCAAGCCCAGCGCCTCTGAACGAGTAACCCACTGCATGCCAGAGGATCCCCAGAGAAGGCCAGGCCCCAAGGCTAAGGCAGTGAGGAGGCACTCACTCCCAGATGCTCATCCTGCCCTTGCAGGACCCCGAGGGCGAGTGCCCCCTTGAGGGTTGCCCCCAAAGTACCTCACTCGCCGCACTCTAGTCCCAGCCCTACCAGGCCTCCCCTTGACTCTGTGAGTCCTCTCCTGAAACTAGACAGCCTATCCCGCTTAATCAAAGTGTCCTCACCTGGCACGCCCAGTGCAGAAGAAACACCTCGTTTCTCCTCCCACCATCCCCTCCCTAGAAAGCAACAGAAAATTTCCTACGAGAACGAAACGTTGTGCCCAAAACCAATTAGAGACGGCAGGCTTCTCAAAGTTTGGAGCAAAACGATGGTGCCTGTGTCCTGGAGATAGAGGCAAGTGGGTGAGCTGCTGTCGCTGTTATCTCCTGACAATCACTGCTGGTCCTTGGTGAGTCCCTACTCACACCCACATCTTCAGAGTTCACGCGCCAGGTCTAGCAGAAGCACCTTCCTCCCTGCTGCTCACTCTCCGAGCTGACCCCTCTTCCCTGGCACCCAGTCTCCAGCCACCACAAAGCTCTTCTCTGTGTGTCCCCTGCTCCTGTCCTCTGTGTCATCCTGCTGGAGTCCCTGTCCACTGCTCTCTTTCTGTTTTGCCAGGTTTTCTGGAGCCTGTGACCAAACACCTTGTGTGTGCTTTCACCGCAGCCTCAGCAGGAGATGGAGGAAACCATGGGCAGCCTTAGCTAGAGGGGGGTAGGGGTTTATGGAGGCAGTGGCTTCTTCCTCTGTGGGGCTGGGTACACAGACATGGAAGCTTAGAGCAGTAGGGGACCTTCAGGCCAACCAGTTCAGCCCTTGTTCTAGAACTAAGGGAACTAAGGTCCAGGTGAGGTGACCTACTTGGGCTTGCATGGCCTGTCAGGTAGAGGGTCCTAGTCAGCTGACCTGTCTGTACCTACTGCTCTTCCCGTGGCTCACAGCTCTGTTACAAGTCTCCATTGGGACGGTGGGTGTTAAGCTGCATGATAAACTGTGACATGTCCATATGTGATGGAAGGGAATACAAATGAAGTAAATATAGAGATGAAATCAGAGGGGAGAATTGGAGAACACAGTTCCTGAGGATCCCTGGCTATTCCCTCCTTCCTTTCCTTGTCTCCCTCATCCAACCTCAAGATAGACGAGGGGGGTTATTCCTCCTCAGACCTAGGCACCATTTCCCAATGGAATGACCTGATGAGTTGGATTGCCATTTTTAAACGTTTAGTAATCAGGTTCTTGTGTTTCATTTCAGGTTTTGATTTTTTATCTCCCAGCCTTCACTTCCCATCATTTTCCTATCCCATAAGCCCCATTAAAATGTCATTAGGAACCATAAATGTAACTGGCCACTAATGTGAAAGGATTGTCATCTCCAGCAAACAGCTCCAGCAAAGAAAGGAGCAGGAATCCTGGGTCTGTTCCCACCCGTGCTGGTGACTCACTGGATGACACACAGTAAAGTTTTCCTTTTGTTGGGGGCAAGATGTGGGACATTACACACGGCTGCTTCCCTGACAGGGTGGAAGGGGTCGGCGAGAAGCCATGCAGCCGGCTCCCAGCATCATGGAAGCTCAGTGGTCCCTGGGTGAATCCAGATCCATGGTAACTGCTTAGCAATGGCCCACCGGGTCAGCCCAGAACTGTGTCGCACTTGAGCGCCTGCCTGTGATGGAGCCGCTAAAAAGGCTTGGGATGGATTATGGCACTTAGCCTTCATGACATCATTCTCACTGGTTAGGAATGCACTCTGGTTCTTCCTAACTCCACTTTAATAACTTGTTAGAGATCTGCCCTCCAGGAATTTATCCGAAATTTTCTTATATTTCAACCTGTACACCCTTGTCAGGCGACGTGTAAGTTTACTATTTATGTAAAAGCACTTAGGTCCTAAAAACCAGAAAGCGCTGTATAAGAGGCTTTTTAAAAAAATAACAGTAAAAATAATTTAATAATTACAATACAATTTTACATGTAATAAATATGACATTATAATTTGAGATAATAATTAACTCACATGGCCTCACAGTCCTATTTTCAGTCACTCGCTATGTGTTTGTCTTTATCTCCTTGTACACACACCCCCAACAAATAGTATTTCCTAATGGAATGGGAAGTGGTGTGGTGGGTGTAACTCTGTATGCAAACTTATGTAAATACATTCAGTGTCCTCTGTGGATTGGCCATCTAGGGCCAACAGATAGTAGGTGCTCAATAAATATTTGTTGGGTGGATGGATGAACGGGTGGAATAAAAAAAGAGAAACCCCTGTGGTAACTGGTGCGACATACCAACAATGACCATGTTGGGGACCGGGGGGCAAACATGAGTGTAAGTGGCATGGAGGGAAAAGGGGATGTTCTGGTTTTCTGGCACGTGTGCATGTGAGAGATCTCCTCAGATCGACCCTAGAGTGTGTCCTAGAGGGATAGCTGGTTTCCAGGTTGCTGAAATGATTCATAGACCAGGGATGCCCAAGACTCACCCCTCCAGCCCCCACCCCCTGCCCCAGGCAGGGGCTGTGTAGGTGGCAAGACTGAGGAGGCAGGGATGGGGTCCAGAAGAAGAAGACCAATGAACCACACTGGAATAAAGATTTCAAAGCCAGGTGATTCAGTAGGTGAAGGAACAAATAAACTGTGGTACATCGCGACAATGGAATATTCTTCAGTGCTTAAAAAAAAAAAGAAAAAAGAGCCATCAAGCTACAAAAAGTCATGGCGGGGTCAGCTTTTGTCCACCAACCATATCTCCAGGATAAATTGGATGGAACCAGCCAGGAAGACCTGACAAGAGAAAACCTCCTCTAAATAGGATGCTCCACAGTTTCCTCAGGAAGAAACCGATCAGAAAAGGCTACGTACTGTATGATTCCAACTATATGACATTCTGGAAAAGGTAAAACTATGGAGACAGTATAAAGATCCATGGTGATCAGGGAATCGGGGGGAGGGATGAATAGGCGAGCACAGAGGTTTTTTAGCAGTGAGAATACCTGATATTATAATGATGGATCCATGTCATTATACATTTGTCCACACCCATAGGGTTCTCGGCACCAAGAGTGAACCATATTGTAAACTATGGACTTTGGGTAATGATATGTCAATGTACGTTTATCAACTATAACAATGTACAACCCTGGTGAGGGATGTTGACAGTGGGGGAGGCTGTACACGTGTGGGGGCGGGAGGTCTATGGGAAAACTCTAGTTTCTGCTCAATTTTTCTGTGAACCTATAGCTGCTTTCCAAAATGAAGTCTATTTTAAAAAATTCAGGTGAGGTGATTACATCTTTCCATATGCAGAGTTTGGTGCATTGTGGAGTCGGAGACTTGGGCTGGAATCTGAGCCCCACCATGACTACCAGCTCTGTAACTTTAGGAAAGTTACTTAACTCCTCTGATCTCGGTTTCTCTGAGTCCACAGGACGGTACTGTCTTCCTCAGAGCATTCTGAGTATCGCGTTAAAAAACTATATGTAAAGTTTCTAACCCAGCACCTGGGATATATGCCAGGGTAATTATATACAGGATGCCCCCTCACCTCCTCCCTAATAGCTGTGATTATTAAACATTCCAGTGGTTACTAATTTCAAAATCAGGCCAGTGGAAGAAAGCTGCCTTGGTCGAAAGTGACCTTCTGCCAAGAAGGGAATCAACATGTGGGGGTGGGCGTGTGTGTTCTCACATGCTCAGTCAGAGACGCTGGCTGCAGAAGGTCAGCCATGAACTTGAGCCCCGGGAGGCACTATCAAGCCCCTCACTCAGCTTTCTCCTGTGAAAAGGTCAGGGTGATGGAAGGCGGTCATATTTAGATGATGGCTCGCAGGGAAGCCTCGGTGGGTTAGTCACCTATGATATGACATCATATTGCCACTCAATATAGTAACAGCTGTTGATTGCTTTGGGGGACAGGGGCGGGGTTAGCTTTTGTCCCTCAACCATACCTCCAGGATAAATTGGATAGAACCAGCTGGGAAGACATGACAAGGGGAAACCCTCCTCTAAATAGGATGCACCACAGTTTCCTCAGGATTTTTGGCACTTCACCCCAAAATGTGAGTCTTGACTTTTCTTTGTCTCTGGGGCCAAGTGGGGAAAATGTCATGGGACAAAGGCGTGTGGTCAGGAAGCCCTTAGCTGGGAGAGCACCCACCATGGCCAGGGCACGGTGCCACCCTGTGGAAGGGTGGGAAAACCGGAAGTTCTATGAGCCAGGTACATGATGTCTAGTGGCACCCCAAGAAGGCGTCCCGGGGAGGGGGGTTGAAAAGGCCTGGAGTTAGGGGCTGCAGAGTCTCTAGGTTGGATTAGGGGTTTTTTCTTCTCACAGGGTACATGACAACGGTGGGGCCCGGGTCAGCACACCCCGCCCCCCAATTGATCAATGATGTCCTCCCAGCCTTTGAAATGAGCCTGGAGGAAGCCATAGTTTGAAGATACCACTGATCGGTGCTGTAGTTAATCTGGGATATTGATTAGCCATATCATCATGGAAAGCTGCAGGACAGGGTTAACCCCTTCCTTCCTGGGTATTCTCCTCCTCGACATCTCTAGCTCTCGTGGGGTCTCGTCTTTGGGGATAGAATGCTTTGTGTCCAGTGTGTCAGCTGCATAGCTTAACTGGGGAGAGCAGGCTCTTTCTGTGTCTAAACTGGAATAAGTCCAGAATGAGGAAGTAAGGAGGTTAGAGAGGAAAAGCTCTTGGGCCAGGGGTTAGGAGACCCTGTTTGGCAGTGGGTTCTGCCACTTTTTGAGCTGGGTGGCTTTGGGAAAATCATTGCTTCTCTCTAGATTTTGGTTACTTGTCTCGTCTGTAAAAATATGTGCTCTTGGGGTCCTTCCAACCCTAACTGACACACTCTTCATCCTCAAAGTGTGGATTTGCTGTTCTGTTGTTGGCAGAGTAGAGCGTCTGACTCTGCCATTCACTGTGTGACCTTGCACAAGGACACCCCTTCTCTGAACCTCAGTTTTCCCATCTATGAAATATGGGTTATTATGAGACATGGGTGCAGTAATAAACCTGGAAGCCTTTTTGGATGATGCTCTGAATTCAGCAGGGCAAGGGGGGTAGGGTGTAAGGCTGGTTGAGAAGGGCACAGCTGAGGTTCCTGGCAAGCTGGACCAAGGCTAGGAGCCTGAGGAGGTAGGGGTTGTGGTCAGCCATGAAAACTTCCAACCCTGTCCTGCGCAGTTCCTCTTCATTTCCCAGCAGCTAGAGGAGGGGAAACCATTGAGAGGTTGTAAGTGATGCTGAAAACGACCCAAGAAAGTGGCTGCAAATTCTTGTCTAAGGAGTCGTGCTGCCCAAGTGGGCACAGAGCCAAAGCGAGGGTCGTGGGGAGCCCAGCAAGGGTCTGGAATCCCCACGCAAAGGAGCAGCCTCCCATTTCCTACGCATGTGTGAGGGTAATAGTCCTGCACCTCCCAGCTCAGCATCACCTCCCGTGAGCGTGAAAATACCTCAGAGAGGAACCCTGGGAATAACGAATCACGACTGTATATTGATCAGAGTGAGCTGTCTCAACTTATCTCCTAGGGAAAAATCACAGATCCTCTAGAGAAACTCTGCAAATTCCTGTTTATTCTTCACGTAAACGGATTAACCTAGGGTTAGCGATTCTACTTCGGCTTTCCCTTTCCCTTTCACGCTGTGGCGAAAATGAAATTGATCACTCCTTTGAAGCCCTTTCTTGAGCCATAAGTAGAAGTTCTCTTCCCTCCCACCAAAAGGGGGTTTCTCTTCTTTGGTTTTTTGTTTTTTTTTTTTTTTTTTTTTTGAAGCCCCAGGCGCTGGGGTTGAGAGCTGGCAGGAGGCACGGGCTACCACAGCAGCAGCATGCCGTCCTCCTGCTGACTCATCTGACATTAACATAATTATGTTTCAGGAGTCAAAGTGATTTTTCAAACTATGAGTAATGCACGGTATTAGAGAGTATGTTTACAAGGCAGCGGGTGTTTCAGCGCACTGAAAAAAACCAGCTGCTGCTAACAGCTGAAATGAGCGAAAGAATAAGAAAATGCTGTCAGGAAAAACCACCTTTCCTTCTGGGCTCCTCTTCTTTGGGAAGGATTCAGACATGAAAGGCAGGTGAACTCAGAGATCCCCAAGGAGCGATCCACATCTAGCATCGCTCTCTGAATACCTAGAGGTCTGATCACTTTATGTGAAAAAAACTTTTTATAGTCTTATTTTTTTGACGTTTATTTTTTGAGAGACAGAGAGAGACAGAGCATGAATGGGAGAGGGGCAAAGAGAGAGAGGGAGACACAGAATCCAAAGCAGGCTCCAGGCTCTGAGCTGTCAGCACAGGGCCTGACCTGGGGTTTGAACCCACAAATGGTGAGATCATGACCTGAGCCAAAGTCGGATGCTTAACCAACTGAGCTCACCCAGCACGCCTATAGTCTTAATTTTTATATACCCAGCTCTAGGGAAAGATACATTTAAAGACTTCAGCAAATTATTTCTTAAAGCCATTTTATTACCAGTGTTATAATAATAGTCTAAAGTTGTGTGAAGAAATGTGCTGCTGCTTCTAAGGCAGGAGCAGAGACACAAATCATTTCCCCAGTTGTAAAGATGGGAGTGGAATCCCATGGGGGTGGGCTGTGGGGTCAGCAAATGCCTTCTTTTGTTAAACTAGGAAGAGAAAAGTTTGAGAGCTATTGAGTACAGTTAGCCAGGTATTTAGACCTCAGGAGAGAAGAGCTAGGCTTCAGCCCAATCCCAGAGCTGTCTCTGTCCCTCGCCCCTGTTTCCCAGACTCTTAATGGGAATATTAACAGAACCTGCTGTGCCCACCTCAAAGGAGGACTCTTGGGCCTTAGGGAAGGCAAGGGTAGTGTCTTTCCATCACTGTACTCACAGTGTCTAACTTGGGCCCTGCACGTAGTAAGTGCTCACTAAGTACTTGCAGAATTAATGAATGAGATAAGAGCTTTGAGCATCAGAGCTCTGCTCTTCTGTTTTGTTGGTCTTCTTGCCTTTAGTTCTCCCTGTGCCAAGCCAGAGAGCTCAGAAGGTGGGGCTACACTTGGAGATGCATCTACTGGAGGCACTGACACTAATAAGGAAAATTAACTGCTCACATCCTTGGGGACTAACAGCTAAAATCAGATGAAAATGGAACACTCAGAAACTCTTTTAGAGAAAGCTCATTTAAAAACATGACAGTAATTTAATTTGCTTATATGTTGGAGGTAAATCAGGAGACCGTCAGGCTTCATTTCACCTGCTGATTCTTGAACTGCAGTCATCACTTGAGCTGCAATAACAATAAAGTCAACTCAGTGTCTGGGCTCTGTGACGGCTGGTGAAAGAGAAGTAGTTGGACTGGAAAAGCCCTTAAAAAAAAAAAGACAAAAAAAACCCAGTTCCGCTCTCAGATACCTGTGTGTAAAGGTATAAAAGAAAAGTAGAAATTATGAAAAATTTACTCTGCCCTTTTTTTTTCCGATGGGAAAAACAACCACTTGATTTTATACGTGAGGACATATTTCTGAATTTTGATGAGGGCTTACGAGGGCAGCTCTAGCTTTTTATGACATCTGCAACAGATGACTGTTCTCTTGTTCTTTCCATTCCTGCTTTGGCTTCTCTGCCTTTGTCTCCTTCTTTCCTTCTATCCCTAAGTTAACTCCTTCCTTCCCTTCTTGTTCCCATTTTGCTTTCTTCCCCCAGCCTTCCTTCTCACTGTATGAACTTTCTTCAAGCTCCTGGCAAGGAGTTATGTACATGGTGAGTGGTCAATAGCATTTAAAAAAAATATATATATAAAGAGAAAAAGCCCTGGACTAATTATAAGGCCACTTATAAATAAACTGTTCATAAATAAATTGTTTATTTTTAAGCTTCATCATACACAAAAATATTCCTATTCACTTAGGAATGTCTTTGATGAAGCAGTAAAAATTAATTAAATCTCCTCCCTTGAGAACATACCCTTTTGAATGTTCTACATTTGCACGGTGGAAAAAAGGGATCCCCTGAGAAAGATACACACCGTGAGCCCTAAGCCTGCTCTCGGCTGAGACGCCCAGCTGTGTTTTTGGTAGACTACCTGGATTGACAGGTCTGTCCTCTCCCCACTCATTAATACAGTATTGTCAGCAGTAAATATAAGCCAGTACATTCATGGCTAATCAGTCCAAAGTGGTTGTTAAAAAGAACAGGGATCTGTGGTTCCATCCCGAGAGCCTGAGGACGACGCCAGGATAGAAAATGTATATGCTCCCAGTGGCTGTCATTGGGTGCTTCTGCCCTAGACACACTCTCCAGTGGGGTAAGTCCAGGCTGGGGGCATCTCTAAGGTTCCGAACCTCCACTAGTCTCTTTATATCAGAGCTGCGTGTCCAGGGCCCGGGGCAGTCCTGATTTCACATCCCCTACTCCCTTGTTCCTGCAGGTACACAGATGTGTGTCAGGCCAGGAACCCTAATTTGGGTTTGAATGACCGGCTCACTGTTCCCTAAGACGTCTCAAGTAAAAAAGCTCCTCACTTTCGATCCTGATTTGTTTTAGAAGTATTTATAAATAATATTTGTTTAATAGTATTATTTTTTTGAGATTTATTTCTTTTTTTAATGTTTATTGGTTTTTGAGAGAGAGAACGCATGCAAGTGGGGTGGGGGTTGCAGAGAGAGAGAGACAGAGACAGAGGATCCAAAGTGGGCCCCACGCTGACAGCAGCCAGCTCCATGTGGGGCTCGAACTCACGAACTGCAAGATCATGCCCTGAGCCAAAGTCGGATGCTTAACCGACTGAGCCACCCAGGTGCCCCCCTTTAGGTATTATTAAGTTAGTAGCAGGTTGCCGAACATTTGAGATCCAAATGTTTAATATATCTTCGCAAATAAATTTTGTCTCTTTAAACCCCTCAGAGAAAAAGCTTATTCTAATTTTCTCCCATATTGTCCCTTTCTTGATTTCCTTCCCTTCTTCTCTCTCTTTTTCTCTCTCCCTCAATCTTTCCTTCCCTCTCTTCCTTCTTTCCTCTTTCTGTTTTCTTGTGTTTTGTTTGTTTGGTGCTTATGGAAAATGTCTTTCCAAAAAATATATATCTAAGAAAAACTGGTTAAGGCACCTAGGACTGATAGAGACTTTCCATTATATGCATTTTTTAATTATTATTCCAATGTTTAATGATGTGCACATATGGTTTTTCCCAAATAAAAAAAATAGTTAATGAAGCAGTATTTCATACGTTTCCTGGGTTTTTTTTTTTAAGAGTTTTATTTCCTTTCCCAATCTTAATGCCAGTCTATTTCCTCCTCACCAGAAGTGAAAGACAGAAACAGCTTCCAAAGGGATGTGGGAAAAAGAGAAGGGAGAAAGTTGACAGAAGCTAAATGTCTCTGTGTCCACAGTGGGGATATAGGAGAATGGGTTTGGGGAAGGATCAAGGAAGCTTGGGGCTTTTTTCTTTTTTTAAGCTCAGGATGTAAATGTCTTCCCACATCATTAAGTATTTTTCTACGATATCATTTTTAATGGTTATACAAGAGTCCTAAGTTAATTTATTATCTTGACACTATAATTTATTTAATTAATATTGTATGTTAAACATTTGGGTAATATCTGACCTGTCATTACAAGTAGTGGTACAATAAACATTCTTATACTTACATCTCTGTGCATAGCTCTTCCTTTTTACTTTATAAAAATTTTCTTTAATGTTTATTTATTTTTGTGAGAAAGAGAGAGAGAGAGAGAGAGAGAGAGAGAACAAGTAGGGGAGGGGCAGAGAGGGAGACATAATCAGAAGTAGGCTCCTGGCTCCAAGCTGCCAGTACAGAGCCTGACGCGGGGCTAGAACTCATGAGCTGTGAGATCATGACCTGAGCTGAAGTTGGACGCTCAGCCAATTGAGCCCCCCAGGAGCCCCCCACTTTTACTTTAAATATGTCTTCTCAAGGAGAATAAATATATTTCTCAAAGGAAAATACATCAGAGTATATAAATTCAAGGGTCTTTGATAATTTTCATTTAAGTTTCTGTAAACATAAAGAAATTTCCCCCATGTTTGTTAATAAGTGTTATTTCCTATTTATGAATTTTCTAGTCAGAGCTTTTGCCCACACATATTGGCTGGTACCTTAATACAATGACTTAGAATGTTTCCACATATATCAAATATACAGGCAAAGACCTCCTTGTCTAATATTTTTAAATAATAATCATCCCCTGGCTTGATATTTGCACTTTAATGTTGGTTATGTTTCTATATTTTTTGACATACAAAGGTGTTTAAATTTAAAGTAATCAAATCTATCAACATTTTCCTTTCTGAAGAAAACAGCTTTTCCATATAGAAATTTGAAAATTATTTCCGATTTTCTCTTAATAAAAAAGGTTTTTAAACATTTTAAATTTTAATTTCAGTGCTGTATTAGTTTCACAACATAGTGACCCAACGGTTCCATACCTTACTCAGAACTCATCAACACAACTCATGAACACTCCTGATGCCCTACACCTATCTCACCCACTCCCCCCACCACCCACCCCATAAACCATAAAGTTCATGTATTTTATGTATTTACAGTGAAACGCACAAACCGTAAGAGGGTCATTCATTGAATTTTGAAAATGACAAATGCATAAACCTATCAAGGTTTATAAGTTTAAAGGGTATGTTTTGTTTTTGAGCTGATAGTTACACAGATATATGAATACACTAAAAACCATTGGATTCTACACTTTAAATGGGTGAATTGTATGGATTAGGAATTATATTTAAATAAAGCTTTTAAAATATATAGAGAGAAATTAACATCATCCCAGAAATTTCCATAGCATCCCTTCCCAGTAGACTCTCACTCCCACTTTACCTGAGAGGCAGCCACGGTTTTTAGTTTTTTCATCAGATGATTTTTACCTATTTTAGAACTTTATATAAATGGACTCTTACAGGATTACCTCTTTTGTGTAAAGTTTCTTTCACTCAATATAATGTGTTAAAAATTCATCTGTTGCTGGTGGGTATCCGGAGTTTCTTTTTGCTGCTAAGAGTAATATTTCATTACTTGTCTGTGTTACAGTTTGTCTTTCCATTTCTCTCTTGATGGACACATGGGCTGTGTCCAGTTTGGGGCCATCAAGACCATTCTTGTACTTGTCCTCTTGTGGACATATGCTTTTACTTCCCTTGGGGAAGTACTTTTGGGTGGAATTGCTGTGTCATAGAATAGATGTATGTTTAGATTTACAAGAAACTGCCAGACTTTTTCCCAAAGTGATTGCACCATTTTACATTCCCACCAACAACGTATGAGAGTTCCAGCTGCTCCATATCCTTCCTAACATCGGATACTGTCAGTCTTTTTAAATTTTAGCCATTGTATTGGACATACAGTGGTGGCTGATTGTAGTTTTAATTTGCATCTCCTTGATGACTAAAGTTTTTGAACATTTTTTTATGTGCTTCTACTTTTCTTTTAGTTTTATTTGAATAGATTTGTATTTTAAATCTAATTACATCTGTTTAGCCATATCCAGTTATTTTGATGATGATCTGGAGTAGATCTTTAAATTTATTTTTTTCTAAATAATCACAGCTTTTTAAACAATAATTTTATTCCTACTGACTTATTTTGCTTTCTTCATCACAGATTAAGCTGTTGTGTATAATGTGGCCTCAGAATATCTATTCTGTTAGAAAATATAATGAAAAATTGATTTGTACATTTGTTCTTTTGTCAATTGCACATGATTTTACTGATACTTTTTCAAATGGTTTTAACACCGGGCGGGGCCTCTTCCTCATCATTTCTTTTCATGCACGTTTTCTTTGTTGTTCATACCTAATTATTCTTTCAGTAAGAATTTGAATGATGATGTCAAATTCCGAAAAGAATCTTATTGAGATTTTTATTGAAAATATATTAAGCATACAGACGAATTTGAAAAATCCTACATCGTGGCCAAGGAACTTAATGTTTCAATTTTCTTCTACATTTTTCAGTAACATTTTGTAGTTTTTATTATGTGAATCTTTCACTTTCTTCTGAAAGCTATTCCAAGGCATTTAAGAGGTTTTCAATGTCGTCATTATTCATTTTTGTTATCATAATTTTATGTTTTTCACTGTATTTTTGAACTGGATAGTATTTCTATGTAGAAAAGCTACATAGGTTTTTGCCTCTCTTTTGTATATTTAGCAGTTTTCTTGAACTCCCAAACCACCTCTAATAATTTTTAGATGAATTATTTTTTTGAGTTTCCAGGAGTTAATTATATCATCTACAAAAAAATATAAATCTGTTTTCTCCCTTCTAACACTCATGCATCCTATTTTTATATATGTACTATTAATTGGTCAGAACTCCCAGATCAAAATTAAATAAAAATGGCAATAGCTTATATCCCTATTTTGTTCCTGATTTTAATAATATTGCCTTAGTGTTTCATTCTTAAGGATAGTGTTGACTGTTGTAATACTATTTTGTGTTAAGAAGTTCTTAAACTTATAATCATTTTTTAATAAGGACTAGCTATTAGATTTTAATGCTTTTTTCTGTATCTATTGTTGGATTTTCTTTTTGAACCGGTGGATGTGATATATTCTACTACTGGATTTTTCAAATATTGAAACAAAAACCTTTTCATTCTAGGTTAAACTCTACTGGGGTTATTCTTTTGCTATTCTAGTATCTGTCTTTAGATTTTCTTCTCTCTGTTCATAATTTAGATTAAACCTATTTTCCTTTTTTTTTTTTTCAAGCTATCTTTTTCAGGTTTGACATCAGGATTATCTCTTTAACTTAGGCATACTTTTTCTATTTTTCAGTGTTTGGAAGTAATAACTGACACACAGTAATTATCTATTCCTTAGGAGTTGAAAGATTTTTCCTTCTAAAGGTTTCTAGGCCTAGGCAATTTTTTTTTTCTGGAGACAGTTCTTTCCTTCTTTTCTCTTCTAGTTTTTCTAGCTGTGATAATTATATTTAGGTTTTATATTTCTAATTTTGGTTCCAGAAGAAATAGTTTTCAAATTTAACTTAAAATTTTACCAAGTATTGCCTTATGTTGAAAATATCTCTTTATCTGATGTTGGATCCTTCTTTTCATTTCTAATTTTGTTATCCACAGGGTTTTTTTTTCCTTCTTTATTTTCTCTAAAGGTTTCTCTATTTTATTTTAAGAAACTCTTAAATTAAGTCTATAAAGTTTCCTCTATTCTAACTCATTTAGTTTTGGTTTTGCCTTAATTTTTCTTTCTCTTGATTTCTTAAGAATTTTATTGTCATTTTCATAAATCTTTAGATTGAATACTTTCATTTTTCCTTTCCTTGAAAATAATAAAAATATAAGGATTATAATTTCACCTTTCCATATACTTTGATAACATTTCATAACTTTTGATATGGTGTGTTGTTATTTTAATTCTCTTCTGCCATGTTCCTATACTTTGATTTTTGTTCTAATTTTTGTTCTGTCCTTAGACTTTGTTATTTTAATTCCTAGTACTAATAGCTTGTTTTATTGCCCTGCAATCAAAGCATTAAGCTTATATAATGTCTCCTCCTTAAAATATTTCCCCTTTTTGGTTATATGCATTGCAAATACCTTCTCCTGTTCTGTAATTTCTTTCCATTATATTTATAGTGTCTTTTTTGGTGCATTGGTTGTTTGTTTTTTTTTGTTTGTTTGGTTTTTTTTGTCTTCATGTGAGCAAACATTTCTCTCTTATTTTATTGTTTGTATGTTCGTATCTTATAGGAGAAATCTTCCCCTACTTGGTGATAATAAATGTACTTTCCTGTGGTTTCTTCTAAAATTTACAAACATTTGCTTTTCACATTTGGGTCTTTAATCTTTGTGGCTGGTGTAAGACTCTACTTTGTCTCTTCTCCCCCGTTGTGTTGTGATGCCACCTTAGTCTTAGGTACAGAGTTTCCTTGTGTGTCGAAGTATTTCTGGGCTTTTGTTCTGATCCCCTCATCTGTCTGTCTGTCTCCACCAATACCACCACAGTCTTACTACCCTCCTCTTCTTCAGACTCGTCTTGATCCTTCTTGTCCCTTTCACATGAATTTCAGAATTAGCTTATTAAGAATCGCACACGCACACACACACACCACGTATTTTGGGGATTTTCAAAATTAAAATAGCATTAAGTCTATTGATCAATATGGAGAAAATGGACACTTTTACATTGTTGAGTAATCGATGAACATGCTATTTCTCTCCATGCATTTGGGTCTTTATATTGTTCAATAATACTTTCCTAGCTTTCTCCATAAAGGTCTTGCACACCTTTAAACAAATTTGTCCCGAGGGGACACATAATTTCTACTACTGTTGTTAATGGGATCATTTTTTTCCCATTATGTTTTCTAATTAGTTATTGTGTAGGAATGCTACTGATTTTTGTGTGACTTTTATATCTAGCATCCTTGTTGAATGCTTTTTAGCTTTAAGAATGTCTCTGTGAATTTTCTGTAATTCTTTATGTAGGTAATCGCATTTGCTGCAAACAAGAACAGTTTTCTTTCTTTTTTTCAATCCCTCTCTATTCCTCTGTCCCTCTGTGTTTCTTTCTTTCTCTCCCCTTTCTGTTGCATTAGTTAAGACCCTCGTACAATGCTGAATAAAGACTTACAACTGGTATCCTTACACTATTCCTACTTTTTTGGAGCTGTCTTTAAAATATCCAAAGTTAGTGTAATATTTGCCTATAGAATTTTGATATATGGCCTTAGGTAAAGAAATTTGCCTTTTATACCTAGTTTGCAAAGGTTTTTTTTTTTTTTAACTATGAATAACTACTTTGCTCTGTGAAATGTTTTTTCTGCATTTATCAAGATGAGACTAAAAACATTTTAGGTTTTCTAGTCTTGAATTATGCTTTCAATTTGTGATTAAATCCTGTCTGATCGTGTTATTTTCTTTAAGATTTTGCATCCACATAAAAAGTGAGATTAAGTTATACTTTACATATACGTGTCTGGATTTAGTATCTTAAAAAATAAATTATGTAGTCTTCTTCCCTTTCCCCTTCATTCTTTCAAACAGATTTTTAAAATGACATTTATTTATTTTTTGAAGATCTGATAAAACCAGTAGGGCCTGGTGTCTTTGGAGATGGGAAGACTTTTGATTGCCAATTTAAATTATTTTTTTAAAATATTTTTTAACGTTTATTTATTTTTGAGACAGAGAGAGACAGAGCATGAACAGGGGAGGGTCAGAGAGAGAGGGAGACACAGAATCTGAAGCAGGCTCCAGGCTCTGAGCTGTCAGCACAGAGCCCGACACGGGGCTCGAACTCACGGACCACGAGATCATGACCTGAGCCGAAGTCGGCCGCTCAACCGACTGAGCCACCCAGGCGCCCCGCCAATTTAAATTCTTTAATGACTAAGGCTTTATTCTGGTTTTACCTGAATACATCACCAAAATTTTATTTTTCCTTAAAAATTATCCACTTCTTCTAAGTGTCCATATTTATCGGCATAAAGTTGTTAATAGTATTCTTTTAAGTATTTTTACATCTTCATTGTATCTGTTTTTTTAACGTTTTTAGAAATTTATTTATTTTTGAGAGAGTGCAAGTGGAGGAGGTGCAGAGGGCAGGGGGGGGGGGGGGGGGGGACAGAGGATCTGAAGTGGGCTCTGCCCTGACAGCAGAGAGGCTGATGTGGGGCTCGAACTCATGAACTGAACTCCGAGATCATGACCTGAGCTGAAGTCGAAGGCTTAACTGACTGAGCCACCCAGACGCCCCACTTTTTATTCCTATTTTCTATTTCTAGCCCCCCTTTTTTTAACGTTTATTTATTTTTGAGACAGAGAGAGACAGAGCATGAACGGGGGACGGTCAGAGAGAGAGGGAGACACAGAATCTGAAACAGGCTCCAGGCTCTGAGCTGTCAGCACAGAGCCCAACGCGGGGCTCGAACCCACGGACCGTGAAATCATGACCTGAGCCGAAGTCGGCCGCTTACTTGACTGAGCCACCCAGGCGCCCCTCTAGCCCCTTTTTATTCCTATTTTCTGTGTGTGTGTGTGTGTGTGTGTGTGTGTGTGTGTGTGTGTGTGTGGTGTTTTCCTTTGTCTTGATCCCTTTGCTCAAGGTTTGTCTATTTCCGTACTTATTTCAAAAAACAAACATTTGGTTTTATCTATCTTTCCCAAATACTATTTTTTAACTTTTTTCTCTTCTATTTATTATTTTCTTATTTCTAGTTTAGGTTTCTCTGGTGTTCCTTCCTTAGTTTATTAAGTCGATCACTTATTTACTCGTCCTGTTTTTGTCTGTTTTTTCACTTTTCACTTCGCTCTTACAGAATATACTTTTTAAGGTGTGAAGTATTCATAGCTTAATATTCTCTTGGCCACAACAAAAGCACCAGTACTGTTTAGTTACCTGTTGAACCCTGCTCCCCTCTTATTTTTATTCCAGACTTGTAGTTTCATCCTCTTAAATATATATAAAAAAAATAGTATTTTCTACAACCAATAACTGATTATATACACCAAACCATAATACCCTTTAGTAGTTCTTTTAGTGACCGTTTGTGGTTGCCAAACTGTCTGGGTCTTTGTGTGGCTGAGGTGTCTTTACTCGTCAGGGTGTAGAATTCTAAACTGACCATGATTTTCCCTCTGCACTTTGAGCACATCAGCATATTGTCTTCTGGAATCTACTGCCTACAAAAGGGCTGCCACTGCACCGATGCTCATTCCTCTGTAGGTAGTCCCTCTTTTATCTCTGCTGACTTTTGGATTATCCTTATCCTTCATGTTCTGCAATTTTGCTACGATGAGTTTAGGTATTGGTTTATTCTTATTTCTGTGTTTGGTACTCTAATGTACTTTTAAAAATAATTTTTTTTAGGTGTTTATTTATTACTGAGAGAGGAGAGAGAGACAGAAAGTGAGGAGGGACAGAGAGAGAGGGAGACACAGAATCCGAAGCGGGCTCCAGGCTCTGAGCCGTCAGCACAGAGCCCGACATGGGGCTCGAACTCACGAATGGTGAGATCATGACCTGAGCTGAAGTCAGACGCCAACCGACTGAGCCACCCAGGCGCCCCTTGAATGTACTTTTGATTTGAAGTCTTCAATTCCGCAAAATTCCGAGTCATGATCTCTTTAAACATTGCTGGACTGTCACTGCCTCCTTTCTCTTCTTTCAGAATTTTTATCAGATGACAGTCGGTGTCTCTCAGTTGATCCCCCCATGTGTCTGAATGCTTTCTCTTCCCTGTCCACGCGCTGGCTGTGCCCCCCACACCCAATTTCACCTTCACTGCTGCACTCTGCAACTTCATTCGGTCCAGAAATGTTCTCAGCCAGGCTATTTTGAATTTCAATGACTTTATTATTCATTCCTGAGAGTTTTAGGTAACTCTTTTTACGAAAATTAATGGGGCGCCTGGGTGGTGAGCCCAGTTGGGCATCTGACTTCATCTCAGGTCACGATCTCATGGCTCGTGGGTTTGAGCCCCACGTCGGGCTCTGTGCTGACAGCTCGGAGCCTGGGGCCTGCTTCGGATTCTGTGTCTCCCTCTCTCTATGTCCCTCCCCCGCTGATGCTCTGTCTCTTAAAAATAAACATTAGGGAAAAATTTTTTTAAAAAAGAAAGAAAATTAACCTGGCATTGTTTTTAATTTTGTTTTGTTTTATTTTATTTTTTTTTTTGAGAGAGAGTGTGTGAGGAGGGGAGGGGCAGAGAGAGAGAGAGAGGGAGAGAGAGAATCCCAAGCAGGCTCCACACTGACAGTGCAGGGCTCGAACCCACAAACTGTGAAATCATGACCTGAGCCAAAAGCAAGAGTCAGACACTTAGCCCACTGAGCCGCCCAGGCACCCCTTAATTTTCTAATAATTTCTTTTATCCATCCCTTTTGACACCTCAGAGGTACTTATTCTAAAGTATTTGTTAGGCTGATCTACAAAATTAGTTTCCATGTGGAATGAAATCCTGTCCTACTTTTTTGACTCTGTTGGCCGTCTGTCCCGGCATTAGATTTCTTCATGTGTTCTGGAATTTGGGTTTGCAGGCTCATTTCAGATGGGAGTCATGTTACTTTTTTTTTTTTTTTTTTTTGCTTTCTTTCTCTCTTTCTCACTCTGCGCTCACACCCCTCCTTCACTCCCACCCTTGCAGTTGCCTCAGCCAGCCCCCTGGATCCCAACCCCTAACCAGCGTTTCTGGGGTCAGTGCAGGGTCACTGCTGCATGGTGGTGACAGGGACACGGCAGATCCAGTCGCCGACCCATTCCCAATCAGCAGGCTGTGCCTGCATCCTCTTACACAACTTGTAGCCCTGGGAGCCCGGGCAACTCTCCGGAGCAGTTTCTCAGTCTTTCCTCCCGAGTTTGGGAAGCTCAACTCTGTGTGGTGCCTCCCCCCACCCCAAAACCATAAGCTCCATAAGGAGACACACTCTATATGCTTTGGTCATCACTGTATACCCAGTGCATAAAATAGTGCTAACACATAGAAAAACTACACCTTTGAAGTTGAACCTGGAGCTTTGTTTACTCACAGTCTTCCTGGAGGGTGGCCAGCCTAACAGGATAGCTCGTATCTGCAGAAAGGAAGACACACTGGTGTAAGAATTTAAGTTCTGTGACTTCGGGAAGGCTCTGGACCTTATCTAGCTACGTCACTGAATCACCCAAAATCCAGAAATGCTCTTCTATAAAATGAACGTCCCTTGGTTGGATGACAACAGTCTAGCCAGCTGGTGACTGCTCTATCAGTCTGGGCTCTGGAGTGGGACTAACAGAGATGGCCAGTGGACGGTGATGAATGAGAAACAAATTCATGGTTTTAAAGGCACTGACCTGGGGGGCTCAGTCAGTTGAGCGTCAGACTTCTGCTCAGGTCATGATCTCGTGTTTTGTGAGTTCGAGCCCTGCATCAGGCTCGCTGCTGTCAGCCTGTCAGCGCAGAGCTCGCTTTGGATCGATCCCCTGTCCCCCTCTCTCCGCCCCTCCCCCACTTGTGCTCTCCCAAAACAAAATAAACATTAAAAAAATAATAATAAAGGCACCGAGGGTTTTAGAGTTGTTTGTTGCTATAGCATAACCTAGGCTATCCTGGTGGATACAAATACTCCTCCATAGATTTTGAGCTCTGCTGAGGGAAGGATCCTCTTTTTTTTTTTTTTTTACTACTGCTGCCCAGTTTCTGGAGTAGTATGTAAATACGGTCATTGTTCTTTTCTCCGTTTTCACTACTAATGAGAGACATGTTAAAAGCCAATAATTGTTTCATATTTGCAGTCTTCCAATTGTCTGAGAAAATTGTGACATTGTCTAGAACTCTTAGAACTCTAATAATATTTTAAAAAGTGTCGTGGTGCCCTTTCTGGAGATGGGAAGACAAAAGTTTTGACCTGAACATAATTTAAGTTTTGCATGGTGACGTGCCACATTATTATATGCCTCAGTAACTCAGTGATGCCAACGGGGGCCAACATAATGTTGCCAGCCTACCGGCCCTGACAGGAAATGCCCCCGGACTGTGATGCCCTGTATTGGGGGTGGGGGGACCTCTGCTCTTACATTGCTTTCTGCCCTTAGTGTGCACATCTCTAGTGGAAAGCCCAGCCACCTTCCTAGTCTGCTCCCCACTGCTCCCATGAGGTGGAAAACATGAAAACCGAGAACTTGGAAGAATAGGAACTAGAACATTCGGTTTTGAGTACATATCTACAAAAAGTTGAGCAGTGCCCTAAGTCAAGTGCATAAGCCCCCTGGCATCTCTTATGGGGGTCGTGTAGTTTTGTGTTGTTTTTTACCAATGAAAGCATGCTTTATTGAATTGAAGATGCAAAAAATATTTGTGGTTTCACAGACCTTTGCTGTGCTATAAATATTGCACTTTATGGTATAATTATTACTGGTTTAAGAGAAATACAGTATAAACAAAATATAGCCCATAGTATGGAAATGCACACCATACAAATGAAAAGCACAAGATAATTACTCAGTATCTTGAGGAATACTTAATATATACATGTGAAATATCTCACACATATACACAGTAAAAGCTTGGCAGTGTTACAAAATTTGAAGTTGCTTGATACATGGTCTCTGGATAAAGGATATAGTTACATATTCTTTTTTTTAAATTTTTTAATGTTTATTTATTTTTGAGAGAGAGAGAGACAGAGTGCAAGCAGGGGAGAGGCAGAGAGAGAGGGAGACACAGAATCCGAAGCAGGCTTCAGGCTCTGAGCTGTCAGCACAGAGCCCAATGTGGGGCTTGAATTCACGGACCTAGAGATCATGACCTGAGCTGAAGTCGGACGCTTAACAGACTGAGCCACCCAGGCACCCTTATAAGTACATATTCTTAAAGAAATGCAGTTTTATTCTCAAGAACATAGACGTTAGAACTTAACTAATAGAATGTTTGAATCCTCTTTTAATGGATATAAAAAAACAGTTTATAAAAAGCACATGGTTCATTGGTTTCTGAGTAGAAGAGAATTTCTTAAATTTGTGAGGAGATCCTGAGAACAATGTTCTCTAGGGCCAGCGAAACATCTATCTGCCCCTCATCTATGGAGATTCCAGATTAAGCAAATAAAAATACACAGTGCTCAAGGAAATGGGAATTTGAGACAAAAACAAAGAATTTTTAGTATAAGTATATCCCAGATGCTTCATGGGACATACTTATGATTAAAAAAAAATTCTGTGTTGTTTATCTGAAATTCAAATTCCAGATTCAAATTTCAGATTCTTCCTTTGGAAGAACCTGGCCAGCCTCTGCCCCAGACTCCATAAATTCTGTACTAGTGAGCTTTCCTTAATGTGTTTTCACTTACACATTGTGAGGCTTCTAAAGAAACTAGGTTCACCAGCAATTGTCCCTCAAATCCAGTGCACCCTTCTGAAGCAGTGTGGCCTTCAGAACTTCTGCAAGGGGAGGGCTGTGTGGGCTCCCCCCATAATGCCTATTTTAGTCACAGTCATTAGCGCCGGAGAAAAAACACTCTGGTCATGAGATTCACTTTCTGCCATGTCACAAGAGCGTCAGTAACACTAAATGCCCGAAGGAAAGTGTGGGAGAAAAGATCTGTGTCCTGAGCTGAAGACTCTGGAAGCCTTCTTCTGCAACACGCCCACATGTTTTTAGTCAAAACCTCTGACATCTTTCCCTGCACAGAGATTGAGCCAAAAAAAAATATTTTTTTAAGTTTATTTCTTTATAATCTCTACACCCAATGTGGGGCTTGAACTCACAACCCCGAGTTCCAGAGTTGCATGCTGTACTGACTGAGCCAGCCAGCCCCCCCCCCCCCCCCGAGCAACACTTTTTTAACCAAGAAAGAGACTGAGTGACTTCAGTCAGGTATTCATTCAGGCATTGCCATGAGACTTGAACTTAGGAGAATGAAGAGGAAACACCAACTTTACTGAGCTCGTGATACAAATACCTTGATTTATTTACTCCTCATTCCCACCTGCTGTAGCATGGTTCCGCTTTTCAACCAGGAGACAGAGGCTCAGAGAGGTCAAGCCATTTGCTCAGAGACACATAACTAGCAGAATAGTCTGGATTCAAGTTGGGATGTCTGGAGCTACAGAAGGCCAAGCCCAATTTCCATTTTACCAATTTTCCTCTCTGGAAGGAGGGAGGTGATAAAGCATGCTAGAGTTGTAGAATGTTCTAGAAGAAATTATAGGACTTCATGGGGTAGGTTCATTCTTAGCCAATTTGTGAGAGTGGACATCGTGATGTGTAACAAAATGTATAACAAAAATACCTGGGTTTGAATTCTGCCTCTACCACCTTTTAGCCGTATGGTGTTGTTACCTAATTTCTCTTTATCAGTCAGGATCCCAGCAGGAAAATGATGGCACACACGAGTGATTTAACTGAGGAGAGTTAAAATTTCTTTTTTAAGTTTATTTACTTATTTCGAGAGAGAGAGCGAGTGAACAGGGGAGGGGCAGAGAAAAAGGGAGAGAGAGAATCCACACTGTCAGCACAGAGCCTGATGTGGGTCTTGAACCCATGAAGCCGTGAGATCATGACCTGAGCTCAGACTAAGAATTGGTCACGTAACCGACTGAGCCACCCAGGCGCCCCAACTAAGGGGAGTTGAATAAAGGGACTATTAACTGAGGCTTTGGCAGCATAAAGGGTTTTGGCAACAAGGGATGGTGATGTACCAGGAAACTGGTAAGAGCAGGAAGCCATGACTGCTGCAGGCCTGAAGGGTAAGGGGAGGGAATATTTTATTAGATCCTGTTGAAAGCTGGAGCCATGGAAAGGGGGCCACCTGACAGGAGCCATGGCCCTGAAGAAACACAGCCACTGTATCAGCACCACACGTGGAACAGAGGTTAGAACCTTGACCTCTCTCTCCTTCCTTGGCCAGGATTCCACTTTGTATATCTGTACAGGTCAGCCTCCCAGGACCCGGGGCAGGGCAGACAGGGAAGGAAGGGGGTGGGGGTGTTGTAATCAGAGAACAACAGCATTCAAGCTGAGCTTTGGTTTGGTTTGCTTTTTAAAGTCTATTTATTTATTTGAGAGAGACAGAGACAGCGTGGGTGAGGAAGGGGCAGAGAGAGAGAGAGGGAGAGAGAGAGAGAATCCTACACAAGCTCTGCACTGACAGCACAAAGCCCAACGTGGGGCTCAAACCCACGAAACCGTGAGATCATGACCTGAGCTGAAATTAAGAGTCCCACGCTCAACTGACTAAGCCACCCAGGCACCCCTGATTTGCTTTAAAAAAAAATTTTTTTTAATGTTTATTTTTGAAGGAGAGAGACAGAGTATGAGTGAGGGAGGGGCAGGGAGAGGGGGAGACACAGAATCCGAAGCAGGCTCCAGGCTCCGAGCTGTCAGCACAGAGCCCGACGCGGGGCTCGAACTCACAAGTTGTGAGATCAGGACCTGAGCTGAAGTCGGACGCCCTGGTTCCCTTTTTTAAAAATGGGAATCACAGTACCTACCACGGGGTGTTGTAGGGAAGATTAGATATAGATTGACTGACTCCCTCAACCAAGCATTTACCGAGCACCTACCATGTGTTAGGCTCTCTGTCATAGATATGGTGGTGACCAAAACAGAGAATGTCCTTGCCCTCGTGGAGATTATACTTACAAGAGAGCCAAACATCACATAAGTATTTACAAGGGAGAGGAGGTAAAATATCACCAGAGGGAATTTATAAATAGTAGCCATAATTATTTTTTAAAGTCTCCCAAAAAGACCTATGTCACATAGCACTTTCTTGTTTCTTATACCAATGTTTATGAACAACCTTTACCATCAGGACAGCGTTCCCTGCCATACTATAAAGTTTTGAGCATCCTAAGAAGAAAGAAACAGTTATCACTACCTATATTAGCCAGGGTTCTCCAGAGAAACAGAACCACTAGGAGATTAGATGGATAGATAGATTAGATGATAGATAGATAGATAGATAGATAGATAGATAGATAGATGATAGGTAGATAGATAATAAGAACCAGCTCACAGGATTATGGAGGCTGGCAAGTTCTAAGATCTGTAGTCAGCAAGCCAGGGACCCAGGAAAACTGGCAGTATAGTTCCAGTCAAAAGGCTGGCAGGCTTGAGACCCAGGAAGAGCTAATGTTTCAGAACAAGTCTGAAGGCAGGAAGAAAATGATGTCCCAGCTCGGGGTGCCTGGGTGGCTCACTTGGTTAAGCATCTGACTCTTGGGTTGGGCTCAGGTCATGATCTCATGGTTCATCAGTTCAAGCCCCACATCGGGCCCCGCACTGATGGTGTGGAGCCTGCTTGGGCTTCTCTCTCTCCTTCTTCCTCTGCCCCTCCCCTGCTCGCTCTCTCTCTCAAAATAAATAAAAACTTGAAAGAAAGAAAGAAGGAAAGGAAGGAAGGAAGAAAGAAAATGATGTCCCAGCTCAAAAACAGGCAGGAGGAGTTCTCTCTTAAGGGTCAAAAAGGTCAGCCCTTTTGTTCTATTTTGTTCTATTCAAGCCTTCAACTGATTAGATAAGGCCCATGTTAGGGAGGGCAATCTGCTTTACTCAGTCTACTGATTTAAAAGCTAAACTCATCTACAAACGCCCAGAATAATGTTTGACCAAATATCTGGCCACCCCATGACCCCAGTTAACCTGAGAGATAAAATTCACTGTCACACTACCCTGGAGTCAAAATTCTTAATTGAGCTGCCCGACTCTTCCTCCCTCCTGCCTAAATATGACCTGCCTCTTTCACCTGGAGCTTCTCACCTGGATGCAGGTGGCATCGCATTCCTGTGGGAGCTTGGTAACCATGCAGAGTGCAGGCCCCACCCACGCCTACTGCATGACAGTGCCGGGGAGGGAGGCCTAAAAATCTGCTCATTTGTTAGCCCTTACTCATCTACCATGCACCCTTCCAGCCCACCAGATACCAAGAGGAGGAGGTGAAGAGAAACCCTACAAGGGAAGGTCTGTACTGAGGGGTGCTGAGGACGCCAAAGGCGTAAGGGAGACGGGCCTTGGTAGTGAGACAGAGCTGCAAACCACAGTGTGAAGAGAAGAGGGTTTATTAATGAAGGCAGGGGGTTAGGGGTGGAAGAAGGACTTCTGCATGTGGCAGCTTAGGGGGTGCTAATTACTGAAGGACCCCAAAGCCCTGCTCGATCTGCTTGTCTATCTCCAAGCTCTCTAAGCTCACCTGGGCTCCCTCCCTTGCTCACTATGCTCAGTGATACTGAACTTCCTGCAGTTCCTCTGAGAGCCCAGCCCTCTCCTGCCTCAGGACCTTGGCTCGTGCTCTTCCCTCTGCCTAGAGCACTCTTAAAACTCTTGGGGTGGCTGGCTCCTTCTCACCCTTCAGGCTTCAGCTTAAAGAGAGACCTGTTTAAAGGGCCCCCCTCAAGCCCCATCCAACATAAGTCCTCCCTCTCAGCCTCTATTTCATCACCTGTATGTTCCCCTAAAGAACATATGAAGATGTATAATTTTCAAATGTATTTGTGAAGCGGGAACAAATTTTATAAGTCACATACATGTCAACTGTAATAAATTATATTTTGTAATTTTCCATTTCTTTGTCACAGGAGACATAATTTCATCCTTTTCAGATCAACTCAGCCACATTAATGAGCATGGAGTCACTTCAGGTTTATCAGCTTAGTCAGATTCAGCATTCTGTCCTTAGTCTCTTTCTCAAGTCCTCTTAGCCTTTGGCCATTGATACTCACCTACCTGGCTTGTTCCTGAATGCCCCAGGTCCTGTTGTGGCCTCCAAAGCCCTCTGCCTCCTCCTTTTCCCCAACCTGTTGGGGCCTCTGGCCTCTCTCACCAATTCTGGGTCCTGTCTGTGGGAAGGGGAGGTGGTGGCCACTCTTTCCGCACCACACTGTGAGGCTTGCCCCAGCCCAGGACCCTGGACGCCTCCCTCACCCACACCTCTTCTACTGTCACACACACAGGCTTCTCTGGGAAGTGACCTACAGGAAGCGAGGTACAAGTCTCCTCTGCTCTGAGCTTCTGCAGTTTTCCATGGGGGTTCTTTTACCTTCTGACCCCAGAGCTCGATGGTCAATAAAAGGAGACCCATACAGCTAGCTCCCCTATCTCTCCCTGTCCTGCTTCTCCCTCCTCTTCCAAGCTGGTAGAACTCTATTTGGGGAAAGGGGAAGGTCAGTGAGAGGGAACACTCCTCTCGGGCTGTGGTACTTTCTTCCTCTCTGCTGCTCAGAGTGCCACATGGATGGGGTGGAGGTAGCTCCAGGAAGGCACCCTCAGCCCTCAGCATGGTGTCTGGCACGTAGTAAGCCTTCACTACGGTTTAATGAACGAACCAACAGCTGTATGAGTATGTATTTGCCATCTTGGATGATACTCTTGCCCAGAATAACCTTGGGAGAAAGTGCCAAAGAACTTAATTTGGTAAGCGTTTCAAATGTCCACTGCAAGGTAGTTGTCCCCTCTCCTCGTGAGTGAGAGCATTGCTCTCGGCAAGCCCAAAGCAACTCAGTGTGCAAGAAAATAAGCACATGAAGGGCTGCGCTGGGAAGGCAGAAAACAGCCAATATTTATGGGTGTCAAGGCTTAAAAAGTGGATTTTGGGTTGTGTCAGTGCTGCAGCCTTAGCAATCCCAAAGATATTGATAAAGAGCTAATGTCCTGGGGTGCCTGGGTGGCTCAGTCGGTTAAGCATCCCACTTCGGCTCAGGTCATGATCTCGCGGTTCAAGGGCTTGAGCCCCGTGTCAGGCTCCACGCTGACAGCTGACAGCCTTGAATCTGCTTCAGATTCTGCGTCTCCCTCTCTCTCTCTGCCCCTCCCCTGCTCATGCTCTGCCTCTCTCTGTCTCAAAAATGAATATTTAAAAACAAGGGGGGGGGGTGCGTGGGTGGCTCAGTCGGTTGAGCGTCTGACTTCTGCTCGTTCAGGATCTTGCTGTTTGTGAGTTCAAGCCCTGCGTCCGGCTCTGTGCTGACAGCTCGGAGCCTGGAGCCTGCTTTGGATTCTGTGTCTCCTTCTCTTCTGTCCATCCCCCCCTTGTGCTGTCTCTCTCTGTCTCTCAAAAATAAATAAATAAATGTAAAAAAAAATTAAAAGAAAAAAAAGAGCTAATTCCCAATTTGACCCAAGTCACGGCGGTGTGCTGGAGAACATGGTCAGTGACTTCCTAGGATGGCCCCTCACTGGACAGGCCCCTCACTTCCTATGATGGCCCCTCACTGGACAGAGGAGCCCTCTGGGTGCTTCTCCCTTCAGACATCATCAGGAACTTTCTGTCTCTGACAAATGAACTTTTTCACTGACTCTCACATGAGTTTTTCTAAGGTGGGCAGGTGAGTTAAGGGAAGGATAGAAGAAGGGGTTATGTTTGGAAAAGAGATGACCATTTGGAAGTTAAAAACAATAGAAGCTAAAAATTGAGCAAAGTGATGTATTTAAAAAAACTGTGTTTGATGGAATCCTGTAATAATAGTATAATGCTTAAATTACACATAATTGGTATTCAATAAGTTTGAAGGATGAGTATGTTAATAAAGAATATTCATATCTATGAGCTTTAAACAGACTCTTGAAAGTTGGCCTAGGAACGAAAATTTTCCCTTATTATATTGTTTCCATAGGAAAATATGTTCTGCATTCCAAACAACTGACTTGTAATGGAACTTTTGCGGAAGCTGGGGTTGCTGCCCTGGGGTGGGTTCCATGACACATACCACAGTCGCTGGCCTGGGCCTCTTGTGACCAGCCCACACATTTAGAAGCCCATAGGCTGGGCTCAGGGAAGCAGTCATTGGCCAAAGGGACAAAGTCATGCTAAAAAGGAAATACCTCAAAATACGAACTCACGACAGAGAGCAGGAAATGGTAAATAAAATCCAGCCCTTCCGTGCGTGTTTTTTTAAAGTTTATTTATTTATTTTGAGAGAGACAGCGCAAGCAGGGGAGGGGCAGAGAGAGGGGGAGAGAGAGAATCCCAAGCAGGCTCTGCACTGTCCGCACAGAGCCCAATGCAGGGCTGGAACTCAGGAACCATGAGATCATGACCTGAGCCAAAACCAAGAGTCGGACGCTCAACCGAGTGAGCCACCCAGGTGCCCCCCAGCCTTTCTGTTTTAAAGTCAGTTGCAACTTCAGTCAAAATGAAGCATTAACTATTCAATTATTCATTCATTCATTCACTCATTCAAAAACACATGTATATTTCCATTCTCTCTCCCCATAAGCCTCTCGGAAGTAACAGCAAAGGGATAAAAAAAAATATATTAACTTATAAAGAGAGAAAGGACAAGGGGATAGATAACAGCAGACAGGAGATGTCAACAGAATTGCAGAGATGAAAGTATGGGTGGGATGGGGCATGTGCAATTAAGTAGGAAAACAGAAGAGTCCAAGTGAGGTGCCTACCAGAGGGGCTGGCGGGGTGGGGGGGTCTCTCTACAGGTGCCTGCGAGGCTTAGCATTGGGGGCAGCAGTAACTGCAGGAGGTCAGGGTGAAGGCTGAGGCTGAAATGAGGGAGATTTATAAATCTAGATCAAGAGGGGGACCCTAAGTAGCTGCCCTCCCTCCTCCCCCCCTCCCCCACCTAGCCAGGTGACTTCTCCTCCCACGTTGAGAAGCTCCTTCTAAGGGGAAATGAAAACTGGAGAGGCTCAGGACATGAAGCATGCAGGCAGGGTGTGGACTTGGACGTTAATGAGGGGATTCAGTGAGGCTGCACATTCTGAATTTCGGGGTGCTCAGCACACTTCCCACCCTGGTCACAGACAGCCCCAACCAGGCATGTTACAGCCAGCAACCCCTGCCCTCAACTCAACCAGAGGGAAGTCAGAGAAGGGACTTATGCTTGCTACCATCAAGGACCTCCAGTGAAGAACCACATCTCATGCCCTGTGGGTAATCACCGGGAGGCACAAGTCTCACCCCACACAAAAAGCCCCAATCCTCTCTCTTTTTAATGTCTCACTTTCAGCTATTAGATTGGATGGGCAGAGATCATCTTGGGAGTGGGATGAGAGGGACAGTTACTCTTTTTAAATTTAATTTTAATTTGTATCAGAGCAATACGTGTATAAAGTTAGAAAGTCCAACTACTCTACAAGGCTCTATGATGAAAACTACAACCGTCTCCCAGCCCAGGAGACCCCAGCCTTGATTTCCACTTCCCAAAGGCACTTGTTAACCATTCTTTTAGCTGTTTTTTTCCTCCATATTTATAAATAATGTGCTATATTTGCTGATTTCCTGAGTTTTGCATTTTGGACATTGTCTATTGACTTTTTACTTTGGACATTTTGGATTTAGCTCTCTTCCTCCACCATCCTCGTAATCCCCCCATCAAACGCTCAAAATAATGCCACAGTTTAGTTGTCTTCATATTTGGTCAATAATTTTCCTTTCAAAAATATAGGCAATACAGGTACATGATTTTTTTTTCTGTGACTATGTAGGCATGGTTTTATTTTGAAAAGCAAATGATTGTCCCAATTGGAAGCCTAGCATCACTGTGAGCATAAGAGAGAATCCACTAGGCGTGTTCTCCTTTAAGTGGCAAAGAGGCAGTGACCTTGACCTGGCAGAGAAGGAAAGGTGGTCCTAGCATCACAGTAATCAAAATTTACATGGTCTTAATAATGCAGACCCTGTCTGTTTGCTTTCTACTCTAGAAATCAAACCTCCCACAAAGCAAGGAAGACTTAACTAAGGTGACAAAGCTGATTGTAGATGTTTCATTCTTGATGTAAAAGTAAGGGTATAAATAGCAGATAATGGGAAGTAGAGGGGAGAGGCAGACAGAAGGGAACTGCGTTAATATCCTCAGCTAACATAGTGGGGAGTCAACACGGGCTGCATAGATAGGAGAAGAAAAGGAGGGCTGAGTATGTCATATACATGTACAGAGGGAACCAATAGAAAAGCTAAATTATAAATCAGAGAGCTGGGGGCAAGGAGGTAGGAAGCTAAATCCTCATATTTAATGGAGGTGAGTCAAGAGACCCTGTCTTAAACCGACCAAGAAATTGCTTTTAAAAACAATCTGAGTATTTTTTTAAGTTTATTTATTTATTTTGAGAGAAAGAGAGAGAGATTGACAGACAGAGTAGGGGTGGGGCAGAGAGAGGGAGAGAGAGAACCCTAAGCAGGCTTCTCACTGTCAGCACAGAGCCAGATATGGGGCTTGATCCCACAAACCATGAGATCATGACCAGAGCTGAAATCAAAACTCATGTGTTTAATCGACGGAGCCACCCAGGTGCCCCAAAACCAATCTGAATATTAAAAAAAAAATTTTTTTTTTAAGGAGGCAGACGAAAGCAGGGGTCTCTGGAAAGTGATGTGAGTATGGGGTGAGCAGTGTTGGTTTTCTCTCGAATGATTGGATTTTTAAAAATTCTGTGTATATATTACTTCAATTTTTCAAATGTAAAAGAGGGAAATTCACACATTTTTAAAAGTTGAATTCAGGGGCGCCTGGGTGGCTCCATTGAGTGTCTGACTCTTGATTTCAGCTCAGGTCTTGATCTCAGGGTCATGAGTTCAAGCCCTGCCTTGGACCTTGTGCTGGGTATAAGTCTACTTAAAAAAAAAAAAAAAAGTTGAATTCAGTGTGAACACATAAGCCATGGTACAGGTGTCCAATTTGCAATGGCAATCTGTATTATTATTCCTTCAAAAATTGCACAGTTTCCAGGCACTTCTTTAAATGGTAACATAAACTTAATGGGTCCCTTATTGAGAGACTTACGAAGTTAGCATTGGATACGGGCAACATTAGGGGAGGAGATAATGTATTTTCATTACTCTTAATGTTGGCCACAAGGTAAATGAGCCCACCACTTAGATAATGAGGAGAGACTGCACAGAAGTGGAAAATATTTCTTTATGATGCACCTGGTTCCTTGTACCAAGCCCAATTTATCAACTAGAATCTTCTCATATTACCCAAGCAGGTCTCTCTTCCTTGCCCTGGTCTCACCCATTTCTGCAAAGCTGGGTTTAAAGGAGGATTAGATTCAAATACCTTCTGGCTCCATAGCAAGGTGTCCTAGATTGTGCATTTCCCTTCATCATCTCTCCTCTTGGTCAAGCTTTGTAGTCAGCGGAGGAAGGGGCAGCGTCCATCTTTGCAAAGAACGTGCCCCTTAGTAGGCTCTCAATTTGTTGAAAGAACGAAATTCATTGTGAGACATATAAAAGCATCCACAATTTGACCCCAGCTAGCTTTTCCAGCCTCTTCTTCCATTCCATGTCCCTACACCAGGAGACACTCCTTTGTACTCCCGTGCCTTTGCATATCCCGATTCCACTGCCTGGAATGCTTTTTTTCTCCTGTCTTAAGGCAATGACTTCAAGATCCACCTTCTTTAAAGGAGCCCCCCCATGGCAGCCTCCTCAAGCCCCTTAGCAGACAGGACCTCTCCCGAGGCTTCCAGCAGCCTGGAACTCAATACAGCTCAATCCTGTTTCCCAACAGATGTTCTTTAACTCTACTCAATGATTGTCCCCAGGACCTTATTGTGAGAAAAATCTGTATCTTGGCTTATACCTGCAGGGAAAATATAATCCAGAAGCTCATCGAACTGGTTGAGAACGACATTAGGTGTTGCAGCAAGGGCAGAGGTCAGGAAAATGTTGTAACGGAGGGATGTCGTTTTGAAAAAGCAAGCACTCTTTACACTCGGGTGGTGTTGGGATTAGTCACGGGGAATGCAGTAAAAGAGGCTCTTCATCACCCTGTCCCCGGTCCATCACGCGTGCCCTTCCAACTGGCTGGGCTCAGTTACGTTTGCCAACAGGTCTTCCCGGAATTCATTTACCCCTGAGACTCAAGCATTAAACTTTAATGTTAAAACTTTTTTAATTACGGAAATCTTTAAACATGCACATACAAACCCTCAGATACCCATACCCCAGTGTTGACAATGGTGGATATTTTGCCAATCTTATTTTCTCTATCCTTCCACACCTCTTTTTATTGGAGAGGGAGACAGGAGTATTTTAAAGGAAAGCACGCGTCTTGGGATAGATCTCTAACAGATACCTACTTTTAAAAACTTGCGGTAAAGTATACCTAACAAAAAATTTACCATTTTTCCATTTTAAGAGTGTAATTCAGTGGGATTCAGTACATTCACGCTGTTATGCAACCATCACCACCGTCCATGTCCAGAACATTATCATCATCCTGAACTGAAACTCTGTACCCATTCAACACTAGATCTCCGTTCTCCCTTTACCATAGCCCCTGGTAACTTCAATTGTACCGTTTGCCCCTGTGAATGTACCTATACCAGATACCTCAGATAAGCGGAATTGTCTAACACTTGTCCTTTTGTGTCTGGCTTATTTCGCTTAGCATAACGTCTTCAAGGTTCATCCTGTGCTGTAACATGTATTAGAATGCCATTCCTTCTTTAATACTGATAAGTACTTTGTAAGTCATAATCACAGCAATAATCCTATTACATCACAGCAAGAGAAGTCCCTGGTGTCTGGGGGTCTCCCTTTTAGGGATATTAAGACAGATCAGTGGGTTTAAGCGCTGCCAGCCTGATCCGTGCATTGATAATATGGCATTTTAAGTGTTCCTAAGTCTTTGCAAGTAATCTTAAGCGTGCGTATATGTCTGTATCTCTCTCTGTGTATAGTTGTATCAGTCACCGTGCTCAGCCCTACAGCTGTCTTCTATCGTTCCACAGACCCTCAAAACTTCCCACTGCCCCTACTCAATCTCTGATGCTGATCTCCTAGAATTCCTGAGCTCTCAGGTTTCATCCAAGACAGCTCTCTATTTCCAGTTAGTCCTTGAGTTCCCTACAAATGGGAACGCACTCAGAGCCACACTTGAATGCTTGTTCTAAAGGCTAAACGTTTCATAGAGAGTAAGTCTCCTTCTGTCCGGTTTAGGAACTGAATTCTGTTTCCTCTAAGTTTGGGGCTTGGGGAGGCTGAAGGACAGCTGGCCAGCAGACCTTGCAGACGGGGTCTGGGGACATGATGCATGAGGCTAAGACACATCCCAGGTAGCCTCCATGCTTCGTGAATTTAACAGAAGATTGGCAAGGACTGGAATATGTTTTATTGAAACTTCCCAGCTTGGATTTGTTATTTTTCTTTTGCAGTTAAATACAGATGAGGTGTTTTTTAAAAAGTAAATATTCAGAGAGTCTGAACCAAACAGGCCCTGACAATTTTCCAGAGTTCAGAGTTGACATACCTATTTCGTGCCCTTATAAATTCGCAGAGGCCAACAGGTGCCAGACCTAAAAAGTCAGTCTACCTCTCACACACTCTGCCTTATTAGGGAGGAGGGAGCAAGAAGGAGGGAGAGGACAGAGCAGAGACAGTGGGGCAGAAGGACCTGAGGTGAGGGTGGCAGCAGGGAAGAGGAGAGCTCGAGTCTATAGATAGAAACAGAGCTCACGCCAGGATGCTGGACGCTAGATCAGCTATCCAATAGAAATAAAATACGAGGCACAAATGCGAGCTGCACACACAATTTTCAATTTTCTAGTAACCATATTAGTAAAAGTAAACAAGTGACATACATGTTAATAATATATTTTATTTAATCCAAAGTACTCAAAATATCGTTTTAACATGCAATGAATGGAAAAATTATGAATGTGCTATTTCACAGTCTTTTTTGTGTATTAAGTCTCTGAAATCCAGTGGCTAGGTTATACTTACAACACGTCTTAACTCGGACTAGCCACACTCAAGCGCTCAATGGCCATGTTGGTGGGTAGCTATCGTATTGGACAGCATTGCCCTGGTTCTTGACCAAACTGTTCAGACTCTTCTCTCAACTTCCAGTCTGTAAAACAGGGATAACTCTCCCTGCCTGATCCCCTTCAAGGGTTGTATGAGATGCATGCAGCCAATAGGCGTGAATGTGCTTTGGGCTAAAGCTATTGGGCCCTTCACAGGCCCCTACCTCAGGAGAAAGAAGCAAGTATTGCCAATATCAACCTATCAATCTATGTATTGCCTGGTCACCTGGACTTAGCATGTATGGAACCAAAAAGAAGCGTGGCAGGGGCTCACTGACACCTCCATTTCACAAGACAGTTCAATTTCACAACAAAAATCAGGTTGTCAACTGTTGTTCTACAGAACATCTACTATCACAACCATTGTGTTTATTTAAAAAATGAAAGGATATTGGGGCGCCTGGGTGGCTCAGTTGGTTAAGTGTCTGACATCAGCTCAGGTCATGATCTCACAGTTAGCGGGTTGGAGCCTGGAGAGCCCCGCATGGGGCTCTGGGCTGACAGCTCAGAGCCTGAAAACTGCTTCAGATTCTGTGTCTCCCTCTCTCTGCCCCTCCCCCGTTTGTGCTCTGTCTCTGTCTCTCAACAATAAATAAAATGTTGAAAAAAAAATTTAAAAAACAATTTAAAAATGAAAGCATATTTTAATACTCTCCCAAGCACCAGGGATGTAAGATGAGAAAAATAAGCTGCTTGCTCCTGATGAGGTCATAGTGGGGGGGGGGGGAGGGGGAGGGTTGGGGGAGGGTTGGGGGGAGGAACACATATGCAAAAATGTGTGTATAAGAAGCAAATAGATACGTATGCCCTAAGACTCTTGTTTGCAAGTGCCAAAATACCCAGTTCAAAGGGCATCAACAAAAAGGGGGAATCTACTGGCGCACGTGACTGGAGACACTGTGGTAAATGTGGCTGTAGGCCAACCTTGATACCGGCCCCTTCTTGGCTCCGCCCCTCATCTCTGGCTCCAGGTGACCACCTCAGCAGCCCCTGGCGCCGGAGTCCCCACGTTCGAGTCCAGCAGGAAAATCAGTGAGCCCCAACTAAGAGCTCCCAGCAGCTTATGGGCTCTGATTGACCCGTTCTTGAACCGGTGGCTGCGGCCCCTAGCACAGTTTGCTCTGCCTGGTCACCCAGATGCACGTGGACCAGGAATGTGAGGGGAATGAACGGCTTTCCCAAAGGAAAACTGGTAGACCGTTACTTGAATTGGGGTGGATGGATACTGAACGGCCAAGAAACAACAATATTGACTAAAATTTATGAGAACGCAGAAAAGGTGTAACCAGGGCTGGCTTCATGAGCTTTTGGCCTGTACAGTCCCACTCTTAAGAGGTCCCGCACTTGGTGAATGCTCCGCTGTCACCAGCTTGAAATTCTTCATAATTTGAGAACAAGGGGATCTCCATTTTCACTTAAATTACAAATCACAAACTTATCCTGGATGTGACTACCATTACATTGCATACACAAAGAGGTGACTTTGGAATTGAATTGTCAAAGATAAAATAGCCATTTTCCAAGTGGGGAGGGCTAAGAGGTAGAAGGGAGCAGGAGGAAATTCCAGGCAGAGGGATTAGCACGGGCAACAAGGTAGCAACGCAAGAGGTTCAAGGAGAAACCGAACCCATTAGCGTCTCAAGTGGCTGGGGCTTGAAGTGCAGGGGTGGCCCCAGCTGAGCGGAGAGACAGGGGCAGGGAGGGACCTGGTGTGTCAAGCCAGGAGGCTGGAGCTTAAAGAATATTTCTTGAATGAATTAGCAAAGACAAGTCAAGTAAATTACACTAGAAAAAGTATTTCTTTGGTAAACCTATATTTTCCAAATGACCCTTAAAAACTAACACAGCCCCGTTTCCCTCCTTGCCTGTCTACCGCAGACTAAGGCTAACTCTTCGGCAAGTAATATTAGCGTCTACTGATCTTTATCATCAGCGTGTTAACAAGGTTTGCATTCCACCTCTGTGACTTCACCATCCAAATATTTATGAATCAGGGAGATGTTTCTAAGAACGTGTTTTCCGACTGTTTATAACAATAATAGTGTGCTTTAATTACAAAGATGACGTTCTAAAACCTAAATAGAACAAGCCTCAATTGTGTGGGAGTTCATTGCTTTGGTGATAAAGAAGAAACACAGACGGTGACTCAGGTGGAACACTGTTTCATTTTCATTTTGTGTTTCCTTTGGTGCTACATGTCAGGGCATGTTAGAAAACCCATGGAGAAGTGTGCTGTGGGGAACCTGAAAGTTAAAACGAAGGCTTTATGTGTGACAAGGAAAGTACAGTGTTCCCTTCTCAAGGCTAACATGAAAGGGAGATGACAGCTTCCCTCCACACAGGGCTGATGAGCTGGTAATGGCCAATATTTTGCTCCCAAATTATTTTTTAAAAATGCTGAAGAGCTACCTGGGTGGCTCAGTCAGTTAAGAGTCCGGTTCTTGATTTTGGCTCAGGTCATGATCTCGTGGTTTGCGAGGTCGAGTCCCACGTCGGGCTCTGTGCTAACAACTCAGAACCTGCTTGAGCCTTTGTCTCTCCCTCTCTCTGCCCTCCCCCCACTCATGCTTGTGCTCTCTCTCTCTCAAAATAAATAAATAAGCTTTTTTAAAAAAAATGCTACAGAGACAACACTGGTCCTCTGAATTGAGAATATCTTTTGAGTTTCTGCCACAGGCTTATTTCAAGTTAAATGAAACATAAGAGGAGAAAGTGATGTTCAGGTGTTTGCTAAGTGCTGAGTGTAGAGCCTTTGTCTGCCTTGTTCATTCTTGTCTTCCTAGCACTTGAACAACACCTGACTTGTAGCAGGCACTCAATAAACAGTTAATGAATCAGTGAATAAATTTATTCCTCACAGTAATCCTATGTGGCTGTGTACACTTTTCAGATCAGAACACAGAGACTGGGGCACCTGGGTGGCTCAGTCGGTTAAGTCGGTTAAGACTTTGGCTCGGGTCATGATCTCCCGGCTCACGGTTGGAGCCTTGCGTCGGGCTCTGTGCCGACAGCTCAGAGTCTGGAACCTGCTTTGGATTCTGTGTCTCCCTCTCTGTGCCCCTCCCCCGCTCACTCTCTCTCACTCTCTCTCTCTCAAAAATAAACATTTAAAAAATACAAAAATAAATAGAATGTGCCTTAAAAAAAAAAAAAAAAAAGAACACAGAGACTATGTGCTAGCAATTGAGGGAAGGAGATGATATGTCCAGATGATATGTCTCTCTCACTCTCTCTCTCTCAAAAATAAACATTTAAAAAATACAAAAATAAATAGAATGTGCCTTAAAAAAAAAAAAAAAAAGAACACAGAGACTATGTGCTAGCAATTGAGGGAAGGAGATGATATGTCCAGGCAGGTGTGTACAAGGCAGACAGAGACAACATGAGGCTTCCTTGGTGACTCACTTCTTTGCGACCAAGTATGTGTCTCTTCTATAGAATCTGTGGTCAATGGAGAATGATAGCAGGAGAAAAGGGGCTCTTAAAGTGTAACTTCCCCTTCACGATCATCTTCACCGTCATTATTGACTGTAGACACAGAGCCTAAAATTATAGGATTGAAGAACTGTAAGGAAGTTCAGAATTTATTTATAATACTAGAAGCTCCCATTTATGTAATTTAAAATTTTTTTTAATGTTTATTTTTCTATTTTAAGAGAGAGAGCAAGAGCACTGGGGAGGGGCAGAGAGAGAGGGAGAGAGAAGCCCAAGCAGACTCCATGCTGTCAGCACGGAGCCTGACACAGGGCTCAATCCCACAAACCCTGAGGTCATGACCTGAGCTGAAATCAAGAGTCAGACGCTTAACCGACTGAGCCACCTGGGCACCCCAGCACAGATTCCCTGATCAATACAGAAGGAATCTGACCCTCAGAAGAGGACCCAAGGCTATTCCGATAGCACAGAACCAGGACCTGAGCCCCACATCGATGTCATTTCCACTTACCCAATGTTCTCAATTTGAGACGAGTACCCTTTGGATTTCTTTCTGTTTTGTTTGTGTCAGTCAATGCTAGGGTTAGCAGGGAAAAAACGATTTGAGCTTATTAGAGTTGATTAGTCATTCCATTTCCCACCTTAGAACTATTGGATTTTTTCCTGTATCCCATCTCAGTGCCTGGCACATGGTAGAGATTCATAAGTGCTTGATACACTTAATTAAGCCAGGATTTGATTTGGATGGAATCTCAGTCCTTAATATTCTTCAGCAGCAGGACTGGAAAAAAGCAGGAAACTATACCCTTTGAAAGGCACAGTACGATACCAACTTTTACCTTCATTATAATATAAAATTTATGCTTTCATCTTTTAAGAATGAATTTGACTCCATTAAAGGAAAGCTTAAAAATTCAGGTATATATGAAGAAGAAGGAAAAAAAAAAGCACCCACCAACCCAGATAAAGCACTTTCAATATTTTATGGCAATTTATTCTTTTTTTCTCTATTCATGTATTTTATTATTTATTTATGCTTTTATTGAGTTGTGATTGTTCTGTATTTACAATGGATGCATCTTGCTTTTTAAAATTTACATTCTCATAGCATTCTTTAAGTTATAAGCTCTTTGTAAATAGGGGCATAGCATAGAAAAAAATAGACTCTTACTTAAATGAGCACCTATTTTGTCAACTATCAATTATGCCTGGCTGAGGATCACCGACTTCTGGTTCCTTGGTGGCCACTCCACTGCTAATTAACCACTTCATCAGAAACCTAGACTTAGTTTTAGCAATTTTAGGTTCACAAGAACGTGGAGAGGAAGGTACACAAATTTCCCATACTCCCCTCAGCCCCACATATGCACAGCCTCGCCCATAATCTGCATTCCCCATCAGAGTGGTACATTGGTTATAAGTGAGGAATTCACACTGACACATCATAATCACCCAAGGTCCATGGTTTACATTAGGGTTCACTCTTGGTGTCGTACATTTCTTTGGATTTGGACAAATGTATAGTAACATGTATCCTTCATTATAGTATTGTGTACAGTATTTCCACTGCCCTGAAAATCCTCTGTCTATCCATTCTCCCCACTTCCTACACACACACACACACACACACACACACACACACACACCCAACCCCTACCCACTACTGATCTTTATACTGTCTCCATAGTTTTGCCATTCCCGGAATGTCATATAGTTAGAATCATACAGTGTGTACTCATTTCAGATTGGCTTCTTTCTCTTAGTAATATGTATGTAAGGGCCTTCATGTCTTTTCAGGATTTGATAGCTTACTTCTTTTTACTGCTGAATAATAGTCTGTTGTCTGCGTGTATCACCGTGGACTTCTCCATTCGCCCACTGAAGGACATCTTGGTCACTTCCAAGTTTTGGCAGCTATGAATATGCTATAAACATCCATGGGCAGGTTTTTATGTGGGCACGTTTTCAACTTATAAGGATAAATACCAAGGAGTGTGATTGCCAGATTATACGGTAAGAGTATGTTTAGTTTTATTAGAAACCACCAAGCTATCTTCCAAAGTGGCTGTGCCATTTTGTATTTCCACCAGGAATGAACGAGGGTTGCTGTTGACCCACGTCTTCACCAGCATTTGGTGTTGTCAGTGTTCTGGGTTTGAGCCATTCTAATAGCTGTGTGGTTGTACCTTCTTGTTGTTTTAATTTGCATCTCTCTGATGACATAGGATACGGAACATCTTTCCGTATACTCATTTGCTATCTGTAGAGCTTCTTTGGTGAGGTGTCTGCTAGGGTCTTTCTCCCACTTTTTAAATTGGGTTGTTTATTTTCTTACTGTTGAGTTAGTGTCAATATCACTGGCAAAAGTCTGGGGGGAAACCCAGATTGAAGCTGTGGATGCAGTGGGGGCAGATTTGCTGGGTACTGGGAAATGAACAGTAAGCTGCCAATAACCCAGAATAGGCTACGTGGAGCCCTACATTGAGCCCTAGGGCCCAGCCTGGCTACCCTTCCTCCTTCTCTCCCCCACCCCCACCCAGTCTCTCTGTCACTTTAATGTCCCCAACATGCTGGTGCCAGGGTCCTCCCTTCTTAGACATCCTACTGCTAAAAACTGTCCCCAAATGAACCCACTAGCCTCTTCCCCGCCCCTAGTCCCTACAATACCAGTCAGTTCCCTCCCCAGCCCTTCCCAACTCTCCACTCTATAACAGCTGAGACACGGGACTCCTCCCCTCTCTGTCCTGACACCAAGCTGGTGCCCAATCCAAAGGCGGCTGCCTGGAAGTTTCTCCAGATCATCCTCTCCTGTTCACCTCACTGACCCCACCTCATCTCAGACACCACTGCTCCACATAGCCCCCAAAATGTGAGAAGCTGAGCTTTAACGAAAGCATCTTGTGTTTTGCAATGAAAAGATCTATTTTACTTACAGCATTATGTTTTGTGAACCAGTTGTATTTTGAAAAAAAATTTTTAACGTTTATTTATTTTTGAGAGACAGAGCCAGAGGGTGAGCGGGGGAGGGGCAGAGAGAGAGGGAGACCCAGAGTCCCAAGCAAGCTCCAGACTCTGAGCGGCCAGTGCAGAGCCCTACGCGGGGCTCGAACTCATGAGCTGTGAGATCGTGACCGGAGCCGAAGGTGGACAGTTAACCGACTGAGCCACCCAGGCGCCCCAAATCGCTTTTATTTTGAACACACAACACATGAGGGTGAGGACACCACCACCTTCCCAGCTCATGTGGCCTTCGAGGGTGTCACGTGACCAGTGTCGCCGCTTCCTGACACCTCCACCAGCATCCTCCTCTTTCATCCAGTCTGCCCTCCGCCCCGCACCAGCGGTCTTCCTCAACAACATGTGCTCGTGTCCATCGGCGGCCGAAATACCCTGTTACCCACCCCTCCCCTTGGTCCTTGGGACACAATCCAAACTGATCATCACAACCTCCCAGACCTATTACAATTGTTCTCCCTGCCTCCTCCCCAACTCCCCCTCCCCTCCCACACACTCCTGCACGGCAGCTACCTCACCATTCTCCAGATACACTACAGGTTTTCACAATTCTATATTTTCATTCACTGCGTGCACACTTATGGTGGGGCTGGCATGTGCCTGGACCGGTGCAAGGAGCCGGGAACGAGCATAAGGATGAGCCGGGCACAGCCCCCATCTTCCTGGCACCCAGAGCCTCTGCATTTGCTTCTCTTTGTGCCTGGAATGCCTTCCTCCTTTTCTGCCCAGAAAATGCTCAGCCTTCAACATCCAGCTCGAACGTCACTTCATCCATCAGCCTTCGCCAGCTCTCCTGAGCAGAGACATCCTGCCCCACTTTAGCCCTTATTATATGAGCCTGTAACCACCTGTTGCCAAAGTCTGTCTCCCCACGTGCTGTGAGCACTTGCAGGGCAGGGAAGCGCCACTGTGTATCTATCTGTAGCTCCCGACCTAGCACATACTAGATGCACAATAAATGTTTGTGGAATAATGTATATACAGTAACATATATATGGCACCTGCTATTGCTGGCTACAGTTTCATGCACGGTCATTTGCCACCTAAACAAGATTTAAAACTCTTCAAGGGCAAGGAATGCTCTTATATTGCCCTTGTAGCCCCGACCTGTCTACACATACTGCTGAGAGCAGGATCTGGCAATAGGACACGTTTGAAGAACCGACTTATAGGTATAAAGTCACCAGAGTGACTCACTCTGCCCTCAGCCACTCCAGTTTCAAGTACAAGTTCATCATCAGATGATTTCAGTTCATCATATTTTGGGAAACAGAATAAAAGTCCAAAAAGCCCTACTCAGTTTACTCAGTCAATAGCAAGGCTTATGTTTGTGGTTAAAGCAAATTATGGAATAATTGCAAATTTGGCAGACGGGATAGTATCACAGAGGGCACAGGGATGTGGAATTTGTCAAGTGAGATCTTCTGGGACTTTGGGTAAGGTCAACTCTAGAAGGTTCCATGCATTCACCAAGACTTTGATAAAGGAAGGTTGCCCATTTTCAACAAGGGAGGCAAAGTTAAAAAAATAAAATTAAAAATTAAAAAAATAAGCACATGTGTAAAGCTCTCAAGATTTGGAGGACCGGGGGCACTTGGGTGGCTCAGTCGGTTGAGCAACCGACTTCAGCTCAGATCATCATTTCACAGTTTGTGAGTTCGAACCCCGTGTCGGGCTCTGTGCTGACAGCTCAGAGCCTGGAGCCTGCTTCTCATTCTGTGTCTCCCTCTCTCTCTGCCCCTCCCCCACTCATGCTCTGTCTCTCTCTCTCTCTCTCAAAAATAAACATTTAAAACAATTTAAAAAAAAGATTTGGAGGACGGTACAGTACAGCTTAATAGAAGTTTTCAAATAAGTTAGTGTTTGAATCAAGTACCTATGAGCAACTTTCTTAACATTTCTGAGCTTTGGTTTCCTCATCTGTAAAACTGAAATAATAACACCTACCTCATGGGGTTATTTATTATAAGGGTGAAATAAGATACTAGGTCTTTTTAAAAGTGCTTACCATTGTGTCTGGCATGTAGTATGTGCTCAGTAAATAATAATTACTAAATATGACCTGGCCTCAGACTGATTAAAAAAAAAATTGTTTTAATGTTTATTTATTTTTGAGAGAGACAGAGAAAGCGTGGGGAAGGGGCAGAGAGAGAGGGAGACAGAATCTGAAGCAGGCTCCAGGCTCTGAGCTGTCAGCACAGAGCCCGACGTGGGTCTTGAACCCATGAGCCACGAGATCATGACCTGTCAAAGTCAGATGTATAACCGACTGAGCCACCTAGGTGCCCCAAACTGATTTTTTTTTAATCTGTTTTAAAATCAGTCAGTAAGTCACCTGAGAGATAGAAATTTCCTTTGGAGTCTAGACATTTCCTATGCATCAGAGTTCTTTGTGACTTGTTAGTGTCAGGGGTAAGGCAAGAGAAAGGAAAAAAAGTAACATTTATTGGATACCCACTCGACGGAAGCCTGGACGGTGCATTGTTCTTTAATCCTCAGTATCACTTTGTAAAGTTGATATTATCCTCATTTCACAGGAGAAACTGAGGTTTCAGGACCCGCCCAAAGCCAAATAGGAGATGGCAGAGTATAGAGATTTGAACCCAGTTCTGAGTGCCTGTCCATGGTTCTTCTCTGCCATCTGTGGTTCCTGCCTCTCTGCTGCTCACCTCTTCAGCTTCAGGGATGCTATGCATGGCCCCCACTAGCACGGGATGCCCCTGAAATGGCGTCTACTGCTCTAAAATCCGCACTCTTCATCTTGGCCCCAATCTTGGCAAATAGGGCATGAACGGAGCTCAGAAGTCTGTCTGCTAAGGTTCCTTTCAGTGTAAGAATTTATTTCATTAAAATTTTTGTAATGTTTTTATTTTTGAGAGACAGAGAGAGAGAGAGAGAGAGAGAGCGAGCATGTGAGCAGGGGAGGGGCAGAGAGAGAGGGAGATCCAGAATCCGAAGCAGGCTCCAGGCTCTGAGCTGTCAGCACAGAGCCCGACACCGGGCTCGAACTCACGGACTGTGAGATCACGACCTGAGCTGAAGTCAGACGCTTAACTGACTGAGCCACCCAGGAGCCCCACAGTGTAAGAATTTATGGTCCTGAGACCACGCAGAGCCACTTTTCCTCTTTTAGCTCCATTTCCCCACCATTAAATGAGGACACTCAAGCACATCAGAATTTCCCAAGATTTCCCATGAACAGTTGTTGAGAGGCAGTAGGTGTTGAGGGTAAGCAACCAGACTTGAGCAATTATTTATCCTCTCTGTGCCTCAGTTTCCTCATCTATAATATGGAGCGGTTCACAGTACTTACATTATAGGGCTGCTATGAGGATTAAAAGCAGTAAGTATATGTAAAGGGCTGAGCCTGCGGTCTGGAACACAATGAGTGCTACATAACAGCATTTGCTGATGTTATTTTATACTTCAAGGCAGAAGAGAGGGGTACCTGGGTGGCTCCGTCGATTAAGCATCTGACTCTTGATTTCAGCTCAGGGCATAATCTCATGGTTGGTGAGTTTGAGCCCACATCGGGCTCTGCACGGACAGTGTGGAGCCTGCTTGGGATTCTCTCTCTCCTTCTGCCCCTGCCCCTGCCCCGCTTGTGCTCTCTCTCTCGCTCTCTCTCTAAATAAATAATCTTTTTTTTTTTTTTTAAGTCAAGTGGGTGGCTGTGAGTGGCTCAGTTGGTTAAGCATCTGACTTCAGCTCAGGTCATGATCTCATGGTTCGTGACTTCGAGCCCCACATCAGGCAAGCTGAAGCCCCTCACCAGGCTCCGCACTCTCTCCCTCTCTCTCTTGCCCGTCTTGGGATTCTCTCTCTCTGTCTCTCTCTCTGCCCCTCACTTACACTCTTGCTCTTTAAAAAGGCTGATTAGAGGGTACTAACCTCTTCCCCCACCCCCAGTCTTTTGGAATATAACTTTCCATGGTCCATCCCAAGCCCCAAATGTATTTGATATCTTCTCCCTTCCTTAAAAATTCTTGTGTGACTTTTATTTAAATTCAACATATGCATATTTGTTTAATATAAAATAATAAAGCACTTATTAAGACAGACACTCCAGCAAGATCTCTCCCAGAAGGCACAGGCAGAAGCATCGTTCCTGCTGGTCTGCCTCTGTACCACCCACCCGTGCTGCAGACTGGCTTTTCTGTTCTAAGAGAGACAAACAGAAAATAAAGGGGGATGGGTAGGTAAAGAGCAGGAGGATTAAAGCAGATGCTTCCATGGGATAAAGTACCTGCAGGATTTGTTTGTTTGGATATTCAGCAGCAAGGAAACTGCGCAGGTAGTCATAATTACCGGGGGTCCTTCCAGCTTGCACCATGCCCTGTGTAGCCCCTGAAGGTAGAAATCAAGACCCCTTCCTGAACTCCATTTAAACAACAGGGGCAGTGATGGAATTTGATGCCCCCTTCCCCATAATAAAGATTTAAATCTGGAATAGCACTCTAGCAAAAATATTGGCAACACCCTAGAGGCTAAAAGTAGGAAAATGACGAAGTAAAACATTCTACGTCCATGGCCATGGAAAATTATGGTAATAAAAGTCAGGATAGCCCTTCCCTCTGGGCAGTAGAGAGAGGCAGATGTGATCTGGAGTGGTCACATGGGGGCTTCTCAGTACTTGAGGTGGTGGTCTACTTCTTGACTTGTGTGGTTTTTTAAGATTTTATTTTTAAGTAATGTCTACACCCAACATGGGGCTCGAACTTACACCCCTGAGATCAAGAGTTGCACGCTCTACCGACTCACCCAGCCGAGTGCCTCTTGTGTGGTAGGTTCTTGATGTTTGTTTTATTATTAAAATGGGCATACACGTTCTATATAATCACCTATATGTATGCTACATTTCACAATAGAATGAACATCTTATTTTTGCGAAGAAAAAATTATTGTAATAAATACCACATACAATTCACAGTAATAAGTAAAAGAACAAATTTCAAAGTTGCATGCAATCTCAATCACAACTATGCTCTTAAAAATCATGTGTGAGGAAAAACTAGAGGGAAACGTCAAAATAGTGTTTGAGACTATGGGTACTTTTTTTCTCTTGCCCATTTCCCATATGTCTATATACGTCTCTCTCTCTCTCTCTCTCTCTCTCTCTATATATATATATATATATATATATATGTATATATATCTATATCTATATCTATATCTATGTATATACATACATATGTATGTATGTGTATATATAATGTATAAGAGCTCCCCCAAGGAGTCTTTAAAAGTATGAATCTTTTCATCATTTTCAAGTCACTCTCACATCTGTGACCTCATTGATTCTTACAGCAAACCTTTGGGGGAGTCCATGTTAAATAATCCTGTTTTATAGACTGCAACACAGGTGAAGTGTTCATGACCTGCACTGAGTCACTCAGTTGGCTGGAAGGAAACCTCTGAGTGGGTCCCAGGTCTCCTGAGTCCTGCTAGCACCTAGAAGCTGGGACTTCATTTTGGACACCCAGAGCTCTAGGGTCCCCACTCCTGAATGGGAATAGTTGCTACCTGGGCTTTGGTCACAAGGTCCAAGGCGGGTGTCTATGGCAGTAGAAGATAGACTACTTACAAGAAGGTCCCCAAAGATGCAATCCCCACCTAGGGTGCCCTCATACTCCCTCCTTTCTAGCAAGGCACGAAGTCCATCAGTAAAACTCCTTGGAAATGTTGAGAAAGAGAGAGAAAGATCAGTTGTCAGGACCACAGGCTGTGTTTGAGAATCAAGTTGGGCAACATTTCTCAACTCTAGTTTTTAGAGAGAACCGTGATTAGTGAAATGCGTCTGTCCTTGTGCTACTCAATGCCTTCTTCTTGCTTCTCTCCCTCCAGCTCTTAGGGTGGGTTGTCAGGGCTTGCAGGGTGGCTTTGCAGGTGTCCATTCAAGACCCTCAGAGCTCAGCCCGGGGCCCTTCACTTCAGAGAAGATGGGGCCTTAGAGAGAGGGAGTACCTTGGTCAAGAATACCAAAGGCAGGGGCGCCTGGGTGGTTCAGTCGGTTAAGCGTCCGCCTTCGGCTCAGGTCATGATCTCACAGTTCGTGGGTTCCACCCCGCGTCGGGCTCTGTACTGACAGCTCAGAACTTGGAGCCTGCTTTGGATTCTGTGCCTCCCGCTCTCTCTGCTCCTCCCCCATTCGCGCTCTGTCTCTGTCTCACAAAAATGAATATATGTTTTTAAGAAATTAAAAAAAAAAAAAAAAAAGAATACCAAAGGCAGAAAGAGACCAAAACCCAAACCTCCCACTCCCAGCCTGGGGCACTTAGCACTGGACCACTCACTGGGAGCTTAAAGCACTGGTCCACACTGTGCTGAGGAAAGTGGAGGTATGTACCAGAGCTGGGTGTGTGGAGAACGGGGATCCCCTCTCGTTTTCTGTATGGAGTCTTATCCCTGCTCCCTTGAAGATGATCATTTCTGGATATAGCTCCACTTTGTCCACCACTGTTGCTACCGACTAAAGGGACAGATGGGCTCTGGCAGAGATTCAGGGGTTTCCCCCAGAAACCCCTTCTTGATTCATAAGTAATGAGACCACTACCGAGGACTGGCTGTGTGCCCCATCCTCAGTGAAGCCTCCCAACAAGTTTATGTGTTAGCTGCTGTTACTGCTGCCATTTTCCAGCTCAGCCCGGAGAGGGAAATGACTCCTCCAAGGTAACACAGTTGCTGAGTGCCAACTACAGCATCCAAGTCTCACCTTCCACCCTTCAGAGCCCACGGATGCGGTGTTTCCCCGCCTTTCCTGAGGAGGCCCATTTTGGAGAACCTTAAATAGTAACCCCCACATTCTAACGGACTTTATAGGAAGTGTGGGCTTTGGAAAGCAGAGTAGAGAAGAAAATCCATTCCACTCCCTTTCTGTGGCAAAGAAGCGCACGTGCCTTGCTGCTTGGCCGATTTTGTGCTGAACTTACCCAGAGCTCTGTAAGCAGATACAATCTTGGGGGTTGAAAAAGAATAATGTGGGGAGGGGAGTGGGAAGGGACTGTTCCCTGGACTAAGACACTGCTAAAACCTTTAAATATCCCTTGAACTTTTTTTTTTTTCTTTTGGCTCCCTGCGATGTTTGGGTGTTTAGATTCTGTTGCCACGTGTGGGCTGTTTTTAGCTGCCTAGTTCCGTCCCCTCCCGTTTTAACTTTTTCCCCTTCCTTTTGCACATGCCCCAGCATGAAGTTTCCAATTCTTATCTCACTCAGCAAAACATACTAAGGCTCATCTGAATGTGGATTCCCTCCACTGTTCTCCAGGGGGGAAGTTCAGCAATAGTCAAGTCTCTGCTTAACCCCCTTCCATGGAGGAGTAACACCCTCCCCGCCCCACCCCTCCTCTACCCCCCCCCCCCCCCAATAACCCCAGTCGGGCTTCCTTCTCAGGGGGAGAGGCATTCTTTGCCTTTGTGTAGAGAAGCGTTTTGGTCCGGGGAGCTTTTCTTGTTCCTCTTCTGGATGGTACAGGCTGTACACGCTAGAAATCGGTGGAGTTAACTGAAGTCAGGGTATGGTGAGGACACACAGGACTGAGATATTGATCACTCCTCCAGGGGCACACACCTTGGGGCTCTCTTCCCTTGCCCGGCTCTCTCCCAGTCCCCCCCTCCAACGGCAGGCATTTCACAGTTCTCCTGGGGGCTGGGGGCTGGGAGCCAGGCAGAAGTAGTTTTTGTTTTCCTTGGATAAGCATTTCATTCACGGGGTGGATTTACTCCTCTATCAAGATTCTTATCACTTTTAGAGTTTCAGTGGGAGAGCGAGGCAGAGAACGCCAGGCTCACGCTCCGGTGACCAGCTGACAGCATTTTCCATCCAGGGTGACTTGGAGATTCAAAACCAAGAATTATTTGAATGAAACAAGACCAATAAAAGGAACGCAAGGCACGATGATAATAAAAATAAAAATAAATGACGAGGAGCTGTGGACTTCTCAGTCATAATTACCCTTCTCTGGCAAGGACCAAGAAGCTGGGCTGGCTGTGTTTACCCTACGCCCTAAATTGAATTTCCCCGCAAGGACAGGATTAAAACACAAATCTGGCTGGGGTGCATTAAAATGCAAACTGGTTAAAGATTTCTGTAGGCATCTCACGAAGAGAAAAAAAAAAAAAAAGAGGACGGGGGAGTTTCACCTGACACCCTCCATTTTCCTGTTTCACTTTATAATGGTGCAATTTATTCTAGGGCAATAGGTAAGTAGTATATAGATACGTAGAAAATCCCAAATAATTTTCATTTAAATTTACAAGCGTTCTTCCTTCTGGTCTTGCAGCGTTCTAGGGGTTGTGCCGACACGCCCGGGGTTTACCTGCAGGAGGGTGGAGTGTGGGGGTGTGGGGCTGGCGGTGAGGGAGTGTGGGCGTGGGGGTGGAGGGTGGGGCCGGGAGAGCCGTTACCTGGGCGAAAAGTAAAGCAAAAACAACCGCCCCGTGCTTCCCGCGCGACGTAGCTGGAAACCGGGTCAGGTACAGGGCTACATCCTCCAGGATCCTGCGTGGAACCCCTGGGCTCTCAGACCGGCTGGTGGCGGGGGGAACTTCCGAGGCTGGCCTCGGGCGTTGTCTTGGCTGCCCGGAATTTTGGCGAGGTTGTGTTGGCTGAGGTTTGGGCTTGGGGGGAGAGGAACCCGGGTGTGGGGGGACCTGCAGCTCTGAGGGTCTCTGCCTCAGGCGGCTGGGCAATCAGAGGGTCTGCGGAGACGGACAGATCTTCTCCGGGGGTGCAGGACTGTTATGTGTGTAAGCGGGCGTGGGGGAGTGGGGGGAGGTGGGGGAGACCCCTCCATCACTGCCAACTGTAACTGCTTTAGGGGAGCAGGTGCGGGGGTGGGGCTGACGGCGAGGCCCAGGTTCCAAGACCCTTCAAATTCTTACCTCAAGTTACCAAAGCATGATCTTTGATCACCTCTCTCCCAAGAGGCAGGTGGAAGCAGAGGCTTCTGCCCCTGACCGTGCCCCCACTCCCCACGCGCGTACGCGGGTCCCCCCCTGCCAGGCAAGTTCGAAACTTCGCCGGCCACATGCGCGTCCACATATATTCGTCCTTGGGCAGTTGAGAAGGTCTCTGGTTCTGCCACTCTCGAAGCTGAGACAGTTGGGGTCGGGGAATCGGAAGGCGGAAATTGTTTTTAAGGTTCACGTCCAGTTCTGCTGAAGCCCCAGCTCTAATCTGAGGCCATAGGACCCACCCTTTCCCGACAACTGGGCTTGAGGGTAGAAGGGATTTCTTTTACGAGACTTCGTTTCGGCTACGGTCAGTGCGTCCCCAGTCCCGGCGGTCCTGTCCCAGCCAATTCCGCTCTCGGCGCAGAAAAACACGTGAAAGACGAAGATGGGTTTTCCCTAAACGTAGCCTAAGAGGGAGGCGACCCCCCCCCCCCCCCCCCGGCTCGCGTAGATCAAAGCACCTTCTCTTTCCTCCCAGCCCTGGCCGCGCGGTTTCAGCCCCACTCTTAGCGCCTGTTGCCTCTGATTTTACAGCTCTCTTATCGTTCCATGCTGTGTTCGTTTCGCTGAGAAACTGTCAATTTCAAACTCTTTGTGGTTGTTTAAAAAAAAAAAAAAAACAAAAACCCACTCCGCTCCGTCCTGGCCCTGGCCCGGGAGACGGGTTCTCCACCGGCCGGGAGGCGGTTCCACATGTGCGCTCGTGCGGGGTGCGCCGGGGCTGCGGGCGCACAGTGCCCGCTGAGCGCTGCCCTCCGCGACTGGGTTAACGGGCAGACTTCTCGCGGGCCCTGCCGTGGCGGTCACCCCCCGCGGGTAACGGTGGGGGCTCACGGTAGGGGTCCCTTGGGCACCTCTCCCACAGCGGCGACTACCACTTCTGACACTACCCTGCCCTCCATTTGAGAAGGATCTTTTGGCGGGGGAAGGGGTATTTTCCAGAGCCTCCAGAAAATGACCACGCATTTTAGAGAAAGGTCGTGCCCGCTTCCCAGCCTCACCTAGTCTGGGCTGCGGCCAGGCCCCGCCCCTCCATCTCCCCCCATCCCCCAACTTAGCGGAGGGAGAGATGCCAGCGCAGTGGAGTCATGCCGCTGGCTTGGGCACCATTGGCTCATGCCTGGAACACGCAGCGGCGAGTACGCACATCTGGCGGCCAGCCCGGACGGCTCCGGTCCTGATATGGAGAGAGAGGGCGGGCGGGTGTGTGTCCGAGCGCGCGAGGCCGGGAGAGCGCGGCCCTGCGGGCTCCTCCCCGAGCTTGCATCACCAGTGCCCCCCTTCCCTCCCCGCTTTGGCCCCTCCTCCATCCCTCTCCCTGCCCAGCCTAGTTCGGCTGGTTCTCGGGGGAAGCTATTAATAGCATTACGTCAGCCTGGGACTGGTAACCCGGAGTAAACGGGCACACCGCCAGCTGGAGGGCTATAAAAGGGGTGATGCAACGTTCGCCGAGCCACAGTCGCACGCAGCGAGGCGCGCAGTGCACAGCGCTCTCCCGGCGCCGCCGCCCGAACCCGAGCCGACCCGCCAGCCCGCGCGCCGGCCGTGAGTCCTCGGGGCTCGCCCGCCCGCCCCGCAGACAGACAGCCCGACCCCGCCCCGACCCTGCCCGCCCTCTGGACCCTGGCCGCCCCGAGTGGAGACCGGAGGTGAGCGCTGGAGCCGAGTGAGTGAGCGCGGCGAGGGTGGCTTGCTTTCATTCCCTCGGCGCCCCTCTAGTGACCAGTCCCGCGACCCCTGCGCCCGCCCCCCGACCCGCGCGCCCAGCCTCCGGCTGCGAAGGAACTCTGGCCGAACTTCTGCCAGCCGAGGCTGCTCCACAGCGCTTCGGAAAGTTTCTTGCAAAGAACTTTCTCTTTTGACTTGGGGCGCGAAAGGTTCCCGGCGACGGAGACGTCGGGCTCCGGTTCCTCCACCGGCTCCGGGGCACTGCTCTTCTTGGCCCTCGGCGCTTGCTTACCTCTCCCGGAGCGGGCGTGGGGAGGTGGGTGCGCGGGGGGTGGCCAAGGCTCTCCGCCTCGCTGGCCCCCGCTCATCCTAAGCTCCGAGCCGGGCACCGCCGCTCCCGAGTGCAGCCTTCCCGGGGCCCGCCGAGAGGCACCGAGGCCGGGTGCCGGCGGAAGGGCTGCCCCAGGGGCCGGAGCGAATGAATGGGAAAGGGACCGGCGAGCCTGGGTGCCGGGCGCGGCCGCTGGGGGTCGCCCTGCGCTCCCTGGAGCGCCGGGCCGCGGGACCGCGCCGGAGCCGGGAGCGAAAGTTAGTTGCGACAAGTTTAGAGGTGGCGAGCGCTCGGGTTGCTGTCCCGGGGCGGAAGGCGGAGAGGGCTCCCGGCACAAGCGAGCGTCCAGCCCCTGGGCCTGAGACTTCCTGTCCCAAAGCTCTCTCACACGCTTTCCCTATCTGTGACTCTTCCTCCGGCGGGCCCGCGGATTTCTCTGCTTTTCGCCCGTGGAGACCCACCTCGGAGGAAGCGAGGGTGCGGAGCCCCGTCAGATAATTGAGAGCACGCCTTTGTAGCCTGGTGGTCAGGACTCTGAGCGCTTACACTGCGCCTCGTGTCTTTGAGCCTCAGTATCCCCAGCTGGGAGAAGTGGGCCCCTCCCTCTGTTTACAAGCACCAAGTGGTGGTTGACCAGATAACCACTGAGGTTCTGTTCTCTCTGGCAGAACTTCTCCAGATTCCAGTGGTATAACTGAAAGAAAGGGGGCCGGTGAGGAGACCTGGATGATTTGCAGGGGGGGGGGGGGTGTCTCTGAGACCAGCTTCGGTGGCAATGAGGGGGAGGGGACTTATCCATGGGCATGTCTTCCCTTCCTTTCTTTCCATTGAATTGGTTCTCCTCTCCATTTTCATTTCACCTACTTTCTTTCCTCCTAACCATTTTCTTTTCCCTAATTTTACTACCTAGATCACATACGCTTCTTACAAATAAAGGCATGGCCAAACCCCTGATGGAGCCAGAAAAAAGAAAATGAGTGCTAGAAAATCTGGGTGGCCTCCCAATGCACGTATTTCAGTGTGGGTGACAGTCCCCTCTGTTGGGGGCTTCCCGGACTTTAAATGAAGGAGAAATTGTTCTTACTGTCCTTTCGTTTTATGTTTAGTATTTAGCGTAGAATAACGCTGCAACATACAGACTCTTGCCTTGAGGATGTTCTGGACAAAGCTTGAAGTGGCAGAGGGGTTTGTAATTGTATTGTCTGCATGGCTTCAGAGACAATGTGACAGGTCGCTCTCCAGGCTGACAGTGTGGATAAGATGTAGCCCACAGCACCTGTGGCAACAGTTGGAGCCTTCCCATTCTTCCTGTCTGAACCCCACCCCTGTCTCTCTTTTGGCCCTGTCTCTCCATTGTTCTCTTTCTTTTGTACTCCCTCCCTGCCTCAGTCCTGTCAAAGCCTCTTCTGTGGTGGATACCAGGTTACTAAGACCACTGACCCCTCATCTACCTGGCCAATGACTCTATTCTCCATTTGCCCTACTGGTTGGTCCTTTTGGGGTTGAATCTCTGTTGGTGATAAAGGAAAATGAGCAGTGGGTGAGTGGCCAACAGTTTGGCCACGGGTGGGCCACTCACCAGCTTTACGGCCCTTGTGCAAGTCACTACCTTCCAGGGTCTCCTTTTACTCAATTGCAAAATGAAGATGTGACCTAGGTGACTCTAATATTGGGCGTTTTATCCCATTATCTAGAGCCCGTGATTTCCTCTCGTTGCAAATTGGCTGGGCATGGAACAGGGTCAATGGCTCCAAGTGTTACCCGGCTCGGGGAGGAGGAAGTGCATAGGCAGGAGACCACAGAAACCAGAGATGGTTCCATACTTGAGAACTGGTTATTTCTCAAGTGTGTAAGAGCAGTGGAGACAAGGTTTTGCCAGCAAATAAATAGTGGGGTAGAACTGACCTGGTGTGTTGGGAGCCCTGGGTCAATCAAGGTGTAAAAGAAGCTGTGAATGACCTAAATTTCATTAGGGTTCTAGCGCATTCCTGATCGATAGGGCTAACTTGCATTGACAACAACATTTTGAGTTCCCTCTGAAATGGGGAAAGTGGAATCACAGTAACAATGGCTCCTCAGTTCAGGTATAAATCCACTTTCGTGCCATTTATATAATCGTCTTAACTGCCCTGTGAGGGAGTGGGGGCAGGGGGTTTTGGTCTCATTTTACGGATAAGGAGACTGAGGCCCAGAAACCTTGAGTGGCTTGTCAGTGGGTGCTCAGCTTGTGAATGGTAGTGATAGGCCTGTTCCTGAAGCTCCAGCCTTACATCGATGATTTTTAGGGAGGCTGGGAGAAAGACCAAGATAGAAAGTTAGTGAAAGACCAGCATCGGCTTCCTATACTGTAAGTAAGATGTCTTAAGAGCAGCATTTAGTGTGAAGAGATGAAAATTAAAAGTGAAATTCAATGTAGTTGTAGCTACTAGGAAATATAATCTGAGAGTTAAATTTCCAGTTAAAGAAACACGAGTAAAGTTTCACTTTCTTGAAAATGATGAAACTACCAAAGATATGACATGGTTTCTGATTGGAGATAATGAAGCAAAAGCAAAATGCAGGTTCTTTGTAGCAAGTGTGGACAATTTTAACATCAGCGTAGAAAGTCAACTCAGAAAATCCCCAAACATATTTTTTTGTCTGCAGTGAGGGGGGAATGTTGGCAGGTCTCGACTTTCAGAAAAATTGTCTGAAGATTTAACTTCATTTTCCTTGTAGGGACACAAGCCTGAGTCTGGGCTTGATCAGACCTTAAGAGAAGGAGGAAAGGAGTCACCAGAAAGTATCTCCAGAAATTAAGCTGTAGCAGAATGCAGAGAAAGTTCAAATCTCTACAGATATAACTGCTTTACTTTCAGAAAGGCTTTTTAGCATTTTTACAGCCTGTTTCCATCCCCAAGTAAGCCCACCTAATGCTTTTCATAAAAACATTCCATACCACAGACATTCTTCAGTTTCTTTCATCGGGACTGCTGACTTTACACTAAGGAGGAAAAAACAGTCCCAAACAGCAGACCCCGAGCCCTGAGAGCCCATTAATAAACTTAGCCGGGTGGTGAGACAGAACTACACTCAACCTCAGTGGAATTCAAACTGCCCGTGTAGAGGAGAACCATCCAGTCCTCCAAACAAAGGCCAGCCCAGTGGTAGCTCTGAATTCCATCCCTGAACTACTGAGTTTTTAATAAAGTTGGTTAAGGGAGGGAAAACATGAATGCCTGGGAGAATCTTAAGCCTCTGGCTTTAGAAGGCCAGTTTTTCAGAGTTTATCACCTGCCAGAGAAGTATCCTCCCAGTGTCCTAAGATTATTCGATTACAGTGATAGAGGAACATCAGTTCTGGCTTATGACCCGGGGCTTTGGGAAGAGAATTACATACATTTCCTGGATTTCTTTGAATAGTCAGCAGTGGCATTCGTAGGCCTGGAATTCTTTTTTCCATCCGTGTACTTAAGATCTTAAGGGGGAGTTAGTTATAGGTCAGGGTGATCTATTCAGAAGTGTCTGAGATCACAGAGAGTGACCAGCCACCCTCCCACTGAGACCCCACAGAGCGTCTGTCACAGAGCCAGGCCTGGGTTGGAGGGATCCCTGGGAGGCCCGGTAAGAATATACCTCCCAGCTGCCTTTATGCTTTCCAGGACGTGTTCGTGTATTATTTCCTCAAACTCCTTGCACAACTCTGGAAAAACAAGGTGATTGTTACTGGCCTTCTTTTACAGAGGAAAAAGCAGGCACTGGGAGGTATAATGATACCTGAGTAAGTGGACCTCAGATCTTGATCATCAGTCCCCAGTCTAGGAGTTTTGTGGATAAAAGACCCACGTACTACGACTCCTGAAATACAGGTAGCAGCCAGAGTGTGCACGCTGGCACAGAAAGATCAGCAGTTCATTGCACAGAGTTCATATTTTCCCCATGGTTCTTTGCTTAGTCTCCTCCCCACTGTTTCAGTTCTAGGACCCCCAACCACCCCATGCCTGCCCCCGCTCCCCAAGAAGGATTTGCACTGTTTTTTCTTTGTGGGTTTTGTTTGTTTTTTTCAGTGTAGAATAATATTTTACATACTATAAATTCAGGGCATAAGTTCTGGAGTCAAACTTAGTTCTGAGTCCTGATGCTGCCTCATACTAACTCTGTGACTTTGGGGAAGTTATTTAGCTAGTCTAAACCTCAGTTTCCTCATCTGTGAAATAGGGCTGGGACCCAGCTCACTGGATTCTCATGAGGGTAAAGGGAGATAATGCACAGAAGGGTTCTGGTGTGAGGGTGGCACTCATTACATGTTAGCGACTTACCAAAGGGCTTCCTGTCTGCTAGACCGGGCTAATGACGGCAGGTCCCCAGATTGAGAAGAATGCTCCAGGGGACAGTCTGCCTAGACTGTCATTCATTATACACATTCATTATACCTGAAGAACCGACTGCAAGGATGGGGGGGTGGGGGATGGCCGCTGATGGAGGGAGTATATGGCAGGAAGAGATTTATGGGGGACCATTCCAAATTGGAACCATGGAACTATTACTGTTTCTACCCTTCACTTTCCTTGCACTGTCCCTTTGGGTTCCCTGGGCTGTAGAATGAGAGAGGTAGATGAGACCTCAGAGACCCTTTGATTAGACCGCTCCTTCCCCATTTCTTGTATTCAGTGGGGCAGTCTGAGGTGGTCAGTGGCCATTGGGAGCAGCTGGTGCCCAGAGCTGGGTGAGGCTCTGGGGACAGGAACAGTGGAGACTCAGTCCCCACGCTGCAGGAGCTCTCAGCCATTGGCCTGATGAAGACTGAGGCTCAGAGAACCTAGGTCACACTGTCCCTCAGTGCCAGAGCCAGTCCCAGGTTCCCCTGGGCACCCAGCCCCAGCTTTCCCAGCCGCCACAGGGCTCAACAACACCCCCCAGGAGAGGTCCAAATTCTTAGATCCTTGCTTTTCTTTTCTCTGAGGTCTTTTGCTTCAGCAGCCTTTACCTTAAGAAGGGGCCACTGGTCCCTTGAGGTGTGAATCCTGCCCCCCTGTCCCCCCCCCCCCCAGCCAACCCCAGCTCCTGCCAAACTGGGCTGAAGTAACACACCTGCTAGCTATAGTTACCATCCTCATTCTCATTGGCTTGGATCCAACTTCCGGAGGGAGAAGCTTCAGAGATTTATTTGCTAAATGCAAGGGTCCCCTAGTCTTTGCTTTCGCTTCTATTCATTGATTGATTCAACTTGATTTCAGATACCCTCCAAGTTTCTTTTCGAAACAGAGACTGAAAATGGGGTTACACAAAAGTCTCACTGATTTTTTTTTTTTTTCTTTCAATGCTCTTCCTCTTTCAGGACTGTTTGAGGCTGCATTTGCATATATGCACACCAGCCAAAACTAATATCTTTGTGAATTCAGAATAGTCTGAAATGCCATCCCTTATAAATTTCAATTAGGCATTTATCCACATCACTGAGCTGTGTATTTTAAGAACCTGTTTTACTCAAGACGAGGACGGCATGAAATGAAAACAAAACAGAAGCCTGAGGGCTTACGGGACTTTCCTCTGGGGGTGCGGCCCTGGTGTTGGAGGCCGCAGGTGTGGGGAGACTTGATCCCATGCCCCTAAATCCCTGAAGTAGCTTGGGTTTCAATATTTCTTTCAGCAAAATGATGCTTCAACACCCAGGCCAGGTCTCTGCCTCGGAAGTCAGTGCCTCTGCCATCGTCCCCTGCCTGTCCCCTCCTGGGTCACTGGTGTTTGAGGATTTTGCTAACCTGACACCCTTTGTCAAGGAAGAGCTGAGGTTCGCCATCCAGAACAAGCACCTCTGTCACCGGATGTCCTCTGCACTGGAGTCGGTCACTGTCAGCGGCAGACCCCTGGAGATGGCAGTCACGAAAACTGAGGTAGGTTCTTCTCGAGGTGCCTCTGCTTTCGATGCTTATTCATCATACCCCCACTGTGCCAGGCATGCTCCAGGCTGGGGACTGCACAGAGGGCAGTGACTGTGCTCATCACCACCAGGACCCAGCCGGCCAGACTGTGGAGCCAGGACTGGCCAGCCATGCCCCGCGCTGTGTTGATGCTCACAGCCCGGCTCCAAGGCCACCTCTGTCTCTGAATTCCCCCTTGAGCAACCTTTTAGAAGACACCTGGAGTAATAGACATGGCGAGGAGTCTAACAGGTGGCTGCTGGCGATGCTGTGGTGGCCCAAGGACCTGAGGTCTTGGCTATTTTGCAGGCCTTTCCCTCATGGATAAAAGATGGGAGTGTATCAAGCTTACTTAATCGGCCCGATCACTGTCTTTGGTCAAGGGGTAGTGGAACATGGCCAAAAAGGAACTGAGTTTAAAAGGAAAATTGTTATGAATCTTCATGATTCTATAAAAGGAGGTGGGGGTAATAATGACTCTTGCATAAGATTGATGTAAGGGTTAAATGAGACCGCGTTTGTTAAGAGTCCGGCTGTTAGTCAGCATTCCGTGACGGGCAGCGGGGGCTACCATATGATGCTGCATCCACAAGGCATCATTAGAGGCATTGTTGGGCCTCAGTTAACCTCTGGAGGCCATCATTGCCTTGTTCAATCCTGGGCAGCACAAGGGGAGCCCTGAGACACACGAGGAATTTTTTTTAATTCTGTAATTAAATATCTTGAGATAACAGGATGGAATGGAAAGTAGTAAGATCCCCATAGAAGAAAGAAAAGCATTTTGGAAGGCTATTTGGAGGGTTCTTCAGAGGAAGAAGCAGGAGATGTCCAGTGCAGAGGACAGAATATTTCCTGCTCCGTGGAAATATTCCTTAAAGCCACCCAACTCATCCACTGATTCTGTGTTTACCAAGTCACCTTCTGATCTTAGGTCAATTTAACAAGTAGGTTTTCCTACTGGGAAGAGAATGCACCAGCTGACCTAGTTGAATATTCAGGTCCCCTTGGTTGCTATAATTCTCTTCTTAAAATAGATGCCAAGCCTGTGAAACCCATAAGCATCCTGTTGTACGTAGGCAGAGTGAGCCTGTTCCCCCAGATCCCAGTCACCTCTGGGGAGGCAACAAGATGGAATGAGGCCGTATGTCCAGGAGAGGACACAGTATGAGGAGCCAAAAGCCTGGGTTTACACCCGGGCTTTGTAGCCTATGGGTCTGGTAGCCATGAGCTAGTGATTCCTGGGCTTCTCTGGACACATTGCTGCTGGCCACTCTGTGCCTCATTTCCACATCAATACAGTGAGAGAATTGAACTAAATCGTTTCTGAAAGCCTTTTCCATCTCTGACAGTGTATGACTCTGAGATTTACTCTACTTTCAAGTACTTCCTCATTTGAGAAAACCCTGAATCCTCTCCCACTTCTCCAAAAATGTCCGTAGGGTTGCATAGGAAATACGACAGTTGCTGAGTTCTAGATGAAGATATTGATGGTGAGGTTAATAATGACAGTAACTGAAGCTTACACAGCACTGACTAAACATTATGCAAAGCATTTTAATTTTAATGAAAAAATTGTTTTAATGTTTATTTATTTTTGAGAAAGAGCATGAGCTGGGGAGGGGCAGAGAGAGGGAGACACAGAATTCGAAGCAGGCCCCCAGGCTCTGAGCTGCCAGCACAGAGCCTGACTCAGGGCTCAAAACTACGAACCGTGAGGTCATGACCTGAGCAGAAGTTGGACGCGCAACCAACTGAGCCACCCAGGCTCCCCTAATTAATATTATGTGTATATAACTAATCTAACTGATTTGACCCTCCTCACCACCCTATTAGGTAGCTAAGATTATTGATCCCATCTTACAAGTGAGGAAACTGAGGGTCACAAGAGTATTGCAATATGCCCAAAGTCTCACAGCTAATAGGTGGTGAAGCTGGGATTCAACCCAGTTTTGTTTCAACCCAAATGTCTGCCGGTATGGCTCTGGGATCCAGGATGTAAAAGGCGAAACTGCCTCTTGCCTTGCTTTCCCCTGGGGCTTTGTTTCTCTAAATCTCTGGCCTTCAGTGCAGAGCCAAGGCCGTGTTGTCTAATCCAAAGGACTTCTAATAAGACGGATCTGTGGTGATCATTGGGTCCCAGGATTTCTTCCGTTTGAGGTGTGGCTCCCACACCCTCTCCTGCTGTCGGGAGCTGTGACAAGTGACAAGACAAGGTCTGACATTAGCAGCCTAGGCCATCACCTGCTTAGCCCCCCGTGGGTGCTTCATCCTAGTCGGCCTCCAGCCTCTAAGCAAAGCCCAGTGGCCGACTTTGTGGGCTTCCCATCAGTCCTGAGACAAAGTCAGGGTCAGAGCCAACTTCCATAGAGGACCAGATCCTGAAGCAGGACAGGGTTTTATTCTTTGAGGCCCCTCACGGCAGACTCCGAGTGGGGCACAGAGGAAGAGGTCAATATTTATTTGCTGGATGAATCAATGGTTGGTTCATGTTTACCACCCACAGGTGGTACCAAGCCATGGGCTGATAATGCCGCTTTGTTTGGGCGATGCTCCTGGGTTCCTCTTTTCCGGGAGCTCCATGAGCTTCTTGTGAATTCATGAAGGAGGTGTTTTAATGCCCTGGGTGAAGATAGAGGTGAATGGGGGTCAAGTCAAAGAAAAGGCAGGAGGGAGAGGGTGGCCAGGTGATATTCCCGAAGCCGTGCCTGGATCTAGGGGAAAGGACGTATTGACCAAACAGAATCTATTTCCTGCTCTAAATGATTACAGTTTTCATCCAGTAGTTACCAGTTTGAATATACAACTCATTTCAAAATCCAAATGCATTTTTGAACAAGCTGAGTTTTAATTTCTTAATATTGCCCGCGTAACTTGAACGAACGGTTCCTTGGTTTTCATTATCTGTTCGCAAGCGTGTGCGTGTGGAGAGGTTTCATGCCGAGGCCCTTAGCGCTGGGGCTGCCCTGGTTCACTCTGTGCTGGCAGTGAAAGGCGGTGTATTCAAGGTGGGTTGCATGTCTTGATCTCTTGCCTCCCATGACGTGTGTGGTCCCTTCACTCGTAAAGGTAGCCCCGGAAGAAGACGAAAGGAAAAAGAGGCGGCGGGAAAGAAATAAGATTGCAGCTGCCAAGTGCCGCAACAAGAAGAAGGAGAAGACAGAGTGCCTGCAGAAGGTGAGTCCTCCCCACCTCGCCCCCTCCTCTTGCTCATGCCTGCCCCCCACCAGCCTCATGCTGCTGTCACAAAGGGAGTCAAAAAGCCCCCTACCCAGGAGTGTTTTCTCGAGAAGGACGTGTAGCCGTAGCAGAAAGGTCACTTGATAGATGAGGAGGTAACAAACTATCAGCACAACGAAGGTGACGCTGGATGTATGAGAAGCAGGTGTGTGCACTGGAAGCCGCAGGCTGTCTGGTGCCCAGGTTCCCAGCAGCCCTGGCCCGTCCATACACGTCCAGCAGCTTCCAGGCTGCAGGATACATCAGCCCAGTTAAAGAAGCTTCATTCACCCGTTTTAACGAGAAAAGGAAGCTGCCAGCTCTCAACTGGCTCAGAATGAAAAGCCTTTAATTAATCTCTTCAAACAAGTTATTTCCTTAATCCGAAAGCAGTGGTTATACTTTTTTTTTTTTTTTTTTTTGAGTTCTTGTGTGTTCTTAACTCTGCTGCCCTTCTTGGCTCATCCAATAGTCTGAGCTCCTGGCTGTGTTCAGTCGGCTCCCCTTCCTGAAGGGAAAAGCACGGGAGGGAATGGCATCTCAGGGCAGGAGGGTGGGCCACGGCCCTGTCCTTCCAGGCTGTGTCCTGTCCCCCGAGTGTGGACAGGCCAGGGCAGAGTCTTCGCCCAGGTTCCACAGGCCCCCAAGGAGTCTGTTGATTGCTTCGAGGAGGCGATGAAAATCGAGACACTGTATGTGTTGCCATGTACATTTTTCTCAATGAAACCAGTGACTCTCAAAAGCCTAAGCACCGTGGGTCTGCATTTCTTTCCAGCCCTCAAGGCCCATGTGGGTCCAGGAGAGCTACACATGGGCTGTTGGACTCATACAAAGGAGATCTCTGAGCCATTGGCTCTACTGCAGTGTCATTACCACGGGAGCCACAGCCCTCCCTCAACCTTGAGCGGAAACTCAAGGGCATCTCTGAAGAAGCCTCCAAGTTCAAAGGCTTCTCCGGGGGCTGGAGTCTCCCAGACCTAATGCTGCTGTCCCAGCTTTGTGGGGACGCTGTACCAGGGAGCCCACGGCACTCCCTCTGCAGACCATTCCCACTTCGATGAACCCCGATGACTGTGACCACCGCCACCCCAAGCCACCCTCCTCTTCACTGGAACCTTGGCCGCACTCCTAATAATTCTCTTGCTTGCCCCCCAGGAGTCGGAGAAGCTGGAGAGCGTGAATGCCGAACTGAAGGCCCAGATCGAGGAGCTCAAGAATGAGAAGCAGCATTTGATATACATGCTCAACCTTCATCGGCCCACGTGTATTGTCCGGGCTCAGAATGGGCGGACTCCAGAAGATGAGAGAAACCTTTTTATCCAACAGATTAAAGAAGGAACATTGCAAAGCTAAGCAGTTGTGGTATGGGGGCAATTGGGGAGTCCTCATTGAAACCTTCTACATCCCAAACCCTGAAGCCATTGGAGATCTGACTTCCTGTGCACCTCTCGCATCCCAGCAGTGAAGCACCATCGAGGCAGAAGAGCCCTTGGTGACTCAGCTGGGCCTTTCCTCTCTGCACCAGAGTGGACTTTGGACCGGGGCAAGGGCATCTTTTGTCTTAACTCCAGGATTTAGGCCTTAACCATCCTGGCTATTCTTGGATGCTGCAGATGGCCCCTGGTTAGGGTCCTGCTCATCTTTTGCCTGGATTCTACAAAAACAAACAAACAAACAAATAAAGCCAGGACTCTCACCATAGGACTCATGCTGAAGAAGTGTCTGCACATTGGGTGGGTGGAGTGGGGCCACCTCCCGAGCTGCCACTGCCACTGCCACCATCACATATAGGGACACAGAGTGAGAACGGCATTTAGCGAAGTTGTACAATGGCCAGGGTTGTGCTTTCTAGCAAACATGCTGTTATGTACAGGAATTACTGTGTGCAAGGCATTTGTTTCAAAGCTAGGCATTGTGTTCTTCTGATGTTTGTTTTGCACAACACTGGTGTGATTTTCCTCAGATCTGGTTTCTGAGGGTTTGGTGGGGGAGGCGGCTACCACCATATGCAGTGTCTTACAAAATGCTGAGGTGGCCGCAAGAGCTCATCAGCCCCGGGAGAACAGAATTCTGCTGGCGAGCAGCGTAGTTTTGTGCCAACAGAGAAAGCTGCCTTTCCCTCGGCGCCCAGGCATTAACGCAGAATTTGTGGGCATGACTGTAGGCCCTCTGTTGCAAACTCAGTTACAATGTCACAGGAAGAAAGCAGAAAGAAAGTCCAACTTCCAAAGGGTTAGGACTCTCCCCTCGGTGACTTAGGTCAGGAGTTCTTTCTAGGCCAGAAGAGCCAAAGAATATTCCATTTTCCTTTTCTTGCAGTTGAAAACCACATCCAGTGGAGACAAGTTTGAAGCCAGGTGATGCCTGGGTTTTAGCATTATTGGGTGTTAGTGGCATTGTTTGTCATGCAGATGTTGGCAGAAATCTGGCCCAGAGCATTTATAACTGTGAGAGGTCATTCACACTGGCCACAGGACTCTGGCTACTGTCTGTTTAAATTCTGATGTTTCTGTGAAATCCTCAGAGTGTTCAATCCTACTCGGTAGTATCATTACAATTTTTATGTAAGAGGAAATATTACTTATTTATCCTAGTATTCCTAACCTGTCGATATAATAAATATTGGAACCAAGACATGGTAAACTTAAGTGTTGTGCTGGTTTCTGTTCTTTTAAATGGGTTGGTTGTTGAGATTTACTCATTCCCCACACCCTCCCTCTCCATTGAGGGCGAGGGGCATTGAGCCTAAAAATTCTCCAAGTGTCATCCTTTGCTTTTTGGCGTGCCACTTAGGTGGGACAGTTGACTTTCAATCCTGTTCCTCGGTCTATAGCATCTGATACTCAATTTCTCATTAGCAAACCCTAGAACACAGCGCCAACCGGGTATATCCTTTAGACCAACTGTTTGCTGTTTAGAGTTTGGATATACAACCTGAATTGCTAAATACCTCCGCTAGTTCCTCTGAATGTACGGATGCCTAAAACGTACACCTGTTTTCCAGCTTGAGCCCTGGACACTGTACATTCTGCCACAGAACACCTCTTAAAGTATCTACTTGATTACAGCTATTGTCTCAAATATGTGCCTTATTGTTGCAAATACGTATTTCGAATGTGAGGAAAGAATGGAGAGGGGAAGAGAGGGAGACAATAATTTTTGACCGGACAGGTGTGATAGTGCAAAGAAAGGTATTCCACCTAACTTTCTGGAATCTCCAGGGCATATGATTCCTTAGGTCTGGAACAGAATCGGGCTCCCTTGCTCTTGGCCTGTGCAAATTGGTATCCCTCACAGGCGAGAAATAAACACTGGCTGCTCTACTGCTAACGCCGTTCTTCAGAGAGATAGTAGCTTCATTAAATGTTGAGATTGATGCACATGAATGGGGAGCCTGCCTCTCTGAACTCATGTATGTTTCCTCTAAACTCTCACCTGTGACACAGGTGTCCTGATTTTGCTGCTTTATTTGCACATCAGGGATAGTTCCCAGTCTGCAAGGAGCCCTCTGGTTGAAGTACCATTCACCACTTCTTTTAGGAGATCATCTATTTTCTTTAAGATAGGGGGACAGGAGGGGAGGGGGGAGGGGGGGCGGGGAATTCCTCGCATTTACCCTCTGGTTGTAGATATAGGTGCCCCCGATCAGCTGTTAGGAAACTCAAGACCGGTTTTGAAGCTGCCAGGGACAACAATGGATTGGAGAGGAAGGAAGTGGGTGGTGGCTATGGCCAGAAAAATGGATCTGAAAAATACGGTTACTGGATATGGTTATATGGTTACTGGAACTGACAGCTCTTTTACCAAATGCACTAAAAAACAGTTTTGCTTTCTGCAGCCAAGATTATGTTCTGATACTTTAATAAAAGACAAAAAGATGACTATGTATTTACCATCAAGTCGTTTAGTTCCTCTTGTTTCACACTCGATGGAGAGGGAAGGTTGGGAGGGTCTGAGAATAAACTTGAAAGGGACCTCCGCCAGAGTCAGGCACCTGGGCTATGGTGCCTTTCCATGGGGCTGCCTCCTGCCATGGTGGTGACGTCACACTAGCAGGGCCTGGAGGGCCCGGCCTCCCTCCTGACCTCATCCCTGTCCCCTCGCCTTTCCCGGAGATCTGGCCTGACACCTCTTTCGGGATAAAGAGTTTTAAAGGATTCTGGTCCAGAGGGATTCTGGAATTAAAACTCACTTTCTGCCAAGAGCTAAACTGTTATTTCCCATCTTTATCCTAATTTCTCCCCATGGGCTTTGAATAAACCCTTGAAACCCAAACCCCGATCAAGCCTTTTCTCTCTTCCCATCCCATACTCTTTGGTTGTGTTCAGTTTCTCTATGGAGTGGACAGTGTTTTCATGGATCCGCCTGAGGTAAAACTTCAGAGGAGGCCAATTTTGCCCATGGATCATCCTTCTGTGTTCTCATAGTGGCTCTAACCCCAGAAGCATCTTTTTTGTCGTCTCAAAAACTGCTCTCGAGAAGAAATTCACCTGAGACTTAAAGGGCCAGTTGAGGATGAATGTTAATGAGAGCTACCATTTATTTAGACAATATGTGCAACCTTTACATGGCAGTATCTCATTTCATCCTCAGTGACTTGTCCCCATTTTACAGATGAAATGGAAAACTGAGTAGCTCGCTCTAGATCACACCATTGACCTTTCTCTAAAGGGTTCCAAGCAGGAGTGTATATTTGTGTGTGTGTGTGTGTGTGTGTGTGTGTGTGTGTGTGTGTGTGTGTGAGAGAGAGAGAGAGAGAGAGAGAGAGAGAGAGAGAATACACCCAACATAAAATCTGCCATTGTACCTATTTACAGTGTACAACTCAGTATATTCACAATACTGGGTAACTATTACCACTACCTAGTTCCAGAATTTACATCCCCCACAAAGTAAATCCTGGACCTATTAAGCAGCCACTCCCCATTCTCCCCTCGCTCCAGCCTCAGGCAACCACTAATCTAAACTCTGTCTCTATGGATTCACCTCTTCTGGATATTTCATATAAATAGATTCACACGGTATGTGGCCTTTTGTGTCTGGCTTCTTTCACTTAACATAATGTTTTCAGGATTCATCCACGTTGTAGCAGGTATCAGCATTCATTCCTTTTTATGGCTGAGTAACGTTCCACTGTATGGATAGACCACATTTTGTTTATCCTTTCACCTACTGAACAGGTGTGTGTATTTTAATGGAAAGATTGCCTTTGTTTTCAACGACTGAATCTCTAAGGTAGAATTTCAGGAAAGACTTCATCAACCTGGAGGATGAGAGTTGGGAGGTGTGTTTCTCAGAACTTTCAAGTAACAATTTAGAAATTACGGGGGGCGTCTGGGTGGCTCAGTCGGTTAAGCATCTGACACTTGATATTGGCTCAGGTCATGATCTCGCAGCTTCATGGGTTCAAGCCTCACATCAGGCACGGCTCTGGCAGTGCAGAGGCAACTTAGGATTCTCTGTCTCCCTTTCTCTCTGTCTTTCCTCCCACCCACTCCCCCACCCTGTCTCTCTCAAATAAATGGACTTTAAAAAAAAAATCTTTAGAACTGACTGACACACTCTGGGGCGTCTGGGTGGCTCAGCTGGTTAAGCGTCCAGCTCTTAGTTTCAACTCAGGTCATGATCTCACAGTTTCGTGGGTTCGGGCCCCACGTCGGGCTCTGTGCTGGCAGTGTGGAGCTTGCTTGGGATTCTCTCTCTCCCTCTCCTTTTGCCCCTCCCCCACTCACACTGTGTCTGTCTCTCTCAAAATAAATAAATAAACTTTAAAAAAAAAGAAATTACACATTCTGCGTCTAGCTCTGTGGGGGGGGGGGGCGATAAGGCAGGAAGTATGGTGGCACACACTCTCCATAGGTGTCACTGCTTTCAAACCACTCGTGCATGGTAGGGAGGTTGCTACAGGAGGATGTTTGGCAGCCTCTTGGAATTGAAGATTACATCCCAGGCCCCCCGCCCCCTTCATTTCACTGGGGAAGAAGGGAAGAAAACTGGGGGTCTTCAGAGAGAATAACTAGGTGTCCATACACAGGCTGTTTATGAAAACATAATGGAGGGAAGGAACAAAGATGGCCGCCTGGATAATTTAGTCCCCACTTCAGCCCAGCCACCGCCTGTAGTAGTCGTCTTGGGTTCTGCCCATGACATCTATATACACACCTATGGAGTTACACAACTTCCAACAGTGCATCAAACGGTTCTTCTTGAAGGTAGTTAAATCAGACTGGTTTGAAAAGCGTGTGGCTGGAGCAAGGTTTCTTCGTGAAGGCAAAGTACTGGAGTGGTTCAGAACAAAGGCTTTGGGATCAGCTAGACCCGCATTCAAATACTGCCTCTACTACCATTACTTCTGTGAAGTTAGGCGAATGATGCCTCAGTGTCTTCACCTGTAAAACGGGACGGTAACGACAGTACCAAACTCAATGGGCTCTTAACGGTCGTATGTGAAGAACATAGCAGGGCACCTCGGGGATGAGTTTTTAATGTTATTATTGATGGTTGATATCTTCCATGTGTACTGAGATTTTATGAAAAAGCAAGCGAAGGACCAAGACTGCCAGTTCAAGGTTATTGGATAAAATGAAACCATGAGCTCAGATGTCTCCAAGTGTATCCCATCACCTTCTATTCCTATGGATTTTGTCCAGTTGCTGAATCTTTTGCATCCGGGGGAGGATTAAAAAAAAAAAAAAAAAAGATCCCCACACAAAATGTTCCCATTTGAAGACATTTTTATTTTGATGCCCACCTGAGTCCCTGGCAGGATGGGCCTGTCCTCGGTGGGGGCAGTGGGGCTGTTTGGGGAGGAGGATGGTGGCCCTGCCCTGAGGGGGCTGCCTGGGGGATGAGAACAAAGGGGTATGTGACAGTGACAGGTCACAAAGGGCAGCAGAGGATAAATATGGCTGCGCAGGGGTTAGTTAGGCTGAGTTAGTTCTGTCACCAGGTCTGCAGTTCCCAGCCTCTCAGGGAGATAAAACTTCAGGGGTGGAGGTGAGGTGGAGGAATCCACCATACATCTCCGCACCCTTGCAGAATTTCAGTCTGGGGTCCAGGCACCCTACAGCACCCCCTCTGTAATCCTCTGAGCTCCCACCCTCACTCGTGTCTCTGGGAGGCTCTGAGGCAAAGGGGGGTGGCCCCCGTGGGGTGCGGTGGGGTGGGGTTGAGACACTGGCCATAGAGCCACCTGTGTGACACAGGAGCTCGGCTATATACCCTCTGCCAGCCAGGCCAAGGGAGAGAAGATCCAGGGACCCGCCTTGCGCGCACTGCCTCTTGTGATAGGAGAGAGTCATGAACCCCGAGTCTCTGCTCCCCTATCACACAGCCCACAGCCGCTCCGCAGTGGGCATGTTCAACACGGCCATGGGGAAACTACAGCGACACCTGCACAAGGGGGAGTACGACATCTTCAAGTACGCGCCTATATTTGAGAGCGACTTTATCCAGATCACCAAAAGGGGAGAAGTAATCGATGTGCACAACCGGGTCAGAATGGTGACCGTGGGCATCGCGTCCACCAGCCCCATCCTCCCGCTACCGGACGTCATGCTGCTGGCCCGACCGGCCACCGGCTGTGAAGAGCATGGCGGGCGTGGCCAGGCCACCAAGGGAAAAGGCCGCAAGGCTACCAAGACCTTAGAGCTCACCAGGCTCCTTCCCTTGAAGTTCGTGAGGATCTCCATTCACAACCGCGAGAAACAACAGCTGCGCCTCAAGTTCGCCACCGGCCGCTCGTGCTACCTGCAGCTGTGCCCCGCTCTGGACGCACGGGAAGACCTCTTCACCTACTGGGAAAAGCTCGTGTACCTCCTGCGACCACCAGTGGACAGCAACAGCAGTACGTACGCCCTCCCAGCGGAGGACATGCTTTGCATGCCTGTGTTTGAGGAAGAGAAGAGGAGCCCAGCAGGGGCGGATTTCCAAGGAAAGGGCTATCAGGACCAGGTCAGCATCAGGAGCCTCCACGTGGTCTCCGAGGTGGCCGGGGCCACCTCTGCAGCTTTTGCAGGTGGGGAGGGGACCCGTCAGGCCTCCCACAAACCCGATGCAGCCGCCGCCACCCCAAAACCTGCAGAGCTCCACAGGGAGTCGGCGGCAGAGCCACACGTAGAGCTGGCGGCGGCCGTGGCAGCGCGGGAGGCGGCGGGGGCGGCAGCGGTGGTGACAGGAGGGACGGCCGCGGGGTTCGCAGCAGGGATCGCAGCGGACACCGCGGCAGGCGCTTTGAGCGTGGCCTTGACCAAGTCAGCCGCCCCGGATCGGCTAGGCGCGGCCGTAGCAGGTGCAGCCACCGCGGGGCCGGGAGGAAGCAGGACCAACCTAGCCATTGCGGGCACCGCCAACCTCTCCCCGGAGAGCAGGAACGTGGCCTTGGCAGGTGCCGCGAAGATCCCCGGGTTTACTTCCGGCTCGTCGACCAGCCTCTCCCAGCGGGCCGGCAGGACCCCGACCTTCGCAGGGACAGAGGGCGCCCGCAAGACTGTGGCGGGAAACGTGGAGAGAGCGCTCCTCTCCGACGCGCAGAGCGGAGGCGCGGAGGGTGAGCAGGCGGGAAGGCAGCCGCGCAAGGGCTGGAGGGAGCGCAGGGACAAGGAGCGAACCTTTCGGGGCTCCCGTCGCCGCAGGGCAGCCGACACGCGCCACAAGGCCGGGGGGGACAAGACCAACCGGAAACCCTCCGGGCGGTCCTTAGCCGGCCACAGAGCCGCGAGGGAGGACAAGGACAAGGCCCGCGGCAGCCCGGGGGGCGGGAGGCGAGCCCCCCACAAAGGTATCGGCCACGCGCCCATCCCCAAGGAGCCCAGGGCCTCCCACAAATCGGGGCGGAGCTTATCCACCGCCAGCTCGGGGTTAGCCACCAAGAGGCTGGGCAGGATCGGGTTGTTCCTGAGGAACGTCAAAGCCAACCTTACTACCAGGACCACGGGCTCCCTACGCGGCAGAGACGTGGGCGTGCTGCCTAAGGCGGTGCACAGGAGCGGGCTGGAGGCCATCGAGGCCTCGGAGAACTGCCAGGGCCTGGAGAGCGCGGGGAGAGGGACATCTGACATTATGGAGACAGTGACCTTCGAAGCCCCTTAGTAGGGCTTTCCTCACAGCAGTTTAAATAAAGAACCATATAATCTGAGAATGGCATGCTGCATTCTGTCTGAATTTCTAGGTCCTGCAGCCCAGTAGTGACCTCACACTACTGTGAGGTCAGGAGGGGTCCGGTCTGAGACCCTGGGGTGGGGTCAAGGGCAGCCCCCACCTCACACTGCTGCTCAGAGCCAAAGGAGTGCTTCATCTTGCCTCAAGGCCCATCTGGCTTGTTCCTGAGGGCCACGGCTGAAAGTCAAACTATGGCCTGGAAAGCTCTTCCTTTTCTTCCATCCTTTCTCTATAAACAGCCCTTCCCCCTTGCAGGTCCATAGACCCAGCAAGAACAGGACTCCCATACCCTCAGGCCAGTCAGTGGAGGGTACCAGGGTAGAGCTGCAAACAGTCTCCAGGGTCTATTCCAATTCCAAGGGAGAAATTGGTTCTAAGACGGTGAGAATGTTAGCAAGACACTGTGCCCACAGCCCAAATTCCCATCAACACAATTGAGAGTACAGTAGGATATGTATAGAGATAGACATACAGCAGTGAAAATGAAGGGCAGCTACACCCTGGCTCCACGCATTGGCAGAGGGAAAAACCTATTCTGTGACTATAGCCTACACCACTTACAGAACAGTTCAAAACCATGTTTGAAACCGTAGATACAAAATTCATGGGGGAAGCCAAGACGGGATCACGAGGTGAACACAGGGCTTTCAGTGGTGTTGATCGATCTCCTAAGCAAGGCGGTGGGGTGGGCACATGGGCACACAGCTGTATTTTTCACATTACTCTCTCTGCAATCAGAATGGTCCTAGGGTCACCATGGCAACAGTGATGAAGTTCTTGCCTTGGATGTCCCTAACCAATGCCTTATCCCTTATGTGTTCACTCTTAGGTACTGCTATGACCATATTACAAGATCCAGTTTAAGGAGACAATTTAATCCTCGTCTGGTTATTAAAAAAGGAATAATATCTCTATTTTACAGATAGAAGCACTGAGGCTCAGAAAACTTGGAACTTTTGTAGAACAGTGATCCATCGGCCCACCCCAGACCCCACTTCTGTATGCAAAGCATTCTCGACGCTATGTTCCAAAACACTCTGCAACAAATGGACTGGATTAAGGGGAGGGAGGGATGAGAGCTGGGGAGACTCCTGACTGTGACCCGGTTTGGGGATATCCGTGAGCCCACAGTCCTCAGCTGGTCTTATCTCCAGAGTGTCCAGACCACCTTCGAGCTGTGTCCCCAGCCTCTGCATGACCTCCTGCCTGGGATTCCGGGGACCAGTCCCTGCTGGGGCTGCCTCTCCTTACGACCCATTCCTCTGGCAGCCACTAATTAAATGTTGGTATGGAGAAACCATCCTGAGCTCGGTTTTCAAAAGTTTAAAAGGGTTTCTCCTTGCCAAATCTCTCCTTCTGGAGTTCAGAACACAAATCCTTAAACCTCACGTGAGGGAGGTTATTTGTTAGGTCCAAGCAACACAGATGCTCTGACTTTTGCAGCCCTCCTTGGGGGGGAGGGGAGGGGTCTCTTCTGTTGGTTAAGGGAATGGTGGCCACGGGGCGGGGCCTGGGGCACGGGTGAGGAAGGAAGACAGCCAGAGACCTACACACACCCACCGTTTCCTCCAGCGAAACAAGGTTCACAACCCCAGGCTGGAGAATTATTGGAGTGAGTCAAGTCATTCTTAAAGAATGGAACATGCCCGGTGAGGAAAACAACCTAGAATCATTAACCCAGAGCCTCGGAGAAGACTGGGAGCTGCAGGGGGACAGAATTAATGGTTTACTCTTAACCAGCTTTCCCCTGGATTCAAGGTGGGGAAATTACAAAAAGACCACATCACATACTTTTGATCCTGTGATTCCACCCAGGCAAGTGCAGGTAAACACTGGTCTGGAAGAAGAAATTGCAATAAAGACATCTGCATAGAACTTAGTCGTTTAATGGCACGTAGGTTCTTTAATGTACGTGCCTCCTTCTGCTTCTCACGTCTCCACTTTGCAGATGGGCAAATGGGGGTTCAGAGCATTTGAAAGACTTGCTCAAGGTGGAGGTGATGGTGCAGAGAGGGGATGATGCAACTCCTTTCATGTATCACCTACTGAGTGCCAACTCCACATCCCACAGGGAGGGACAGGGACAATGGAGAAAATAGGGCAGGCTTGGGTCATCATCACAATGCTCAGTGACAGATACAATGAGAGATGCATGTTCGGGGAACAGGATCTATTCAGAGGAGGGGTTCTGGGGCATGGGAAGGAGTCTTGGGTCAGGGAAGGGTTCACAGAGGAACTGACAGTTTTAAGAATGACTAGGTCTCTGCCAGGTGGAGGAGGCATGGGGAGTAAGGGCAAAGCTGGAGGAGGTGCAGGTCACAGAAAAGGATGCGTGCAAAGTACGAAGCCTTGAAATATTACGATGTGTTGAGCAACTACAGGATTTCAGTATTGCTGGTTGGAGCACAAGGGGAGAAGAGGAACATGAGGCTGGAGAATCAGGCAGCTGGATCTTCGGGCACCTGGGGTGCTGCGTGAATGTCCAGGATTTGGGGAGCCATTGAAGGCCAGCGTCTGACGGGAGTAAGTTCTCTCTGGCTCCAGAGTGGACAGCTGATGGACAGGGGGCTGTCTGGAGACAGGGGATCCTCCAGGAAGCCATTCCATTAATCCTGCCCAGAGATGGGGAATCCTGATCCTGGGTGGCAGTGGGGGAAACAGAAGGGAGGTGGGGTCCAGAGGTGTGAAATGATGGAAGAGGACAATTTCCACCCCACATCCTGAAAGACCGGGAGATCATGGTGTAGGCTCAGCTAAAGGAGGCGGAAATGACAAAAGTGGAAGGCCCTCTGTGGAAAGCAAGGAGGAACGTGTTAAGATATAAAACAGCTTCTAGGTGGCTAAGGGGTAAAACACCAGGACAAGGCAGCCAAAGGGAACTGGAGAGGAGAGGAGACACTGCCTGAACTGTTCCTTGCCCATGGGCACAGGAGGTATTCCCACAGAACCCTCCTCACTGTGCCCAAGAGTCGCCCGGCAGAGCCCCTTGTGGCCACATCCTGGTAATGCAGACTGCTGCTTGAAAGAGAAGAGCCAGGACTGAGGCTGAGTGGCAGTCACGCCTTCCCTTTGTCACACCACAGTTAGCATAACACCAATCCCAGAGGTGTGAGCTGGGAGGGAGGGGTCTGAGTCAAGAGGATGCACCTCATCCAGGCTGCAGGGCTCCAAGCCTCTGGCAGAATGTGGAGTGACCACAAGACAGGTGCCCTGGGAGGTTGGGGGTTCTGACTCAAGGGGACAGAGTGACCATCAAGAAAAGAGGTAGGGTCTGGGGTGCCTGGGTGGCTCAGTCGGTTAAGTGTCCGACTTCGGCTCAGGTCATGATCTCGCAGTCTGTGGGTTTGAGCCCCGCGTCGGGCTATGTGCTGACAGCTCAGAGCCTGGAGCCTGCTTCAGATTCTGTGTCTCCCTCTCTCTCTGCCCCTCCCCGACTTGTACTCTGTCTCTGTCTCTTGAAAATAAATAAACGTTAAAAAATTAAAAAAAAAAAACAACGAATAGAGGTAGGGTGGAGTTATGGTCAGGGTCCCTCTGCAACCTAGAAGTCATTCGAGAAACAACTGTTGAACACCTACTGTGGGCAAGATAGGAAATCAGGGCCCATGAAGATGTTCATGTACACACACACACACACACACACACACACACACACGCCAGTACCACAAGCCAAAGTGTGGCAGTGGCCTTGGGCAGTGTATAGAAAGAGGCATCACAGAGAAGGGAAGGTCTGAGCAGAGAGATGATGGAGAAAAAAAAAGACTTGGGCATTTTGGGATCTTGGGAGATGTTTCTAGATGACAGACAAGTGCAGTGTGCCCAGGATGTAATGTGCTTAGGGGATGGGGAGGGGTGAAGTGCGGGGTGGGGGGGTGAGAGCGTGGTGGGAAATGAGGCTGGAAGGGGAGACGAGGCCAGAATGCTGGATAAACCCCTGAACCCCCTGATCTTCACTACTGCAGATGGAACCTGTAATGCAGAGGTGAGGGGGATATAGAGCTGGATTTTCCTGGAGAAGAGCACAAGACCCGAAAATGTGTTATAGAGGTGCATGTCTTCCCACACTCTCTAAGTGGGTGTCTTCTCACAGGTGTGCTGGGGTGCTGACACCCATCATCTTTGGGGCACCTGGACGACCTACCAGTTGGTTTTGGCTGCCAGTAGCCCCATCTGATACCCCGGAATGCCCTTCCAGTGTTGCCATTTTCTACATGTGCCATGGCCTGCAAAAGGCTGGGAAAGACCCTCCTCGATATGCACGTCACGTGCACACAGTGCGGTTGGCAGCAAAGAGCCACTGAGAAGCACCTTCCTTGGTGGGCTGGCCTGTTCCCCACAGTTCCAGTCGCTGCTGGCCACGTCACCCTGGTTTTCTTCTCCCACGGACATCGCCACAGGCCCAGCACCTTGCCATAATGCAATTTACACTGGTTTTGGAAAGTTTTTCATAAAAAAAAAACGCTTTATGAAGCCAAATTCATTTTTGAAAGACTTATCCTTTGCTTTGAGAGTATGTCTTTCCTCCTGTTTTTAACATTTTAGTTTGAAGTATAACATATGTACCCAAAACCCCCACATAACTAGCACCAGTGATGAATCAGAACATCAACACAGGGGCTCCTGGGTGGCTCAGTTGGTTGAGCGTCCGACTTTAGCTCAGGGCATGATCCTGTGGTTCATGGGTTCGAGCCCCACGGTGGGCTCGTTGCTGACAGCTCGGAGCCTGGAGCCTGCTTCAGATTCTGTGTGTGTGTGTGTGTGTGTGTGTGTGTGTGTGTGTGTGTGTGTGTGTGTATGTCTGCCCCTCCCCCGCTTGCTCGCGTGTGTGCTCTCTCTTTCAAAAATAAACAAACATTAAAAAAAAAATCACCACAACTCTAGAAGCCCCCCTCATGTTCTCTTTCAGTCACTACCGCCAAAGGTAAACATTATCCTGACTTCTAACACCATAGATTCATTTTGCTTTGTTTTTCAACTTTATGCCAACGGAATCACACTGTATATATTCTTTGACTCTGGTTTCTTTCCCTCAGCCTCCTATTCGTGAGATTTGCCCAGGATTTTTTTTCTGGCAACAATTCATTCATTCTCATTGCCATACAGTATTTCATTGCAAAAATATTCTCCCATTTATTTATTCATTCAGCTGCTGGAGGGTGTTTGGGTTGTTTCCAATTTTTGACTATTAGGAATCGTGCTGCTATGAACATTTATATGCAGACCTTTGGGTAAAAATATACATAAAATTCTGTCAGGCATATACTTCGAAATGGAATTGAATATATGCATATGTTCAGTTTTAGATGATATCCCAAAGTGACTGTGCCATTACACACGCCTGCCAGGAACGCGTGAGCCTTCTGGTTGTCACATCCTTGCCAACATTTGATGTTGCTCATCTCTTTCCTTTGAAAACCATTCTGGTGGGGTAAAGTGCCTTTTCTCCCTTTCTCACAAAAAATGCACTTTTTAAAAATAAGTTTATTTATTTATTTTTGAGAGAGAGAGCACGTGCGTGCGCACACGCGGGGGAGAGGGGCAGAGAGAGAGGGAGAGAGAGGGAATCCCACTAACAGTGCAGAGCCTGAAGCAGGGCTCAAACTCATGAACCATGAGGTCATGGCCTGAGTTGAAACCAAGAGTCGGATGGTTAACTGACTGAGCCACCCTGGCGCCCCTAAAAACATACTTTTCAAAAACATATATGGCGACCATGGAAAATGGTAATTGTGTTATAATATCCTGAATAGGGAAAGTTAGAGGTTGGCTTTCAAGTTAGTTTTGAAATCTCATACATCTCTGAGATCTTAAGTGTTGTTCATACATTTTCAAGGGTTTCTCATTTCAAGGAAGCTTATGTTTTTATACGCCTCTCCTACCATCCCGTTCCAGCGACCTTTTGCTTTATAACAAACTACCCCCAAAAACTTTGTGACCCCCAAAAATGGTATCTCATACATTCTTCTACACCAGGAATTTGGACAAGGCTTACCTGGGAGCACTGGCTTCTGCTGCTCATGGTATCGAGTGAGGTGGTTCAGTAGTCTGGTCCGGAGAGTCAAGGAGAGCTCCATCCCTGTGTCTGGTGCCTTGAAGAAAATGGCCATAAGGTGGGATTATCAAGAGGCATGCTTCCATGGGGCCTTCTGGCATGATGGTCACAGGTAGTCAGACTGGCTTCCCTCAGAGCAAATATCCCAAGATCACCAAGGGGAAGCTGCTTCTGGCTGAGCCTCAGAAGTCACCCGGCATAACTGCTACTGCATTCTGCTGGTTACAAGCAAGTCATAAGAGCAACCCAGATTTAAAGGGAGAGCAATTACAGTCCACCTCTTCAGAGGGAAATGGCAAGATCACATTGTGAAAGGGCATGGGGGGTGGCAATATTGCTGTGGCCTTCTTTGGAAAATACAATTTGCCACCCCCCCCCCCCCCATGCTAACAAAGCCCCCTGGCCAGGATGTACCTAAGGAGCCCTGAGGTCATTGCAGCCACCTCCATCTTTCATACTTTCCCTCTCCTTAACTCCCTCTCTTATGTTCTTACCTCTTTTCACTTTACTTTCTTACTCCCTTCTTTTCTTCCCCCTTTCAATGAACCAAACTCACAAGGAATCCCACTGGGCATTTCTTAGTCCTCTTCTCCCCATCCCTCCCTACATATCCCCAAGCTCTTTGACCCTCTGGTGATAGAATACTGGGACACCTGGAACCATACATCGCATGTCAGGCCCGGAAAGGTCTTGACTAACCCCAGATGTAGTTTACATATGAGGAAGTTGAGGCCTAGAGAGGACAGGGGCTTTCCCAAGGTCCTACTTCAAGTAAGTGGCAGAGTTCTGGTGAGCACAGCCCAAAACCTAGCCCACACTGGGTCCCAAAGAATACCAATGACTTTTCCTTCCATTTCTGACTTCCTGGAACTAGAACCATTTGTTTCTGTTTCACATTCATTGCCTCAACATTACAATCTCTTTTTGGCTTCTTGGTCAAGGACAGAAACCAGTCTGGCAGGCCTCTGTTCCCAGAGAGGCCTGTCCCAGTCCTGGCCCGGGTCCGGGCCTTCAGAGATGGGTGGGGGTCTTGTGGATAGAGCAAAGCGGGATTAGCTCAACCGGTCCCCCTCCAACCAACTGACTGCACCCAGACACAATTACTCCTTTCTGTTGCTGAAATCCAAGAATCCTCTAAACTTGAGTATCAACTAGCAACTGGTTTTGGACTTTTGTGCATATACAACAGGGATGGTGAATTTAACTTAAGCTGATGATGACAGAAGTCAGGCTAAGGATAAATCTGGAGTGACATAGGGCCAGGAGTCACAACTCTATGTCCAGGCTGAGAGACAGAGACTCTGTTACGTTACAACCTGTTTCGTCTGATAACTCCACTCGGGAGGAGGCGAGGGCCCAGAGGGTGAATCCCAGGCTGGGCCACCAGACATCGCACAGCATCAGGGGCTGAACTTGAAGGGAAAAGCAAGGGCTGGAGAAAATGGGGGTGGGGGGTGGCACATTGGGATCTCAGTAGTAAGGACGTGGAGAACAGCCTGCTAAGAAGCCTCTCGGAACTTTTTGTGATCTACCAGCTCAGTGCTTTAGGCCACAAGATAGCAGCTGTGTAAATCGGTGATAAGCTGAGACTGAGACTGAGGCATGCTGTCAGGGAAGTCACCTTGGGCCAAGAGGGAGTCCTGGAGGTGTCTGTGTGTGAGAGACAGAGGGGAGAAATGGCATATGTTGAGGACTCTGTTGACAGGAAAGGATCCACCGGTCACTCCTGCATCCAGGCGCAGTGTGGCCTTCTATCCTTCCCTACGCCCCTTCCTTCCCTCCCTTCCAGCAGCCTTCTGCAGCTCTGACTGACAGGAGGCCCAGGACAGGGAGAGATATCACTAATGACGCTTAGTCCTTCCTTGCCCACAGAGGCCATGCCCAAAGACCCTCCCCAGAATCCCTTTGCTGGGAGTGGTCCAGATAAGTCGTGCAGGGTTCCCTGCCTTTCTTCCTGGTAGGGTCCCTCCTTCCAGCTCTTGTGCCTGCCAAACGAAAGAGCAATTTCTTTTCCCTTCATACTCCCCTCCTGGAAAGAGAGGAAAAAAAGGAAACCACATCACTACCCGTGTCATTTCCCAGCCTGTGGTTGGCCAGAGCCCGCGCCTGGCCCTCGTCCACACGGCCTGCTGCTGTGGCTGTATCCACTTGAGCTGAAAGTGTATGAGCAGCTGCCACACTGGGCACGAAGCCAAGAAACGGGGAGCCCACCCCGTGTCTCCTTCCAAGTTCTGCAGTCTGTTCCTTGCATCTTATGGGGCTGCCACGTATAATGACAGTAGTATCTATTGAGTGCTTCCTCTCTGGCAGCCGCTGTTCTAAAAACTCTACAGGGGCTGTTATGTTTAGTTCTTTTCCCACAGCTCTATGAAGTCGGCATTATTATTCCCATTTTACAGATGAAGGAATTGAGGCACAGACAAGTTCAAATAACTTACCCAAGGCCTCCGGTGGTGGAGCCAGGATTAAATCCCAAGACGTCTCACACTGGGGCTCACCCCCCAGGCCCCAGGGTGGGCTGACTCTGTGAAGTACGTGGCCTTAGAAGGTATCTGCCCCTGCACCCTGGTGAATGGCCAGCCTTTAGCCAGCAGGCAGTCAACAAACTCCATGGCTTAGAATACTGGGCTCCATATCAGGCACCACCCTCTCCCCCTGGCCCTGGGGGCCCCTCCATCTCCCTCCACTCCTTGCCTCTCACTCAGGCCCAGGGTGTCTTGGCCACTGGAGGAATGAGGTGCATATGTGGGCAGAGTGGCTTGTTCCTTCTAGTTCCACACTGCCGACATCTGTCTTACCTGGGACCGCTAAAAAATCTGTCATAGGCACTTTCAGGCTGTGACACCTCAGACCATCCCTGGACAGACCCAAGGGATGACTTTCCAGGCCCAGCAAGAAACCCTTGTCTAAGAGAAAGGAAAGGAATGGGCTCCAGAAAATCTGCCCCGCCACTCCCCCACTAACTGTGACCACTAACTTCCTAGATAACAGATGATCACTCTCCAATCTAACTAGCCACACAGAGCTTCCCCACCCATTCCTGCTCCCTCTCCCCTCTTTCCTTTTCCTACCCCAAGGCTCCCCTCCCTGGTCTGTCTCCATGTCCAGTGAGGCTCTCTGTCATCCCTCCTTCCATCCCGCCTCTGACTTCACTGCTTCCTTCTGATTTTTACTCGGATCTGAGGATCCCTCCTCACCCACTCCTGTCCCACCAAAACTAACCCCCAAAGCTTGCTTCATGACTCAAATCCCCTCTGCTAGGCTCTACCACATTGAGGGTGAAGGTTCAGGGTCTGGAAAACAGAGGCCCCCTGAGAGTTCTCAGTGGACCCAGAGTGAGGATCTACAGGTCAAGTGGATGACAAAACCTCTTGCCTACAAGTCAGGGCCACCACTCTTGCTCTCTCTGAGGCCGAGGCTGCCTCTCTCTGCCACCTCTGTGGGGCACAAAAGCTGGAGCCCATTTGCATTAATTCTCTGAGTTGCTTTGACTCAGAGTCCGGGACTCAGAAGCATGCTAATTTTATGCAAACGAATGCAAATGAATATAGAAAACTAGGCGACCCTGAATTTACTGGAAATCAGAGGCTCCGCTGACGGGAAGACTTACAGAAATTTTGGAATCTACTTCCCAAGAGAAATGTAAAAATAGTGTGGCCTCCAGTTAGGGGTTGGGGAGGGACATAGCTGGAAGGCATTCAGAGAAAGGAACACAGTCTGGGTTTCCTAGTCGTTTCTAAGTGACCCAGCAAAAGTCAGAGGAAGGAAAAGCATCTGGCCACCAAACCTTCCCCCTTTCTCCTCTCTTGGAGCTGAGCTTGGCGTTCAGCTCCTCGCCCTGCCGCAACCACCCTACAGTGTACGTCTTGGAGAGCAGAGAACACAGGACATTAAGGCATCTTTGGAAACAGGCATTTTGTTTATATCCCGCTTCCCATGACAACCTCCCACTATTATCTTCTCCCCTTACATCTCCTACATTGACCTTCTTCTGCTTGTTCCTCGTTGGATCTGACTGGTGAACTGAACAGAATGTTCTGGAACCTGACCTGGAGGGTTAGGGAGTCTGGATATTCATATAAAGAAGACCTCAGAGGATATCTCTTGGATAGGTCAACCCAGGCACAAAGGCTTAGGCACCTCATTTCCAGGAGGAGAGAGAAAAGGACCACTCTGAGAAAGAACAGGGGAGAGGAAGTGGCCCCAGAAGCAACAGTCCATTCTTCTGACCCTAAACTGAGATGTTCTGAATAACTTCAAAAGGCAGACACTGCCCTTTTCTTAAAGATTTCAAAAGAAGGAAAGAATTTTCCAAAATACTTCCAACAGTCTACTCATTCTCATCAGAATGTTTTTACCTATATTAACATAAATGTCTGATGCTACTATGGAAGTACCTTTTTTTCTGGTTATTTTCCTCCAAATAAATAGCTCCTAGATATTAAGGTAATACTCCAGCAAACCCTTAACACACACCATGAAAAGACCTGAAGACAACTTCCCCAAGATTTAGTGACCATTCACCAATTCCTGGCGAGGAAATCATTCAGACTAAGCCCTTCACCCCCAGGTGAAAAGGAGCAGTGAGTATTCATCCATGTTCTCCTAACTAGGTAGAAAGCTTACTGAGGCCCAACTGCCAACCAGTTAGTGTTTGGGGTTACCCAGAGGAAGAAAAAAGTGATTTGTACACTTAAAAGAGAAGGGCATGCTTGTATATCAAGCATGCTATGTATATCATATCCTTCAAGTCTTATAACAGCCCCACTAGATACAGAACATTCCCATTGTACAGGTGAGGAGATTAAGGCTAAGAGAATTGAAGTCATTTACCCAAGATCACACACCTGTGGCAGAATAATATCCATATTCTCCTTTTCTTTCTAAGCACATGTTCACCTACATTTCCCAGCCCTCTTGTTGTTAAAGACTGGCCAAGTGACTGAGTTCTGGCCAATGAAATGGGGACAGAGATGATTTTTTGCCACTTCCAGGCCTGGCCCATAAAAATCTGGCAGATGGTCCTTCATCCCCTTTCCTGTCACTATCTGCATGGCCCAGGCACCACAAAGCCACATGATTAAGATGGGAGGAGCTTGGTCCCTGAATGACTCAGTGGAGCAGAGCACCCTTCACCCTGCCCTCTGCCACCTGCACTGGACTCCGACTTGGATGAGTAAATCTTCACTGTTTGAAGCTACTGAGATTTTAGCCTATCTGGACTAACTACCTGGTGAAGGCAAGATCTGAAACCAAGTCCACCAAACTCCAAAGACCATTCTTTCTCGTTAAGCCTTCTTGCTACACAATACAGCAGAAATATAAAGGTTGAACTATAAAATATTATCTAATCTCACAGTTCACTTCTTCCCCATCCATGCTTCTCCTACAACCAAAATCTAGAATCCTAAAGATTTTAGAAGAAATTTAAAGATTTAGAACAAAATCAAGGGAGCAATCAACAAATATTGATTGACTGCATACTACCTGCTGAGCAAGGAGAAACCCTTTTATCGTTCATGCCAAGAAGGGTCCTCCCCACCTTCACCTGAGGCTCCATTCCATGGGTGTGGGGGCTATGAATTTGGAGGACATTGAGTACAGCCATGGCCATCATCAAAGCATGCAAAAGCCATCATGATTTGCCACTCACCACTGCATCCCATCATCCCTATGCCAAGTCAAAGAGAGTTGAGTCAACATCATACAAGCACAACACTCTGATCACGGCAAGAAGAAACATATGTAATCAGTCAACCTTTCCTCCACAGGCAGTTAGTCTATTAAATATAAGTTAAGACTGACCAGTAGTTTGGGCATGATAGAATCGGCACAATCTGATTCTTAAAAGAGAAGGAGACAAAGGATTATTGACGAGAAGGATTATTGGCAATGAAGGAGTAAAAGGTTTTTAAATTTTCTATTGAGATAGGAAATCCTGCAAGTATAATTTGTGGGGGCTAGAAGACCTCCCCTGCTACCCACATCTGACATTTCCCTCTCTACATTCTCTACATTCAAGGATTTGTCCTCAGTCTTAACACACTCTGTCTCTCTCCCTTAAAATGATGATCTCTCTAGAGAGAGATCTTATTAGTCTTATTAGTCAACTATATCTCCTTGTAATGCAGGACTTGGTGGGAACCAATATTTATTGAGCCCTTAATATATGCCCATTATAGTTCCAGGATCTTAAAAATCATGAGTACCTCCTATATAACATGGGCATGGTGCCTGCAGCAGTGAACCAGGGAATAGCAGGTGCCTGCAGCAGTGAACCAGGGAATAGCAGGTACCTGCCTATGACCAGTCATTCCTGGCACAGCTGTGCTAGCCACCAGCATTCACATGGCCCAACACTCCTGGGACACCTGGAGTACATGACAACCTGTGTCCCACCAACAAGCACTGACAGACCTCAGAATCCTGCTGCCTGCTCAGCCCACCAGGGCTTCATCCACCCAGGATTGCCCCAACTCACTTAGGGCCCCAGCATCAGGCCTCCACTAGCTGCTTGAGAGGCTTGAAGTCATGACCTCTACCCTGTGCTCTCCCAGATGGGATAGGGTGGAGATGGAGGGTAGGGTGGCAGGCAGGTATGGTCCTTTTCTTTTTATCAACATGATTCTTATTGTTGATTCTCCCCTGGCTTAATGAGTTGTTTGGGGAGAATCTGATTTTATATTTGGGAAGAAGAAGAACAACGATTTTCAATCTGAAAAAATTTAAAATACGTTACTTTACTCAAGTTTCGTATTTTACAGATGGGTAAATTGAGACTCAGAGAAGCTTTGTAATGGTCCCCGGCCACAGTGGCAGAAGTTAAGTTTGAGCTCAACTTTGTCTTTGATTCCGAAGTCCTTGCTCATAGCACTACGCCAGTGTTTCTTAAACTGGGCTGATCTTCGGAATCACCAAGGGAATAGTTAAAAATACACATTCTTGGTCCTAAAATACAGATTCCTGAATCACTTTCCAGGGGCAGGGCTCAGCAATCTGTGTTTCCACACACCCCAGGTGCAGCTGAAGATGAGCCAAACTGGAGATACACTCCACTGTACCTTGCAGTGGGAAAGAACAGAGGGCAAGTTGAGTGGGTACACCAAGGAAATGAGGGGAGAAGAGAATGGAAGGGTCTTCTGTGCTGTTGCCCAGGGCTGGCCCTGCCCAAACACTGGTGCCTGCCACTTAGTAGTTGAGGTCCTAACATAGGACCTGGAGGACAATTAATGACATCAAGGAAAGGCCTTTCCAGTCAGCTGTTTTCCTTACATCTCTACTGTGGAAAGAGGATATCATGCCTGTGGAATTCAGCTGCAAAGAGTCATCTCCAGATCTATTTTTAAATTCTCCAGAAACGAAGAAAGAAAAGCCTGTAAAGGTTTGGAATGTGCTCATCATTTTCCTGATTCAGGAAAACTGCTTTGATTTAGTGCTCGTTTCTTGCAAGCCTGTGCTCACAGACAAATTGGCTGAGCGTGAGGTTTGTGGGCAATGGGGGAGTTTCAGCTGAAGGAGACTGAGTCACAGAGGACTCCAGATGGCAGGAGGGAGGGCTCCCCATCTCCCCCTTCTCTGAATCCTCCTTGTCTGTGCCCAGGGTTCAGAGCTTCCTCAGGCCTGGTGATCTGAGCACCTCCCCCAGAGCTCTTGATAAGAGACTTTGTGATGGTCCCTCAGGAGGCTTATATTTAATGGACCTGATAATCTGAGGGAAGAAGTTGTTTTAAAGAGGATTAAAATTGGGCTCTCTGCTCCTCTCTGTTCGACAGACAGCTGCATCTTCTGGTGCAGTGCCAGCCATGTTCCCAAGACACGATGGTGAAGGTCAGAGTAAATGGATTTGGCCATATTGGGCACCTGGTCACAAGGGCTGCTTTTAACTCTGACAAAGTGGATATTGTCACCATCAGTGACTTCTTAATAGACCTCAGTTACATGGTCTTCATGTTCCAGTACGATTCCAGCCGCTGCAATTTCAATAGCACAGTCAAGGCTGAGAACAGGAAACTTGTCATCAATAGAAAGCCCATACACTTCTTCCAAGAATGAAATCCCACCAACATCAAATGGGGTGACGCTGGTGCTGAAGATGTTGTGTAATCCACTGGGGTCTTTACCTCCACGAAGAAGGCTGGGGCTCGCTTGAAGGGTGAGGCCAAGAGGGTCATCATCTCTGCCCCTTCTGCTGATGCCCCCATGTTTGTGATGGGTGTGAACCAGAGAGGTATGACAACTCACTCAAGATTTTCAGCAACACCTCCTGCACCACCAATTGCTTGGCCCATCTGGCCAAGGTCATCCATGACAACTTTGGCATTGTGGAGGGACTCATGACCACAGTCCATGCCATCACTGCTACCCAAAAGACCACAGATGGCCCTTCTGGGAAACCGTGTGATGGCTGAGGGACTGCCCAGAACATCATCTCTGCTTCTACTGGTGCTGCCAATGCTGTAGGCAAGGTCATCCCTGAGTTGGTTGAATGGGAAGATCATGGAATGGCCTTCAGTGTCCCCAACCCCAATGTTGTGGATCTGACCTGCCACCTGGAGAAAGCTGCCAAATACAGTCACATCTAGAAGGTGGTGACACAGGCATCAGAGGACCCCCTCAAGGGCATCCTGGGGCACACCGAGGACCACGTTGTCTCCTGCAACTTTAACGGTGGCACTGACTCTTCCACCTCTGATACTGGGGCTGGCATTCCCCTCAATGACCACTTTTTCAAGCTTGTTTCTTGGTATGATAGTGAATTTGGCTCTAGCAACTGAGTGGTGGCCCTGATGGTCTACATGGCCTCTAAGGAGTAAGAGCCCCCTGGACCACCAGCCCCAGTAAAAGCAATAGATGAGAAAGGTGCTCAGCTGCTGGGGAGTCCTTGCCCCAGTTCATCCCCAAACACAATGAGAATCTCCTAACCTTTACACAGTTTCCATCCCAGACTCCCCTGAAGAAGGAGGGGGAACTGGGGAGCCGTACCTTATCATGTACCATCAATAAAGTATACTGTACCCAACAAGAACAACAGCAACAGTTGATTAAGATTGCATAGTGATTGGATTTGAATATTCGAGTTGAGAGTTTAACTGATAAGAGAATGTTTCTTTTTAGATAATTGCAATAATGACTGTTGTTGAGTTTCTTTGCCCATGTTGAATGTGCACCGAGGGGAAGGGTTGAAGTATTTGAAAAGTCTAAATTGTAGTGGATGCAGGAAAAGATGTTTGATATTCTTTACGTGATGACCTCCTTTACTAAGTGTAAGGATAAATCCTACCCTGAAGCCTCCAGCAAAGAGGTCACTTAGTACCAATTAAAATCCAGTCCATCACCTACCTCAACAGATCCTGTGGCTTTGCCCTCTCCAGATCCAGGAGCAGCCTGCCAGGGGCTCTCAGTGCTCACTGGTGTGGCATCAGGATTCAATTTCACCGCAATGCACATTGCAGGAGGTCAGCCCTGGCTGGGGGCATTGAGCACGTACATGCGTTTATGCTGTGTGTGTGTGTGTGTGTGTGTGTGTGTGTGTGTGTGTGTACACACACACACGCATGTGTGCACATGCACATCACTGGCTGGGAGCTCTCTTGCCCCAACCTTCCATCCATCCCAGACCTGGAATCTTGTGTTCAGGGATGTTGAGACTGATGCTGTGTAAGCTTGTGTTTGACTCATTTTATTTTTTTTTTATTTTTTAAGCAAGCTTCATGCCCAGCACAGAGCCCAACATGGGGCTTGAACTCACAACCCCGAGATCAAGACCTGAGCTGAGATCAAGAGCAGGACGCTTCACGGCCTGAGCCACCCAAGTGCAACTGGAGGTCATGCGGATGACCAGAAGTTGTGCCTCAATATAACAGAACCAAGACCACTTGCTTCTCTCCGTCTAGCCAATTCAACCAGATGTAATTGGTGCCCCTACGGAGCCTCTGCTCCCATCACTACCTTCTCTTGGTGGCCCGTCAGAGAAGACCCTGGCGGAGAAGCAGCTCCCGTACCTTATCATGTACCATCAATAAAGTATACTGTACCCAACAAGAACGACAGCAACAGTTGACTAACCACACGGCTCCCCAGCCCAGCTTCCTCGCCGATACTGTTCCTTTCCAATGTCTGCTGTTTGTTTTTAACCATATCTATTTCCCTGAAGGTGTGAATAGCTAACCGCACTGCAAAGTTGGCTGACAAAAACAGGTGTCAGTGTTACAATGAAATTAAACTTACCCCACGGTCAAAAAGACTTGCAAAATGATATGAAACATCTAGGTATTACTTTGCCTCCTGGTAATTAATCCTGGTGGACATAAACAAGCCCAACCCTGCCTTCCCATGTACTGCATCTCCCAAACTGCAGGCTTGATAGAGGCTTTTCCAATTCTTAGATATTAGCTGGGCTGTCTGGCTTTGCGTTGGCTGGACACCATCCCACACTTTCTTTCCTATTGAAGGAGAATCTCCCAGTGTATAAGGTCTTGGTAGGTGGCTACGCTGGAGACCAAAAAGGCCAGGTGCCCCTCTACGCACCCAGGTGTCCGTGTCATCGGCCCGATTCAGTACAACATGCCCCAAGACTTCAATGTTGAACGAGTGGCACAAAGTGCAGAGGCACTAGAATTCTTTCACAGTGATGAGGGGTCCAGAGCAGGCCGGCTAAAAAGCATTTATTGTGCTTCCTGCTTCTTTCTGCAGACTCACCCTGTACCTCTTTCCGATAAATTCCCTTTCTGGTTGTAACAACCAGATGCTGTTTCTGATTCTTGCTCCTAAAATCATTCCCCCGGTTGCGGCAGGCACTATCGGTAGCCCAGCCAACAGGTGCTCCACCCCTTTCTTGCTAATAGAACCCCAAGGTTTCATTTGCTCATATATCCACCTGTTCCAAGGGGATGGATCATGACTAGTCAATCCCATCCTCCCGTCCAGTGATTGGTCTAGACCTATGACCCAGTTCTGGCCAAAGAGACCCAAGAGGAAGCTGCTAGATGGAAGCTTCTGGGAAAGATTTCCCTGCTGGAAAGGCTGTGCCCCTCCCCCATTTCTTCCTGCTTGAGAAGGAAAGCTTGGAGCCCCTGTAGCCATCTGGCCACCATGAGGGGACATAGCAGAAGCCCCAAAGAAGGCATGGAAAGAGAAGATGGAAAGAGCCTGAGCCCTTCATGACCTCCTGGAGACACCACACCAATCCCAGAACCACCTTCCTGTATTCTGTGGATTTGCTAATGAGTCAGCCCCTGTCATTTAGTTCTTTATTCCAAGTATTGTGTTATTTGCAACTGAAACATTTACACATACTGATTCACTGAATCTCACTGTTTTCCCAAATAATTAATCACACATCGTTGGAGCTAGAAGAGACCTGGGAGATCAGCTAGCTTCGAGTCACTTTTTAATAGAAGATGCTGAAGCAGAAGTGGAGGCAGAACCAGAAGAAGAACATGGGCCTCCTTAGTCCTACCCCCATGGCGATTCCCCAACACCCTGAAGACTGAGCACCTAAGTCAGGGGCACTGGCCGACACCCACGGGGACAGATCCTGAATCCTGGCATCTGAGAGTTGTGGGCGAAGGGGCAAAAAAGAAGGGCAGATGGGCTGGGCTTGGACAGGTCTGTGGCCAGAGACACCTGAGACATCAGAGCCTGAGGAAGGGCGAGATGTGTTTCCAGCTCTTTCTGTCAGGGCTCACGCGTGCGTGCGCACACACACACACACGTACACACTTTCGCCCTGGGTTCCACTTCCCAGCCTCTTGAGCCTCTGGAATCTCCTGTTTCCTCACTGGCCTGGCAGCAGGGTTCTCTTTTTGTGGTTTTGGTTGGTCTCATACCCTGTATTTTGGTCTACTTCACAATTTTTCTTGCCACTGTGTTTGGACCAAAGTCAGCTTGAAGAGAGGCTAGAAATTAACTCTTGTACTCTGCCAATCTGCAAAAGAGTGAACCAGACCTAGTGGGGACATTGGTCATAGAAAGCCACCAGCTGGCAGAGATGCCATTGTGCTGTGATCTCTTCAGAGGCTTCAGGAAGAACACCCCCACCCCCCCGCCGTCCCGCAGCTGCCACCCCAAATCACGCTTCCTTTGCCTGGGAAAGCAGTGCTAAAGTTCCACCATTAGAGCTACAGTGTAAATGTTCCTGGGAGACGCATCAAGGTGGATGTGACCCTTTCAAGAGGGTAGACATTGAGAGGGATGAAAGTGGTATGATGGTTAATTCCATGTGTCAACCTGACGGGACTGCCCAGTGCCCAGATAGTTGGTCAGACATTGTTCTAGGTGTTTTGGGATGAGATGGACATTTAAATCGGTGGACTCTGAGTACTATTGGCTGACCTCATCCAATCGTTGAAGTCCTAAATGGAATAAAAAGACCAGCCTCTCCTGAGCGAGAGAGAATTCTCCAGCCAACTGCCTTCAGTCTTCATCTGCAGTATTGGCTCTTCCTGGTTCTACCACAGACAGTCTTTGGACAGGAGCATGTGTATAGATTATAGATCATAGATTATAGATACACCTTCTATTAAATCCATTCCTCTGGAGACCTTGACGAATATAAGTGGACCAGGTTTATTGGTGGGTCGAGGGCAGCAACGAAAGATTCCTTTTGTTATGCAGGACAGTCTCTGCGAGTCTGTCCTGCTCACAGGGCACACACAGGGGAGCAGGAGGGCAGTGGGGACAGTTGCATCCTTCCAAGGGAAAAAGTTGGGGGAGGGAGAGGGCAGGGAGGAGGGTGGGAGGTATGTCAGGCCACAGTGGAGGACCACAGCCATCAGGGTGAGGAGTGGACAGTCACCTATAGTCGTGGCCAAGGAGTCCCTAGAGGTTCTTGAGGAGGAGAGTCGCATAATCCAAACACTAAATCTGATGGCTGCGGGAGGGATTGAATGAGGGGACTCAGGTCAGGGAGTCCCAGGGAAGACCCGTGAAGGGCTGAGCCTGGGCATGGGGGCGATGGTAGACCGATCATGAGGAAGGAACAAAGTAGAATCCAAGTGGCCAAGTTCCCAAGGACACGATGGAGGGATGCTGACTCCATGGAAGGAAACTAAAAAGTGAGGCCAGCGAGCTGGTTTGTAGGGAAGAACTACCGAGTACAAGGTGCTTGCAGGCCATCCAAGTGGAAATATTGTTGCCATTATTATTGGCCAACATACACTGAGAACGTACTGTCTACCAGGCAACATGTTAAGCCCTTCACATTCATTATCTCATTTATTCCTCACAGCCTCCCAATGGGAAATGTTATTATTATCCCCATTTTACAGATGAGAAAACTAACTCTCTGAGAAGTTAAGCCCTGGCCAAGTTCCCACAGCTAATAAGAACCCAGGTTTCTTACGCCAAAACTTCTAACCACCTCTAAGCTCTGGCACTTGGGCAAGAGGCCTGAAGGTGGTCCATGGCCACAGAGACGACAAGAGGGGTCTTAGGAATATCTGGCACCTCCAAGGAAAGTTGGAGGAGGAAATGGACAGGAGAACTAATCTTTATTTAATACCCGTAGACAAGTCACTTAACTATCACCCTGTGTCACTTAGCCTTTAATCAGACCTCAAAGAGCCAATTTCCCCACTTAGCAGGATTGGTGTGGGGTCTGGGGTCGGTGGTGATATCCCACTGACAGCTCACTAGCCACAGTGCAGAGTCACCGTCACCTGAGCACGAAGGAGGCTCCTTCCACTCTCCAACTGAAATCCCCAGATTCTCTCTCTCTCTCTTTTCTCATCAGGAGTTCTTTTCTAGTTGTGAGTCAGGGACAAAACTTTGAAGCAAAATCTGGATAGCAGATGCAGAGGTGGGGAGCAGGTTTGAGGGTCGTTGTAGTTTTCAGTGATTCCTCGGGGCTTCAGAGATAGTCTGGGAGGGGGAGGCTTTGAGGAGACAAGAGAGCAGAGGTGACGGCCAGAGAAGAAGGGGAGACAGAGACAGAGAAATGGGGAAGGAAGACTCGAGGCAGCTGGGGCCACAGAAGCGTTTGCCCTCTCTCCACCCTCCCTCTTATCCATCAACGTCCCCACCCTGGGCTTCTGGACTCCCTTTTCATCTTCTAAAAGAAAAGAAACTTAAGAAAACACTGGAACTGGAACCAAACTGACCCCTTTTCCCTTAAAGCCCGTCCCATAGCCGCGTCCCCCAGGCATAACCTTCAATGCCTCTTCCTTTCTCATCCACATCTCTGCAGGAGTCCAGAGCAGACCAGTTAGCCTCAGAAACTTCTCCATCAGGCCTTCCCTGTGACCCCATGAGAAAAGGGGTGAATCCCGGGCACCTGAAGGAAAGCTCCTACTTGCCTACCTTCACCCTCATTCATGGCCCGGCGAGGAGAAGCGGGGACGAATGGGAGGTAACCCACCTCAGTCCTTCCCGAGTGGAGTCCGTCTTCATCACCCAGGCCTGTGTTCCCAGGGCCCAGCACACTCGGGGTTTCTGACAAGGATTTGTGGGACAGATGAACGAACGAACAAACATGAAATGGAAGGTGCCAAGGGCAGAGGCTGCCGGATGGAGGAGCCTCCAGTCTCCCTGGCTGGCACAGCGGTGAGTCACATGGCTCTCCACACCTCCAAGGCAAAGCCCTGAAAACCATTACCAAGCCACCTGCTCTGACTCCAGCCCAGCTTTCGTGCCCCGGCTGCAGGGTTCACACACCGGGTGCCCGTCCCTTGGACCAGCGGCCTCGCCTCCGGTACCCAACACCCCCAGTCAGATCCAGTCTCAGACCTTCTGCTTTAGTCCTATTTGGGCGAGGCTGTGGGGTAGAAGCTCCCAGCAGGCAGGGACTTGGGCTCACCGCCTGTGTACCCCCAGGGACAGGCTGACCGTAGGGACGGGGATGGATGTCAAAGGGGAAGAATGGCTCATTAGGTGCCAGCATCTTGAACACACAGCTGGCATTCAGGCCACACAGCAATTCTGGGAGGCAGGTCATCCTCAGCCCGTTTTTGCAGAAAAGGAAATAAGCACAGGCAAAGAAATTGAGAGATTTTTTAAAGCCTGCCTAGCTGTTTTGGCAGCAGAAACCTGGGGTTTGTTCAAACCAGCTCTTTTGTTCTAAAGGCCTTGTTCTTTCTACCAACCATAGGAACTCAATCTGGGAACCCTGGTGTCCTGGAGTCCAGGCAATCAGGGCTCCACCCCTCCCCCCTCCAGGCTGAGTCGGGGAGGGCAGCAGCTCCTTTTAGACCTCAAGGTGGCTCGCTCACGTGTTGCTCAGACCAGGTCTCTGTGGCCTCTCGGATGCCGGGATGGGGAAAGGGGACTCCTTCTGAGACCCACAGGGCCTGGGTAGGGTCTGGATGCCAAGGGGGGGTTGGGGAGAACTGCTGACTCTACCCCAAACCCCATAGGCCTCCTCCTCTTGCTGGGGCCTGGGGGCCCAGAGCAAGCAGCCAGAGGTCAGGACACAACTCATGCTCTGGAAGTACTCAGCATCCCATGGGTGAGAAGAGAGAGAGAGAGAGAGTCAAAGAACCTGGCTAGGGGAGACCATTCGGCCCTTGACCCCAAACCGGGTGAGCACATGGGCCGGCAGAGCCAGCCTCTATAAGCATGCTCGTGTGTCTGAGGGCAGCTGGAAAGGGCCCCGGGCATAGTCCAACCCCAGCCGAGTCTGTGCCTCGCCTCCCAGAGCTCTGGACCCCTGAGCAAGTCACCTCGCGTCTGTGAGATGCCCTTCGGATGACGGCGAGGAGCCTCAGATGAGATGGTGAGCGCGAGTGAAGCACCGCCCAGCAAAGCACGTGAAAGAAATGAACAGAAGAAGACATTCAATTAACCTTTGTTACATGGAGCTCTTCCTATTACTAGCCGGGTGCAGGGTTTGCAACTTTCACTTAGTTGGATTCGGGTTAATACTCCCCCATATTTCCTCATTCTTCCTTTTAATGCATACCTGGGTGATTGGGGAATGGCAGTGAACGTTAATTGAGGGTCTACTATGTGCTGGATTAGCCTTTCTCCGAGTTCGGTTCCTGGACAGATTGTACCAACATCTCCGGAGATGCAAATTAGAAATGCAAATTCTTGAGCCTCACCCCAGAAAAACGGATTCAGAAACTCTGGGTGAGGCCCAATGACTAGTATTTCAGTAAGTTCTCTGCTGATGCTAATGCATGCTAAATCCACTGTTCTACATGTTTTACACGAGTACCTCAATTAATTCCCCCCCAAAAAAAGCCTTCGGAGGTAGGAATTAATATCTCCGATTTGCAGATGAGAAACAAGGTTTGGTGAAGTTAGTACCTTGCCCCAGGTCCACACCATGCCCTTTTTTCCTCGCTACGGCGATGCCTACCAGGAGTGGGACAGTTTTGTTCCAAGAGGGCCTCCTACGGGCAGGTGTGGGAGGCGGGAGTGACTGTGACGATGGAACGTTCTTCTGGGCTGAAGAATAGCACAGCCAGATACTTTTACATGGTGTGCAAGACCAACCAGACTGTTACCTTTTATGAAAAGAGGCAAATGTTTAGTGCTACGCCTGTCCTACTATCGAGCTGGCATTCAGAAGGCATCACTGCTAGTTTGCAGTGCACCCAGAGCACCTGCCATCTGCCAATCATGAGTGTCCGCAGCATTGAGACCTGTTGCAGTGACGGAGGACAACGACACCATCGATGACGTATTGAGCTCCTGCTGAAGACACTGCTCTAAGGGATTTGTAATTTAATCTCCACCCAGTGTTACTACACCCTCTTCCAGGTGAGAAAATGGAGGTCAAGAGAGGCTTGGGGACAAAAGCTCACAATCAAGGGGGCAGGGGTCTGGCCTGCCCGGATCTAAGGATCATTCCTTCCATTATGCTTCCATTATGAGAAGGCAGTTCTCCGAGCCAGGCAGATCTTGGCACCCAGGCCCACTTCCCCCGTGGGCTCCCTGCACCAGGAGGAAGCCAGTGGGGGCCCACCAGCGCAGGGGCGGAGAGCTCCGGGTACCCGAGCCAGAGGAGCCCAGGCGCGCCCCGTCCGCGGCCACAAGATGGCGCTGTGGTTCAGGAGACTCCGGGGCTGGCCTGACACCAGCTCCGAGGACCGGAGACCAGCACCCACCGGATCAGGCCGGCCCCAAGAGAGGGACCCCCAGGTCGCGGAAAACGGTCGTGGAGGAGACTCCCCGCTCCCTCCCGCTGCCGGCCGCGTTCGGGAAGCTAGACCCCTCGGGGCAGGGACTCCGCCGGGACTCCCAGGCAGGGCCCCCGGGGCGGGCCGAGCGGCTTCTCGCTCCCTCCCTCTGTCCCCCAGCGCCTCCCCGCCGCCGGCCGGTCCCAGCCCACTGCCCTCCCACGTTACACGTCATTTCAGTCCGCTCCCAAGGCGAGGATTTTAAATATTGCAAAACGAAGCCTCAGAAATGACCTCTTTGCAGCTCAATACTATTGCAATACTGTTGCATGGTAGCAGATGGTGACTCCACTTAATCATGGTGAGCACTGAGTAATGTATGAAATTGTCCGCTCACTAGGCTATACTCCTGAAACGAATACAAACAACATTGTATGCCAACTCTACTTCGATCTTAAGAAAAATTTTTAATTACAATTCACATGATCTCTTCACCCTCAGGCACCCTCCGACTTTAAAACTCAGCCATCGAAGTTTTTTTCTTTATGTCAAAAATCAGTTACAAATAGGAGTCAGAGTCCCGGCGCCTGCTTTCCCAAAGTCTTTTCCCATCACTTAAGAAAAGCATGCACGGGTACGTTTGTGCACAGGCGCACTTGATGAGGCGGAACTCTGAGTTTGAATCCTGTATCTGCCATTAAAATTGTAGGGGCACCTGGGTGGCTCAGCCGGTGTAGCGTCAGACTTGGGCTCGGGTCATGATCTTGCGGCTTGTGGCTTGAGTTCGAGCCCCGGGTGATGATCTGACGGCTTGTGAGTTGGAGCCCCCCACCCCCCCTCGGGCTCTGTGCTGACAGCTCAGAGCCTGGAGCCTGCTTCTTGGTCTGGGTCTCTCTCTCTCTCTCTCTCTCTCTCTGCCCCTCCCCCTCTCATGCTGCCTCTCTCTGTCTCTCAAAAATAAATAAACATTAAAAAAAAAAAGAAGACATATAAAATTGTGTGCCGCCAGGCGGAGCTCTTTCATCTCCTGAACCTCACTTTTCTCATAGATGAAATGGGAGTAATTCTAGTACCCACCCCACGGACTGCTGGAAAAATTAAATATATGTAAGCCAGGGAGCATAGCGCTTGACATGTAGTAAGTGCTCAGTAAATGTTACCATTGGTATTTCTTTTCCACTGATCTTACTGGTGTGTTCTTATTGCTGGCGTGCACCAGTCATCTGGCATTTCGTCCAGGCAGCCTTGGGTTTGGGGCTGACTTCATCTAGGATATCTGATGGCCAGAGGGCTGTCTTGGATATCTCTGTGTTCAGAAGGCCCAGCACTGGCCCCGGGCCTGATACACAGTAATTAAAGCGGGTCATAGCGGATCGCCGCAAACCACAGCCTCTGGCTACGGTTCTTCCTCCATCTTGTCTTCTCCAGGTGGTGGGTGCTTGCGTGGACCGGCCATTACAATTGCTGAGTGACCACCCCCCTTCTCTGCCGTGGGGCAAGTGGTGTCCAATTTTGAGTGATAAGAGCTAGAGCTTTTTACTCACCTCTAGGCCAGGGAGCCCCTTCTGCTTCCCAGGGCAGGGGGGATGTCTAGGGTGGGTAGGAGATGGCGGCAAAGCTCCGTGTTGATTCGACTCAGTACTGGAGAGAACATGTGTTCCATATAAAGGCCTGCTAAGGCAGGGGGAGGACCCTGGCTCTAGAACCTCGGCCGGATTAGCGTGGAACTCTTGCCTCTGCTGTGCATGGTCACACAGGTGAACAAGCCAGTGCAGAGATGTTTACGTCTGGAGTTCTTTGGGGCTTCTATTTCTGTCCTTCCCGACTTCTCCATTTCTAAGAGCTGGGTGCTCCCCTCACCGTCTCTCTGTCTTGCACAAACCAGTGCCTGCAAAAAAAAGGCTTTACTGACGATGCACAAGCAGTCTACGTGTGTTGACTGATTACCTGGCAAACAGGCTCTGAGACCTCAGCCAAGATCTTTAAACAAGCTGCCACCGGCTCATTAGATTCCATCAGAGGGCCCTGCTGAAGCTGTTCAGAGATCACTCCTTGTCACTAAAAAAGCTAACTTCAGGGGCGCCTGGGTGGCTCAGTCAGTTAAGCGGCTGACTTTGGCTCAGGTCATGATCTCACAGTCTGTGAGTTGGAGCCCCGTGTCAGGCTCTGTGCTGACAGCTCAGAGCCTGGAGCCTGCTTCCGATTCTGTGTCTCCCTCTCTCTCTGCCCCTCCCCCATTCATGCTCTGTCTCTCTCTGTCTCAAAAATAAATAAACATTAAAAAAATTTTTTTTTTAAAAAGCTAACTGCATATGCAAATGCAAATAACAGTGTTGGAGGTGGGGGGTGGGGTAACCTGGGGTGGAAAGGGCTTCTGGTTCATTTAGGAAAGCTTCCTGGTTGGCAGGGAGGGGGCGGTGCTGTTGAAGCTGTAATTGAAACGGATGCTGTTTGACAAAATGAGAAAAGGGTGTGGTTTTAGGCCATAACCCATCCTTTCCTGGTTCAGGTCCTCACTTGAGTCATTCCAGAGTTCCCCTGCCAGCCACTGGGAAGGTTCCAGTTTGTGACATCTCTCAGGAAGCTAGCTCAGTTTCCTAGAAAACATCACCCACAGAGATGTACCACCTCTACCCCCCAAATCTTTCTTAGAAATCCTACCTGCAGCTAGGAATGAATGGATCAGAGGTCAGGGATTAAGCGGTAACCAGATACTGGGTTTGGGGTGCCCTGGTAATAGTAATTTGGTTTCTGGCCAGGGCCTCCTGCTCTCTGGGGGAGGACACAGGACAAATGTGAGCTGAGCCCGGCAGTGGGGGGCGCTGTCTGGGGGGGTTCTCAGACGACCCCACCTCCCGCTCAGCTGGCAGAGTGAGGCTGGCATGGCAAGCTGCTCTCTGAAGTCCTCGCCTTCCTGCTTTCCTCTTGGGACTCTGAGAAGGAAATCTAAAGCGTGTGTTTCTGATTCATTACTGTGAACTCATCAAGTTGCTGTTTGGCGAGAGTCCTTGGATGTTTCGGAAAGAGCTTTGGGTTTGATTTCGTTTGTTTTTATAGCGCTTTTCCTTTGAAATAGGAAGTCCGTCTTTGCCAAGAATAAAATGAAAAACTAGATTTGAGGTTGGCTCAGAACATAAGAAGAAATCTAGATTTTTTTTTCCTTTTGTTTCTCTACTTTTGACTGTGCGATACTAAATAAGTAATAGCTAACGTTTAATCTTGTAAACTGGGTCATATTATTATCATTGCCAATCTATAAATAAGAAAACTAAACACAGAAGACTTAAGTGAATTGCCCAAGTCTGCCAAACCAGGAAATGGTGGCCTTATACACCTGCATAGTGCCAAGGGCCCATAATACTTCAGGGGACACTTACAAAAATGTTTTAATTTTTTTTTAATCAAGATTAAAAAAATGAATTTTTAGGTATAAAGACAATGTTTTTTTTTTCTTTTTTTTTAAGTGGGTTCCATGCCCAACGTGGGGCTTGAACTTAGAACCCTGAGATTGAGAGTCACATGCTCTACTGACTAAGCCAGCCAGGCACCCCTAAAGAAAATGTTTTAATACATTATATTACTATGTTTGTCTTTATACCAACGTCACCATACAGGTTGTAATTATTTGAGAAGCAGACACTGAGTTAGGTACTGGGCAGAATTAGGAAAGAACAGTAGCTGTTACTGGTGGAACTGCCCTAGTGTAGGCTGATCACTGTGTGCAAAGCGACTCAGACACCACCTTGTTCCTTGGGGGGGGGGGGCGGGGGGGGGGCGGGGGAGGGAGGGAGCCAGGCCCGCATCTGAATACACAGAAGCCTAAGAGTGACAAAATGCTACAGGGTTTGCACGGGATGGATCAGAAGAGGCTTCATGAAGGAGCTGGGTTCTGAGGAACGAGAGTTAAACATGAAAGGAGAGAAAGGGGAAAGTGGGAGCATTTGGAGGAACAGGGAATTCAGTGTATGGGGAAACTGAGGCAGCTGACAGGTTGTGATGATCATCAGTTAAAATTCAGTTCCGAAACTTCTTTTTTTTTTTTTTTTTTTTTTTGTTGTTGTTTTTAATGTTTATTTATTTTTGAAGGAAAGAGAGAGACTGAGCATGAGTGGGGCAGGGGCAGAGAGAGAGGGAGACACAGAATCCGAAATGGGCTCCAGGCTCTGAGCTGTCAGCGCAGAGCCCGACATGGGGCTCGAACTCACAAACCGTGAAATCATGACCTGAGCTGAAATCGGTCGCTTAACTGAGCCACCCAGGTGCCCCCCGAAACTACTTTCAAATGCTTTCTTATACATTTCACATCCAGGACTCATTTAATTATTAAACTCCATCAGTAGCACTTAAGGCCTAATTGTTACTTAAACTCACAGATGATTATCTTATATAATAGAAGGGTAAACAGGACTTTTGTTTTTGTTCATAGTGCTTTCCTATTGGATATTAACCCATATTCATTCTTTAGCAGTTAGTGTCCACCAGTAGTTAGCAAATTGCCCTAAAGGTCCTAAGAAACCATCTTACTTCCTTTTTTTTTGTATCAAACTGTCATACTAAGCATTGCAGAGTTTCTATGGAGCAGACTGGTGGTTTGTAAACAGGGCTCCTCAGAGCTAGAGCTTGGTAAATATGCCTGGAACTGGGGGCTTGGGATCTTTCTCACGGCTTTAATCTGAATATTAGATAGATAGATAGGTAGGTAGGTAGATAGATATAGATAGATAGATAGATAGATACTGTAAAAACTTCAAGAAAGCTAAATAAGGACTCCAGGAACTAATATGTTTATTCTCTGCCTATTCCAAGAACACCCCAAGGTGACTTATGAAAAAAGATATGACACAGCAAGGTTTTTTTTTTTTCTTTTTTAAGTAAAGAAGGAAATGGAAAGAAGGAAAATCATTCTAGGAAAAGTCAGATGTCACCACAGTAAGGTTCAGGCCCCAATCCTGAAACTGAGGGGCTGCCCCACAGGTTAGGAAGTGCAGGCTGCTGTTGACAGACGTGGTCCCCCGAAGGGTCCTGTAGACACAGCCATTCTCTATCTACGGAACAAGGAGATGTCATCCTGGGCACGGCCCTGAGCTCCCTGCTCCTAGAATACGAGTAAGAGGAAGTGTTTGACCTTGGACAGGCTGGTGCCCTCCTCTCTCCCGGCTGCCAACCTTATCCTCTCCTTCCCTGCAGAGCCACAGACCTGAAGGAGGGCTCTGCCCGCCCACCTGGCTGTCCTCAGTCTTCTGGCCACACCCCCTCCTAATACTACCCTACACATGCCAGTCACCCCCTCAAAATGATCAGAGAGTGACAAAACCCAGGTTTGCACATCCAAGGACCTCTGCTAAATAGGAATAGCTACCATTTACATCGTGTGTACTCTGTGCCGGGCACTGTTCCAAGCACTTCCTATGTATTGGCCTCCTTGATTCTCTCAACAACCCTGTGTGGTAGGTACTGTTATTACCCTCATTTGGCAGATCAAGAAACAGAGGCACAGAGAGGTTAAAGAACTTGCCAAGGTCCTACAACTGGTGAGAGCACAGGATTTGCATCCCGTTTGGCTCTGTGCTTTTACCCACTCACCATGCAGCCTCCTGGTCCGCCGACACGTTACAGCCCGCTGGCTGGGGATGGTCCTGAGGCTGAGGTCCCAAGTGTTGCCCTCAAGCGGGCCTCTCAGCCTCATTCTGGTCCATCCTGTTTGGTGGCTGCAGGTGGCACCTTGTGCTCTGTCCAGCATTGACACTATAGACCCCAAAGAACACTCACGGTTCGGGGGGGACTGCAGGAACTCAGGGCAGCCCTTCCTCACAGTGGGAAAGGCGGCAGGCAAGTGGGATATGTAAGGCAGCACCATGGCTGATCCATAGTTTTATCTTACTAACACTAATAATGATTGTGACCAAGGCCATTTAGAGCTAGTTGCTGGTCTAGGTCTTTCACATCCATGATCTCATTTAATCCTTAAAGCAGCTGTGCAGGCAGGTGTTATTATTCTTGCTATACAGGGGAAACAGAGACCTTGGATAGATTAACTCCCCAGAGGGCCCAGCTAACACACCCCTGCCTTCTACCAGGCCACAGTACCTCTGACCCCTACGTGGTCACCACCCTTGTGCCCTTATGCCCCCTGAGCCCATTTGTACAGAGGTTCCTCCGTGAGCATTCTTAGGATCTTGCTTTGTTTCTGATCCTGCGCAGGTTGTCGGTTCCTCAAAAGCCAGGGTTATGCTCACCAGCTCTCTTTGTGCACCCCTCTCCAATGCCAAGGACCCCCCATGAATTTCTTTGTAAGGCAGACTCGAGTGAGATGCTCCAACTTCATGGCTATGCCTGCATCAGCAGCAGGCATCTCTGGTAGAAATGCAGAATTAAGGAAACAGCCAGAAATCGAGTTTCCTGATCCTTGATCCCTCCCCAAAACTCCTCACTTGCACAGATAGGCATAAAGCATGCATTTACCCAAACAGCCCAGAAACATACCTCCGGGTGAGTGTCCAAGGCCCAGGCATGTAAATCATCAGGCAAATGAGGCGGCAGCTGGTGGGGTGGCGGCCAGAGGCATCTGTGTCTGCTCACACCCAGAGAGAACTCAGCCGCTAGTAGGACAATCCCAGTCCTCCAAGCTCTTTCCTGCCCTGATGACTCAGGGAGAAACCTTGCAACAATTTACTGAGCAGCCTCTGAAAGCAGCCTCTTGACTTGCCTGTCAATCCTCCTGCACCGCCCCCCTCCCCCCACCTGTACCTGACATAGGCAGGGAGTGGTGATAATAAATGGGCTGTTACAAGCCGTCATTGCTGGGCAGTGAAGACGATTGCTCAGCCTTGCTTGGGAAAACATACTCACCTACCTCTGAGTAATCCCCGGGCATGCAGGGGCACAGGAAGGAAATGGGTGCCAGGCCCTGGGCTAAGGTCTTGGGAAAGCGTCATTAATCTGGATGGTGCACAGACCTTGCAACAATGTAGGGATGACACCAAAGTTTACTTCTCTTTTCTTTTTTTTTTTTAATGTCTATTTATTTATTTTGAGAGAGCGCGTGCAAGCGGGGGAGGGGCAGAGAGAAGGAGACAGAGGATCCCAAGCAGGCCCCAGGCGCTGAGCTGTCAACGCAGAGCCTGACACAGGGCTCCAACCCAGCAACTGTGAGATCCTGACCTGAGCCGAGGTTGCCCAACCAACTGAGCCACCCAGGTGCCCCCAAAGTTTACTTTTCTACCATCTATGAGAAAACTGATTTCTAAGCAAACAAATTCAGTTCATTGTTCATGTATTCAATGAATATATGAGAGCACACTCCATGAGGACGAGGGGGAAAGAAACTAAAAAGGGCCCTGGGTGCCAAGAAAGCAATGGGTAAGGTAACCAGTTATAGCATTTTAGCCAATGAGACAGAATCAGGCCATTTCCAAGCTGTTTCAAGGCCCTGTAGTTCAGCAGGAAAACAGACCTGTGACTCTGTTTTCCTCTTCATTGGAGCAGATCCACGGGACCCTCTTTTTTTTTTTTAACCCTCTGCCACCCCATCCAGTGAAAATACATCTCTTTGAAAGAAGCAAAAGCCCTGGTACTCTACAATATTTAAAGAATCTACTTTCTAAAACTCAGGCTGTGCTCCCTACCTCAATCATTCTGAATTAATGACATGATCCTAAAGAAAGACGTTTTTACAAATCACAGTGGCTTTGGAATGTATTACGTGCCTGCCACTCGGTTTTGCCCACAGATGCAGCAATGGCATCACCTGGGAGCTTGTTAGAAACACAGACTCTGCAGCCGTCAAAATGTCCTGGGTCAGGAGCTGCAGTTTAGCAAGACGCCCAGCTTCTTCCAGCGCACGTTGAAGTTACAAAATCGGTGCTGGGTTGAGTATTATCTTCATGGGCACTGACTTTCCTTGCAGAGTTTGCTGTGCTCCAATGATGCCACCAGCGGCTGGTCATCACTAACCATGTACTCTGTTCTGGAGGCAGCCAGCTCTGGGCCTGGCTGAGAATGGGGGCAGCAGGGAGAGAACAACCCAGGCACGGAAGGACAGATCACATGACGAAGGGGTGTGTGCGCCGTGACCTTGGCTGCTGGCCTGTAGCAGGGGAGGAGCGATGAGGGGAAGGAGCCCAGAAGGCAGACTCTCCCAGAGGACAGTGGGTGGCAGGAGGGTGGGGGTCTGCACGCACCCTGTGAAAGGGAAGCGCCTGTCTTTGGTGGTAGAAACGGAAGAGAAAAGCCCCTTCAGGATCAGCACAGTGATCCACGAGGTCTCTGTTTCAGCCCAGCCCACAGGGTGTGCTACCACACTAAGGGCTGAGGAAGGGTCGAAGGCAAGGAGCCAGGCTGAGAGCTGTGTCCAGGTCCATTTCCTGGCTCCAGGAGTGTCTGCTCCTGACTTGCACTAAGGATATGAGGGCAACAGGCTGTGTTCCGTGAGCAAGGAGCTAAGACCGGGCTTCTGAGCCTGCAGCTGACAGCAGAGAAAGACAAGGGCAGACCAGGGCTGGCACTGACTTAAGACAACCCACGCCAACTGCTGCACAGGAAAACGTGTGTAATTTTCTTGGGACAAACCCTGAGCCCATGAGACGAGCCCAGGCTGCAGCCACACCCCCTCTCTCCGCTAATAAGGCAGCATTCCTTCCCCTCAGCACTTTCCAGGCAGAAGGCGACCCTGGCTTGCTGAGTCCCCCAGACTGCAGGGACGTATATCAAGCTCCTTGAGTTACCCTGTTAAATTTCTTTTTCTTATCTTCAGGGCATGGAGGCAGCCTTCACAAAGCCCTTCACAATCTCCTCTCTCTCCACCCTTTTCTATCCTTGGGGTAGCTGAGAAGTTTCAGTGATCAGGTCACCAGCTTCCAGTGACTTCTGTGGTAAATTTTTCATACAGTCCAGCAATTCCTTTGGAATGTATTCTCTAACTTGGCAGCTGAGTCGAAACCTCAACATTACATCTTGTGGCATGTGTAATAGGAAAAGAAAACCCCTAGGAACACCCTAAGTGTTTATCAATATTAGTTTAGTAAATTATAGAACATCCATCCTTGGAATATTATGCAGTGGTTCAAAAGAATGAGGTCTGTCTCAATGTGTGAACACGAGATGGTGTATCCAAGATGTATTATGTGAAACAGCAAGCATCTTGTATTGTCTTATTTGTGTCTAAAAGGAGAGGGGGAAGTGTTCGCATATAGGTCTTTATGTGCATAGAATATTTCTGGAGGTACATATTACAAACTGTATTGTCCACTGCTTCTAAGTAAGGGGCCTTGAAGGTCAGAGCTGGAGGGGAAGACTTAGTTTCTACTGTGCACTATTTGGTATTTCTGAATATTTGTGTGTGTGAATATATATATTTTTTTCTGAGTGTATATACGAATATATAATATATAGATAACACTTTCAATTCCCAAAGAATTATAGAGTCATTTAAAATGGTGATTATGAAGATTAACATAGCAACACGGAAAATTTTATGACATAATGTTAAGTGAAAAAGGCACGATTCAAAGTCATTATGTGCATTCTCATTTCAGTCACATAAAGATAAGGAGATAAACAAAATTTAAGAGCAGTTTTATTGTAGTGCTGGGATTTTCCATACTTACAAAAAATCAACAATAAAGTTGAGGTATATTTTATATACGGTATAATAAATATAATTTATAAGTGCACATTGGATGAATTTTGATCAATTTATACACCTTTATAACCATCACTACAATCGAGTCACAGAACATTTCCATCATCTCAAAAAGTTTCCTTGTACCCATCCTATTCAATCCTGGGATCAATACCACAATCAATGATGTGTTTTCTGTCACTATAAGTTAGACTCGGCTTTTCTACAGTTGCATCTAAGTGGAATCATATAGTATATACCCTTTTTGTGTCCTGGATTTTCTTTTGCTCAGCATATTGCTTGTATCCACCCTCCCCTTCTTCCTTAGTAACCAAATCCTCAACAACATACCCAGCTAAAAGATTATATCTCCCAACCCTCCTTGCAACGAGATGTGCCCATATGATAAAATTGTGATCAAAGAAACATAATTAAAAGGGTCTTTGGAAAGTCTCTGTAAAAGTGAGAGACAGATACCCTTTTTCTTTTCTTCCCCTTTGTCTTGCTGTTGGCCTGGAAGCTGCACCTGATGAGTGGAGCTCCAGCAGCCATCTTGGAATATGAAGTGACCCTAAGGATAAGTAGAAAAAGAAAATGAGCCTGGGTCTTTGGTGACACAATGGTGCTGCCATACCAGCTTGACTCCTTTCACCTTAAACAGCTTTTATATGGGAAAAAAAAAATGTTTCTTGTTTAAGAACAAGTATTTGGGGCTTTAAAAAAAATTTTTTTTTAATTACGTTTCTTTATTTTTGAGAGGCAGAGAGAGACAGAGCATGAGTGGAGGAGGGGCAGAGAGAGGGAGACACAGAAGCAGGCTTCAGGCTCTGAGCTGTCAGCACAGAACCCAATGCAGGGCTCAAACCCACGAACCATGAGATCATGACCTGAGCCAAAGTCGGACACTCAACCGACTGAGCCACCCAGGCACCCCTGGGCTTTTCTGCTATATTTGTAGCTAAAACTAATTCTAATTGTTCCATAAACCTTTTAGCACAAGTTGATTTTTGAAAAAATTATGCCTATGTTTGATTAAAAATTTAATTTTAATTAAAAAATAAACCGTTATGACAAAATCTGACAAAAAAGTTCAACAAAAACACCACAGACCACTATTTCTCATGAAGATGGATGCAAAAATTCTTAACGAAATGTTGGCAAATCGAATCCAGCAATATACAAAAAGAAGAATGTACTGTGACCAAATGGGGTTTATCCCAGGAATGAAAGGTTGATTCAGCATTCAAAAATAAATCAATGTGTATGTTAAGTTACCTGAATTTAAATTAAAAAAAAAGAAAAAAGAAATAAATCAATGCAATTGACCATATTAATAGAATACAAGATTTTAAAAATCAAACAATCATCTCAATAGATGCAGCAAAAACATTTGAAAAAATTCAATATTCCCTCATGACTAAAAACTCTCAGCAAACTAAAAATGGAAGTGAACTTCTCAACTTGATAAAGGGTAATTCTGAAAAAAAACAAAACAAAACAAAACAAAAAAACACAAAAAAACCTACAGCTAACAAGATACTTCGTGGTGAAAGACTGAATGCTTTCCCCTAGCGTAACAATGAAAGCATGACTGCTTTTAACACACCTATTGAATATTGTGCTGATTCCTTAGCCAATGTACAAAACAAGAAAAAGAATGAAAAGGCACAAAATTTGGAACGCAAAAAGTAAAACTTTCTCTATTTACCGGCTACATAGAAAACTCCAAGGAATCTTAAAAATAACCCAATCCAACTAGAATTAATAAGTGAACTTAAGAAGGTTAAAGGATACAGGGTCAATATACAAAAACCAGCACACTAGCAACAAACAATTGGGAAATTATAATCTTATAAATCCCATTCATAAAAAACATCAGAAAGCATATAATACTTAGGGGTAAATTTAATGAAAGATGTGTAAGACTTCTACATTGAATATTATAAAATACTGAATATGTAAAAAACATATATAAGCTGAGAGCAACTAAAGAATGCTTAAATAAATGAATAGATATACCACATTCATGGATTGAAAGACTCAATATTATCAAGATGTTAGTCTCTCCAAATGGATCCATAGATTCAGTGCAATCGTATTTGCACACTACTATGGTTTTTATTTATTTTTTCACAACTATGGATTTTAGACATTGACAAGGTGATTGTAAATTTACATGGAATTTTAAAAGTAATACAATGAATCTAAAATAGAAGAGGGCTGCCTGGGTGGCTCAGTCAGTTAAGCATCCGACTTCAGCTCAGGTCATGACACCTGACAGTTCAGACCCTGGAGCCTGTGTTGGATTCTTTGTCTCCCTCTCTCTCTGCCCCTTCCTCACTCATGCTCTGTCTCTCTGTCTCTCAAAAACAAATACGTTAAATTTTTTTTTTTCAAGTAAAAAAAAAAAGAATAAAACAAAACCAATGCTTTAACGGAGACAGCAGAGAGAAGGGAAGAATCACTCCAATTAGTGAATCGCTCCAACTCAGAAGAGCTCCTCAAGGGAGACACCATTTGAACTGTGGGTTGAAAGGTGACTAAATACTTAACAGGTGGGGACATTCATGAAAGGCATTGATTTACTTAGGTTTTCCATATCATAAGGAACTAAAATTCATCCCATTTAGTTAAATGAAGGAGTTGCATGTGAAACTATCCAGAAGATCGTCTCATGGAAATCCTTAGAAAGACCTCATGGGTTCTCAGCTTGTAGGGCAGTCCTGGATCCAAGGTTCCTGTCCTGGCCTCAGCAGCTGGAGCCCCTAAATATTTAATGTCATCTCCTGTCTGTGTCCATCCCCTCTCGGCTCCTCTATCGTCTGCTTTTTTCTCTCTGTACCTCCAGATATGAAGTTAAAAGGATAGGTTAGAACCAGATGGCAAAAGGCTTTGTTTGGCCAGGCAGGTTGGTTTTTATCGTTATAGCTACGGAGGCTTCTTAAACAAGGGAAAGAACTCCTCAGATTTGGCCTTTTGGTGGATAATTCCACTGGTGTGTGGACGGGCTTTTGGAGGCAGGAGACCAGGGAAGAAGGGATTCCAAGTAAGAGAAAATGAAGCTCAAAACCAATGGAACTCAAAATGTGGGGGGTCTGGGTAGTCGTAAGATACATCCTATTCTGGTCAAAATTTTTTATATCTCCTTAGGAAGCAGAGGGAAGGAGAGTTAAAGCATCTGCATTTGCAAAAACTCCCCAGTTGATCCTGGTTGAGAACTGCTAGTCCGGACAAAGCGGCTTTTATAGGGACAGAGTGAAGACAGAGGGAAGACAGGGATGGATTCGGGGAGCACTGGATTTGATGGAACCAGAACCCAGGCAACTGCAGTTTGTAGCTGAGGAAGCTGTGTGGATGACGGCCTCGTTTTCCAGGCTTTGGGAAATAAAGAGCAGACTGGGTATATACACGGGACTGGAGGTGAGAGAGGTTGAGAGAATAATTTCTGCACATCCCACAGAGAGATCCCAGGAAGTCAGAGCCCAGGAGGCAGTGCCAGAGATGGGCCAACGCCAGCCACCCTTTAAGCTCCGGGGTCGGGGCGGGGGGCCCTGCTGGTGAGAAACGTGCTCTCTGGGCGTTGATTAGTTGGACAGACACTGAGTCTTAGGCTCTGAGCAAGTACAAAGCCATTTTCTCCGTGGTTTTGCTGCCTGTGGTGGTAGTGTTATTTAGCATGGACTTCATTAGCCCCTTGGTTTAGAATTTCATCATCATGTCTGTCAGGTTCCAGGATCCCACTCTGATGATTCTTCTGAAGAGACTTTAATGAAGGGACAATTTACAGGGATGTGGGCAGGACTTGGGGGAACCAACAAGGGATGTTGAGGCAGCTGAGGGATTTCATCAGTGGGAAGCTATTACCGCCTCTAGGCCTGAAGGGGCAGAGGGAGAGGACGGTACCACTGAGGCCCAGGGCAAATGAGCTGTGCAGGAGGGGTTGCCAGTGCAGGAGAAGCTATAGTCACAGAGGAAGCAGCCACTGCCAGAAAGAAGGCTCCAAACCAGGAGGGACAAGGAAGAAATAGCCTGCCAATCTCTCCCTGCTTTCACTCTCCGGTCTCCTCCCGGTGTCTCTCATGGGTCAACACCAGTTGGAAACTAGCCATCAGGGGAGCACGGGGTGAAGGATGGAGGGATCAGCCTGCAGACACGGAGGAAGAGAAGAGTGGGGAATGGATCAGGTGTATGGGTTTAGGGGACAAGCGAGATACACCAGTACAACCACATCCCCCAACACAGCCTGTGTGAGGCAGTGGCTTGGGTAACTCTGTGGAAGGGGCCGAAAAGCCACACCACAGGAAGTCAAGATACTTGGATTCCTGACAGGCCTGACCATGCCACGCACAGACTGTCCTCAGCGCCACACTGCTGGCATCCTGGGCTGTGACAGCCTTAGCTGTGAAGAAAGGGAGGTTGGACCATGTGACTCTCAAAGCCTTCCACCGTAGGGCCCCTCGACTCTGCCGTCGGCCAGCGTGCTCTCTGGCCAGCCCGTTGAGCTGGGCGCTGTGGTGCCTGCTCCCGGGGCTGGTTGCACCTCATGCCCACGGGGCACCCAGCCTGACCAAGGGCAGCACCGGGGAATCCTGGGACCGGCCAGCATCTGGAACTAGACAGGGTGTTCTCTCTTCCAGCGAACACTTGGGACGTGCAGAGTCAACCAGGGACTTTCTTAAACGTATTTTTCACTGTGATGAGGTACATTCAAAAAGAAAGAAGAGTGTATTCATCTCCAGAAAGCAACAGCCTCCCAGACCTGTGCTGCTGAGCTCCAGGTCCTATCCCCCCCTGCTCAGTTCCTGATAACTGAAGTTGAAACTTGAGCAGCAAAAGGGAAGTCTCCTGTCTCCTACAGGGTATCAAATCCTGTTTCTACACAGTTTCAGTTCTTAAAGACACAGGATTCCATATTTTCTCAGCCACTATGCTGGAAGGCCAAGAACGTTCGGTGACCACCAACCACATGTGTATGGGCCCCGGGGGGTGAAATTGGAAGGCTTTGAAAAGAGGTCTGCATATTGGTGAAATGTATCATCACCTTTCTCCTTATTACTATAAAGAAATGGTCTGGGTAAGTGCACAGATTTGCTCAGGCTGACCTGGGGCCCAGTGTGCTTTTAATGCTTTTACTTTCCTAGCTTCCTGCGGTGGAGCTGGGGGGGGGGGGGGGGTGGGAGGAGATGACTCATCATTTTCTTTTGGAGGTGGGAAGATCTGTGCACCCTGGCTGCAGGTTCACTCCAAGAGTGGCCTCGGGGAGATGCCCGCTCCTTTGATGTACCACAAAATATCCCAGGCTGCTGGAGAACAGCCTGAGGTACGATGTATTGGGAGTCTTGCTGCCTTCTAAGCGTTTATTTGAGAATACACGTTCAGTTATGTGGTAGTTTTGTGGGCTCTGTGGTTTATTAAAGAAGATAGAGGAGGGGGAAAAAAAGAAAGACAAAGAGGGAAATATGAAAAAGAAATAGTGGAACAGGTGTTAGTAAGGGTTTCCAAGCATGTGAAAATACACAATAAAGGGAAAAAGGTGATGAGTCCAGTGGGAGAGAAGACAGGAAAATGTTTCCACAAAGATTCGGTTTAGGACCAAGAAGTTTTCTCACTGAAGTTAGACAACAGAACAGGCAGATACAAGATGCTGTGGAATCTTTCACGCCAGGATCCATTCATTTGGGTATTCACTTATTTAAACAAGCAATAACAATAGAATGGGGTGTGTGCTGTGACCTACAGACAGAGTCAAGGGGAGCGCTTTGTCGGATCACAGAAGACCGTTGGAGAAAATGACATTTAGCATGTGATGTAAAGGATGCTTGGAGTGAAAGGAAAAAATAAGGAGGAGGAACAGGAAATCTGAGGACCTGACTCAGGATAATAGAGCCCCGGACAGCAAAACAGAAGAAATGATCCCAGAGACTCAGGTCCTTGGAGATGACACTCAATACCAATACACTGCCTGGCTTTTCTCGGAGTCTCTGTCCACATGAGGTGAACACCGTCCAACAACACTAGGGTCATTTGGCCCTGTTTAAAAATACAGTTCAGGGGCACCTGGGTGGTTCAGTCAGTTGGGCATCCGACTTCAGCTCAGGTCATGATCTCACAGCTTGTGGGTCCGAGCCCCGCGTCGGGCTCTGTGCTGACAGCCCAGAGCCTGGAGCCTGCTTCGGACTCTGTGTCTCCCTCTCTCTCTGCCCCTCCCCTGCTCACGCTCTGTCTCTCTCTCCTTCAAAAATAAATAAACATTAAAAGTAATTAAAAATAAAGTTCAAAGAAAAGGCAAAGTCATGGCTCTTTTTCCGATATGAAAAAACAGGTGTACAAATTTTTACTCATGAAAGTTTAAATAAGATCATAAATATGAAAGGTCATTAACCAATGGGGGAGCTGAGCAGTTATCACCAGTTCAAAAGAGAATCCAAAGAACAGGCATATTTATAGGTCTGGAATATTGAAGTGAATGTGCCAGTGGAGGCAAACTGGTTTCTCAAGGAGGAGGGAGGGAGAAAAGTAAATTGACTTCTACGGACAAGACATAGTTTGCATGTCTAGAGGTGAGAATTATTTTGCATTGCTACCAATTAACTATAATGTACAGAGTTGTAAAATTGCTCAAAGACACTGAAAATGTCTTAATTAGATAATCTGAGGAGTGTCCTCTAGACAATACATAGTTTTGCTTTGAACTTGCTCCCTACAAGAACCATCTAGTAAATTTCATTCCTTTTCTCCTCCAGGCCAGTTGGATTTGTGTATCCAACTCCTCTGTGTACACATGATAAGTACCCCTAAGCAAATATTAAAGACTTAAATAATAATGTTGTAGAACAAATAAAAATATAATTAACTATTTACAACACTTACATAAAATTGAAGAAAACCTGGAGACTTGTTTCCTGTGTGCTTTCTGGCCCAAACCTCTACCTTCATCGTCATCAACCTATTGTGCTTTCGACATTATGCTTACGAGATGTTTATGAAGCAACTTCACTGCTGACTTACAGGAATCCCTAATTTAAACCGGGCAAATTGACACAGATAAGGAATTATAGGAACAAAGGAAGTGGATTAGGTCCATGCCCTTAAATGGGGAAACAACACCAAGAAATTCACATTACAAATGAAGTAATATTAAGTGATGAGGGTGTGGAATGGGGGTGAGGGCTTAAATGGAATGAAGACTAAAGAAGGAGTAGCCATTCATTCCATCAATCACTCAGGCAGATATACTTAGTGTTTCCCATGTGCTAGGCACTGAGTTAAGCAACCAGGGATATGTGGCTAAATAACATGATCCCTGCCTGTCCTGTGGTTGTTTACAACCTAAGTAGGAGTGTTCCCTGTTCAGACCAGATGGAGAACATCATTAGATCTCCCCTCCTCGAACTGAGGCAGGTCTAGAGGTGAGATTTCAGAAGCTATATGATAAGGTGGCCCACTAAGATATGTGCGTGTATTGCGGGGGGGGGGGGTGTCTGTCCCTTGCTGGTCCTGGTCCCCCACCCCCACCCCCCCCACACACAGTGGGCACTTAACTACTGATCGTTTAAACAACAGCTAATTCATAAATTAGTAACAAGCAATCATTGATAGTTTTACTTTTAAGTCATTTTATTATCTACTATTATAAATAAATGTATTGGTTTAGTACAATAAGTTGATTATTAGAATAAGTAATGAATTACTAATCAAGTTCAATAACCATTAATAATTAGCAAATTTACTGCAATCGTTCGAGAAGTACTGCAAGGTACGTTCACTGGTTCTTTCCACCCTTTTACCTGAGGACGCTGGCCCCACTGTTATTTCTCCAACTCTCTTACTATGTCAATTTCAGAAACCACTGCCTGGCAAATTGAGCCTCCTGTGGGTTTGTGACATTTGGAAGGTACTTTTTTTTGCCTTGCTACTGGTCTAGAGGAAGGACTGCAAAAGTTCTGTGAATACTGGGATGCTCAGGAAACAGTGCTGCTTTCCAGGCCCTGGGCAAAGGCACCTGTTCTGTCCATGATCCAGTGGCCCTAGATTTGGACAGAGCAGAGGGTGGTTTCAGAGCAGAATGGAAGCTTACACCCTGCACGAGGTGACTGAGAACTTAAACCAGTTCAAGAAGAGTCTTGATAATGGATGGATACATAGCGGGTTATTAAGGGAAACCAGGGAAGTTCCAAGTACATCTCTGGACTTTTAGCATGGTGTCTTAGAATGTAAACACTGGACTCTCCCTCACATGTTCCTCAGCATCGTGGTTGGAATTCTGGGCTAGTGGCCTTTTGTCTGATCTGCGATGACATTTCTGATCTTCCTAAGAATATGGGACTAGAAAAGGTCACGCTAGAACACCCAAAAGAGCAGGTGAGCTGCCTCCAGGGCCAGAGTCTGCCCTGCACACAACTCCAGATTTAGGACACGAGTTCTTCAAGCATGCCGCACCAAGTGCATCGGCACCTGCTAAACCCAGACTTTCAGTGTGGGTCATGCTAACGGTGGTGATGCCCGAGGCGGCGGAAGTGAATATGTTAATCTCCTCTGTTCCCAAATAGGTAAGTGGGGGCAATCTCATCAAGGTGGTCAGTTTCCAAATGGGCAATCCAGGAAAGTTCCCTTGACTCCAAGCAGGGTTTGCAGACACTCTGGCCGTGGCTAGTTCCACTCTCGCCCCTCGAGTTACCTGTCATTATTAGGGGGCTTCCAGCAGCCCATCCCCCTGGGGATTCAGCATACCGTCCCCAGGAGCAGGGATGCTTTAGGTTCAGAGCTCAAGGATCCCCATCCCCCTCTTCCCATCCACCTTCCTTTTTCCCCTCTTTTTCTTCTCCCCTCTCTCCATTCTCCCTTCTTTCTGCTCCCTGGCTCTCATCTGCAAGTCCTCTTGTAGTGGCACTGCTGACCCTGCCAGGACTTCCTAGATATCACGGGAGGGAAGCTGTGCCAGTGAGATTCAGGGCCGCCCCTTTTCCTCTAGTTCCTGCTGGGACAGAGCCCACAGCCCTCATGAGTATACTCGAACTGGGACAGAGCCCACAGCCCTCATGAGCATTGATGGGAAAGAAGAGAGGGGCTTTTGGGTCTCTCGCTTTCCTGTCCGTTAGAGTCATCATTCTCAACCAAGGTTTGGGGCCAAAATTGGGGCCTGATTCAGTGATGGAAACCCCAAGCTTCAAGGCTGGGCTGGTGCAATACAGGGAGGGATTGCGGACAGGAAGTGGTGTGGCTGCGTGGGTGTGAAGGAAGGGTTTCCTCCCTTTGACACTTTCTATGCTGAAGGGGCCTTTCTCAGACTGCCTCCCTTCCCCCCAGCCCAACAAACGGCCACTTGGAGACCGAATTCAGATGTGGGGCGCCAGCCAGGCAGCGCATACAGCAGAAGTGTGAATACAGCCTAGTAAATCCAGTTTCCAGCAACTTCTCTACTTCCCTTGTCCCTCCTGGAATAATACTACAGTTTTTCAAGTTTATAGAGAATTTGCTTCTTTCAGAGTAGGAACTGGGGAGCTGAGACAGCCCCTGACGTTACCAGGTGGTGGATAGGGGCATTCTTAGCAGCCAACCTCAGTGAACGTTTGGTTTTCAGAACTCTTGGCACATTGCCAGTTATCTTGGAGGGGACTTGGACCCCAGCACCATGACTCACGACCCTGGGCTTCCCTAGTTTGGCTTCTTTGACTCCAAATTTACTGCTCTGACTTTTGGGGAGCTCCCCCTCAATGAATACACAGCTCAGGGAGGAAGCCCCTTGTGGTTTGGCAGCTAGTTTGAATCAGGGTCCTGTTTGTAGACAAAGCAATGAGCACATTGGAGCAAAGCGACTGGATCTGGGGGGATTTCGGAGGCACAACTGAAGGACTTGGTGAACTACCACAGAGGTTTCAATTATGATGTCAAGCAGGTGACAGAGCTCTTTATTAAACAGGTAAAAACAGATTGAGAAGCATCTTTGAAAGGAAGAAAATGAGATCGTGAGTCCAGCTGTGAACACGTCGAGTGGGATATGCTTGTGCGATGTTCTCTCGAAGACATGTGATGGGCAGCTGAATATACCTGCCCTTGTGAGAGAGAGCTGGGCTCTGGGTACAGGTGTGAGAGTTATCAGTTTAGGGATAGATAGAGATGGAGACTCCAAGAGGAGTCCCTTCCTACAGTGAAGCAGCAGGTAGACAGAGAGAAATGCAGAAGCTAGCGTCTTCATTTTGGCGGACTAAAGGGAGATAAGACCTGAGATCTGGCCATTAGATTTGGCAGCTTACTGGTGACCTTCGAGTGCGTGGTTCCAGTGAGAGGGTGGGAGCAACTGCTAGACCTTACAGCAGAGACTGACAGTCCCCAAATCTGGGTTGTCTGCTCCCTGAGCACCTGGCTGAATTTCAAGCCCCAAAGTCCCATATGGCTCAGTGAGGCCGTGTGACTGAGTTCTGGCTATGGTCTGTGGGCAGAGACGGTGTACTATCACCTCCGAGATAGAACCCGCTCCCCACCATCCTCCCTCGGCCCCTCATCCTCAGTCTCCCGGCCAAAGTCGAGGAGCCAAGAGACCCTAAGGCCCTGGGGGCACAGAGCAACTTAATGGACGGAGATGCCTCTCTAATTTGTCGTGTGGAGCCAGGGTTACTCAGGCCAGGGAGGCCCCAGGCACAGATACCCTGGGGTTAGCAGTTTCCTGGGGGGGAGCAGCTGGCTGAACGGCAGTGCCAGTAGGGGTCAGAGCAGATCAGCAGAACTGCTAAAGGGATGTGCAAGCCAGGAGAACGTGGAAGTGCGGCGGGATCCTGCTGAGAGCCAGCCAGAGCGTAAAGCGCTCCCTGCAGGGACAGAAAGTGCTGGAGCTGAAAGAGAGCAGCACAAAACACCTGCAGGTACAAGGCACACACTTTGTGTACGTACTCACGGCCACATAGGCGCCTGGGACCCTGGCTCTGAGTCTGCCCCTCATGGACAGGCTCACCTGGACTCCACAGTCCTGGCCAGCCTTGTGAGATGCTGACAGAAGATCATGCCACATGTAGACCCCAGTCCCGGCCCGGAGGCACCTCCTGGGCATGGCTTCAGCCCGATGCTATCACTCTACAGTGGATCAGGAGTCAGAGCATCTGGGGTTCCAGCCTGGTTCTGCTCCTCCCTACCTGTGGCTGACCTTGAGCAAGGCCTTTCCCTCACTGCATCTGAGCCCCTTGTCTGCAGAGTGAATGTTATCAGGCTGGATGATTTATAAAATCTCTCATACTAAAAACTTCTGCCATTCCCCCCCCACCCCCGAAACGGCTGCATTCAGGAAGATTTGGCCTGGTCCTGCCAGCCAGCAGCGGCCCTGGTCTCTAACGGCAGACTTGGAACGCCTCTGACCAGGGAAACCTTGCCGTCTTCAGCCTGCGTGAGTTCCAAGAGACCCGCAGACCTCCAAAAGGCCTGGGGGACAGGGGACCCTTGCCCAGGAGAGAGGAGGCTCTCGAGGAGTGGCCAGTATGAATACTTGCATGAAATCAGCAAGCCTGTCACCCTTGGGAGGGGCTGGCATTCTCTTTTCTTACTTTCTTCTTTTTCAACCATCTACAACAAGGCACCTTCTTTCCGTTCCCATTTCCTGTGCCCTTTATGATGGGATGGCTCTGCCCTCCACTACTCCCTGGGTCCAGGGGAAAAGAGAGTTGGAAGAGGACCGAGAGTCCTCTCTCATTTTGCTTTTCTCGCCGGGCCCACCTTCAACTTGTCTTGGTTCTGCTTTTCCTGAAATAATAATTAAACAGAACTTTTGAAAGGAAATTGCTCTCCTTATCTGCCAAAAATATCTGTGTTTTTAAACTAGGGTACAGATTTCCCCATCCCATTGCTGACTCAGACTAACATAAAGTAAAAGTGTCCTCGATCCTATGCCTACGTAAGGAACAGGGAGGTGACCCAGGAGTGTCCAGAGCAGTCACGAAAGCTTCCAGAGCCTGGAAGAGAAAATCTGCCTTGACAGTCCAGCAGGGGTGGGGTGTTGACCAAGATGGAGAGCTACCCAAAGGAGGCAGGGGTCACACCCAGCATGACTACCTCGACATCACCCCGGTGGGGTGGCCAGCAAGTTCCAGGCCTCCAAAGCTGTCTCCTGCAGCGAGCACAGATATGGCCATGGGGAAGATGACCAGGAGGGGAAAGCAAGACCCAGGAGCCACAAAACCGTGTGAGGAGACAGAAGATGACCTCTCCAGGACGAGGAAACCTATTTCTAAATTCCAAGAAGTTAGCAAAAGGAGACATCATAACCATTCTTTATTATCCAAATTCTACAGGCAATGATTCTGCACAACACGGAACCTATTAGCTGCCAAAGTGGATTCGAGGTGACTCCTGAGGGTGGCCTCCCTGCCTGGATCGGTTCAAGGCTCTGAGAGGTGCCGGCGGGAGCGTCATGCTCAGCCGTCTGCTGAGGACGCGGCCAGGAGCTCCGAGAAGGGGACCCGGCCACAGGCCCCCCTGTACACAGATGCGGAGGGAACCCTCCTGCCAGGTGTGAAAATGACCAAGGCTCCTCCTTCAGCAGAGGAGATGGATCCTCGGGCTTCATCGGGGCAGGCAGCCGGCCACGGGGTCCGGCCGCGGCACCGGCACAAAGTTCATGGGGCACAGCAGCAGTGGGCACATCTTCTCGTGCTCCTTCAGTGCCTCGCTCAGCTGCTGCAGCTCCGTGGTCAGCTTCCCGATCTCTCTCCGCAGCACAGTGTTCTCCTGCTCCAGGCACTCATACTCCTGCACAGATAAGGAGAACGGGGAAAATGGTTTCTGCGAGCACCCTCCCTTCGCTTGATGCTTCGCTCTTCCCCAGGAACGCTTCCTCGCTAACTGAGCCCCCTTCCACCGCTCTTAGTGGTTCCTTGTTAGCTTCACGTTTCTCTCCTCCCACCAGGATGCAAGGCTGGTGAGGGTGGGGCTTTGCTTTTTGAATCAGCTTTACTGAGATATGATGTATATCAAATAACACACACCTGTTGTAAGGATGTATATAATTCAATGAGTTTTGGCAAATTAAACATTGGTCAAGAGAACGTTTCCATCACTCCTAAAAGTTCCCTCAGGGCCCCCATTGCAGCCAGCCTCTCCTTCCCCAACTGCTGAGTTGCCTTCTCAAGATCTCTGTTGGGGTCACTGCTGTGGCCCCAGCACCTGGAACAGTGCCTGGAACATAACAGATGTTTGCTGGCTGCATGAGTAAATGAATAAAAATACCCCTTGCCTTGGTTTTGCCCCAACACTCTGTAAAGTTTCCACTAAACCAGAGTGTGCAGAGGCTTAGACCTGGAGGGGGGTCTAGAGACCCCTCAGCCCAACCCACACAATGCAGAAACCCAACATGCAACTTGTGCTGGGCCTTCTCTTCTTCAAAGGGCAGTCCCTGCCATTTCCATGCTGCTCTATTAGAAAGCTCGTCTTTGTGCTGATCCAAAATCTCTCTCTCTCCTTCAGACCCACCTATTGGGCTTGGTTCCACCTTATGGAACCACACAGAGTAAATTCAATACTTTTTCAACATCACAGTTCTTGAAATATTAGGAGACAGCCCCATACCACTTCCCCTTAGGTAATCTCTCAGCTCAACTGTCTCAGGTCCCCTGAGCTCCTTGGGTTTTAGGGCTTCTGGTCCTTCTGCCCTCCTGGAGGTCATCCCAATACACACTGCAATGTGCCAGGATCTCAGAGAAAAACGCCATACCCAAAACAGTGCATGATTCTGCAGGTGGCCTGCCCATGCAGAGGGCAGATGCTTGGAGGTGGCCCACCCTGGGGCTGGGCCCAAGCCTGCAGCCCCCTCACTCTGGGGATTCTCCCTGAGCTTGCAGAGAGGTGCAGGCTTTGTCTGCATCTACTGCTCCTCTGTCTACATCTGGCTGATGACCGGTGTTCTGGAGATGAAAGGTGTGGGCTCTATATCCACTTCTCCTGACTTTCACCCTGTTCACTTGGCATCTTCCAGGTTAGCAAAGTCTTTCTGAATCTTAACGTGTCAGCTCAGGGATCACGATGCCACAAAGCTATAAGCTGTCCATTAGCTTGATGAGCAGGTCTTCCTTATCTCCATCCAAGTCATTAGTATGTTCTATAGCATAATTCTCAACCAATGGCAGAGCCCTAGGGCACGCCAGTAGAGACCATCTCAAAGTTGACAGTCTTATTTAAATCTGGCTGCAATGTTGTTTACCATGCATTTCCCGGGGTGGGGACCCAACCTTACTAACCATCACATCTCTTCTCGTACTAGTAACTTTTTTAAAATGTCACTAAAAATGTCTGTTCTTCTTACAGTTCCCTAAAGCACACACAAATTCTCAACTCTGCCCCTTTGCTAATGCTGTTCTCCTCGACTGGACTACCTACCTCCTTTTCTGTGTGGGCCCAGCTCAAGCCTAACACCTCCAGGAAGGCTTCCCTGAGCACAGCACCTAATGGAACCACATCCCTCATTATTATGTGTTCTATTCAATTTTGTATCATATTCAATCTTACTTATACTAAATAAGGTCTCTCCCCAAAGATCAGAAATGTAAGAGCCTCTGCTACCCTCTGCGGTAGCCCCACCTGATGGGCCACAGTGCCCAGTGACTCCTCAGCCCCAGTCCTCTGCCTCCTCTCACCTGCTTCCTTCCCCTCTGTAGGTGCCAGAGGGGCTGCACACACAGAGGCCATCTGAGCCTTCCCCAGGCAAGCCCTCAGGATAGTCTGGAATACTCTCCAAGGCCACCAGCTGCACCCCTTCCTCTCGCAGGTTATCCTGGTCAGTCTGGTTTCACTAGCGCACAGGCCCCATTCTGCCCTCAGCCCTCCTCCATGCCTGTCAGCTCCCCTCTGGCCTCTGACAAACTCTAGTCCTGGAGCCTGAATTCAGTCTACAAAGCAGCAACAAGCCCTCTGTGGGCAAGGGGAGGGAAGACAGGACAGTCATCGTGGGAAGCCTGCCTGCAGCAGCAGGGTGACTGGCTGCAGCTCTGTGAGGCACATGTACACACATGCACGCAGGCACACACGTGCACGCACACGCATGCATGCACATGCAGCACAGATGCACGCACGCACACGTGCACATGCACGCACACACACGTGCATGCACACACATGCACGCACACACAGACACACACACACACATACACGCGCACATGCTCCACCCTGCAACTGGAAATGCTCTTCACCTCCAAGTAAAATGGAGAACAGATGCGAATGGTTCCAATGAGCTAACATTTAAAAGAATTTTTTTAATGTTTAGTTTTGAGAGAGAGACAGACAGACAGAGTGTGAGAGGAGGAGGGGCAGAGAGAGAGGGAGACACAGAATCTGAAGCAGGCTCCAAGCTCTGAGCTGTCAGCACAGAGCCGGATGCGGGGCTTGAACTCACGAACAGTGAGAACATGACCTGAGCCGAAGTCACACGCTCAACCGACTGAGCCACCCAGGCGCCCCTAATGAGCTAACGTTTTAACTAGATTCCAAAACGTAGGAAGATCACTTGCCGTGGCAGAACATTCCAAAGTGTCCTTTTGTATTGTGGCAGGACGCTGTGAGCTTCTGAGTTTTAGCTCCAGAAGCCATGAAGGGCCATGCTGCCTAAAGTCTTCCCGAGGTACAGCTGCCTCCTCTAAACCCCAGCCCAGCAGCCCCCTCATCCGCCTTCTCTGCAGGGACTTTCTCTTTTGGGATTTGACTTTTACTTCTAAACCTGCTGAGGGACTTTCATGGAGCTGAGAGAATAAAAAGAGAAGAAGTCAAGATCTCCAGGTGAGGCCAGCTCAAGAAGAATAAAAGTGGGTGTTACTCATAAATTAATAAATAAATAAATATTTAATAAATCAATAAATAAATATTGAGCAAGTGGAGAGGAGGTATGAGAATGCAGAGAACAAAGGGGAAAGAGTAACACCCACTTTACACGGAGAAGAAAGTACTTGGACTTGACATACGTGAAAAATAAGCAAGAATATTAGCCCATCGGTTATTTCCAAAAGATCAGTTTAGCTCAAATCTTGCTGACTTTCGAGCCTTTTGCGCAGGAGGGTTGGAGGTCACTGCGCTGCCTTCCCCGGCGTTTCGCAGGACACAGTCGCAAAGCAGAGACCTAAACATTCCCGGCGGCAAAATCTCTGCAAATCCCAGTTCTGCCTCAGAAATGAGACTGTCTGAGGCAGCCATCCTCAACCAGAGCAATCCCGGTGGTCCCCGGGGGACAGGTGGCATGTCTGGAGACAGCTGGGTTGTCACAACTGGAGCAGAGGGCGCTACTGCATCCAGTGGGTAGAGGCCAGGGGTGCCACTCGACAGCCTACAGTGCCCAGGACAGCATGCTCCCAGACAAGGACGTATCCAGCCCCAAATGTCAGTAGTACCAAGGCTGAGGAACCCTGGTCTGGGCATCTAAGAGAGGTTGACTGGGGAGCGAGGGGCTGTCTGGGGGCATCCAGGGTCCAAGATTAAAAAAAAAAACAACAAACAACTGACAAGCTAATGTGGGTACCAGGAACCAGAGAGGAAAACAGAGGCAGGAAGTAAATGAGGGGGAGAAAAAGGCCATCAGGAGGGCACAGCCACACACAGACCCCATTTCACAAGTGAGGAAAGTGAAACTCTGAGAGGCGCAGTGACTTTTCCAAGGTCATGCAGACTTGGAACCCGATTTCAAGGTCAAATGCAATCCTCAAGCAAGGACAGCAATTGTGCTTTCACTTGGCAGTGACTGGCCCCAAATTTCCCCGTGGTGGTTACTGGCAGTAAAGGGCTGTAAGGGCTCAGGATTTTACAATGAGCCTATTCCCAAGCCCTAGGTTGATCTCCTTCCCAGAAGAAAGCTAGTGTCATCAGGGAGGGCCGTACAAATTAGTGTCATCATCAGTTTCTAAACCAAGGAGGGACTGACATGAAGCATTCTCTTAGAATATGCAATATCTGAAAAAACCGTGGCAACACAGACCACAACCAAATTGCCTAAGAAATCCGTCAGTTGGTGACATTTGGGGTTCCTGAGGATGGCATCGTTTGCCTTCCTTTTCTGACTCAACGTTCTTTCTCAGTCTTACACCTTCAGATGCCTGGCTCGAACCAGTCTGACCCACTTCTGAGACACCTTTTGGCTCGTCGTTGAAAGCTGGACCGTTCACTTGGGTCCCTATTTGTGAATGTGGACTCAGGCGTGTGCCTAATGTTCAGAGATGAATAGAGGCTGAAATCCCCATGAGAGGTGTAAGCGCCTTGACAAGATGATTTGAAAAGCCACAGTGAGCGCTGAGGCACACAGACACACGTTAGGAACAGCTTCTCGTCACCACAGTCGGGCTTCCAGCAACCACCTCGCTGAGGGGAAAATTCAGACTGAAGAGTGACTCGAGCCTGTCCCTGGCATGGCCTGCTCCGGCTCTCCCAGCCCTGCCCTCCAGGGAGGCCCAGCCTTGATGGACTGTCCTCCAGCTTTGCAGACGGAGAGCCGGGAGAGGTGGGAGGTGGCCCAGAGGCTTCTGGGAGCTGGGACTGGAGGAGGTTTCTCAGGGTGTTGGAGGTAAGAGAGACTCCAGTGAGCGAACAAGGTGGGCAGGAGAGAAAGGTGGGAATTTTAAACGAACTCTAAATACTCCCCTTCGTGGTATTCAAGAAAGGCAAATAAAGATCTCGAGTGACTTTGAGATATGCAGCAATGCTACCCCACAGTATGGGACAGAGGAAGGACCGAGTAAAGCCCTTTTCATGGGCTAATCTCCCCAGGGAGTGACAGGCAGCCACGGCTACCAAGTGCTGCTTTCTGCACCCCTTAGTGTCTCCTAGAGAGGGGCCTGGTCCCAGGTTTGAAGAGGCTTCTGAGAAACGTGTCCAGCTCTCACTTTCCTGTCCTTCACATGGCCTGGAGCCCGAGGGGGCCTGAAGGGCTCTTCTGCCACAACCCAGAGCAGCCTGCTAGGTGCTCTGCCCTCAGCTCACTCACCGGAGCACAACAAAGCTATTCTTTACCGCAGTTTTTAACCAGATACCCCACCCTCAATATGTAGACTTTTTTTCAAAGTGAAAAAAGTACTTTTTTTTACTATATTTACTTTTGTTTTTTTGTCTTGTTTTATTTTATTTTGTTTTGCTTTGTTTGCCCTGCAGAACATAGACCCCCACAGCTGTGCTGCCCTCCATGGGAGGAATTAACAGCGGAGACAGAATTCATGTGCTACCCTTCGGTCCAAAGAAGACATTCCTCTTCTACAGCGGGACTGGGATGTATTTCCATTTTCCTGAGCCAGCCACCTGCTCCCCCACACACCCTCTTGTGACCAATAACACTTGTGTGTAGCTAGTGACAGTAAAGTTAAGGGCTACAGCTTGGGGATCTGTGCATGGGTGGAGCCACTGTCCTGGCCTCCTTGACACTGTGTTTCTCAGAAAGACTGTCCTTGATGAGGTGATCCGCTAGTGGCACTTAAACCGGAACTACTCTTCGGCTCCACAGAGACAGAGAAGGGAGTGCTCTCCCATGGAAGGGCTGGGTTTCACATCAGTTATTCCCATTTCCCAAAAGAGCACCTGGCACAATTGGTCATGTGACACAGCATAGGGACAGCAGAAGAGGCTAGGTGAACAGAAAGGCCCTCCACAGTAAAAGGGCCTCCCAAAGAGGTCGACATCCATCCCCTGGAGCCTGTGAATATGTTACCTTACATGACAAAAAGGACTTTGGAGGTGTGATTAAGAATCTGAACTTGGGGAGGGGCGCCTGGGTGGCTCAGTCAGTTGGGCGTCCGACTTCAGCTCAGGTCACGATCTCACGGTCCGTGAGTTCGAGCCCCGTGTCGGGCTCTGGGCTGATGGCTCAGAGCCTGGAGCCTGCTTCCGATTCTGTGTCTCCCTCTTTCTCTGCCCCTCCCCCATTCATGCTCTGTTTCTCTCTGTCTCAAAAATAAATAAACGTTAAAAAAAAATTAAAAGAAAAAAAAAAGAATCTGAACTTGGGGAGGGGCGTCTGGGTGGCTCAGTCGGTTAAGCATTCGACTCTTGATTTCCGCTCAGGTCATGATCTCACAGTTCATGAGTTCAAACCCTGTGTCAGGCTCTACATTGACAGCATGGAGCCTGCTTGGGATTCTCTGTCTCCCTTGTTCTCTGCCCTTCCCCAACTCATGCGTACGTACGCCCTCTCTCTCTCTCTCTCTCTCTCAAAATAAATAAATAAACATTAAGAACAAAAAGAATCTGAACATGAGGAGATGATCCTGGATTATGCAGGTGGACCCAATGTAATCATAAGGGTCCTTATAAGTGAAAGGAGAAGTCATGAGTCAGATGACAATGGAAACAGTATCAGAGTAATACAGCATGAAAAAAGCTTAACTAGCCAGTGCTGGCTTTGAAGGTGGAAGGGACCACAAGCAAGAGAACACAGAAGCCTCTAGAAGCCAGCAAGGGCAAGGAAATGGATTCTTCCCTGGAGCCTCCGGAAAGAAGACAGCACCTCTGGACACCTTGATTTGAGCCCCGTGAGACCCATTCCAGACAGATGACGTCCAAAACTGTAAGATAATAAACCTGTGTTGTGGTAAGGCAACCAAATTTGTCATAAATTGTTACCAAGGCCACCGGAAACGAGCTGCTTTCCTTGAAAACTCCTATGCTTCCCAAAACAGAAATGAGATCTTACTCCTCTCCTTGTGACCCAGCAGCAAGGCCTTGGCCATGGTAGAGCTTCACAAATATTTGGGGAAGGTCCTGTCCAAGTCGCTCACTCACAACCACACACATAGTTACTTGGGACTTACAACAGAGTGTCCCCTAGTGTTTTCTTAAGTGAATGCACCTGGCTTGGACGAGAAGCTTCTTGAGGGGAAGAACCCTCGCTGTTCGGCTGGCGCATGCGGTCTGAACACAGGACCATGCACTACCTGAGCCGAAAGTGCCCTCTGGAGTTATCTGGTAACACGACGCTAGACCCAAGACTGCTTCGGCAGCAAAGGGGAAGGAAGAAAGCAGTTAAAGGACATTCCGACTCTTCTGTGGGAAGTTTCCAGGATTAATACAGGCTGGGAAGGACCTTCCCTGACCCTCATCTGAAGACCCTCTCTCTTTTTAGGGCCCAGCCTTCCTGCTCCCGGGAAAGAGTCTAACGTGTCATTTATGCCCACTGTGAATTTATACCAGTGGGTCACCTCTCCCTGGAGTACGTGCATCCTCAATCTGTTCTCAGTTCACTGTGAAAGGGTTTCCAGAGATTGCTGTCCTCCCCCCCATTATACCTCGGTCAGCTATGCCGTCAGTGCCCCCAGACTCGCCTTGTGGAGACAAGCTGTGGCAAGAGAGCAGGCGGGGAAACGTTAAACTAAAATCCCCAATTACTTGCACCAACTCTGTGTATAGACGAGAGTTCAGAACTGTCACCAATTCTTTGCACAGGCCCTCGGATGCTTGTGAGGCCAGTTCCTGATATGGGGCAGTTCCCAATCCTGGCTATGAGATTATGTGGGATAGAGAGTGGAGGGCAATGGAAGAGTTTAGGATAAGTCCCAGGTTCCTGATGTGGGTGATGAGAAAGGTGGTTAGCTCTGTTAACTGCAATTTGAAGACAGTGAGAAGAGAGTCTCAGGGTGAACACACACTGTCACAGCCATGTTGCATCCAAGCAGCCTACAGCAGACCCACCTGGAGACATCTAAGCAGACTTTCGAGATATGGGGTCGAGGGCCCGCGACTGAGGTCTTGCCTGGAGTAATCAATGTGGGCAGCTGATGCTGAGAGAACAGATTAATAGATCAAATCTTCCAGGATGGGAAGGAAAAAGGGCAGAGTCTGAAAGCCCAGTCAACACCAACATTTAAGAAAACAGGCAGAGGGAGAAAAGGTAGTGAAGAAACTGAGAAGAAAGGTGGTTAAGAGGGTCAAGTGGGAAGTGTGGTCTTTTGGAAGCTAAAGACCTTGAGGAAGGTGTCAAGGAGGGAAGGGTTAGGGAGCCTGGGTGGCTCTCAGTCGGCTAAGCATCTGACTTCGGCTTAGGTCACGATCTCATGGTTCATGGGTTCGAGCCCCACATGGGCTGTCTGCTGTCAGCTCGGAGCCTGGAGCCAGCTTCGGATTCTGGGTCTCCCTCTCTCTCGGTCCCTCCCCCGTTGCGCACACTCTTTCTCTCTCTCAAAAATAAACATTTAAAAATCTATTTTAAAAAAAGGACAGAGTCAATGGTGTCAAATGTTCCAGCAAGGTCATGGTTGATGAGACTAGAAACAGACCTCTGGATCAGGCAGTGCCAGGGCACTAGTGGCCTCAGTGGGAGCAGCTTCCATAGGAAGGGTGTGTGTGTGTGTGTGTGTGTGTGTGTGTGTGTGTGTGTGTGTGTGTATGTGCAGGCACCTTGGGTGGGGAGGGGGCGGTAGAAACAATATCACATGGGACTGGAGAATAAATAGAACTGAAGACATGGAGAGAGCAGGTCTCTTTTTAAGGAGCAGGGAAGTGAGGAAGGAAAGAAATGAAGTGGGGTGGTAGCTTGAAAAGGAATTGGGATCAAGAGGAAGTTTTGTTTTATTTTGTTTTGATTTATAATGAAAGAATTCGAGAGTGAGGAACAACCGGTGGACGAGGGAGAAAGCAAGATGTCCGCGAGTGAAGAATCAGAACACTGGGCTGAAGGACGCAGCAGAATTAGACTTGTGTGTCCAAATCGGTGATGACCCGGACATGACCTTGGGGCCGCCACCACAGTGCAAGGACAGAAGGTGGCTCCTCTCCGTGGCCTTAATGTGGCTCTGCCCCAATCACAGGCTCACCTCATGGAGTTTGTCAGCCTTCTGGGTCTGCTTCTTCCGACTTCTCTGAGCAGCAACTCGGTTTTTTTCTCTCCTTCGGACCTTCCGGTCATCGTCCTCCGGACTCTAGGGGGAAATGTCTGGTCAGGTGCACTGTCCAGGCCCCTTGCCTCACCCTCCTCAGCCTTGCCTCTTTCGTCTGCATGGCTCATGGAGCTTCACCGTTTTACCTGCAGTCACAGCAGAGGACCTGCTGCTCACCGCGTGTCGTGGCTGAGCTTAGCTGCCAACCCCCATGACCACCCGGACAAATGTGTGGTGTGACCGCCATTTAACAGACGAGGAATAAGAAACTCAGAGAGGTTAAGGAACTTGCTCCAGGTATAACAGCTAGTAAGTGGGTAAGTGGGAAGTGGAACTCAGGTCTGTTGGACTCCAAACCAACGTTCATAAACCTCTACCCCACAGGGTGTGTGCCTGGAAGAGGTGTGGTGGCAACGTTGTCCATCTGAGGACGGGAAAGGCAGACGGCATCTGCTATCTGGAAACTGCCACGTGCGAGGTCTGACGCCACCACACAAACAGGTACTTCGACGCGTGCAAATCACATCACGCTTGTAACTACTTGCAACCACACAACTCTGCCAACACACCCGATGATCTTAAACACCACAGACAATATGCTCATTTGAACAATGCTTGATGGCCATTTTGTTCCACGGGTCAGAGTGAATCAGAAAGCAGACTGATGATGTGTCTTGAGAGCTCTTAGCGCTCTGTATGAGATTTAACCAAACCGAGTTAAATCCTTTAAGAGTTATCCTGAAACAGGCGGCCTCACAAAATGCACCTACCAAGGTAAAAACATCTCAGTTATAGAAAAAACATGGAGAAGTAGAGACTCTTTGCCTTCCAGAACCCTGTGAGAAGGTACCAAGCGGGGGGAGGGGGGGGAGTATGCTACCTTTAAACAGTTTAAAAGCTAAGAGGTTAGTAGGATACAAACACAGGAAAGCTACTCAATTATTAATATTATTGGGAAGCAAATATTAATATAAAATAATGGGTAACTGCAGTTATCATTTTATATGGTCTTGTATTCCAATATGAGAGACATATGTTTCCCCCCAAGTTCCAGTGGGTAAAGAATTTCCAGTATATGGAAGAATCTAAGTCTACAGAAGGACACAAACAACATACATAAATAATATAACAAATGGACGCGGTCTGAAGGTAGTGCTTAAGGGAACAGGCACAAGGGGTCAAAACATAGTTTTTTAGAGGCAAAGAAGTCTTGGTAAACATAACCAGAACACCACATGGGCAAAATGTGGTGTACAGGACAGACTTTCAGCTTAGAAATACGTGGCTCCTGGTTTTGTCTCTTGCTGTCATTATAGCCTGGGGGAAAGGGCTTACATTCTCTGAATGTTCAGTTTTCTCATTTATTGTAAGTGTGAGTCATTCATTGTTTCACTAAGTATTAAATGAGTACCTGCCATGTGCCAGGCACTGTTTTAGGCACTAGAGAGACATGCCCTGAACAACTGATGGGTAATCTCTGCAGCAATCATTCTAACAGCCTAACGCCTGGAAGGAGCATAGGACAAAATGAGATTTTATCCTAAAGCTCCCAGCACATGGTACGCCCTCAGCAACCTCTGTAGAGGTCGCTGCTATTTTTGAATTCCCCATAGTGCTTGTCACCAAATCACGCCTTTTTGTCCGCAATCAAAAAGTCACAGGGCACAGGGAAGCAGCCTGCGTCCTGCCCTCTGGGAGGGGACACTCTATACCTATCCGTATGCTCACATCTGACAACCCAGCAGTAACATTTAATCAAAACAGAAAGGAGAGCAAAGTGTTGAGACAGCCATCAACTATTAACCATATCTTAATCCTCATAAAAATCACGAGAGGTTATTATTATATTCATTTTACAGGTGGGGAAACTGAGGCTCGAAGATGTTAAGCCAAATGCCCGAGGCTACTCAGCGTGCGTGTGGTAAAACCGAGGTCCAAACTCAGAAATGTGTGACTCTTGAGAGCCACCTGATGACACCGTGTACCAGGCATCAAACTGGGAAGGGGAGCATAACAATGAAGACTCCGTCCAAGGCAGTTGGGTGGGAAGTTCTCTGATGGCCATCCCCGCGGGCAACCTCGTCTCAGTTTCCTAAGTACACAGTTGTAAACGTGGCCTAGGACAGCACAGAGGACTGGATGGGGGCCGAGGGGTTTCCACCAGCGCTGGGGCTGGAGTCCGCCCACTGCGGCCCCCCACCCCGCACCCTCAGGCACGGGTCTTGAGTTCCCCATTCGGACCGTAGATGTTGGAAGTGCCTGGACACGAGCTGCCCCTTCGGGCTGAATTTCCCCTCTGCGCACCCTGGCGCCCGGGAAGGGCCACGCGCGCCGGCGGTGGGGTGGCAGCGGGCGCCAGCGCAAGGATGGCGACACCGGGACAGCGCGGATCCCACGTGCGGGGAAGCGTGGACCGTGCCTGGCTCCCCGCGCCCTCCAGTCTCTCCGCTTCCCGGGCCACAAGAGACGGGTCACCATTCCGGACGCCGCGGGCACCGTGCGTGAGCGGAGGACCGCCGGACAGAGGCGCACGCCGGGGGGCCCTGGACCCACCCCGCGCCCCCACTCCTGCTGGTCGCTGGCTCCCGCAGCGCCTTCCACCCCGACACTCAGCGGTCACCACTCCGGAACCCCAGACCCACCCACCTCCGCGTGCCCCTCGGCGCCCCCACCCCCGCAGGCCCGCGGACCTCCCTGAGCCTCCTTCAACTACCTGCGGCTGCGGCTGGTTCCCGGGCGCCGAGACGCTCCTCTGCAGGACGCTGCCGGCCGCCGGGAGCACTTGCGACATGCCGGGCGCTCCTCCGGCCCGCCCCGCCCCGCCGCGCAGCCTCGCGGAGGAGCGGCCGCGCGGCCCGCCGCCCCCTGCACGCGGGGCGCTGCCTAGCGGCACTCTCTGGCCGCCCGCATCCGCGCGCCCCCGCACCTGCCGGCCGCCGCCCTCCGCCCCGCCCCCTCGGGCTTCCCGCTCTCCCGGCGCGTGCGGCCGCCGCGCGCCGCCAGGGTTTCCCCGCCCCCGGCCCCGGCCGCGGGCCTGCGCGTCGCCGAGTCTGCCCGCCCCTCCCGCTCCCACCCCCGCCCCGTTTCCTCCTCTCCCCGCCCTCTCGCCGCACCTCGGGGTCCCAAATCCCACCCCTGCGGCGGCTTCGCGCCGGGCCCCGGCACTTCGTGGAAGTCACGTGGTAGCTTGGAAACCCGGGAGGGAACGCGAAGCCCACCCACGAGGGGCGACGCCGCGGCGCCCAGGGGTCGGGGAGACGCAGCGCAGCCTTTGGGGTCCTCCGGCCGCTCTCGGGGACCTGGGGCTGCGAAACACAAGGGGGTGGCCTTGCGCGGGGTTGTTAACCGGTCCCATCTCGGCATTTGCCTGCGCACCGGCCCCGCCTCCCCCTCGCGCAGGGGTCACGGTCTCCGGGACTTTCTTCGCGGCGACCGGTCGCGCGGGCGCCACTCTCACTCCTTCCTCAACCCACCGTTCACCCACCTGCGAGGCGCAGCCCAGGGGAGGGACAGCCGGCTTTGCCGGGTCCCGCTGCGCACCCTGAGAGCCGCGGGCACCCCAGGGCCTGTCTGCGGGGGGCATTTGCATCCCTTCTCACCCGCGCCGCCGGGCTGTGGGAGAGCGCGAGGCCGGGCGGCCCCGAGGGTGAATTCCCTCAGTGTGGGATGGGAGGGAGGAGGTTGTCCTGAGAGCGAATCTGCCCCGGTGGACCTCACTATTGACAGGTTCGGGGATCTGAACCTCTGATGCTTTCTTTTTCAAGATGAAAGTGGCAGATGCTCTGCCTACAAGTTAACATGAGTGGATTAGTGCCCAACTGGGGACGGGGTGGAGGTGTGGCGCGTTCCCCTCCACCTGCCTGCCAGGGAAAAGATACAGAGTCAAGCAGTGCTGTTCTTGGTCCCAGCAAAGAACAAAACAAGCGGTTTCGGGTTTGTGGTCTGCACCGAGAAAGAAAGATAACTGCGAACCTAGGTGGGCGGGTGGGAACCAGGACCAAGAGGTCAGATGTGCCTTCCCACTGCGGTCGCCTAAGTCTTCGGGCTCGTGGGCAGCAGCAGGGATGGGGGGCGGGCACTTCTGACTCGCAGTCCCGCGCACGTGGCTCTCCGCCAGGATTTAAGACCCTGGCAACAACTTTGAGACGCACCTTGAGTGAACTTGACTGCCTGGCTGGGGGCAGGACGATCTTGTCTGTGGGATCAGGGGCTTCGACCAACTGAACACAGACAGGGCTGAGGTGCAAGGCAGCGGGGAGGACTGAGGGTGGGTGCAACGGGACCGTGCCGTATCCCTCATACCATCAAGAATCCACAACGGAGCCATCTCTCCATTCGGTTATCCGCCTAGATTTATCTTCTCATCTCCCGTTTATCCTTTCCACCGTGCCACATAACTCATGGCTGCCCCGGAGCTATTATTCCTTGCAAACCACACGGATACACACAATGTTCCTAGGACAGGGCTCCGCACACCAAGGGCGCAGTAAATGCATTGCGGTAGGTCGACTGGGAGCCTTCATTTCTGGAAACATAAGGACTCTAACAAGATAGGAAAACCTACCGGCCATGTGATCTTTAATTTTCAGAAGTGCTTTCATTCCCCAATGCTGTTTAGGAAGGGAAAGGGTAAGGCGAAAGCACGGACATTTAGGTGCAGTCCCATCCTTCATTCTGGGTATTGCCACTCTTGTGTTCCCGCGGAGCCACACCGCAGCCTGGGTCAGCGGCGGCTGTGCCCTCCACCTCGCTCCCCACGGAGCCTGGATCCGGGTCCCAGCACACCAGAACTCTTCCTGTAGGCATAGGCCTACTAGCCTACGTTACTCAAATATAAAGGAGGGATCTTGGTTAACCAGTGAGCATTTAAGGAACAGGTCGGTTTCAGAGAATTAAATTCTTTAGTAAAGCCCTGGGATAAGACAACATGGAGAGAATTTTCTGAGACAACGCGACAGGAGAAATCACACTGGAAAGATCTGAACTGTACAAGAATGCTACATTGCTATAGATGAGAGCATGACAATAAATTACAAACAGATGGGGGGAAATGTTCACTACAGTTATGATAAAGGGTCAAAATCTCTACTACATACACAGCCCTTGAAAAGGAATAAGAAAAATACTGAGACAGTCTCTCAAAACCGACCTACACAAGAAGCATGAACTGGCATTTCCCATCAGAGGAAATGCTCAAGGAAAACAGATATAGGAAAAAATATACATTAGAAAAAGAAACATTTAAAAATATTAAATTAGCAAAATTAGAAGTATCAAATATTGGTGAGAGTGTGCTGAAATTGGTGCCCTCATATTTCACTCTCAAAACAAATTTATTGTAATTTTTAAAGAAACCATGCAATAATCATCACCTGTGACTTCGTTTTCCTCAGAAAACTTCTAGAAAATCATCATAGGAAGATGATTGTAAATGACTAAAGGGAAAAATACTATATGCACTGAAAGCTCATCATATTTTTTTAAAGTAAAAAAATTGTAAGCAACATAAATGTCCAATTATTGGAGAATGGCCAACTAAAATATGTTTTAGTCATGGGACAGAACAGGATGCATCTTTAAAATTACAAGCATGTGAAAAAAAAATTACAAGCACGTGGACCAATTTGCCACATGGAAGATTTATTGGACATAGGTAATGTAAGAAAAAAAGTCAGATAACAAAAAGTGCAAGTATATCATGTATATAAAAATGTGAGTAAAACACTATTGTTAAAAATGGTTCAGATGAGGAGCAGCTGGGTGGCTCAGTCGGTTGGGCAGCCGACTATAGCTCAGGTCATGATCTCGAGGTCTGTGAGTTCGGGCCCCATGTAGGGGCTGTCCTGAGTGCTCAGAGCCTGGAGCCTGCTTCCAATTCTGTGTCTCTCTCTCTCTGCCCCTTCCCTGCTTGCTCTCAGCCTCCCTCTCTCTCTCTCTGTCTCTCTCGCTCTCGCTCTCTCTCTCCCGAAAATAATAAGCAATAAAATTTTTTTTACATATATTAAAAAAAGGTTCAGATGGTAAATTTCATGCTGTGGGGTTTTTATACCACAATGACAAAGTATATGCCAATGAGAAAACATTGGAAGACAATATACAAAACTACTAGCTTTTCTGCTATGGTGGTGGGATTATAAGTAATTTTCCTTTTCCTTTATTTAACTTTTTGGAGAACATTTTATTATGTTAACATCTTAAAACATTTTATATTTACAAGCACTAACTACTGCCTTCCCTGACACTAAGCTCATTTGTCACATCAGAATGCCAACACCTGTTTGGCCAAATGGGATGCTCTAGGAACAGTCTATTTTCTTGCTTTTCTGTAATATTTTCTGGTTCATTTTATTCTAGGTCAGAAGGAGAAAGAACAATGAAAATGAAGGAAAGATAAACAAGAATAGACATTTCAAGAGTCTCCTTTTCTTCTTCTGCCTTTCCTTTTCCTATGTAGTTTTTCCTTTGAACCATGAAGAGAAATGATATGGTTTGGTATTTTCCTGTTACTGCCCCAGTGACCCTGGATCACATCTTTAGCGTCAGGGGGAGGAGGTGCAGGAGATTTCTAGCTCATTGATCAAATTCTCTGGTGATTCACTTCACAAGATGACAGTTCTTTATAGAAACAAGTTGCTCGCATGCTAGAAAACCCTGTCACTACTTCACCTCTGTTCTTCTCTTTTAGGGAAACTGGCTTTCCAGTAACTGTATTTTCCCTGCTCTTTCTCAGAAGGTGGTCTTGTGGGCTTCCTGTGGGGCTAGACAAAGGAAAGTTTAAGGCAGAGCCCCCTGTGTTTACCAGAAATCAGTCATTGTGTCAGGCTGCGTTCTAGGCACTGGGATATGGCACTGGACAAAGTAAACTCAGGGAGTGCATGTTGTAGAGGAGGGAGACAAAGAATAAGCCAAGTGGGGTATTTAGATGGTGGTATGTCCTACAGAGAAATACAAAGGAGGGATGAGAAATAGAGAGTTGTGAAGAAAGCCCAAGCGAGGTTTTCCTGAAGGAGGTGAGAGAGGGGGGCATGTGAGTATGTGGGTGGGATGGTTCAGGCTGCATGAACAGCAAATGCAAGAGCCTCTTGGGAGCATGCCTGACCATTCCAGAAACTGTAGGAGACTGGAGTGCAGTGAGGAAGGACTGCATACCAGGAGATGAGGTCAGAAAGGCAAAGGGCCTGGTGATACAGGGCTCTCTGGACTATTGCCTTTTTCTTGAAGTGAGACGAGAAAACATTGGACTATTAACAGAGGTGTGATATGATCTGACTTAAGGTTTTCCTTGAGCGTGGCATTAAGAACAGTCCAAAAGGGGTAGGGAAGAAACAGGAGGTGATGGCAATAATCCAGGAGAGAGGGGATGAGGGCTAGGAAGATGCTGAGAGCAATGGAGGCCAAGGTACATTTGCCAGGAAGTCATTGTACTTAGGCTTTAAGGTTCCTCACTTGGACAGGCCTCTTTCAAGACCCAGAAGGGGCCCTAGCAATGTGTTCATATGGTAATAGGCTGCAATAAAATTTGTAAACGTGGGATTTTTAAGTACAAATGGTTAAGACCACTATCTCTTTTCGCCCCAACTTCCCCTCGCTCCCTTCATGTCTGGTGATGTTGAACTAGCTGTGTGGGCATCTGGGGGGGGGGGGGGCGGGGAGGGTTGCCAAGAAAGGTTCACCAGAGCTGTATTTCTATATTGGGATATATGTATGTGTTCTGCAGTCATTTCTGTCTAGAGTCATACTCTCACTAGCTATAGGCTTCCAGGAATATCCCTACTGCCCACCATGCTAACTCACCTGAGAAGGTTCTATGTACTGAGAAATGAACATTTTCACACTGCCCGGCACCAGACCAATGTGGATGGTGGAGAAAGGTTTGAAATGTATGGCCTCAGAAGTGAATCTAGGAAAATTCTTCAGATCAGCACACATGCAAAATTGTAAGCAGGGGACTGAGTTCTCGCATGTCTTGTCAAACCAGCATCCTCTCCTGTTGGGAACGAAATCAACCGTACAGCTTAGAGGATTATAAAATATACCTTAGGGTCTTTTTCTTTGCTAGGTAGTATACTTGATAAAGCTTGATTATAATTTTAATTGCTGTTTGGAAATAAGTTCTATAATATTTTCAATGAAAGTTAGAAAAGTCCAGACTCCTGAGTTGTTCATGTATGAAGGGCACCGTCATTTATCATTTCTAAATTTATTTATGTATTAAAGAACTGAGAGAAAAAATATATAAAATTCATGAAATGTAAACTAAAGGGGAAAAGGTAAGCAATTAAGATCAATAGAAAACTTTCTGACATCAGAAAGAAAACCGTAAACACGGATTTCAGAGAATGCTAGAAGCAAAGACATCAGAAGAACAGTGTCAGGTGGAGGGAAGAACAGACTCTTGCAGGGTCTGATTATGCCATGATGGAGTACAGCGGACCAAACACACGATGGAATTAACATTTACAATTCTTGCTGTTCTCATCTGAACTACTCACATTGACGAGGATAATGTGCCATTACAGGGGTGATGATTGGTTAACAAGTGACATCAGTTCTAAGAATATTTAGAATGAATCAGTGGAAAAGAAAAGGAACTGCCCTGAAATATTACAACTCACACATTTAAAAACTTAGAGGTTTTTCCAAATATGAAAATTCTTTTAAAAAAAATGACAATGTGTCGTGAAAGAAGTGTTGTGAGAGAAGTTATCTGAATATTTTTTAAGTCAAATTTTCATCCCCCCCCCCCCCCCGGAAACACTGGATTATCTTTCTACTCTAGTTATAGAAAAACTACATTACAGGATCATTGTCTCATGAAGAGGAGAACAAAGATTATACAGCTTAAAATTGTAAGAAAGGAGTATTAGAGAGGTATGTCAGGGAGGTAATTAATAAACATATGGTATTTTTCTGCTGTTTTTGGTATTTGTCAGATTTTTAAAATTTGTAGTTTGTTGTACATTTTTTCAGAATGAGAAAATTGCTTTCCTAATGCCAGCCAATTATTGTGCAAAGCCCAATAGTGCAACTGGCTAAGAGTCAGCTAGCTGACTTTATAACCTTTGATATTTTTATGATTATAGGCCCTATGTGATAGTAAAATCTAGAACTGATTAAAAAACATACAGAAGAAACCTACTTCGTGTTATCCAAGCACCCATACAGAGATCACTCTGTTAGTATTTTGGCATTATTGTGATGGTTTTATGTGTCAACTTTACTGGGCAAAAGGACACCCAGATAGCTGGTAAAACATTATTTCTGGGTGTTTCTAGAAGAGATTGGCGTTTGACTCAGTAGACTGAGAAAAGAAGATCCTCCTTCACCAATATGGGGACTGTCTAAACCACTGAGGGCCCAAATGCAACAAAAAGGTGAATTCCCTTTCTCTTTTTGAGCTGAGGCATCCATCCCTCTTCTCCTGCCATTGGACATCAGAGCTCCTGAGCTCTGTGTTTTTGGTCCTTCTGACTCTGGGACCACTTATACTAGAAGCTTTTCACACCACCCCCTACCCCCGGTTCTCAGGCCTTTGGACTCTGACTGAATTATACCACCAGCCTTCCTGATCTTGCCGGCTTGTAGATGGCAGGTTATGGGACTTCTCAGCCTCCATAACCATCTGAGCCAATTCCTATAATAAATCCTGTCTTATTATACCTCTTTCCGTGACAAGAAATATGCGTCTACATCATCATTTTAAACGTGCATAAAACTCCATTGTAGAGATATACCATAGCTGCTCTAGATATCTATTACTCTGTTGTTTTCAATTTTTCCATATGTGCAAACAACATTATTATAAAAATCATTGTCTTAGCCTGCCTGCCATAACAAAATACCACAGACTGGGTGATGTAAACAATGTATTTCTCCACAGTTCTAAAGCCTAGAAAATCCAAGAACAGGTGCTGGTCAGTTGGGTTTCTGGTAAAGACCCTCTTCCCGGCTTGTAGATGGCTGTTTTCTCCCTGTGTCCTCCCATGGCAGGGAGAGAAAAGAGAGATGTCTCTCTCTCTTTCTCTTCTTTTTCTTTTTTTTTAATTTTTAAAAATATTTATTTTTGAAAGACAGAGAGAGAGCGTGAGCAGGGGAGAGGGAGAGAGAGAGAGACGCAAAATCTGAAGCAGGCTCCAGGCTCCAAGTTGTCAGCACAGAGTCCCACGTGGGGCTCAAACCCACAAACTGTGAGATCACGACCCGAACTGAAGTCTGACGCTTAACCGACTGAGCCACCCAGGCGCCCATCTCTTCCTCTTCTTATAAGGCCACAGGCTTATTAGATGGGGGCCCCACCCTTATGACTTCATTTAACCTTAACTCCCTCTTAAAGACCCAATCTCCAGCTCCAGTCACATTTGGGGCCAGGGCTTTGACCTCTGAATTTCGGGAGGGACACAATACAGTCCATATCAATCCTTACACTCACATATTTTTGCACCTCTCTGATTATGGCCTTAGGTTTAACTTGTAGGAATAGAATTGCTAATCAAAAGGAATATACGTATTTTCAAGGTATTTGACATATATTGCAAAATGACCTTACAATCAATAGTCCTGCCAGCTGTGTATGAAAATCCTACTAGCTAATTAGGGAACTCTTTTAGGTGGACTACAGCTGACTGCTTGTTTCTCGGGTCACTTGTTGGATTCCTGGTAAAGAAGAAAACAAAAAACAGGAACAGATAAATATAAGATGAAGACGTGCCCAAAACAACAGGTCAAGGGTTGTTTTTAGCAACTTCCCTTTCATAGCCCCTTCTAGAAACATCCACTCCCTGAAGCTGTCTCTCAGGTGCCTGGGATTGCCCAAAAGGCGTGCAACCCAAGGTGAAGTTCTGGACTCTGTAGAATCCAAAACACAGCACGATGTTTCACGACATTTCCTCCAGCCAAACTTCCCACCCCGCAGGCTTTTCTCCCCTGCAGCTCTCAGAGAGGAAAAAGACAAAGACAGCCAGCCAAACCTGGGCGTTCGTGTTACCTCTACCGAAGGTGTTTACATTTTAAAAGGAAAAAGCATTGATAATGCATTCACGCAAAGGACGGATTTCAAATAGTGGAATTTTAGGCTCCCTGGCTTTACGAGTGGAAAGAGATTGGGAGACAGTGATTTAATCACACTGTGTTAGGTTATTACCGTCTTACTCCTTTGTGTAGAATTGGCCCTGAAAAAGGAGGGAGGGAAAAAGAAAAAGGCCAAAGGGGAAAAAGGAGGAAAAAGGAGACAGGAAAAGAAGGAGGATAATGCTTATGTGGGATGCCAGTGAGTGACCCTAGAAGATTCTGGAAAAGAGGCTGGGAAATTTAAATGACTGGCTCATCATCCTTGTTCTGTCCCTCTGTCTCTCTCATCTCGGCAGTTCTGCCTGCCTCCTAGCCAGTGCTGCCCTGAGCTCCGTCCTCCGTCCTCGGCCCTACTTCTCTCGTTCGGAGTCTTTCTCACTAATAGCTAACGCACTCCTTATGCTTTTATTACATAGGTTTTTCGGCCGTGTACTCCTTGACCACCCCTTCTTATCACAATATATAACAATGCTTTTGGAAGTCACTTGTGCAGAAGAGAATAGAAAGATCACTGCATCTTTTCTTTGATGGGCACTATGCTATTGACAGCTGAGCTACACAAATCACGTGATTCTATAGCGTGGTGTGCTTGCGGCTCACATCCTCAAAATACAGGAGCTCTGGTCAATTCTGTTTCCTATGATTCTCACCAAAAAGTTTATGTGTATATAATTGTGTCAGCTGCATCATCAGGTAAAACCCGGGACAGTGAGGACTTCCTCTTTGACTAGGCATCCATGAGAACCGAATCTTCCACCGTTACACGGCTGATAACTGGAAGACTCAGCCCCCCACTAGGTTGGGCTGAGTATATTTCAAACTTCCACTGCCTGCTTACTTCTGGTGCCAACACCATAGGATACGTTCATATCGCAATAACGCCTGCCCTGCACTTTTGCAGGCCACATCACGTGAGTTGGCACAGTGGGCGTTAAGAGTATCCTGGAAACCATTCCTATACCAGTCTCCTATCCGTAAAAACTCTACTCCCAACGTAAGTGTATACCACCCCAACCCCCCTTTGCTGTCTCTCAAAAATGCACACCGTCATCCTGGTGCCGCCCGACCGGAGAGGAAATATGTCAGAGAGAAAGCTGGAGTGGAAAGAAACCACAGTCTTGATTAATCGCAGCTAAAATCTCTTTCTTTTGCTGATTTTATGAAAATATGTAACCAAGTGAACATAGTGCCATGACCCCTTCCCGGGCTTTGGAAAGGTCCACGTGATGGGCTCACACTTCACTGGCTTCAAAGTAAATCCATCTCTGCCTCGTTTTTCTTTTTTTTCTAAGTGTTTATTTATTTACTTAGAGAGAGAGAGAGAGAGAGAGGGTGCTGGCACGTGGGCAGGGGAGGGGCAGAGAAAGAGGGAGAGAGAGGATCCCAAGCAGGCTTCACACTGTCAGTGCAGCAGCAGGCAATTCGGGGCTCAAACTCACAAACCACGAGATCACGACCTGAACCACCCAGGTGCCCTGTAAAAGGCCTTCCTTCTTCTGCTCTTGTGGGCCCCCAGACCATCTAAAAGTGCAAGTTTGCCACGTGACTCTTGCTTTTAAAACCTTTCCTTGTCACCAGGATGTCCTTTGTCACCAGGATGAAGCACTACTCCTCTCCGCTTCCATGGTTCCCTCCATTTCTCTCTAAACTTCTCTTGCTTCTAGAGCCACATCACCCCTTATGCTCATGCAGTATGACTGCTTGCAATCCTCCAGACCATGCCCAGTTGTCTCCAATCTCTGTGGCTTTTGTCTTTCTGCTGCCGTCTTCTTTTTTCCACATACATCCCCTTCTTACCCCTAGCTCAGTTGACTCGATGAACATCCACTCTTTCACAGTATAGCTTAAGCATCTCTCCCTCCACAAAGACTTTCCTTGACAATCAGAATGAACTACGTATCTTTTTACTTCTTTATGAAGTTAAAATGTTTACATTTATGTAACAAGTACGTGAATACATTTCCATTGTAAAAAGGGGAGACTCGGGGCGCCTGGGTGGCTCAGTCAGGTCAGCCTGTCGGTTGAGCACCGACTTTGGCTCAGGTCATGATCTCAAAGTTCATGTGTTCAAGCGACACATCGGGCTCTGTGCTGACAGCTCAGAGCCTGGAGCCTGTTTCAGATTCTGTGTCCCCCTCTCTCTCTGTCCCTCTCCTACTCTCTCTCTCTCTCTCTCAAAAAAAAAAAAAAAAAAAAAAAATTAAAAAAAATTTTTAAAGGGGAGACTCAACCATTATGGATAAATTAAGAGTGAGCACCATCCACAATTCTAGTTTTTAGTTTGGTGTGTGTTTTTCCAGTTCTTATGTATATTAACACCTCATTCCTTATTTACACGTCTTTCTTCCCCTACTAGATTAGAAAACCTACGAAGGCAAAGGCGATGTCTTATCACTCTGGCCCCACTGCCCAGCCCAGTGCCTGGAGGTAGGAATGACCAGCGCTGGAAATGAGAGCATCAAAGCACAGAGAGCTTAAGGAACTTGCCCGGCTTACCCAGAAAAGTGGCAGAGTTGGCATTCAAACTCAAGTAGAACATGCACTCACTAACATGATTAATATTAATATTAATGATTAATCTATAATTCATATATAATGAACACCCACATTGGGGCAAGTAGTGTCTGGATTAGAAGAGCTGCCCCCAGAGAAGGTCCAGCACCTACCATCACAGCACATTACTGGCTTACATAAGCACCATGGTAGCATACTTCACACAATAACTAAGTGACTGCTTTTTCTTCTGTCCCCCCCCCCCCATTTTGTTTCCCACAGAACGACGTCTAGTAAGAGTGTTTTCACTAGTTATGCAATGCTAATATCTAGTGTAGCCCTAAGTTGTAGCATACCATCAGAATTATAACAGCCTAGTATCTGACGAGATTACTCATTTTTCTCTTTAAAACAATGAACGAGACATTTGTGACTCCCTTTTTATTTTATTTTTTTTTTATTTTTTTTTTTCGTGACTCCCTTTTTAAAGTAATTTCACTCTTCCTCTACAACCTACTACTATCTACAACTAATTTGTAATTTCCCAGGGGACAGCTCCAGCTGCTTGCTGTGTCTAACACAGGGCTGGGCTCAGAGCACTGGTCACACGTCTGCTGCATGAAGAAACTGTGAGTGACTTCCACTGACAGTGCGGTAGATTTCACTAGAAAGAGAGCGATAGCTTTGCTATTCCCCCAGACACTCAAGATGAGTGACTGGGGTTGTTTCAAGAAATCTTTTTTCTCTCTTAACAATCGCCCATGCTCTTGGCCTCCTTAGAGCTGAAAGAGCCTCCGGTTTGTGTAAAAAGCAGCCCAAAGTCTGCCTCTCAAAAGGAGCTGGGCTAGTTTGTCACTTACCTCCTAGATCCCAGGTACACAAGATTGTGTTAACCTTTATTCTTTATTCTATACTTCTGTTCTGTCGTCATTGGATCTTTTAATTATTTGTCACTTTTTTTTTTACTCAATAATATAACAAAGCGTCTCTAAATTCACCATGTAATCCAAGAGCCAGGACACCGACAATCTCTTTCATTCACTTCTATGCTCCTCCCTATTCTATCCCCTTCCCCCTTCACTATCTTAAATTTTGTATTTATCATTTTTGAGTTTTTTTAATTAAATTTTTTATTTGGAGATATTTTAGATTCGCTTGCAGTGAGATCCCACGTGCCCTTCATCCAGTCTCCTCCAGTGGTAAAATCTTTAATAACTTTGGTACGGTATCACAACAGATACTAACATCGATGCAGTCAAGATAGAGAACATTCCCCTCACCACAAAGATCACGAGGGTCAGCAGCACCGTCTGTAGTCACCACCACTGCGGTCCCATACTTGGTCCACCCCATCCTTAATCCCTGGCAGCCGCTAATCTGTTCTGTATTTCCATCATTTTGTCATTTCAAGAATGTTGTAAATGTAGTCATACAATATATGATCTTTTGAGACTGACTTTTCTTCACGCAGCATAGTTCTCTGGAGGTTGATCCAGGTTGTTGCCTCTATCAACAGTTCATTGTTGTTGTTATTGGTGAGTAGTAGTCTATGGTATGGATGTCCCCACAGTTCATTTAATCCTTCACCCATCGGGAGGCACCAGTTCTTAGCTACTATGAATAAAGCTGCTATAAACATTTGTGTACAGGAATTTGTGTGAACATATTGTGTGAAACGTTCACTTTGTGAACATAAGTTTTCGTTTTCCTGGGAAAATGTCCAGGTGTACAACTGCAAGGTCTTAGAGTAGTTGAGTGTTTAGTTTTTCAAGAACTGTCAAAGTACTTTGGATCCAGAGCGGCCGAACCATTTGAAATTCCCACCAGCAGTATATGAATGATACTGGTTCTCAGCATGCTCTCCGGCATTTCGTGTTGTCACTATTTTTTATTTTAGCCATTCTGATAGGTGAGTAGTATATCTCACTGTGGCTCAAATACGCATTCCCTAACGGATAATGATGGTGAATATTTTTTCATATGTTTGCTTTCTGTATGTGCTCTTCAGTAAAGTGTCTCTTTGTGTCTTTTATCCATTTTATAACTGGGCTGTGAGAACTCTTTATATATTCTAGATACTAGTCTTTTGTCAGATGTGTGGTTTGCAACTATTTTCTCCACTCTGTAACTTGTCTTTTCGTCCTTTTAACAGGGCCTTTTGGAGAATAAAATTTTTAATTTTGATGAGGTCCCATTTACCAATCTTTCTTTTTATCGGTCATGCTTTTGATATAGTCTAAGAACTCTTTGACTTGCCCTAGATCCTAAAGATTCTCTCACTTTTTTTCTAAATGTTTCATAGTTTTTGCATTGCATTTTATGTATTTAAAAATTTTTTTAAGTTTATTTATTTATTTTGAGAGAGAGAAAGAGCGTGCACACGTGCACACACGCAAGTGAGTGGGGGAGGGGCAGAGAGTAAGAATCTCAAGCAGGCTACTCACTGCCAGCTCAGAGCCTGACGCGGAGCTGGAGCTCCAGAATCATGAGATCATGACCTGAGCCGAAATTAAGAGTTGGATGCTTAACTGACTGAGCCACCCTGATGCCCCTGCATTTTAGATTTAAGGATGTGATCCATCTTAATTTTTCTGTAAGATGTGAGTCTTAATTAGGGTCTTTTGCTCCAGCACCATTTCTCCAAAAGTAGATCTTTCCTCCACTGAATTGCTTTTGCGTCACTGTCAAAAATCAACTGAGCATATTATTTATTTGGGTCTATTTCTGTGGGTCTATTTCTGGGTTTTTTATTCTGTTTTATTTAGATATGTGTCTGTGTCTCTGCCTATACCTCATAGTCTTGATTACTATAGCTATACAATGTCTTGAAATATATATTATATATTATATAAATATGTTATATACTTATATATATATTATTTATATATCTTGATTACTATAGATATATAATGTCTTGAAATATATATGTTATATAAATATATATTATATAAATATAAATATATATTACTATAGCTATATAATGTCTTGAAATTTCATAGACAGATTCCTTCCAGTTTCTTCCTCTTTTTCAAGATTGTTTCAGCTATTCTAATTTCTTTGTCTTTCCATATAAATTTTAGAATAATCTTGTGTATATCTAAAAAAAAATCTTTCTGGGATTTTCATAGGAATCGCGTTTAGTTTGTACATAAATTTGGGGAAAATAGGCATCTTTGCTAGGTTGAGTCTTCCAATCCATGAGCATAGTATGTCTCTCCACTTATTTAGATTTTTTATTTCTTTCATCAACATTTTGTAGCTTTTAGCATGTAAGTCTTTATGTGTTTGTTAGAGTAACACCTAAATATTTCTTTTGAGTTACTATTTAAAAATTTTAAATTTTGGCGTCCATGTATTCATTTGATTTTTGTAGGTTTATCCTGTGTGTTGTGAACTTGCTGAACTCACCTATTAGTTTTAGGAATTTTTTGTAGATTACTTGGGATTTTCTATGTAAACAATCATGTCATCTGCAAATATGGAGAGTTTCATTTCTTCCTTTTTGATTTATATACTTTTTATTTTATTTTCTTGCCTACTGCAGTGACTAGAATATTCAGCACTATGTTGAATATGAGCAAACTTTCTTGCCTTGTTCCAGATCTTAGAGGGGACAGCATTCAGTCTTTCACTATTAAGTACAATGTTAGCTGTATTGTTTTTGTAGATGCTCTTGATCAGATTGAGGGAAATAAAGTTCCCCTTTATTCCTGTTTTTCTGGGAGTTTCTATCATGAATCATTGTTGATTTTTTTCAAATAGTTTTTCCTCATCAATTGATATGTGTGATTTTTCTTTTTTAGTCTGTGAAGTGGGTTATATTGATTTTCAAATATTGAAATTGACTTGAAACTGACTTGTACCTCTGGAATAAGAGACTTTGTCCAGTTTCACAAAATGAAATGGGAAATGCCCCCTCTTCTATTTTCTGGAAGAGATTGTATAAAATTGGTGTTAATTCTGCTTTAAATGTTTAGAATTCTCCAGTGAAACCACTGGAATCTTGAGATTTGGTGGGGGGGGGGGGGTCTTTAGTCAATTCCTTTAGTATTTATAAGGCTATTAAAATTGTTTCATATTGGGTGAGTTGTTGTAGTTAATATTTTTCTAGAAATTGGTCCATCTCATCTCAGTTGCCCTGTCTATGTGTGTATAATTGCTCATAGCATTCCTTTATTATTCTCTTGATATCTGGAGGTTTTCTAGTGTATTACATTTCATTCCTGATATTGGTCATCTGTGTCTTCTTTTTTCCCTTGGTCAGTCTTCCTAGAGGTTTGTCAATTTTGTTTATCTTTTCAACGAATCAACTCTTTGTTTCAGTGGTTTTCTCTGTTGTTTTTGGATTTTAATTTCATTGATTTTTATTATGTCCTTTCTGCTTGCTTTTGGCTTTTTCTCTTCTTTTTCTAGGTTCTTAAGGTGAAAGTTTGAGACATTTAACACTATGAATTTCCCTCTTAACACTGCTTTAGCTGTGTCATGAAAATTTTGATATGTTCTATTTTCATTTTCATGCAGTTCAGGTATTTTTAAAATTTCTCTTGAAATTTCCTATTTGACCCACGGTTGTTTAGAAGAGTGTTTAGTCCAAGTATTTGAAGATTTCTTGTTATCTTTGTTATTGATTTCTAGTTTGTTTCCATGTGGTCAGAAAATACATTCTGTATGATTGTAATTCTTTTTAATTTGTTGAGGTTGACTTCATGGTCCAGGACATAGTCCATCTTGCTATATGTTTCACAGGCACTTGAAATAAATGTGTATTCTGCTGTTGTTCGGTGGGATGTTCCAAAAATATCTATTTGATGGTGTTGTTGAGTTCTTCTATATCCATGTTGATTTTTGTCTAATTATTCTACCAATCATTGTCAGTTATCTTAATTTTTATCTGTCTAGTAGGTGGAAAATGTTATTTTGTGGTCTTGATTTGCATTTCCCTGAGTTCTATTAAACTTGACGGTCAATTAAATATTTTCCTTCCTCCCTAATTGTATTTTTTAAAACATGTAGTTGAGACTTTCTTTACCAATTATTCAAACTTGTTTTTTCCCCTCTTATTTCTGTTTTTTTTTTGTTGTTGTTGTTCTTGTTTTTGTTCCTACATATGTAGTAACCCTGGCGATGCATCTGAATAGGAAAGTCAGGAATATGTCTTTGGGTAATTCTGGTGTATCTCCATCTGGCATAGTGCCACAAGTAATTAGACACACACTTGGGTAAAAAAAACAAAAAACAAAAAACAAAAACCTCCAATGACTTCCCATTTTCTGAAAAATGCAGTCCTCAACCTTAGAATAACATTTAAAGCCCATATGATGTACTTCTGATTTAACTAATTCAGCTATGTCAATGCCTCACTGTTCCCTAATAAGTTGGCCCTTGCCTCTACACTTTTGCTCATGTCATTCCCCTTGCCTAGAATGCTTTTGGTCAATCAAAATCCTACTTATGTTCTAAATGTGGCTCAAATGCTCCCTCTTAGGAGACTATCTTGATCATTCCAGCTGGAAGTGATTGCCTTTTTCCATTGTCCTCTAACATCTGCCCTACTTTGGTGCATTGCTTGGTATCATAATGCACATATCTGATAAACCATTGGGTGGCTTCATGTCCGTGCTTCAGACCAGAACTGTGTTGTTATTGTTACTTTACATCTATATCTTGGCTTGTAGGCAAAGTGCCTCTTTTTTATTGATATTCTAGCTCACATAGTGAATATCATTAGAATTCTATTTCAAATGACCAAATTCACCAAAAGTAGTACATTAGGCAAATCACCAATTTGTTGAGAACAGATTAAAAGAATCATTTAGAATACTGATAAACTCATGCTATGAAGTGATTTCCAAATGCATGTCAGTTGAGTGTGGGACATGAACTAGCAAAACAACCGAAAAATGTGTTTTAAAAATATGATTTGTTTTATGGAAGTGTGCAACACTCCAGTGAGTTTTGCACTTTTGTTTCTTTAAGTCAGGTGATAGTTTCAGTAGACTGTGTAATATAACAGGACTTAAAAAAAAAGCAAGTATATAATACCCTATGTTATTTTTAAATTAAGGGTCATACAACTTATCTACATAAAAGTAGTAAAATTTTATATCTCACATTTTCATATACCAGGCAATTCCAGTCTTTATTAAAAGTCTAACTATAACTTTTTTTAAGTCACAGAAGACTAGAAGAAATTTTTTTAAGAATTCTTATCTTAGCATAAAATGAAACCCATTTATTATAGAGAATTAGAAAGAATAATGATAATAATTACTATTGATAATTAATCAACTATTAGGTATTTAATCAATCAATAATTATTGTTAACAACCATAACATAGAAAGACTTTGGAGAGGTTGTTCTAGATCTTTTTTGTCTGTGTTCAGACAAGAGTATAATGGATAGATTTTTTTTTTAAATGAAGAGTCTATACCCACCCTTGGTGTTCCAGGATGTAATAATGCTGATGTTTGTCAGTGCTTTGTGTTTATTTTCAGTTCCACATGCTGTTCTTTTGACCCATTTCCTCTTGCTCTCTCCCCAGCAGAGGAAGAGAAGTGTTGACCTCTCTCTTCCGCCTCAGAATCTTCCATAGAACTAAAACACTGTGCCTTCAACCTGATTTTCTCCAGGGCGAATCAATCCTCTTTCTCCATGGTGTTTGGGTCTCATTTCCCAATTATTTTATCACTTTGAGGTATCCCCAGAACCTTCTAAGGGCTGAGACCAAGGCATATTTTTCCTAATAACTAATTGGCTTGGTTATCTGGCATTCTCTTTCCTGATAGCAGGGGAACTGGATAGATGACTTTTGGGGCTTACTTTCACTTGTGACTTCATGCATCTTTTTATGGAAACTGGCTGAGGATTCTAGATGTGGCAAATATTTAGTAAGCCTTCCTGGCTGTCTGACTCAAGAGTGTGGTTCCGAATAAGAGCCACAAATGGTAAAGGCAGTTCCAGGAATTTGCTGGTTACTCAGCAGTGTTGGATCAAGCAGGGAAAACAGTGCCCGCTTCCTGCCATTTCCCAGCCACTTCTTCCCACATTCATTGTGAAATGGGTGGTCACAAAGAATGGTCAGAGGAACCCACATTGCCCCTTGCAGGGTGCTCTCTGGCAGGGGATATGCCCTGTGTATTATGTTCTTCAAGGAGCTCAGGCTTCCTATAGGCAGCTTTACTCAACATGGAATAGAGCTCCAGGCAGTTGGGGCTCATCCAGGTTGCCTCCTCCTAGTATCAGTGTTTCTTTTCAAGGAATCCACTTTTGTTTTTATTTATTTTATTTGAGAAAGCACGTGTGAGCATGCACACAATATGCACGCACACACACAAGCACACACGAGTGAGTGAGCAGGGGAGAGACAGAGAGAGAGAAAGCATCCCAAGCAGGGTCCACGCTCAGCATGCAGCCCAATGCAGGGCTTGATCCCCACGATACTGGGATCACGATCTGAGCCAAAAATCAAGAGTTGGATGCTCAACCGACTGAGCCACCCAGACGCCCCAGGGAAACCACTTTTAAACCTGGCGTGGTTGAGGCTGTGCATTGCTGCTCTCTGGCACCTGTGAACCTGCGATACAGTCATGCTCATCCTGTGCCTCAACGTGAACCCTTCCAGAAGGGAAGGGCTTCCATTCCCTTCTGGAATGGAAGGGAATGGGAGCCCGAGCAGTGGAGTGACAATGCTGAAGTGATCTCCTTCTGGATTCTCAGACTCAATAAATGTTCACCTTTGCAAAAGTGTTTCAGGCACTGGAAAGATTTTGCAGAAAGTGCCTGCACAATCCTGTCAAACACCTTCCCCATATGGCCCTCCATTTTTTGTAGCTCTTCACCAACCCTTTCATCCATCTTCCTCTTGTGTCTTGGATATTCCTTTTTCGGTCATACCACTTGCCCAGAATATCCCCAACCAACCTCTATCTTCTCCCATCATTCAAAGGGTTTCTCAAAGGGTTTCTCTTCCAGGAAGTCTTCCCTGACTCACTAGAACAATGAAACCTCCTGGCCTCCCTCTACACTAACCACTCTCCTCAAAGAACTTCCCCTTTGTTTCCACAGAACATAGATGCTGCAACTTATTTATTAGTTTAATGTGTATTTTGAATAGATTCTCAGGAAGGATGTCTTCCTGAGGCATAATAATAGGTGATGCCTTCCAAGAAGTGGAATGCCTTCCAAGAAGTAGAATGGGGTCTAACTGAGGTGTAAATGACCCCAACACATTAGAGCAGAAAGCGTAGTTTCTCAGACTTTGTCTTCAGAAACTGAACTTCTACGTTTCCAGTGGTGCTGCTTATGTATGCGATGTTATTAGCCAGATGGTTCAGTAGTAGCCATTCAACAGATGTTTGCTGGGAATCTACGGTGAGCCTAGCATTGTGTCAGTGACTCAAGATGTAGCGCGTACCGGAAGTTTTTAAGACTATTGCTTATGTATGCAATGTTATTAGCCAGATGGTTCAGTAGTAGCCATTCAACAGATGTTTGCTGGGAATCTACGGTGAGCCTAGCATTGTGTCAGTGACTCAAGATGTAGCGCGTACCGGAAGTTTTTAAGACTATTGTGGCGGCCCGCATTGAACCATGCCTCTCAGCATCCAGGCCTTTGTGTAGCCCCCACACCCACCTCTTCTTGAATCTGAGTGTGTCTATGAACTTAAAGTTCATGTGTGGGAATACGCAGAAGCAGCCAGGAACTTTCTGAAAAAATGATGTATTAGATTTTGCTAAATGGAAAATGTGGCATATGAAACCAGTAGGCACTATTAAAAAGAGGTACTATTAAATAAATGGTGTCAGGACTGGCAGTTACCCGTCTGAAGCGATCAGGTCACCCCTATAAACTACTACTCTGTTGGATGACAAGAGAAAAAAAATAATAAACACTGGCCTTAGTCCAACTTAGAAAATCCAACTCAATCCAATTATTTAAACACTTTTTAGGCAGTAACTCTGGCTCTTTTGGATGACTCAGTATCTTTTCGATTTCCTTGTTTCTCGCTGCGATTGCATATGGATGTAGGGGGAAGAAGGGTTTCTAGGGCCATCTGTGCAGAGCCTTGTACCTTCTTTGGTGTCTCCAGCTTCCATGGAGATGCTCCTGTCCACCTGTGTCTGGGAACATCTGACACTGTGATTTATGGGATCTAGTCCAGGTTTGTGGCCCTCCCTGGCACGGCTCACCTCAGCTCCCACGGGCACTGCGTTACCTGCAAGGATGGCTGTGATTCCCCTTTAGTGTCCAGACCAATGTAGGATGATTCAGTCACTCTCCCCAGTGTCCCTCTCACAGGCCGCCAGCCACCTCCACTGGCTATTCCCACAACCCTCCACAGCACGTGCGGATCTCCAAATGCCTTCTGTGAAACAACAGAGCTAAGGCAGGTTCAGGGGCTGAATTGTGGAGGACCACACGGCATTGACTTTACCCTCCTGTCTGACTGTGGTTAGATGAGGAGCACAGGGACAATGTGCTTCCAGACTGTGTCCTTTCAGAGTCTGAGACCACTCCCCAGAGAAGGGAGGTGGGGCTCTGAGTCTACCAGCTTCATTTTTTTTCATCTTCTTACAGTTCATTGGGGCCAGAGGCAAAAGGTCTCCTTCCTCTCCTAGACTGCACCTATAGCTAGTCTCCGAGCCCCGGCTCTTGACGTGTTACATGGAGGCTAATGGACTTTAGAAAATCCTTCTCTCTATAAACAGAATAAGGCTTTCAGGACTTGCCCTGATGTCCACTTGTCCCACAGCCCTTTCTTCCAAGCAGGGCCCTTGTCCCCCTCCTCATTACTGAGGGGCAGTGAGCCTTAGGGCTCTGCCTTAGACATGGAAGGCCAGGAGGGAACAACAGTAAACTGGGGAAACAAAAATAAGTCAGGTCAGTGTTTGCAGAATATCTTCTGGTCACAGAGGTACATAAATTTGGAAGACAATTTCAAGGAGCTATCAACTAAAATCATTTCTTTTATAATTCAGATAAATATCTTATGCCACTGCAGAGATAGGGCAATGAATTCAATGTCTGGCACATAATTTTCCAAAAACACTTGATGACTCAGCTGTCTGGAAGTTGCTTTAAAACCTTATTAAGTCACAGTTTGCCAGTTCAGAATTTCCTATAATGTAATTCTGAACAGACACGATGGTTAGCTTCCTACAATGAAGGGGTGGTTGGCTATTTCCCAAGCAATTGGCAGCAAAAGGACATACAGAGCTTCCCCCTTACCCTCAGGAGATATGTTCCAAGGCCCCCAGTGGATGTCTGAAACCATGGATAGTACCAAATCCCATACGCACTATGTGTTTTTTCTATATAGACATGCCTGTGATAAAGTTTAACTTAAAAATTAGGCGCCGTAATATTATTAGTAGTAATAACAAATAACTAATAATAAAATAGAACCATTATAAGAACATACTGTTAGAAAAGTTATGTGAATGTGGTCTCTCTAAATATCTTACTGTACTCTACTCACCTTTCTTCTTGCGATGATACAGAATGATCAAATACCCACGCGATGGCATGAAGTGAGGTGAATAATGCAGGCACTGTGATGTAGGGATAGGCAACTATTGACCTTCTGACAAGATGCCAGAAGGAGGATCATCTGCTTCCAGAACACGGCCGACTGAGAACTGAAATGAAGGAAAGCAAAACCACAGATGAGGGGGCGGTGGGGAGACTACCGTATTGAATCTCCTTAAGATAATCAACTGCTTTAAACCACTGTGGGCAGTTTCTTAGATGCTGCTATTATCTGGGAATACTAGCTGTTCATTAACTCATGGGAGGCTGAGAAATATTTGTTGTTAACCTATGTCGCCATGAGTCATGGAGGAGGAGGAGAAGGAGAAGAGGAAGAAAAGCCAGCAAGGTAGCTGTGGCGTAATGGCAAGGAGGTTTGAGACCCAGGACCTGTGGACTTTGGGGAGAGACATAGGCAGGGCTTGGAGTTCTACAGACTTGCCCTACTATGATAGTCAGCAGACCTTTGGGACAGTGGCTGGGTGTGAACACTCTCTCACCTCTATCTTTGCATCATGAGAATGGAGATGATCGCCTCTATCTCATGGATTGTTTGAGATTTAATGAGATGATGCATGTGGACTTCTTAGCATGTTCCTAACACATAGGAAGCACTCAACACATGGTAACTACTAGTATTTTATTACTATTACATTCAGCAAAAATGTTGATAAAATTACATTTAAATATTTATAGGGAAAGTATTTTTGTACAATTCTGGGCATATAGTGGACTCTTCATATATTTGTTTAAAAAGTACGTTCCCGGGGTGCCCGAGTGGCTCAGTCGGTTAAGCGTCTGACTTCGGTTCGGGTCATGATCTCGGGGTTCTTGGGTTCGAGCTCTGCATCAGCTTGGAGCCTGGAGCCTGCTTTGGGTTCTGTGTCTGCCTCTCTCTCTGCCCCTTCCCTGTTCGCACTCTCTCTCTCTCTCTCCCTCAAAAAGTAAATAAACATTAAAAATAATAAAACAATAAAATAAAAAGTATGTTCCTTTCAACAGTTCTAAAGTTCACACTATATATTAATAGCTTTTCACCCAATTGTGCTGCACTGTTAGAGCTGTGGCTTCATTTAATCTCTTCCTTTTCTTTGGGTAATCTTTATCTTGAACTACCAAGAGTAGAATGTATTGTGACCCCATGTTGCTAGAACAAATCTGACACCATGGGTTTGTTTAAACAATTTTTTTTTTCAAATCAGATTTACGGGGAGATATGAAAGAGAAAAGGAGTTTGTTAGAGGAAAACAAATGGTTTCTGAGAATTCTAAGGCACTGATCTGATGTATTAAATAGTGAAGGGAACCACGGGTTTCTCTGCATATTATATATACCACTTGATGAGATCCCCAGAGAGTGTAATACCTTCATAGACAATATAGGGGATAGATCTGATCATGGTCCCTTTGTTGCCACATCTCAGCTTATCCCTCTTCTGTTTCTTTTCCCTGTGACTCAGATAACAGCTAGTGGGAGGGGGAGAAAGGAGTCTGGGCAGAACTCCCAGCAAATTAAGTCCAGTGTTTCAGGGAGGGCAGCCTGGGGGTGCTAGGTTTGGGAGATAGGGGTCACAGAGTCCATCACCCAGGCAGAAAGAATGAAACATTTATTTGTGTTCTTGAACTTTTCTTCCCTTTGGATGTAGAGGACAAAAGAAATGAGGATTCATCTTAATAAGCAGTATTTCTAGAGAAGCAATCATTTGCCAAATCTGATGATTTCCTTTAAAAGTACAGTCCTGGGGCGCCTGGGGGACTCAGTCAGTTAAGCGTCCGACTTTGGCTCAGGTCATGATCTCACAGTCTGTGAGTTCGGGCCCCGCGTCGGGCTCTGTGCTGACAGCTCAGAGCCTGGAGCCTGTTTCGGATTCTGTGTCTCCCTCTCTCTGACCCTCCCCTGTTCATGCTCTGTTTCTCTCTGTCTCAAAAATAAATAAACATTTTTTAAAAATTTTTTTAAAAATAAAAAAAATAAAAGCTCTTGGGTTGGGCTTATAATAACAAAGAGAAATTGCGGTATCAAAATTTGCCAGTAAGGTACAGGAATCCCTTAGTACTCCATCATAGCTTCTGAAGCCAATTTCTTGCAAGCAGCTAATTCCTCAGAAGTCTCAGAAACCTATGGGTTTCGCTCTCATCTTCCTTCTGGGACCCTAGAACCCCAGCAAACAGTAAGATGTGTCCCCCCCTCTCCCCCCCCACTCCTGGATCTTTCCATCCACTCCCCCTGTACCACTCTATTGGATTCTCTCATGACCAACGGCAGACTGCTTGTGGGAAGGCTCTATGCCATGTGCATATCCACACATACCTTAGCACACTATTTGGATCCACTGGGCATTTATGGAATAAAAGAATGCATGTATGAAAAATGATTTTAAAATATTGTTTCGCACATAAGTGGGAAAGACCACAAGGCTCTGAGGGTGGCGTTTTCAGGACCTGGAGCAGAGGCGTCCTACAAGTTGTCCAAATGTTATTATTCTGCCCCTGTGATCCCCTAATTTCTATACCCACACAGGATCAGAGGTGGGCAGATGTCAGCAAAAGTTCATACCCACATTTATTTTAACCTTTTGCCCACCATTTTTTTTTTCCTTTTTAATCAGGGAGAGAAATGAAGCAAGATACACAGATCAATGCATCCTTCTTCTCCTTTTTCTACCTACTATCCCGGGAGATGCTGAGCTGCAAAATGACTCAAAAGAAAAGGAGGTTGAAATGCAGGAACAAAGGGGCAAGGAAGCTCTAACCCAGGAAAAAGTCACCAAACCAATGATGCAGCCAAGGGCAGGGGAGGACAGAGAGGCAGTTGGGTGATGCAGCCAACAAGGACTCTGAGAGGGAAGGTAACCACTGGCTGCTTCATGGGGAAACCAAACCTCAGAAGAGTTTGAAGGAACAAAAAAAGTGAAATGCTCAAGTTTTGTATACTTACCAACTGGTGAGGAGGGGCACGGAGAGGATTCCCATCAAGGTAGCACCAGGAACAGAAATGGACGGAGAGCTCCAGGGCCATCATGGCAGGAATGGGCCACAGAGCCACACATGTGGGCAGCAAGGGAGGCCTTAAAATCTGCGACTAGGGGGGCGCCTGGGTGGCGCAGTCGGTTAAGCGTCCGACTTCAGCCAGGTCACGATCTCGCGGTCCGTGAGTTCGAGCCCCGCGTCGGGCTCTGGGCTGATGGCTCGGAGCCTGGAGCCTGTTTCCGATTCTGTGTCTCCCTCTCTCTCTGCCCCTCCCCCGTTCATGCTCTGTCTCTCTCTGTCCCAAAAATAAATAAAAAACGTTGAAAAAAAAAAAAAATCTGCGACTAGGTAGGAACCCAAAGGCATGGGAGCCATTCTCTGAATGAGGCATGAAAATACAGACTGATCCTTCACAGACATGGGGATTAGCCAGACCAGGGGACCCTGAGGGGTCAGGCTGTCTTATCTGGCTATGCCAGGCCACACAGAAGTCAAAGGAATACAACCAAAAGAAAGGAGGGCTGGAGGGAAAATATATCCGCTAGCACCATGGAGTTAATCCGAGGGGTGTGAATGCCACCTTCTGCTCTGACATCCTCAGGGATATGGGGTTTAGACGTCAGCTTCAGTAGCCAGGAGACTCTAGAGCTCTCATTCAGGCAAGTTTGCCAGTCCCTTAGATCCCTTAGACCCCACCCCCTTCCATGTCTCCACTCCCCTCCTCTCGTGGTAGTTAGCCCATCTCCTAACCTCAATTAATAATGAATATGAACATGAATGCCAAGTCATTAACGTGTGAGATTGTGATCTAGGGGGAACTGACAAGTCAGAAATTTGCAGTATGAAATCATTCATTCATTCAACCAATATTAGTGAAAAGCCCACAGGGTACAAGCAATGAATTATGGGAGGACTCTTGAGCTCTGAAGTTTCAAAGGAATAGAACATTAGCTTCCCCAAATCCTTTCATAAAATCTCACCAACGTCTCCAGTGGTTCTCTAGAAAGATACTTTTTCATCATTTTGGTATGTAGAGGCTTGATAATGGAATCTATTTGCAAAACAATAGGTCAGAAAAAAACCCAACCCTCCAAAGAAACCAAAACTAAAACCCTCAGCTAAAAACAAAATCTACAAGTCTTATCTGAAATATACTGAGATAATGGAACTGAAACCCTGTAAAAGCCCCTGGGGTGTAATTTGTCTCTTAATTCTTAATGATAGGAAGAATGGAAGAAAGAGCCAAAGATTATTCATATTCACTTGCATACCGTGTGAGTTTTTAAATCACTTAAAAATCAAATTTATTTTTATGCAAGTATTACATGCACATAAAGAATCAAATCTATAAGGCTTATAAGCAAAAAACACCAGTCCCTTGGCCTGCTTCACCCACCTGGGTTCATTCACTTTCCACTCTCTTAGCCGTTTTTTTTTTTCTTTTTTCTGGTATTTACTTGAATAATATCCACATTATGCTGTCTTTTGATTCAGCTATTTCAGAGATCATGCACTGACTTTTCATTGTGGTGAAGATTTCACTCCCCAGCATTCCCATTTCATGGCTGATATTCAGGTGACACAGTTACAACCAAATGAGTTGTTTCAATTCTACAAAATGAACTTGTATATTGGCTGGCATTGAAGCTCCCTCTGTGCCCAGTCCCTGTCACCCTAGCTGCTCCAGTGCGTTGACCACTATCTGCCCTGACTGCCCAGTGTCCTTCCTCTACTAATTCCCAATCCTTTCATCCTAATAGAACTCTTCCAATTTTTTATTGAATTCAGATTTGAGGTGTTCATTATTGTCTATATAAACACAGGTCACTGTGAGGCCCATTTGTGACTATGACTATATTTCTTTTCTTGTACAATATTCTGCTTTTACTATAGTGAATAATTGCCTGATTTTTTTCTTTCTCTGAACATCTGAATACCACACAATATCTCCTTTATACAATTTTCCAGGTAAACCATCACTCATTTTGTCAGTTATATTCCCTCTTCCTGAAAATACCTCTTCTCTAGTCCTACATATTCATATTCCAACCTGGTCTGACTGGACTCTTCTCCAGATTTGCTGAAGTGTCCTGTGGACTTGAGCTTGCCACTCTCCATCTTGTAGCCTCTTTGCTAGACCCCATGGTTGCTGCTTTTTTGTTTACCCTATGTAGCAGAGCACATTCACTAGCAGTGTCCCAAACAGCAGGTTTTTGGGGTTAAATATATATATATGTGTGTGTCACACACATATATATATGTATATATATATGTACACACACACACATATATATGTATATATATATACACATATATATACACACACGTATATATATATATATGTATATATATAAAATATTAGAAAAGGGGGGAGGGGCAGAGACAGAAAGAGAATCTCAAGCAGGCTCCAGTGCAGAGCCCAACTTGGGGCTCAGTCTCATGACCCTGAGATCATGACCTGAGCTGAAATCAAGAGTTGGACACTTAACTGAGCCACCCAGGTGCCCCCAAAAATATATTTTTAAAATATATACTTATTTAGATTTTGCATGTTTGAGAATGGCTTTAGGTTAACCTCTCACTTGATTGATAGTTTGGCTAGGTATAGATTGCTAGGTTGCAAATCACTTATACTGAGAGTTTCCAGGTTATATTGCTCCAGAGACTTCTAGATTAAAAATTAGTGTTTAGTAGTTTGATGCCATGCCAATGTCTCTTTCTTTATGATCTTTTCCCTCTACTGGAAGCTTTTAGGAACTTCTCTTTATCTAACGTTTCTCAGTGATGGGCCTTGGTATGGGTGATTTTGGTTTTTTGTTTCTTGTCTTTTTTCATTCCTTGTGCTGAATACTCAGTGGGGCCTTTTCCTTTCAGAATTTTGGAATCCATCTGGGGCTAGTGTCTTATATTATTTCTATTTCTTTACTCTTGTTAAATTGAGATATATTTCACATACCATATTAATTCACTCATTTAAAGGTACAGTTCAATGGGTTTTAGTATATTCACCAACCACCACCAACATCAATGTTTTTTTTAATGTTTATTTATTTTTGAGAGAGAAACAGAGTGTGAACAGGGGAGGGGCAGAGAGAGAGGAAGACACAGAATCCAAAGTAGGCTCTAGGCTCCAAGCTGTCTGCACAGAGCCCAATGCGGGGCTTGAATCCATGGACCATGAGATCATGACCTGAGTCGAAGTCAGACACTTAACCAACTGAGCCACCCAGGTGCCCCTGCTCATGTCAATTTTAGAGCATTTTCATCACTCCCAAGAGAAACCCTATACACTCCCCATTCCTCCTAACCTCTCCCTTCCTCCATCCCTAGGCAACCACTAATCAATTTTCTGTTCCTATAGATTTGCCAATTCTAGAGGTTTCATGTAAATGGAATTGCACAAAAGTCTTTTGTGAGTGACTTCTGTCACTTAGCATGCTTTCAAGTTTCATCCACATTGTTAATATGTACCGTACTTATTGCCAAATAATATCCCATCAATTGGATATACCATATTTTATTAACTTATCAGTTGATAGACATTTGAGTTGCTGCTACAAACATTCATGTACAAATTATTGTGTAGACATGTCTTCAATTCTTTGAGGTTTAGAACTTAGAGTTGAATTGCTGGGTCATATGGTAACTGCATTATGTTTAAGAATTTTGACTCCTGGGGAGCCTGGGTGGCTCAGTCGGTTGAGCGTCCAACTTCGGCTCGGGTCATGATCTCACAGTCTGGGAGTTCGAGCCCCGCATCGGGCTCTGTGTTGACAGCTCAGAGCCTGGAGCCCGTTTCAGATTCTGTGTCTCCCTCTCTCTCTGACCCTCCTCCATTCATGTTCTGTCTCTCTCTGTCTCAAAAATAAATAAAATAAACATTAAAAAAATTAAAAAAAAAAAAAAAAAAGAATTTTGACTCCTGGATTTTTTTCTGCACTTTTTTGAAAAGGGTATCAATTAGATATTGGACCCTCTGAATTTATTCTCTTTACTCTTATTTTTTCTAAATTGTCATCTCTTAATCTGGTTCTACTTTTGGGAAAATTTCATTATTATCTTCCAGCCTTCATACCGAAATTCTTTCAACTTTTACACCTTTAATTTTCAAGAATTTTTTTTTAAATGAATGGAATATCGAGAACCTTTTTTTTTTTTTTTTTTTTTTTTTTTTTTTTTTTTAAATGAATGGAATATCTTGTTATCTCTGGGAGGATAGTAATTATTCTGGAACTTTGTTTTGTATTTATCTCTGGCTTTTCTGAGGTCCTATTTTCTCTTTGTTTTTGTGTTCTTGTTTTCATTCATTCAGTTAATCAATATGCATTGAGAAACTATCATATGCCAGGTACTTTTCCAGGTGCTTGGGATACATCAGAACAAAGATTACTGCCTTTATGGGACTCAGTCTTTGGTCTCTGCATTTAGACTTTCCTCAAATGTCTGGTGAATCTCAATTTGTATATTTATTATTTTTTAAAACTTACATAAAATGCGTAAATAAGTGTATAGCTAAATAGTTACACATATGTATACAGCCATGTGAACAACACTCAGATCAAGATCTGGGACATTTCCTTCACCTAAAAGAATTCCTGGTGGTTATTCCCAATTAATATCTCCCCTCTCCCCATGGATAACCACCATAGATTAGTTTTGCCTATTCTGATTTCATACACCGTATGCACTCTTCTGTGCCTGGCTTCTTTTATGCAACATAATGTCTTTGAGATTCATCCATGTTGTGTGTATATCAGTAATTCATTAAAAAAATTGTGTTGGGTTTCATTATAAGTATATGCTATAATTTATTTTTTCATTCTACTACTGATGGATATTTGGGTTGCTTCCAGTTTTTTATTATGTCCACTTACTTTTGAAAGTGAAATACAAAAATGCTTCTGGAAGTTCTAGGTAAGTGGGACTTAGGCACTAAATGGTGCTACAGTAGGGTGACTGGAGTGGTCAGTTGGACATGTGGTTTGGGATCTCCAAATACCACTATCTGTATAGGTTGTTCAATTTCTCTACAGGATCGTCTAAGATACATGAGCCAAACTGCTAGTATTCTGGAACTTCCAAGTCTTACCATTCCAATGGTAAGAAATTAATATGGTATGTGAAATTGAATTTCTGTTGTTGAAGCCACCCAGTCTGATATTTTGTTACAGCAGTTCAAGTACACTAATATAGTTTGTAATGGCTGAAGTATGGAAAACAGATTTTCCTTCACTTCTTCCAGAAGCCAGCTGCTTTAATATGTTTTCTCTCCTTTGGAACTGGATTTGACCTTCTTGTGTTGTACTTTTGTTTTTGTTTTTTGTTTAAAGGAAATTTTAAGACTCCATGCAACCCAGCCTTCTTTATACCACAAGGAGGCTGATGTTTGATTTTGTTTTCCTTCAATACTGCCTACAACTATAGATTTTCTTCCTTTTCATCATCTTAGCGAATTCATTCTTTATGCAGGAATTCAATCTCTCTTCTTAGAAGAAAATACTTCTAATCTCTCTTAGAAATGTATACTTAACCAATACTTTTACTTGTATCAGCCATGCTTATCCTAGTTAAAAATGGCAACATACTGTCTTGTCCAGTGGTCTTTAATTCGGAACTCTCCTATAACTGTGGAGTGGAACTGTGGGCTCTCTGAGGGATTTCAAGTTTCAGCTGTCTGGGACCTTTAAGGTATAACAAACTTTTTTTTTTTTTTTTAATTATAAAAATTTCCAAACAGACATAAGAGTAGAGGAATGGGGCGCCTGAGTGGCCCAGTCAGTTAAGCGTCAGCTTAGGTCATGATCTCACGGTTCGTGAGTTCGAGCCTCGCGTCCGGCTCTGGGCTGACAGCTTAGAGCCTGGAGCCTGCTTCAGATTCTGTGTCTCCCCCTGTCTGCCCCTCTGCTGCTTACACTCTGTCTCTCACATTGTCCCAAAAATAAATTAACGTTAAAAAAAATTTAAAAAAAAGAGTAGAGGAATGGATACATATACAGATCCACTATTACTAAGATTTTTGCCACATTTACTTAATCTACTCTTTTTTTCTTTGCTGACATATTTCTGAGAAAATCCAAGACATGAAGTCATTAAATTCTATGTATCTCAATATGTATCTCTTAAAAAAGGAAGACATTTTCTTAGGGGCATGTGGGTGGCTCACTTGGTGAAGCATCTGACTTTGTCTCAGGTCATGATCTTATGGTTTGTGAGTTCAAGCAACACATCAGGCTTTGCACTGACAGCTCAGAGCCTCAAGCCTGCTTCGAATTCTCTGTCTCCCTCTCTCTCTGCCCCTCCCCACTCATGCAGTCTCTCTCTCTCTCAAAAGTAAGTAAATAGACATCTTAAAAAAAAAGGAAGGCATTTTCTTATATAATCATCAATGCAATTATCCAGGAAAATTAACAACTGTTTATAGGCTATTGAAGTCAAACACCTCATACAGAATTTTATGCCATAAAAAACTTAGCACTATATTAGAATAGCAATATTCTGTAGGCTCACAACAATTTAATTTTTTTTTTAATTTTTAATGTTTATTTTTGAGAGAGAGACAGAGACAGGGTGCCAGCAGGAGAAGGACAGGGAGAGAGGGAGACACAGAATCCAAAGCAGGCTCCAGGCTCTGAGCTGTCAGCACAGAGCCCAATATGGGGTTCGAACTCATGAACTGCGAAACCGTGACCTGAGCTGAAGTCGGACACTTAACCGGCTGAACCACCCAGGTGCTCCTGTAGCCTCATGACGACTTTAAAGTGAAATTCAGTATGTTGAGAAATGCAGGATGTTTATTTACCATTCAACTAAAGCTGAGCTCAAGATGCCTGAGATAATTAAAAAATACATAGTTTTAAGATTTCAGTTCTTTGTACATTATTTTAATAAAAAACACACTGCTGTTACAAATATACAGATATCAAATTGTAACATTAAAATACAGAGTGAAATACAGTGGCTTTATAAATTTTCTTCAATGAGACAGGTTTTCTGTCACATTTAGACATTTATGATTAAGTCATAATAAACAAGGGAAGTACAGATTTTCCAACCTCATGATTAGTAAATTCCTCTGCAATGAATGAAGTCGTACAGTCAACAAAAGGAGAAAAGCTAGATGGCCCTGTCTGCATTGTGTTACTGTGACAAAGAGGTACAGTAAGAGCTATAAGAAACTGTAGTGAAATGTTAGAAGTATAGGCAACATAGCTTTCTCAGACTTCTACCAATAATTATATCCTTGATAAATAAGCATCCTTAAATGTAAAACAGTTCAGTATGACTACATCTGTTTTTGTTCCGCAATGACAATTTGTTAATGTATTAATGCGATATATATTTTTGAACTGCAATCATGTGGAAATAATGAAAAACCCTAAAAAGAAACCACTAGTCCTAAGTCAAATAATATTTAAAAGTTGAAAGGCCTGTGGAGAACAGAAGTGTGAACAAGAAATACTGGCTCCATGCCAATTTTTATTTCTAACAGAAAGTCTTATATAAATAAGTCTTCTTTGTCTTACAAAACAAAACAAAAACACAAAAATCCTAAAAATAACACCACAAATCCAAATTAGCTGAACTTGGAGTAACAAAGTCAAAGCCAGCCTTCTCATCTGCATATCAATGTGATCAGTCAAAACTGCATTGAAAAAAAACAAAAACAAAAACAAAACCCAAATGAATCTGCTCCTGGCTCCTAATCAGAACAGAGGATTACTTTTAGCATTTAAATAAAGATACCTATTACACTGCTCTTTTTTAGAGAAAGATGTACACCAGAAATCTAATAGAATGTTACTCGTGGTATTCCACAAAAGCTGTAAGGTAGCCGAGAGTTGATTACATTTAAGGACAGTAAAAGTTTGCACTCTTAATACCCACTGATCTCTTTGTGCCAATATTCAAAAAATATGCTTTTCATCACTAAAGACAAAATGATAAGGAAACACAATGATTACATTCTATGTCAGCATAGAGCTACTATATTTGTATAAAGGAATCACTAGTTAAAGAGTTATTTGTCTTTTTAAAGGAAGCCCTGTCTAGGCATTAGGCTGTACTCTAAATGTTGATAGTGCCGAATTTCAACTCCCAAGATAAACAAAAAGAGCTGTCAAGAGGTGTCAAGATTAATTCTCTTTGGCCGCAACGGATACCATTTTCTCTGGGGACAGTCTTTAGTTTGCCTTCTTTTCAGTACCACATCAGTGGCTTTCCTGGTAGAAGTCTCTGTTGGTGTGGTTTCTATTTGTGTAATAAAGCTCTCAGGTTTAACATCTGGTTGCTTGTAACAAGCGGAAAAGACTTCTTGGTGGACTCTCTGGAGCTGGATAATAGGCTGCATCTTTAAAACTTGGGAAAATCCATTTCCTTGTTCAATTAATGCAGGCAAGGACTTAAACAAACAACAGTAATACTTAACATTAATCTCAGTTTGAAACACAACCACAGAGAAACAGACACAACACTCGAGATTTTAATTCTTTGGGTCAAGGCTTTTCTAAGACCTAATTATTTGGGTCATGGATATTTGCTTTTACCTTAAAATACCAATTTTAAATGCTGAGAGATTTTAACCAAAAACTAAAACTAAAAAGATATATTCTATTCCTACAATGTCTGGTAATAAAATAAAACAAAACTTTGGCAACAGGAAGTTAACAGAATTTCAGGGCCAAGGATTTGATGTCTGAGATTCCATATTTTAGGATAGTAAGTATTTTGGAAATCCCGACCATCAAGACCAGGCAGGGATCAGTACATTTTTCCTGTAAAGGGCCTCACATCCCTGTCACAATTACTCAACTCTGCCATTGTAATGTAAAGAAGCCACAGACAATAAGTAAATGGATAGGCAGAGCTGTGACATGAAGTTTTATTTACAAAAACAAGTGCAGGCTGGGTTCTTGCCTGGCTCACTAGTTTGCTAACTCCTGATAAAGAACATGCAATGGGAGAAGCATGAGCACCAGAAAATCATGGAATCAATACAAACCACAAAAGAATGTCATAGAAAATTATCAGAACAAGGAAGATTCAGGAGTTTTTTAAAAATAATTTTCATATACTAGAAATCCAAATGTTTTCTTGTTTGCATAAAATAAATGTCGAGAAGATAAACAATTTTATTATAATACTAAGACTCCAAATTGAATACGCAGCATACATAATACAGTGATTAAGAGTATACTGGGGCTCCTGGGTGGCTGAGTTGGTTAAGCGTCTGACTCTTGATTTCAGCGCAGGTCATGATCTCACAGCTCATGAGACTGAGCCCCCACACAGGGCTCTGCACTGACAGCGAGGAGCCTTCTTGGGATTTTCTCTCTTCCTCTCTCTCCACCCCTCCCCAATGTGCACATGCATGATCTCTCTCTCTCTCTCTCTCTGTCAAACTAAATAAATAAAACTTTAAAAAAAAAAAAAAAAAAAAGAAGTAAAGGCTCGGGAGCCAAATATCCAGGGTGTAAATCCTGACTCATTTACTTGGGCAATCCAGAGCCTCTCTGAGCCGCAGTTTCTCAACTATAAAACACAGAAATTAGCAGTACCTATCTCATAGTGTTATTTTAAGGATTAAGTAAGATAATATATGTAAAGCAGTTAGATGGTGTCTGACCCATAAATGCTCACTACGTGTTAGGTGGTATTATTATCCAAAACCATCTGATAGACTGCTAAATCTCAGAATTAAAAAATATAACCAATCTTCAAAGAAGTCAGATATATTGGCATATACTTCCTATTAAATGGTAGTTATTCTGAATGTTATTGTCACTTCATAAATTCATTAAAGATCTACTTAAAAGACTACTGAGAATTCCTGTTACAATAGACTAAAATACACATAGATGTTGAAAACAAACACCTAGCCTCACATTTCATTCATTTTATAACTGTTTAGCATGTAGCTTTTACCTTCATGGCTTCACTGATCTCTTTAGCTATTGTTTCTCCTCTGCATTTCAAATTTTCCACACGAGAGGCTGCAAAGAAACCACCAAACAGTATTTTAGGTTCTTTATCTAATACCAAGTCATAAAAGATACACAGATGCTATTTGGACAAAAATCCGTTAAGACTACCCACCTTAGCTCAATCTTTCTTAGCATACTTTGTAATCTATTACAACAAGTGTCCCATTAAATTTATCTAGATAAATAAAAAGACTATGGAAATGTTAGAACCGTAGAGTAAAACTAATAGGTATGATAGGCAACAAGAGTTCTATTAGGAGTAGTCCTAACACTATGTGCCCCTAATAGCCTAAGATATATGTGATCTACCACTGTATTTAACATCTTCAAGCACTATCATCCCATTTTAAAGTAAATATAGGCTAATATTTGATATCTATTACTCTGAATTTTATACACGTAAAACACGTTTGAATTTGGAATAAACAATCACATTGTATTGAGGATACTAGATGGAATTTCTGGAAAAAAATCTGGAATAGATTGTCAATAATATTAATTTAAAATTTTTAATGTTTATTTTTTTAATTTTATTTATTTATTTTGTATTAATATCCAAGTTAGTTAGCATATAGTACAATAATGATTTCAGGAGTAGATTGCAGCGATTCATCCCCTATGAATAACACCAGTGCTTATACCAAAAAGTGTCTTCCTTAATGCTCCTTACTCATTTAGCCCATCCCCCCACCCACAACTCCTCCAGCAACCCTCAGTTTGTTCTCTGTATTTAAGAGACTCTTATGTTTTGTCCCTCTCCTTGTTTTTATATTATTTTTACTTCCCTTCCCTTCCCTTATGTTCATCTGTTCTTTCCTAATTCCTTGGTGCTTTACTGATTCCTAATACATTTTATTTTCTTCCAATCTTTGTTATAAATGTTCACGGCTACTTCATAACAGAACTGCATATGCAATGATATAACAGGACAAAAATCCTACTAAACTCCAAGCAAAACTGGATAAGAAAAATCCTTCCATTTTGAAATTGTCTACAAATTAGTTTTTAGAAGAGTAGTTCTCACTGGAAATTACTTCAGATCTAAGCAAATATATAACCATGTTAGGAGAGCTACAACCTTACTGGCTTCAAGAAAGTGGCAGATAAGCCAAGCAAGAAAAATTTCTTTCATAGCTGCTATTTTCTTTTCTGACTTTCCTTAGGTGAAAAATGCAGACCACATTTAGGAAAAAGAAAAAAAAAAAAAGGAAACGAATAGCAAAAGCACCTGGAAGAAAGAGGGTACTCAAAGAAAGGCAAAGGCAAAGGTAACAGGATGGCCTCAGAAAAAGGGTTCTTAACCAGTTTTGCTACCAGAGATTTCTTTGGCACTTGGATGAAGCCTACAGACCCTTTCTAAGAATAGTTTTAAATGTGTTAGTTTTTTTAAGTGAGGTACAATTTACATACAGCAAAATGTAGATCTCAAGTTTAACATTCAGTCACCTTTGACATATGCAAACCATACATGGGGCAATTCCTTCACCCTACAAAGTTCCCTTGTGCCCCTTTCCCAACCAACCTTCTCTACAAGAAGCACCACTCATCTGGTTTCTGTCATTATTCATTGCTTTTGCTTACTCTAGAATTTTAGAGTGTTTTACAATAAAATTTAAAATACAACTATTGAAGCGTTGTGATAGGTAATACATGTGCTTCTTTATTAATGATTTAAATAAGATCAAGTGGCAGGTCTAATAATTACCATCATACGAAAATAATGAGCATCAACAATATTGTGAGGTATCTGCAATAACTAAAATTGAAAATATCTGTGGCTTTTAGTAGCAAAAAGTTACAGGTACTGCTAATTCTACCACCATGATCTACATTCAACACTGAAGGAAATGCTAAATTTCAGTATGAGGTTAGTAAAAATAACAATCTATTTTTTTCTATTCAAATTAATAATCTCCCTGTATTCTAAGGACCCTTGCCTTAGAATAATATGCTAATTTCAAGTCTTTTAAGATTTGGGGATATTTAGGGGATATATCCCCAAAGTACTTAGGCAATTATTAAATTTTCTTCTGAGCATGGCGTATCAGTGATCCATCCCTTGGGACTCTTGTGGCAGTCTGGCTTCTAGCCAGGCTCTCACTTATTCTCTCCCCCTCAAACTTGCATACCTGTATGGGAGTTGCTGAGTCTTCCAACATTTATTATGTATTTTCCATGGACTAGGCCCAGCACTGGGTACTCAGAGTAAGGAAAAAGGGTCTCTGCCCCTCAAGGAACTTACCGGTTAGAAAAGAAAGACACACAGAAACACACAGAAACAAGCCAGTTTTTGAAAAGGTTAAACTTGTCCTGCACAGCCTCACATTTCCATGATCCTGCCACAAATTCCACCCTCTACCTGAATGAGCATTCCCCTGCAACAGACTCCCACAGTCTCCTGAACAGTTCTAGTAGAATAACTGGAAAACTTCATTGCACTGATTTTTTTAGAATAGTTTCTCAACCCTATGAGACCCAACTTCCCCCTTTAGAACATATTTTGTAAAGTCTTTACTATTCTAAAAAAAAAAAAAAAGATAGTATTTCTGTACATATAAATAAAAATATAAAGGAAAAACAGATATAATGAAGTACTCAAATAATTGTACCTGTTATCCTGAGTAAATTTGGATTTAAGAAAATTTATATTAGAAGTCATTCTACATAGAAAACAAAAGATCATAAGCAGAAATAGAAAAATTAGTGTTTTGGGGTGCCTGGGTGGCTCAGTCGGTTGGGCGGCCGACTTCAGCTCAGGTCACGATCTCGCGGTCCGTGAGTTTGAGCCCCGCGTCGGGCTCTGTGCTGACAGCTCAGAGCCTGGAGCCTGATTTGGATTCTGTGTCTCCCTCTCTCTCTGCCCCTCCCCCGTTCATGCTCTGTCTCTCTCTGTCTCAAAAATAAATTAACGTTAAAAAAAAATTTTTTTTAAAGAAAAATTAGTGTTTTATAAGAAATAACAGTCTATATTACTTGAATATGATAAAAAAAAAAAAGAGGAAATAATGGAGTATGGATAACCTACCAAGACAAAGTATAGGCTGTTGAAATGGTGAAAATTAGGAAGTGCAGTATTACTACAAATTAGATGGCCTTATTGAAAGTGTCATGTCAAAATAATTCACCATATTATAACATGGTAAGGTATAAGGGAATTAAATCCTACTTAGAAATTCCACCATAATTCAGACTACATTCAGTATATATATTTACTTAAAAAGACTTCAGTGATCATACTGTCAAAAGGTGATGAGGAACACAGGATAGACTGGGCCAAAACAAGAATATGAGAAACTATAGAGCAGATACGTGGTTGCTCTTTATGGATACATTCTGAGTAAGAATAAACAGGAGCAATCCAAAAATATAATCGGAATTTTAAATAGGTTTTTCATATTAAAATTTTTAATAGTCACATAATTTATCATTATACAAAAATATAGTTTTTAATATTTAGTGTGGCAATAATAGCAAGTATTTAAAAAATAATTTTTAATGTTTATTCTATTTTGAGAGAGAGAAAGACAAAGCGTGAGCGGGAGAGGGGCAGAGACAAAGGGAGACACAGAATCCAAAGCAGCCTTCAGACTCTGAGCTATCAGCAAAGAGCCCAATGTAGGGCTCAAACCCACGAACTATCAGGTCATGACCAGAGCTGAAGTCAGACGCTAAACTGATTGAGCAATCCAGGCGCCCCTATAATAGCAAGTATTTGAAAATCATTTCTATTAAAACAATGAGGGGCACCTGGGTGACTCAGTCATTTAAGTTTGTGACTTCAGCTCAGGTCATGGTCCCCGGTTCTTGGGTTCGGGCCCCGCATTGGGTTCTGTGCTGAAAGCTCAGAGCCTGGAGCCTGATTCAGATTCTGTGTCTCCCTCTCTCTGCCCCTTCCTCATTGGTGCTCTCTCTCTCTCAAAATAAATAAATATTTTAAAACCTCTAATTAAAAAAAATGAGATTTCTACTTTTGTATGTTTCCATTAATTTAGTAACATTTGGTTCTAGTCCTATTTAAAAGCAGTCTCAAGTCTTCTATTACATACTTTCCATCAGCTTTGTTGCTTTTGTAATAACTACATACTGTACCAGAAACTTTTTCAATTAAAAATTTTGGAAATGCTCCTAAGTAATTGTCTTTGGAAAAAAGGGAGTATGAAAGTTGTTAACTGATAAAACATGGCTTTGGCTGCAAAGATCTGTTGGTTTCTTTTTAGTTCTGTTTTCCTTTACTGCACATGTTAACAAACAGAGAAAGAGTATCTGAAGAAATACGATGATGTAATGATGTAAGTCAGAATAGTGGTTACCTCTCATGGCTAGGGATTACTGACCAGAAAGGAAGATAAGAAAACTTTTTTGGGTACTGGAAGTGTTACATAGTACAGACTTCCCATAAAGTCAGGAAGCAGAATAAGTATGTATTAGTTTCAGATAATATACTATCTTTTTCTTTAAACTCAAATTACCTTTTCAGGTAAAATACTTCTAAATTTAAGACAATGGGTCCAATTGTTAATACGTGAAAACTACAATAAATAGACTATTTTCCTTGTTTTTAGACTTTTTGGCCACTTTCAATTGTGCTTATTGTATACATGAAAACATAATGGACACCTTATTTGAAAATATAAGTAACATACTGTTTAAAAATAAGTTTTTCCTGGGGCACCTGGGTGTCTCAGCTGGTTGAACGTCCCACTTTTGATTTCAGCTCAGGTCACGATCCTAGGGTCATTGGATTGAGCCCCATGTTGGGCTCTGTGCTAAGCGTAAAGCCTGCTTAAGATTCTCTCTCTCTCTCTGTCTCTCTCTCTCTCTGTCTCTGTCTCTCTCTTTCTAAAAAAAAAAAGTTTGTCCCATGTTTCCTAACTATACAGACACTCAGTATATCTAGATTGAGGAGGCAGCTACATGTGTTTATGTGTATGTGTGTATATAGATTCATCAAGCTGTGCACTGTATGTTATACCTCAACATACACACACACACACACACACACACACACACACACACTAATGAACAGAGTATTTTTTTACATTTACTCTTGAAACTCATCTTACTTTTATTTATAGGATATGGTAATTAATATTATTCTTCATTGTTACTGCATGATTTACAAAATAATCTATTACCCAAGGGATTCCTAATTTTCGTATAAACATGTGCCTCTTTGAAAAAAACTGTCTATAAGCCTACACTGATGGACACAATAGCTGTTCTCCATCTGTAGCACAAGCAATGACAATGTAAAAGTCGCCAAGGGTAGTTTAAGTGTAAAATTGAGTTAGGTCAGAGACTTGGATAATTATAAACAGATTTTCACACATGAATTTCTGGTGGAATAATCTGAAGTTGTGCTGGACATATAAGACATTTAGTATTCCTGGCTCCTGACTATAGAATGCCAGCTGTGCCCTCCCCATTACTGTGGTAACCAAAAACTTCCCCCACTTTTCAAAACTGCCTCTAGGGGGCAGTACCGCCACCAGTGAGAACCAGTGTTCTAACTTAATTTTTAGAACTTCCTTGGGAACATCATTCTCTTAACCTTGGACTCCCTAAGTGTTGAACACAATGCCTGACATGTAGAGCAGGTGCTCAGTATGTATGATGGAACAAGACTATGATAAGAGTGCGCTGTGGAGGCAAAAGAGGGGTGAGGTCAATCCAACAGGAAAACTGAAAGGAAAGTACAAGTTTCAGAGGTGCTCTAAGAGTTGCCTTAAAAAAGGACCTGGTGCTGGATGGCTGGGGTAAGTGGGAATAGGAGGTGGATGGTAAAGGATGTGCTACACCAAAACAAGGGAATAAATCAAGAAAGAAGAAAACACAGGAACCAGGAAACAGGATTCAAAACAGAAGTACAGGAAATTCCTAGGATGATGAGAAAGGGACAAATGGGACAAAAGTTTTGCAGCAGGCCTAGAGAGCAACGAGTCCTGCTTAGAATAGGAAGACAAAAGCCTCCCAGAGGAATATCTCCAAGAAAAAGGAAAAGGTTTTAAAATGGATTTGATGGATAACCTAAAGTGTTTACCACATTGAGAGGAATTTTATAGTTCTAGTGAAGTGTTTGGGAAAGAATTAGTGATAGACACAACAGCAAACAAACCAAACAGAAAAATAAAGCCATTATCATTCTGAAGGAGGATGGGAAGCTGTTCAAGAAAGAAATATACTCATAGTAATGATTACCTGACTCATACTGAAGAACACTTATATAGTCATAACAATATAAATACTAAATATTACTGATTTCTTGACAAAAGTGAGAGATTAAAAGTGAAGCTGATGACTGTAGATTATTCTTTGAGAAACTTGGCTATGAAAAGGAAATAGGAGCACAGAGAAGAGAAACCCAATGGCATAGTAACTGTCTACTTAATCCCAACAGCCCATTCCTGCAGCAGTGTGGGGTGGCATCCATTAACAATCAATCTTGTGTATTACCATTAGTAACCCTGTGAGGCAAGCAGGTTTCATCAGCCTCCTTTTATAGATAAGAAAACAGAGCTGTGAGAACTGAGAAATGATCTAGAATAGAATTAGAACCCACATTTCCTAGAATTCAAAGCACATGCTCTTTTATGTCCTATATGTAACTTTCCAAAATAACCATTTTGTCTGGAATTATACTATACTCATAAGAATATAACAAATGGTCAAAAATTAGTTCTAACATATTAAAAATCTCTTGAAATAAAAATAAATTATGTCTGGTAAAAACTAAAAATAGAACAATTCTAGAGTTAACTCTGCTTTAACTATTAACATTACAGTACCTTCTTTTTTTTTAAGTGAATTAAATTCCTTTCACTGAAAATTAAGGAACATCAATAATTTTAGGAAAAAAACCAAGCACACAAAGATTTTAAAAAGCACTATAAGAGGGAAGAAAACAAACACACCATTAAAAATGATCACTAACATATGTGAATATGTTGCCTATAAACGCATCAAAATAGCATTTTCCAACATTAATATCTGCTTAGAAAATTTCAAAATATATAAAACTTTCACTCCCTCACTCAATATTTTTAAATCAATTTTTCACTTCTCACTAGTAAGAGCATGTATGTACCCCTGTTACACAAACATCTGACTTAAGAATATATCACATGCAGAGAGCTGGCACCTGCCATGTAGGAGACTGGGGATGGGCTTCCTCTAGAAGCATTCCCAATGGCCTTCTCTCCATAGCTTTCATGGGAACATCTTTGTGACACCACTTCCCTCTCACTGCAAAGGTGTTTAGGGATCCAAACCGTTCCCCCCAAATCCTATTTAAACATCTGTAGTGGAACTAATGTACATCTGAAATGTGATTTTCCTAATATTTTTCAACATTAATGTGTAGTATTTCAGCTACATTGCAGGAAAAAAATGGTCTTTAAAGGGTAGCCTAGAAACTTACCCATTTATAAAAATACCACTTGCGAATTTTTTCAGGGGGAAAATGTATTTCAAATTCCAAAGCTCAGATTAAATAAGAACTTCTGAAACATAACCATTTGAAAGCGGGTTACTACCTGTAAATATTCTGGCAGTGGCTTAAGCAAGCCGGAATTATTAGGGAAGAAGAGGAACTATCTCTAAGTCTTCTACTTGTAGGGTCAGCAAAAGAACTGCAAGTATCAAGTCTACTATAGAGAAACTTAAAATAGCTCCTTGTCATCACTATATGTTTAGTGAAGGACAGGGGGAAGAAGGCAGTCTTTTCAATTAACACCAAAGAACTTAAAAAAAAAAAAAAAAAGATGATATAGAAGGAATTATTAGTTTTACTAATAGGATCACAAAAGGTTATAACTGACAAACAAAAACTCATAGGTAGACAACTAATCAGAGGATTGCTGCAAGGATATTAAAAAAAAAAGTTTGCTCTTAAAAATGTGGAAGTTAGGCACCCTTGAGGACATTGCCTTCCCTAGTCACTTGCCTTCTAAAACATAGGGAAATGAAAAAGTGGAAATGAAAGATTGGGTAATCAACCTAGTTTTGCTTTCAGGTCACTGCACTGACTAAACTGGGAAACATGAACAACTAAAAGCCTGCACAAATTCAGACATCCAGCAAAAAAGCATTAACTGAGGTCTTCCTTTCTGTTTTCAATGCATTTTATGTGCACAAATGAGCAAGCATGCATACCAAAGGATATCCCTTTCTAAAGGGATAACCAAAGGCATGAATGAGAACCATGAATTGAAAAGTAGCACCCCTGGTGAAAACGAAACAAAAAACTAGCAGTGATTTATGACGTTCTAGAAGATAACACTTTGCTACAACTTGAACATAACTGTTGAACACACCTTCTGGGTAGCAGACACATATTCCTCTGTATCCACTCCCACCTGCTCCTCACCAGCATCTTTAGTACTGAAGAGATGTCTCTCTCTTAAGGTACCATATATTTTCACACTCCTAGCCTGTGTTTGCTGGCCTGGGCCAAGTCTCTAACATTCTCCTGTAATGTTCTTCCTCTCTATTCCCCCCACTCTAGCCATAGTGGTCTTTTATTCCATAAATACTCAAGATCAGTCTTGACTTAGGAACCTTGTTCTAGCTCTTCCCTGATTGAAAAGCTCTTCCTCTTGATTGTCATAAGACAAATTCCTTCTTGTTACTTCCTCAGAAAGTTTCTCAACGTAAACACATCACCCTCTCACTGATTACTTGTTTACTTTTATATTTATTTGTACTTTTCTTCTCCCACTTGAACATAAGCTCCATAGAGCAGGGACCTTGCTTGTGTTGCTCACCATTATCTCCTCCACAGTGAAAACAGTTCTGGCATATGGTAGACCTTCAATAAATATATTGAATACATGGATGAATAACAGTTGCTTAGTATTTATTGAGCATGGTGCTATACACTGGCCACGTAGAATGCAAACACAAAGTAAAAAAGCTCATGGAACTTTCACTTTTGTGAGACCATAAACAAGAAAATTCACAAATGTAAACAAGTGCTATTAAAGAAATAAACAAGTATTATGATGGAGTACTGGGAAAAGGCTATTGTCATTAGGGTGGTTAGGAAAGATCTCTCTGAGGAGGTACCATTTAAAAGCGTAAGAAAAGAAAAGAAGATGCCACCTTTAGAAGCACCAAGAAAAAGCATGTGTGAAAGTGAGGCACTTTCAAAGAACTGAAAGGTGGACCATAGGTCTACAGCAAAAAGGAAAGTGGGGGCCAGATCACATAAGGGAATGTTAAGAAGTTTGAAATGTATTTTATATATGTACATATATGTACACATATTTGATTTAAAAATTTTTTTTTTATATTTTATTTTATTTTTGAGAGAGAGACAGAGTGTGAGCAAGGGAGGGCAGAGTGATGGAGACAGAATCTGAAGTAGGCTCCAGGTTCCAAGCTGTCCAGCCTGACGTGAGGCTTGAACCCATATGAACATTAAGATCATGACCTGAGCCAAAGTTGGACGCTTACCCAATTGAACCACCCAGGCACCCCCATATATTTTTTTAATTGGAAGATTTTAGAATTTTCAGCAGAGGAATGAAAGCTCTGTGTTTTTAAGAGTAGACTTCTGGTCAAGTTGTTCTTGGACATTCACAAAACTCCCCAGCTTTGTCCAAAATATCATGGGATAAATACAGAAAATTAAAAAGACATATCCCAAAGCATATACAAAACAAACATTTCTATGAACCAAAAGAAGTAGAAGAGAAAAAGCTGTAAGTCAGGCCAAAGTTGCAGACCCATCAGTAGGCAGACAGTAGGTAGGCAGTAGGTAACTAGGAATTTGCTTCCTGTAACATAAAAGGGGCCCAAAGTGCTCCAGAGGAGCAGGAAATGGGAAGAGTCAACTTTGCAGTATGAAACCACAGGTTGAGATACTGAGTTTTCCTACCCTGAAAAAGACCTGCCATTAACCACAGTCAGGAGCGGAGGCATACATTAGAAGTGATGGGAGGCAGATAATATTTCAAAGCCTGGGCCTGGACCAAGCTGCCTGCTGACTTAGTGACTAGATTCAGTATCTCCTAAAGTACACTGGAACAGGGGCCCCATGCTGCCAATGCAAGATCGGCTCTTGCCTGAGACTGTTCAGGAGCAGATGAAAGGCAACCACACAACTACCAGACAGGAAGGGGGGGGGGGGGGCGGGGAAGCAGTGACAATATGAAAATAAGCACATAAATAATCTTAATGAAAGAGTGTTTGCAAATCAAAATTCCAAAATACATGAAAAAATCACAACCATGAATGACAGCCAATATAACTAATTGGAAGGTGAGAAATTTACTGCAGAGGGCATAAAAATAGAGCAATCTGAAAACAATTTTAAAAGTTTAGGATCCTCTCATAGCTAAAGGAAATCATAATAGACATGACAGCAGAAAAATAAATTATCAAATAAAAATGAGAATAATACAAAAATAGAAGAAATGATAAAGAAGCAAAGTTCAAAGATTAGGTTAAAGATTTTCTAGAAGATAGGAGTCTTCTGATTAAAAATATACTTGGAACTGTGAGTGGAAGATGGGAGGAAAGAGGAAGCAAACAAAACAAAAAATCCCACCCCCCTCAAATATATATATTTAAATAAAATTATGTGTGTGTGTACAAAGAAATTATGAATAAAATAGAGTTGAACTATTACACTGTTGAGTGAAAAAAAAGTCATAGAATGTATTACATAATACTTACATAAAAAAAATAACTCGGGGGGCGCCTGGGTGGCTCAGTCGGTTGGGAGGCCGACTTCGGCTCAGGTCATGATCTCGCGGTCCGTGAGTTCGAGCCCCGCGTCGGGCTCTGTGCTGACAGCTCAGAGCCTGGAGCCTGTTTCAGATTCTGTGTCTCCCTCTCTCTGACCCTCCCCCGTTCATGCTCTGTCTCTCTCTGTCTCAAAAATAAATAAACGTTAAAAAAAAAAAATTTTTTTTTTTTAAATAAAAAAAAATAAAATAATTCAGGGTACCTGGGTGGCTCAGTCCGTTAAGCGTCCGACTTTGGCTCAGATCATGATCTCACGTTTGTGAGTTCGAGCCCCGTGTCCGGTTCTGTGCTGACAGCTCAGAGCCTGGAACCTGCTTTGGATTCTGTGTCTCCTTCTCTCTCTGCCCCTCCCCTACTTGTGCTCTGTCTCTGTCTCTCAAAAATAAATAAATGTAAAAAAAAATTAAAAATAAATAAATAATAACTCAAACCTCCCTGTGCCTGTCTGCCCATATACAAATACACTGATAAAGATCTAATGGGGGACCTGGATGGCTCAGTCGGTTAAGCATCTGACTCTTGATTTCAGCTCAGGTCATGGTCTCATGGTTATAAGATCAAGCCCCACATCCGGCTCTACACTGGGTGTGGAGCCTGCTTAAGATTCTCACTCTCCCTCTCCTTCTGCCCCTGCCCGGCTCACACACTTCACACAGGTATATACTTTCTCTCTCTCAAACCCCCCCCCCCAAAAACAAACAAAAAACAAATAAACTGATAAACATCTAAAATCAGACATATCAAATTGTTAAAGTAGTTGTTTATTTGAAGGTGTGTGGGATCAGGCAGACTTGGAAGGACTTTCATTTACTACTATATATACACTATTATTTTAAATTTCATATTAAACTTACTTTCACTAATTATAAAACTAATTAGCACAAAAACTAATTACAAAAATATAATTTAAAATACTAACAAAGATTTATGGCAGTTGAATTGGAAGACTTCCACCATATACTTAAAAGAGTAAATTGCACATAATTTGAATACACGAATCAATTTTCTGTAAAATATATAATGCCCCAAATGTCCAGTGCATATATACTCCTGTATGATTATATGAGTAGAGAAAAATGGATAAAAGAATTCGCACCAAGTTAACAGTGTATATCTGAGAGGAGGCCAAAAACAAAAAGTAAAAAATAGAATGCTATCCTTATTTTTTTTAAGTGTATGACATGATATATATACATGTATACATAATTTTATGTATGTATATACATATATACACACATATATATGTGTATATGTACATACACATATATATACATACATATATACCAAACACATATATGTGTATATATATACATACACATACATAATATTGTATATTTATTTCACAAATACTTCTTGAGCGTAAAATGTCAGATAATGATTGTAGAGAGCTAGCTAGGGATATAGTAGTAGACAAAACAAAGTCTTGGTTCACAGGGGGTTTATAAAACAGTGGGGGGAGAGATGAAGACAATAAAATAAATAGAAATTATAGTTAAGTGGTGAAAAAACAAAAGCAGGTTAAGGGGACAGAGTATGAGCAAGGGGGTCAGACGGGGATGTGACATAGGTTGTCAGGAAAGACCTCTCTGATGAAGTAACGCCTTGAACGGAGAGCTGACTGAGGTGAGTCAGGTAGGTGGTTTCAGATAGGAACCAGGGAACAGCCAGATAGGAACCAGTGCGAAAGACACAGGGCCAGTGTGTGGCACATCCTTGGGGAAACAGCAAGAATGCTAGTGTGGCTGCAGCACAATAAGGAAAGGTGGCAGTGAGAAGAGACCAAAGTCAGAGATGAAATCAGAGAATCAGCCATGGCCCAGGTCAGAGAGGATCTTATAGACCACGGAAGCAGGATGGGGAGTCACTACAGAGTGATAAGCAGGGGGTGACATGACCTGATTATGCTTTAAAAAGAATCCTTGGGATGCTGTGTGGAAAACTGGAATAAAAGGAAGGAAACCAGAGAGGAGACTATTGAAGTAATCCTGCTGAGAGAATATGGGTAAGAGAGGTAGTAATGGATTTGGTGGAAAGTGGCTGAATTTGTAATATGTTCTCAAGGTATGGGCAGAAAAATCTGCAGGTGGACTGAAGGTATGGGAGTCAAGCAATAATTATGTATGTTCATATAATGTGTTTCTTATCTTTTAACATTTTTAGAATGTGAATGTATTTTAAAATAATCAAGAAAAAGCAATAAAGTCATTTACAATGTTAAAAAAATAAGAAAAAATACACACCAAACAATACACTAGATAAATAAAAATAAACATCTAGACACATTGTGGTAAACTTGCAGAGCATTAAGAATACAGAGAAAATCTAAAAAGTCAGGAAAGAAAAAACAGACCATCTTTAAAAGAATGGCATTTAGAGTCTCAGGAGATTTCTCATCAACAATGAATGTCAGGCACCCAAATTGGAAAAGGAGAAATAAAACTATCACTATTTGCAGATGATATAATATTTTACATAGAAAATTCTAAAGAATCCACTAAAAAAATAATAGAATAAATGAGTTCCACAATGTTGCAATATACAAGATCAATAAATAAAAATCAATTCCGCTCTTTTATAAAAGCAATGAACAAAGTGAAAATAAAAATTTTTTAAACTCCAACTACATTAGCATCAAAAGGATAAAATACTTGGGAATAAATGCAACAAAAGAAGTGCTAAAAACTAGAAAACTTTGTTGAAAAAAATCAAAGAAGACCTAAATAAATGGAAAGACATTTTTTTGTTCGTGGATTGGAAAACTTAATATTAAGATAGCCTTACACCCAGATTAACCTACAATTTCAACACAATCCCTATGCCAACGCCAGCTGGCTTCTTTGCAGAAATTGACAAACTGATTCTAAAATTCATATGGAAATTGAAGGTACCCAGGAGAGGCAAACAATCTTGAAAAAGAACAAAGGAGAAAAAGAACAAAAGAATCAAAGTACTCTCTGATTTCAAAACTTAACTGCAAAACTTTATTAAAACTTTAATAATCAAACAGCCTAAGGATATAGAGATCAAGGAAACAGAATTGTAAATCCAGAAATAAACTTGCACATTACAGTTAACTGACTTCCAACAAAGTTGCCAATACCATTCAATTAGGTGAAAAAATAGCCTTTTCAACAAATGGTGCTGAAAACAGTTATACGTACATATACAAAAGAATGAAGTTGGACTCCCATCTCACACCATATACAAAAATTAACCCAAAATGGATCAAAGACTTAAATGTAAGAGATAAAACTATAAAACTCTTAGAAGAATGCACAAGTATAAATCTTCACGACCATATATTAGGCCATGGTTTCTGAGATATGACATCAAAAGTGTAAGCAACCAAAAGAAAGAAAATAAATTTGACTTACCAAAATTTAAAACTTTTGTACTGCAAATAATACCATCAAAAAAGTGAAAGACAACCCAAAGAATAGGAGAAAGTATTTGCAAATCATGTATATGATAATGGACTAGTTTCCAGAATATTAAAGAACAATTACAACTCAACAATAAAAAGATAAATAACACAATTTAAAAATGGTCAAAGGATTTAAATAGACATTTCTCCAATGGAGATTAAAAAAAAATGGCCAAAAAGCACATGAAAAGATGCTCATCATTAAAAATCATCAGAGAAATGTGTATCAAAATCATAGTGAGATATCACTTTCTACCTATTAGGAAGGTTATAAACAAAAAGACAAACATAAGAAGATTTGGTGAGGATGCAGAAAAAGTGGAACCCTCATATGCTCCTGGCAGAAATGTGAATGGTACAGCTGCCTTGGAAAATAGCTCAGCAGTTCCTTAAAAAGCTAAACAGAGTTATCGGCAACCCCATTCTTAGTTATATACACTCAAGACAGTATATATACACACAAAACTTGTACACAGATGTTCATAGCAGCATTATTCACAATAGCCAAAAACAAACAAACAAACAAAAAAACTAGAGACATGTCTCTATACTGGGGGTGCCTGGCTGGCTCAGTCAGTAGAGCATGCAACCCTTGATGCCATGAGTCAAGCCCCACATTGGGCATGGAGCTTATTAAAAAAAAAAAAAAAAAAAAAGAGTCTTGGGATGCCTGGGTGGCTCAGTCAGTTAAGTGTCTGACTCTTGACCTTGGCTTAGGTCGTGATCTCATGGTTTGTGAGTTCAAGCCCTGCGCCAAGCTTAGTGCAGAACCTGCTTGTGATTCTCTCCCTTTCTCTCTCCCCACCCCACCTCCTCTCTCTCAAAATAAATAAACTTTTTAAAAAATCCCTACACTGATGAATGTATAAATAAAAATTATATACATGAAAGGGAATATTATTTGACAATAAAAAGAAATGAAGTAGTGATACATGCTACAACATGGATGGACTTTGAAAACACTATATTAATGGAAAGAAGCCATTCTTAAAGGACTACATATTGCATGATTCCATTTATATGAAATGTCCAAAACAGTCAAATCTATAGAGACAAGAAGAGATTGGTGACTACCTAGGGCCAGGGGAAAGAGATGAGAGATGGAGAGAATGGCTAGGGATTTCTTTCTGAAGTGATAAAAATGTTTAAAAATTGATTTTGGTGGGAATGCAAGCTGGTACAGTCACTCTGGAAAACAGTATGGAGGTTCCTCAAAAAACTAAAAATAGAACTACGCTATGACCCAGCAATTGCACTACTAGGCATTTATCCAAGGGATACAGATGTGCTGTTTTGAAGGGATACATGCACCCCAATGTTTACAGCAGCACTATCAAAAATAGGCAAAGTATGAAAAGAGCCCAAATGTCCATCGATGGATGAATGGATAAAGAAGATGTGGTATATATATACAATGGAGTATTACTCAGCAACCAAAGAATGAAATCTTGCCATTTGCAACTAAGTGGATGAAACTGCAGGGTATCATGCTAAGTGAAATTAGTCAGAGAAAAACAAAAATCATATGACTTCACTCACATGAGGACTTTCAGAGACAAAACAGATGAACATAAGGGAAGGGAAACAAAAATAATATAAAAACAGGGAGGGGGACAAAACAGAAGAGACTCATAAATATGGAGAACAAACTGAGGGTTACTGGAGGGGTTGTGGGAGGGGGGGTGGGCTAAATGGGTTAAGGGGCTTCAAGGAATCTACTCCTGAAATCATTGTCACACTATATGCTAACTAATTTGGTTGTAAATTTAAAAAAATTTAAAATAAAATTTAAAAAAAATTGATTTTGGTGATGGTTGTATAATTTTTTTTTAATGTTTTTATTTATTTTTGAGACAGAGAGAGACAGAGCATGAGCAGGGGAGGGGCAGAGAGAGAGGGAGACACAGAATCTGAAGCAGGCTCCAGGCTCTGAGCTGTCAGCACAGAGCCCGACGCAGGGCTCGAACTCATGGACTGAGATCATGACCTGAGCTGAAGTCGGACACTTCACTGACTGAGCCACCCAGGCACCCCGGTTGTATAACTCTTAAAGCCATCGAGCTGTACACTTTAAATGTAAATTGAGGGGTACCTGGTTGCCTCAGTCCATCAAGCATGAGACTTGATTTTGGGGCTGCTAAGTTTGAGCCCCACACTGGGTGTAGAGCTTACTTAAAAATAAAATAATGGGTGTAAGTGATGAATCACTAAACTCTATACATGAAACTAATAATATACTGTATGTTAACTAACTGGAACTTAAATAAAAACTTGAAGAAAAAAATAAAATCTTTTTTAAAAATTAAATAAATAAATAAATAAATAAATGTGTAAATGTGTAATATATAAATTATATCTCAATAAAGCCATCCAAAACATGAGTGCCAAAGATAAGGATGTAATATATTCCCTATGGTAAATGAAAGTAAGTACAATACAATTCAAGAGCTAGGATGAAGTAAAAACTAAGAGAGTCAGGATGTGTGGGTGGCTCAGTTGGTTAAGGGTCCAACATCGGCTCAGCCCCGCATTGGGTTCACTACTGTCAGCACAGAGCCTGCTTTGGATCCTCTGTTCCCCTCTGCCCCTTCTCTGCATGTGCACGCTCTCCCTCTCTCTGAAAAATAAACATTAAAAAAAACCCACAAAACTAAGAGAGTCTACCACCCTCAGACTTTTACTTAAATACCTAAAGAAGCACATCAGCAAGGATAGTGAACCTAGAAGGAAGGTCATGAAATTCAAGAAATAGTAATCACAGAATTTGGAAAATTTTGTTGATAAATTTAATCCTTGAGTGCAGAAAAGTAGTAATGAGTAAACTGTTTTTTAATAGAAGAAAAACTAACATTCTAGACACAAAGAAAAACATTGAGGAAGAGGTGTGCTTTTTCAGTGGGTAAAGTGTAATAAGGTCCTTGTCTTGTACAGAAGGGGACTTGAAATAACGAAGAACTCCACACTATGTTAGATAATTTTAGAATTCTAGTGTGCTAAAATTTTATAGGTAACACTAAAAGAAAAGAAACACAGCATATAGCTTCCAAACCAGAAAAAAAAAGAATAAAGAAAATTCTACCAACATGATAGAAGGCAAAAGAGAGAGAGAGAGAGAGAGAGAGAGAGAGAGAAAGAAAGTAGTCAAAGAAAACACCTATATTTGCAAACTAAAAAGTACTCAGAGCTAGACATGTCAAGACTTGGAAATATGGCTAAAGCAGGACTTAGCAGCCTTCAATGTATTTATTGAAAAATAACTCTCAAACAAAGTGTTCAACTCAAGAAGCTATAAATTACAGAGAAAACTCAAGAAAGCAGGAAGACCATACTAAAGATAAGATCAGAATTCAAGGAACCAGAAAACTTAAAAAAAAAAAAAAAAAAAAAAAAAGACAGACTAAAAGGTGACTTTTGAAAAGACTGTAAAAACAAACAAAACCTAAAGCAAGATATTACGAAAAAAGAGAAAGCATAATCAATGTTAAGAAAGAAAATAATCATACGCAGAGGAGATTTTTCAAATAGAAGCAGCTAGTATATACAATTTCACACCAACAGACTAAGCACATGGATGAAACAAATACTACCAAAATATTTTCCAAACAAGTATTACCAAAATCAATTCAAGAAAAAAAAAACTGAAGAAATAAATAATCATTAAGTATATTAATGGTTAGAATACCTAGCCAATGGCTAAGTCAAATAGCACCCAACCACCCACTAGGCTCACAGTTTTATAGATGAATCTTATCAACTTTTCAAAGAGCAAATAACCTCTATGTTTACAAACTGTTTTATGAGGGCAGTGTAACCTTGATGACAACATTAGAAAAGGATAGCATGTTTTGTTTTTAAGTTAATTTACTTATTTTTGAGAGAGAGAGAGGATGTGAGGGCATGGCTGGGAGAGGGTCAGAGAGATAGAAAGTGAGAGAGAGAGTATCCCAAGCGGACTCCACGCTGCAGAACCCAGAACCCAACTCAGGGCTCGAACTCACCAACCGTGAGATCATAACCTGAATCAAAATCCAGAGCCAGATGCTTAATGGACTGAGCCACCCAGGTGCCCCAGAATAGCATGTTTTAAACAGCACATGTTCATTTTGTGTGGGTGACTACAGATGCAAATATACTAGAGGTAAATATATTAAACAAAGTGTAAGTATAAAGTATATGCAAACTTAATTCCACAGTGTATGAAAGAAAAAATATATTACTAAATGGGGTTTTCCCTATAAATGCAAAGATAACCAACAGAAAAATCTGTCAATGTTTATTTACCATATTAACAGAGTTAGAGACAAAAAGCATACGCTCTAAGGGCACAAGGGAACTTTATGAGTGGCAGAAAATGTTCTAGATCTGAATTGTGGTAATAGTTACATAGTTGTATATATTTGTCACAACTCAAACTGTATGCATAAAATTGACGTACTTTATTATATGTAAATTATCCTGCAATAAAGTTAGTTAACAAATATATGATCTCAGTTGGGGCAAAAAAGTATTCAATAAAATTATACACTGATTCATAATTTTAAAATATTATGACCACTATCACTGCTACTAGTCACCATTATACTGGAGATTCTAATCAATGTAATAAGACAAAAAAAGATGTGCAGGAAAAAGACAAAACTCATCATTACTTGCAAATGGTACGATTATCTACATTTTAAAAAATCTAATTAGAACTAGATAAACCATTAGAACTAATAAGAGTTCAACAATAAAAATCAATGGTGTTCTTAAACATTAGCAATATTCAATTATAATATGTAATCCCAAAATGTTACCAGTTATCAACTCTTGATTTCAGTTCAGGTCATGATCTCACGGTTCGTGAGTTTGAGCCCCATGTTGGGTTCTGTGAACTGAGCATGGAGTCTGCTTGGGATTCTCTCTCTCTCCCTCTCTCTCTCTCTCTCTCTCTGCCTCTCCCCTGCTTGCACACACACTCTCTCTCTAAAAAAAAAAAAAAAAAGGGTCCAGAAAAGAACCCCAAATATATGGAAACTTAGCATATTAGAGTGTGACATTACAAAGCAGTGGAGAAAAGATGGGGTGGGGGGAACTATTATTCAATAAATGATGCTGGGACAACTGGCTATCAGAATTAAATTCCTTCCTAAAAAAAAAAATTCAGATGGATACAAGACCTAAACTTGATAAGCGAAACAATAAATATCAAAGGACCTTTATGTCACTTGGGTAGAGGATTTCTTAAAGACACTCAAAGAACAAATTATAAGGGGAAAAACCTGGTAAATCTGATTACATTAAAATTTACATATAAGGTCATTATAAATAAAGTTGAAAGACAAGCCAAAAATTGAGAGCAAGTATTTACAGTGTTTATAACCAAACAATCCAGAATATGTGTACATGTGTATGGATATGTGTCTGTATGTATGACTCTTAGAAGTGAATAAGAAAAGCTCAAACAACTCAACAGAAAAATGGGCAAAGAATATAAATAGAGGCAACTCACAGAAGAAACTGTAGGAAACATAAGAAAGTATACTCAACCTTTACTATTGAATGCCTATCAAATTGGCAAAAAAAAATTTTAAATATGTGTATATGTGTATATATGTATATATCAGATATACAAATATACATATACATATAATATATATACATATACATATATATATATATACACACACATATAGAAGGCTTTACAGTAACAATTATTAGCAAAATATGGGCAAGAATATGTACAATGTCAAGAGGGGAAAAGTTACAGAATATGATCAGTATGATATAATTTATATAAAAATTTAAAAACAAATGCCACATATTATTTATGGTTACACATCCATAAAGTAAAAGCATAAAAATACAGATAGGAAAGAGCCACTCAGCATGAAGATAGTGATTACTTCTAAAGTAAGAGGAAGGCAGGATAGGATGATGAGGGAGTAAAGAGAACATTTCAACTATATCCATAGCTTTTAGTTTCTAAAAAGGTCTGAAACAAATTTGGCAAAAATGTGAACAGCCCTTAAATATGGGTGGTAGCAACAAAGATGTTCGTTATGTTATATTCCATATTTTCTATATGTTTGAAATATTTCAAGAATTTTTAAAAAATCAACTCTTCCCAGGGTATTTGGGTGGCTCAGTCAGTTAAGGGTCCGACTGTCAAGTTTGGCTCAGGTCATATCTCTTAGTTTGTGAGTTTGAGCCCTGCATCAGGCTCTGTACTGACAGTACAGAGTCTGCTTGGGATTTTCCCCTTCTCTCCCTTTCTCTGCCCTTCCCCTACTCACATTCTCTCTCTCAAAATAAATAAACTTTAAAAAAAAAAGTCAGCTTTCAAATAAATTTAGTATCATTTAATACTCTAACAAAAAGAAAAAAACTTTCAAGAAGTTCCCATAAAAGTTTTCCCATGAAGCTTATTCAGACTTTTAGGTTCTATACAAATTTATGCTTTCTATTTTCCTGCTAAGCCATTTTAATTAATTTTGCATGATTTTACCAGTTTGATGTATTATAAGCTACACAGTATCATAAGGTATGCCACTATAAATGATGGGATTTATAATAAGGTTATTATTATATCGTATTTCTTTACAAACTTGTACTTATGTATTTTAGTTCTATATTATAGAACTCCTCATCTCTTGTGATTGGTAATACAACCTCAATAAGTAGGCAGAACAATGCTATAATATAGGCAGAACAATGCTATAATATTTAGTGACAGAGCTGGGATTAACACCTAAAGCATCAGGCTCCAAATGCAGAACTCACCATAAAGAAACTGAGGTTAAAGAAATCAAGGGACTTGCCCCAAAATATACAGTTAATAAAACTGTAAGTTAATTCTGCTATGCTTAAAGAACTTATGCTATTCTAAGTTTATAAACATTATGAAAATGTAGAATGACAAAATCTCAAAATTTATCCAAAACACAGATTCTAATTATTCCTCTGCTTAATTCTGAAGTCAGAATCATATGATACAGAGGATATTTTCCACTATTACTACATAACTGGAATGGTAGGAATAAAATCACATAGACCTTCAAAAGATCATTTAAGTAAATTTGTTTTCCCTCTTAAGATAAAAGGTTGGAAATTTCTTCAGAGGAAAATTAACTATATCTAAAAAGTAATACTTGGGGGGCTCAGTCAGTAGAACATGTGACTCCTGATCTTGGGGTCTAAGTTTGAGCCCCATGTTAAGCACAGAGTTTACATTAAAAAAAAAAAAAGTAATACTTGGGTAATTATGATACCACAAGTATCAATTACTATTTTTATGTTGTTCAAAACAAGCATATGTCAACCACTGCATTTTGGCAACTTCCCCTTTTTAGTGAGCATGACAATTAAGCATTAGGTCCCAGGTTAATTTTTATTTGTCAAACACAGTGAATGCTGTGATTTTAACAAACTTCAGAGTATCTTTACACTTGTACATCCCCTTCTTGGTTTATCTCATTGGCTTTAGGAGGTTTAGGAGCGGTAGGGGACATGTTAGAAAGTAGTGCACAATTTGACAAAGATTAACTACTCAAAGCCGTAAGTATAAATAGCCCATACAAATAAATCAAGGTCTTAACTGTTTTTCTAATAGTTCAGAAATGGTACTTCTGAGTGCCAAAGGAAAATACCAAAAGGTCTCTTAGGAAAATCTTTTCAAATTTTTAAATGTAAGAATAGAGCATTTAAAAAAATATATAGATCCACATGTTTAGCAATGCAAATTCTATTGCTAAATTTACATAAATTTGTATCAATTTTATTTCTCTGTGTTTTAAAGGATGCATCTAAATGGAAACAGAGTTGAGTTCAAAGGTATATCAAGTATGCATATCTCTTAAGTTCAACATTAGATTTTTATTGGATTTTATTTTGTAAATGATGAGAAACCAATGATGGTTATCACCGTGGGAAGTGACACTACGAAACTCTAATAGTATAACTTTAGCTGTAATTCAAAGAATGGATAGTACAGTAGCAGCTAGAAATGGGAGGGTATTACAATAGAAGTTAGAGATTGAAAAGGTTTTATAATAGTCTAGGTCAAGGGAGAGCTTTATACAAATTCAGACACAAATTCAGATACTCCTGGAGATCCTGAGTCAGTATGTTTGGAGCAAGTTTTCATAATCTTAGGTGAAGAGCTAAACACAAATGACTGGTAGTGAGAGCATCAAAGGGAAGATACCCTTCACGCTGACACCTTTAAAAGAGTATCAGGGACTCATAAAAATTACAAGCGATGCTTCACTTGTACCACAAATGAACACTGACTCACCTGGATCAGGGTCATATTTTAGGTCCAATGGATGTACAACAGGGTGGTACTGCTTCTAAACACAATATAAATTAAACAGATTTAATCGTTTAATCCTTCATATAAACATTTCCTTCAGCTAATGTAAGCACATATACTATTAGTCAGTAGAATCCTTCTTTTTTTTGGAGGCGGGGAGAGATGCTGAAATGTGCTGGAGAGGCGAAAAGTTCAAAGTGAGTCTGAATTACAAACTAAGTCTTTTACAGTAGTGCCACCTACTGCGTACACTAAGAAATAGCACCATTAAAAACGCTGAAGAAAAGCGAACAAGCAAATTAAAGGCACAGAGACTGGATTTTGAATTTAAAGGACAAGGTAGTCTCCAAATTACGTACAGACTGTTTTTCAAAAGTTCCTTTTAAGGCGTCTGGGACTCAGAGCTCCTACGTCCACAGCAACTCTGTTTCACGCTACCATGTCAGCACACTAAAGCCTACACACCTTTTGATACGCTGGGACTGCTAAGAGCGGAAGTACAGAAACAGGACCCACCTGCTGGCTTCGGCAGCACATATACTAAAACTGGAACAGTACAGAAAACTAGCACGGCCCTTGCACAAGGATGACACGGAACAGGATCCACAATTCAGCAAAAAGAAAAAGGAAAATGTTCCGCCTTACTCCTGTCCAAAGCCAGCAGGAGACAAAAATGTTTTCTAAAAGAGCTGTCTTTAGTATCCTTACCCCATCCATCCATTTTTCATCAGTTTTTAAACTTCCATTTCACCCAGGCCTGCTAACTTTCTCTCTTTTATGCAATACTGATTACTAGGTTTCTTTCCAGGAAAGAAGAGGGTAGTAGTAGGGAGGGAGAAAGTAAATACATTTTGAATGTTTTCCCTAGGAAACACTAAAAAGCAGTGGGGGGGAATGGAGTAGGGTATTTCTTTGAGAACTGTTATGGCAGAAAATAAATGAAAAATTCTGCTTATATTTTTTCTCATGGAATAATGACTAAAAGTTTTAGGTAAAGTAACCATCTTTACTGTCTAAAACAATTCCTGACAAAAAAAGCAACAAGAAGATTTATACGTGAAAGTATGCTAATTTCAAAAATTAATGACAAACAGTATAACATAATCTAAAGCAACACGTATTTCTCACTCCAGAGGCAATGGCATGCCCAGCAAACCTACCCTCGTCCCATCATGACTTTTGGAGCAAAACAAATTACACACAATTCATAAAGCAAATTTCGGTGTTATGAACAGGTACTCAACCTTCATCATCAGTTTAACTAAAGGGTCTTCCAAAATATATAAACATACACAAATAATATGCAAACACAAATGACACACAGAAAGAAAAGGCTTAAAAGATAAATTTATTTTGCCTTCTTGGTCTCAGAATTGTAAAGTCATTGTCAGTCTTTCATCTTCAAATTCTATTTTAAAACCAGCTGTGTTTAAAATCTAGTATGACTTAGAATAGGAAAAAATCTTGCAAGAGACAAACAGTAGTAATTGAGGAAGAAAAGGCAAAGAAAACAAAATGTCATTTATGCCACATAGATCTTATACTTTAATTTTTTTATTATAGTAAAATAGACATGACACAAAATTTACTCTCTCAAAGATAAATCATCTTACCAGAATTTCTTGTTTTGCTTTTATGGTTTTGATGACACATTCAAGGATCTTTCTGGGATACTGCTTACGTTTTGTGGCTATATCTACTATGATTTCATCAAACTGATCTTCAAGTACTTTGATATCAGAATCTATTTCAAGAGAAAAAATATTAAAAATTTTCTTAAAATACATTGGTTATAGTCTATATAGTAATGTAATACAGATAAGCTAAATTTAGAAAACAAAAAATAATTAAGAAAAACAAATATGGTAAGTTAATGTATGCCCCCACTTTGGTGATTAATTCATTTACTCATTGAAAAATCAATTACTGAGCACCTATGGGAAGCTAGGCCTAAATCAGAAAAATACAAAGATGACTATAACGTGATCCCTGCTCTCTAAGGGATCACAGTTCACTGGAAGAAACAGGAAACTACAAAACAACTTGATAAATTCAACAGAGGTATGAACAAAATGCTATTCAGACACAGAACAATGGAACACTAACTCTGCTTGGGGAATTTAAGACTTTAAACAGAAAGTAACATTTGAGCTGAGCCTTGAAATCTAAATGTAAATCCATTAGATTAAAAAAAATGTAGGAAAAAATACAGAGAGAAGCATTTTAGTCAGAGGAAACTATATTTGCAAGATCATAAGAGTTTTGGGGAAACTGTTCTAAAAGTTCTAAATGGCTGCAGGATAAAGCATAAGGAAAGAAGGATGATATAATTACAAAAGAACTAGACTGTAAAGGGCATTTAATGTCACAGTTCCTAACATGTTTTGAGTTTATTGTGTGCTGCACCAAAGCTGTGACAGTAGCATAGAGTTGGTAAATCTGAAATAGACACAACTGGATAAATAGTAAGAAAAAGTAAGAGACACAGTGACTTTAGAATTTCTTTGATTTAGCTAAAACTATGTTATCCATTGCTTTCCTGTTTTAAAATAGTGACTCTCAAACTTCAGCAGAATGAAAAATCACATGGGGACCTTGTCAGAAGTACAGAAATTTTGGGGCGCCTGGGTGGCTTGGTCGGTTAAGCGTCCGACTTCGGCTCAGGTCATGATCTCACGGTCCGTGAGTTCGAGCCCCGCATCGGGCTCTGTGCTGACAGCTCAGAGCCTGGAGCCTGTTTCAGATTCTGTGTCTCCCTCTCTCTCTGCTCCTCCCCTGTTCATGCTCTGTCTCTCTCTGTCTCAAAAATGAATAAAGGTTAAAAAAAAAAAATTAAAAAAAAAAAAAAAAAAAAAAAAAAAAAGAAGTACAGAAATTTTGATTCAACAAAGGCCTCTGAAATGGAGCCCCAAAATTAGACACCCCGGATGAAATGAATGCAGATGGTACATCAACCTTATTTTGAAAATCATCTTAAAGAATAAGTAGTTAAAAATACTAAAGAGCTAGGCCATTGGCTTAACTGGCCTCACAGCACATGTGTTCTGCTGTATCAAAGTCTATGCTGGAAATGTATCTATTTTATTGAGTAGAAACTTCCTTAAGAAGTCTGAAATAGTAATATACATATTTTTGGAAACATTTCCAAACATTGTTGATATATATCAGCATATATATACATACTGGGTAAAGATTAATGACCAATATCAGGTATCTCTCATTCATGTAACAAATACTCATTAAGTCCAACTAAATTACTTCTTTTGAGAGTATTATGAGAAAATCAGCCATTGCTTACTTTGAATACTCACTTAAGTGGGCAGCCCTCCCTAAATTTTAATTTATCCACTTAAAAAGTTCAATCATTAGCCTGAAATAATAAAGTACTATTTCACAGTTAAAAAAAAGTCCCCCAGCTAAATCTTGTATGTAGGAGGAAAGTGGTTTCTCAGCGCCACCTAATGATAAAGCTACAAAACTGAAATGTATAAACAATTTGAGGAGGGAGGATTTTGTCACCCAATGTAACAAGTATTTACTAGGTACCTACTATGTGCCAAGCTAAGTGTTGGAAATATAGTGATAAGAAAAATAAATATAGCCCCTGCTCTCAAGGAACTTACACTTTAATTCTTAAATGTACCTGGTCAAACCTAAAATCAAGTCCTTTCAGGGTAGTTACAGAGGAAACGAGAAGGTTGATTTCACTTGTATATTCATTCATTCTTTCATTTCTCCACTCATTTCTAAAATGATCCCCGCGAACAAAACAGACAAAAAACCCCTCTCCTTTGTGAAATTTACTTACTGCTTCTGTGTCTTAGATCAGATACAAATCCTTTTAATTCTATCTGCTGAATATCCCTTGAACCCTTTTCTCTCCTTTCCTACTTAGGGCAAGTCTTCACCACCTTTTACTGTACTACTGTAATAACTTCCCTAAGATCAGCCTGCCTTGAATTTCTCTCTTCTCCAATCCAACCCCTACACAGCGGGCAGGTAGCTTTCTAAAACACAAAGCTTTTCATGTAAATTCTACTTTAAAAATCTCCACTGGTTTTCCATTTCCTACAGGATAAAATGCAAATTTCTCAGCAAACTCTCAGGGCTCTTTGTGATATGGCCCAAATTTATCTATCTGGCCACATCTGCCATTAGTTTCCCCAATTCATTTTTGGTATTTTCCAAACATATCACTCCTTTGTGCCTTTGCGTATGCTGTTTTCTTTGCTTCAAATGTCCTTCCTCCTTTTCATCCAGCATGCTGTCATTTATTAAATGCATTTAATTTAATAACAATCCACTCTGTTAGGTCTTCTCCCCCTTCCCAAACAGTATAGTAATTCTTCGTCCATTTCCTTCCATTAACAATGAATTCCTAAATGGTAAGGACCAGGTATTCTCATCTACGACCTAGAATTTGGTATAATGCCTGGTGTTATCAAGTGCCCATGAAAGAAGGTAAAATTGTAGTATTCTCAACTATTTCCCCTCACAGTTATAAGGAGGAAAAGGAACAAAGAATAATCATACTCTAGTTAGGCTGCCAATTTATTAGAAAATACATATCTTAATCTATAAATTGATGAATCATATTGCTAAAGGCAGCCTGGAGCAAACAATAAAGCAATTCCAAAGTGACTTCACAGAACAAGAGTCAGATAAAGATACAGTAAAGGCTGTGTAGTTTGAAAATTCTCTTAGGTGATTGTGATACACCTCCTCTCCCCTACTAACTGGCAATCACTCTGATATTTGAGAAATCTAATGTTACTGCTTTTACCATTTTAACATATAAACCAGAAAGTGAACATCGGTGACTCTGAGGAGATAACTATAATAATCCCAAGGATTAGACATGAAATTTTCTGGGCAAAGTATTATCTTAACGTTGAGAAGAAAAATTATAACCACAGAGGTTACTTGATGGGCTTGCAATCAGCTCAAGAGTATAACTGGATCAAGTGATATCAAGCAGTGATACCAAGTTATGCTGGTCAGCATCTCTAACATCACTATGGGGAAAGACAAGACACTCTGACCCTCTTGTCAGGGTAGTCCTTCTCTCAGACATTGTTGGAAAATTCTGCCTCTCTTCCCACATAGATCATTCCTTTTCTACTAATTTTGTCCTTCCTACACTGAGCACTTTCTATTAAAACTTTGATTTCTTCAGATACGTCAAAATCATTAGTACAATCAAATCTTCTTTGAAGAAAATAATCTGTCTTTAAGGAGGTTTCTCCATATATTTACCTCATACTTTACATGGTACTCTTGTAATTTAACTTCATACTTCTAAGGGTCCTTCACTATCTACTCTAAGGATCGCCTGTAAAACTACAACTTGATTTATAAGGTCTTAATCACAGAAATTCTCTGGGCCTGTTTTTTTTTGTCTGGAGATAGTCGTACAGTATTTTCCAGTAAACTACTAACAAGGGTACTTTCAAAGATTAATCAGATTCTTGTTGAGAATGCCAGATAGCATATATATAGAATCAAGGTACCTACTGTATTGTTTGCTTCAGATTTATGGCTTCCATAGTCTTTTAGATTCATTTCCTTCCCCCATCCCCCTAGTGAAGGAAATTTTTTAAATGGGACACTGAAAATGGGGATTAAAATTAGCATCTGAAATAAAGTTAGCTACAAAAATAACTCAGAAATGACACAAGGAAGAAGTTAATACACATACCCATAAAACTATCTGAAGCTTCCTGCCATGCTTGCCCATTAATGCTGACATTCTCTTGCACAGCTGATTCAAAGGTCTGAAATAAATTCACAATACTCAAGTCACTAAAAATAACTTTAAATATTGAATTAAAACATTTTTCAAAATAAGAATTTCAGATTTGTAAATAATATCAAGAAAAGTAGATTAGCTTATTAGTATATTCTTTTCAATTAAGTACTATTCCATCAGTCATTGATTCTTTCTACATTTTAACTCTGATTTAGAGTCAGTTGAATCTCAAAGGTATAAGCACTACCTACATACGCTGCTAAATGAGCGTCGGTGTTAACAACAGGGAAGAAATGCTTAAAAGATAGTGAAATTAATTTCTATTTCATAAAGGACTCTATTTTTAGAGATGTACACTGAGATATACAGAGATGAAATGGCATGAGATCTGGAGTTTGCTTTAAATTAGGAAGTGTAGAGGCACCTGGGTGGCCAGTTGGTTGAGCATCTGACTTTGACTAGGGTCAAGATCTCACAATTGGTGAGTTAGAGCCCCATGTCAGGCTCTCTACTGTCAGCACACAGCCTGCTTTGGATCCTCTGCCCCCCTCTTTCCCTATCCCTCTCATGCTTGCACACATGCTCTCTCTTTCTCTCAAAATAAATAAACATTTAAAAACAAATATACAAAAATAAAATAAAATAGGAAGTGTAGGGGCACCTGGGTGGCTCAGTCAGTTGACTCTTGATTTCCACTCAGGTCATGATCTTGCAGTTTGTGAGTTTGAGCCCATCGGGCTCCTTGCTGACCGTGCAGAGCCTGCTTGGATTCTCTCTCAGCCCCTGCTGATATTCCCCTCTCAAAATAAATAAATAAACTTAAAAAACAATTTTTTTTAAATAATAAAAAGTAAAATAAAATAGGAAGTGTAATGGGGCACCTGGCTGGCTCATGTGACTATAGAGCATGTGACTCCTGATCTCAGGGTTGTGAGTTCCAGCCCCACTTTGGGTGTGGAAACTACTTAAAAAATAAATAAATAAAATAGGAAGTGGAACAAGATTTTGGTAACTGTTAAATTTGGTGATGGATACAAGGGTGTCCACTGTACTAGTCTGTTTTTTCTAAGGTTAAAAATGTGTACATTAAAAAATAAAGGACTAAAGGAATTTGATAGTACCATTAAAATTTTAAATGCACACTCCCTATTACCTAACAATTTCACTTCTAGCAAAGTATCCTAAAGAACTATTCCCAAAAAACATAAAAAATGCATTAGAAATATTTATTAAAGCACTATTTGAAATTGTGAAACATTGAGGGGAAAATAAAATCTAAATCACAATTTGGAAAATGGTTAAATATACTATATCCATATCATGCAACACTTAAAAAGAATGAAGTATATCTCTAAAAACCATTGCCAAATAATAAAGACATATTTGATAGAAAAAAAAAAAAGCTAACCTGCTACATTAGCATGACACTATTAACGTAAAAAACAAAAAACTAAAACAACAGAGAGAGAGAGAGATGTAAAACCATAAAAAGGTACAGACGGGGTGCCTGGGTGGCTCAGTCAGTTAAGCGTCTGCCTCCTGATTTGGAGCCAGATCATGATTCCACCATTGTGAGATCCAGACCCCAAAGAGCTCTGTGCCCAAAGTGTGGAGCCTGCTGGGATTCTCTCTCTCCCTCTCTCAAAAGTAAACAAATATTAACAAAAAAAGGGGGGGGGCAGTATAGAAGGATTACACCCTCCAGGCCTTCCATAATAGTAAGTTACTTCCAGGAAGGAAGAGGGATAGGGGAGAGGAATTCAGACTTTTGTTTTATGCTGTTTGTTACTATGAGAATGTATTTTACACATTTTGTATGAGTAAAAATAAGCATAAATCAAATAATGACTGATAATTATGGGTTAAATACACTTTAAAGATTTTATAAATTAAAATCCTTACTTTATACATGGTCATTCAAAGATTATCTCAGAACACAAACTGTGATACATTTCACTGCAAAATCATATCAATCTAATCTTTTTTAAAGTTTATTTGAGAGAGAGAGTGTAAGCGAGGGAGGGACAGAGAGAGGGAGAAAGAGAATCCCAAGCAGGGTCTGCATTGTCAGCACAGGGCCTGGTGCAGTGTTCGAACTTGCAAGCCCTGAAATTGTGACAGGAGCAGAAAGCAAGTGTCAGAAGCTTGACTGACAGCTACCTGGTTGCCCCAATCCAATTTTTTTTTCGAATTTCCATTACTACATTATGTGGTTTTAGCTAAAGAGATATGTCAGCATACTTAAGCCTCTGCCTTTTACCTGCTCTTAATATAAAACACAATAAATTCCTTGGTAGTTTAAGTCTTCAAATCTTTATCTTCTAATTCACTTAATCATCCGTTAAATAAGGTATGATAGGTTAAGCCAAGCTCCTTTTTTTCTGTAAAGTAAATGTTCTAAGTACATTAGCACTTCCTAGAAAGGGACAAATTCTAAGATCATTATGCAATGAAACAGTCTTTCCCCAAAAACTACTAAAAAGGTCCTGAGGTATGTCTCTATTATTGTTCCCTTGCTTGCAAGCAGGTAGTAGCAGAATTACTCTACACAAAACTGGAACACAGAATCACTACCCAGGCACTGTTCCTTCCTTCTTCCATTTAACCTTTTTTTTTTTTTTTTAATTTTTTGCACTGTGGTCATTCACAGAGTGTGAATGAGTTTTTGAACTTTTTCCCCCCAACAGATAGACTGTGTGCTTCCTGAAGACAGGTGGTATCAATCCCTCTATCTGTTGTGTCTTTCCCCCCCCCCCCCAAAAAAAGCTTCTTCAGGGCTTTGCAAAATATGAGAAAGGAAGGGGAAATGTTTTGAGGGCCACTGAAGTTTATAATCAAGACCCCTTCCTTATCTACTTTAGACTTTACAGAGAAAATGTTTTCCCGGACTTTACATGAAGTTCTGAAACAGGGAAATGGAAAGACCTAGTTTAGTGACTGACTGATTTCCAGGATTACCCTTTCCAGGAGTCTATGTCTGCACTGTCCAATAGGGGAGCCATCTGCCACTTTGTGGTTATTGAGGCCTTAAAATGTGGCTAGTCCGAAAGGAGATGAGCTTTAAATGTAAGACACCAGATTTGGAAAGTTTAGTACTACCAAAAGAATATGAAATTTCTCGTTCATTTTCTATTATCACAAGTTAAAACGGTATCTTGGATACAGACAGAGCGCGCTAAATGAAACATATCATTAAAGTTAATTTCACCTATTTTTCCTTCCTTTAATTTCAAGTTACATACATAGCTCCTCGTATTTTTCTACTGGACAGCGCCGGCCCTAAGCGATTAACGATACCCGGCTGACACTAGCATCTATCTCGTCCCCTTGCGTTTCTCGGGCCGCTTCTACGCGAGCGGGCGGCACCGCTAACTTTGCGAAGCCCGGCGTAGGCCCCTTCTGAGCCCTCAGACGGTGCGGGTCAAGGGAATGATAAAACAAGAGATGGCTACTGGGCCCGTACCCACTGCACATCTCGCAGCGCAGGCTCCCGAATCTCCTCTGGCAGCGCGTCCCCCAGCTTTTCCACGACGCGGCCGCACAGTTCTAGCATTTCCGTCACGGCCCGCTTCGAGGTGCAGCGCACCCGGAAGTCCTCTCGGGAGGTGGCGGCGACCGATGCCCCGTCGTCCGCCCCGGCCACTGTCTCCACGTCCCTCGGAGGAGAAGGGACCACCAACACAGACGCCCGCGCCATTTCTCCTGTTTGAATCGCGGGCGGGAACTCTGGGAGCGGAAGGGCGGGGTCTCACTGGGGAAAGCAGCACGCGTCCGGCCGGAATCTCAACCCGCCGCTGCGGCAGCGTTCCGGCAGGTGCTCGGCGGACCAGTGGAGTGCTGCGCTGGCGGCGGCGATGGGGGCTGTGGGCGTAGGGTTGGTGGACTGTCACTGCCACCTCTCGGCCCCGGACTTTGACAGCGTATGTAAGGGCGAGGCCCTGCCCGTGGGAGCGGGGAGGCTCGCGGCCCTTTACCTTCAGATTGTTTTTGCTCTCCTCCCTTAAGACCAAGCCTCAAATCCTCCCAGGCCCGTTTATGGCCCGGAGTGACTTGCTCCCGGCTCCGTATTTAATCTCAGTCCTAATGATTTTTCTTTCTGATCCTGAATAGCGTTAAGCCCTCTGTCTCCACGTAGCTTTTATTTGCTCTTCCCGTTTGCTGGAGTGCTTTCCCCCTTCCTCCCCTTGGTCCGGCCGTTTATCCCACCCGCCTCGCAACTCCTGGCGGAGCCCCCAGTTTTCCCGGGAAAATTGTGTTTTCGGCACTTTCCCGCGCACCGTGTGTTCCAGTTCTAATGGGGAAGAGAAGCAAACAAAAGGACAGAACACAGAAAATCAGAGCTGCAAAGTTGCACAGTTGCAAACTGCTCCATTGGGGATGAGAGGCTGATGATAGAGAAGGAAGAGCGGGGTGTCTTTTAGGGGGTAAACCTCTCAAGAGGGGGCACTTAAGTTGGAATTGCAAAGACAAAGAGTCGGCCAAGCAAGGAGTTGGGTGTACGGTGGTGTAAAAAGCAAGCAGGTAGCAGGCCCCAGACAGGATAGAACTTGGCACATTCAGCCTACAAAAAGGCTGGTGGAGCCCACTGAGCTAGAAAGAGAGGGGTGGAAACAAGACTGGTGAAGTAGGCCAGTAAGGACAATGTGGATCCAGTAAAGGTTTTTTGTTTTTTGTTTTTTTAAGGGAGAGGGACAAATCTGATTTCCATTTTAAAAACCGTTTTGCTAATGTGTGGCAAATAGCAAGAGTGGAAGCTAGAAAACCCTAGCTTTTGGAGGCGTTTACTGTATGTAGACAGAAGATGATGGTGGTTGCAAGGGGGTTTGAGAGAAGCAGATGTTTGGCACATGTTGAAGCCTAATATCCTTCCAAGTGGAAATGTCATGTAGTCATCTTTAAATGTCAGTCTTGGGTTCAGGAGAAAATAGGCTGGAGATCAAAATTGGGGACTCATTAGCATAATGGTATTAAAACCTGTGGATGAGATCACCCGAGGTATAGAGAGAGAGGAGCATAGGGTCCTGAAATCTGGCAGAGGAGAGAGAGCCAGCTAAGGAGACTGAAAAGTAGCAGCTAGTGGAGAGCGGTGTTTGCAGGAGGGTAGTATAGCAGAAGCCACGAGTGGGAAATATTTCAGGAAAGAAGGAGTGAACAAGTGAGTTCTTAATGCTGCTGAAGGTAAAGTAAGAGGAGGATAGAGAAGTGTCCTTTATATTTCACAATAACAGTTTCTGTTTTAGTAGAGTGGGAACAGAAGCCAGATTTTAGGGAGAGACGAAGTAAACAGAAGGTGCATCACTATTGCTCTTCACATTCTGTCACACTGTTCCTTGCCTTTGTTGTCATTCTTTATGGTGCCTAACTACATTGATATATACAGCCAAAGAGCTGTATTATTTCTTATCTAAAATAATTGTGATTACTTACGCTTGTTTTAGGATCTGGATGATGTTTTGGAGAAAGCCAAGAAAGTAAGTCGATATCTATCATTGCCTTTTGTTTTCCTATTGATTTCAAGCTAGAACAGCTTGAACTTTAGAGACAGTATGCTTATGTTGCTTTGTTAATAATAAGTAACATTAATTAACTGTTTACTATATGCCAGGCCCCGAGCTAAGCCCTTTCTTACATTGTCTCATTTAATGTTTCACAACATCCTTAGGAGGAAGCTACTATTTTGTAGCCAACCATTTGGTAGATGAGAAAACTCAGACCTAGAGATTAACCTATCCAAAGACACACTGCTAGTAACGTGATACAGATAAGATAGATAGTCTGGATCCAAAATATGTTCCCGCAACTACAGTGCTTACCAGTTATATGGAACAGATTGGTCCATCTGTCAGTTCTGAAATTAGCTCCGGAGATCATGGAGAAATTACAAAAGTTTCCTGAGACATTTTTAATTTGTTTCAGAAAAAAATGACTAATTTTTGGAAGTATTTATGAAATTCATTATAACGAGCACTTTATAGTCTTCCCTAAAAGTGATAGTCAGGAATGGTTGCCAATACATTTTACATACACAGCAATCATTCACTATGGCAGCTTAATTAGGAGTTTGGAATTACACAGGCCTAGTGATCTTTTTTTTTTTTTTTTTTTTTAAACGTTTATTTATTTTTGAGACAGAGAGAGACAGAGCATGAATGGGGGAGGGGCAGAAAGAGAGGGAGACACAGAATCGGAAGCAAGGCATAGTGATCTTTAGTGAGCTATTTGACTCCATCCAAAACTCTCTCCTGATCTAGATAGTGGATTATAGTAGTGCCTACCTCATAGGGTTGTGTAGATTAAATGAGGTAATACTTATATTCACTGAACATAGTGCCTGAAACATAGTGAGTACCCAGTGATAGCCATCCTGATTATATTGATGGTGTGTGAGTAAGAATAACTAAAAGTACAGAAGACTTTAAATTTGTCTTCAGTTATATTAAATGTGTATTGTTTGAGACTCTAACTATTCATTTTTGTTTCAGGCCAATGTTATGGCTCTTGTGGTGGTTGCTGAACATTCAGAAGAATTTGAGAAGATTATGCAGCTTTCAGAAAGGTGCTGCTTCTCTCATTAAGCATTTAAAGAGTTGTTAATAAGGATGCAGTTATGATGTCATATTTATAATATCAGAGATCATCCATTTTGAAAGAGAATAAGAAGAAAAAAAGTCACATCGATGTAGCCCTAAAAAATTCTTTCATACTTGTTCTTTAGAGTAGCATTGTTTACTAGTTTAATATTCCTGCTCTCTTAATCTGTTCTACATTTTTAGGTATAAGGGGTTTGTCCTGCCATGTTTGGGTGTTCACCCTGTGCAAGGAGTTTTACCAGAAGACCAAAGAAGTGTCACATTAAAGGTAACAGTCATATAAAACAAGAACCATAAAAAAAAAGATGCCTTTTTACTTTGTAATCCTCTTCTTTCTGACCTATATTCTAAGGCAATAATCCAGAAGAAGGAAATACTACCTTTCACATAGGTATTTGTTGCAGCATTATTTGTAATAGAGGAAAAAATGGAAACAGCCTAGAGGCTCAGAAATAAAAATTAATTAATTTGTAGAATGTTAAATATACATACATACATATGGGATGCATGCATGGAAAATGAGAATTATAAGGTTTATTTTATATTAGTGATGAAGAAAATATTTAACAGTATAATATAGGGAGAAAAGCAGGATACCAAATGGTTATTTGCTAGGAGTGACATCCAAGGAAAAATATATTCTATAAGGAAAAGACTGGAGAGAAAAACACAGAAATGGTATTAGCTGTGATGATTGGGCAGAATTATAAGTGACTTGCTTTCACATTTTTTATCATGTTGTCCTATTGCTTTGGCAAAAAAGTGATAAAATATCCAGAAAAAGAAAGTTACAAATTCATAGATGTGGTATTGTAAGGGAGCAAATGAGCAGTGTCTTCTTGACCATTAAGCCATTTCTATAGGAATGCTCTGATCTATTAAGCTGCGTTGCTTTTATACCCTCTGTGAAAAAAATCCTACCTACAAGATCTCACTGACTCACAATAGCCAATGTGTCTTACATTTCAGACTCGTCTCTTGACTCAACATCAGGGTGATGCACAGTTCCTTAAATGCTTTATTACATAATGGAATTGATAGCCCCCCATTTTGAAGAAGTAAAGACTTTTTGTTACCTATGAATAAAGGAGGCTACAAGGTCTTTGACTTTTTATAATAGTGAATTTGTATTCTTACATTAGGATACCCCAGGTAGCTCTATTTATTTTGAAACAAAAGTACTTTTAATTCACTTAAGGTAAAAATAAATACTTGTCCTATAGCTCTCCTGAGTTGTTCTCCTGTTATGATAGAATTAGCTAAATTGCCAAAGAGTTAAAATTCCAAAAATACTGGGGATCATAGCAAGATAGCATTTCTTTCATTGATCTTGAGATTTCTATTAATAGGCATTCATTTAGTTAGTCAACAAGTGTTTACTGAGCACCTACTGCATTTCAAGCACTCCTCCAAGCAGCATGGAGTGAAATCCCTCTCGTGGAGGCTAGATTCTAGATAGGGGCAGACAGACCATCAACAATTAGATACGCAAACAGGAAAACTTTAGGTAGCACTTAGTGCTTTAAAGACAATAAAACAAGATTATGTGATAGGGATTGTGGATGCTGGTTTTTAGATTGTAGTCAAGGAAAGCCTCTCTGAGGTGGTGATGTTAGAAATGCAACCTGAATGCTATGAAGGAATTGGCCCTGCAGAGAGAGGCATCCAAGTGTTGTAGGCAAAGGAAACAACCAAGCACGAATGTCCTAAGGTAGGAACAAGAAATAAAGTGCTGATGTGACAACAGTGGTGAGGTCAGAGGGACTGGGCAGGGATCACGTCGTAAGGGCCTTGTCGGATTTCATCAATTCAGTGGGAGATTTAAGACAGGAGCAAAAGAGGAAGACAGAAGGAGCTAGGAGACTATTACAGAGAGAGAGACGGTGGTAGACAGCAGCAGAGGTGAGAGGAGGTGGGTGGATTTGACATATTCTGGCACAGATGTAGAACTGATAGGACTGTTTAATTTATAAAAGTAGTTAAAATACCAACAATAGATGGGTAATTCTAGATTCTTAAAGCAGATATGAACTTAGGAAATCTCAGGATAGCCCTCTGAAAAACACCACAGATAAGCAGTTATTCCTATTTTACTCCTAGTGTGCTTGTCCATACCCTAGATTCATTTTCCCATATTGATTAAATTAGAAGCCCCTAATATGTGGTACAAAGCTAGGTATGTAGTAAGCATTTATTAAGTTAATTTGGTTTATAAACTTCAAGTGGCCTAGCATCGCTTCCCGGCCCTTTGGCTAGGATCAAGTGTAAAGTTGCCTAGATCACACAGATCTTCCAGCACATTACTGAATTAATTCATTCAATATATATTATTACCAGGCAGGGCTGGGACCCTGGAGACGCTTCAGGGAACCAAAATTCACTGTCTGCAATCTAGTGCCCCCTGCAAACAGGGCATGTGCTCTGCAGTTGGCTCTGGTCCCTTCTTGGCCCACTTCGTTCATTTGTGTTACACGCCTGACCTGTTCTAAAGGTTCTGAAGACTAAACATTTTCTTTGATAAAAAATCTTTTGTAATTATTTAAAATCATTCAGAATAATTCTGCTCTCCTTCCCTTTTGCCCTTTGTCCCCTTTTTTCCTCCTCCCTCCTCCTTTTCTCTTTTTTTCTGTCAGCAGCATAGTACGAACAGCATGGGCTTTGAAGTCAGAAAGGCCTGTCCTACTGGCTTCTGTGATCTGTGGCACTTTGCTAAGTCTTAATTCCCTCTTTTTTTTTTTTTTTTTAAAAGAGGCTTCATGCCCAGCGCAGAGCCCAATATGGGGCTTGAACTCACAACCTTGTGATCAAGACCTGCACTGAGTTCAAGAGTTGGTCACTTAACCCACTGAGCCGCCCAGATGCCCCACAATTTCCTCATTTGTAAACCATGAATAATTATACAATAGTAGTCCTAGTCATAGTTATAGAGGTTTAGGATTTTTGAAGCCCCATGATAGAACCATTAGCTATTAAGGAACTTGAGACCTTATGGAGGAAGTTGGAACAAAAATGAAGTCAGAAATAGATTTATGAATGTCTTTATAAAACTTTTTACATCTATTGAAATACTAGAGACCACACACACAAATACACACATGTATTAAGTTAGTAGTATGAATTATATTAATTTCTATTTACTATCCCTGACTTGCCAGAACTTCCAGACTATTTCGTGAGAAGTTGGAACAGTCTTATTATAAATTTGTTTTGTTTTTTTCCACAGATAATACATATTCCAAGAAGCACAATTTTTCCTATATCTGGTCTTCATCTAAATGTACACCTTCTTCTAAGACTTTCCAAATATCAGCCATTTCCTGGGTAATCCCCAACTTTTCCAGTGCCTCTGAGCTTTGAGAGACAGAGTAACTTGTATATTTGATATGGAAGAAACTTTGGATGACACTGTTTAACCTCCTCGGCTGTTGTCAGACGCCTTCTCTGGTGTCTAAGGTTTTATACTCTTAGCTCCTACAACAATGTTAATTCCTCTTTGTTGAGTCTACTAGAATGTATTTCTAAGGCCTTGATCTACTCTCTCCCTCATCCTTTCTGTCTCTAGAGGTAGAATTGTAAAATCTCCTGTTCCTTTACCATCTGTTTCACCTCCCTCTTCTTAATTCTTCTTTGTCCTGATTATCTTCAGTAGAATTCCTTTGCAATTTACATATCCTGAGACTAAAACTCTCAAAGTAGTCTATAAGATATCTAGAAGCAGATTTTCCATATATGTATTTATTTGTCTTTCCCTTTTCTTACAAGGGAACTCTCACAGGGTGAATTCTCTTTAAGTGGAAATAGTAATATCATGGAAACTAACAGTATACAGTTATTTCAGTAGTTGACAAAGAAGCATATGTGTGAGATTTAATGTTTATGCTATTGAATCTTCAGGGAAAAAACAGGCTAGGCATGACTGTAAAGACAGAAGAAATCAGTGAAAACAGTGCAGGAGGATGTATAGGATTATCACTACGAAAAAACTAAAAAAACATCCTCAGAGGTGGACATACCACAGTGCACTCCCAAAAGCTCAATTACAAGGGTGACTACCTGTCGGCTTTCTTCTCTCTTGCTCAGCTATTCCAGGAGGAAATCCAAATCAGTCTTAAATGCCAGGGAATACCTCTTAAATATTAGGAAGTGTTCTGGTGGAACTTTTCATTGAAAGTCTTGTTCTTGTAACCTGACTGGGTGTGGGAGGTTTCTACTCAAATTTCCAAATAGTAGTATGTACCATTGTAGGATGACTATTAATACTTCTTCACTGGTTAAAGGTATTGAATGTATGTAAAGGATCCAGTATAGTACAGTGCCTGGCATATAAAATGTTTTTTCTAAAGTATCAGTTCCCTTCCTCTTTATTTAAGCAAATTTACTTTTTTTTCTCCCAGGATTTGGATGTAGCTTTGCCCATTATGGAGAATTACAAGGATCGATTATTGGCAATTGGAGAGGTAACACCAAATAGCCGATCAAATGACTTCCAATCCAGACTTAAATATGATATATGAATATAATCTTTAATTCACTGTTGGTGGTTACGACTGACTTAGATAATTATCTTCACCCTATTTAGCTGAATGATAATTTGTCAGTACTTCCTCAAAAAGCAAAATAGCTTGCGGATAAAACAATAGAAAACTTCACCATAGGCTTATGTTAATGAAAGAAAACTACTTTGTTAGCGTTTCTAATTATTTTCTTTTCCTTTTCTTAAATAGGGTCATCTCTGTGGTAGTTAACTTGGTGTATACTGACATTAACTAGGCTAGAGTTTGTAATTAAAAAACATTTTTATTATACAATTTACAGTTGTGAAACATTTTTATCACTTGGTAATAAACTCCACTTCTAATCAAAGATAAAAGATAAGAGTAACACTTAAATTTAGAATATAGCAATGCGTGCCAGAATAGTGTCAGGGAAACAGGCATTATAATCTTCCCTGTCCAATGTAGTAACCACATACAACTGTTAAGCACTTGAAATGTGACTGGTCCAAACTGAGATGTGCTATAAATGTAAAATACACAGCATTTCAAAGTCTTAGTACCCAAAACAAGAATGTAAAATAACAATGATTTTTTTATATTGATTTTGTATTGAAATAATAATATTACTATATAATAATGATGTTTTTGACATATTGTATTAATAGGATTAAAGTATATTATTAAAATTAATTTCACCTGATTCTTGTTAGTGTTTTTATTTTATTTTTTAAAAAATGTTTATTTATTTTTGAGAGAGAGAGAGGGAGCATAAGCAAGGGAGAGGCAGAGAAAGAGAGGGAAACACAGTCTGACGCAGGCTGTAGTCCCTGAGCTGTCTGCACAGAGCCTGATGCAGGTCTTAAACCCATGAACTGTGACATCATGACCTGAGCCGAAGTCGGACACTTAACCGACTGAGCCAGCCTAGGTGCTCCTTGTTAGTGTTTTTAACAAGGCTACTAGAAACTGTGAAGTTACGCATGTGGCTTGCATGTATGGCTCCCGTCATGTTTCTTGGACAGCATGGCTCCATGGCATGTCTTTTAGGTTCATTAAACCATAAACGTGTAAATCTGTTGTATTTTTCCATTACAGGTGGGACTAGATTTCTCCCCCAGATTTGCTGGCACTGATGAACAGAAGGAAGAGCAGCGACAAGTCCTAATCCGACAGGTCCAATTAGCCAAAAGATTAAATTTGCCTCTGTAGGTTAATTAATCATCTTTCTGTATTAATAGCTATGGAGCAAATTAAATAATGATTCTCCTGAGATGGAGCTTTGCATTTCTTTTTCTCTGAATTGCTTTAATAGAACAAAATAATACTTACAGATTAAGTACCTAAAAAGAATTTTTTGTTGTTAAACAGAAATGTTCACTCACGCTCAGCTGGAAGACCCACCATCAGCCTCTTAAATGAGCAAGGTATTTAGGTTCCTGAGAGAAATGTGCCTAATATTTCAGTTTGACAGTTCCAGTCCATGTTCTCACGGAATAAACCGTGTTTCACCTTGATTTCTTAAAGGGAATGAAATGGGGCAAGGGTGGAGGTGGAAACCAACTAAGGTGATTTTGCAAGTCAGTCTGCTTCCAGGTGTGACTATGCCATTTAAAAGGCCAGCATAAAGCAAGTGAAAACTTGGATCAAGTAATTTATATTCCCTAATTTAAAAATTGGCAGTTCCAATTTTTTAATCAGCTTAACCAGCTGATTAAAGACAGGAAAAAACAGAGCAAAGATGTGTTACTGTTTTGCATGTTTTCTGGCTGCTGCTTCAGAAAATGGTAATTATACAGGCTGAGGCCATGATACATAAAAATGCACTGTCAACTTCAGCTGCTTCTAAAGTAAAAGTATATCTTACAGAATTACTTGTCAGACTTTATAAAGTGTTATACACAGTAAGAAATATACTTTATTTTGAGTCGCAATATATACACATGTATACTTTTTTTGTAGTATGACTTTATTTCGAGACTTCGTATATGTGCATAAAGAAACCTGAGAAACGTTTAAGGAGCAGTATATTTATATGGTATATATAAATATGTGTGCATATATATATGCAGACACACACATACATATAAGCACATGCTGGTCAGTCGTGACTCACTAAATTGATTTCATAGTTCACTTAATAGTCGCAATCCACAAATGATCACACCTACTATTTGAAAAAAAACAGTATCAAATAGTAAAGTAAATGTAATTGCCTGCAGCTAGAAAGTATTGTATTTCTCAGTGATGAGAATCACTGGGATTAGTAAAAATTACTGGGATTTTTAGGCAGGCTGAGTGGCCATCCTTTAAGAACTAAAGGTGATCTTGTGAAGCCAGCCCTGACTACAGAATCTCTCAGTCACTGATTCCCTGTCTCTTTCACAAGCATTCTTGCGAAGGATAATTTCACTGCTTAAAGACGTAGTAGGAACAATAATTGTTCCTACTAGAATAATTTCCAAATGTCTAGAAAAGGTTTGATGATAAAGGATGTTTAGAAATGTGTTTAAAAAATTGTATTTCAATTTTATTCTGAAGATTAACAACGTGCTGTATTTTTTATTGTACTGTTTGAACACTGTACATTTACCCGTTAGAAGTCATAGAACCTCATCCTTATGTCCTTGTGATCAACATTTACTTAAAATTTACAATCTATGTTGCCCAATTTGATTAGTGGAAAAACTTCTCATTAAGGAAATGAAAGGAAACTCTAGCTTCTCATTAACCTTTGACAGGTGCTGACAAAGTGCTTCTGCATGCATTTGATGGCCGGCCATCTGTAGCCATGGAAGGAGTAAGAGCTGGGTACTTCTTCTCAATTCCTCCTTCTATCATAAGAAGTGGACAGGTAAGTTCTTTCATTAAGCCTCAATTTATGCTTTGTGAAATGCACTTTAAAATACGAGCTTTTATTACACACTTGTAATAACTTACTCTGGTTACGTTACAAAAACTAATCATAGGTCCCTACCGCACACTGACATGAAAATTAACTCAAAAATGGATCAAAGACATAAACACAAGAGCTAAATCTATAAAATTATTAGAAGAAAACAGATCAAAATCTTTATAACCTTGGAATTGGCAGTGGTTTCTTAGATATGACACCAAAAGCACAAGCAGTCAAAGAAAAAATAGACTTCACCAAAATTTAAAACTTCCACAGTAAAACAATTCTTGTACTTTTTATACTAGAAGAGATACTATGGAGAAAGTGAAAAGATAACCTACAGAATAAGTATTTGCAAATTATATCTAATAAGGGTTTAGTGTCCAGAGTATATAAAACACCATTACTACTCACCAATTAGAAACAAAATAGGTGTGCCTGGGTGCTCAGTCCGTTGAGCGTCCAACCCTTGATTTCAGCTCAGGTCATGAACCCAGGGTTGTGGGACCGAGCCCTGTGTCAGGCTCTGCACTGGGCACAGAGCCTGCTTGGGATTCTCTCTTTCCCTCTTTCTCTGCCCCTTTCCTGTTCATACTCTTGCTCTCACTCTCTCTCAAAAAAAAAAAAATAATAATAATAATAATAAATAATAAACAGGCAAATAACCCAGTTTAAAAATGGATGAAGGATTTAAGTAGATTTTCTCCAGAAGACATACAAATGGTCATAAGGACATGAAAAGACATTAGCCAAAAAGAAAGCACAAATCAAGGGTACGATGCAGTACCACTTCACACCCACTCGGTTTGACAGTTTCTCAAAAAATTAAACACAGTTAACATATGACCCAGCAATTCCACTCCTTGGTAGATACCCAAGAGAAATAAAAACATATATCCACACACAAACTTGTACATGAATGTTCACAGCAGCAGGATTCATAATTGCCAAAAACTAGAAACAACCCAAATGTCCATCAGCCGATGAGTGGATAAACAAAATGTGGTGTGCCCGTATAATGGAATATTATTCAATCATAAAAAGAATTGAAGTGCTCATTCCTGCTAAAACATGGATAAACCTTGAAAACATTATGCTAAGAAAAAAGCCAGACACAAAAGAACACATATCATTCCATTTATATGAACTGTCCAGACTAGGCAAATTTCACAGAGGCTGAAAGTAGACTAATGATTGCTACTAATCATTAGTGACTACTAATGGGTAAAGGGTGTCTTTCTGGGGTGATGAAAAGTTCTGGAATTACATACTGCTGATGGTTGTACCACCTTGTGAATATAGTAAAAATCATTGAAATGTATACTTTTATTTTATTAAAAAAAATTTTTTTAATGTTTATTTATTTGTGAGAGAGGCAGAGAGTGAGCAGGGGAGGGGCAGAGAGAGGGAGACACAGAATCTGAAGCAGACTCCAGGCTCTGAGCTGTGAGCACAGAGCCTGACGCGGGACTCGAACTCACAGACCACGAGATTGTGATCTGAGCCGAAGTCGGACACTCAACTGACAGAGCTACCCAGGTGCCCCTGAAATGTATACTTTTAAAGAATGAATATCATGGTATGTGAATTCTATCAATTAAAAATGCAACAAAAACTAATTTAGGTAATTTACCATATTTTTAGACACTCTTTTTTTTTTATATTTTATTGTCTTTGATACTGAGGTGCATGTTACAGTCAATGGCACCTTAAATTCTGTGAAATACAGTAAATTGTCTACCAGTATTCAGAACTAATGTAAGTAAAGAGTACAGAATTGAGGTATAGCCAAGATTTTTTACAAATGTCTCCAAGGGGCATTTGGATGGCTAATTGGTTAAGCATCCAACTCTTGACTTCAGCTCAGGTCATGATCCCAGTGTTGTGGGATCAAGCCCCACATCGGGCTCCACACTGCCTGCATGGAGCCTGCTTACGATTCTCTCTCTCCTTCTGCTCCCTCCCTTGTTCCCTCTCTCTCTAAAATAAAATAAAATTTAAAAAAAAATCTCCAGTAACAATTATTTATGTTTTATTATTTTTTGAATTGTAGTTTTTAAAATCAGGTTTATTGAGAAATATACCTATTGTGATTTGCCTTTTTTACATACACAATTCTAATGGTTTTAACAAAGGTGTACTACCACCACATTCAAGATACAGAGTATTTCCATCATCCCAAAAAGTTGCTTCATGTACCTTTCTAGTAAATTCCTCCTTCCACCCCCAATCCCTGGCAACCACTGATTTCTGTCCCTATGGTTTTACCTATTCTAGAATGTGATCTAAATGAAATAATTCATGTAAGCTTTTGGATCTGGCTTCTTTTACTTAATGCTTTTGGATTCATCCGTGTTGTTGCATATATGAGTAGTCTATTTTGTATACGTAGTTTATTTTGATTGCATGTGGATTTTCCAGATTACCCATTTACCAGTTGATAAACATTTAGATTGTTTCCAGTTTCACACTATTATGGATAGAGCTGATATAGACATTAACATACAGATCTTTGTTTGGACATATATTTTCATTTCTTCTGTGTTAAAACCTAGAGGTGCTATTGCTGAGTCATAAGGTTAAGTGTATGTTTAACTTATTAAGAAACTGTCAAACTGACTTCCAATTGACTGTCCCATTTTGGATTCTCAACAGCAGTAAGCCAAAGTCTTGGTTCTGCATCCTTACTAGTACTTGGTGTTGTCATTTTTTTAGCTATTCTGATACGTGCATAACCATCTCTCATTGTGGTTTCCATTGCATTTCCTCGGTTAATGATGTTTCAAATTTATGTTCCATGCTGACAGTGCAGAGCCTGCTTGGGATTCTCTCTCACTCCCTCTCCCTCAGTCTCCTTCTCTTTGTGTCCCTCCCTCACTCGTGCTCTCTCTCAAATAAAAAGTTTTAAAAAATTTAAAAGCACATCTTTGCAGGGATGCCTAGGTGGCCCAGTCAGTACAGCATGTGACTCTTCATCTCAGAGTTGTGAGCCCCACGTTGGGTGTAAAGATTACTTAGAAATAAAATGTTTTTAAAAATTTAAAATAAAAGCACATCATTTCATGTGCTTATTTGACATCCATACATCCACGTCTCTTCTTTGGTAAAATTTCATTCACATATTTTGCACCTTTTTATTTGGTTTGTTTTTTATTGTTGAGTTGGCGAAGGTCTTTATATATTCTGGATGCAAGTCCTTTATCTGCTAAGTGTTTTGCAAATGTCTTCTCTCATTTTCTCGCAAATATATTCTCTTATTTTCTCTAGTGTCTTTCAAAGGGAAGTTCGTTATTTTGATGAGCTTCAGTTACTATTTTTCTTCTAGGATTTGTGCTCTTAGTATCATATCTAAGAAATCTATCTAACCCAAGGTCAAAAAGATTTTCTCTTATGTTTTCTTCTAGAAGACTTACAGATTTAGTTTTACATTTAGATTTGTGATCTATTTTGTATATGTTGTGAAGTATGAGGCAAGAGTCACTATTTTGCCTATAGATATCTGGTTCTGGTATAATTTGCTGGAAAGATGATCCTTTCTCCCTAAAACTACTTTGGCACTGTAAAAAAATTAATTGACTGTATATCTGGATCTACTTCTCATTTTTCAATTCTGTCCCATTGATGTATATGTCTGTTCATATGCCAATATCACACAACCGTGATTATGTTAGATTTATAGTAAGTTTTGAAATCAGGTAGTGTGAGTATGCTGCAATAAAGCAAATATCACAATAAAGCTGCGTCTCAACAGTGGGCTTAGTAATTATTAAATCCCATTGTAAACAGATGTGCCGTCATCCAAGCTTTGTTGTTCCATTTATAGAGCACAAGCAGAATAAATTTAGCATTATTCTTAAGGGCTCTAGGATTTTTAGAATGGTAAGTAAACATTAAAGTCACCAGCTGCATTAGCACCTAACAAGAAAGTCAGCCTGTCCTTTGAATTTTGGGAGCCAGGCATTGACTTTTTCTCTTTAGCTATGAAGGTCCTAGATGGCATCTTCTTCCAGTAGAAGGCTGTTCTGTCTACACTGAAAATCTGTTTTATAGCGTAGCCACCTTCCTGAATTCTCTGAGCTGGATCTTCTGGAGAACTTGCTGCAGCTTCCATGTCAGCCCTTGCTGCTCCGCCTTGTACTGTCATGTTTTGGAGACGGTGTCTTTCCTTAAACTTCATGGACCAACCTCTGCTGGTTTCAGAATTTACTTCTGCAGCTTCCTCGCCTCTTTCAGCTTTCATAGAATTAAAGGGCTTTGCTCTGGATTGGGCTTTGGCATAAGGGAATGTTGTGGCTGGTTTCGTCTCCTTTCCAGGACACTCAAACTTTCTCCATATCAGCAATAAGGTGTTTCACTTTCTTATCACTTGTGTGTTCATGGGAGCAGCACTTTTCATTTCCTCCAAGAACTTTTTCTTTGCATTCGCAACGGCTAACTGGCACAAGAGACCTCACTTTCTGCCTGTCTCGGCTTTCCTCACCAAGCTTAATCGTATCTAGCTTTTGATTTAAAATGAGAGCTATGTGATTCTTCCTTTCCCTTGAACACTTAAAGACCATTGTAGGGTGATTAATTGGCCTAATTTCAGTATTGTGTGTCTCAGGGAGTAGGGAGGCCTGGGGAGAGGGAGAGAGAGACAAGGGAATGGCTGGTGGGTGGACATACACATTTATCAGTTACGTGTACCGTCTTGTATAGGCACAGTTCGCGGTGCCACAAAGCAGTTACAATAGTAACATCAGAGGTCTCTGGTCACATATCAGCATAACAGATACAATAACAATGAAGATGTTTGGAATATTGCAAGAATCACCAAAATGTGAGACAGTGACACAAACTGAGTAAATGCTTTTGGAAAAACGGCGCTGATAGACTTGCTAGATACAGGGTTGCTGTAAACCTTCAATTTGTAAAAAAGAAAAAAACAAAAACAAAGCCTCGACATCTGTGAAACACAGTAAAGCAAGGTTGCCTATATATTATCCTTTTTACAGTTAAAGTATAGTTTATAGTTCAGTTTCAGATTATTTATTTAAAATCTTCCGTTTTCTAATATAAACCTTTAATGCTATAGTTGCACTAGCACTAACCAGTTCTTATAGTTACAATCCACAAATTTTGATGGATGCTGTATTTTCACTTTCTTTCAGCTTGAAATATTTTCTAATTTACCTTGTGACTTCCTCTTTGACCATATTGATTATTTCAAAGTGTGTGAAATTGATTATTTCAAAGTATTAATTTCCAAATACTTAGGAATTTTCCTGATAACTTTGTTATTAGGATCTGATCACTAATTCTGTTGTGTTCAGCAAACATACAGTATGTAATTTTAATTCTTCCAAATTAGTTGAGGGGGCGCCTGGGTGCCTCAGTCAGTTAAATGTCTGACTTCAGCTCAGGTCATGATATCACAGTTTGAGAGTTTGAGCCCCACATCAGGCTCTGTGCTGAAGACTTGGAGCCTGGAGGCTGCTTCGGATTCTGTGTCTCCTCTCTCTGCCCCTCCCCCCACCCCCGTCTCTCTCAAAAATCAACAAACATTGAAAAAAAAATTTTTTAATAAAATAAATTAATTGAGGCTTAGTGGCCCAGAATATGGTCGGTCTTGGTAAATAGAACATACATAACTTGAAAAGAATGTGTATTCTGCTACTGGGGGATGGAGTGTTCTAAAATGTCAGGTCAAGTTAATTGATAGTTCAAGATTATTTTTATTTCTCCTATTTTTATCAAGTGTGGAAAAATTTCCTATTTGGTAATAATTTTTAGCTGTATCATTTCTTTTCCAAAACAAAAATACTATTTTTTCTAATTTTAAAGACAGTATATGTACATTATAGAAAATTGAAAGACTTCAGAAAAGAACAAATTTCAAGTCGGCCTAAATCCTACCACTCAAAGATAATCATTGATAACATTGATTCAGATCAATTCTTAGTCTTCTTGTTTTGAGTCGGCTTCATGGATATTAGTGTCTATAAATATTGATCTACTTCATCTTTAAAGTGATTGCATAATATTTCACACTATGGATGTACCATAATTTATTTAATCATTACTGTAAGTAAAGATTAGGTCATTTCTAGTTTTTCACTGTTAATAAACAGTGCTTCAGTACTCAGCTATAAAAAAGAATACATTCTTGCCATTTGCAACAATATGGATGGACCTACAGGGTATTATGCTAAGGGAAATAAATCAGACAGAAAAAGATAAATACCATATGATTTTACTTCTGTGTGGAATCTAAAAAAAGAAAGAAATGAACAAATAAAACCAAACAGACTCATAAGAGAACTAGTGGTTGCCAGAGAGGAAGGGAGTGGGGAAATGGGCAAAGTAGTTGAAGGAGATTAAGAGGTACAGACTTTCAGTTACAAAATAAGTCATGGAGTTGAAAAGTACAGCACAGGGAATATAGTCAATACTATTGTAATAATCTTGTATGGTGACAGTATTAGGGTAACACTTAGTAATGTAAGTATCAAATCACTATGTTGTACACCTGAAACTAATATAATATTACATGTCAACTATACTTCAATTTAAAGTACTTCAGTGGATGGGGCACCTGAGTGGCTCAGTCGGTTAAGCATCCGACTTCTACTCAGGTCGTGATCTCACAGTCATGAGTTTGAGCCCCGTATCGGCCTCTGTGCTGACAGCTTGGAGCCTGGAGCCTGCTTTGGATTCTGTGTCTCCCTTTCTGTCTCTCTGCCCCTACCCCACTCATGCTCTGTCTGTCTGTGTCTCTCAAAAGTAATAAATGAACGTTAAAAAACATTTTAAGGTACTTCAGTGGACACCTTTGTACATCCACAAATACACGTGCACATTTGTGCAGTATTTCCTATAAACGGAACCATTGAGGAAAAGGGATACATTTTTAAATTTTTGGTTAGATTGTCACATTTCCTTAAAGGAAGTTTATGACAGTTTAGCGTTTATCTACCAATAGTGCATAATATTTCAATGCTTTTTGCAATTTTAATCTTAAAATACTTTATTTTAACCATGTTTCATTTTGTATCATCTGTCGCCCATCTTTTACTTTTTTTACTCTTTTTCGTTTGGGTATAGTTGACACACAACGTTACATTAGTTTCAGGTGTACAACATAGTGATTCACTTCCCATTTTTACTTTCAAAGTGCAGTGGCAGCAAGAGAATTCTGTTCTTGCTTTAAAACTCATGAAGTTCATTACAATCCTTGTAATCCAGACAGAAAATCATAAACAGGAAAATAAAGCCATCTCCTACCCAATCTGAAACTTTAAATGTGCACATGAATCGAATTGGTAAACGCAAAGCCTTGAGTGACTCACAGCGAATAGTAGGAGCAAACACTGAGCGTGGTGGGTGGTGGTGGTGGAGACACCACAGAAGTCTCTTCCTTGGGTCTCCCTTGGGCGTGTGATACCAGATGTTTGGCTTTCTTGCTGGGTGTGCTTCATCTTTGGCTACTGGTTACTACTGCTCGGGTCCCTGGAGGCTTTGGATAATTTGGGGCGATGAATGTTTCTGTTTAAATCTATCAGTTGGTAGTAGAAGGATGAGAACACAGTGAACAATTATTGATTGAATAGGAAAGCATGAATTTTAGGTTCCTGGAGAGTAGGATGCATTGGTATATGGGTTTAGTGCACATTTTTTACCTTTATGGCTCATGTTTTAAACTGGTTCTCTCTTTTCTCCAAGAAGCAGAAACTTGTGAAACAGTTGCCTTTAACTTCAATTTGCTTAGAAACAGATTCACCTGCACTAGGACCAGAAAAACAGGTAAATGGTTATCTAAAATCTACATTATTTAGATTGTCTCTTTCTTTTGAACTGTTTTCAGTTTAGCCGTGTGTCTCATTACAGTGTAAATACAGTGGAATCCTATTTTAATGCTAGGTTGAGAGATTTTATTAATTATATAGCTCTTGTGCTCCAGCACATATTATTGGATATCAGCCATGTCTTAATTTATGTAATAATGAGAGCCAGACAAGTACAGTAAAAAGTTCAGTATCTAGAGTCAGAAAGACCTGGATTCAAGTCCTGTCTCTGCTACCCACTAGCTGTGTGACTTTGGGCCAGTTGCTTAATCTCTTTGAAAGTGTGTCCTCATTTACAGAATGTGGGCAAAATAGTAATAAAATACTTGAGAATATTACAGTGAGTATTAAATGAAATAATGTATATGAATGTCCAGCAGCGCCTGGTTTATAGTAGATGTTCAAGAAATGTTTCTTTTTCTTCTATCAATTAGCGTGTTACAATGAGGCTCTGTTTCTTTCAGTACAAATGTTGATGTAATCATAGATTTATTGATGTGATCTTTGCTGTACATTTTATTATTGTAGGCCACAAAATGTCATATTTTAAGTATTGCTACCTTTTAAAATTATAACTGAAAGGAAGCCAGAGTATCTGCTCTGTTTGCTTTGGACACCGCCTATTACATTGACCTCCCAGTGTGGCTTACTGAGTGCCCTTGACTGCCCATCAGATCTGTGTCTCCGTGCCTACCAGGTTCAGAGGACCGGCACTCAAGACTCAGAAGTTTGGGAGCAGTAGTGATGTGATTTTTAATAAACTATGATTATTTACGATTGCAATGTGACTTTTGCTAATTAAAGTCCAATTAGTTACATATCTGTGTAAGTTGGCTCTTTAAAGAATATAGAAGACAGAGGAATGAGGAAATAGACGATCACAACTCCAGTTATTTTTTTGTTTGGGTATAGGACAAGATGTTACAGAATTGCTTTCCTGGTTAGTGTATACTAGAAGGAACAGAACGTAGCATTTTCCCCCTAAACAGAAATGAATTTCAAATGCTGTTCTAACTCAGTGTATATTTGCCTCTAGCTGATGTGACAAAAACTCTGGGTTTCCGGCATAGAGCCTTGTGCATAGCAGGTACTCAGAAATATTTGTTGAATAAATGAATTTTGTAGCTGGATATACTTTTTGTTAAGTAAAGTGCATTTGTTTAGAAAATCAGAAAGCACAGAAAATCATAAACAAGAAAATAGAACCATGTACTACTGAAAAGTTATCACTAGAGAGCAGTGGCTACGAGCATAAACCCTGATACCAGATTTCTCAGGTTTAAACCTCAACCAGCCTACAAACCAGCCATTTAGGATTCCTTCTTATCTACAAAAAAAAAAAGTGACGCTAAGAAAGCAGATAATAATAGTACCTATCTCATAGAGTTACTTTGAGGAATAAATGAGAAATCCTATGAAAAGTTTACAACAAAATCTTGCCTACAATAAGCACTAAATAAATGTTAGTTTTTATGTCCTTCCAGCCTTCTTAATATCCATATAGGTACATATATATTTTTCATAAAAATAAGAATAGCCTGAACAAATTTCATAACTTGCTTTATCTGGTAAACATCTCTGTATGTCAGTATGCTTTTCCTCATCATGTTTAATAACTGTGTAATCTTCCAGTATGTGAACATACCATAATATCCGTAACTTGATAATCGTTATTTACATTGTTTCCAACACAGCATGATAAACAACATGATGAACATCCTTGAGCAAAAATCTTGGTGCATATTTTTCAATGTTTTTTTAGGCTAATTATCAAGGTGGTTTGTTTGTTTTTTAAATTTTAACAGTTATCTTATTCCCCTGAGTATTATCAACTTGAGTAGAAAACATAATAATAATAATATAATTTGTAAAATCTGAGTGCTACTGATTATAGATACACCACTGTTTTGTAACAACTAAGAAAGAAAAATCACTGACAATTATGCTATGACATGCCATCGAATGTAAGTGAAACCAGTATCAATTTCAGAGATATTGAACATCTTAGAATCAGTGAAATACCAGTACGTAATCTATTTATTCTTCCAGACACACAATAGCAATTCTTGAATCCAACTGTAGTAAACCTGTGAGGTGAAGAGGCCAGGCAGCAGAGCAGTGACCTTTACAAGCCAGTCACTTATACAACAGACCAAAGCACAGTTAATTCATCAGACAGGCAGGTCACCAAGTGTTCACCACCTGCAGACTGCTTTATGTGCTGGGCCCTGGGCCTCAGTGTTAATACCCGAGGACTCTTTTCAAGAACGACATCGACTTACAGTCAACATTGTACAGGCCAATGTTGTGGCTATAGCTTTTAAGCTGAAGTTCAGGGCCTTCTCCCCAGCCTTGCCTCCCCTCCCCTGCCATTAAGAAAAGAAAAAAAAAAAAAACCTCACTGGCTTTTACCAACTCACTTTGTTCTGCTCTATCTATGGTCTCTAAGATTGCTTCCCTTGAGTGTCATGTCTGATTCACTGTCTGCTTTGTTCTGTTTCAGGTACGAAATGAACCCCAAAACATTTCCATTTCAGCAGAATATATTGCCCAGGTGAAGGGGATCTCAGTAGAAGAAGTTATAGAAGTGACAACACAGAATGCATTGAAACTATTCCCCAAGCTTCGGCAGCTGCTCCAGAAGTAGCTTCAAAACCAAATCTGCTGCAGGGAGCAGCATCCGAGAGAAAGAAATGTTCCGATTAAGAGTCTGAACTAGGGGCACCCAGGTGGACACCCAGTCAATTAAGCATCTGACTTCGGCTCAGGTCGTGATCTCACAGTTCGTGGCTTCGAGCCCTGTGTCGGGCTCTGTGATGACATCTCAGAGCCTGGAACCTGCTTCAGATTCTGTGTCTCCTTCTCTCTGTTCCTTTCTACTCATGCTCTGTCTGTCTTTGTCTCTCAAAAATAAATAAACGTTAAAAAAAAAAAAAGAGTCTGAACTGAAGAAGCCATTATATAAAGGTATAGAAGATTATAATTGGAGAAGATATTTCTCCTAAAACTGGGCTTGGATCCTGAAACCCTGGGTTCTGATTCCACTTTGTACTTCTTTTTAATTTTGGGGGACCTAGCAGGAGATTGGGAAACATCACTGCTTCTTACCTTCCCCATTAAGTAGAACCACGAGATGAACCGAAACCATTTCTTCTGGCAAGGGTGGTTCCCACAGGTAAGATGTGAGTGCTACCGTGGTGGCTAAAGTTTGATCCTTCACCACCTGTTATATTTCCCATAGGATTTATCTGGTGAAAGGAGATCTAGTTTTTTATACTGTCAGAAATCTCTTTTTTCTGGGATTGTAAAATTGAATTGTCAGGACTTTGAATTACTTCTTTTTAAGAAAGAAATGTATAGGTTCTTATATTGATCTTAGACTTTGACGTGTGAGGCGAATGGTGTGTCTAATCACCATTAAATACTAAGCCCCAAAGGTTAGGTAGTAACTAAGTTTAAGATCCAATCTGAATTTTGTCACATGTTTAAAATGTACATAGGTTTGTGAAAAATGTATCTATTTTTGCATGTAGTGATATTTTATATTTTTAAGTTTTAAAAATCGTGTCTGCAAAGAGTTTTGTGGATGGATTGGTGGGGATGTATGCAGTGTCCCCACCATCATACATAATGAATGTACATAATGTCACTAAACTGTACACTTAGAAGTTATTAAAGTGGTAGATTTTAACCACAGTGTGTATTTTAACCACATTTTTTTTTAAATTTTATATGTAGTTGACTAGGTGTTATGACCATACCAAAACCTCATTATTGAATTTTACTAAATTATACAATCAGCAAATACTGGAAAAAGTACCTATCATAGAAAAAAATTGACTTCCTACAAACTAGGTGATTTTACATAATCTTTAATATTTTGAAATTATTTATGTAGGAATCGAAACTAGTTCTAGGGCAGATGGCCCAAAGTGAACTAGACTAGCTAAGAAACCAAAGAGGGTGCTTCATGAGGAGCTTAACAGCCCATCAGCATCACGAGAGATGAAATTCCTACATGTAGTGGGAGGTTCCACTAAAATCGGACTTCGGAGCTCTCTTTCACCTCTGTATTTCTTCTGCCTATTTCCCACCCCTTCTGCCCACACCCCCTTTGTCCATATCTCACCTTTAAATCCTTTAAGACCCGGCTTACATGACTTTCCCTTGCCTGGTCATCCCAGCCAGACATGACCCCTCCCTCCAAATTGGGTAGCCACTTTCTTCATTTACTCCTCAATTTATTTGTTTCATTGATTACACAAACAGTTCTTGAGCCCCTCCTTGTGTGTTTCCCACTAATCTAGGCCCATAGGCTACAGAGAGGAATGAGACAAGGTCTTTGCCTTCAGTTCAAAATTTATAAAGTGGAAAAGTAATTTCAAAACTATGTTGAGAAGCACTATAAGAGGAATAGAGTTCTATAAAACCAGTCTGATGACAACATGCATTACCTTTTACCTTTTTTTAAAGTTTATTCATTTATTTTTGAGGGAACGCAAGTGCAGGAGGGGCAGGGAGAGAGGAAGACAGAATTGCAAGCAGGCTCCATTCTGTGCAAAGCCCAAAGCGGGGCCGGAATCCGTGACCCATGAGATCATGACCTGAGCCAAGATCAAGATTAAGGACACTTCACCGACTGAGCCACCAAGGTGCTTCAACACACATTCCTTTTTACTAGGCTTACTTTGTGCATGTCTTTCAAATCTAGAGGTTGCGGATCATGTGAGAACTACTTTCTTTTTGCATCTTCTCTGTGGCCTGAAACGAGGTTTGCAATATCATATACTCTCACTTATCTTTTAAATGTGCAAATGGAGGCAGTAAGTCCAACTGACTGCAGCTGACAAGTCAGGTATGTTATCTTTCAATCTACTCTTTGAAATGGAGATCTCTGTTTTTTTTTTTTTAATGTTTATTTTTGAGAGAGAGCAGAGTGCAAGCAGGGGAGGGGCAGAGAGAGACGGAGACACAGAATCCAAATCAGGCTCCAGGCTCTGAGGTGTCAGCACAGAGCCCTACACGGGGCTCGAACTCAACGAGCTGTGAGATCATGACCTGAGTCAAAGTCAGACACCCAACGGACTGAGCCACCCAGGCATCCCAAAATGGAGATTTAATACTGTGTACCTGTTAGCTGGTTGGGTTTGTTTGTTTGTTGTTTTGTAGATGCATATTTTTCTCCTCCAGCCTGTAAATGTATTTAATACTATTCAAAGATTTTCAAAGGTTAAACATTCTGAAAAATAGGAATAAACCCTTATGGTCTGGAAAAGCAAATCTTTTGTTCCTATAGGAACGCCCGCCCCCAGGTGAAAAGCAAAGAGGACTTTTCTTCTTCCCACACCCCAGCCCAAGCACATGGTGACTTTCCTTACTAAAAGAAACCTTTCTTATTCCAACTTTTGTCTTTTATTATTCTGGTAAGAATCAGATGAATATGTATCATTTTTTAAATTAAAAAAGAAGACTCAATGCCAGCTCTTTTCTTTCATTATTATGCAACTAAATGTTCATTTGATCACTTTGCTGCTTGCTCTCGATCTCCCACCCCCTTTTGGTCATAATCCTCCAGCCTATAGCTGTTGTGTGTTTCCTTTCCCTCTCCCAGATCCCTCTTCCAAACTAAACATAAGGGTCTTGGAGCACCTGAGTGGCTCAGGCAGTTAAGCGTCCCACTTGAGCCCCACATCAGGCTGTGTTGACAGTGGGAAGCCTGCTTGGGATTCTCTCTCCCTCTCTCCCTCTCCACTGTCTCTCTCTCAAAAGTAAATAAATAAACATTAAAAATGAAAAGTAGCATGTAGCTCTATTAAAAAAAAAAAGTCTTTTTGCGTACTTGAGCTACACTCCTACTTCAGAGTTTAATTTTTTTATTTGCCCTTTCTTGCCCCTTTCATGCTTTTGATTGAATACTTCAGCATAGCAGATGTGAAGTGACATTTCATTTACAGGATCTGAGTAACTTAGAAAGGATTTCCAGAGACTGTTCTGTGCTTTTTTAGAGCTTAGCTTTTCAAGCATAAGTAAATCTCACTGTCCTTTTTATTCCCCCCCCCCCACTGGGGGGGGATGGGCTAAATTTGTAAGGGGCATTAAGGAAGACACTTGGGATGAGCACTGGGTGTTAAACATAGGAATGATAATGTATAATTTCTCAAATCTACTCCTAAAATCATTATTGTACTATTTGCTAACTAACTTGGATGTAAATCAAAAAAATAAATAATCGGGGTGCCTGGGTGGCTCAGTCGGTTAAGTGTCCGACTTCGGCTCAGGGCATGATCTCACGGTCCGTGAGTTCGAGCCCCGCGTCGGGCTCTGTGCTGACAGCTCAGAGACTGGAGCCTGCTTCAGATTCTGTGTCTCCCTCTCTCTCTGACCCTCCCCCGTTCATGCTCTGTCTCTGTCTCAAAAAAATAAAAAATAAAAAAAAAACATTAAAAAAAATAAATAATCTTTAAAAACCGGTTCAAATAACATTTCTCAAGTTAATAGTTTAGTATAATAAATATGGAGAACCACGTATAGCATATAAGAGCAAACAAAAAGTGTTAAAAGTTTAATGTCCTCCGTGGAGGACCTTTCTGTGGATTGCTCTGAAGCCCAAGTCATTTAAACAAATTGTATTAATGCTCACAGCTAATGTAGGATACATTTAGAATTATAATCCCCTGACTTCCATTCCAGCACTTTTTTCCAAATATCCCAGTACCTCCCAATTTGATCTCTGCATGAGTTTAACATCTTTCAAAAGCCATTCTCCAGGTATTACAAATTAAGAGCTCTGAAACTGAGTGGATAGGCAGTGACTAAAGGAAGCAGTAGAAGAGAGAAGGGGTCTTCAGGTTCATATGGATGGACATCTATCTTTTTTTGGCCATCGCACATGTGAATTCCTTTCTGTAGAGTATCTCTCACCTTAATATGCAGAGACTGCTTCCCACTATAGAGGTCCAAAATGCCAAGCAGTCACTTTCCAGCCTTCTTTGCCACCAAGACACTGATACTCTTACCCACCCTGGATTAAAATGATGCTAGGGACGTGAGGAGGCCAGGACTGATCTGACTCCATTCTGGTGAGGGTGGGCGGTATAGCAGCAAATTTAGAGTCCAGTTTGGCAAGGTTGACAGTGTTCACTGCAGGGTCTGTGGCAGTGGTCTTTATGCTTTTAGTTCAGTGGCATGAATTTGGTTTTTTCAGCCTTCTTGGAGATTTTATGAACCATCCAATATCCTTTGGTAAGTTCATTTCCTTAAATTAGCCAAATTCAGTATCCATTGCTTATATCTTTAAAAACCCTGATTGATGAGAACATTGACGCCCTGAAGTTGTTGTCACCAAGAGACCCTTGGGGAAATGAAGGAAAAAAAGAAGAAGAGAAGGAAATCTGGGACTCATTACAGAGTCTGGAGAGCTTTCCAGGCAGCACATGTCCCGTTCATGCTAAGGGGTGAGACACTGGCAGTCCATAGCAGATGGTGGTTGATCTTGTGGAAGAATTTAAAAAAGACATTCTTAGGGCAAGAAGGATATATGTTGATTTGGGGGATAACACAAATATATACTGCAGTAAACATTTTCTTTTCATCCACTTTTCCTGTACTTGTGAAATCTCTTAACTTTATGAGGCATAGTCCATCTTCCACCCTAGAAACTGAAAATGCACACTTGCTTTCCCAAATTTTCTTACAACTATGACAGTTACATGACCTAAGTTCCTCCAATAAGTTGCACCCAACCCAGACTTGGAAGCTGGATGGGATGTAAAGAAATTCAGGCCGTGTGGACGCCACGCTGCTGTGGGAGGTGACCTCTGTACCCAGATGAGGCAATGGTGCCATCGATTGTACTGCAGTATCCAGTATCCAAAGGCAGTGAGTCTTCATGTGCCTTGTGGCCCAATTTGGGCATTGTTTCTACAGAAACCTGGTTCTCTGGACTTCTTGCAGCTTGTGCGAGCTACCCAACATATTTAATAAATTCCTTGTCCACTCAAATTATTCCAAGTTGGTACTGTTTCTCGAAACTGAGGAATCTGACTGCTATAGTAGGCAGTGAGCCCACAAAACTCCACCATCTCCAAGTCCAAAACTTAACTTCCTTTCTTTCACTCCTGTCCTTGGCGTTTATGACTTCTTGCCCTTCTTGGCACTTTGCAGTTCATTTTGGACCTGATTCCCAGTTTTAAAACGTCAGGATGGGGAAGAAGCACATTGAATTTAGCAGGACCCCCTTAATCTTAACCCCAGAGATGATCTTGAGTCATTAGCCCTGAGGGTTGGTCATGCCTTGCAGTTAGTTCATCGGTAGCCACAATTCAGTGCCTATTTATTAGTCCTTTTAAAATGAAAGGACTCTTGTTGGGGATTCAGAAGAAAAGGCAGGAATTTATTTGGCTAGAAAGCATATACCCTTTGGAATCAGACAGAGGATTGAACCTATAAAGTTGTGTCCCCAAACCCTCCACAGAACAAGCCCTAACAGCAATTTTCCCCAATCTTCAAAGTTCACAAGAGATCTCCCTTCAGGCTCACTTCTCAAGGCTCCTCTCTGGACTGAGGGTGTCTCACATGGCTACCCTCACCACCACAACAAAGGTCATCAATGCAGTACTGTCACCAAACAAATTTCAAGTCCATCTGAACAGGTACCTTCTGAAATCAGTAGCTCCCTATAGTGGAATTCTACATTGTAAATCCATTTTCATCCGCTTCTTCTGACTTTCTTATCTTGGGCCCAACTGGAGGTATTTATTATGAATAGAAGGTAAGGAGTCTAGAATTGTCATTGAAATATCTAAAAGTTTAAAAACTATAGGTGTGTCTGGATGGCTCAGTTGGTTAAGCATCCGACTTAGGCTCAGGTCATGATCTAGCAGTTTTGTGAGTTCCAGCCCCACATCGGGCTCTGTGCTGACAGCTCAGAGCCTGGAGCCTGCTTCAGATTCTGTGTCTCCCTCTCTCTCTCCCCCTCCCCCACTCATGCTCTGTCTCTTTCTCTCTCTCTCTCTCTCTCTCTCTCTCAAAAATAAACATTAAAAAAATTTTTAAATGTAGAGAGAAAACTTTTCATTGGTGAAATAAGTGAGGCTCAGATATTTGGATTAGCTAGATATACAATTATTGCATGAGTTAGATTTTTAAATGGCTGAAAAAAAAAGAATAATATTTCATAATATGTGAATATTATATGAAATTCGATCTCAGTGTCCATAAAGATTTACTGAAACACAGTTACACGCTCACTCATTTCCAATGTCTGTGTTCATTCTACAGTGACAGAATTGGGTAGTTGCATCAGAGATCACCTGGATGGAAAGACTAAAATACCTTTTAACTTTTTACAGAAAATGGTTTGCTGCCCCCTGGCCTATACTTTTCAGAATGATGCCTGAGGCCTGGGATTTCTTCTCGCCTGGAATTCAGCCTCTAAAGAGGATCCTGTCACCTGAATTTAACTGCAAGTCTCACTCAGTCCCAGCTACACTGGTGGTTCTCATTCCTGCCTGGCAGAGGGGCTTTTAAAAAGTTCCCATGACCCGGGTCATTTAAGCGACAACTGCTGGAATCAAGGTCTAGGGAAATGAATTTTTGAAAAGCTCACTAGATGCTTCTGAGGTGCAGCCAAAGTTGAGAACCAGGTGCTAAAAAGTGGAGTGACTCCAAGAAAGGCATTTGTGGGCGTGCCTTAAACTGCAGTGCTTTTCAAACTTTAATGTATATAGAAGTCAACTGAGGATCTGGTTAAAGGACAGATTCCATTTCAGGAGAGCTGGGGTGATGGGGTCTAGGGCACGCCCCCTAAAATATGCCACTCTGCAAGATCGATTATTTGGGTTATTTTGAATTCAAGTGACGTACGAAGCAGTGGTGCAGGAAGGACACTCTGAGCCCCCTGTGTCCCCCTGCAAGCAGGAAGTCAGTCTCCTGTGTGAAAGGTACCCTCCTGTACCAGGAAGTAAAGAGAACTCCTTATCACCAGAGCCTGGGAATGCAGCACAGAGAGGCTGTATAAACAGCACTTGTTTTTCCTTCACCAATTTACTACCCCAAGCCCAGACTTGTCTTGTCAATTCCTCACAAACTTCTTGTATCTGGTATAAAGGTATACACACTGACTGCTTCGCTCACTTCCTTTGAGTTTCATATTTTTGTGAACTCCCATATGAAATTAAATGTGTTTCCTGTTAACCTGTCTTAATTCATAATTATATTAATTATTAATAATAAACTGATTAATAATATCAATTATCTAATGCATAGTTTAATAATTATTTAATAAAAATAATTTAGTGGATAAACAATAATCTAGTAAATAAATCAATAGTATTAATATTGTTTATTAATGTTACTAAATATTGTTAATAATTGATTAATATATCATTTAATTATTAAGCCAGCCAAAGTACCTAGAAAGGAAGAAAGGAAAGTTTTTCTCCCCTACACCTGAGATTTTGTATTTCAAAAAACTTCCAGATGTTACTGGTGCTGCTGGCCTATGGACCACACTTTGAGTAGTAAGGCAAGGGCAAGGACTTCACGAACTTATAGAACATGTTCCATGACTTATTTTTGCCTGCTTAGTAATATATAGTTGCATAACAGAGTTCTTTCTACTTTAGTTGACGCCTCTGAGGAGGCGGCATGCTAGTTGAGTTGCTGAAGGTGACAAGGGGCCAGATCTGAGAAGAATGGGGAAAGAACTTCCCAGGCAGAGAGGAGCCAATGTGAAGTCTCTAAAGCAAGAAGGACTCACTTTTGAATGGCCTGTGTGAATATAGAGTGACAAATGTGATGCTCAGTTTGTTTCATTTTAGGGGAAGATAACATTTAAAAAGGGGATGCATCAGTTCATCCTTGAAATCAGTTCTTGAGATAGAAAATCAGAGGATATTACTCACCCTGTGCTCAAGGCACAAAGAGAGTTGAGTCCCACGACTCAAATTTTGGGTGATTCTTTTTTTGTTTGTTTTAATGTTATTCATTTGAGAGAGAGAGAGAGAGAGAGAGAGAGAGAGAGAGAGAGAGAGCAAGCAGGGGAGGGGCACCGAGAGACTGAAGCAGGCTCCCCGTTGACAGCCGAGAGTCTGATGCGGGGATTGAACTCATGAACCGTGAGATCATGACCTTAGCTGAAGTTGGACTGTTAACGAATTGAGCCACTCAAGTGCCCCCATTTTTTGGGTGATTCTAACTCCAGTGTGATATCTGTCATTTATATTTTTCTCTAGAACAGCTCCACAAACTTATGCATGAGGAAGAGGTGCCTGCAGTAAAAAAGGAATGATTTAAAAGAAATTTTCCACTAAAACCCCCAGGGAAACTTCCTTGGATTCTCTAGTCTCTGCTTCTCCTCTGGCACTGTAAGTGGAGTTGTTCACACTGTAGAAAGAAGAGTGAAGGTTTGGGCAATATTTTCATAACTGAGTGTCCTCAAACCTGTCCACCCACACCTCTTCATTCCCTGGGTTCACCATCCAACCCTTCTTGTTCCGAGGTCTTATTTAGCTGAGAGTCCTGGTTGGTGCTGCCTGGCTTCTGGTTCTGCCTGGCCCCTCTCTTTGGACGCATCTGCAGTGCCAGAAAAGAGATGTAGCTCCCTTACTGTGGCCTGCAAGACCCTCTCCAGGGAAGAGGCATTGGATGTTGGCAGTGTTGGGATGCAAGAATTTTATTGTACCCTTCAAGATTCTTCTGGCTGGTCTAAGAATCAAATTGACATGAGACAGATTAATAGGAGAATATCAAATTTAATTATGTATGTACAGGGAATCCACATAAACATGAGAGATTCCAAAGACCAGCAAAATGAGGTATATATGTCATCCTATACTAAGGAGAAAGGGGTGGGGGACTGGGACTTCAAAGAGAAGGAAGGCAATTCACGGGAAGATGAATTGGGCCATACAGAAATAATGAGACACAAAGAGGAATTGTAGCAGACTTTTCTAGGTTCCTCCCTGTTCCAAACCTAGTTCATATTACACAGTAGTTATTGATGGTGATAGCTCTCTTCCTGGAGCAGGTCATCTGTCTAAATTCTTTCAGGTAGTTAGGGGGAGGGTCAAAGTTTCTTGAGTCTTTTGGGCCTTGATGGTTTTCAGCTCAGAATAATCTACGTGCCAAAACGGCACATCTTAGGACAACTCATTCTGAACCCCAGTAGCAGCTTCAACAGCAATAGTGGGCCATACCAATGTCTTTTCTGGAGTCTTGGAGGTGCCACAGGAAGACTTCCTGCACAAACATTAGTGGCCTTGACTTGGAAACTTCTTGACTTCTCTCGAGAGGAAGAAAGGGAGGGAGAGCGAGAGGGAGAATCTGCAGACAGCTCTACAGGAAGCCAGAGGAGAAAAGGAGGAAAATACTGGTCCCCACATGTTTATTAGGAAAACGTGCATCAACAGATATGAAACATTTCTGGGAGGGGGTAGAGGAGGTGGCTGGACTTCTTGTGATTTCAGGTAGGCTGAGTCCAAGATATATATAGTCTTGTGACATTTCGGTTTCTGGTTTTAGCCCTTGGCTGTTGTATAGAGGGTGTATAGACGAGGAGGCTGTGGAAACACCTATTAGGGAAAGAGGCTGGGGTAGGGATGGCTTCCAGGAGACGGTGGTGATTCCAGGAATCAGGTGAAGGAGGGACAACAGAATAAAGCAGAGAACCACTAATAATTCCTTAAAACCAGATGTGCCTAGGAGAGAAGGTAGGACAGGATGACAGAGGAATGAGGTGAGAAAGGTTGTTAATTGTATAATCCATAACCTGACACTCCTTTACGATGTGTTTATTCCCCAGGATTCATCTTAGATTGGACCCAAGGAATAATGTTTTACCTGATGGTCTTTATTTGGGCTGCTAGGTGCTGGGAGATAATTCTCCATAGGTCTCTCACATTTCTGCATGTCTTGGGAGCAGAGGCACTGATAGCTTTTGTTCTAGACTATCTTTTCAAGGACGTTTGTAGTCAAGGACCTTGGATGACAGAAATAATGTCTCTCACTGTAACAGAGGGCAGGTTCATTTACCGTGCAGTATAATAAAGGTTGGGTTTCTTAAGCGCAGGGGTCCTTGGGTGTGAGGCAAGACCTCTGTGTGTGGCATTATCTGAACAGTTTCCCATCGCCTTGAAGGGGGTGGGGAAGCGCAAGGGGGGACCAACCTAAACATGAGGCTTGTGCTACTTGCTGTGCTCTGCGTAATAGAGTCTTTTGCCTCAGAGCCAGGAGTCTTCTGTCCTCTGTCAACGCTCATGAAGCTTGGTAGGCTAACCCTTCATAGCTCGTGACACTAGGTGTTTGCTTTTTGAGAAGCAAAAAATTAGTTTTGAGTCTGGCTTTTTACTGCACTCTCAGAGGTAATGAATCCTGTCCGCTGCGCCCTTGCGTAGCCCCAGCTGAGGTAGGATTTAGGCCGGTAGGATCCATATCCCTTCCAATATTAAAACGCCTTGGCTTATGAATCTGAGCTTTCTGTGGAGGCAAAGGGCCACCAAATACAAGGCGAATATTTCACTGATGTAGAGACAAATGCCAAGAAGCCAGGCAGTGCTTGGCTTACCAAATAGAATAGAAGAGGCTGTTACCTCAAACTACCACAAGGAACACAAGCCAGGTTAAAATTTAAAAATTAGTCTGCTATGCAGGAAATAATGACACAAAGGTGACAGTAGCCAAATAGGATTTGGCCACGAGATGACTCTAGCAGTGCCCACTTTGGGGATGGGCAATGAAATAGGACAAATTCTCTATAGGTACCTAATATTACCTTCTCAAGTAGGTACTTATTCAAATTACCAAAATGGTAGCTTTAACAGAGTAAGTTAATGCAATTTAGCAATAGAAGCAAGCGTTGACTTTAGCCTTCAACTTGATTAGTAGAATTGGTCAACATATTCTACTAATTTCAGAAACAAACTATTTAAACATTTTAGGTTAGGGGCACCTGGCTGGCTCAGTTGGAAGAGCATGCGACTCTTGATCTTGGGTCATGGGTTTGAGTCCCATGTTAGGTGTAGAGATTACTTGGATAATAAATAAACTTCTAAAAATTTAAAAGAGAAGATCACTGTAAACTATCTTCATCTTTGAAACTATCTTTAATCACTTAAAACCTCTTCAAAACATCTAAGTCTAAATAATGGGATGGAATGAATAAAAATATGTTTTATGTGGAGTGCTTGGTGGCTCAGGTGGTTGGGCATCCGCTTTGCTCAGGTCATGATCTCACAGACTGTGAGTTCAAGCCCCACATCAGGCTCTGTGCTGACAGCTCGGAGCCTGGAGCCTGCTTCAGATTCTGTGCCTTCCTCTCTCTCTGCCCCTCCCCCACCCATGCTCTGTCTCTCTCCTTCAGAAATAAACATTTAAAAAATTTTTAAAAATATATATGTGTTTTATGTGACAATAAAATGTTTTCTTGGTGATCTGGTTAATGATTTTTTGTTTCTTTTATAATTAATGTTTGTAAATAAGACAGACATTGAAGAAGGATCAAAGAGGTTGTATTTCTGTGTGTCTCTGGAGATACACTTTATCCAAATATGGCATTATCTGAAAAATAAAAAATCAGAAGTATTTGTTATACCACGTATGCTACATTTTATAGTTCCAAAATAACCCTGAGGGCAGACAGGATGAGTACTGCTTCACAGGTAAAGAAAGTAAGGCTTAGAAACACTAAGTGACTAAAAGCGTGAGACTAGTCAATGGCAGAAGCAGAACTTGAATCCAAATGCAATGTACTGAATGTCTTTGTCCTCCTGCCCAAATTCCTATGTGGAAGCCCTAATCACAATGTGATGGAGTCAAGACATGGGGGCTTTGGGAGGTAATTAAGTCACATGAGTGGAGTCCTCATAAATGGGATTAGCGCTCTTAGAAGTAGAAATCAAAGAGCCAGCTAGCTCCTTCTGCCATGTGACAACACAGCAAGAAAACAGCCCCCCGTGAGCCAGAGAGAGGGCATTTGTCAAGAACCCCACTGTGCTGGCATCCCGAAATCAGGCTTCCAGCCTCCAGAACTGTGAGAAATGAACGTTTGCTGTTTAAGCCACCCTGTCTGTTGTAACTGGTTATAACAGCCTGAACCAAAATACCTGCATCTTCTGTTTTGAAGGCTTGTATGTTTACGTAAGACTGTCCCTCTTTCGGCCTCCACATCTCCAACTAGAAGACTGAAAAGAGTTTGGAGATCTCTGACTAAGAAAACTCATTCCCTGGTCTATCATTCACTATTGATAGAAGCAAAGAGGAGTGCCCAGAAGTCCCAAGTGCTCTTAGCAAAATCCCCAACACTTCTCATCCTTAACACTCATGGCCTCACCACTGCTTGAGACCATTAAGACCAATCTCATTCTGTTCCTTTTCCCTGTTTACTTTGGCTACCTCAAGAAGCCAGGAGTTCTGAGAGAGAGAGAAACCAAGAAACAGACTCTTCACTGTAAAGAACAAACTGACGGTTACCAGCTGGGAGGTGAGTGGGGCATGGGTCAAATAGGTGATGGGGATTAAAAAGCACACTTAGCACGATGAAAATAATAAGAATAACAAAATAAAAACAAAGGGGAAACAAAGAAGCCAGGAGTTCTGGGTTGTCCCACATGCCCCGGATGCCAACCCCATGCTCTGGGAGCCCATGCATCCCTTCCCTAGCACTTCCCATCCTCCTGCTTTGTTTCCCCATAGCACTTACTCACTTATAATACGTGCATCTATCCACTCAAATACCTACTGAAATCTAAGTTTTATAAGGCAGAGGTTTTCTCTATCACTGTATTGCCAAGCACATAGAGTACTGCCTGACAGAAAGTAGATACTCCTAAAAATTTGCTGAATGAATGTGTTTCTTCCTCTAACACAGGTATGTATAAAGGAAAAGAGTAAAGTGCTTTCTAATTCTTACTGTATACATCCTGGGGCGCCTGGGTGGCTCAGTCGCTTAAGCATCTGACTTTAGCTCAGGTCATGATGTCGCGGTTCATGGGTTCGAGCATCACGTCAGGCTCTGTGCTGACAGCTCGGAGTCTGCTTCAGATTCTGTGTCTCCCTCTCTCTCTGCCCCTCCCCCACTCATGCTCCGTCTCTCTCTCTCTCTCTCTCTCTCTCTCTCAAAATTAAAATAAAACATTAAAAAATTTTAATTATTGTATAGGTCCAGCAAAACGTACCTTCTTATTATCTTCTTCCATTTCTAAAGATTATTCTACAGCAACAAATGTGCCCCGGGAGACTCTAAGTTTGTGAGCCATTGCCCAAGAGCACGACTACGGGTCTCAAGAGGAACGAGGTAAGATTTACCATGACTTCTGGAAAAATACATACTATGTCCTAATATTTATTCGACTACCAAATGAATATTTTCTATGTGCCTAATTTATGTCTGACACCATTCTTGGAATAGAATGGACAAAGCAGTGAAAAAACAGACATCATCTCTGCTTAACCCTACGGAGGAAAAGAAAGCCAGGTATGGTATTGCAGGATATTGGAGAGTTCTTTTAAAGTGTGTGTTTTTTTTTTTTTTTTTTAATTTGAGAGAGAGAGAATGAGCAGGGGAGGAGTAGAGAGAGAGGGGGACAGAGGACCCAAAGCGGACTCTTGTGTTGACAGCAGGGAGCCTAATGTGAGGCTCGAATTCCTGAACTGGGATATTGTGACCTGAGCCACAGTCAGAAGCTTAACTGACTGAGCCACCCAGGTGCCCCAGGATATTGGAGAGTTCTATTTATATAGGATAGTTCCTGATTAATTGGATTTTGAACAAAGATCTCAATAAAGTGAGGGAAAGAGAGAGAACTCCAGGCAGAGGGAACGGCATGTGCCAAGTCCCTGAGATGGGAACCAGAATGTTATGCACCAGGAACAGGAAGAAAGCCATGGTAGTTAAGTGAAATGAGGCCAGGGACAGTGGAGAGATAAGGATGAAAAGATAATTAGGGGCTTGTTCATTGAGAGCCTGTAAGCACAGGAGAAGGTGTGTGGATTTCACCTAAGTGTGCTGTGAGACCATAGACCAGTTTTGAGCAATGAATAACGTATCTAATACATGTTTTAAAAAGATCACTCAGGCTGTTGTGTAAAGAAGTGTGGGAGGCAGCAAGCACAGAGGCGGGAGGACAGCTGGCTGGCTCTACTTTGGGAGAGAGATGATTATGGATTGAATCAGGGTGATAGTGGTCAGATTCAGGACTGATTTTGAAGGAACAATTGATAGGACTTCCAGACAGATTGGATGTGGAATGTGGGACAAAGAAGAGTGTCAGACGTACTCCTAGATTTTTGACCATTTTCTGAAATGAGGAGGGGGAAGGGGTGAGTATGTATGTTTGGGGGCGGAGGATAGGAATTCTTTTTGGCAATGGTAAATTTGAGATATCAAGTAGAGGTGGAAGTCCTCATGGATGCGTTTCAAACTCAGGAGAAAGGTCAAGGCCAGAAATAGAAATGTGGGAGTCATCAGAATTAGGATGGTATTTTTAAGTCCTGTAACAGGTTGAAGACCAGCAAACTGTCGCGTTGAGATCACCTAAAAACTAAGTGTAGTTGATCAGAAGCAGGTAATCTTATCTAAAAAGGATGTTATTTTACAGTTAATGGTGTTTATCATTTAATTGAGTACATATTCGTGAATGGTTTACTGCAGTAATATGTTCATCATGTTTTATAAGTAATGTCCCATCTCCTTATTTTACAAATGAGGATTTTCTCTTTGCATCTGTTGGCTTCCTGGGGAAGAGGGTACTCTCTGATATATATCTGTGTTCTCAGTTCAGTGTGGCAGGGCCAAACTTCTGGTTTGGAATGGGGCAAGTTCTCTCTTGGGGTGAGTTCACCGTTCACTGCTTTTAAGCCAGTTTCTCCAATATAAATAGTTTTCCAGTAACAAAGCCAACATTTTAACCTCCAACTATCTGTCAATTGATATAAACTCAGGAACAGAAGGGTCTTATTGTTGACCTTTTCAAACCTTAACAGTATTCAGAATAAAGTATACACTCAAAAAAATGTTAGCGCCCTTCTCTATATCCATGCACTTTCTACTTGTGGAAATAAAAAATAAATAAGCCCCGATATCTCTTATTTATCCTTGACGAAAATTAAAGTTGAAGCCAAAGACCTTGATTTTTAATTAGAGATTAATGAGAAAACCATGGGAAAAAATTCTAATAAGCTTGAGAATAAACAGCACCGGGTCAGTAATTACCTACCATTTGTTCAAACAAGTGTTTCTCAACCTTTTTGGTCTCAAGATCCATTATATTCCTACAAATTATTGAAGATTTTATCAAGGTTTTGTTCATGGGTGTTGTACCTCTCAATATTTACATTAGAGATGTAAACTGAGGGAAAAAAATTAAAACTTAAGAATACAAGCCCACATTCCATTTAATGGTCAGAAGAATGATGTGATTGCACATCACATTGCTTCTGGAAAACTCCAACGTATTCCCATGAGAGTAAAAAAGGCAAATAATATCTCGGCATCCTCATGAAAACTTTGACCCTGTGGGGTCCTGAAAAAGACCTGAATACTCAGAGGTTCCCACACCACCCTTTAAGAATGAATAGTTTAGACTAAAAAAGAAGAAGCATGCATTTACATGCTAATTACCAGAACATTTCAATTAACTCCATGCTTATTCTGTATCTTGTCATCATAATGCTGAATTTCTATTTAAGCCTGTTTATTTAAAAGAACAAAGAGCTTTTCTGCAAGATTTAATGTTCCAGAATTATTGGCTTATAACTTTGGTATCATTAATATTGGTTATGGAAATTATATTTGTTAGAAAACCACGTGTATTCGTGTAAAATGGTAAACTGTGTTTGTTATAGAAGGTGGATATTACCCTCCACTATTAAGCTTGTGAGCCTAACCAATTCTATGTGGTTTAACTCACCTAGTACTGAGTAATTCAAGCAGAATAAAAGATTATGCAGATCCACTTAGAATTAGGAACACTAAAGGCCCTTGTAAAGAGTTATTTCTTGAGTAAAATTAACACATGGCTGTTACAGATTAACTTTAAAGCACAATGGAGAATCTCGGTTTTTTTTTTTTTAATTTTTTAATGTTTTTATTTATTTTTGAGAGAGAGAGAGAGAGAGCACAAGTGGGGAAGGGGCAGAGAGAGACAGAGGGAGACACAGAATCTGAAGCAGGCTCCAGGCTCTGAGCTGTCAGCACAGAGCCCGACGCGGGGCTCGAACCCACGGACCGCGAGATCACGACCTGAGCTGAAGTCAGATGCTTAACCAGCTGAGCCACCCAGGCACCCCAAGAACGTCAGTTTTCAATGCCACACTGTATCACCCTCTTTACACCACTTACCAAGAGCATGGGGGTAAATGTAAAGTCACAACCCCCTCATCAAAGAAGTTAAATCTCCAAAATACTGATTTTTCTTGTTGCAGATCTAACTTAATCGCGTGTTGTTTGTATTTAATACAATTACACTCTACTTTATTTTTTTTTAAACATGAAAAAAAATGCCATCAGTTGCTTGTCTTGACTTGGAAACAAGTATTCACAATCAAAATGGTTACTCTTTCTCTTCCTCCTCCTGCGAAATAATACTACCACCACCATCAACCCCCACACCAACCTCCCTCCACATTGTACTATTGTTAATCAGGGCTTTTTGTTTGATATTTGTCATCAAAATCACTTCCACTGTATCTCAATTTTGTACATGAAATTTTTGCACAGGCAACAAATTGGTGAGATAGGTAGTCTCTGGAGCTTTTGTGGGCTATTATAATTATCTATAACAACTTCTCTCAAAATATGGCTCTCGGGCCTTCAGCATCAAAATTCCCTTAGCCTGATGAAAACACGGATTCTAGGACCAAAGGAGGGCCTACGGAATGAGTCAGTCGAGAGGTGGAGCTCAGGATTCTGGAAGCACAAGAAAAAGAAAATCTCTGGTCTACAGCAGATCTTATATCCACTAACCTAGTTTACTGATGCTTTTCACCTCAGACAGACCTCCTTTAAACTGTCCCAGAACGATACTTACTGAACCTCTCTCAACCCCAGAAATTCTCCTCAAGTTTATTTATAAATCCCTCCTGTCAGTTGGGGATGGAATCCTACCATACATAACAACTTACTTTTTGCAGGAAAGTGCTTTTTCTCGGTGTGAACCAGGAGACTCAGTGTGACCCAGGAGCTCCTGCCACTGTCAGGAACGGGTTCTTTGATTTGGGTGTGAGTAAAGGACTGGTAGGCACCACTGAAATGCCTCTTTTGAACTCTCAATAAACTGACTTGATTGCTTCTTTCCACAAAGCAGTTGGAGTCACGCTTTTCGTTTATCTCCTCCAGGAGATGTTTTTTGCTAGCTTTAAGTTTTTTAATGATTTCATTGGTTCTGTTTTTAGAGGTCATTATGGTGACAAACTAATCGTCAAGTGATTCTTAGTATCTGAAACAAATGAAAAAATACAATCAGTTGCTGCTTGACCTAGCAGCCAGTATTCACCATCAGGTTTTTACCAGTTCTTTCTTCTCCTCCTATAAAATACCACCACCACTGTGCCCCTGACCCCACATCTCACTCCATTTTTATTATTGTTTCCTAAGGTCTTTTTGTTTTTTGATGTTTCTTCGGAGAAAAAAAAAATCATAAAAAGAGGATTGTAGTAAGAAAAGATATTTTGTTTTTGAAATTGATACTATGTATTGATTCTTGCTTTTAGGAACTCTCATTGTTTATTTTGATTATAAAAATAATACATAGTCATTGTAGACAATTAAGAAAATACAGAAAAGCATAAGGTAGCATTGTCTAGAGACAATGAAATTAACATTTTGGATGTTTCTTTCCCAATAAATATCTAAAGGGATTTTATTATAAAAAGTGCGGGGAGGGGCGCCTGGGTGGCGCAGTCGGTTAAGCGTCTGACTTCAGCCAGGTCACGATCTCGCGGTCTGTGAGTTCGAGCCCCGCGTCAGGCTCTGGGCTGATGGCTCGGAGCCTGGAGCCTGTTTCCGATTCTGTGTCTCCCTCTCTCTCTCTGCCCCTCCCCCGTTCATGCTCTGTCTCTCTCTGTCCCAAAAAAAAAAAAAAAAAAAAAAAGTTGAAAAATAAAAATTAAAAAAAAAAAATAAAAAGTGCGGGGATGGGGCCCTGGGTGGCTCGGTCGGTTAAGTGTCCAACTTTGGCTTAGGCCATAATCTCATGGTTCATGGGTTCGAGCCCTGTGTCAGGTTCTTTGCTGACAACTCAGAGCCTGGACCCTGCTTCACATTCTGTGTCTCCCTCTTCTCTACACCTCCCCTGCTTGTGCTTTGTCTCTCTCTCTCAAGAATAAATAAACATTAAAAAAAAAAGTACAGGGGCACCTGGGTGGTTCAGTCAGTTAAGCATCTGACTCTTAATTTCAGCTCAGGGTTGTGAGATTCAGCCCTGTGTTAGGCTCTGCACTGGGCATGGAACGTGCTAAAAATTTTCTCTCTCTCCTTCTCCCTCTGCCCCTTTCCTGCTCATTCTCTCTCTCTCTTTCTCCTACTCTCAAAATAAATCAATATTTATTTTAAAAAGTACAGAAAAAAGACATTAAATTGGCTATGGCAGGACATGAACTTAAAAACATAAAGTGTTGTTAAGTATTTACGAAGAATTTGCTTGTTAGGGCTATAAATTTGTCTTTTCAGGCATGTGAAGTACTTAAAAAATCAAATATGTTAAATTTATGAAAGAAGTTTAAAATATTTAAAGTATTAACTAAGTTTGTCAATGGACTACTTAGAGGTGTTTAGTATTTTCAACTTGAATTAACTGAACATTAATTTCAGAGAAAGTGAGGGTGATCAGAATTTAAACTTTTTAAATTATATCTCCTCTAACACTTTGATTCTTTATCCTGCCTAGGAGATGTACAAATGAAATCAAATTGGGATATGACTAAAGAAAAAGAAAAGAAAACAAGGTAATTGTCTCTTAGGTACTTTCGAGCTAAATTTATATTCTGTTAAAAGCCCATTACATATGTTTACAGCAAATGAAATCTAGACATGTTAGTTAAAAGCTCACTGAGGAGATCACAAAATTTAAACTCTCATTACAAATTACCTGGAAACTGGAGCCAACTAAAATTAGACACAGTAAGAGTCTAACAGCAAGAGCATGAATTTTTGAGTCCGATTTGGTCCCTATTCAAGCTACGCTAACTGTATGACTGCAGTTAAGTTACCTTCTCTGGGCCCTCAGTTTCCTTGCTCCGTGCTGTCAGTGCAGAGCCAGATGTGGGGCTAGAATTCACGAACCCGTGAGATCGTGACCTGAGCAGAAATCAAGAGTTGGAAGCTTAACCCCTGAGTCTCCAGGTGCCTCTCCTTGTATGTTAAGTGGAAATAATACCCAACTCACAGAGTGTCATAAGGATTAAATAACTTAATACATACAAGAGCCTAATATAGCCAATCCTCAATAAATGGTAACTTTAATATATCAGGCACAATGAAATAAGGGATTTGTTCAGCTGGATGTACAATATTTTTTCATTTGGGTTTGTTTGTTTGTCCCTCCAGTTATTAATCTGTTTACTTGCCATGCAGCCAGAACCAGCTACATAATTTGTGGGGCCCAGTGAAAAATGAAATTGCAGGGCCCTGTTGAAAATTCATGGGCCCTTTTGAACATGGGGGCCTTGTGTTAGTGCAGAGGTCACATGCCTATGAAACTGACTCTGTGTATGACATAGTAACAGGATGGTTTCTATGGTTACTTCACCCAGTTTTACAGTCTCTTAAGTGGAGATAAATAAGGTGTATAACATATGACTTTTTAGGGGCACCTGGGTGACTCAGTTGGTTAAACATCCAACTTCAGCTCAGGTCATGATCTCACGGTTTGTGAGTTTGAGCCCCGCATCGGGCTGTGCACTGACAGCTCAGAGCCTGGAGCCTGCTTCAAATTCTGTGTTTACCTCTCTCTCTGCCCCTCCCCCTCTTGTGCTGTGTGTGTCTCTCTCTCTCTCTCAAAAATAAATAAAAATTTTTTAAAAATTAAAAAAAACATATGACTTTTTAAAGAGCTTTGAGTGGCACCTCGCTGACTCAGTTGGTGGAGCATGTGACTCTTGGTCTCAGTTTGGAAGTTTGAGCCCCTTGTTGGGTGTAGAGATTACTTTTTAAAAATCAAAACACACACACACACACACACACACACACACACACACACACACACGTGTGTGTACCTCGATACTTATAGCCTTATTACCAACAATAGCCAAACTATGGAAACAGCCCAAATGTCCATCAACTGATGAATGGATAAAGATGTGGTATATATATTTATAATGAAATATTACTCAGCCATCAAAAAGAATGAAATTTTGCCATTTGCAATGACATGGATGGAGCTTGAGTGTACTATGCTCATTGAAACGAGACAGGCAGAGAAAGACAAATACCATATGACTTCACTCATATGTGGAATTTAAGAAACAAAACAGATTAACATATGGGAAGGGAAAAGAAAAACAGAGAGAGAGAGAGAGGGAAACAAACAATAAAAGACTCTTAGTGATAGAGAACAAACCAAGGGTTGGTGGGTGGGTGATGGGTATTAAGGAGGGCACTTGTTATGGAGTACTGGGTGTTATATGTAAGCGATGAATCACTAAATTCTACTCCTGAAACCAATATTACACTATATGTTAACTAACTAGAATTTAAATAAAACTTTGAAATAAATAAATACAAATAGGCAAAAAAACCCCAAAAATAAAAAATAAAGGACTTTGAAAATATTAAGCATGTATATACAGTACATCCTCATTATTCATGAATTCCACCTTTGCAAATTTGCCTACTCATAAACACTTATTTGTTATCTCAAAATCAATACTTGTGGCATTTTAATAGTCATTCCCAGAAATGCACAGAGTAGCAAAAATCTGAGTCTCCTTGATGTGCATATTCCCAGCTAAGGTCAAACAAGGGGACATTCCGCCTTCTTGATTCAGCTTTCATCCTATAAACAAGTGTCCTTTTCCTGATCTGTTTAGTATTACTAGGGTTTTTTGTTTGTTTGTTTTTCTTTTTTTTTAGAATGTTCCCCAAGTATAGTGCTAAAGTGCTGGCTAGTGCTCCTAAGCAGCAAGAAGGCTGTAATGTGCCTTATGTGTGTTAGATAAGCTTTGTTCAAGCATGTATAGTGCTGTTGGTTGTGAGTTCAATGTTAATGAATCAACAGTATGTATTAAATAATTATACATACAGATACATACATGAAATAAGGTTATATATTGATTGGTTGACAAAAATCTTATTACCAGAGACTCACAAGGACCTATCCCTGTATTTCCCCTAAGAGCAATTGACTGAGTATTTGCTAATTCAATACTTGGGGCCACTTTATAGAACATAACTATAAACATAACTATAAACATAACTGCAAAAACAAGAATCAACTGCATAGATGTAGAAAATATACTCCTGTTTCTACAGGTATGTTATTATAAATTACCTTTAATGTACAGCAACCCAAAGCCTATTTGAAGTCCACTGTTTGGATCAGCCCACTGAGATATTACCTTGGTGATGGGACATTATGAGCTAAGCCATTCCAACTTTGTTGTATTCCTAGAACCCTAATTAAGAGAAGTTTTGGAGTTAGAGAGACCATTTACTTATCAGCCATGTATCCTCTAATAAATTACTCAATCTCTCAATATCAATCTCTTCATCTGATAAAGATACCTATTTCATTAAGTTGTAGGTTTGTGTGTATACTGTAGGAGGTAGGGAAGAAGTTGGAATTCAATGAGATGTGCATGGAAAGCTCTTTACATTGTGCCTGGCATCAATTTATTACACATACTGATATTTGTTGAACACCTACTCTGTGCCTGGTGTTGTTCTGGGTACTGGGGACAAATGGATACCTATCCCAATGGAGCCTATAGTCTAAAGGTTTAAGGTAGGTACTTAGTAAACCATAGCTATTTTTATTGGTTTTATTAAAACTTCTTATTTCACTTGGGGAATTATTTTATTCATACGTCTTTTTTTTTTTTTTTTTTTTTTTTATCAGAAGAGGAAGCCTCCCTGTAAAAAAAATCTTCAGAAATCCAAAAGTAATCATTTCTTTTTCTTTTTACAGGAATACAGGATAGTAGAAATAAGACTGGTATTGAAGAGAGCAGTTCACAATGCCAGAGAAATGAATTCCCTAAAGAAGTATATGAAGGGTCAGCAAAAGAAGACCACCCAACTCTGATGAGTTTGGTGTCTCTGATGAGACCAGTGCAGGGCGGCTGCTGAAGATAAGAAGGTATTTTGCTGTTGGTTTTGTTTTTTTCGTAAAGCTCCCAGATAATCCAAAAGGCTTATCAAGAGATCTAATTAGTTGGGCACAACCCTGGCACCTGTGGGCCAGGGGCTAAATCCTCCCTCGCCAGAGTGCAACCTGGAAGAATATTTCTGCATCTGTGAGCTTCCGCGTCCTTAGCTGAAATGGGCTGATATCAGTACTGAGGTATTGTGAGGATGAAATGAGACAACAGATGAAGGGACTTGTAAACTATAAAGTATATAAAGCAAGTGTTGGGGAGGGAAAATTTTCCTCTAACTTCAAGATCCTTCTGGCTGGTCTAAGAATTGAATTGACATAAGACAGATAACAGGAAAGAATCAAAGTTAATTTGTACGTACAGAGGTCCTACAGATACGACCAAGGCTGGCAGCTTGTTTTATACAAAGAAACAATAAATTAGTGAGGAGTTGACAGGATAAAGAAAACTTATGTTTGGGAACTTTAACTAGTAAGAATTTCGAAACAGAATTTGGACTGGGGCAGTAAGTTAGTAAAAGTAAGAAGGTTTGTTTATAAAGGCTTCTTCACCCTGAATTCTCTCTCTCTGATGATAAGGATGTCTCTCTACCTCCTGGTACAGGGAGGGTACCTTTCACATGGGAGATTAATTTCTTGCTTTCTGGAGACAAAGGAGTGTCAGGGTCTCCTTTTTGCACTGGCTGTTTCTTAAGTAACTTTAACTCAAAATAATCAAGATGCCAAAGTGGCATATTTTGGGGTAGCCTGCCCTGAGCCCCAACACAAGCATTATAAGTTTTTTCTAAAATGTACATTGGTTAGATTAGTTTATCAATTCAGAAAGTTATGTGTGTTGTATCTCAGAGTAATGCTCTATCATTATTTTACAAGGCAATCATTTGTCACATAAGAGAGCCAATTTGAATAATTCTTAAGCCAACAATTTTTTCTCGCTCAAAGGTTACTCTTCCAATAAAGATTTTAGGCTACGTTCTAAGGTATCCTATCCCCATTTTCCTAGATTTACTCTTATTTGCTATGATGGGTAGGCCACCACAGGATGTGATGCTTAAGCATGAGCATTATTTTGAGCCAAAAACAATCAAGGCCCAAACGGTTCAGGAAGAAACTTTGACTTTCCCCTTGGCTGCCTAAAAGAATTCAAATAGAGGACCTGGTCCAGAAAGGGAGCAATCACCACAGATAACTACAGTATAATATGAACTACGTTGGTGGACAGGGAGGAACCTAGCCAAGTTTGTTAAAATTTCTCTATATCTCATTGTTTCTATATGGCCCTGCAAACATTTACTTACTGAAAATTTATCTTTTTCATCTTCCTGGGATTTTCTTTACTTCCCTTTGAAGTCTCAAACCCCTACTTTCATCTCCATTGTTCAGGATGACATATATACCCCCACTTTCCTGACTGTCTTTGGAATCTCTCGTGTTTATGTGGATTTCCTGTACATTCATAATTACATTGGATTCTGTCCTGTTAATCTATCTCATGTCAATTTAATTCTTAGACCAGTTAGATGAATCTTGAATGGGAGAGGAAAATTTTTCCTTCCCAACAATTGTTTTCATCTTGAAATAATCTGCATGCCAAATGGTACATTTTGGGGCCACTGTTCTGAATCCTTACAGTTCTCTCCTCTGAAACTTCCCTGGAATTTTTACATATTAAAAGCTAAGTTGGTGACTGTGGAAAGTGAAAATGGGTTAGGAGCCAAGAGATCTGCAAAGGGAGAGAAAAACAGAGAGTAGAATGAGGAGCAAACAGAAAAGAACAAATCAAAGCACATGTCCCATACAACATTAAACCAGTTCCCCAATTCTGGAAATAGGTCGGTGCAACAAAATGTCTGAACTTCATTTACCTGATGAAAAATATTAATCCTTTCTTTTAACAGATATAAGCTAGATACTATTTGCAGTGTTTGATTTACATGGAAGTAGCATTTTTCACTGATGATTGCACAAACTTCTCCTTGCTGGGCAGTGTATCTAGGGTACATTGGTTTTGGAGTGCCATGCAGGCTAAGCTGTTAACTTCTGACTCGAGTATTTTCAAAGTTTGCATAGTGATATCAAACTCTTGTTCCATTACCACAGAGAGATTTCGGATTGCTTTTCCCAATTCATAACCTCCAAAGTTTGGAAATACGACCCTCAATGCTGATAAAAAACCTTGGAGTTGTGATGTACAAGCAGATTTTTTGACTTCCCGAGTGATACATTTACATAGCATGCGTTTAAGAACAGAGGAGCCCACGTTTGTAATTTGCCTGGCATTTAGGGTGGAGTATTCAGTGACAGAAGAGGCCAAGTATCCAAGTTCACATCATTCTGACCATTTAGGTGGGAACGCTTTACATACTTTGTTGCCACATAAAGTAGAAAGACCAGTGTGGTTTACAGACAAGGTTGGAGTTGAACCAACTCCAGGACCTGTAATTTCCAGGACCTGGAGTATTCCATGACTTTTGCCATCGGTAAAGTGAACTTTCATACATTTCCATGATCCATGAGTTCCTGTCAATCTGTAAGATTGCAGACTACTATAGTTGTTCTAGGAAGCCTATAGTCTGGTTTGGGCAGCTGTAAAACTTGGTTCTGGCAGTCAGGAATAAAGGCGGGTTTTAAAATTGGGTGGAGAAAGGATAAAGAGGTCTGTTTGGGGGCTGCATATTTAGTAGCTCTGTCAGTCCTATCATTTCCAAAAGATATAGCATCAGTTTTCTTAGTAGGGGCTGAACAGTGAACACTGACAGTTCTAAAAGGGAGATGAAGAGCTTGTGGTAGGCAGCAGTTATATGCCCATTAGCAATGGGAGTACCTGCAGAATTGAAGAATCCAGAGGATTTCCAAATGGTGCCAACAGCATATTTGGACTCTGTGTAAATAGTAGCAGTTTTCCCTATGTCAAACTATAATCTCTAGTAAGAGCTGTGAGTTCAGCTGCTTGGGCTGACTTTACAGTGGGCAAAGAACATGCCTCCATTGTTTCCTATGGGGAAACTATGGCATAACTAGTTATGTTTCCCCATAAATGTCATTAACAGGAGCCATCAAAAACTAGAAGTTAAGTCTGGTTTGTCTAAAGGGATGTCTGAGAAATCCTCTCATGGCTTTGAGACCATTTCTATAGTTGTAAGGCAATCACCGGGAATAGCGTGGGCTCTCCATTGTCAGGGAGGGGTAGTAAGGTAGCTGGATTTAAAGTGTTACAATGATGTGAGATGATGGGAGGGCTAGTCAAAAGAGCTTGTTTGTAAGTGGTCTGTCACTGTGTAGAGAGGTGCCGTGTCTTATGAACTCGTAAGTGAGCAGACACAGCATGGGGAACGCACAGGTGAATGGGGGAACCTAACGTAAGAGTACTGGCTTTGTCAACCAAGGTGGCAGCTGTGGTCACCACAAATAAATAAACATGGGGGTCAAGCCAATGCCACAGGGTCTAACTGGCATGAGAAATATGCTATTGGTTGTATCTGAGAGCAAAAGATTGTCCTGGAATGCTTGCAGCAATGCCATTATTTTCATGGCAGTATAGATGAAAAGGTTTGTTAAAATTAGGTAAACCAAGAGCTGGGGGTGTTGACAATGTTAGTTTCCAGGCTTGAAAGGAGGTTAATGTCTCTGAAAGCCAGGAAATGGGCTCTGGCTGGTGTCTGGGAGAAGGGCATACAGAGGTTTAACAAGGTCTACAAAATTAGGAATCCTTTGGCTGCAATAGTCAGCTGCCTCCCACTGCCCCCCCCCCAATTTACATAACCGTTGATTTGTTTCAGGGAGATAGATGGACAAAATTGATGGATGGTGTTGTGGAGTAAGCTTCTGATGCCCTGAGATGTCTCATGTCCTAAGTAGTTAGTGGTTGTTTGCAACCATTCAAGTTTAGATCTGGAGGCTTTATGGTCTCACTCAGCCAGTGCCTTTAGGGGGATGAGGGAGTCTATACAAGTTCCCTACTTAGTTTGATTACCCCCTGATTAAAATCAGAGGTGACAGGTTGAGATAAATCCTCGGAGCAGATGGTAGAGAAAGTCACATGAGTGTCAATTAAGAAATCCAATTCCTGATCCTCATTTTAAGGTTAATGGTGGGCTCTGGGGTGTGACTGAGGACCGGCTGGCACTGTCATTCAAGGGGGAATTGTCCCTCAGGAGAAAAGCACACTCTCTGAGGGTGATAGGGTTTAGGGAAATTGCTTCTTAAATTTTCCTCTTTCTTAATACAGGACAATTTCTCTTCTGGTGACCTGGATTCTTGCAATATCTGTGCTTGTCTGGAGGCGAATAGGGGGAGATCTGAATGGGCCTTGAATTACTCTGAGTCCTGCTTTTGCCTTTCCAAAGATTCAGGTTGCAAAGCAGGAATTGTTGCTATCAGTTCTTTTTCTCCTGCTTTCCTGCAAGCTATTTTCAAAGAATTAAGTAGCTGCCTTCAGGGGCAGCTGGGTGGCTCAGTCGGTTAAGCGGTTAAGCGTCCAACATCGGCTCAGGTCACAATCTCATGGCTTGTGAGTTCGAGCCCCACATCAGGCTCTGTGCTGACGGCTCGGAACCTGGAGCCTGCTTTGAGTTCTGTGTCTCCCTCTCTCTGCCTCTCTCCTGCTCATGCACACACACACTCTCTCTCTCAGAAAATAAACATTAAAAAAAATTTTTTTAAAAGTAGCTGTCTCCATTATTATGCTTAGTGGTTGCCCTCACCAACAGAGCAGGTGGATTTGTTATTTAACATCCGGGAGAAAATTTCCCACTAAAGCAGAAATTAAAAGATTGCTATGTTCCAGGGCTTCTGGATTTAATGCAGTTTGTCTTTGAAAAGTATGTACAGAACATTCAACAAAGGCTTTTATGTGCTCAAAGAAGAGCTAAGTCCATAGTTCATAGTACTATGTAGAGTGCTCAAAGGAGAGCTCAAAGAAGAGCTATTATGTGCTCAAAGAACAACTAAGTACATAGTTCAACCTCAGACCAATTTACTCTGAGGGGGAACACCTCGAACATTGCTCCTATGAAGCCTTAGATATCAGCCTCCAACTGAACTGTTTCCTGGTCATGTGCAGGAGGGGCTGGGAATAGCTAGGGCCATCTGTTTCCTTAGTGAGGGCAGTATTCTCCAGGGGACCATCTAGCTTGTCTCATAACCATCATATTGATGTGAAAATGTTGGGGATTATAGCCAATGACCAAGATAGAATTTTTGAGACATCTTCAATGTGAGAAGGTGGTTTTATTAAAACATGGGGACAGGATGGTGGGCAGAAAGAGCTGCACTGGGGTTGTGACGGGTGACTGATTATACCAGGGGGTTAGGGAAAATGTAAGTCTCTAAGGAATTTTGGAAGCAAGGTTTCCAGGACCTCGAGGGGGCTAGCTATGGTTAGGAAAGGGCCATTTATTACTGTCTAATAAAACCTTAGTTATGAGACCCTTTAGATATCTTTCAGGGGGCCATATGCTTAGAGTATAATTGCCAACATATATCTTGGGGGGTAGAGATAAAGGCATTTCAAAAAGAGTTTTTACACGTTTAAGTAGACTTACAGGATCCTGGGGGGTTGGCTAAGAGTGCCTTTTGCCCTCAGCGAAGTGTCATCATCCAGGCAGCTGACTTCCTAGAGGAAGGTCACTTTGCCTGTCTCAAGGACTTGTCAGTGGACTGTAAATTGTAAGGAAATTTAATTGTTTTCTTTTGCCTTTCTTTCCCACATCAATATAATCATGGGTGGGAAGAACAGTCCTTAATAGCCAGTCTAGGCCCGTGTGAGTGGGGTTGTAAATAGCCACTAATCTTTCTAATTTTTCTGTAAATTTGGTAGGATCCTCCCAGAGCATAGGTTAAGGGGTTTTATTTTTATTTTTTTAATGTTTTTTAAAAATTTATTTTGAGAGAGAGAGAGAGCAGGGGAGGGATATAAAGAGAGGGAGAGAGAGAGAGAACACCGAGCAGGCTCTTCATTTTTCAGCACAGAGCCCGACGTGGGGCTTGATCTCAGGAACCGTGAGATCATGACCTGAGCCGAAATCAAGAGTTGGAAGCTTAACTGCCTGAGCCACCCAGGTGCTCCTAGGGGCTTTATAATTTAAAAGATCTGCTGCTGTCCTGGGGACATGAATTCTTTGCCAGGATACATCCACAAAGGACATGGCACAGGAATGCCTGCAACTGGCAGAACTTGATTACAGAGCCCTAGAAAGTGGGAGGAGTCGAATAATAAGAGCAAAGCCCTGTTGCTCTTCCTGGGTGCTTTTGCTCAGTTCACTTGCTGACATTCAGTATTTACCTAAGTAAGTTGTTTTCCCTAGGATTAGAGGTCAGGCAGAAGTGCTCTGCAAATATTGTCAGGAAAGGGAAATTGTAACAGGCAGCTGGTTGTTAAAATGTTTTTTTTCCTGGGGAAGTTGGGAGTTTTAGGATTCAAGGAGATGGGGCTGGGCTTTGAGAAGGGGAGTTTATTTTATTTTATTTTATTTAAAAAAAATTTTTTAATGTTTATTTTTGAAACAGAGAGAGACAGAGCATGAACGGGGGAGGGTCAGAGGGAGAGGGAGACACAGAATCCGAAGAAGGCTCCAGGCTCTGAGCTGTCAGCAAAGAGCCTGACGCGGGGCTCGAACTCACAGACCATGAGATCATGACCTGAGCCGAAGTCAGAAGCTCAACCAACTGAGCCACCCAGGTGCCCCAGAGAAGGGGAGTTTAGACCAAGGGTCCAGATCCAAAACTTTGCTTTCACAGTCTATCTTTGCAAATGAACTCTCTAGATCTTTGTGAGAGCTGCATATTTTACACTGTCTTGTGGAATGCCTCTTGTGTCCTTGGTTAAGGCATAAGAAGGCTTAAGCTTGACTCACTACTGAGATGAATAGATCCTACTCATCAGTGGCCAGACAACAGATCTTCTAAATTAGAAAAACTACTGTATTTGAAAAATTTTAGAGAGCTCTCATCCTAAAGAATTGTCTTATTAAAATTAAAAAGTAGATACAAAAGAATGTAACAGCAAACCTCAGAGAATCCTTTTTCCAAGATGAAAAAACAGAAATTAGTCCTTAGACCAAAAATTAAACCTCCGCATCCAACATAAGTTCTTCCTTCTTAAGATCCAAACAATTAAACAGACCATCTTCTGGCACACCTGTTTATTTTATGTCTAAGAGCTGTGGTCCTGGAAACTGTAGGTATCTAAAAAGTAGGAAAAAAATAGTAAAATCTTACTAAGCTTGTTTTGTGTCCTGGGAGCTTGGCTTGGCTTTCTGCCTGCCTGGGACATGCTGGCTGTCAGTTCTTTCTTTTGGCTATCTTTGAGAATGATTCTGGATCTTGAGAAGGTAATAATCTTTGCACCCTCTTTGAAGACCCTTTGAAGGGTCCATAAAGTTGTTTAATACTGCCAGAAACATTTAGTATCCATCCCAGCTAAAAATTGACAGGATATTTAAAAAAAAAACATTTTTTAAGTAGCTATATGGTTAAAAATTGATCAGAAAGTGGAAGCTGATAGTCAAAGCCTGATAGGAATTTTTTTTTTAGGTCTCCTCCCCATGCTAAAATAAAACTATATACCCTGTTAAATAACAAAAATTCAACTGAGGACATTTTAATGGTCTAATTGGCTTTATTAGTTGATTCATGAATTGGGTAGCATCCTACCTAGGAAGTAGAGGGGAGCTCCAACGGGCTACAGAAAAGCACAGGTTTTTAAAGGTAGACAGAAAATGGAAAAAAGAAAATTATTTGCAAAGAATCCATTGTTTCAGGCAAAGTTACCTTCTTAAAGGGAATGGGAAGGGCCCATGAGTAAATTTCCTAGTGCTGACCAGGAACTTTTCATGTTGACTACGTAAAGCTTGCACTCCTGGGGGGTTGAAACTGCAGTAAGGTTAGGTACTAAGCCTTTGGGTTACGGAATTGAGACCTTAACCTAATTGATGCCATTTTGGGCCTGTGGTTTTCTTTTTAACAATTTCCCCCTCTTTTGATCAAGCTCTCTGCTGTCAGCACAGAGCCCGCTTGGGATCCTCTGTCCCACTCTCTCTTTCTCAAAAATATATAAACGTTTTTTTTAAATGCAGCTCTAGAGGCAATGCAAAGTCTATCTATTGCTTTCACCAATCCTAAAACTTCCCCCATTTTTCTCATAAGGCTTGTAAATTATTGACCTTAAAAAACCAAAGTTCTTACATTCTTTCTCTGTCCTTTCGAGATATAAATCTTACGTTTGTTGCCTTTGCAATATAAACACCCCAGGGGGTATCTAAAACAATGGCCACACTTGCCTAAGACTAAACGGGGTAGGAGCAGGAAAAATGACCTTTTAAAAAATACAAAGTGCTCCACAGCTTCCATAAGATTACTTGTCAAGAGCAAATACAAATCATGTGCCTTCTCCACAAATACTACTGGTAAAAAGCTTTAGCCATCCAAGTAGATAAACTTAACTTATATACTAGTGAGTTTTATATTGCTATACTTGATTCGTAGCTAACAATTTTTAATGGAAAGCTATAAAAACTCTGTTTTCTACATTACAAATATGGTGTTTTTCTACCTCCAGATGGTATTACCAGAATTAACTTGTAAAAAGAGCACTATATAACTGGCTTAAAATTAAGCACTTATAACTCGAGCAGTTCTAAATCTCAAAAATATAGTAGAAACTAAGCTAAGTGTTTTTCAGGTTCATGTGATCTAGGAAATTTTTCAGTTAATAAAAGCAAAGTTTAAATTTGTTGGTTTAATAAATATAAGAAATACAGATGGCCAATAGACACATGAAGAGATGTGCAACATCACTCATCACCAGGGAAATGCAAATCAAAGCTCTAAGGACATACCACCTCACACCTGTCAGAATGGCTAACATCAAAAACAAGAAACAACAGGGGCGCCTGGGTGGCTCGGTCGGTTAAGCGTCCGACTTCGGCTCAGGCCATGATCTTGTGGTTCGTGAGTTCAAGCCCCACGTCGGGCTCTGTGCTGACAGCTCAGAGCCTGGAGCCTGCTTCAGATTCTGTGTCTCCCTCTCTCTCTCGGACCCTCCCCCGTTCGTGCTCTGTCTCTCTCTGTCTCAAAAAAAAATAATAAACGTTAAAAAAACAAAACAAAACAAGAAACAACAAATGTTGGTGGGGATGTGGAGAAAATGGACTCCTCATGCACTGTTGGTGGGAACACAAACTGATGTAGCTACTGTGGAAAACAGTATGGAAGTTTGTCAAAAAATTAAAAATAGAACACTATATGATCCAGGAATCACACTACTGGGTGTGTACCCAAAGAAAATGAAAACACTAACTCAAAAAAATATATGCACCCCTATGTTTTTTGCAATATTATTGACAACAGCCAAGATATGGAAGCGGCCCAAGTGTCTATCCATAGATGAATGGATAAAGAAGATGTGATATATATGTAACATATACAATGGACTATTACATAACATATAATATATGAATGGAATATTCCTCAGCCATAAAAGGAATGAGACCTTGCCATTTGCCACGACATGGATGGACCTAGAGGGTATAACACTAAGTGAAATAAGTCAGTCAGAGAAAGACAAATATCATATTTCATTCATATGTGTAATTTAAGAAACAAAACAAGTGAACAAATAAAGGAAAAAAGAGACAAAAAACCACAGACCCTTAACTACAGAGAAGAAACTGGTGGTTACCAGAGGGGAGATCAATAGGGGGATGAGTGAAACAGGTGAAGGGGATTAAGAGTATACTTATTGTGATGAGCACTGAGTAAAGCATAGAATTGTTGACTCAGGGTGCCTGGGTAGCTCAGCCAGTTAAGCCTCTGACTCTGGCTCAGGTCATGATCTCACAGTTTGTGGGTTTGAGCCCCACATCAGGCTTTGTGCTGACAGCTCAGAGCCTGGAACCTGCTTCAGATTCTGTCTCCATCTCTCTCTGTCCCTCCCCCACTCATGCTCTGTCTCTCTCAAAAATAAATAAACATTAAAAGAATTGTTGACTCACTATATTGTACTCTTGAAACTAGTATTACATATGTTACTTACATTTCAATTTAAAAAAGAGAAAAAATGTATGATACAGATGCTGAAAAAAATAAGTCTTTAGAGTTATCAGCATTAAGTATGATACTTTTCCACCTTGGTTTACTAAAAGTCAAACAAGCTCATGTTATCTTTGTTACCAAAATTGTCAGCCAAAATAACTAACTAACTAACTAACTAACTAACTAACTAACTAACTTAAGATGGTGGCTAACTGCTTTAATGTTTCATAAATTTTTCATGAGTAATCTTGGTATGATTATTTTTTTTAAATGTTTTACTTATTTTTGAGACAGAGACAGAGCATGAGCAGGGGAGGGGCAGAGAGAGAGGGAGACACAGAATCTGAAGCAGGCTCCAGGCTCTGAGCTGTCAGCACAGAGCCTGACGCGAGGCTCGAACTCATGGACCATGAGATCATGACCTGAGCTGAAGTCAGAAGCTTAACCAACTGAGCCACCCAGGCGCCCCTCTCGGTATGATTATTAATAAATGAATTAAATAGATGTAAATATGCATCAAACTGGGTAAATTTCTGGAACTAATGAAAAAACTGAATTCAAGCCGAACAAGAATTAATTATACGGTACCAAGTGAACTGATGAGGATGATTTTAATTTTATGACTTTTTGTTTAAAATATAGTTGGTTCTTTAATCTTCTGTTTTATAGATAGAAGGAAGCCTTTCCTCTTAAGCTATGACTTATAGCAATTTGATAAATTATACCTTTGTAACCAGAATTGAAATATCTTTTTCTCCCTATCTGATCTCTCCAGAATTCAGAAACTCTCAGTGATATTCTTATATTTTCATGGCAATATAGTTATTTGCCCAAGTTCAATAAGAATCTGCTCTCCTTGTAACATGACACAGTTGGAAGATGGTTATATTACAAAGGCTTTGACTGGAATGTCATATTTGAAAGAGACATGCATAGATTTAGGTGTGACCAGACTGCTTTAAGGAACTAAGGTTGACTTTATGGAGTCAATAAAACTCCTTGGAAATATCAGCGTGGTACCTTCCTTGCAGGATTCCTAACAGCCTTACCAGTTGAGTATGGAAGGTCACTTCCTGGCAGGTACAAGCCTCTCAGGATATTCGGGGGACCCCAAGAAGAGAGTAACTAATCCAAATCTATAGGTATTACAAAGTTTGATTGCAAGTATTTGGTTTGACTTCTTCACCCTGAGAAGCTGTTAAAAGTAGATTCCTTATGAAAAAGTTCCAGCAAGCAAACCGAAAGGAGCATATATAATCAATCATCACTCCTGCTGTATTTATATAATCAAGCCAAGCTTATTGAAAGTAGATTTATTTTGCAAACAAATTAGTCTTAGCTTTGCTATCTTTGGTAGAAATCACAGTATTTATAAAGAAAAATTATGTTTCAATAACATACCTTTGTGGATATTAGAAGCTAATACTATTCATCGTAAATTGGACTGGATCCTAAACTCTTCTAGCTATAAATCTTCAAACTATCATTTCCAATTTTTCCCTACCATTGTCTTTAAATCATTAAGAACTAAAACTGCCCTTTTTCCAAAGCCATGCAAACTAAAGTTGGACAACTTGGTATATAAAATTCAGAGAAATCACCACAAGAGCTCATGTGTGGACGATCCTTGTTGACTATTACTATGGGTGCCACTCAGAAAAATCACAGAGACACTCAAACTGCAAACTAGGAAAGTCTATCAGATTGCTACTATCTGCCCTCAGTCCATCTAGAAATACTTCAAATCTAACATCTAGAAATCTCAAGTGGCTACCCTCAGAACTCAGAAACTTGTTTACAACTTGTTCCAATCATTAACCATTATTTTTCTTTTGTTTCCACAGAAATGCCTCTGATTAAATACCTGATTGTTTGCATAATATAGGCCTAACTTTGGTAGCCTACCTGAAAGATGGCCTTCTGAAATGAATTTAACTGAACTGACCTGTAGTCAGGACTGAGTCTAGTTCGATGAGACTAAACAATCTACTGGCTCAACTTCTGGATGATGAAATTTCTTGAGGAAATTTCAAAGGCAGGACTGTGGAGGAGCAAAATGTGCCACCCCAAAATGTGTTTCTCTGGCTCAACAAGGAGGAATTTGTGTACTCATGGGGGGAAAATGTTGCTTCTATGAATAAAATCTGTTAAAATATTAGTATTTTTCAGCAAATAAACTAATTTTACCCATTATATGAGACTGACCTATTCCCAGAGTAGGAGACTGATCTAACGGGGTGTGGGGTAACGTGCTTCAATCTGTTCTTTTCTGTTTGTTCATCCTCATTTTCACCTGCATTGTGTTCTCCTTTTATGGATCTCTTGCCACTCAGTTACTAACTCTCCACAGCCACCAGCTCAACTTAAAAAAAAAATGTTTGTTTATTTATTGAGAGAGAGAGAGAGAGAGAGAGGAAGGGACAGAGAAAGGAGAGAGACCAAGAAGGCACCAAGCTCAGCACGGAGCCGAAGATGGGGCTCAATCTCATGAGATCTCGCTATGAGATCATGACCTGAGCCGAAATCAAGAGTCGGACGCTTACCTGGCTGAGCCACCCAGGCGCCCCATCAACTTTTAATACGTGAAACATCTAAGGAAGTGTCAGAGGAAGAAACTGCTGAGGTTTAGGACAGGCCACCCCAGGATGTGCTGCTTTGGCATGGGGATTATTTTGAGTTAAAAACAATGAAGGCCCGAAAGGCTCAGGAAGAACCTAAGACCTTTCCCCTGTCAATCTTACAAATAAAATTGCCAGTTACTTTATTTGGGAATAGCAGAGGAATTGCAATTCAGGACAGGCAAACTATGGTGAACATAGGCGAGTCCAAAGAGACAAAGGGAAGGTCAGCTTTTAGTAGGTTTTAGAAGAAAATGGCAGAGGGTTGTTTTGAACAAAAGTTCGTTGGAGGAGCACCTGGATGGGTCAGTTGCTTAAGCGTCTGACTTCAGCTTAGGTCATGATCTCTTGGTTCGTGGGTTCAAGCCCCACGTAGGGTTCTGTGCTGACAGCTTGGAGCCTGCTTGGGATTCTCTCTCTCTCCTCCTCTCTTTCTCTGCCCCTCCCCCACTTGCATTTTTTCTCTCTGTCTCTCAAAATAAATAAATAAACAACAAAAAAAAGAGTTCATTGGAGAAGAACAAGAGTTTGGGGTTGTGGAAATTTCTCACCAGCTGTAAGCAGTGATTAGTGCTTTGTTGCTGGGGCTGGGAGGGAAATTCCTTCTTTTTCTTAAAAGCAAGAGATAAATACCTCTGTGAAAAATGTCCTCCCTTGTCAAGAGAATTCTTGTCTTCCTTCTCCCTGCTGCAAGGAGGGGTACAGGTGCGAGAGCTCCCCTGTCAGGGCTTTGAGACTCCATTTGAAATGAGGTTTCCTTTACTCATTCTTACACCTCAAACTTCCTAGAATAATTTAGATAGGGGACCTGCTCCAGGAAGGGAGCTATCACCACAGACAACTAACTACATTATAATATGAACTAGGTGTGGTAGGCGGGGGGAGGGGGGGAGCTAGCCAAGTCAGTTTGCTAAAATTCCTCTTTGGGTCTCATTGTTTCTGTAAGGCCCAGAAAACATCTGTTCACCAGACGTGCACCCGGTTTCACCTCCCTCTGAATCACTTCCTTTCTTTTGAAGTACCAGACCCTTACTCCCTTCTCCTTAGTTCAGGATGACATATATACCTCATTTTGCCTGTCTTTGGAATCTCTTATGTTTTGGATTCCCTGTGCGTATGTAATTAAACTTGCTTTCTCCTATTAATCTGACTTACATTGTTTTAATTATTTAACCAGCCAAAATAGCTAAGAGGGTGAGGGGGGAAATTTCCCCCTTCCTGACAGCTACTCACTCACTTCAGACATTACCAAGGTCTCATTTCGTTCCTACTCTAAGGTTGTAGGATACAACACCAGGCATGCACAGTCATGGCCAAATATGTAAAACTGAATTTAAAGTGTGTTTAGTTACGTTTCAGAGGGAGACAGGCCTGGTTTAACCTCTGATATAATTTCATTTTTAAAATTTTGCAATAATGGGGCTGGCCATTTTCCTAATACTAGTCACTGCCACCTAAAAACATTTGTTGAGTTAGATACCAGTGACTCTGTATGAAATGAACTGCTCTCCGGGAGTAAAAAATTTCCTGTACCCTTCAAGCTTCTTTTATCTGGTCTAAGGGTTAAGTTAACATGAGGCAGATTAACAGAAGAGGGAAAAAAAACCCCAAAAACCCCAAAATTTAATTATGTGCACACCCAGGCCCAATAATGAAATTCAGACCTAAGGCAATGACAAGGCAGGCAGTTTTTAAACTTTTTCATCAAAGAGACAATAAACTTGTGAGGAGTAGACAGGAAAAAGAAAACTTATGTTCAGGAGCTTCAATTAGTAAGAAATTCTAAACAGCATGTGGGCTGAGGTAGTAAATTAGTCAAAAGTAACAGAGTTTGTTTATATGGCCTTCTTGGCTTTAAATTCCCTGTTTCTGCTGATAAGGATTCCCTATCTCTCTACCTCCTGGCACAGGGAGGGTGCCTTCCACATGGGAGATTTATTTCCCCTTTTCGCAGGACAGAGTTAGGTCAGAGTGTCCTTGCACTGGCTGTTTCTTCAGCAGCTTTAATGCAAAGTCATCAGGAAGCCATGGTGGCCCCTTTTGGGGTGACCTGCCCTGGGCCCCTACATTGCCAACTAAAGAAATTGTTTAGGTACTGAGGGTGTTATAATAAGATATAAAATCCAGTCCCCAGCTTCAAGATGCTCAAATCTAGATAAGGGATAAAATATGCAAAGGAAAAGCTAAGTAACCACCAGGAAATGTTCAGTGAGTAGCTCCAAAGGTGTTACTAGTCAGAAGAGGATGACATCTCTAGGGGCTCCAATCATGGAGACAGACTAACAAAGGAGGTAGGAATGGAACTGACCTGGGTACCCATAAAGGATGGGTAGGATTTGGCTAAGTTAAGGGAAGATGGAGAGCATTTCTTACCAGATCAGGAGGCAGACTGCAAGATAAACACAAACATGGCATACTAGAGTCACTGAGTGGCCCGATACGGTGTGATTTCTTCTCTGCTGTGCCAATCCTTCTCTGCTGTTGGTTTTGTCCCCAGTCTGCATACTCAGCCACATCCAGCTACTTCTGTGATCCAGACCTAAGGCAGAGGTGGCAGGGAGGGCGGGATGGATATTAGCAACCTCCCAAGCCTGGAGATCAGGAATTAGTCTTGCTAATATATACCTACTACCATGCTAATGTGTTTTAGTGATTTATAATAAGAACAATAGATTTGGTCTTCACCCCAAAGTGTCTGGCACAGAACTTCTCAAATCTTGGGACTTTCCTGTGCTGATTTCTTTGTCATGTTAAGGAAGTGACTTTTGGAAAGAACCTAGGGATGGGGTCTGGTTGCCAAGGGAACCAACCTAGTGACTAAAGGGTTGGAACTTTTAGTCCCCTCCCCCTTCCATTTGGTTTCTCTGTAAGAACCCAACTGGCATCATGGGCCAAAAGGAACCAAGACAAAAATACACAGAAGGGAAAATCCTGGGATTCTTCTCTATGAATGTTTTACACACACACACACACACACACACACACACACACACACACAATGCCTCAAGGGGAAAAAAAGGTACATGATAGGAGGATTCAGGTTTCCAGCCTCTTCCACCCCTCCTTTCCCAACTTAATCTTTCCACAGACTACAATAGCATAAATTCAGCCACTCGGGTGGATAGAGCACGGTAATGGTGATGTAAACTGAAGGTAAGGCTGCTGAAATCTACCCGCTTCCTCATGAAACATAGTGGATTTTACATCTAATAGCCTTGTTCTGGTTTGCATCTTAACCTCTTAGACTGCAGGAGACCTTTGCTCAGGAACAGCCACATCACTCTTGATAGCATCTTGGACCTTGGTTCCTGGATGCCATTCACATCTCAGATTGCTCAACTGCTACTTATTCAAATCTCTCTCAGACTTGGCATTCCACACGCATAATGTAGCTCAATCTCCTCTTGACTCCCAGCCAAGTGATGCTCCCAATACTGTCCTCTCTGGCAGAGAGTAAGGTTTATGCTGTTATTCATCCAAATTTATGATACAAAGTATGATTCATGCCTAACTGGTTAATAAGTATTCAGAGAGAGGAGGCAAGGTTAAGAGACTGGGCTGATACTACAAAGAGATACTGCTGAGTTTTCCCTTTTCTGTAGTCCATTCTTTACTTACGGAACTTTGTTGAACTAAGCATATGAATTTTGTCTAATCCTTTCTTTGGAAGTATTTTACTTTTCATAAGTCATAGAAACCGAGAGTCAGAAGAAATCTTAGATCTCATATAGTTCAATTTTCTATGGAATTCAGGAATCCTATCCACAGCACACCTCGTCCAATACAGGTACCATCTGTTGTCTAGATATGTCGCATAGTGGCCCATTCAACTGTTGACCACCTCTAATAAGAAATCTACCACTTGTTAGGCCAAGAGTAGTTGGTATACTCCATTGTGTGCTGCCCTTTCAGGGCATTCTCAGAGCACCCTCCGGGGAGGAGCTCTACAATTAGGAATTCAGTCTGAGAGAGGCTGGAGGAACTCCAGGGCAATCCAAGCAGGCTTCAATAGGCAAGATGGGATCAAATCTAAGATAACATGAGAACAAGATATAACTCTGAGGAAAGACATGAGTTGATAATAATGGCTTTGGGTAACATTTCCTGGGTATAGTACTGATTACTATAGATCAGAGGTCAGGCACTATTTAAGCACTTCATATTTATCAGCCATTTATTTCTCACAACAATTTCATGAATATTGTCTTCATATTCCAGTTGCAGAAACTGAGGTACGCTGTAACTAGTCCAAAGTCATGCAGCTGAAAGAGCTAGAATTTGAATCCAGGCCAATGGGATCTGGAGCCTGGACCCTAACCACTATATAAACTACCTTAATAACTGTAACTAAGAATGCCTAAACCATGTGCCAGCCATCATTCCCTCATTTATTCCTCATAATAACAATCCTATGAAGCATATGCTATCATAAAACAGCTAAGTAACTTGCCCAAGGGTGTGCAGTTAGTGAGTACTGACGTTGGGATTCAAATCCAGGTAGGCTGGCTCTAGATCTGCTTTTCTCCACTCCTCTAAACCCTCTTGATGCGACGCTCCATGTAGATGGTGACAGGGTCAGATACAGAGCTTTGCCACGGGCAGGGAAGGCAAATGACAAAGTGGGCAAGAGCAGAATAGGTGCCAGGTGGTAACAATGTGGAGGGAAATTAGATACTGACTGTGATCCGGGATGCCCAGAGGACTCTCAACACAGTCCTTCTTGCCAAGGACATAGAGAAGCCAAATCATCTCTAAATAGAAAAAGCCTATATACAATCAGAAAGAATGCCCCCTTACAGAAGTACATTCAGGAAGCTGCCTCCGTGCAGAGAAGGAAGTTACTGTTCCAATCTGGCAGAAGACAAGCTCCAACACACACTGGATAATGGGGAAATGAGGCCTAATATAATCTGCCATTTTCTGGTTTCAGGAAGGGGGTGGGACATTTGCAGATATCTGAATGTTTACTGTGAACATCGGGAATGAAGGTATGACTGGGACAAGTAAAGAAAGGTCCATTTAAAATTCTACCCGTTGGATTCCCTTTCTAAACAGCTTTGCCATGAGCTATTTAGAAACTTTCATGGTACATGAAGGTATTTAAAAAATGCCTCTGAGTATTGAATAATAAGTCGTGCGGAATGTTAAGCAGTGAAATTTGTTTTTTGTTTTTTCCAGAAATCCATAAAATAAACTTCTTAATTAAGACTGAAGTCCTTTGGAGTCCATATTTGGTTATTTGTTTGTTCATTCAGAGAACACAGCTCTATAATTTGAAATATTATCTAAATCAATGTTTAGAAAATCATATTTGCAGGGAAATTTGCAATTCTAAAAAACAGGTTCATTTACAAAGCAAGTAATTATTTAAAATATTAAATAGTAATTCGATGCTTGTTAGCTGCAGTCATTCAGGAAATAGCAATACATTTTCAGACTTGCCCTCATGGAGCTTACCTTCTAGTGGGGAGGGAGAAAATAACCAGAAAAAAAAAAGTAAAATATAGGACATTTTAGACAGTGGTAAGCTCTAAGAAGAAAAATTAAGTAGGGAAGAGGACAGAGGAGGATGAGGGGGAGGAGGAAGAGGAGGAGGAGGGTGGTGACATGTGGCAATTTATATAGCATGGCCAAAAATGATATTAAAATGCACACAGTATTTCTTAAAGTTTAGGATTACATAGTATTTCTTTTTTTTTATAATTTTTTAAATGTTTTTATTTATTTTTGACAGAAGGACAGAACATGAGCAGGGGAAGGGGCAGAGAGAGAGGGAGACACAGAATCCAAAGTGGGCACTGGGCTGTCAGCACAGAGCCCAACGCGGGGCTTGAACTCACAGACAGAGAGATCATGACCTGAGCTGAAGTCAGATGCTCAACCGACTGAGCCACCCAGGCGCCTCAGGATTACACAGTATTTCACCTGTACTGAGAGGTAATCTGATGTATATCTGAGGCATAGATCTGATATACACCACCAAAATAACGTTAAGAGGCAAGAGAAGATGTCCAGGGTTTTAGGCTTCTAGATAGCAGCACCTTTCAAGATTAAACCCATAGTGAGACACCTCGGATTTAAATTTCACTTTAATAATGAATATTTGGAGTCTTTCTATTTGTTTTATTGCAAAATTAGTTTCCTAAACTAGCAGCAGGGCTAACATTTTCTCTAGAAGACTCTCAAGGCTAGGAACGTGTGCTCTTGAGAGCAGGAACTATGTTTCTTTTTTGTTTTTAATTCCCCAGGGCACCACAGTGTCTGGAACATACCGTTCAAAACAAGTTCGGTACCTGGAACCCACTGAACCCACTGAATGTGCATGTCCAGTAAGTGCTAACTACAGGAGGTGGTCCAAGGGAGAATGCCGAGTCACGAGGTCTGCTCAGGCACAGCACCTGCCACCAGCCTCAGTCATCAGCAGGCTGTGTGTGTGTGTGTGTGTGGTGGTTTGCGCGGGGGGGGGGGGGGGGGGGGGCGGTTCCAACTTCACAAGGGCAGATTTCTGACGAAATCTCTTACTTGGATTGAAACCCTTTCTGGTGTTTTCCCTCTGCCGAGGTGGCACGAACATCTGAAACGTGGTCCTGTCTGCTCTAAAGGAAGGGTCCGATCTTGACAGCTGTGCTGGGGCGAGGCCAAATTCGTCCTCTGACTGTGGACCTGGCCGTAGGGGAGCCCCTCTTCGTCTGCCTCTTTGTCTCCGGCGTTTCTGCCTACCCCTTGCTCCCAGTCCCGAGTGGCCGAGTTGCCCAGGCCGCCTCTCACCCTCCCGCCCACCCTTTGCACCTCCTCCCCACCTCCTTCCTCCCTCTCCCCAGTCTGTTACTCGGGGTTACAGCATCCTTCCGGGGAGGAGGACGCCCAGCCTTACCTTCCAGCCCCGCCTTCCGGCTTTCCTCCGGGCAAATTTGCTCCCGCCTCCTCCCTCACGGAAGCTCCCCGATTGGCTTACGCGCCGGGAGGAGGCTCCCACTGATTGGTCAGTAGCCGTCACCCGCGGTGACATGACGTTGTTGGGGCGGGGCCTGGTGCAGGGTGCCTCGGGCCTGGAGGCGCTCGAGTACATCTGCTTCGCCTGCTGACTCCGACTGCTCGGGCTGAGGTTCGCGGCTCACACTCGGGCTCACTCTGCCGGGGAAAGGGTCGCATGAGCGGTGGGCCAAGGGGTTGGGGTTGGGGTGCAGGGAGGGCCTCGGGTCCTGGGCCCGGGGTGCGGAGGGGGGAGGAGGGCCGGGGCTCGAGGCGGCGCGGGGGACCCCAGGGACATGGTGAAGCTGAACGATGAGGAGGGGGCAGCGATGGCACCCGGGCACCAGCCCACGAATGGATACCTCCTGGTGCCGGGAGGCGAGCCTCCCGGAAAGGTGAGCGCCGAGCTGCAGAACGGGCCCAAAGCCGGCTGCCTGACCCTGAATGGAGTGTCTCGGGACAGCCTCGCTGCCGCGGCGGAAGCCCTATGCAGGCCGCAGACTCCGTTGGCTCCAGAGGAGGAGACCCAGACTCGGCTGCTGCCCACGAGCCCCGGGGAAGAGACCCCGGGGACCGAGGGCTCCCCGGCGCCCCAGACCGCGCTGTCTGCGCGGCGCTTTGTGGTGCTCCTGATCTTCAGCCTGTACTCGCTGGTGAACGCCTTTCAGTGGATCCAGTACAGTGTCATCAGCAACGTCTTCGAGGGCTTCTACGGCGTCTCCTCCCTGCACATTGACTGGCTGTCCATGGTGTACATGCTGGCCTACGTGCCCCTCATCTTCCCGGCCACGTGGCTGCTGGACACCAGAGGCCTACGGCTCACCGCCTTGCTGGGCTCAGGCCTCAACTGCCTGGGCGCCTGGGTCAAGTGCGCCAGCGTGCAGCAGCATCTCTTCTGGGTCACCATGCTGGGCCAGTGCCTCTGCTCCGTGGCCCAGGTGTTCATTCTCGGCTTGCCCTCCCGCATCGCCTCAGTGTGGTTTGGGCCCAAGGAGGTATCCACGGCTTGTGCCACCGCCGTGCTAGGCAATCAGGTAAGGACTAGGGTGATAGATGAAAATCGGATCCTGAAAGAACAACATAAAGTACTAGGCTGTATGAGCTGAGCATATGGATGGACCCTCAGGAGGCAGTTGTGTATAAATGAAGGAAAGGAGATGTGTAGTCATAAGATAGGAGGCAGTCTTGGATTAAAGAGGACGTTCAATTTATTTGTAAGGACAGAACTTTGAAAAGCGGTTTAAAGTGACCGCCTTATCATCTTGCTTTGAGAATGACCTATAAAATAATGAACTGAACTGGCCCATATAACCCTAACATCATAGAAAACTTGTCAGCGTAGTAAGGAATGAGACTTAGGCAGCGGGCAGTGTAGTAAGGAATGAGACTCACCCCCAGTGTTTTCTTTGTAAAAGGAAGGTGTTGGATTCTGGGAAGTTTGTTCTCATTTTGAGTGAGCAGCTCCTGTTTTATTTTCATTCATTCATTCATTCATTCATTCATTCATTTTAAAAGTTTATTTATCTTTTTTAGTAATCTCTACACCCAACGGGGGCCGGAACTCATGACTCCGAGATCGAGAGTTGCATGCTCTTCCCACAAAGCCAGCCAGGCGCCCCTCCTGTTTAATTTTATATATTAGCAGTCAGCAGAGTGCCTGGCACATGACACTTATAAATGACAGCTAAATAAATGTTCTGGTGGTAAAGACCTCACAACATTCCTGAATCCACTTAGCGATTGTTAACAGTAAGAAAATGCAAGACAGATCACAGATCATGGAACCCGTTGTAAAAGGGTGGCTTATTTTGTCAATTGTTCCTTAAAGTGCTTCCTAGTCCTTCTAACACAATAGGTTCAAATTCCAGCAGCATTCCAGTAGCATTACTAAGTGGAATGGTGTGTGTGTGTGTGTGTTGTAGTTGAAGACTGTTTCTTTTATTGTTAATACATTTTGCAAGTGGAGTTCTGTGATACTTTCTGTACATTGTATTGAGTGTTCATTCAGCTTGAGTAGAACGTAGTTAAAAGTCTGTAAACCAAGAACTTCACGCAGTAAGATTTAGCTAAAAATCTATAAAAAGACTAGCTCTACATGCTTCCTACTTTTTCTTTATTTTCTTTGTCTAAAAGTACAGAAGAAAGGGTAGCTTGAACTGTAGTTGTTGTGTATTCAAAATAATTTATATAACTGATATTTTAGTTGATTGCTTTCATGTGTTTAGATAGGAACTGTTTTCTTAAAGTATTTTTCATTTACAAAATTATATTCAATATTAATACTTCATTGAGCATGACAGAAATATTAACTCCATATCTATGGATTATCTGTTTATAAACAATAAATGGAAATGTTTTCCCATAGGCAGATTTTCCCTCTAACATTTAGCACACCTCTGCCTTCTTCCTATAAGGAAGGTGTTCTCGTCCCTCCTGTGGCTCTAGTAGCTGTGAACTTGCTCATGGCCCCCATCTTCAGCCTAAATTGTGGAGTGATCATTCATAATAATATTCAACATTATTGAATAAGAACCTGGCACCATGCTAAGTATTTTACATGCATTGTGTCCTTGAATTTAATAATGTTAAGGTAGGAACCATTAGTCTCACCATTTTATAGATAAAGAAACTGAGACTTGAAGGGGTAAAATTATTTTCCAAAAGTCACACAGCTAATTGGTGGCAGCATTTATACCTAAGTCCATCTGATTCCAGCATCCTAACTTTTCATTCTCCCATCTCTACTGCCAGGTCTGTAACCTGAGAGACCCTTCAAAAAAAAAAATCCTTATTTATTTATTTTTGAGAGAGAGAGCACAAGTAGGGGAGGGGCGGAGAGAGAGAGGGAGACACAGAATCCTAAGCATGCTCCAGGCTCTGAGCTGTTGGCACAAAGCCCGATGCAGGGCTTGAACTCATGAGCTGTGAGATCATGACCTGAGCCAAAATCGGATGCTTAAACTAGTCTAAGGTGCCCCTTGAGAGACTCTTTTTATTTTGTATTTTTATTTAAAAAAAAAAAATTAAGTTTATTTATTTATTTTTGAGAGTGGGGGCAGAGAGAGAGGGAGAGAGCAAGAATCCCAAGCAGGCTCCGCACTGTCAGCACAGAGCCCGATGTGGGGCTCGAACTCACAAACCGGGAGATCATGACCTGAGCCAAAAACAGGAGTCGGACACTTAACCGACCAAGCCCCCCAGGCACCCCAAGAGACCCTTTTTAAAACATAGATCAGGGGTGCCTGGGCGGCTCAGTCGGTTGGGCATCTGACTTTGGCTCAGGTCATGATCTTGTGGTTTGTAGGTTCAAGCCCCACACCTGGCTCTGTGCTGATACCTCAGAGTCTGGAGCCTGCTTCGGATTCTGTGTCTCCCTCTCTCTCTGTGCTCCAACCCCTCTCGTGCTCTGTCTCTCTCTGTCTCTCAAAGATGAATAAATGTTAAAAAAAAAAAAATTAAAAAAAAAGAACATAGATCAGATCCTGTCATTGCTCTGCTTTGAACTTGCCAGTGATTTCCCATAATACCTAAAATCTAAACTCTACTCGAAAATGTCTTCTTCTGTTCCTTAAACAACACTAATTTTGGATTTTGTGTAAGGGCCTTTGCAGAAACATTCTCTCTGCCTGGAATGTTCTTCCTCTTAAGGTCACATTATTACATCCTTACTCTCACTTAACTTTCAGTTTAAATTCATTTTAAATATCATTTAGTGGCGTTTCTTGAAGATCCCCTTTAGAGTTGCCCAGTCACTCATTACATCATTATACTGTCTCCATATAGCGCTTATCACATCTGATATATTTATATGTTTATGTATTCATTGTTATTATTCATTTCCCAAACCCGCCATTAGATTCTAAGTGTCATGAAAATAGGCGTGTGGTCTGAACGCATACAGTTGTATCTCCAGCCTTTAATGCAGTTCCTGGCACATTGTCGATTTTCTATAAAATTTTGTTGAATAAATGAATGAGCTTCAGACTCATATAGATACTGTGGGGCCGAATATTTCCATATGATTCCACCCATCAAAATTTACCTTGTCTTTTAGTTCATTTCTCTTCCCTTCTACTGCTACTGTCTTAGCTTTGGCCACCTGCAGCCCTTACCTAGAGCTTGCTGACTGATTTTCCTATCTGCAACCCTTGCTCTTTTCCTGCTACTCTGCACATTTATCCCCTGTGGTCTTCATAACGTGCACATCTGTTCAGGGTACTCCCTTGCCCTCTGCAGTGGCTTCCTTTGCCTTTAGGATAAAATTCAAGCTCTGTAATGTGACAATGTGAGACCCTCCGGATCTGCCTCCTGCCAGCTCCTCTGCTTCGCCTCTGCACACCCACCATTCCTCACATCCACATTCCGTCACTGCTCTGAGGGGAATTGTCCACAACTTGCAGCCTCTCACAAGGTCATGGTCTTTTCCTTCCTCTGTACATGATGGCCCCTTGGCTGGGAACACTCCGGTTTCACTTGGCTAATTCCAATTTCTTCTTCAGATCTTAGCTCCTGCAGAAATCTTTCCTGAACCCCAAGTATATACAAGGTGCTCCTTCAAAGTAGTGTCTTAGCTAGAGTGTATACCCCAGCTTGTATACCCAAACTGTATACCCCAGTTTGCCTGGGATGGTCCAGGTATACAGTTGTTCATTAGGCTAATTACTCATGTAGTCCCTTTCACTCTGAATAGTGTTCTTGTTCAGATGATAGATCACATGATCATCCAGGTTTAGCACCCTCTACCTCTCCATCACTGTACTTACCACATTCTATTGTAATTGTTTAATGTCTCTATCGAGCTTTTTGTAAGGGAGCAAATGAAGTATTTGGTGACTATTAGTGTCTGCCTCAGGTGCCTTTTGGAAACCTGTCTTCGGCCCTTCCTCCTCACCTTCATCCCTGAAAGAATCTATCTTTCTCTATTGAGCTCCCTTAATACTTTGATTTTATTTGTTTTATTGTGATTATCATATTCAACCTTACGTTTTTCTTACTGAAGTGAAATTCACATTACATAAAATTAACCATCTTAAATTATAGCTCAGTGGTATTTAGTACATTCCTAGTGTTGTATAACCATCACCTCCCTCTAGTTCCAAAACATTTTTATCTCCCCTCAAAGAAGACCCAATACCCACTTAGCAGTCACTCCTCCCTCCCTGCTGCTTCTTTCCCCTGGTAACCACTAATTTGCTTTTTCTCTCTATAGATTCACCTGTCCTAGACATAGCATGTAAATGGAATCATACAATATGTGACCTTTTATTTCTGGCTTCTTTCACTTAGGATGTTTTCAAAGTTCATCCATATTGTAGCATATATTAGTACTTCATTCTTTTTATGGCCAAATAATCTTTCACTGTATGGACATACCACATTTTGTTTATCCATTCATCTGCTGATAGACATATGGGTTGTTTCCACCTTCTGACTATTGCAGTAGGGTGCTATGAATATTCATGTATAATATTTGATATTTGTTTGAATACCTGTTTTCAGTTTTTTCCACACTGGCGGCACTATTTTACAATCCTACTAACAGTGTACAAGGGTTGTAATTTTTCCATGTCTTGCCAATGTTTGTTATTTTCCAATTTTTTGTTTGTTTGTTTATTACAGCCATCCTTGTGGGTAAGAAATGGTATCTCGTTATGGTGTTGATTTGCATTTCCCTACTAATTAACTTACGTTGAACATTTTTCTTCCCATGTTTTGAACATTTATATAGATCTTCTTTGGAAAAATGTGTATTCAAGTCCTTTGCCCATTTTTGAATTGGTTATCTGCCTTTTTGTTGTCGAGTTGTGAGAGTTCTCTATGTATTCTGGATAGTAGACCCTTCTTAGGTATACGATTTGCAAATATTTTCTCCCATTCTATACATCATCTTTTCTCAGCCTTATGCTGCATATTCTTATTCCCCTTTTTGATTGTAAGCATCTAACGGGTAAGGACTGTACCTTATACATCTTTACAGCAGACTCATTCAGATAGTAGGAGTTTGTTGAATAGGAAAGACGTTTGTCAGCACTTACCCTTTAACATTAGAACATGGTGCTTTAGGGTTTACACCTTACACCTCAAATACTGGGTGTCTTCTCTATGTTGTAATAATTGCCAGTTTGTCCTTTTTTTCTCTTATACTAATGGCTATTAACAGGGTTATTTATTTTACAGCTTGGAGCTGCCATTGGCTTTTTGCTGCCACCAGTTTTAGTGCCCAACACGCAGAATAACACAGATCTTCTGGCCTGTAATATCAGCACCATGTTTTATGGAACATCATCTGTTGCCACGTTTTTATGTTTTTTAACAGTAATTGGTGAGTGAATTTTTTCCCCTATTGCTTAAATAGATAAATGCATGACAAACACATGAAAATAAAAATAGCTAACCCTCAACATTTTTATGCTAATATCTCCAGTGCCATTTGCTTGTTTCATTCTTGCTGTTGCCCTTGTTCAGATAACGAATGCTACAACCCTAGGGATATGTTATGGTCGGCTACATCTATTTAAATATTGTAAAGGTTGAACACTAATTCATCTAATTTACCTCCCTACTAACTTTTCTTCCCTGATGACTGTTGTTGCAAACATATTAGCTGCCTCTTTGCATACTCCTCTACGTGTTCTGCATCTTATGCTAACATAGCCAGGAACAAGTTCTTCTCATGCTTTAAATGACGCAAATAGGCTACAACTTTTTTTTTTTTTTAACAATAAATCCCTCCAAGGATCCCCATTTTAACAATTAACTGGATCTGAAAATGTTGACCGGTGCACGATCCTGGGCAGCAGCAAGCTGTTCAGCAGAATCTCAGACCGGCAACTGTCTGCTTGTTAGGCCACTCCAGCAAAGCCCTGCTGCCTCCAGTCGTCACTGAGTCCTCTCGTCTGGGCCTGTCTCTTGAAGCAGTCAGTCAAAATCAGCTGCAAGCAGCCATCAGCAGTTTGGAAGAAGGTTTGGGAAGGTCTGCTTTTTAAAATTTATTTTTATTTTTTTTAATTAAACTTTTAAATTTTAATTTAATATTTTTTAGAGAGAGAGAGGGAAAGAGAATGAGCAGGGGAGTGGCAGAGAGAGAGAGAGAGAGAGAGAGAGAGAGAGAGGGAGAGAGAGAGAGAGAGAGAGGGAGAGAGAATCCCAAGCAGGCTCCACACTCAGCATGGAGCAATGCGGGGCTTGATCCCACGACCCTTGGATCATGACCTGAGCCGAAATCAAGAGTCAATGCTTAACCGGCTGAGCCACCCAGGTGCTCCTAAAGTTTATTTTTAATGGGAAACAATTTTGATTTCAGGCAAAAGGATAGGCTTTTTAAGTAATATGTTTGCTAATATAACTATAATATTGCCCTTTGGGCACTCAGTATTGTTTAAGACTCAGTATGTCTTAAATTGATTTGAAGAAGAAAGCAACTTTAAAGTAAAAAGGCCATCTTTTAATCATTAACATTTACATCAAGTTGCATTATAGCTGGAGTTTAAAAATTTATAGATTAATTTTTACCACGGCTATAATAGTAATGAAAAATTCAAATTTTGTGATCTCCAGATATGAAATCTTTAGTTTTCAAAGAAATGTAGGCTGAAGACAGTTTTGATAGAGACTGCCTCTATAGGTGAACTGCCCATATATTTAATCTCCCAAAGATAATGAAGAAAATACTCTCTTGGTAGCATATAAAGTATGCTGACACGTCCCACCTACTTACGGTTGGTTTTTATGTTTCAATTAGGGAGTGACACATTTGCCCTGTACAGACTACTGAAAAAGGACAAATTATCCCTGTACTATTTTAGCAATTTAACAAAGATATAAACAAAATCTACAGTTGGCCCTCCAACAACATGGGTTTGAACTTCACAGGCCCACTTATACATGGGTTTTTTACAGTCCTGTAAATGTATTTTCTCTTCCTTATGATTTTCTTAGTAACATTTTCTTTTCTCTAGCTTGCTTTATTTTAAGAATACCAGGGGTGCCTGGGTGGCTCAGCTGGTTGAGCGTCCAGCTCTTGATGTTGGCTCAGGTCATGATCTCGTGGTCGTGCGATGGAGCCTTACATCGGGCTCTGCACTGAGCATGGAGCCTTCTTGGAACTCTCTCTCTCCCTCTGCCCCTCTCCCCTACTTGTTCTCTGGTCAACAGTAGGCTATTAGTTATTAAGTTTGGGGGGAGTCAGAAGTCATTCATGAATTTTCAACTGTGTAGGGGATTGGTGCCCCAAACCCCCACATTGTTCGGGGTTAACTGTTTATTTTTTAAAAGCAAACTCTTAAGTCTACTTTTCTGGTAGCTGTATTTGATTTGCTAAATGAAATGTAGTTTATATACATTGTGCATAAATAGATCCTCTGTTAGCACTAGGGATTATTAAAAATGTAAAACCCTCTTTACTTTGATTGCTTGTGTTATCTTCACATCAGTTCTGGTTTTCCTTTTTCTATTGTCTTCAGTTGCTTGTCTCTTCGGAAGAAGTGAGAGAACAGGTTCTATATGTGATATCTATACATGTGAAATTATGTGTATGATGCATATATGTTTAAGCATATCTATATGAGATGCTACAAAGATAAGATACCTATTTGTCAAGGAAGGGGACAAAAAGGCAATAATAATAGGTGTGACCGTTGACATAGCACCCTGTGTTATTTGAGAAATTAAGAGACCTATTCATGTACATTATTGCTTATTTATGTACTCATGGTCTGAATAGACAGTGGAAATGGAGCAGGGAAAAAAGGACTCACTGTCAAATTTTGCTTGGTGACCTGTAATCTTAATGCTATGATGCCAAGCATAGTATAAAAGCAAGATAATTTACAGTTGTGACCTGAAAGTCTCAGGTTGAAATTGTGATATTTAAACAAAAAATGTACTTGTTTTTCTTATTCCCAAATATTTGTGATTGAGGGAGATATGGGCTATTTTTAAAATCCCTACTCAAATGTCCTTAATCACTAAGGGACAGTCCTACTTCCCTCGAAATTCTACCCATAAATACTTTGGAAGCCCAACCAAATCTGGCAAAGTAATTTGGCTTTGCTGATGCTTTTCAGCAACGTGTCGTATACTAAATTGGTATTCAGCAGTCTTTCAAAAATGCTATCTTGAGGCTTCATGCCATGTAACCCTCCTGCCTTCTTCCCTCATGGAACTTACATGTGAATGTAATCCGTCTAGCATTTCTAGGAATTAACCCAAGCCTTCCACTGAATTGCACACTAATACCTCATTCTTCACACCCCACATGATTATACCCTCTGACACGTGGTTGTTTGGTAAGTACTGAACATGTTTAAAGGCACGTTACATGCTGTATCCTTCAGTCTTCACAGCCGTATGAGGACGGTAGTATTATCATTCCCATTTTATAGATGAGGAAAGTGAGGCACAGAACGTAAGTGAATTTAACCTATCCATGGTCACAGTAAATACTGAAGGTGAAATTTGCACCCAGGTACCCTAAGTCCATATTTAAAATGTTATGTATAAAAATAGGTCATTTTAATTTTTATTTAGTTTTGTTTTTGCTCCACTTCAAATTGCTCTTGTATAAGTGGTGATGCTGTTGTATTTGAAAGCTGTTCTTGTGCAGCACAGCAGTAAACTATATCACTTCACTCAAGTGTGCATGTTAAAATGCTTACCATCCTGATTCACTAACATGAGTGAATGAGAGAAACCAAAAGTAATGGCAATCAGCATATTTAATGTTACGGCACTTAAACACATGAATAAAGAACATGTTTGCGTAATTTTACTTTTGATTCTTATGTTCAGGATATTTATATATAGGCTGCTATTGTAAACTTTTAACAGAAATATGTTTCACCCAGGCTATGAGAATTTCAAGCCCTGAGATAAAGCCTCTGACTTCTTAAAAATAAATATTCCTCAAAAAGACGATGTATTTTGTGTAGCATTCAATAATTACAAAATTAGTTTGCAAATGTCACATAATCCTCATAACAGCTTGTTGTTATTTCCATTTTATGAATGAGAAATCTATAGTTGAGAGACAGGAATTGACTTCTTCAGAGTTATACAAAATATGAGGCAGAGCCAGTATTCAAACCTTTACATGTCTTATAATAAGTTAATATGTGTAATGTCTGCTTGAATCAAACAAGGACAAATAATGAAATCAAAAGGTAATGTTATTACCTAATTCCAAAAAGTAGAAGTACTCCTAAACACAATAGATATGCTTATTCATCATGGGAGAAAAAGTTTGAATGTGGTACCCCCCAAATCCTTTGGCTACTTTGGAGAATAACTGCTTTAATAGTTTATTACTATCACTATTATTTATTATTATTATTAATTAGTATTATTATTATTATGTAAGCTCTGTGCCCAGTGTGGGGCTTGAACTCACGACCCTAAGATCAAGAGTCGCATGTTCTACCAACTGAGCCAGCCAGGTGCCCCGATAGTTAATCATTTTATTGGCTCACGCTTTTGGTGGGAGAAGAAAGTAGAAGACTATTGCTTTTTAGTTTTCAAGGGAGAAAGAAAAGCCATATTTCATCATTTGAAAGAATCAGTGCCAAGTGAACAGGGGCAGAGACCCTGTTTTCTGTTCCTCTGTTTCCTTTTCTTCGTATAGAATTAAACCTGACTTTAGCGTATTGTGTAGCTAATACAGGCCTGATTTTATCCAACAGGGCAGTTAATTACCTGAAACTAAACGATAACACGTGTATTCAGGAAATAAATTTAGTAGCGTTGAAGATTAATAAGAATTGTTTTCATTTTGAATTGGAGTTCAAAGCTGAGCCTTTTATACTTACTTTACCAGAGTAAATAAAAACCTAAGTAAGAGGCTTAAGACTCACTCAATCCCCATGACTCCCTTGTAAGCATGGTTTTTACATTCTGAAGCTTTGTTTTACAACTGTGTGAGTTGTATATTACCAATATTAATGAAAAGAGATATCTCCTATCTTAACTAGGACACAAAGAGACTTTCAGGAAAGGACAACAGACGCCCTCCACAGTGCAAGGAGCAGATAGGGTGAACGGAAGAGGAGGGATTGCAACAATTTAAACATTTTATGTCTACCAGTCCAGTCCTCCGATGTAAGCATATTAACCAGTGAATATTCATGAGTATGTCTCCTCTTGAATTAGTTGTGACACCTGTAAAAATAGAAGTCTGTTTTAGTTTGATAAGTTTTCAGTATATCATAATTAACTGATGTTTTGGTGAGCTCTGCTGCCATGAATCCACCTGGACCTGTTTCAATTCTAGAGGTGTAATTAGATCAGTTGATAAATTTCATATCAAAACTTAAAAGGAAATAGTTAACTAACTCAAGATAATCTTCTAAGAGTTCAATAACAGGGGTACCTGGGTGGCTCAGTCGGTTAAGCGGCCAACTTCGACTCAGGTCACGATCCTGCGGTCCGTGAGTTCGAGCCCCGCGTCGGGCTCTGTGCTGACAGCTCAGAGCCTGGAGCCTGCTTCAGATTCTGTCTCCCTCGCTCTCTGCCCCTCCCCCGTTCAGGCTCTATCTCTCTCTGTCTCAAAAATAAATAAATGTTAAAAAAAAAAAAAAGTTCAATAAACACATTGGTTTGCTTATTTCTGATGTTACCTCCAATTACAAATTGAACTAAATTTAGAAATGGAATTGTTGACTACCTACTATAATAAAAATTAATCTTGCTTAACTGAAAATGGAATAATCAGTGGGCAAGGTTGTGGCGTGTTATTGATGGTTTTGCAGTTAAGTCATGTGAACTGGCCAAATCTCTGAGTTGTAGTCAGTTTCGGGGGACCAGGAGGACGTGCCTCACTTAAAAATCAATGAAACTGAAAGCCTCACTGTAAGACTCTCACTACCTCTTTAAATTTAAACCGATTGAGTCCACTCACTAAATACGTGTATTTAATTTCCTTTTCATGTCTGTTTCCAGCATTCAAAGAAAAGCCTCAGTATCCACCAAGTCAGGCTCAAGCAGCTCTTCAAAACAGCCCCCCTGCTGAGTACTCCTATAAGAAATCAATAAGGAACCTATTTAGAAACGTTCCCTTTGTCCTTCTATTGATCACTTATGGTAAGTGGTTTTCTTTTATTTTCTGCGACGTCTCTGTAAACCTTTGAGCACTGTAGATTATTTTCACTTGATCTAGTGGTTTGAGCTTTAATGAGCTAGGTTTGTTAACTGTAAAAATAATGACGGCACAGTCATAAATTTTGAACTAAAAGTGAAAACTTCAGGATGGATTTTCTTACACGTTTTTAAAACAAAAACAAGTAATAGATCTCAAATAGACAAATTCTGTCAACCTTTTTGAGTTTTCACAGAGTATTTTAAGTCCTTTATAAATTACCGTAAGCTTATGGGAAATGTCACCAACAGCTCCCTTCTCTGACCCTGTGCAAACTGGCGTCTGTTTGGACCTACTCAGTCAGGACTAGACACTAATGCGATCACCTTAGCCAGTTCTAACTTGAAAAAGAATTCTCACCCTTCTAGATATTTCAGGACAGCTGACAGATACTCCTCTGACACTGTGGCCTTGACTGCAGGCACCAACATATTTGCCTCCCTTCAGAGTTTGCTGACAGTTCATTCTTTGTTTTTCTTAAAAACATTTTTTTAATGTTTATTTTTGAAGGAGAGAGAGACAGAGAGTGAGTGGGGGAGGGACAGAGAGAGAGGGAGAGAGAGAGAGACACAGAATCCGAAGCAGGCTCCAGGCTCCGAGCTGTCAGCACAGAGCCCGACGCGGGGCTCGAACTCAGGAGCCGTGAGATCATGACCTGAGCCAAAGTGGGACGCTTAACTGACCGAGCCACCCAGGTGCCCCTGTTCTTTGTTTTTCATGTTAACTCTGTTTGTATCAACTGCCAACACCCCTTATTTCTGTCTTGTCTTCAGAAGTCACTCACTGCTGTTCTCTTTTTTACATCTTTTTGGGAGTGCACACCCTAGTACATAACTGTTTTACAAGTGGTTAAAAATTATGCCCTCATCTAAACACTCACCCTTTTACCAGGATTACTTCATCTTTTTTTCTTTTTTTTTAGTACAAATTGTTCAACACCAAAGTAGAGCGTTTAGTATGGTGAGTCCCTGTGTACCCATCATCACCCAGCTTCGATGATCAGCATTTCACCATTCTTGCTTTATTTCTTTCCTCTACTGTTTTCCTGGAATATTTTTTAAGCAGATCCCCAGATGTTATGTCATATCATCATTAATACTTTAGCATGTCATAGTTCCTTTTCTTAATTTTGCTGGTTACTTCTGTTGGTTAGCTTAACCCTAAAACACGTAACTGGGAAGTAGAGTAAATACAGTGGGTCATTTTTATCTATAAGAACAAATTCGTTTCTGTAGCCTATCATTTTTTTTTTTTAATGTATGAAATTGATTGTCAAATTGGTTTCCATACAACACCCAGTGCTCATCCCAAAAGATGCCCTCTTCAATGCCCATCACCTACCTTCCCCTCCCTCCCACCCCCCATCAACCCTCAGTTTGTTCTTTTAAGAGTCTCTTATGCTTTGGCTCTCTCCCAACTCTAACCTCTTTTTTTTTTTTTTTTCCTTCCCCTCCCCCATGGGTTTCTGTTAAGTTTCTCAGGATCCACATAAGAGTGAAAACATATGGCATCTGTCTTTCTCTGTATTGTAGCCTATCACTTAAGGAAGAAAGATTCCTACCTTCTTTTGTCTCTCACTGTTTCCCAAGACAAAACTTTCTTTCAGTCCATTTATAACCAACCCCTTGTAACAGACACACACATACACAAACATGCCTCCGCGTGCATATACACTGTTAATACTAGTCTCTGTAATTTTGTGCCATTACTCCTTTTACCTGAAATGTGCTCCTTTTTTCCACTAAGTGATCCTACAAGAGCCAACTTAATGTTTGCCTCACTTATTGTTCATTTTGTTACTCATTCATTTATTTGTTTATTCCATCAGTAATTATCAACAATGACTGTAGAGTAGTGCTCTAGATACTGTGTGGGCTAAAAAGAAGCATAGTATGTGATTTCTTCCCTGAAGAAATTAGAATCCAACTGGGGACGTAATATAAACATCTAGAAAGCGAACAACAGTTTAAGAGTCATTTCTTTTGTAACACATCATTTAGTACTTCCTTGATTATACATAAGTGATAAGGTGAAAATTTTTTATTTTTTTTTGAAATTTATAAAGGACTTCCCTATATATTATTTTATCTAACTTTTTTGAGATAGAAATATTATACCTATTTTATAAAGGATCAGAGTTCTCTTTTCTTAATTCTAAATTTTATTTATTTGTACAAAATTTAGTAGGTTACAAAGGATGCATAGTGCACACAGTATAAAATTCACAAGGTACAAAGGGCGTACAATGAAAAACCAGTCTTCCCCCATCTCTGTCCCCAGGTTACCTCTCTGTTTCCAGGGAGTTCCCCTCCCTGGAGACAATCACTGGTATCATCTGCTTCCTTGTGAGGCTGGTATAACCTTGATACCAAAATCAGACAGGAACAGTGCAAGAAAAGAATTATAGGTCAATTTCACTTATGAAAAAAATGTAAAAATGCAAAATAAAATATTAGCTAAGCTACGTTAGCAATTTATAAAAATGACAATACATCCTGGCCGAGTTTGGTTTAAGAAATGATGTTGTACTAAACTGATTTAACACTAGAAATTCATGAATATAATTTATTGCAGTAAAAGATCAAAGAGGAAAATTTGCCCAATAGCTGAAGGAAAAGCATTTGATAGAATTCAATACCCGTTGATTAAAGACTTAGCAAACTGCAAAGAAAAATGAACTTTATGAATCTGATAAAGTTTACCTACAAAAACTCTCTACTAGACATCATTCTAAAGGCAGAACCTTAGGAGCAGCACTATGCTTTAAAACAAGGATGTCTGTGTCATCGCTTTTATTCATCATCCAGATGGAAGTTCTGGCTGGCTCACTAACACAAAATTTAAAAGTAGATGAGTTGAAAAGAAGAAAGTTGCTATTATTCATAGATAATATGATTATATACACTATAATCAACTATGTTGATTATCAAAAGTCATCAAACTATGGCCTATGAGTCAACTCTGTTGCCTGTTTTTATAAATAAAGTTTTGTTTGTTTACATATTGTCTATTGCTGCTTTTGAGCTGCAAGGGTAGCACTGAGTAGTTGCATCAGAGACCCCAGCACCTGCAAAGCTAAAGGTATTTACTGCCTGGCCCTTTGCAGAGAATGTTTACTGACCCCCTGATCTATAAAAATAATGCAAGAGAACCTACAGATAACTATTAAAACTAATAAGAATGAGTTCAGCAAGATTAGTAGATAATCTGACAATGTGAAAATATCAACTACATTCCTATGTATTTATAGGAATTGTATTCCTTTTTAAAAAGATGTTTATTTCTTTATTTTGGTGGGTAGAGGGGCAGAGAGAGGGGGAGGGAGAGAATCCCAAGCAGGCTCCACACTCAGGGCGGAGCCCAACCTAGGGCTCTATTCCATGAACCATGAGATCATGACCTGAGCCCAAATCAGGAATCAGATGCTTAAATGAATGCGCCACCAAGGCACCCTGATAAGAATTGTATTCCTATAAAAAGATATTTTTATAACAGCAGCCAACACTATAAGATGTCTAGGAAAAAAATCCAACAAAAGAACTTTGTAAGTTAGAAAATTAGAACACATTAAAAGACAAGAGAAGACCTCAATTAAATGGAGAGCTATGTTTATAGAAGACTTGAGACTATAGTGATGGCAGTTAACGTTACAGAACCACTGTATTAATAAATGACAGTTGCAGATTTGGATTGACAGAAAAGCCAGATACGGGCACTAATTAGGACACTAAACAGAATTTTCTTGTTGAAGGAATTAGAAAGAAGGGGTTGGGAAAAACCGTGGAGAGTTTAATAATAATCCCCAGGACAGTTGGAAAACTTTCTTGACCTCATAGTCTTCACCAGAGGAGTAAGAGTTAGGGATCATAATTTTGAATGAGTGAGTCACATCCCACCTTTTAGCAGTGCACCTGTCTCCCTCAATGTCTAGTATTATATATTGAAAGTTGGAGCAGAGTTGCACATGGGATGGTCTGGATAGGGACTATACTCCTGAGATAGGTTTTCAGGATTATATACAATATCCAAAACTTAAGAACCAAATAGTCCAAGCTAACATTGTTTTTGAGGTAGGGCTATTTGGAGAAAAATTGTATCCCTTACTATGCCAACTATTGCTACTTGCTATCTGAAACTCAGAAAAATAATATATTCTAGGCTCAGATAACACTATCTCTTGCTATTATAATTCTTATCCAGACTCTTGCTCTCCTTACTCCGGTCTGGAATAGATTCAAGATCCCATAGGATACAGCGCAGTAGAGGACCCCCAAGCCAGAGCACAGACCTTCTTTGTTTTCCTTGGCCTCTCCAGGCTAACCTAGCTGGGTCCCTATATATTCCTGAACTCAATGGGACATGAGCAACAAAGGCCAGTTACTCAGGGTTTTTTGATATGATCTTTAGATAGCTATAGGTCTCCTTTTGCAATCTTCTGTATACACAGGGTTTGTAATGGAACTTGACTACTTCTAAAATTCCTGTGAGAGAAGTAAGGGCCAAGAGCAAAGATAATATTGTTGAAGACCAAGTTGAGGGCGCATTCTTATATCAGGACATATAAAACAATGATTATTAAGATGCCATGTAAAATCAAGGGACAGACCATTAGGTTACTGCAACAGAGTAGAGATCCCAGCGATCTACCCCTGTGTCTGTTTGCAGGCTAGGTTGTATTGTAGCAATTAACTTCTGCCAAAAAAACCTCAGTGGCCTAACACATCAAAAATGTATTTATTGCCAATACTACATGTCCATTGTGAATCGGCAGCAAGGCTCTGCTCGTCAGAGCCTGCTCGTCAGAGGCTCTGCTCGTCAGTTAACTCAGGGATCCAGGATGACATCTTGGCGCAGGCTGTTGTGATTACTAGGGCAGCAAATGGGTAACGTCACTTTTGCTCACATTTAAAGTCATATGGCCATGGCACTAGGTACCTGGAAGGAAAAAAACCACTATACAGTGATCCTCCCTTGTGCCTAGTTTCCTCTTCTGTGGTTTCAGTTACCCGCGATCAACCGCAGTCAGGAAGCAGGGGTAACTCCTTCTGGCCTGTCCACAGAAGCTCAGCGGTAGCCTGACACTCAGTCACACCGTGTCATTCACCTCACTTCATCTCATCACATAGGCACTTTGTCTTTAATCCACGGTAAGACGAAAACAGTACAATAAGATATTGAGAGAGACCACATTCACATAGCTTCTATTACTGTATATTGTTATAATTGTTCTGTTCTTTTATTAGGTACTGTTGTTAATCTCTTACTCTGCCAATGTATAAATTAAACTTTAATATAGGTGTGTATGTATGTATAGGAAAACCAGTATGCATAGGGTTGGTGCCCTCTGCAGTTCCAGGCATCCACCGGGGGACTTGGAACATACCCCCTGCACACAAGAGAGGACTGCTGTATTTGCAGTCATCTCCAATGACTAGAAGGTGCATATATGAAAACTAGATGTTTGGTACAAGAGAAACTATACAGCCAATTGTCCTGGGATAATTGAGCAATAAAGTCAAATTAGCTCTCTATGTCATACCATGAACAAAAAATGAATCACAGTGGATTAAAGACCAAAGGGTAAAAATTAGAACTTTAAAGTTTTAGAAGCACATGTTTTAGAAACTGGCTTTAGTATTCTTAAAAAGAATTTCTCATGTAAAAAAACACAAGGGCACCTGGCTGGCTCGCAGAACATGCAGCTTTTGACCTCGAGGTTGTGAGTATCAAGTCCCACGTTGGGTATAAAGAGTGCTTAAAAATAAAATCTTGGGGCATCAGGGTGGCTCAGTCAGTTGAGCATCCAACTCTTGACGTCGGCTCAGGTCATGATTCTAGGGTCGTGGGATCAAGCTGCATGTTGAGCTCTGCACTGAGCATGGAGCCTGCTTAAGATTCTCTCTCTCTCTCTCTCTCTCTCTCTCTCTCTCTCTCTCCTTCTGCCCCTCTCCCCCACTTAGACTCCCTGTCTCTCTAAAATAAAAAAAATAAATGGGGCACCTGGGTGGCTGAGTCGGTTAACTATTCGACTTCGGTTCAGGTCATGATCTCATGGTTCATGGGTTCGAGCCCCACGTCGGGCTCTGTGCTGACAGCTTAGAGCCTGGAGCCTGTTTTGGATTCTGTGTCTTCCTCTCTCTCTGCCCCTTCCCCACTCACACAATGCTCTCTCTCGCAAAAATAAAAAATTAAAATTAAAAAAAGTTGTAATAAAATAAAATCTTAAAAAATAATAAAACATAAACCCTAAAGAAAAAGATTGATAAGTATGATTACATTAAGATAATGGTCTTTTCTAAAAAGATATCACGGGGGGCCCTGGGTGGCTCAGTCTGTTGAGCATCTGACTTCAGCTCAGGTCACAATCTTGCAGTTCATGAGTTCAAGCCCCGCATCGGGCTCTGTGCTGACAGCTCAGATTTTGGAGCCTGCTTCAGATTCTGTGTCTCCCTCTCTCTCTCTGCACCTCCCCTGCTCACACACACACACTCTCTCTCTCTCTCTCTCTCTCTCTCTCTCTCTCTCTCAGAAATAAGTAAACAGTAGAAAAAAATACAATGAAATGAAAAGACACCATAAAAAGTGAAAAGACAAGACATAAAGCATGAGAAAGTGTCTGTGGTGCATATAACCAACAAAGGATTAGCACCTACAATGTAAAAATAGCTCATACCACTCAGTGAGAAGAGAACAATTTAAGGGAACCAGAAGGCCTTTATGTGTTTGTGTATTACTCATGTATGATGCTAAACCTTATTACTTATCAAAGCAATGCAAATCAAGACAGAGTAAGAAATAATATTACATGTATTCAAGTTGGCAAAAAAATAAATATTTTTTAATCTAGAGAAAACAAATATGGCAAGAATATGGAGTAAAGGAACTCTGCGAGTAGTATAAACTGATAAAACTGTTTGAAAGAGCAATTTGGCTCTATCCAGAAAATAGACATTCTGCTCCTAGATATAGACTTAGAGAAATCCTTATATGTAATGACAAAAACATAATATTCATTGCAATATTATTTTAAATAGCGAAAAATAGGGAAAAGCCTTAAGTGTCTATTGACTTTACAAGAGATCATTAAATTGCAGTATTTCTCACACAATGGACTATTAAATAGTAGAGAAAACTAATGAACCAGAATTTAAAGTATTGCCTCAGTTAAATCTCAAAATCATAATATTGAGTGATAAGAGCAAGCTGCAGATGATACACATATAATATCTAAAACGATAAGCGCTGACATCAGGAAAGGAGTTACTTCTGAGAAAGAATAAGAGAGAAGAACAGGATTAGAGAAGATCTAAAAAGTTAATCTAAAGCAAAAATGGCAAAATGTTAAGGGTTTATGAAGCTGGGTGATGAGTAAGGGCATTTGCTAAATTACTATCTGCACTATTTTCTATGCTTGAAATATTTAATAATAAAGAGAAAGAAAGAATTAACCTAAGTCTTGCTAGGTTGAGAGGCTTACCTAAAGTCATGCAAGATATGCCAGGAATCCTCAAGATTCAAACGTAGCCATGTGCTTTCTGATAACCAGCTGTTTTTATTTTTCCCTTTTTACATATTCTGTAATTAATATTATTTTACTAATTGCCTTGAAGTTTTTGATGCAGGGGTGACATCTCTGAAGTAGGGATTCTGTCTTCTGTTTGAACATTCATTAGCTCGAGTACACCGTAGGTGCTCAATAAGCAATCTGTTCAGTGCTTGATGGCTATATACAGTGTTATGCATGGAGACATTATTTATGGTTGGCATATCTGAGTCTCAGTAATAATAAATGATGTAATGACAGAATTTTACTATTGTAATCTCTAGTAAGTTTAGGTATTAAATTGATCACTCCATGTCCTGAAAGGGAATGGCAAGAGATTTTAGTTTTCTGTCAGCTGTCTAGGAAATACATGCTATTTTCACAATTGCCCCAGAGTGCTCATATCACATTATGAGCTAGTAAGTGGTGCATTTACAATTTTCTGTTTGTTATTGTAGGTATCATAACTGGAGCATTTTATTCAGTCTCAACATTATTGAATCAAATGATATTGACATATTACAAGGTAAGTGTCTGTCTGTGCCGTGTCACATGCCTGGCCAAGAATGTTTCTTAAGCAGTGTGATTCCTGTTAGTGTGATCATAAGATTAAAGATTTATAGGGTAACCGGCTGGCTCAGTCAATGGAGTGTGCGACTCTTCATCTCGGGGATGTAGGTTCGAGCCCCACATAGGGTATAGAGATTACTCAAAAATAAAATCTTGAAAAAAAAAGGTTTATGACCTTATTGCTTTTAAGAGATTTATATTTGTTTTAATTGAGAATACATTTAATCTAATTTATAAAGCACACAAAATGGAAAGCAGAGGTTATTATTACAGTGATAATACCTAAGTCTTTTTTTGATACTTTTTTTTTAATTTAATGTTTGTTTATTTTTGAGAGAGAGAGAGAGAGAGAGCGCGCGCGCGCGAGAGAGAGCATGAGTGGGGGAGGGGCAGAGAGAGAGGGAGACACAGAATCTAATGTAGGCTCCAGGCTCTGAGCTGTCAGCACCGAGCCCGACGTGGGGCTCAAACCCGCTGATCGCAAGATCATGACCTGAGCTGAAGTCAGATGTTTAACCAACTGAGCCACCCAGGCACTCAATACTTTTTTAAAAAAATGTGACTGGTTATATGGGAAAAGACAAAGAGACAATTTTAAAGGAAACCAATCCAAATATAAAGAAGTAAATATCAAGCTGTGACCTGTCTTTCCTTTTGAAAGGAGAAAGCAGTTGTAATATATAAAAACAGATTAATCTCCTCAGACTTCTGTGAATTCTAACAAAGATCATTGCATTTTCTAACCATGGAGGAATGAGAAAAATTTTTGATTTCTCCCACATTTTAGGTTTTCTTTTTTTCTGGTTTGAAAATAGAATGCCCTTCACATGTTCGTTACCTGCCCCCTAACCCACTCACCTAACAGATATACTAAATTTCCCACTATATTCTATGCTTAATTTTATCTGATTATTTCCATTGACTGTGGAATGTATGGGAATGTGAAAGATCTATTTGAATTAGAAGTATCTGATTAACTTCTTTTGATTTTTGTTTTTTAATTAATTTATTTAAATTCAAATTAACATACAATGTAGTATTGGTTTCAGGAGCAGAATCCCATGATTCATCACTCACATGTAACACCCAGTGCTCATCCCAACAAGTGCCCTCACTAATGCCTATCACCCCTCCAGCGACCCTCAATTTGTTTTCTGTATTTAAGAGTCTCTTATGGTTTGCCTCCCTTTCCATTTTACCTTATTTTTCCTTCCCTTCCCCTATGTTCATCATCTGTTTTGTTTCTTAAATTCTACATATAAGTGAAATCATGATATTTCTTTTTCTCTGATTTATTTTGCTTAGCATAATACATTCTAGTTCCATCCACATTGTTGCAAATGACAAGATGTTCTTTTTGATTGCTGAGTAGTATTCCATTGTGTATATATATACCACATTTTCTTGATCCATTCAAGAAGTATCTGATTAACTTCTTATGAAAATTTTTTTAAGGGAGAAGAAGTGAATGCTGGAAAGATTGGGCTAACATTGGTAGTGGCTGGAATGGTGGGCTCTATTCTTTGTGGCTTTTGGCTTGATTATACCAAAATATACAAGTAAGTGATGGTAGATAAATGTACGGTGTACAACCTAAGGTATTTTGGGTTTAATGGAGGCTGTGATTTTTATTTTCAGAAATTTAAGAAGTGTTATTATTACTGAAAGACTTGGATTTTAGACGTTCTTAGATTCCCTTCTCTTCTAAGTGAAGTCTATCTATCTATCTATCTATCTACCTCCCCTCTGGTAACCATCAGTTTGTTCTCTATACTGAAGAGTCTGTTTCTTGGTTTGTCTCTCTCTCTCACTCTTTTTTTTCCTTTGTTTGGTTTCTTTCTTACATTCCACATATGAGTGAAATCATATGGTATTAGTCTTTCTCTGACTGACTGATTTCGCTTAGCATTATACTCTAGCTCCATCCATGTCGTGGCAAATGCCAAGAGTTCATTCATATTTTTATGGCTGAATAATATGCCATTGTGTGTATATACTTTACCCATTCATCTATCGATGGACTTGGGCTGCTTCCATAGTTTGGCTATTGTAAATAATGCTGCAGTAAACATAGGGGAACAATTATTTTCATTACTAAATGCTCCCCATGATAAATGTAGTTACCATCTGTCACTATACAAAGTTCTTATATTATTGACTATATTCCCTATTCTCTACTTTCCATTCCCATGGCCTATTTATTTTATTACTGGAGGTTGTATCTCTTGATTCCTTCACCTCTTTTGCCCACACCCCCCTACTCCTACAATCACCAGTTTGTTCTCTGTATTTATGAGTCTGTTTCTGTTTGTTTGTTCATTCATTTTGTTTTTTAGATTCCACATGTAAGTGAAATCATATGGTATTTCTGTATTTCCGTCTGACTTATTTCACTTAGCATAATGCCTTCAAGGTCCATCCATGTTGTCGCAAATGACAAGATTTCATTCTTTTTTTACAGCTAATGTTCCATTGTATGTGTGTGTATTCTTTATTCATTTATGTATGTAAATACATACATATTCTTTATTCATTCATCTATCAGTGGACACTTAGGTTGCTTCAATATCTTGGCTATTATAAATAATGCTGCAGTAAACATAGGAGTGCACATATCTTTTTTTTCTCATTTTCTAGCTTTTATTATTATTTATTCAAACATAATTTATTGTCAAGTTAGGTAACATACAGTGTATACAGTGTGCTCTTGGTTTTGGGGGTAGATTCCCATGATTCACTGCTTACATACAACACCCAATGCTCATCCCAAGAGGAATGCACATATCTTTTTGAATTAGTGTTTTTATTTTCCTGGGGGAAAGCCCAGAAGTAGAATTACTGGATCATGTAGTATTTCAATTTTTAATTTTTTGAGGAACTTCCATACTGTTTTCCATGGTGGCTGCATCAAGCTACATTTACCAACAGTGCACAAGGATTCCCTTTCCTCCACATCCTCACCAACACTTGTTATTTCTTGTGTTTGTGATACTAGCCGTTCTGAAAAGTATGTGGTGACATTTCATTATGGTTTTGATTTGCATTTCATTGATGATTAGTGATGTTGAGCATCTTTTTGTGTGTCTGCTGGCCATCTATATGCCTTTGGGAAAATGTCTATTCTGGTCCTCAATTTTCAATTGAATTATTTGGTTTTTTGGTGTTGAGTTGTATTAGTTCTTTATATAATTTTGGATATTAATCCTTTATTGTATATATCATTTGCAAATCTCTCCCCCATTCAGTAAGTTGCCTTTTCCTTTTCTTGATAGTTTCATTTGCTATAGAAGAGCTTTTTAGTTTGATATAGTTCTAATAGTTTATTTTTGCTTTTGTTTCCTTTGTCTGAGGAAACAAATACAGAAAAATATTGCTAAGGAGAATGTCTAAGAGGTTACTATGTGTCTTCTTTTAGGAGTTTTATGACTTCAGGTCTTACATTTAGGTCTTTAATTCATTTTGATTTTATGTTTGTGTATGGTGTGAGGAACTTTTCTAGTTTCATTCTTTTGCATGTGGGTGTCCAGTTTTCCCAGCACCCAGTTACTGAAGAGACTATGTTTCTTGCCTCCTTTCTTATAGATTAATTCACTGTGTAAGTGTGGGTTTATTTCTGACTCTCTATTCTGTTTTATTGGTCTTTGTGTCTGTTTTTGGGCCGGTACCATACCGTTCTGATTATTATAAATTTGTAGTATAATTTGAAATATGGGATTATGATACTTTCAGTTTTATTCTTTCTCAAGGTTGCTTTGGCTATTTGGGGTTTTTGTAGTTTCATTTTCTTTTTAATACAGTTGTGAATGGGATTGTTTCCTCAATTTCTTTTCGTGGTACTTTGTTATTATTGTATAAGAACACAACAGAGTCTGTATATTAATTTCACATCCTGCAACTTTACTGAATTCGTTCATTTGTTCTAATAGTTTTTGGTGGAGTCTTTAGGCATATATAGTATCATATCATCTGCAAATAGGGACAGTTTTACTTCTTTCTTACCAATTTGGATGCCTTTTATTTCTTTTTCTTGTCTGATTGTTGTGACTAAGACTTCCAATACTATGTTGAATAAAGGAGGTGAGAATGGCCATCCTTGTCTTGTTCCTCATCTAAAGAAAAGTTTTCAACTTTTTATCATTATGATGTTAACTGTATTTTTGTCACATATGGGTTTTATTAAGTTGAAGTATGTTCTCTCTAAACCTACTTTGTTGAAAGCTTTTATCATGAATGAATGTTGAATATTGTCAAATGCTTTTTCTGCATCTGTTGAGTTGATCATATGATTTTTATTGTTGATTTTGTTAATGTGGTGCATCACATTGATTTATTTGCAGCTATTGAATCATCCTTGCATCCCTGGAAAAAATCCTACCTGATCCTTTTAATGTATTGTTGAATTCAGTTTGCTAATATTTTTGTTGAGGATTGCAGCTATGTTCATCAGGGATATTAGTCTGTAATTTTCTTTTTTGTAAGGTCTTTGTCTGGTTTCAGTAGCATTGTAATGCTGGCCTCATAAAATGAATTTGGAAATGTTCCTTCTTATTATATTTTTTGGAATAGTTTGAGAAGTATAGATATTAGCTCTTTAAATGTTTGGTAGGATTCACCTGTGAATTCATCTGGTTCTAGACTTTTGCCCTTGGGAGGTTTTTGATTAGTGATTCATTTTTGTTACTAACAACCAGTCTTTAGATTTCTCTACTTCTTCCTGAATCAGTCTTAGAAAATTACATGTTTCTAGGAATTTATCCATTTCTTCTGAGTTGTCCAATTTTTTGGCATACAATTTTTCATGGTATTCTCTTATAATCCTTTGTATTCCTCTGGTGTCAGTTGTAATTTCTTTCATTTCTGACTTTATTTATTTGGGTCTCCTCTTTTTTCTTGATGAGCATGGCTAAAGGTATGTAAATTTTGCTTACTTTTCAAAGAACTGGCTCTTAGTGTCATAATCTTTTATAGTCTCTGTCATTTATTTATGCTCTGTTCTTTATTATTTCTTTCCTTCAACTGACTTTGGACTTTCTTTGTTCTTATTCTAGTTCCTTTAGGTATAAGTTTAAATCATTTATTTGAGATTTTTCTTGCTTTTTGAAGGCCTGTATCACTATAAACTTCCCTTTTAGAACTGCTTTTGCTTTGTCCCAAAGATTGTGAGCTACTGTGTTCCCATTTTCATTTGTTTCCAGGTATGTTAATTTTCTCTTTGATTTCTTCATTGTCCCTTTGGTTATTTGGTAGCATATTGCTTAACTTCCATGTGTTTTTTTTTTTCCAGTTTCTTCTTGTATTTTTTAAAAATGTTTACTTTTGAGAGAGAGAGAGAGAGAGAGAGCATGAGCAAGCAGGGTAGGAGCAGAGAAGGGGAAACAGAGGATCCGAAGCAGATTCTGTGCTGATAGCAGAGAGCCTGATGTGGTGCTTGAATTCACGAACCGTGAGATCACGACCTGAGCCAAAGTCGGATGCTTAAATGACTGAGCCACCCAGGCATCATTATAATTTTTAAATTTATTCTTGATTTCTGGTTTCATACCATTGTGGTCAAAAAAGATACTTGATATGATTTCAGTCTTCTTGAATTGATTGAGACTTGTTTCGTGGCCTAACATGTGATATATCTTAGGGAATTTTCCATGTGCACTTGAAAAGAATGTGTATTCTACTGTTTTTAGATGGCATGCTTTGTATGTATGTTAAGTTTATCTGGTTTTAATGGATCGTTCAAAGCCACTGTTTACTTATTTTCTGTTTGAGTGATTTATCTATTAATGTAAGTGTGTGGGGGGGGGCATGTTAAAGTCCCCTACTGTTACTGTATTACTCAATTTCTCCCTTTATGTTTGTTAATATTTGCTTTATATAATTAGGACTTCTATGTTGAGTGCATAGTTATTTACAATTATTATACCTTTTTGTTGGATTGATTCCTTTATCATTATGCAATGCCCTTGTTTGTCTCCTTTTACAATCTTTGTTTTGAAGTATTTTGTCTAGGGTCGCCTGGATGGCTCAGATTCTGTGTCTTCTTCTCTCTCTGCCCCCCCTCACTCATGCTCTGTCTCTCTCTCTCTCTCTCTCTCTCAACAATAAATGTTAGGGGTGCCTGGGTGGCTCAGTCAGTTAAGCGTCCGACTTCAGCTCAGGTCACGATCTCACGGTCCGTGAGTTCGAGCCCTGCGTCGGGCTCTGGGCTGATGGCTCAGAGCCTGGAGCCTGCTTCCCATTCTGTGTCTCCCTCTCTCTCTGCCCCGCCCCCGTTCATGCTCTGTCTCTCTCTGTGTCAAAAATAAATAAACGTTAAAAACAAAAACAAAAACAAAAAAAAACCACACACAAAAAACAATAAATGTTAAAAAAAATTTTTTTAAGTAAAGTATTTTGCCTAACCTAAATATTGCTACCCCAGCATTTTTTTTTTTGCTTCCATTTGCATGAAATGTCTTTTTCCATCCCTTCACATCTGTATGTGTCATTAGGTCTGAAATGAATCTCTTGGTGGCAGCATATAGATGGGTCTTGTTGTTTTCATCCATTCTGTCACCTTATGTCTTTTGATTGGAGCAGTTAGTCCATTTACATTTAAAGTAATTATTGATGCGGGGTGTCTAGGGGGCTCAGTCAGTTAAGTGTTCAGCTTCAGCTCAGGTTGTGATCTCACAGTTTGTGGGTTTGAGCCCCATGTCGGGCTCTGTGTGCTGACAGCTCAGAGCCTGGAGCCTATTTCAGATTCTGTGTCTCTCTGTCTCTCTCTGCCCCTCCCCCACTCATGTTCCATCTCTGGCTCTCAAGAATAAAATAAAACATTTAAAAAAAAGATATTTTTAGACCTTTTTTTAAAATGTTTATTTATTTTTTTGAGAGAGACAGAGCACAAGCAGGGGAGGGGCAGAGAGAGAAGAGGAAACAGAATCTGAGGCAGGCTCCAGGCTCTGAGCTGTCAGCACAGAGCCCAGTGCAGAGCTTGACCTCACAAGCTGTGAGATCACAACCTGTGCTGAAGTCAGATGCTTAACCAACTGAGCCACCCAGTCGCCCCCCTCCCAAAAAAAAATATTTAAAGTAATTATTGATGTATATATACTTACTGCCATTTTAATTGTTTTATGATTGTTTTTGTAGTTCTTCTCTGTTCCTTTCTTGCTCTCTTCCTTTGTGATTTGATGACTTTCTTTAGTGTTATGCTTGGATTTCTTTCTCTTTATTTTTTGTGTATCTATTCTAGGTTTTGGGTTTGTTGTTACCATGAGATTCATATATAACATCCCATGTATATAGCAGCCTATTTGAAGTTGATGGTTGCTTAAGTTGAAATGCATTTTGAAAGCACTATTTTTTTACTCCCCCCTCCACTTTTTAGGTATATGATGTTATATTTGCATCTTTTAATTTTTACCCTTCAGCTAATTTTGTAGATATAATTGATTTTGCTACTTTTGTCTTTTAATCTTTATAGTAGCTTTATAAGTGATTGATCTTCTTCCTTTACTATATGTTTGCCTTTGCTAATGAAATTTTTTCCTTTCATAGTTATCTTACTTCTATTTATGGCCTTTTTTTTTTTTTTTTTTTTTCTGCTTACAGTAGTCCTTTTAGAGGCACCTGGGTGGCTCAGTTGGTTAAGTGCCTGACTCTTGATTTCGGCTCAGGTCATGATCTCACAGTTTATTGCTTCGAGCCCTGTGTTGGGCTTCATTAGTCCCTTTAACATTTCTTGTAAGGCCGGTGTAGTGGTGATGAACTCCTTTAACTTTTGTCTTGGAAACTCTTTATCTCTCCTTGAATTCTGAATGATAATCTTACCCGGTAGAGTATTCTTCATTGTGGGTTTTTTCCTTTCAGCATTTTGAATATATCCTGCTACTCCCTTTTGCCCTGCAAAGTTTTTGCTGAGAAATCAGCTGATAGCCTTATGGAGCTCCCCATGTACATAAGTATTTACTTTTCTGTTGCTGCCTTTAAGATTCTTTAACTTGTTGATGTTTTAATTATTATGTGCCTTGGTGTGGTCCTCCTTGGGTTCATCTTCTTTGGGGCTCTCTTTGTTTCCTGGAATTGGATGTCTGTTTTTTTTCTCCAGGTTGTGGAAGTTTTCAGCTATTATTTCTTCAAATAAGTTTTCTGCTCTTTTCTTTTTCTGGGACCTCTCTAATGCAAATGTTAGTATGCTTGATGTTGTCCCAGAGGTCCCTTAACTTCCTTATTTTTAAAAATCCTTTTTTCTTTTTTGTTGTTCAGCTTGAGTATCTTCCAGATCGCTGATTCATTCTTCTGCATTCTCTAATCTGCTTATTGATTCCCTATGGTTTGTTTTTCATTTCAGTCATTATATTCTTCACCTCTGTCGCTTTTTTGAAGTTCTCAGTGAGTTCATCCACTCTTCTCTCAAGTCTTGTGAGTATCTTTCTGACCATTACTTTGAACTCTGTCAGGTACATTACTTACTTATCCCTGTCTTGTTTAGTTCTTTTTCTGAGATTTCTCTTTTATGCTTTTCTTTGAGACATATTCCTCTCCCTTCTTTTGTCTGACCTTCTGTGTTTGTTTCTGTGAGTTAGTGGAACAGCTACCTCTCCTGGTCTTGAAGGAGTGGACTTATGTAATAACATCCCCTGTGTAGAATTTGTGTGCCTGGCTGCTTTGGCTGATTAGCCGGAGCTGCATTTGGTCCAGGCCAAAGATCCTGGGGTGCTCCGTGCCAAAGGCCAGCCTGGTGGGACAAGTAGAGTTGGAGCAGATACAGTCTGGGAGGGTTCCCCTTGCAGGACAGATTGCTAGGGGCCTGGACTCTGTTCCCATCTGTGCTCTCCAGGGGGAGGAGGAATGTAAACAGTGGTGCTCACTGGCATCTCCAAACCCAAAGTGAGTTCCAGCAGTTTCCCCATTGTTCGGTAGATGTTCTAGTAGTAAAAGTTGCCCTTTAAACCACTGTTTTGTTTTTTTATTTTGCTGTGCCCCAGGCCAGACGAATCTGCATGAGGGACAGTTCTGTGATATCTCTCCTACTGCAAATCATAGGGTCTGCAGTGGGGTTCCCATTGTTACCCTGCCTCTGTCTCTCTTGCTGTTCTCTACATGGTCCCTCTATGTTCTATTATGCAGAAACTGTTCAATCAGCCCTAAGGTCTTCTTCAGGAGGAATTGCTCTATGCATGGATTCTACGTGTCTGCGGGAGGACATGAGTTCAGGGTCTTCCTAGCCTTCCATCTTGGGCCCCTAGGCCAACAGTAGCTACACTTTTTAACAGGCAGAAACTCCCCATATGCTTGGGAGAAATGAATGAATGTAACTGTGCATAAATGAATAGAAGGAAATAAAATGAATGAATGAAATACGGAACGGTCACCTATATATCTTCTGTACCTTTCAAGGCCCAAGATCTGTTTGATACCATTATGTAAGCCCTTCCAAAGACCTCCAATGTTGAAATTCTCCAAGATAGTTTTCCCATAATTTAAGATAGTACTTGCTGTGGCTTCATTATTATGAAATGTTAGCTTACAGTGAAACCCATTCAATCTGTAGATGAAGGGAACATATGTAAAGAATTAAATTTATTTATAGTCTTTGGCCCACTTTACAATTAGAAAACTTGCTAGGCATAGGAATATGTTCTTTTTGGCCTTGATTTTGTTCTCAGAGTAACTGCCATTCATTCACCAAACTTCTGTTGTGGGCATAATTCGTCTAGGAATTATGACAAGCAATATATGATCCCTGTCTTTAAGACACTTGTAGTCTAAAAGGGGAAAATAAGGCATGCATATATGAAACAATAATAATATAACAGACTAAAATCAATGTCATAAGTCCAATAGGTGTCTGTCATGTGACAGTTATGTAGCTACTAAAATGATAAGGGAGCTTGGAAGAAGAGACAACTTTGTAAGCTGCAGTGGTTAGGAAAGGTGTTTTGGAAGAGGTAAAATTTGAACTGAATCTTGAGATACAGCTACAGAACTATCCCATTTGGTGGCACAAAAATTATTTTATCCATATGAATATTCCTTCCTGTCTGAACACTGGATGTGGTGTGAGTTTTGTTGATTGCTGCTGTTGAATCTTAAATGTAAGCTTTATAAACGTGAGCTTTAAAGTCAATGCTTTGGGGCGCCTGGGTGGCTTGGTCGGTTAAGCGTCGACTTCGGCTCAGGTCATGATCTCACGGTCCGTGAGTTCGAGCCCCGCGTCGGGCTCTGTGCTGACAGCTCAGAGCCTGGAGCCTGTTTCAGATTCTGTGTCTCTCTCTCTCTCTGCCCCTCCCCTGTTCATGCTCTGTCTCTCTCTGTCTCAAAAATAAATAAACATTAAAAAAAAAAATTTTAAGTCCATGCTTTGTGCTATCAACAATAGCCAAAGTATGGAAAGAGCCCAAGGGTCCATGGAGTATTACTCAGCAATGGAGTATTACTCGGCAATCAAAAAGGATGAAATCTTGCCATTTGCAACTATGTGCATGGAACTAGAGGATATTATGCTAAGCGAAATTAATCAGTCAGAGAAAGACAAATATCACATGACTGCACTCATATGAGGACTTTAAGATACAAAACAGATGAGCATAAGGGAAAGGAAGCAAAAATAATATAAAAACAGGGAGGGGGATAAAACATAAGAGACTCTTAAATACAGAGAACAAACAGGGGGTTGCTGGAGGGGTTGTGGGAGGTGGGGTGGGCTAAATGGGTAAGGGGCATTAAGGAATCTACTCCTGAAATCATTGTTGCACTACATGCTAACTAACTTGGATGTAAATTAAAAAATAAATTATAAAAAAATAAAAGTAAATAAAGTCAATGCTTTGGTGGAAACATTTTTCCATATAAGGGAAACCTGATTTTGAAAACCAAGGAATTTATTACTGTATGGACGGAGCAGTGGTTAGTAACATGATTTTTATATGCCTAGGAAAATCAGACAAAATACTAACAATTTTGTTTTTTGTTTTAGACAGACTACTCTGATAGTTTACATTTTATCTTTTCTTGGAATGGTTATATTTACTTTCACATTGGACCTTGGATACAGTATCGTTGTGTTTGTTACTGGAGGGGTGCTTGGGTAAGCATCAAATGTGTTTAGGGGGAATGATAGCATGCTGTTATAATTGTGAAATATTGCTACTATGGTTTTAAATTTTTAGTTCATCCAAATGTCTTAAAAATATTTTAAATATTTTAAATATTTAAACTTTAAAGAATCTGTGCTGTGCATATAAATTTGTAATTCTTTAGAATACAAAAAGTTTGAAAATGTTTTTTGGTATATATGACAGGTGAAAAATGATAAGCCTTACTTAGACCAGGTAACATTATTTAGTTAGAAAAACAACTGACTTAGCGAATCAGAGGTAATTTTTTTTCAGAAAAAGGAAAACTTAGGAGCTGCTTTGCTTTTCAGTTCTTCTGTCCTTGGACTGATTGGTGAATAATAATAGGGGCTTGCTTTCACACATCAAGTTCAAAATCTTTAGTTATTTGATCACTAGAATAGGGCTGAGAAGTAGAATGATTGCCACAGTGTATGCTATTGTCCTTCAGTTAATTGTTTCTGTAATTCTGGATTTATTTTCATAGTTTCTTCATGACTGGTTACCTCCCATTGGGTTTTGAATTTGCTGTTGAAATCACTTACCCTGAATCCGAAGGCACCTCATCTGGTCTTCTTAATGCTGCCGCACAGGTAAACCCCTGACCTCTCTTAAATCTGAGATGAGCAGTTTACAGACTATTCTAAATTTTTTTTTTAATGTTTATTTATTTTTGAGAGAGAGAGAGAGAGAGAGAGACAGAGCATAGTGGGGGAGGGGCAGAGAGAAACAGAGACGCAGAATCCAAAGCAGGCTCCAGGCTCCGAGCTGTCAGCACAGAACCCGATGCAGGACTCAAATTCATGAACTGCGAGATCATGACCTGAGCCAAAGTTGGTCGCCCAACCAACTGAGCCACCCAGGCGCCCCAGTTTACTGGGTATTCTAGTGAATAAGAAGTTTAAACTTTCTGCCTTTCCAAATCATATGAATAAAATAGTTAAGAAAAGTTCTCAGGAAAACATGACACTTATTTCAAAGAAGCAAATTCAACAACAATTATTTCCTCTTATTTTATTTTAGATATTTGGAATTCTGTTCACATTGGCTCAAGGAAAACTCACAACAGACTATAGTCCTAAAGCAGGAAACATTTTCCTCTGTGTTTGGATGTTTCTAGGCATCATTTTAACAGGTAAATGAGGGTATTTTCCTGACAAAAGTACTTGTGTCATATCGTCTTTATATTTTTCACGTATATTGATTCTCAGTGGCTTCCAGAACTCAAAGGGAGAAAGGAAGTAAAAAGCGGGATTACTACTTATTCTTTCCCAAGGATATGAATCTATTAATTAATTTTTCAGATTTTAACTTCAATACCATTACTATGCATAAAAACCAAAGCCAGCGTGTGAAGAGTCGGGAAAGATCTGGAATCGGCAGACCTGGACCCGAGTTCTGACTCTGCTGCTCACTCGCTGTGTGACTTTAGACAAATTGCTTAAACTCTCATACCCTCCTTTTCTCATTCACGTAATAGGGTATTAAAAAGCCTGCCATGGAGGGTTGCTATGAGGATTAACTGAAGTTCAGGTTCATGAAAAGCTCCTAGCATGGTGTCTGGCACTCAGGACGTGCCCAGTCACGTCAGCTGTTACCAGAATGAGTGGTGGTGGAAACGGCACAAGGGATGGTTAGTCAGTTCTTACACTTCTCAGGTGTCGTCGGAATAGACATGGGTAGGAACGACGGCGGTGCCCAACTTTGAGAGAAGGAGCATGGAAAAGGACTCTAATCCGTAGTTTGTCCGGGTGCATGAGCATAAAAGTGGATTTAGAAGCAAGGCTTAATGTCCACAGTGTTTCCACACCCACGCTGGCTTCTCCTGTTATCTCACTCTGTTAATTTCTCTCTGCAGTCCTTTTCCCTACTCAGACGGCAGCGTAAACTCTTATACAGTGTACGGATACCTGCCAAGCAAACCACACTTCCTGCCTCCTCCCCCTTGGCCTTGATGCTCCAATGGTCCCAAACTCCCTCTGGTGCCAAATTCTTGGCTGTTCTATTCCTGTCTCACATTCTTTGCATATCCTGTTTGCTGCCTGCCTAGAATGCCTTCCTGTCTCTTCTTATCTGCTTGACAAGTTCCTACTCATTTTTCGAGTTTCAATGCAAATATGTGTTCTCTGGCAAGCCTTCCCTGATTTTTCTCTGGACTGACATGGGCTTTTTTTCTCCCATGTTCCCACTGTACCTTGTACATATCTGCACTATTGCAGTTATCCTACAGTGTTATAATTGTTTGCATGGTAATATTTCCCTAGATGGGCGAGTGCTCTATGGAAAGAATTGTGCTTTTCATCTTTGGTTCCTAGCATCCTGTATTTATTCATTAATGAATGATTTGCTAATTAAGTTAATGGCTTAGAGAGGCCCTGGTATTATTTCATGCTACAAGGATGCTATTGGATATTATGGTACTACAGTGTGCTAAATTTGGCAATATCAAAAAAGACTTTGTGCCGCTTAGAGAAAAGCATATCTATATACGCTCTTTGGTAACATCACCTCTTTGGGGTTTTTCTGTTTCAGCATTAATCAAGTCTGATCTCAGAAGACACAATATAAATATAGGAATTGCAAATGGTGATATTAAAGCTGTAAGTAATGAATATTTTTATGACTAAACTATTAAGAAATGTGTGAAACCTGTCTGTCTAGTCAGCTATTTTGTATTCCTGAGCCAATCATTGATCTGTCATAATGGCAGATGCCAGATGCTGTAAGTTGTTTTTATTTCCTGATTCTTTCTGCAGGTACCAGTTGAAGATACAGTTGAAGATAGTCCCACAGACCAAGAATCAAAAACTATCGTGATGTCCAAGCAGTCAGAATCGGCAATTTGAGGTGAAAGAAAAAGTTAACATCATGCGATACTTGAGCAGTAAGGCTTGGTTTAAACGTTATGGGATATGGATACTTACTTGAAAATTATTACGTGACCCATAATTATTATCTTGCTTAATTGTAACCTTAAGCAATATTTTGCTTAGCAGACTTTGGCTCATCTCATATTAACACTACCATTTATCAACTGAGCCTTCCATTCATAGTCCTCTCTTGTCAACCTGAAAGTAAGCTTCCTGATGTGTATTTTCCAAAAGTGGTTTTGTTGTGTTTTGTTTCGTTTTGTTTCTTTGTAGAAAATGGAAGGTTGGAAGGCTTTCTGAAATGATAATGTGGAGGCCTAATCCCCATAAATCACATAGGACTTCATGCAATTTAGAACCAAGTGACCAATATATTCCTAACTGGCTCCTTTCCATTGTTCTGATCTACTGTCCAGTGACCCTCAGTAGGAGTACATTACACCAACACGACACTCCTGGCCCATCAAAGGACAGCACTGGGATGACACCTGCACGGAACCTCTAAGATTTTTCCCATTTCTTATATTCTTGTTAAACAGTGCTTTGTAACGTGTACTGTCAGTGGCCATCAAAACTATCGTGGGAACAGGTTGAACCCATGACTTTGGTCTTAGACTTGAATTCTAATGAAGCTAAGGGGCCCAGACGGACTCATTATCTTGAGTTCTCTGCACTGCCTTCCTACCATGCTATAAATGCTAATACTATTTTCTCACTTCAACTTGACAGTAATTTTGTACCCACTGCCTTGCTTACTCTTTTTTCAACACGGGCAAGATTGGAGATATTGTCACTTCAGCTCCATACCACTCAGAGTAAAGCAAATATCACAGTAAAGTGACTCAAATGAATTCTTTGGTTTCCCAATACACATAAAAGTCATGTTTACACTGTTCTGTAGTCTAGTAAGTGTGCAATAGACTGAAGGAACAATGGACATACCTTCAGTGAAAAAAGACTTATTGCTAAAAAATGCTAACCATCAGCTGAGCTTTCAGTAAGTCATAATCACCACCATTGGTCACCACAACAAATATAATAATAATGAAAAAGGTTGAAATATTGCATGAATTACAAAATGTGACACAGACACAAAATGAGCAAATGCTTGGAAAATTGGCACCAATATACTTGCTCGATTCAGGGTTGCCCCAAACCTTCAAGTTGTTGGAAAAAACAAACAAACCCACAATATCTGTGAAGTGCAGTAAATCAAAGCACAATAAAATGAGGTATGCCTGTATATTTAACTTTGTAGTAAGAAAATGTCATCCAATGTGTTTCATGTTTTCTTGTATCATCCCTAATACTTGTGCTTCAGTATTACAAAGAAATCTATGGTGACTTAGCCTAGGAGTTCTCATTTAGTGAAGACCTCTTAAGATGCTTTAATTCTCTACTAACATCTGTATGACCATTCTCCTTTGAGGAATACTGTGCCCAGGTATGTGCTCCTGCAGTGTATTGTGGGAGTGTATCCTTTCTTCACCCGACTGTACATACTGTTCCAAAAGTCTGCTCTTTCACATGCTCAGGGTAAGGAGAATAGGACCAAATGTGCTTCTACAGTGCCTACCACTGCGTTTTGTTTACAATGAGAATTTACATGTTGTTCACGACCTGACTCTCTAAGCTCATAGGGAATATCTTTAGAATACTAACATCTAAACAGCCATAATATTTACATTACGTCCACATAAACAACAACAACAAAAAGCCAATCAGGTGTGCCCTTGAAGTAAATTAGCAATTCTGATTTGGGCAGATTATATGCATTGCTTTATGTTGATATTATAACATTCTCTGTAATCAAATGACAGTAAATGATGTAGAATCTTTCCTGGAGAATGTGTCACCAGAAGAACTTAGCTGGGAATCAGAAGCTCTGGGTCTGTGACTGTCTGGGTCACAGACCTGGCTCTGTGTCCCTGTCACTCTCTGGGCAGCGTTTTCCTTATCCATATAATGAATGTATTCACTTTGATCTCAAAGACCTTTTTTGCATCTTCAATGCCGTTCATCATGGGGTAGACCAAATCGGGTACCGTGGGAACTTAAATCTAGCTAGAGAAAAATCCCCTAGAGAATTGGATTAACAGCTGTGATTGTTACTTTGTGCATCTGGGGGATTTAAAATCTTTTTTTTTTTTTTTTTTTTTTTTTTTTTTTTTTAGCTTTTTTATTCAGTTGGTGATAGCTCAGGCAGAATATGCTGAATCATTAACTTCCTTAGATATTCACATTATAGGTTTTATGACCAAAAAGATATCCTAAGATCCCTCCTAAATAATTATTTTTATTTTTGAACTATCAGTGTTGTTTTAAACAATCATGTACTTGTTGAGTTCCCTAGCTTTTGAAAAAAAATTACAGATCAAGGTTGGAATACTTTATTTCCAAAAAGCATATGCGTATATGTCATGTGTATCTTTCTTTGTTGATTAGAAAAAGGATGAAATAGGATGTGACAAAACGCAAAATGAATTGATAATTTTTCTGTATTTTGAGTTAAAGTTGCCTGTAATTTGTGAAACAAGAAATGTCATATAATTCTATGTCTGATCTTTGGAAAATAGAGTTGGGTAACCATCACTTCTGTAAATTTTAACAAAATAATTTTAGAAAGAAATTGGATGCTTTCAAAAGCTGTTGCATTTATAAATTATGCAGGAAAGAAAAATACTAGCTTTTGCCTTTTGTGAATGTTGGAGAAATGTCTTTAAAATATTGTTTATATGTAAACTCAGAATATGCCAGAAGAATTCCTGTCTGTATGAAGTCATCTTTCATGTTTGAAATTTTGCTTTTTGTACTATTTGTCTGTATGCTTGTTCTTCAGTGTTTCAGACCTGAAATAAATTTATTTTTTTAATGTTAATTTTGTATGGCTTTTTGAAAAAAATTTTAAGCTGTTAATTTATTTTTTGAGAGAGAGTGTGAGCCAGGTGGGAGATGGGTGGGGCAGAGAGAAGGAGACAGAATGTGAAGCAGGTTCCTCACTGTCAGCACGGAGCCCAACGCAGGCCTCGAACCCATGAACCTTGAGATCATGACCTGAGCCGAAGTCAGACACTTAACCGACTGAGCCGCCCAGGCACCCCTAAGTTCTGATACTTAGGTACACATGGGGAGTGGAAAGGGACTGTTAAGATTTCAGAATGAGCCAAGGAGGGAGCAAGTGTTTTGTGGAGCACAACAAGGAGACCAAGTTCACCAGGGTCAGTGCTCAAACAGCACAGCAGTGAGGGATTAATCTCCTCCCCTTGCTTTTTGGTGCCTGACCCCTCCTTGGGCAGATAGGTGCCTACAAGGAGCCATCTGGGACACTACACCTAAGCTTCAGACTTTACCTGTTTCTCCTGGGAGCATGTGCCTGTGTGGTACCTTATATCTATAGCAGGTGTTAATTTTTTCTCAAGACCTTGCTGATTAACATAATAAAACCAAACTCTAATTTTCTTCATTAAAAAATAGATATGATGGACGTACATTCTTCATAAGAGTCAGTGAGATAATACATGAAAAAACATTTAGCTGAAAGCTTGACATAGCCAACACTCAAACGTTTTGGCTACTATTTTTATGCATTAATGATTGGTAACTAGCAACATATTACCACTTAAAAGTATTTGGATTTGAAGAGAAAAGTTCAAGTGACTTACATCAAAAGAATACCAATGAGGAGTGCCTGGGTGGCTCAGTCAGTTAAGCGTCTGATTCTTGACTTCAGCTCAGGTCAAGATCTCATTGTTCATGGGTTCAAGCCCCTTGTCGGGCTCTGCACTGACAATGTGGAGCCTGCTTGGGACTCTCCCCCTCTCCTCTCTCTCTGCCCCTCCCTTGCTCGCTCTCTCTCTCAAAATAAATAAACTTAAAAAAAAAAAAAAAGAATACTACTGAGAAAAATTGAGGTTCTGGGGAGAGAGCATAGAGAAGACACTCAGGGAGGAGGAGAATGACCTGGCAGGGGGCTGCCCCTTCCACATCCTCCTGAAGCTAGTCCTGGAGGACTAATAAACTGGTTGGCAAGGATTAAGGAAATGGTGAGATTGAGAATGGAGGCTGGATGAAAGATTAGCCTACGGCAGTGACTTCCAAAGGTTTTGGTCCCAGAAAACTTTTACATTTAAGAATCATTGAGCAACCTCAGGCGCCTGGGTTGCTCAGTCAGTTAAGTGCCCGACTTTGGCTCAGGTCATGATCTCACAGTTCATGGGTTCGAGCCCCGCATCAGGCTCTGTGCTGACAGCTCGGAGCCTGGAGCCTGCTTCAGATTCTTCTGTATCTCCCTCTCTCTGTCCCTCCCCCACGCATGCTCTAGGTCTCCTTCAAAAATAAATAAACATCAGAAAAAAAAAAATCATTGAGGAACCCCAAAGAACTTTTGTTTTTCTGAGTTATAGCTGTCAATATTTATCATACTAGAAATTAAAACTATTTTATTCATTTAAAAATAACTTCATTACATCATCACATAAATTACATTTTTATGACAAATAACTATTTTCCAAAACAAATATAGTGAGAACAGTGATACTTTTCAATCTCTAAAGACTACAAAAGCCTTCAATGTCTGGCTTCATAGAAGACTGCTGGATTCTCATACCTGATCCTACCTTCAATCTGTAGAGACACGCTACTTTGACGTGTTTGAAGAAAAAACCTTGTGCACGTGTGCAGTTGGAAAAGGACAAGTATTTTAAGTCTTTTCAGGTAATTGTAGGTATTCTGGACACTGTGGCAAGTTGGAACTGGTACTATCTTAAAGGTTAGTTGCTATGTGGAATCTGAAGCCATATCAATAAACTTTTCCTATTTTGTTAACATTAACATCCAATGGTCTGTCTTGTACTTTCAACAGATCTTTAACGGTGCGTGGTTTTGTGACATTATGCACTGGCATTTGGAAAGTATTACTTCACTGAGTTACGCAGCTCTTCAAAAGATTGATATATCTCATTCTATGATGCCAGATAAGTCACATTCGTTAATACCTCTGATCTCATCAGAAAGGCTTTCAAGTGTTGGGAAGCAGTCAAGCTCATGTGAGTTTCCTAAAATTTGTTTTGGCAGATGCAGGTTTTCCTGATGTTAAAGTAGTGAAAAAGGCAAATCACTTCTTTACGGTATTATTAAAGAGTTTGACATGGATTCCCTGAAAAGGGTCTTGGGGACTCCTAAGGTTCTGCCAACCACACTTTGAGAACCACTTTTCTAGAAAAGAGATTGGCTGTCATCAACGCAGTCAATGATTGACAGTGTGAGAAACTAGGGAGAGTGGACAGAAGAACAAGGTCAAAGATCAAAGGCCTCTAATGAGACAGATGGAGGAAGAGTCATTGGAGACAGAAAGGAGCTTGTGGGAAAGAAAGGTAAAAACTGGGCAGCCAAAGAGAAGAGAATAAACTGGAAGCCATAAAAAATGTTACCTATACCTCTTTTCGTACTACTTTAATTATAATTAGTGCGGGATTTCAAGGTGAAGTTTCCAGTTTTATTTGGTTTTATAAATAGCTAAATGTTAAGGCAAGACATGAAATATAACGAGTACATAGCATTGTATCTGTTACCATTACCCTCTGGTAAACAGGGCCTTTAAAATCTAAGACCTTTCTCAGTTCCCATTGAGAATCACTAGAATGACATTTAGATTGTCAGTGGAAAAAACTTTCATCCGGGAAAAAAAAAGATACCATTCTTATTTTCCACAGCAGGCAAAGATGTATAGACAAGTAACACATTCTGAAGTCAGTAGTTTCTCCTGTGACCCACCTGCCCAGTCAGCTTTCAGGACCAAGACACCTGCCTATACCACGCTGCCCCTCCCTCTCTGCAAGGGGAGACAGTCATCTGTGTAGGTGACAATCTGCCCCGAAGTGACTTCAGGGTTCTTGATAGGATCCTGTGCCTGGAAAATGCCTTTCTGACATCTCACAGGAGATAAAATACCTTTGTGTCCCCAAAGAGAGGTAAGGTTTCAGAGCACACTGGCCACCAAGAGGGGCTATCTTTTCTTAAATCTGTACTAAGGTCTAGAGATGTCCTTGAGCAGGTTTGAATGGAAGGGAGGAGGAGACGTGGTCTGGAGGCCCTCCTTTGATAAAGGAGGAGAACGATATGGCGGGTGGGGGGCATAGGGGAGCGGGAATCATTAAGATAAGGCGTGTGAGCTTCATTTTCCACTTAGACAAATGCCTGATATTAAGTATTCATTTGCATTTTCCCTTTCATTTGTTATTTTAAGCCCATGATGAAATGGTCATTGTAAAGAGAACAAACTGTTAGAAGCTGGTAGAAACTGGATTGCTGGGGCGCCTGGGTGGCTCGGTTGAGCATCAGACTCTTGATTTTGGCTCTGGTCATGATCTCAGGGTGGTGGGATCGAGCCCCAAGTCAGGCTCTGTGCTGAGTGTGGAGCCTGCTTAAGATTTTCTCTCTCTCCCTCTGCCCCTCCTCTGCTTATGTGCGCACACACTCTCTCTCAACTAAAAAAAAAAAATTAAAAAGGAACTTGATTTCTGGTTGGAGCCTCTGGGTCTTGATTGATAAATGCTGCTTGAGCACCTATCTTTCTCTGGGAAATGTCTGGTTCTTCCGGGGACTGAAATGGCTCCTAATCCCTGAGATTAACTGACAGATTAAGCTTTCATAAAGCCTCACGATGCACAAAAACTAAGTTGAAATAAGAGTGAGAGTTATTTCCTTTTCAGCAAAAAGCCTGAATCCTTCAAAACATATTCTTGACCCAAAACTAAGACAGATAAGCTCTGGATCATCCTGTCTAGGGCAGGATCTATGTATGGACAGAGGCTCCCAATGCACCATCAGGAGATTAGTATTAGAAAAGACATCCTTGGAGAAATGTCACATGGGCATAGATTCATTGCCTGCAAACCTATGCAGTCCTCAGTACTATTATTCATAAGACAGTTTAGTTTCCTTGTATGGTTAGATTATGTTATTTACGTACATTATTTTAGTGCACCATAGGCCCTCTGAAAGCATCCGTCATGGTACGTAGGGTAAAAACATGGCCTTTGGGAACCTGGTCTTAGGTGAGAAACATGACTGTGATCTTGGGAAAGTAATTTAAACTCTGAATTTCTGTTTCTCCCCTTGCCAACTAGAATAATACTTCCTACCTTGCAGGTTTTGAGGTGAGGATTAAATTTAAGTGGAAGGTGGGGCGCCTGGGTGGCTCGGTCGGTTGGGCCTCTGACTTCAGCTCAGGTCACGATCTCACGGTCCGTGAATTCGAGCCCCGCGTCGGGCTCTGGGCTGACGGCTCAGAGCCTGGAGCCTGTTTCAGATTCTGTGTCTCCCTCTCTCTGACCCTCCCCCGTTCATGCTCTGTCTCTCTCTGTCTCAAAAATAAATAAACGTTAAAAAAAAATTTTTTTTTTTTTTAATAAATTTAAGTGGAAGGCACACAGTAGATCCTTAACAAATCCCATCCACTGTGACTCTCATTGTGAGAAGCTGTATAAACAGGGACTGAGTGCTGATAACACTTGAGAGGCAGTGGACTGATTTGGGAGAGCGTGTGTTTAAGTGTTTGAACTTGACATTATTTATAGCAACTGCCATTAAAATCATTGATATCCAAAGTGTTTAACCACTTCCGTGTGCACGTGGGTGGGACACTGGACACTGGGCAAAGAAAATGACACAAAACTTAATTCTGAAGAGATGGTGAGATCTGGACGGACAGGATGGGAATCAAAGGAACTTGGGCACCAAAGAACAAAACTGAGACGCTCTTGGAGGCAGGGAAAAAAATGGTTTCTGTGTTACTGCACAACCCACAACAAAAGAAATTAAGCAACAGGCTGAGAAGGAAGCTATCCACGAGTCCACTACTTTTATGCAACAATTTCTCCTTGTTCCCTTTTCGTTCACATGCATGCGTAATCTCACGTAGGTATAAAGCAATTTGCGTATTTAACAGGCATTTTCTATGTTGTTATACGGGCTTTATAACCATTGTTTTATTCCTATTTTTATTTTTTTCAGTTTCACTGAAAAATAATTGACATATAACATTGTAGTAGTTTAAGGTGGACAATGTAATGATTTGACGTATAAATATTGTGAAACGATTACCATAAATATTGATGTATAAATACTGCAACATGATTCCATAATAAGTTTAGTTAACATCCGACACCTCACGTAATTACACATTTTTTTCCTGTGATGAGAACTTCTAACATCTATTCTCTTAGTACCTTTCAAATAACCATTATTTAAAACAAAACAAGACAAACCAAAACAGCAAATAACCGTTATTTAAGATAACTGCATAATATCCCAATAAGGTTGATATACCACAATTTACTTCATGTTTCTCTACTCATGGACATTCATTCATTTACTTATTTGACATTTATTGAGCATTCACAATTTTGTCAGGATTTATGAGAGGAGCTGGAAATATAAAACAGTGTCCCTCTCTCAAAATGCTGTAAGACAAGAAAACAAATCAGCTCCTGATCAGGGACTATACACGTGCAAATGAAAAGGGAGCCCCAGAGAATCAGTATCCCCTCCTGGGGGCACCAACATGCCTCTCACTCTTGGAATCAGGCAAGGCTTTTCTCTTCTTTTGAACAGAGGAGGGAGAGAGGATTGTGACGCTTGGGAAGCCCGAATTTTATTGTTTTATGCCCCTTATGCCTCTCTGCCCACCCTCACCTTCTAGTTTGTCCAAACCTCCCAGCTCCTTCCATCTCACTGTGATATTAAAGCTTGAAGTGTAATCCTGGATTATATTCGTATTTTATTTTATTTATTATTATTTTTAAATGTTTGTGGGTTTTGTTTTGTTTTTTTTACAGCTTCTTTAAAAAAATTCAAGTTTATCTATTTTGAGAGAGAGAATGTGCACAAACAGGGGAGGGGCAGCGAGACAGGGAGAGAGAGAATCCCAAGCAGGCCCTGCACTGTCAGCACAGAGCCCAATGCAGCCCTCGAGCCCACAAACCAAACCTTGAGATCAAGACCTGAGCTGAAACCAAGAGTCAGATGCTTAACTGACTGAGCCACTCAGGTGCCTCATATTTTAGTTTATTTTTTAAAGTTTATTTATTTTGTGGTGGGGAAGGGCAGAGAGAGAGAGAGGGGGGGGGGAGAGAGAGAGAGAGAGAGAGAGAGAGAGAATCCCAAGCAGGCTCCAAGCTGGTCAGTGCAAAGTCTGAGGCAGAGCTGGATCCCATGAACCATGAGATCATGACTTGAGCCAAAACCAAGAGTCAGAAGCCTTTGGGCTCTGTACTGACAGTGTGGAGCCTAGAGCCTGTTTCAGATTCTGTGTGTGTCTGTCTCTGTCCCTCCCCCGCTTGACTCTGTCCCTCTCTCTCAAAAGTAAAAACTGAACATTAAAAAACAACAAAAAAAGAGTCAAACGTTTAACTGACTGAGCCACCCAGATGCCCCTATATTTGTATTTTAAATTGGTCTAGGCTAGATGGATAAAGCTCAGACGGCCTCAGTTGGCCAGGAAGATCATGTGTGGCCTTGCACCTCCTTGTGTCCCTGAAATCATTCTGCTTTGGGCTTGTGCCTCTTCGACCGACCAGTAAATCCGGCTTTTCCTTATGAGCACTGAAAACAGGGCTGCCCGACCAGGAGACCCACTGCCACTCCAAAATGGGAAGAGCACCCCCTCTACCGGTGGTTTCATGAACTGTTCCGGACTCCTTGCCAAAATTTCACCCGATTGCTATGAGGGAGGATGGATGTATGTGTTTGGGGGGATGGGTGATAGGGGGATGCCAGTTCATTTTAGCCAAATCTCCAAACCGGGGGGAGTCACTTGCCCCAAAACACACACACACACACACACACACACACACACACACACATTAAGCAAGTGTCCTCACATTCCCACTGTCTGGGGTACATAGCATGAGAGACAGTGATGAGCATTAGCCACCAACATGTGTAGTGACACTTTCGAGGCAAATACGGGCATATCTTGTTTCACTGAGCTTTGCAGATGTTGCATTTTTTACGGTTTGAAGGTCTGTGGGAAGCCTGCATCCAGCAAGTCCATCGGTGCCATGTTTCCAATCGCGTTTGCTCACTTCGTGTCTCTGGCTCACCTTTTGGTAAGTCTCACACTTTTCAGGCTCTTTCATTACTATGACGTGTGAACTGCTGCGATCTCATGATAAAACCTGAGCGGATGAGGAGCTGCTTCTTAAGAATGAGGATAGAAAGTGGTTTCCTGAGCTGGCATCTACGGGTGAAGATGCTGTGAGGAAGGTCGAAATGACAACAGAGGACTTAGAATATTACATGAGCTTAGGTACTAAAGCGGCAGCAGGGTTTTACAGACTGAGTCTGATTTTTTTTTTTCTTTAATGTTTGTTTTTGACACAGAGAGAGACAGAGCATGAGTGGGGGAGGGGCATACAGAGGGGGAGACACAGAATCCGAGGCAGGCTCCGGGCTCTCAGCTGTCAGCACAGAGCCGGACGCGGGGCTCGAACTCACGAACCGTGAGATCATGACCTGAGCCCAAGTCGGACGCTCAACCGACTGAGCCACCCAGGCGCCCCCTGACTCCCATTTTGAAAGAAGTTCGACTGTGGGTAAAATGCTATCAGTGCTAACAGGGAACTCATCCATGAAAGGAAAAGTCAACCAATGTGGCAAACTTCACTGTTGTCTTATTTTCTTTTTTATGTTTATTTATTTATTTTTGACAGAGATAGAGACAGCATGAGTGGGGTAGGGGCAGGGAGAGAGAGAGAGAGAGAGGGAGAGAGAGGGAGAATCCCAGGCAGGATCCAAGCTGCCAGCACAGAGCCTGATGTGGGGCTTGAACTCCCGAACTTTGAGATCATGACCTGAGCCGAAACCAAGAATCCGATGCTTAACCGACTGAACCACCCAGGCACCCCACCGTTGTCTTATTTTAAGAAATTGCCAGAGTCGCCCCAGCCTTCAGCAACCACCACCCTGACCAGTCAGTTGCCATCAGCATTGAGGCAACACCCTCCACCAGCAAAAAGATTGTGACTCACTGAAACTCAGGTGATGGTTAGCATTTTTTAGCACGATTGTTGTTGTTGTTGTTTTTTAAGTTTTTTAAAATTTATTTTGAGAGAGAGAGAGCACCAGTAGGGGAGGGACAGACAGAGAAAAAGAGACCCAGAGAGAATCCAAACAGGCTCTGCGCTGTCACCACAGAGCCCACAATGGACCGTGAGATCATGACCTGAGCCGACATCGAGAGTTGGATGCTGAACTGACTGAGTCATCCAGGCGCCCAAGCATTAAAGTATTTTTTAATTAAGACAGGTCTTTTTTTAGGCACAAGGTTACTACACACTAGACCGCAGTACAGTGTATACATAACCTTCATACGCACTTGAAAACCAAAACATTCATTTGATTCGCTTTTCTGTGCTGGTCTGGAAGGGAACCCACGGTACCTCCGAGGCAAGCCGGAGCTGGGACGGTTGACAGGTGTGCTGCCTCAGCTCAACTGTCTGGCACATCTTCTGTAAAACGGGGAAGGTCGTGGTGTTTTTTTGCCAGAGACCGCTCCTCAGCGGAATACGTGAACCGCTCCTGTGGCCCCCGGCCGTGTGGCTTCTGGCCACGTTGCCCCAGAGCTGTCCCAGTGGCACCATGGCAGGCTTGGTTCTTCCCACAGGCATCCCACAGCTCAGCTGTGTGCCCCCTCCATTCCCTGTCCCTGCTGACCCCAAATCGAGAAGCAGAGGGCCTGCCTGCGACACGGCAAGCTCATGTTGGGCAAAAGGGTTTGCACATAACGGCCTCCATTGTCAAGTTACTCGGGAATCGGGAAGCGCGCTCTCCACGTCGGAGTAAATACTTATCTGTGCATCCTGCAGTAGGTAACATCCTGCTCAGCACTTCTCCCTGTCACAAGCTTCTCGGGCAGGCTCCCAAACCTCTTTCACCTGCTGGCACACCTAGAAAAGAATATTTGTACACCTCTCTAGGATGGATGGATGAGGCAGCTCTGATGGGAAACCCCTGGCATCACCCACAATCCCCTTAGCCCTGCCTCCCACCCCAGGGCTCAGGACCTACTATCACGGCCAACTTTAGCCAAAGGTTCTCCAACTTGAGTGTCCTCAGAATCACCTGGCTTATCAAGGCGTGCCTGCGTGGCTCAGTCGGTTAAGCATCCCGCTCTTGGTCTCATGGCTTCTTGGGTTCGAGCCCCACGTCGGGCTCTATGCTGACAGCACGGAGGCTGCTTGGGATCTCTCTCTCCCTTCCCCTCTCTCTCTACCCCTCCTCCATTTGCGCTGTCTCTGTCTCTCTCAAAAATAAATAAATAAACTTAAAAAAACATAAAGTGCTGACTGCCAAGCCCAGAGGTTCTGATTCTGCAGGTCTCAGGTGGGGCCCAATAATACATATCCCTGGTAAGTCCCCAGGAGATGTGACGCTGCGGGTCCGAGGACCACACTTTGAGAACAGCTTGGCAGCAGCTGCTGACTGGCTTTGCTTCCCCAGGCAGGCTGAGCACACACATGGCCTCTTCAGGAGTGTCTACTTGGACTGGGCACCACTTCACCCCAGAAGCTCTTCTTGGCTGCCCCAGACATGCTTCCTCTGGCCCGACTGGAAACATGAGCTGGCTCTTGTTGTCACTGTCCGGATGGGAGGCTTTTGTGTGGCCCCAGTGAAGAGGAACAAGGTAGGGATCTGGTTTCGCAGACCCTCGGACAGTTCTGAGCCCAGCAGGTGCGTCTGGATGTCGGTGGAGAAGGAACGCAGGTGGCTCAGCTGGCCCATCTCCAGCCTGCGGGGACCACAGCCATCAGGCATCTGCTTTGGTGGAGAAACAAAGTTCCGCCCACACGGAGCCCCAGGGAGGGCCAGGCTGACTCCAGGAGGGTGTCAGATGTCCCTCCTCCCTTTCAATCCTGTGTCTTTGTCCCCTCCCCTTTCCTTCCGACAGACAGCTTCAGGAAACAGGGTGGGTTACAGGTGGGAGCAGGGGAAAGGGGGCTAGAAGAATCTGCTTCTAGGAAAGCAGTTTCCTCCCTGGTGAAGACAGCACTGATACCCCATCCCCACAGCCCCTGACTGCCATAGAGTGAGGAAAGCAAGTCACGCCCTTACCTGGTTTGGAGAAAAGGCAGCGAAGGAGAGCCCAGAAACTGGGCAGGAAACCAGGAAACCCACCGCTTCCAACAGGGAAAACTCCCCGGCTTCGAGTGAAGGCCTCTTTCTTCGGGGGGAATAGCCTGGGGAGGACAGACGTGGGGAATTTAACAGGGACAAAGTGTGAGAGGGGGTGTGTGCCTCGTGCTGTGGTACATTAGTGAGGATGGCCTCTGTGGGCAGAGGTGAGGTAAGTGGGAGCGGGGGAGGGAAGGCTGCCGTCAGAGAGGGTGCTGGAGCTGAGTCTCACAGGAGCAGCCCCCTGTGCCCCTATGTTTCTGTCTTTTCCCACAGAGCCAGAAGCAAAAGCCCGAAATGCGGTGAAAACCTGCTCTTTCCCATTCCTCCTTCAGATCTCAAGTTTCCTCCTGCACAGTCTGGACTGACTTTCCAAAAGGACACATGGCTGATATGTTTTGCATGTTCCTGTCACCTTAGAGCACCCTCACGGACAGGTGAGCTCTTCAGAAAGGGGAAGGATTCTCCCAAAATTGAGGGGTTTGTAGGAAGTCTGTCCTGCACAGCAGACCAGATCCCATGATAACCTGTGTCCGAAACTCAAGTGTAGTTTTCACAACAGTAATCAGGGATGCCTTTGATTAAAAACCAAAAGGAAACACCCCACAGACTGTTCAAGCCCACTCCCAGAAACAGATTCCTCAGATCTGGGATCGTGCTGTGGGAGTTTTTGAGCATCTGACATGTTCCCGAAGCAATTGGGCAGTGGCCACCCTTTGCCTTTGGATGCTCTTACCACCTATTTGGGGGACTACCTGGGCTGTCGATGCATGGGGAGATTCCTCCTGAAACAGTGCTTTGGGGACTTGGAAGATCTAACCACATCTCTGGGTTAGGAAGGAGCCCCCAGATAAGAAATCGAAGCATCATCCAGAGCCGGGAGACTGCTCACTGGTGGCCTCTGCAGAAGGGTCCGTGGGCAACATCACCGATCCATTAGCAAGCAATGCTGGCCAGCGTCCCAAGTAAAAGGTTAGAGTCCTACTTTAGGAGAGGATACTAATATGTTCCATCTGTTGAGAACAGTTCCCAAAGGGGTTCATCTATATGCTCTCATCTGACCCCGTGAGGGAGGCCTGCTTTGGTTCCTATAACCACAGCGGCACCAAAAGGTGGCTGGGAGGGGCTTCAGCGATGCTGAATTCCCCAGTTCACCCCCCACAAGCCTGTGGTCTAAGTAAAATGGTGTATGTGTGCTTGTGAACAATTTCCCATCACCTCCGCCTCCTTCCTTAGGGCCCACTGAGTGCCTCCTATAAAAAAAATTCTGGAGCCTCACCAATTACAGCCATTTTGCAGAAGAGTAAACTCAGACTCAGCCTTGCCAAAAGTTGCATAGCTAAGAAAGAATGGAGTCAGGGCCTCCCTCCTCACTCACTTGGGCCTCGTTCTTCAGGTGGCCCAGAGAAGGCCTCTCTCCTAGCCTGTGCTGCCTCCTTTCGAAAAGGAAGGTCAGAACCCCTAAGCCGGTCGTGGCTGGCAGCCTCTGGCAAGGGACTTCTGCCTCTCAGCACCTATGACACAGTCGTCTGGATTGTTCCACGGAGACCCTCAACAAAGAAGGCCTCCCATACCCAACCTGACTGGGGTAGCCACCCCCCCCCCCCCCCCCCCCCCCGCACCATTCCCTCAGGGAAGCTCCCTTTCTAAGACAACTCTACCCTCTGGGCCCCAACAGCGAGGATGTGTGTCAATGACAGAAGTTAGGGAAGGCATTCCTGGCATTTAGAGGTGGACAATCGGGGCTTCTAATGATGATGAGGACAGTAAAAGCCACACTGGTGGTTTGGGGGTGTTTGGAATCTTTCGGCAAGGTCAAAAGTCCAACGAACTAACCCACATACACCTGAGCCAGAGAAGGAGAGACAATTTGAGTTCATCTATGTTAGGTTCTTCCATAATAACTGTATATTGAATAAAGTTTAATAGGTCAATCCCAGGGCGCCAGGGTGGCTCAGTCGGTTAAGCATCTGACTCCTGATTTTGGCTCAGGTCGCGATCTCACGGTTCCTGAGCTGGAGCCCCGCGTCTGGCTCTGTGCTGACAACACGGAGCCTGCTTGGGATTCTCTCTCTTCTCTCTCTGCCCCTCCCCACTTGCTCTCTCTCTCAAAATAAATAAATAAACTTAAAAAAAAAAAACCCACATAAATCTTATCATGCCTTTCTAGTGTTGATTTTAGCGACACTTATGAAGTTTCAGGTCTGCAGCAGAACATTGATCTTAAAAAAGCTACCTTGGGTTTGGGTGACCTGTACCGTGAGGTAAGGCTGTGCCTTACCTGGTGGACTCAGGAGAAGAGCAGACCTTCTGGGAACCACCATCCAGGCTCAGCTCAGGACTCACCTACACTTGAGGCTTGTGGGGGCCAAGCTGCTCTGGGGACCCCCTCTGTCCCTCCTCTGGTTAAATGGAGCAGTGAACTTGCCCCCTCCCCTCCCCTCCCCTCCCCTGCCCTCCCCTCCCCCTCTCAGGCTCTGCTCTGTATCCTTGGTTGGAGAGCCCTGAGGGCAGAGATGGGCACCTTCTGGACCCTAGCCTTGCTCTAGGATGGAGAGGCTCTCCCTCCCACCTGGGGACACAGGCCAGTGTCCAGGTTTCTAAGTTGGCTGGAGCTTTCTCCCTTGTCAGAGATGCTACTGAGATACCAGTGAGGGGCCTGGGAGCACAGGGCAGGGCAGCTAAGCAAGGAGAGGCCCTATCGCTGTTGGAACCCACGGGTTTCTGGATGCATGAACTGCCTCGAGTGATAGCCAGCCTAGGGGGATTCTGTGGTGGGGGGTGAGCAGCAGAGAGTGGTGGACAGCAAACATAGGCTTTGGTGTTAGATCTTAGGGTAAATGTTTGCTTTACCTCTTACTGGCTGTGTGACTTTGGACAGGTTACTGAACTCTCTGAGCTGAGTTTTACTGTGTGAGTGGATTAAATGAGTCCCCCACATAGTGCAGGGTGCCCTACAGACATTGGTTCCTGTACGCTTCCTCCTCCCCCAGAGTCTGCCTCCCCAGCAAGCTGGGCACATCCCCTGGGAGCCCCCCAGCTACCACGTCCTCCCATAAAAATGCAAAATCAGAGTCAGTCCCCAGAGTGCTGAGCCTCCTGCCCCTACTGTGTCTGAGGCCAAGGGACAAGGGAGAGAGCAAGCGGCCTTTGCCTCTGGACATTTCCTCCTCATTAAGCTCAGATGTCACCCCCGTCCCTGCAGTTCCCCATCACACAGGCAGGAGAGGGCCGCATCCTGAGAGGTCTTCACATTTCCTCTTCTCCCTCTAGCCTCTCCCCACCCTCACCTCCAAGATCTGCAAGCCCCTGGCAGAGACAGGGAGTGCCACACCAGCAGAGCCCTGGGGCCACAGGGGCCTAGCTGGCAGGGTCCCAGTGGAGTCCTGGGCCCTGTTGGAGAAGAAGGACCTCTGCTTCTTCTGGTATCCCATGAGGATGATGGAGTCTGCCCCTGATGGGGTTATCAGTCTGATCACAGAAGCCTCTCTCCAGCCAGCTGTGCCAGGTTCCCATGGAATGTAAACGCAGGTGGGTTTGGCCTTCTAGCAAGAGTTTGGGACTGGCTCCGGGCTGGACTCTAGGCTAAGTCTTAACAGCTGTCCATGAGGCTAGACTTGGGTGAGTCCCCTGCGATGGCTGTGGATTCCCCTGTGCTTTCCAAAACGTGCTTCCTAATCTAGGTATTAGCACAGCTGTGACCTCAGCATGAGCTTGTTCCAAGCTGGAGGCTGGGCTGTTGTTTGTTGTGCAGCCACTGGGTGGCAGTGTGAAGCACTTTCCTACCCGTAGCCTCTGGCCGCTCCATTCCTTGCAGGAGGTATTCTCACACTTGTGTGTGCACCAGAATCACGTAAAAGACGTGTTAGAACATTTTTGCCCTGCCTCTTACTAGCTGCATGACTTTGGGCGGGTTACCAATCTTTCTGAGCTGATTTTCTGATTCAGCAGGTCGAAGGTAGGGCTGAGAATTTGCATTCCTAACAAATTCCAAGGTGATAGGGCTGCTGCTGTTCAGGGGACAGTAGGAGGGGCTAAGAGCTCTCCCAGATCCCTGGGAGCCCAGTGGCCTGGGATCAGACGCTCTGATTTCAGGAAGCAGGTGGACATGGCCACAGCTCTCCTCCCTGGAAGGTTCCTCTGCTGACACGGCTCTCCCCCCACTCCCCCCTCCCCCAACATCTTTTGTCACTGAATCCCTAGAGCACCTCTCCACCACAGCCCTCAGTGGCCAAACAATGAACCTCTCTCCAAAGACAGGAGTTCAATAGAGGGTAGGTGCCATTGGAGAGAGAACAGGAATTGGAGGAAAGTAACTGGAGAAGGTCAGAGAGGAAGGAGAAGGAGGAGGGAGTCTGCACACACAGTGGTCCCAGACTCATCTCAGATGGGATAACCACCAGGGGTGCAGGGGGCCTGAGATCAGGAGGCAGACCTGGCTGGTGAAGAAGACCCCTGGAGGCCAGGCCCCAGAGGCTCCCTCACGCACTTCTTCCTGGTCCCTATTCCAGGCTCTTTGCAGCATGTGACTGATTTCTGGCCAGTGGAATGGGGGTAAGTGATCATTCCCCACCTGGCCTACGAAGGGCTTCCTCGTGGTCTCCAGTCTCTCAGTGCGTGTGCCACTTGGAGGTGAAAGCCCTGGGCTTCCTTGAGGGTGACGGAGCCCCTGACATCCCACGTGATTGCATGGAACGGGACGCCCCGCCCCCCCCCCCGCCCCCCCCATGCCAGTAGACTTTCCATGACCAAAGCATCAACTCCTACTGAAGGAAGGCGCTGAGATTTCAGGATTTCCCTGTTACAACAGCTAGCATTCTCTTGACCAGTGTATCAGAGGCCCGCCCTGATGGGAAATGAGAAAGACAGCAGATGCCGCCACAACATACAACCTTGCTGGTCTCTCCGTGAGCCTGATCAGAACAAGCACACACAACATCCCCTGCTCTAGGTCAGTAATAGTCACCACCTACTGAAGGTTATCAGGTGCCAGACACTGCTTTGTCTCCACTAACTCATTTACTCCTCACACCAATGTGAAAGGTAGTATTATAATAAATCCCTATTTTGAAGGTGCAGATGTGAGGTGGGCGACTGGGGAGCTGTTAGGTATGCTGTCCAGATCACATCGTGATAGCCTCTGGCAAGAGGCGGGGCCGCGATCCGAACCCAGGATGTCTGTCTATAGCCCACACACTCCAAACTATGCTATCTGCTCCCCCAAAGACTCAAGGCCCAGTCCCCAGCTGTAAGGAGCTTAAGCTGAATCGGAAAGACCTGAGGTATACTTGGGAGTGTGAATCTGGGGTTGGGGAGCAGAAGATTTCTGCCCCTAGGGTTGCTGGCTGTGATATTGTGATCTATAATAGGAAATATGTATCTGGTCTACGTCACTGTCACTGTTTCTGGCACAGGAGTCCTAAAACCCTTGGAATTTCCTGTGATAAGAGTGATAAAGTGTCTTTGGTTATGTTAATGAGAGACTTTTGGAAATTACCGAAGGATGGGGACTGGTTGCCAGGGGAACAGACTGCATGATTAGAAGGCTAGAACTTTTGGTTTCACCAGCCCCCCCCCCCCCCCCCCCACACACACCTACCTCTGGGAAAGGAAGCGGGGTTTGAGGTTGAATCAGTAGCCAATGGCCAGTGATTTAATCAATCACACCTATGTAATGAAGCTCCATAAAACCCCAAAACCTGTCTGAGAGTTTCAGACACCGTGGAGATTCAGGGAGAGCATCGTCCTTGGAGAAGGTGAGGAAGCTCCAAACCCCTCCCCCATACCTTCCCCCAGGCATCTCTTTCATTTGATTGTTCCTGAGTTATGTCCTTTTATAATAAATGGTAATCTAGTAACTAAAATGTTTCTCTGAGTTGTGAACCGCTGTAACAAATTAATCAAACCCAAGCAGGGCATCATGGGAACCTCTGATTTAGAGCCAGTTACTAACTGGTCAGAAGTACAGGGCATGACCTGGACCTACAACTGGTATCCAAAGTGGGGGTGGGAGGGGTAGTCTGTAGGACTGAGCCTTCAACCTCCAGGATCTGACCCTATCTCCAGGTAGGTACTATCAGAGCTGAGTTAAATTGTAGCACACCCCGCTGGTGTCTGAGATGCCTGGTGGTGTTGGTCACCACTGCCCCCCCCCCCCCCGCCACATGTTGGAATTGGCAGCCAGAACTGAGTTGCTAAACGCAGAGGCTGATGACCCCACAGTTGAAGAGGAAGGAGGAAAGGAAGATGAGAATAACGCAACAAGGACAGATCCCCAGTAACCTTAGTTACTCAGTTCAATGACGTAATGAGTCAGTTTGGGGAACTCTGTGTGAAACACCCGATTCCCAAACTTCCCTTCCCTTCTGGCTCTCTGCATCATCCTGCACCCTGCTTTTTAGCTTTGTGGTTTCAGATCTGTCCCAAGAGTTGAACACAGGAAAGGGTCTATTCGCTGTTGTATCTCCAGCACCTAGAACGGAGCCAGGCACATAGTAGGGGCTCAGTAAATACTCCTGGAATGAATGAAGGGTGCAAGAAACACATCTGGCTAGAACCTGGCAGCAAGAGCCTCTCCACTTGGGAGTCTCAAATCATGGAATCTTACGGGCAGGGGAACTCTTAAGAGACAAAGCCTTGCTTCTCCTGAGGACTGCCACAGGAGAATCATCTTCTCTGTCCTTTCCTTAAAGACTTAATGAATGGCAAGGCTGAATGAGACCTTTAGAGACCGTCTAGCCCTGAGGGTCTCAAACTTGGCTGTGTGCAGTATTCCAGGCTGTGGAATACTGATACCTGGACCCACTCCCAAAGATTCCGATTTCACTGGTCTGGGCTGCAGCACCCCCCAGGTGGTTCTCATGTGCAGGGGAGGTTTAGAACTAGGGATCCAGTCCAGCCCCTCATTTTATAAACCAAGCCTCAGAAAGGTGGGGGTTGGGGGGGTATGCTTAGGATTACCCAGCCAGTTCTCAGCAGAGCTGAGCCCCAAATCCAATGACTGCTGTTCTCTACTCCAAACGCATTGCCATCGTCTTTACCAAAAATTCATTTAGGACCTCCTGGCTCTTGTGGTGGAACGCTCCTCCCAAGGTCACACCTGTGAAACCCTTGTTCTGGCCAGAGTGGATTTAGATTGGATCCAGAGTTTCAGTGTAGCTCCAAACACAGCTTCACTCTTATCCTCCTTCCCGGCTCTGTGCTGTCCTTCTTTTACAACCACACCCCAGGCTTCCTGGGGAGTCTCCAGCACACCTCCCCTAGAGCGCCTCTAATTCCCCTCCCCTTGCCTGGCCAGTTCATTTCTGCTCTTTCTTCCTCCACCTCCGCTGTCTTGAACCCACTCATTCTTTTGCTGGCCAAGGCCCTCCCCAGAGCATCCACCCCCACTGAGCTGCTCCCCAGGAAGACCTGAAAGGAAGTGAGTTCTGACTCCTTCTTTTGTATCCTTCTCATTGGAGACTCCCCCCAGCTCTGCAAAGGGAGGCTGCCTTCCCTCCTCCCCAGGATCTGGCTCACAGGCAAACAACTATCTTGAGTCACAGCCTTGGAACACACATAATCTGCTCTCATTTATTTAAAAAAACAAGCCGAAACAAACAAAAAACCCAAACACCAGTAGCCAACAAAAAAAACCCCACAAAAAAACATTGATAAAGGCTTTGGTGGAAGATGATCCAGAGTGGATAAACAGTTCCTTAATCAGTGGGGCAGTAAATAAACCCCTTTCTTGGTGTGTGTGTGTGTGTGGGGGGGGGTCCTCCCGGAGAGTATTTTGGGCAGTCTGGAGAGTTTTTAACCCTCACTCTCCCCAACTAAAAATGGCCCTACTGGAATTTTTACAGGCGGCTATTAAGCCTGAGTAGAACTTTCAGAGCATTAGTACAAACGCTCTTACTAATTATGCCTCCAAACCGCTGGAGAGCTGTTTGGGGAGGCTGTTTTGTTCCTGGCTTCCAGGCACGGAATCTCTGGTTCCTGTCCCTCCCAGCCATGCTCCTGGGCTCTCCAGAAGGCTCTCCAGAGGCCCTCTGCTGCCTTTCACAACTCAGCCAGTTCCATTTCAGGCACCTTACAGCCGCTGAAGCCACCAGACTCCTATCTGTAAGGAGCTCAAACACCTAACATTGAGGCACCTGACAATGTATGGAAAGCACTCAGCACTTCTCTGAGCCCCACGGAAGAATTCACGATTGGTCAGTTGCCTCCTCACGCACAATCTTATTTAATCCTTCCAGAGCTCCTGTGATGTAGGTGTTTTGGGGCCAATTTTCAGAAAAGGGAATGGGACCAGGGTCACATGGCTCAGCCGAGTCTACGTAGTGCTCTTTGCACTGACTATGCCTTAAAACATTTCTGGATCGTGGTGGTACTCACTTTCCTAAAAGCAGGGGGCTAAGAGTCTGCACACGGGAGGGAATATTGCCAAAGGCAGAGAGTCATGGCCAAGTGAAGAGGGAGGAGGTGAAAAGTGTGTAGAAAAATCATCCAGTCCAGAGCGGGGCAAACTGGACATTGTATGCCAAACACAGCCCATAGCTATGTCCTAATTAGCCTGCACTCTGTTTCATGATGGAATGTGGGGGAAATTGTATTTCCTAAAGAAGATCCAGATTTCCAAGTCTGTCTTGAAAAACCGTAGATCTGAGGGGCACCTGGGTGGCTTAGTCGGTTGAGCATGCGACTTTGGCTCAGGTCATGATCTCACAGTTCATGAGTTGGAGCCCTTCATCGGGCTCTCTGCTGGCAGCACAGAGCCTGGAACCTGCTTCAGATTCTGGGTCTCCCTTTCTCTCTGTCCCTTCTCCGCTCGCACTCTGTCCCTCTCTGTCTCTCTGTCTCTCAAATGAACATCTAAAAAATAGAACAAAGCACCTGTAGATCCGAGCACACCAGCCATTTAGCCAACAAGTTGTTGAAGCTGGCAGGCAGCTGGCCTCTCTAAAGGGCCTGCCCTCTTCAGTTTGTAACGGCCCCTCTCAGCCAGCTTCCCCTCTTTCTGTTCTCTGCCTGAGCCCTGTTGACATTTGAGTTTATGGCCCCTGATCTGTTTCTACCTACTTGCTTCTTACGAGAGAAGCAGGACCCTGAGAGGTGAAGGGACCCAAAGTCAAAGGCAAATGGGGTGACCTTAAGAAAACCACCTAGCTTCCCTATGCTGCAATTTCCTCATCTATAAAGTGAGAATAATACTGACAGTGCCTGTCTCAGGTCAGCTCCGGCTGCCATAATAAAACCCTACAGACCAGGGGACTTAAACCACAGACATCCATTTTCTCACAGTTCTGGAAACGGGAATAACCAAGGTGCCAGCAAATTCGGTTTCTGGTGAGAGTTCCCTTCCTGGTCGTATAGACTGCAGCCCTTTGCTGTGTCCCCTCATGGCCTTTCCTCAGTGTGAGTGCTGGGGGGGTGGGGTGGGGCTGGGCAAACTCTGTGGTATCTCTCCTTATGAGGACACTAACCCTATCAGATCAGAGCCCCCCACCCTTATGAGCTCATTTAACCTTAATTACTTCCTTAAAGGCCCCATCTCTGAATAAAGGCACATTGGAGGTAAGGGCTTTAGCCTATGAATTTAGGGTGACACAACCATTCAGTCCCTAACAATACCCACTTCCTAGGGGTGTTGGGTGAGGGTGGAATGAGCACATGCTTGAAAAGCACTCAGAGCAGCGTCTGGCACGTAGTACATTTTCAGTAAATATGAGCAGTCATATGACAATAACATCAAGAGGGTGGGCTTCCTCTAGCTTTCCGTAGTGCTTCTTCTGCCAAAAGATACGTCACCGTGGGCACCCACTGTGCTCCCCAGACAGCTATCATCTTTCATAAGGCCAGGGAGAGTGTTACAATGAAGAAAGGAAGACGTGTTGGCACATTTCTAATGCTGACCCCTTTCCTCAAATGGGATACTCAGGAAGCACCCAGGGAGATGGTCAACGACAGACACCTCAGTGCTCTCTTCAGGGAAAGTCCACCCACCTCCCCACACAGCGCTGGGCTCACATTCTTTCTCCAGCACATCCGGCAAGACGTTAAGCCTCTGGATCCATGAATGCCTGGTTTTCCCATGTGTGTTGTCTTTGTTACATCTTACCTGTCCTTGCCTTTCACCTCCATGAGTGCGAAATTTCCCGGAAAGCACTGGGGCCTCTGCCTGGGTCCCAAAGACGGTCAGCAGTCATCTTCTGTTTGCCCCCAACCCACTTCCGCTCTGCTGTCTGCCCAGGAGGATGCCGTCGGCTCTTCTTTCTGCCTCCTGCTCTCACTGGGCTCCTTCAGGTCCAGGGTAACAGCTCCGGGGTTCCTCGTCATCCTTGATGGTTCCCCTCATCTTGTCAGTGCCTCGGTTGACAGGGCACTTCTTGAGACTTCCACCTGTGTCCTTCTTGCCCCTGATGGATACAGGAGGAAGCCGATCTGCACGTAGTTTTTCAGGGGACAGAACAGACATCTGAACCCAGAGAAACTGCTCAGTGGCCAGGCGTGATAGGTTATGCGCTCCGCCTTTTCAGGGAGGATTGCCCAATTCCAGTTACCAAGAATATTCATAATATATATCTTGAGACATTCACTAAATACCAAGATGTGGCTATGTGCCTCACCCAGGATGTTACCGGCAGAGCTAAGATTAGCAGGTGGGGTGACCTTCATATCACATGGGTTCCTGGACCTTCAGAAGCTCCCTAGTGTAGCTCCTGTATGACCTCAATCATGTGCCTCCATATTCATCAGCTTTAGGTCTCATTTGTCAGCTGGGCAGACCTGGGTCAGCGTGTTCCCGTTTTCCTTTGGGACAGAAAGCCTCCCTCTCCTTCTCTCTCTCTCTGTCTCTGTCTCTGTCTCTCTCTATATATATATGTATATTTAATGTTTACTTATTTTTGAGAGAGAGAAAGAATGCAAGTGGGGCAGACTGAGAGGGAGAGACACAGAATCCAAAGCAGGCTCCAGGCTCCGAGCTGTTAGCACTGGGCCCAACACGGGGCTTGAACTCATGAACTGTGAGATCATGATCTGCCTGAAGTTGGATGCTTAACTGACTGAGCCCCCCAGGCACCCCAGAAAGGCTATATTGTAAAACTTACTTCATTTTCATCTTCCTGAAGTACCCCAAAATCAAAAAGAGAGCTTTCTCATATAGCCCAACCATCCCACAGCATCGAGCAACTGCTCCTCTCTGTGTGGATCCCAGGAAAACCCCACAAAGGCCAAATCCAAGTATTTGCAAGACGGCTGCTGCTACAGAGTGAATATTTGTGTCCCTCCAAAATTCATTCATGAAATCCTAGCCCCCGATGTGATGGTATTAGGAGGTGGGGCCTTTGGGAGCTGATGAGGTCATAAGGGTGGAGCCCTCAGCACCCTTATAGAAGAGGTCCCAGGGAGCTCCCTTTTGCTTTGACCACATGAGGACATGGTAAGAAGATGGTCATCGATGAGCCAGGAAGAGGGTCCTCACCAGCGCCTTGATGTTGTACTTCCCAACCTCTGGAACTGTGAGAAATGAATGTTTGTTGTTTAAAAGCAAAGAAGTCTATGGTATTTTTGTTAAGGGGTAGGCACAGAGCCTTCAAATGCACTGTTCAGAAGGGGACAACAGGTTTCTTCTCTGAAAGCTGCCATTGTGAGAGAAGACAGTAATTTTACAGCAGATGATTCTCTTATTCTCTGGGTGAAAAGTAGCTGTAATCCAAGAAAGTCTTAAATTTCTGCTCCCTCTGGCCAAATGTCCTCAAAGGACCTTAGAACCGTAAACCTGGCCGGAAGGACCATTGTCCAGGGCTCCCGCTGCTACCAGTGGATTATTTAGGCCCCAGTGTGGTTCTTTCTCTGGTGGCTCCCCTGGTCTCATTCATTCTGTTTCTAATTCTCCTCCATGCTCCCTGCCCTCTGGCACCCCCTCTCCAGGGGACAAGTTAGAAAAATAAATAAGCCTGAAATTCAAAGGACGTCCCTTAGAATTTTGAAGCATCAGGACAGTTAAACTTTTTGGTCATCAGGACATCTACGAATTGTCTATGATTACCATTTGAATCTATGTTCTTCCTGCTATTAAAAAAAAGAGAGAGAAAAGAAGAGAAGGAAAAAGAAAAGTAGCTGATCAAGTGAATCAAAGTGTAATTCTCAGTTCTGACACTTACTAATTATATCATCTTGTGCAAGTTCCCCAACCTTTTAAAACTTCAGTTGTTTCCTTTGTAACATGGAAATAATTAACACCTATCTCACAGGCTTATTATAGTAGACATTTATTGTGTTTTCAAGGGTGTTCAGTCCCCCTCCTTCAAAAAATTTTTTAATTGGAAATGATTTCAAACTTAACAGAAAAGTGGCGAGTATAATAGTGCAAAGAACGTCCATATACCCTCTACCCAGATTCATCTACTGTTAACATCTTGCCTTATTTCCTCTATCATTTTCTCTCTGCACACATGCAAGTGTGCAGTGGTTTTTTTCTGGACCACTTGAAAGTAAGTGGCCCTTCCCCCTCTATACCACAGTGTGTATTTCCTAAGAATAAGAATCAGGATAGTCCTTATTCATCACTGGAGTTTAGTTTATCAACTTCAGTAAAGTTAATATAGATGTAATACTTTTATCTAATTGAACATCTATATTACTATTTCGTCACTTGATCCAATAATATCATTTACACTGTTTTTTTCCCTGCAGGTCAAGGTGCAGTTAAAAAAAAAAGTTTATTCATTTATTTTGAGAAAGAGAAAGAGCAGGGGAAGGTCAGAGAGAGAGAGAGGAAGAGAGAGGATCCCAAGTAGGCTCCCGAATGTCAGCAAGCCCCTATGCGGGGCTTGATCTCACTATGACATCATGACCTGAGCCAAAACCAAGAGTCAGGCACTTAACCAACTGAGCCACCCAGGCGCCCCCTCAAGATGTAGTTTGGATCAGGTGTCACATTTAGTTGTCATGTCTCTTTGGTCTTCTTTAATATGGAACATTTCTACTGATTTTCTTTGTCATTTATTACATTGACAGTTTAAAATATATACAGTTTTAAAAACAGCACTTTCCTTATTTTGGATGGGTCCAACACTCTTTCATGATTAGATTCATCTTATGGATTTAGAAAGACTGAGCTCCCATCAATACCTCTAACTCCAATTCTCCCCCCAGGCTCCTTCCTTGTTTCTCCCCATTCCGTGTTTGCATGCTCCCTCTTCATAGTGAAAACACCAATATCAGGGCATTAACTCATTTGCTTAATCCTATCAGACATCTCAAATGGTTTCAGAATTGTGCAGCCTCTTTTGGGCACTCTGGTTACGTCTGGGGAATTTCCCACCATGTGAATCTTCTTTCTCTAAGATAAAATCTGGAAAACTCCCTAATTGTTTTTTGCAGGGAGGGCACAAACAGGTGATCTGAGTTCCACCAGTCAGATTCACTACATTCAATCAACATGAGATATTGATTGCCAACAAGACGGGGAGGACATAGGCTAAACACTAACATCCATTGTTGCACTAAACATCCATTTTGCTGGTGAGAGTGGGTGAATAGTCTGGATTTGAGGATTTTACCCTTTTTCCAAGAAAGATACAAATCCCTTCAGTTATGAAGCTCCCTTCAAGGTTGTGGCCAGTTGCAATCGTCTAGAAGCTCTTAGGGAAGAGAGTCAATGAGCAGAGCTACAGTCTGCTTGATTCAAGCTACTATAGCTGGTCCTAAGGCCGTAGTTGATATCATCATCTTCCTTCTCCATTACCTTTTCTAGACGTCCCTCACTCTTGCCCAACACTTCAGCTGGTTTATCTGGATTGGGTCATCTCCATTTGTGGGAGAAGGTCTTGAAGTTCTTAATGGAACTACCCTTATTGAATTGTAACTGCTATCACTGCAAAATTATTGCTTTACCAGGAGCTGTGAATCCCTTGGGTTCTCTGCAATCCAGGAGAAGCCATCCAAACCTCTCAGGGTAATTCGAATTACTATACTTTAACTCCTTTCTTTGCCTGTGGCCTGAAGTGGCCGGGGAGCAGTCACAGCTTCCAGATCAGTGGAACCTGCACCCTGGCAGAACCTTCTCCCTGGAAACCAGAACCTCTCACATAACAGAGTCCAAAGTGTCAGGGACAAAGAGCACAAATCTCCTCAAGTGGGTCATTGGCTGCAATGGTGGAAGGTGCCACTTCTATCCTTCGGTTCCTGAATTCATTCTTTTTAGCTCTTAAGGATCAGTACCATATATTGGTCATTAGCTCAAAGCGTATTAGAACCTGGAGGGCTGTGCCATAACTCTGCAAAGTGTTGTACCTTAGCTTTGCCTTAACTGAGTTTCAATGGGCTTTTTCATTATATTATCAGGTCAGCTGTTTCTGGGTATGGGATCCATGGTAAGACCAGTAGGCCATGCTCATGAGCCCATTGTTGCCCCATCTTTCACCATCAGATGGGTCTGTTGTTCTGAGGAAATGTTGGATAAGGTAACATGTCAATGGAGAAGGTATTCTGGAAGCTCTCAGATGGTGATACCATCTGAAGCTCCGTGGGCAGGGAAGGCAAACCCATTTATGGTGTTTATATTGATTGGGGTAAAGTCAAGTCACTGCCTCCTCCAGGGTAGAAGGTCCATATAAATTTACCGGCCCCCAGCTGGCTATCTGAGGAATGCTGTGAGACAGAGCACCTGGTATCAGTCTTTGCAGTTGGCCAGCTGGGCTCACTCAGCAGTGGCAATAGCTTTGAGCCCGATTTGGCTTAGATTTGGAAATCAGGTGAGGGTCTATGATTCTTTGCTATGGTGCCCAGAGTAAGCCTTCTCCCCAGCATTTTCTCTGATTATACAAATCAAGCAATAGCCTAAGTGACAGCTCATCTATCCCCGCCCCCCCCCCCTTGGTAGGGTGGTTATCAATTTGGGATGGTCCTGGTGTATACCACTTGTCCCCATGTCATTACTACTAGTGTACCTTTTCACTCTCAAAAATAGCTCGACGTGGAAAATAAATCATATGCATACCCCTCCCTTAGGAACACCATGACCTATTAGCCAGCATTATGAGTCCATGTAGAGGAAGTGACCCTGAGCGCTCCTCTACCTTGCTGTCCGTTGTGGTACGTTCACCTTTTCCTTTATGATTAAGTGCTCCCACCTCACCTCTGCAATTCTGGGATTTTTGTCATCTTCACAAATAGTAGGCAGCCTAGTTACACAGCACCCTCCTCACTACCATCCACCTTGGACCACAAGGACAGCCACCACCAACTGCCTCCGTACCAGTGCATTCTTTATCGCCTTAGTGTGGGGAGTGTCTTCTGGTCTGGCCCAGGAACTAGTCAGGTGGTGGGTTCTGGAGCCGTACTGAATTAACCCTTCTAATATTCCCTCCTTCCTGACTCTTCTGATGCCTTCTTCAACACCACACAAGGAAGTCTGCTTTCTCTACTTTGCTTATTGTTGAGACCAGGCTTCAGAGATCCAGCCAAGCAAACATGGGGATTAGGACAAGCTCTAGGCATCCTTGCTAAAGCATGAAATGTGGAGTTCTTCTTTTTTTTTTTTTAACATTTACCTTTGAGAGACAGAGAGAGACACAGAGCACAAGCGGGGGAGGGGCAGAGAGAGAGGGAGACACAGAATCTGAAGCAGGCTCTAGCTTCAGGCTCTGAGCTATCAGTACAGAGCCCGACGTGGGGCTTGAACCCACGAACCGTGAGATCATGACCTGAGCCAAAGTCGGATGCTTAACTGACTGAGCCACCCAGACGCCCCTAAATGCTTAGTTTTGTATGAGTATCCCCAAATCAGTGAGTTCTCCTCATTGAGCTTCTCCCTCCCATCCCCAAATATAATATCTTCAAGATCCACACGTTTCCACAGTTCCTGCCAGTGCACATTAGCCAAGCCCTACAATATCTTTGGCAGGTATGATTTTCATCCCTGGAGCAGGGTTTCTTTTTTTTTTTTTTTTTCTTTTTCTTAAGTTTATTTATTTTTGAGAGAGATAGAGAGAGAGCGCACAGATGTGTGAGCTGGAGAGGGGCAGAGAAAGCAGGAGAGAGAGAGAGAGAGAGAGAGAGAGAGAGAGAGAGAGAGAGAATCCCAAGCATGCTATGTGCTGTCAGCGTGAGATCATGACCTGAGTCAAATCAAGAACTGGATGCTTAACCAACCGAGCCTCCCAGGTGCTCCTGGAACGGGGCTTCTTCCTTCCCCCGTGGGCTGTGCTACCACTTGACTCTGGATATTGGTGGAGGCAATAAGTGGTCTTGAGGCGAACATGCCATGGAGAGCCGCGGGGGCTGGGGGTGGGGTCTTCTTTGGGCAGGAGCATTCACAAGGGACTCGAAGGGTCAAGATACCCATCCACTGAGACATCTCCATTCCAGGATTCTGGGTCCCCCTCTTTCCCTATCAGGGCTCTGACTTTGACGTGGAAGCCTGTGAAGGTCACGTATTAGTACCCTTTGCGGTTCTGCTATCATGTGATCAGGTCCTGGGCTTGATTGGAAGAGTCTATCCTGTGGTTGCAGGAAATAAGACTCTCTCTTAAAGCTGCCATGGAGGCTCTCTGGCTTTCAGAGCATTCCGTGAGTTGGTAATTAACTGCTCTGAGCCTGTCATTTTCTGTTTCCAAGGTCTCTCTCACCTTATAATTATCATTGTTCCAAACTGATTGAGGGCCACAGCTACTTGATCTCCTCATGCCTTGCTCTCCATCCAATTGACCACAGTTAAACACAAGTGAGAGCTGTGGAGCTCTTGCATATCGGAGCTATTACCTTCCTTCTCAGCATCAGCAAAGGATTCTAGTGATTTCAGATGGGTAGGCAATTCAACCCCGAAATCCATCCCAAGCATGTGCTTTCTAGAACCACTTGTGGAACCCATTGTTTTAGCTCAGTTTCCCTAGAAAGCAGAACCTAGAAGCAAAGGTAAATCTGACTGAGAAGGCAGCAAGAGCGAGCCAAAAGGGAAATGGAGTAGGAAAGGATGAAACGCAACACAAGGTGGTTTGTTATCATGCAGGTAATTGCTTCATGACCAGCTGCAGAGAGCCTCGGAAGCTTATTCAATAGGTATGTCTGCTCAATCGCGCGGGACGGACAGCTCCAGACAGGCTATGTTGGAAAATCATGACTCGGAACAGTCCATAGAAGGGAGGAAGGAAAGAGAACTTACCTGCCCGGCTCCCTCCCATCTCCGCTTTCTCATTAATCAAAAGGCTCCCCGCAGGGAATTAATTCCTTAGGATGCATCGATCCTCTTTGATGGCTGCTTAGAAGCCACATCCTGCAGTGTGGCATTTCATCTGAGTCTCGAAGCAGTGGAAGAGTCGGAGACTGCACGTGTGGCTGGCCAGCCCGGCTGTGCGGCAGCAGCCAAGAGGGACTTGCCTGGGGCAAGTGACTAGCCAGGTCCAGGTGGCTGGACTGCACAAGTCTATAGCTGTGGAGGTAGCTGTAGAGCCAGGAGACAGGCAAGGTCTAGCTAACGTGAGGAGGCATATAAGGTGTGTTTGATATGTCCCTTAATAGGCTGTTAATGTCAACAAGTGGTGGAGCCAGAAACATGATCTGTCAGGTAGGATTCTGTCTTCAGTGTCTTTGAGACCCCAGCAGCTGGCACTGGGAAAATGAGATACTCTTTGACCCGTTTTTCTGGTTCCAAACCTTCCGCTACACAGCCCTGCTATTCTGGTCATTATGTCAACAAATAGACGAGTAGGTCAACCTCATACTCTCGGAGGTTGAGCAAATAGTCGCCACGTGTCCCTGTTCAAATCACAAGTTGGCTCTGTGCCACTGCGTGTACATATGTAAGGCTACGTCACTCTTACTAACTGCTTGAACTTTCAAAACCCAGCATCTCTCTGGCCTGAGTTCAGAGTTACGTAACCTGAAATACACAAGGACATGAAGGATAGAGGTGGCTGGTCCACACAATAAGCACGATTCTCTAATGCTAAAGAATTCTCAACAAAAGGGCCCTCTGCCTCTCAGTCCTGCACTTGGACAGCACAGTTCACTGCAGAAGCCTTCCTACCACCATTTAGGGAAAGCAGCCAAATCTCATAGCTCTCTTTATACACCGTGTCATGTGGGTCCCTACTGCACCCCACCCCCAGGGAAGAAGAGAACAGACATTTGGAATATTGGAGATGAACAACAAAGGCTTTCCCCCCAGCTGTCAAGGAGTTCTGGGGTGCTGGGGGCAGGAACATGAACTGATAACCCTCTCTGGTCCATAGGATTTGATTCAGGTAAAGCAGGATCCAGGCCCTGGTTTAACAGGGTGATTGTACTTGTTTGGACTTGGCCTGAGTGGGACACCGGGAACTGATGCCAAGGAAGGTGAAACTTGCCAGATATTCTTCGATGTTCGCCAGCTGGTCTGATCACTTGAGCTTTGAGAGCTCAGTTTTCTCCTGAGGGATTGTGAGGTCAAATTTTCACCCTGTGCATACAGGTCTGCATCCTGAAATCCTCACCCCCCTGGATTTGAAACTCAGAGGAAGTAAGGAGAGAGCGATGGATTTGAGAGATGAGGGAGAAAAGAAGAGAGGAAGGATGTTCAAGATGAGAAAACGTCACTCACAGAGGCATGCTTTCTTTTAATCAAGAAATGAAACCTGAGGCAATTATGTGGTGAGAAGATAAGCTTCTTCCAGTTTCCTGATTTTTTTTCAGGAGTGCTATTTCACTTGCATTATTTAGATAATTTCCTGAATTGGCCCATTTCTTGTTGTCCAGATGGACCTAAACTATTATTCTCATTGTCTAGAACCCAGGTCTCCTCCCCCTAGGCCCTGGCTATCCACGGTACCCCAGGGCCTCTGCCCACGATGCCTCCACCATCAGTGGCTCTTTGACAACCGAATTCTTTAATTTTTTTTAACGTTTATTTATTTCTGAGACAGACAGAGACAGAGCATGAGTGGGGGGAGGGGCAGAGAGAGAGGGAGACACAGAATCAGAAGCAGGCTCCAGGCTCTGAGCTGTCAGCACAGAGCCCGATGCGGGGCTCCAACTCACAAACCGTGAGATCATGACCTGAGCCAAAGTCAGTCATTCAACCGACTGAGCCACCCAGGCACCCCAACAACAGAATTCTTAATTCCAGGTTAACTTAGAAATCACTATCACAACTGCCTACACTCTCAAAGCTTCCATGGAGTTTAAAGAGAAAGCATATTTGGCTAGGTTCCTAAGTGTCCCCAAAAGAAAAAGTCAGAGAATCACAGAACTTCAGAGCCAGCACAGACCTTACAGAGGGAGATCTGTTCTCTTTTTGGAAAGAGAAGTTAAGGCCCAGAACAAGCAAGTAGCTTGTCCTGGGTCACACAGCTTAGCCAAGTGACAAACCTGGACTTAGAGCCAGTCCCCAGGTCAGCAGTCTGTTGCTCTTCCCATCTCAGTTTGCTTTTCTTTTTCTTAAGAAAAAAAAAAAAAAAAAAAAAGAAGATGCTTTTAAGGCAAAAGTGTTTCTAGGAGAGTGTGGAAAGTCTCCCACTCCCCCATCCCTCTCTCTGACCCCTTCTCTAACTCAGTAGCTATGACAGAATAGTTGGGGTCTGACTGACCTCCTGGGTTTAACTGTCACATATCAGCTTGGGCTTAGAAGGGATTTATTAATCATGACTTTTGTCAGAGGGTACATGTTGTGCCCCGTTATTGATTTTGGAAAATTTGATTAATGTGAGATTAAAAAAAAAAAAAGATTTAATTTTGTGCTTCGTGTGACAGCCCAGCCTAAACCATCTGTCACTCCCTGCTAGGGGCAGGTGACTGTGTGCAGCCTTCCTCAGGGAACGAAGTTCTAAGGACAAGCCCTCCTCTACCTCGGGGTCACTTCTTAGGTGGCTTTGTTTCTCCCCTGCTTCCCATAGGTGCGAACTCTCGCAGTGCGACGACCCCTGGGGAAACTTGGTCTTAAGTCCCAAGGGCAACCGCCGCAGCCCCGCGGGGCTCCCAGGACAAGACAGCGATCGGATTTCTCGTGGTGGCCCAGCTCCCCCTGTTCCTCTCCCCTCCTGCCCGGGAACCCCCGGAGCCAATCAGAGCGTCGCGGAGCTCCCGGTTGTAGAGTCCCGAGCCCGGGACCCGCCCCTCTTTGTTGCGGTGGCCAATGGACGCGTTCGGAACATCGGCGGCTGCCCGGGTGACTCGGTTATATGTCACAGAATAACATTCGAGAATGGGACATGGAATGAGGCGACGGCCGCAGCAGCCCCAGCAGCCCCAGGCCCAGGCCCAGCAGCCGCAGCCGCCGCAGCAGCCCCCGCCGTCCCCGCCGCCCGGAGAGGCTCCCCGGCCATGAGGCCGGCCGGCCCGAGGTAGGGTCCCGGGGCTGCGGCGCGCCTGCCTCGCGCCCCGCCCGCAGCCAGTCCCCCGGGGTGCCTGGCGCTGGAACTCGGGGAGAGGGGCGGGTGGGGCCACTTGCACGGGTCCCTGGGACTGCAGCCGCCTTTCGCCCACCGGCCCCGGGAGGGCCCGGGCGGGCCTCCGGGCGGAAACGGGACCGCCTTTGCCAGCCGAGGCTGCTGCTGAGCCCTCGCGGCAGCCCGGGCGCTCACGTGCCGGCACGTTCTGGGCTCGGCTGGCGCTCGGCCACATCTGGCACCAAGGAATGCGTGGAGCCTTGTGGGGACCTCCCGTTCCTTCACGCAGCACGAGCTGTCTTTCTTCTCCCTACCCGTCCACTCCGCACCCTCCGCGCTCCTTGTATCCCCCTCCCGGTGCCTGGGGGTGTGTGTGAAGCTTTGGGACAAAATTCGAGTCGCCTTCCTCGGGAATTGCAGGGCTGGAAGCTCGTGTTCAGTTCCTGGAGGGGGTCTGTCGGCGCACGGGGGGAGCGGGGAGTGACGCGGGGACACTCCAAGGCCCCACTGCCGTTGGACACAGCCCCTCCTCGGTTCCTCTGGTGTCCACTTACCCGTGGTGTGTGCTGTGTCTCCACTGATTTCAGGCTCGGCCCGTAAGCGGAGCTCCAGCCGCCGCTCCCGGTTCGCGCGTCCTGCGGCAGCCAGAAGCAATGGAGAAGGCCGTCCCGGCGGGGCGCTGATCCCCGCGCTGCGCCCGCGCGCGCACACGCCTCCCGCCGCCGCCGCCCCCTTTCCCCCCGTGCACCCCCGCCCCGCCCTGGCCCCACCATGACCGGCTCCGCGGCCGACACTCACCGCTGCCCCCACCCCAAAGGCGCCAAAGGCACCCGGTCCCGGAGCAGCCACGCGCGGCCCGTGAGCCTCGCCACCAGCGGGGGCTCGGAGGAGGAGGACAAAGACGGCGGGGTGCTGTTTCACGTTAACAAGAGCGGCTTCCCCATCGACAGCCACACCTGGGAGCGCATGTGGATGCACGTGGCCAAGGTGCACCCCAAGGGGGGAGAAATGGTGGGCGCCATCAGGAACGCCACGTTCTTGGCAAAGGTCAGAAGCTTCGATGGACGCGAGGGGGTGGGCAAGGAGGGGAGCACTTCAGTCTGTACAAAGCAAGCGGAGGCCGTGTCCATTTTCCCGGTCCTGCTAGCGACTCCCTTCCGCTCCCTAGTCTTCCGGCCAGCCCCTGCCCCTTGGCTTCATTGAGGTGTTTGTCTTAGAAATGGGGGAGGGAGAGGTAGAGGGCTTGCTGCTCTGGGACTGTGAGGTCTGGTTGTGCCAAGGTTTCTTTAATCTCCAGCCAAACTTTGTTGACTCGCCCCCATGTACATCCTCCTGCAAAAGCTGTGGCCGCCAGGTAACAGCAGCACTGCCAAGAAGGCACAAGCCCCCTAGTGATCCCACTCTACTTTTCCTCTTTGGAAACTGTAGGTCCTCCCCTGTCTCTCCCTAGCAAATGATTTATTAGGCTGTGAATGAATTTTGCAACCAACCAGACTTCTCAGCTTGAATCATTTCTAGACTTCTTGCCAATTTTTTTTTTTTCATGACAGTGACTTTCACCTCTGAAGCTTACAAAGCGGTGAAGTATCTCTTTTCCCAGCTTATCTGAGGTCCCAGAAAAAAAGAAGAGTTTTGGCCATGGCCAAAGGGACTTTCCAGGACACGTGATGCATTAGTCCTACTGGATAGAGAAAGAGGCTCAGGAGTGAAACTCATTCTATCTTGGAGAGAGGCCAGTGAGCCCATTGAGTTTGGTGGCCAAGGCTGTCGTAACTTAAGAGGGAGGGAGAGACATGTGCCATGGTCACTATCTAAGACATCAAAATGCAAACTGGGGAGAAATACTGCACAGCCTGGGGGTTAGAGCATGGCAGATGGTTTCCCTTGCCCCCTGGGGACACTGGTGTGGCTGAGAAGATTCCTGGGCTGGTCTAGGAATGCCAGACCTGAGACCTGAAAGGCCATCTGGCTGAGGCCCCAACCTGGAGCATCTGGTGATCTGAGCATCTGAGCCCTGCAGGCCGGAAAGCTGTGTGTGCCCTTGGGGGAAGTGACAGAGCCCTTAAGCTTCCTGCTGCAGTCAGTCAGTGTTTTACTACCAGTAGGTCAAGGAGATCTTCATTATGCCCAACGAGAATCTTTCCTGCTTCAGTGTCAGCTGTAATTACCCTTGCTGAGCTCTCCTTGAGCACAAGAACAAGATTGGTCTTGGCTGGCAGTTCTGACTTCAGATTTTGCCCTTACTTGAGCGAGGCTTGCTTTACTTATGGAGGAGCTGGGAGCCCTTTAAACCTGGAAGAGAGGTGGCCACAGGGGACAGAGGCCTGTTCCTGCTGTCCCATGCTGCCGTTCTGATTCAGCCTCCTTATCACCAGCCCTGCTTCTAACTGTGGCTTCATCGCCTCCTTATCACCAGCCCTGCTTCTAACTGTGGCTTCATCGTCCCTCCTGGTCTTGTGTGTGGGGACCCCTTTTCTCTATGGGAATCAGCAACGTTTGTTTTGGTGGAGACCAGGCTCCCCTCTTTCTTCTTTTGCAAGATGTCCTGGGGCTGGGGGGACTCATCACCTTACAGAGCTGTCCCAGCCTGGCCAGATTTGGGTTTTGGTGGCTGGGAAACTCTTAGGTGGAACAGAAATTCGCCTTCTTCACCCTCACACCTCATCACCACTGATTCTTGTTTTGCCCTTTGAGTCAGGGTAACCCACGTCGACTTCCTTTGCGATGATGTTACGACATGGCGTTCCTGGAGTAAGGAAGGGACTTGGGGTAAAAATGAAGGCACTGAATTCTAGTCCTGGTTGTGTTACCTCTGGTTTTTGGCCTCGGTCACTCGTTGAGAATCTCTGGCCTTAGTTTTCTCATCTATGAAATGGGAGTAGACCAGATTTGATGTGAACTTCTTTCCAACTCTTTAATCCCTGCTGATATGACCCAGGTATCTCCAGGTCTCCAGTGATCTGTGTGACAACAGAGGTGCCCTGGAACAGGTCCTCAGAACTGTGACATTTGGTCATTCGGCATCTTCCTTTAGTTCTTTGTCCACAGGTAGCTCCTTTCATTGTTTCTTAGGTGTCACAGTTGCAGTTCAAAACACTTTCCTCATCCTCTTTCCAGGACACTTGCTAGTTTGTCACCAGACAGTCCTCTAAAATAAATACATATGAAACACAATATTCTTTTTTTTTTTTAATGTTTATTTATTTTTGAGAGAGACAGGGGAAGGGCAGAGAGAGAGAGAGAGAGAGCAAGAGAGAGAATCCCAAGCAAGTTCCGCGCTGTCAGCACAGAGCCCAATGTGGGGCTCGATCCCTGGAACCGTGAGATCATGACCTGAACTGAAATCAAGAGTTGGACACTTAACCGACTGAACTGCCCAGGATCCCTGAAATACAGTATTCTAAATGTTGTCTGAGCAGTTTAGAGCACAGATTACTAGTCCCTGAGACCTATACCTGTGGCTAAATGTTGTGTTCTTAAAAAGAGCAAAAGAAAACAAGACCCTGTTTTTACATAGCAGCCACACCATATTGTACTTTCACAGTAACCCAGAGTCACAGGAGAACCCCTTCCAAGCCAGGAAAACCTGGGGCCAAACATGGATGGGCCTTGGCGTTTTGAACCTAAATTAAGAACCTAACGTTTCTCTCTCTTACGTTGCATCGTAATAGCTGGTTCTCCACCCGAACTCCATCGTGACATGCCTCCTCTCCCAGGTCCTGACGTTTCCCAAACCCTTACCCCTACCTAGGTCCTCAGATGGGAACGGCTGGCTTCCAAACATCTGTTTCCGGGGGCCACTCCTGTCTGGTACAAGGTTGTTCTTGCACTCAGCTTGGCAGACTTTTTCCTTTGGGTCCTTTGGGCCCTTTTCTCCTTTAACCAGTGTCTTGCTGAGGACTTTGGACAGAAGAGGAGTGGTGGGGGCTGGTAGAAGGGTTGGAGAGTTTCAGAGAGACTAACCTTTTTTGGCAATTGAATATGGACTAAGAAGGAGTGCCTGGGTGGCTCAGTCGGTTAAGCAGCCAACTTTGGCTCAGGTCATGATCTCGTGGTTCATGAGTTCAAGCCCCGCAACAGGCTCTGTGCTGACAGCTCAGGGCCTGGAGCCTGCTTCAGATTCTGTCTGTCTGTCTGTCTCTCTTTCTGCCCTTCCCCTGCTTGTGCTCTCTCTCTCTCTCTCTCAAAAATAAATCAAAACATTTTTAAAAAATTAAAAAAAAAAAGAACATGGACCAAGAAGCAAAAGAAAAGGACAGGGGAAGGTGCCAAAGGCTTAAGAGGAGGACTGAATGACCCTTCTTTGCGAGACATTTTGTTAGCAGCCGTGGGAAGTTCTGCTCACAGGTCCAGGTGCCCCCACCTGGGGGGCTCACCTCCCCTGCAATCCTCCTTTTCAATATGTGACTGTAGGCCTCTCCTCTGGTAGTTGTTGGGTCCAAGTCAGCAGCTGACTAGGTGACAGCCAGGGTTTTCAGGGAGAGTACGAGAAAGTAGCAGGGTCACTTGGAGGATGATAGAGGAAGGAAAGGGAGAGGTGGAGAGAGTGGCTGGCCTAGAAAAAACAGCACAGTGTGCTAGGAAACAGCTCCTCCTTTCTTGACTGGCTGGAGCTGGACTCTCCAAGGGGCAACCATCATGGATTCGACAGGAAACAACAATGGTTTCTTATAGACCCCATGGTTTTGTGCCTCGTTCTCATGTTGTTTCTAAATTGGGAAATAATTCACTTTTATAGGACTCAGCTTTGCCTGAGTGAAGAAGTGTGAGACTATGAGGTGAGAGCATGCAGTCAGGGCCCCCCGCCTACCCCCCTGCTAGCTCGCTCGGGCAGCTCACTTCCTCCTCTGTCCTGGATTCAGAACCGTGGTCTGTCTTTCCTGCCTGGCCCAAGGTTGAGACCCTTGGACTTCCATACCAGGCCACCATCAACATGTTCCTGTCTGCCCCAGATGCAGGGGCCTGGGGTCCATCTGGGGCTCATGAGTGATGTTATGCTTCTACAAGTTGCCAGAGAAGATTCTTCTGCCTGGTACCTGCACAGGCACTTATATTTTCCAGAACAGGAGCAGCAAAAGGCTTTGCTTTCTTGCTGTTCTTTCTTGTTAAAGATTACTGATGCTAAGCGTTCTGGCTGCCTCCCTGGCTCCTTTTACCCCTTCGCGTGTGTGTGGGGATGCCAGTTACACACCTGTGTCCCTTCACATCACTTCTCCTTGCATTCTTTGGACAGGTAATTATGTTTGCCAAGAATGGGATGAGAGAGAGCCTGACCACAAAAGCCTTGCCTGTGGTTTGTTTCATTATTCTAGAACACCTGTCTTTCCGTCTATGCCACTACTACCCTGTCCGCCACCTCCCAGGACCTCCAACCCCAGACCACAGGCACAGCACCTGTGTGGAAAGGCTGGTTTTGCTCTCTTCCCTCTGGATTCCACCTTCATCAGCTGGGCAGCGGCTTGAAGGGCCGGTTGCAGGAGGCAGGAGACAGGAACCTTGAGGGGAAGGGCCATGGAAAATCTAGGCCAGGGTTTCAGGTGAAATAGGGCTGGAAAATACCGTGAGGAGGGACTCTCAGGATCCGTCAAGGAGGGGGGACAAAAAGGGAGCGTGCCATGGACATTTTATAAAAAGGTTGTACAAATGTATGTTCCCAACGCGCTTTATAAGAGCATCCCATCAGCATTGAGTGTCCGCATTTCAGAAGATCTCTGCTAACTGGAGGTGAAAAGTGACATTTAGCAGTGGCTTTGCTTTGCATTCCTTGAATTATTAGTGAGCTTGGAAATTTTTTCCAAAAATTGATTCACTATTTGCATTTTTTTTGTGCATTGTCTTTTTCATGGCTGTTAAAGAAATCGTGGTAAATATACATAACGTATAATTTACCATTTTAACCATTTTTGAGTGTACAGTTCTATGCATTAAGTACATTCACACAGTTGTGCAACAATACCACATTCCCCCTCGGGAACTACTTCCTCCCAGCTGAAACTTTGTACCCATTAAATGCTAACTCCCTGTTCCTTCCTCCCGTCAGTCCCAGGCAATCACCCTGTTCCTTTCTGTGTGTATGAATTTGATTACTGTAAGAACCTCATAGAGTTGTCCCCATCCCCCCCCCCCCCCCCCCCCGCCGCCATCCACTGTTTCCCTTTCTATGGTTTCAGTCACCCATGGTTACCCGAGATCTGCAAGCAGATGATCCTCTTTCTGACCTACGGTCACAAGGTCAATAGTAGCCTAATGCTACATGACAATGCCTACGTCATTCACCCCATTTCATTTCATTATGTAGGCACTGTATCATCTCATATCTCGAGAAGGGTGAGTACACAGAGAGTTTGAGAGAGATGATATTCACATAATTTTTATTGCAGTATATTGTTATACTTGTTCTATTTTATTGTTGATTGGTGTTGCTAATCTCCTTACTGTGCCCAACTTATAAATTAAACTTTATCATCAGTATGTATGCGTAGGAAAAAATGTAGAATATATATAGGGTTTGGTACTCTGTGCAGTTTTAGGCATCTCTTGGGGTTCTCAGAACGTATGCCCTGTGGATAAAGGGGGACAACTGTAGAAGAGGTATATCATACAGTATTTCTTCTTTTGTGCCTGACTTATTTCACTTAGCATAATATCTTCAGGGTTCATCCATGTTACAGCTTGTGTCAAAATGTCATTTTTTAAGGCCAAATAATACTCCATTTTATGTATATACTACATTTTACATGTTTTTTTTTTTTTTGAGAGAAACAGAAAGAGAGAGAGTGTGTGTCTGCATGAGTGGGGGAGGGGCAGAGAGAAAGGGAGAGAGTGAATCTTAAGCAAACTGGGTGCCATCAGCACAGAGTCCGACTTGGGGCTTGAACCCACAAACTGTGACAAGCAGGCTCCACACTGTCAGCACAGAGCCCGATGGAGGGCTGGAACTCAGGAACCATGAGCCCATGACCTGAGCTGAAGTCGGATGCTTCACTGACTCAGCCACCCAGGCTCCAGCCCGAAGTCGCCTGCTTTATACATTGGGGCATATAATCCTCACAGTCAGCCCAGAAGGTTTGAAGTAGGTGACACTCCAATTTTATCAGGAAAGAAACAGGCTTAGAGAGGTCATGCAGCTTGACCAGGGTCCACGGTTAGGTGGCAGAGCAGGGACTGGGGCCTTGTGTCTGTCTCCTAATTACTCACCAAGGCGCCCACCTGGCTTATACTCCTCATCCTGTGGGGGCATCGGTGGCCTGAGATGCTGGCTGGGAGCTGGCCCCCCAGCCCGAGCCCCAGCCAGCCGTCCCAGACAGCAGGGTGAGTTGTAGCCTGATGACATCATCCCCTCAGCTGTCTCGGCTTCTCTCCCCACCACAGCCCTGATCCCCAGCTGGGGCTTGGGGAATGTGGCCGCCACTCCTGCACTCTTTTGGCCAGGGCTGAGGTAACCAGGCAGCTGTTTTTAAAAGCCCTTGGGCGCCACCGGGCTGCTATTCTGAGGACCAGCTGCCACCTGGTCCCACCCCACCATCTGGCTCTCGTGGGTTCTGCTGGGCTTGGGGGAGTTGAAATAATTTGGTGGTTGGCCCGGCTAGCTACCTCTGAACCAAGTCCCTCTGGCTATGGCGGGGCCCCGGCCAACAGACACCCCTCCAAGGATCCCTTAGGTGGCTGGTGATTCTTTGGGACATTTCCCCACACTTACCATCTTTTCTATTAAGTAGGTACACATAGCACTTTTCTGTATAGAAACATGCTTGTGCCTTCATGCTGGATAACTTCCCTCCTTCCTGTGTCTGTGCTCCCCTGCCACCACCTTGTACTTGGCCTAGAGCTTGGAACGTAGCAGGTGCTAAAGAAATGTTCACATCTCCCCTTCTCTCCTCACTTCCCTGTGAAATCTCTGGCACAGTCTTACACAGAATTCCAGGTATGGGTCGATCCGTAGGTGTTACTGCAAAAAACGACAAGCTTGACTCTAGCATTTGTAAGGGCAGAAATACAAGGATACATTCCATATTTTGACTCCGTGTGTGTGTGCGCGCACGCGCGCGCGCACGTGTGGGCATGTGGGAGGGTCATGTAAGCAAATGGTCAAATTGGAGCACTTTGCTCGGAAAAATTACTCTCCGAGACAGGAATGTGGCTTGAGTTGATACGTTGTAAACAAAATGCAGTTTGCAGAACAGCTGTGCAAGCATGCGCACGCACCTCCTACATTCCCTCCCGGGGGCGCACTCACACTCAGCACCTTGGCTGTGAAGTAGGGCGTGGGACTAGTTTCCTTTTTGCTGAAGGGGCAGTTGCTGTCGAGTAGGAAGTCAGCTGCAAAGCCAACAGAGAAGAGAGGCACTGAGAGGAAAAGAATGCCAAGTAGCGTTTTAAGTCAATGAAGCCAAAGGTGTGGACGGTGGAGAAGTATGGCAGAGCCCCCTCCACTCGCACCTGCCGCAGGCCCAGGGGCGGCATCCCTGTGGGGTCTGAGCCTGGAGCACCGCGCCGGGGGAGGGGGCGGGGTGGGAACACCCTTCAGCGGGGTCTGGCTCTGGTGCCTGGCCAGGCTGCCCGGCGCTGTCCCCAAGAAGTTTCTCCACCGGCGGCTCCACCTTCCATCAGCTAAGCACTAAATCCCCAGGGCCTCCCTTTTCCTGTTTTCTTGAGGATGAACTAATCCGCCCTGGGGCCCCTTCTGCTCCTCCCTAAGTGGCTTACGCCTGGAGGAGTCTCCTCTTTCCCTCCTGGCGGTGGCACTGCTCACCGGAGCCTGAGGCCAAGCTTAAGAGCCTAAGAAATGGGGAATAAAGCACGCACTGCATCATCCCTTGCCTCCCAGGAGTGGCTGGATTGGAAGCCCCTGCCCTTTCTTGTTCTGGGCCTCGTTGGCAGGGCTGCTCAGAGCCGCCTGGTGTCTCAGAGCTGGTGTCTTAGCTCTAAATTCCTGTAAAGAGTCACTTACCTCTCCCTTTCCTGTCCTTGCGTGCTGTTGCTCCTTTCTCCTCCCAACAGAGCTTAGAACTGTGTGCCCTCGGTTGTAGACACTGGTGAGTGTTGACCAAGACTAGGAAAGGGAGACTGGCAGCTGTCAGGGGTGAAAGGGTAAGGTGGCTTACGGGTCACAGGGACTGCACTGAACTGGGAAGAGTCAGGGCATGAGGGGAATCTTTACTAATCCACGTGGGCCAGACTCAGAAGGGCTGCGATGGGCGTGGTGTTGAGGAGAAATGGCGCGTCGGAGCGCCATGTTGCATTTTTTCAGGGTACCATTCATCTTGTGTTCAGTGGTCCCCTTGAGCATAATGGGTCATACCAGCCATGCAGGAAAACATGCAGTCCCTGCAGTAAAACTCTGAGGGTTAACGGAGCACTTCTGTGAACATCCTGGGCCAGGCTCAGTGGGGGACACTATAGGACATAGTCCTTGGCTTCAAGGAGACACTGAGGCTTCCGTGGGAAAGCAGGCTGAGGGCCCTAGAGAGCCACAGTGACCCAGGGCAGGTGTGTATGGAGGGAACATACAAGGAAAACTTCGGCAAAGGACCGGCTGGTCTGGGGGGCCCTGTGCAGGTGGCCATCTGCTGTCAGGAGCAGCTCTCTGGTGCCTTCAGTCCTGTGCCTGCCCTCAGAAATTGGGCCCCAGAGCATCTCCTTGATAAAAAGTTCTCTCTACTTCTTTGCAGCCTTCAGTGCCCCAGGTTCCAAACTACAGGCTGTCGATGACCATCCCAGACTGGCTCCAGGCAATCCAGAACTACATGAAGACACTACAGTATCCTTCCAACCAGGGACTGGGCAGACCCGGCCAGGGAACGGGCATGGTGAGCTCCAGTCTGGTGGCGGGTCTGTCCCCAGTCGGTCAGCACATGCTCTCTAAGATTGGTGAGGCCGGGCACGAAGGGATGTCCCAGCGTGAGTGTCTAGAAAGCACCATAATAGAGGGTGTAATTGCAGTGGTCAGACCCTTCCCCCTTTAGGCAGGTGCGGGCCAGGACAGCAAGGTGCAGTGAGGCAGCGGTGGCCCCCTGGATCCCCTCTTCTTTCCTTCCCCTCCTGTCTCACCACCTCCCCTCCTCGGTCATCTTTGTTTCCTTCCTTCTGTCTTCCTCTACTGTCTGTCTTCCTCCCTCTTCCCTCCTGGCCTTCTTTCTGCTCTTTTGCTTTCCTTTTCACTTTTTTGTCTTCATCTTGACCACTCATAATCTGGAAGAGGCCCACTTGGCACTGCCTTTGGCAGACTGGTGGCCTTGCCTCCTTCTACAGGAATACGTGGGGCTCTGGGATGAGGGTGAGTTTGAAAAGGTGCCGAGGAGCCCAGTGGGTCCAGGCTGGATTCAGACCAGCCGGACTTGGGTCCTTCTCTCCGCCAGTGTGCTCGGGTTGTTCGTAACCAAGATTAGATCCGTCCTGTGCGCCGTACCAGCAGCATCGTAAGAACAAGGGGGCAGAGGTGGGTGGGCCACTGGCTCCTGCTGATGTTTTTTCAGGGACAGGAATCAGATGGGAGCTGGCTGACAGAGTTGTCTGTGGGAGGGACACACCGTTTGCTCGAGTCAGTGAGCATCTCAGAGCTAAACCGGCCTCAGACCCCTTAGCCCCTAGCACATTGTCCAGGAGGTCAATTCTTTGATGACCTCTGTCCTTCCTCCCTAGAGCCAGAATTCATCAGAAAAGATTTCATTGGGACACTGCACACGTGTTCCACGTGCCTCGGAAGAGGCCCTTCCTCTCTGGGCTATCGGCAAGAATCGGGGCTGTGGGTTTTTGTGTCTTCTCTGAAGGGAAGAACATACCAGAGGGGAGTAACACCGATTGCTGCTCATTTGGGCAGGCAGATTACTTCATTAGCTTCTCGGGTCCTGTGTCACAGATGAGGAACTCCCCTGCATGACATCTTCCCGGTGGAATCCTGAAGCAATAGGAGAAGGGGACGTGGACACCCCTGAGCAGGCTATCTGGTATTGGTGCTGATCCCCAAACTGGGGCCCCTGGGGAGCTCCATGTGGTCCAGAGCATAAACCCCTACCAGAGTAGACCTGGACCCAAAGAGCTAAGCCTTCCTGGAGGTGGCCGGCTCTTCACAGAACATTTCAGAAGGTGACAAATTAGAACGGCTCCCCATTTCTTTCTTTCTTTTTTTTTTTAAAGTTTATTTTTGAGAGGGGGAGTGGGTTGGGGATCCAGAGCACAGAGGATCTCTGTGCTGACAGCAGAGAGCCCAATACAGGGCTCAGACTCATGAACCGTGAGACTCTGACCTGAGCCGAAGTCAGACGCTTAACCCAGTCAGCCATGCAGGGGCCCCTGGCTCCCCACTTCTATCTAGGAAGCCGTCTTCACAAGGATCATCCAGCCAGAGATGAAAGAGAATGATCCCGGCTGGGAATGCCCTGACAGGGGCAAATTTGCATGTGCCTTACATATCGTAGGCTCTGTCTCCCTGTAAGCCCTGCAGCACATTCTCAGCCACGTTTTCACTGTTGCCTTGAAAGATCTGCTTTTTCATTCTCTTCTCTGACCCGTGATGCTGGTCACTGACCTGATCGCTGACTGCAGAGAGGGTGGGAAGAGGGAGAGCACCCAACAAGCTGCCGGGATCCTGCGCTCCAGGTCACCTGGCCCTTGGAGCCACCACACAAAGAAGGCAGAGTGTGGCCTCTGTGGTTTCTCTTCTGACCACACTTTCACAGGCAGATCTCGAAGACCTTTGCGGTTTCGGTTCCAGACCACTGCAAAAGAGCGAATGTGGCAGTAAAGCGAATCAAGTGAAGTTTTTGTTTCCCCAGTGCATATAAAACTTATGTTTACACCACCCTATAGTCAGTATATTACGTGTGCAGTAACCTGTCTAAAATAACAATCTACATACCTTAATTAAAAAGTTTTAGGGGCTCCTGGGTGGCTCAGTCGGTTAAGTGTCTGACTCTTGATTTCGGCTCAGGTCCATGATCTCATGGTTCCTGAGTTCAAGCCCTGCATCGTGCTGTGTGCTGACAGTGCAGAATCAGCTTGGGATTCTCTCTCTCTCTCTCTCTCTCTCTCTCTCTCTCTCTCTTTCTGTTTCTCCCCTGATTGTGCTCTCTCTCTCTCTCGGAATAAATAAACTTTAAAGAAATAAAATAAAAAGCCTTTCTTGTTAAGAAATACTGACCATCATCTGAGCTTTCAGTTGAGGCATAATCACTGATTGATTACAGGTCACCATAACAAAATATAATCATAATGAAAAAGTTTGAAATGCTGTGAAAATTACCGAGGTGTAACACAAAGACACAAAGTGAGCAAATGCTGTTGGAAAAATGGTGCCAACAGACTTGCCTGACGCAGGGTTGCCACAAGCCCTCAGTCTGTAAAAAAACAAAAACAAAAACAAAACCCCATCATTTCTATGAAGGGCAGTACAGCAAAGGACAATACAATGCTTGTATTTAGTTCCTTGGGACTTCTTACTGCTTTGTCCTGGACACAGGAACACATGATTGGGCACCAGGCCAGCCCTGACTATAGATGGGCTCATTTGGGGATAGGAGAGGACAGATTCTGACAGCTTCAGAATGCTAGCCATAAGTGGATCTTGCATGGGGTTCTGGAAAGACAGGTGCCCCCTAAGCTCTTTGCATGGGGAGAGACCTTGTGAGGATCAGCTCAGGCTCAGTAAGTCTCTCCCTCTGAAGGTGATGTTTACAAGAGGCTCTCTTCTCCAGCTCACTTTCTGGAGCTCATAGCTGTAAGGAACTGAGCAAGGAAGGCCAGGCAATTTTTTATTATTTTATTATGGATTTGTCTCACTTTACATGCTAGATGTATAGATTAGATCTATGAAAAGGAAGAAAGCTAGGCATATAAATAGATTTTTTTACTCACTGAATTCTACTTTAACTACACCCGGAATCTCACTATTTAAAAAAATTTTTTTATGTTTATTTATTTTTGAGAGAGAGAGAGAGAGAGAGAATGCACAAGCTTGTGCACGTGGGGGAGGGGCAGAGAGAGAAGGAGACAGAGGATCCAAAACAGGCTCTGCACTGATGGCAGAGAGCCTGATGGGGGGCTCAAACTCCCGAACCCGTGAGATCATGACCTGAGCTGAAGTTGGGAGCTTAGCCCCTCGTTTTTCTCTTTTACCTCTAAGGGTTTTTATATTGCAGTTTTCAATAGCTGGGCAAGCCTGTACTGTTATTGGCCGTTCTTATGGCTCATGCTGATAATTTCCAGCTTGGTGAGCTTGTTAAAATCATCTTTCTGGCTCTCACCCTGGAACCTCCAACAGAACAGTCCCAGACAGGGTGACTTGGAAATGACATCTAGGGTTAAGATCGTAGCCTGGGGGTGCCTGGGTGGCTCAGTCAGGTTAATCAGGTCATGATCTCACAGTTCATGAGTTCAAGCCCCACATCAGGCTCTGTACTGACAGCTCAGAGCCTGGAGCCTGCTTCAGATTCTGTGTCTCCCTCTCTCTCTCTGCCCCTCCCCTGCTCTCACTCTGTCTCTCTCTGCCTCAAAAGTAAACATTTAAAAAAATAAATAAATAAAACTGTTAGCCTGAAATTGGAATCTCCAGAGATGGATCCCAGAATCTGCCTATAATGAGCTCCTCCTCCCCCTTCCCCCTGCCTGGTAGTTCTTACGTATGCTTGTGTCTGAATGGTCAGGCATGCCTGTGCTGGGAGGGGAATCCTCACCCTCCTCAGAGAGGGTGTGCAGGGCATTTAGGTGCTTGGTGCCACCTTCTGCCACTGCCTGTACCACTGTAGGGTCACACATCTGATCTCATGCACGCTGCCAGGGTTACAAGTTCATGGTTTGTTAGCATCTTCCCAACGTGCACTTTTTCTATAGGACTTTGTTTGAGACAGGAAAGAGAAATGTGTAAAGCAACTTTTCTTCAGGCTCTGAAGAAAATCAAGATCCAGTGTCAGAGAGCATGACATCAAGGAATCTTTGGTCTCCTTCAGAATGACCTGGTGCAGGCTTGCCGGTCCCTGACACTTTCTGGGCAAGCAGCTAAATCCCAAGTTGTGGGTAATGGTGTCATCTTCTCAGGCTTCATAATCATTGTCTAGTATCAGTCCAGTGAAATTAAAGTGAGGTCTCCACAGTAAGCTTTGCTGCATAGACAGTGCGCTATTGAGAAACCCTACCACCCACCCACCCTTCTATCCATCATCCTTCCATTCCATCCATCCATCTGTCCATCCAGCCACCCACCTACCTATCCATCCATCCATCCATCCATCCATCCATCCACTCCTTCTATCCATCCATCCATCTCTATTATCTGTCCATCCATCCACCCTTCCAATCAGTCACCCTTCCATTCTATTCATTCTTTCCATCTATCCATCCATCCTTCCACCCACCCACCTTTCCATTTCATCAATTCGACCCTTCCTTCCTTCCATTCATCCATCCACCCTTCCACCAATCTGCCCATTTTTCTATCTGTCTGTCTACCCATGTATTCATTTATTCCTCATGCATTTAATAATATTTGCTAACTGGAATATGTTGGGCTTGTGCCAGGCATTACGGGTAATATAAAGATAATAAATAAATGATCCCAACTCTCAGAGTTTGTAGTCTAGTAGGTGAACTAAGACATGTATTCCCCTAAACAGAATACAGAGCAGATTGAAATAGCTATTATAAAGACCCAAGCTGTTTGGGGGCTTGAGTCAGAAACTGGATTTTCAGAGCAGGACATTGAGGAGTAAGAGGCTCTTGGCTACCTTCTGGCTACTGAACACTTTCTGGAAAGCCCCTTACTTCTTTATCCTTTTGAGAAATCAATGTACAGCTTCCTCTGCTGGATTACTGGGGCCTTTGGAGTTTTCTGTCACTTTCCCTTTACATACTTCACACAGATACAATCATACAGGGACCCAGTTCTTTGAAATTAGGAAAATGAGACCGCTGAGTGGGTAAGTGGTGCATGATCTGTGGGCCAGGTGACGTCTCTCCTACTTGAAAGCTGCCCACTCCCTCTCTCACTCTTTATCCCTGTATCCCAGTGCTCAAATATCCAGTCTGTAAGGGACTGGGATTGGGGGGGTGCCCTGGGGCCAGGTTGGAGGTGGGGCTAGGGCTTGGGCCACTCTGACAGCTAAGCTCCATGGTGGAGACTAACTCTTCCAGGGGTGGGGGAGGCGTGTGAAATTAGTTTTATGTGGTCTCCTTTACTTTCTCTTTGTAAAGCCCCTTGTCCTGTGTAATGCCCCTTGCCCTCCCCTTGGGAGGATGCTGGGGAATATAGGCACTAACCTCCAGGAACTAACTCTTGGAGAGAGCAGTGGAGAATTTAAGAATTTAGTTCTGCCAGTGCAGATGTGCTTTGGTTCCATCCTCCACGCCGAGCTCTCCCCTTTTCTCTGCAATCCTGCATGGCACCTAATGTGGAGACAGGCACGCTGACGGATTGACAGACGGACTGACTGCATGATGAAACAAGTCCTGAGATGCTTTGTTGTGTTCTACCCTACAGGTTAATGGAAACAGCAAAAGAAATGACTCGGGAGTCCTTGCCTATCAAATGCCTTGAAGCTGTCATCCTGGGCATGTATCCTTTGAGTTATGTTTGCTTAAGTTTACTCCATAGATGGTGGCCTCAGAGTGAGGCCGATTGTGCCTTCATTGTCTTAGATTTGCAGAGATGATGCCCATTGTCTCCTTGGGGGAAACTGGCAAGCTCCCCTGGTGCCTCTCTTTAACTTTCACCTTCTGGAGTTGAACCAGATCAGAGCTTGATGGGACCATTGTCTATGTAACCTGTTAGCTGAAGCCAGTACCACTAGCTCAGGCCACATCCGCTGGGCACAAGGAGAATTCCAACTTAGAGGGACTAGAGAGAGAGTGTGTATCATTATCTTTTGATTCATCTGGCTTTATAACAGGATAGACACTCAGGAGAAATAGGATTATCCAAATGCATCTCTGGGGAAGATTCTAAGAGTAGACTGTGGAGGAGACCAAGCAATGGCGTAGAGTCCTGACTCCGCAGAACATAGAGCTGAAACAAGGGTCTGGTCTCTCCCATACGTTCTGTTCCATTTTCCACAGACTCCTGGCCCAGCCTAAGGGGAAGATGGTCCAGAAAAGTTGTGACAGCACTGACTTAGTTAGTGATGATGGCAATAAAACATGATCTGGCACAAGAGCAAAGAAACTTGTGGTCCTTTGGGTTGGACAGCTGGAAGGGGGCAATAACCAAGGAAATGCAAAAAGACGTGAACTTGGTGGATGGTCCCAGGTAAGACTGGTTAGGTCCTTGAGGGCTGTGCTAAGAAGTGGGAACTTTCTTCAGAAGGCAATGGGAAGTCCACGGGAAAGATCTGGAGCAGAGGCATGACACGCTCAGGCATGTTCTTTAGAGAGGTGGTTCTTAGGGCAGATTGAAAGGCAGACTGAGCTGTTCCCTGAGAGAAATGGTGGTGCTTGAACCATGGTCCTGGCCGTGGGAGCGGGTGTGAGGGGACATCAAGGAGACAGGATGTACAGGATTTAGAGGTCAAATGAGGGCAGGAGTTGACGAGGAAGGAATCAACCAATACAGCTTTCTGGATTCCAGATTGGGTGACAGTCTGTGGAGGATGGGCTGGATGGATGAGGGATACAGAGAGGTGAGAGACTTCTGCCCAGGAACCATAAAGGTGGAGGAAGGAGTTGGGGAGTCATTGGCACCACTTGTGGGCTGGGTAGCTGTAAGAGTTCGAGGAGACAGAGGCAATGAGCCCACATTGCCGGCTTGGAAAATTGGGTGATCGGATAAGTGTGCTGCAGCCCAAGGGAAGGATGTGATGGGGAGAGGCGGATTCAGGGGGAGATGAGCTCGGATTTGAATATGTCCCATCTGAGACACCTGTAGGTTGTTGAGGGAGGGGGTGTTTAGAGTGTGGCGCTCAGGACCCGGGTCTGCGCCGGAAATAGAAATTTGGGAGCTGTAAGTATTTAGGGGGTGGTAGCTGCTGTTCAAGCAGTAAGAAGAGAAAAAGATCAAGGATGGATTCTCACTACTTTTTGCTTTGGTTGGACACGGTGAGCCTGTGATAGAAAAGTTAGAGAGGTAGAAGGAAAACCAGGAGAGAAGAAGATTCCAAAGTCAGCAGAAGGACAGGTGACTCCAAATCGGACTGGGGACAATAGGACAGGTGCAGTCTGTTGGTTTGGTCCCCTGGATGTTTTCTAAAATATTTTTTAATGTTTATTTATTTTTGAGAGAGAAAGAGGGGGAGCGCAAGCTGGAGAAGGCCAAAGAGAGAGAGGGAGACAGGGGATCTGAAGCAGGTTCTGTGCTGAGAGCAGAGAACCCGGTACGGGGCTTGAACCCATGTACTGTGAAATCATGACTTGAGCCGAAGTCAGACGCTTAAGCGACTGAGCCACCCAGGCGCCCCGGTCTGCTGGACATTTTCACGGGAAAGGCAGTTTCTGGCCGTCTGCAGCCTGCAGAACACTGGCCAGGCCTCGTCTGAAGTACGATTGTCCACAGGTGCCCAGGCTGACATTTGAAAAATGGAAACTTGAGCCGTATTGAGGCCCTGCCCCACTCTCTTGTCCTACCTCCATCCTGCTCCTCACAAAGGAGATGAAACGTGTGCTGGGGAGCCCAGCAGGAGGGCAGAACAGGGTGGGGACAGCAGATGGCCCAGGGCCCTTTTGTGGCAGGAGTCAGCCACAGCTGTTGGGCACAGCCCCCTGCAAGTTTAATGGGGGTGAACAGTTGTTGGGGATTTGCCGGAGGGATCAGTGAGGGAGAGCACAAGCACGGGCCCTTCCCTAGGTGGCCCAGCTACCCTCAGACTCTGCTGACGGATGTCCGGGTGTACCTGGACAGAGGTCACCTTGCTTTACATAGTAGCCGTGTCCCTGCGCAAATTGTATAAACCCAAACACGATTTTGGCTTACTGGGATTACTTAAATCTTTAGGGACTGTGAGGGATACACCTGTGACCGGCGTCTGGGCCAGCCCAAATGAGGGGACAGTGGCTCTTGGTTTTCCCTCGTTCTTACTGGTGTGACGTTTTAGAAAAAGGCAGAGGAGGTGGGAAGGGTGCAGAAACATGGCTCATGCTGCTGAACTCAGGGAAATTTGACTCTTGGACACAGACGAGAAACCCAGACCTGAATTCTAAAAGTTACAGCATCTTTGTCTTTTCCCTTTGCTCTTTGTCAGCACCCCTGTGGCCCACTTTTCTCCCAAGCACAGTGAAGGACATGGCTTGAGTCAGATGTCCGTGTCTCCCACAGGCCCCTCTGCAGGTCCTGGGAGGCAAATGGCACTTCAGCAACTTTGAAACAAGTCAGCTTGGCTGCTGCTTAGAGCCCTGTGTCCCCTGTCTTGTCCTGCCTTGTTTCCTCTCGTCTGACGTGAGGCCACTGTTCAGGATTCGTTCATGGAGAGCCCCTTCTTTCAATCTTGCCTCAGTGCGTGCTCACACTCTCACATGCCTGCCGGAGAGATAGACCTTTGGTTCCAAGTTATCTTCTAATTCCGGCACCAATTTCGGGGGCCTTGCTGACCCTGAAGGGGTTAATCATGGTACCAAAGTTCTGTGCCGGATTCAAGTGGCAGGTGTGTTCTTAGAGGCGGGGTAGGCACATGCCCAGCCGGCTAGATTCCGGGTGGATCTTCCAGGAGCTTGGGCACTGCTGTCTCCCTCTTCCCTAGAAAAGCCCAGACCATTCCTTGCCCTCATCCTTGTCCCCTCCTTCTCTGAGCCCAGGTCCTCTAGGTCCCAAGGCTTTCCTGATTGCCATCAAGATGGAACAAATCCTTGAGACCGGTCTTTCCTGCACCCTCCTCACTCCCTCTTCTCCACGTGGCCGACTCTACTTGTCCCACGAGACTAACTTTGGCATGGTCACCGCATGACCTCTTCTCTGCTCTCCCCGCGCGCTGGGCTTACCTCTCTGACAGTACACATCACACTGGGGTGGTTCCTTTCCATTTTATCGAGATCCCATTGATGTACAGCACTGTGTAAGCTTAAGGGGAACAGCATAATGGCTTGACATACGTATATAGTGAGTGTGGGGGTTTTTAACTGTAGTAAAATATTCATAACACAAATCTACCATTGTAACTGTTTCTAAGTGCACAGTTCAGTGGCATTGAGGACATTCATGCTTTTGTTCAACCGTCAGCACCCTCTGTGTCCAGAACTTCATCTTCTCCAACTGAAACGCCCATTGAACACTAACTCCCCATTTTCTCCCCTCTCCCCTGCCAACCAGCGTTCTACTTCTGTCTCTCTGAATTTGATTACTCCAGATACCTCGTAAAGTTTAATTGTACAGTATTTGTCCTTTTGTGGCTGGCTTATTTCACTTAACACAATGTCCCCAAGGTTCATCCATGGAGCATGTGTCAGAATTTCCTAACTTTTTAAAAAGTTTATTTATTTATTTATTTATTTATTTATTTATTTATTTATTTATCTATCTATCTAGAGAGAAAGAGAGAGAGTGCAAGAGAGGGGCAGAGAGAGGAGAGAGAATCTCAAGCAGGCTCTGCACTGTTAGCACAGTGAGTGACACAGGACTCAAACTCACGAACTTTGAGATCATGACCTGAGCCAAAATCAAGAGTCGGATCCTTAACTGACTGAGCCACCCAGGTGCCCCAGAATTTCCTAACTTTTTAAGGCTGAATATTCCATTGTATGTATTCTCCACATTTCCTGGATCCGTTCACCCGCAGACCCTTGGGTTGCTTCCTCCTTGGAGCTGTTGTGAACAAAGCTGCTATGAACATGGGTGTGCAACTATCGGGTTCGAGTCCCTGCTTTTAGTTCTTTGGGGTACATACCCAGAAGTGGAATTGCTGCATCCTATGGCAATGGTATGTTTCATTTTTTTGAGGAACTGCTGTACTGATCATATTGTGTCCACTTTGAGTCTGTCTCCCCGAGAGACTTCCAGAGAAGGGTTGGATTCTTCATCTTCGGCTCCACAGCCCCACCTGTGGGCTGTCTGGCACAGGAGATGTGCACCCAGTAAGTGCTTGTTATACTGACTAAAACAACTAAGGAATGCCCTTATTCCAGCCCCAGAGAGCTCGTCCCAGAAAACAAGCAAGAATTGATGTAAGAGGGCTCAGAAGGATATGATTTCACTCCCTTCCTGCCGGTTAACGTCACATGGGGAAGTGAAAACAGGTAACCATTTTTATAGAGAGGAGCCATCTGTGCCTAAATTGAGGCTGAGGACGAGGCTGACCTCAGGGCTGCGGGCTGGCTTCTATTAGTTCCTGTCTTTCAAGGGAACCTGCGTTGGCCCCCACTGACGCAGTCTTTTGAAGTGTAAGGAATGTATGTTCACAATGGAGGTTTATCCATTCAACAAGCATTAAGCAAGCACCTCCGTGTGCCAGGCCTGCGTTATGCCCCGGGGAACACCAGCATGTGAAACAGAACTCCTTGCAAGAGGCAAACAAATAAACAATTACAATAGTGGGTGATTAAGCACCGGCTACTACAGGGGTTCTTGAGTGGGAGCGGGGGTGGTACTTAACCCACACAGAGGAAGGTCAGAGAAGGGAGAGGAAGGGGGAGGGGATAGCAGTGAGGCTGTTCCCGTTGAGGTGCAGCCTGTGGAAAGAGGATAGGGCCCACAGCATCCTTATCACTCACGATTCCTAGGAGTTCCCAAAGGAATTGAGTCCCCTGCCCTAGAAGGCTGATGTGCAGTGAAGCCATAAGACAAGTTATACCGCAGTTGGGGGCGTCATGCAGTACGAAGAGTGTTTAGTGGCATTTTGTTGAAAGTTTCGTAGGTCGCTTTGGTCTCATAGCTTTGTGCTGTAAAGGCCATTTAAAAGTCATTTAGGAGTTTCAGTTACATTTGACTTCACATTATGAGGGATTATACGTGCTGAGGGCACAGGTGTGGATGCTTTGGGGTCCCAGCGTATCCTTCAAAAAGTCACGGGTCACCCTTGGGTCTGTGTGCTAGTCCTGGGTGTGGCGGAAAGGAGATTGCACAAAGGAATAATGAGCAGGGGCTGAACCGTGGCAGGACTTTTGTAAGGGATTTGGGCTAAGTCTGGGGAAGATGAGAGACGCTGAAAACTTAAGCAGAAGAGCTGACGTGTACCAAATTTTGGCTTGAATAGACCACTCTGGCCTTTGTGTGGAAAGCACGTTGGTGGGGGGGGGCAAGAAACGGTGAAGAGAAATGCTCAGAGAGTGGAAGACCGTCTCTACTAACTGAGCACTTATCATGCCCTGGCCACCATGTTCAACACCTGGATGATTATTTACCATAGAAACACTCTGGAGTCACCGAATGTTTTCAGCAGAAAAGTGACGCCAGTGAGTTTTCCGCATCACTCTCCAGAAAACCCAGTCATGGCCAGGGCTATCCTGGGACTTTGAGATGGGCTCGTGGATGTGGCACTTCTTGCCCCTGGCTCCAGCGTGTGGAGGCACGGGGGGTAGATACTTGGAGCTGCGCTCTGTGGGGGTTACTGGTCCCAAACTGAGGCAGCGGTAAGAGGCTGAGTTAGTCCATCCAAATGGGCTGATAAGTGGAGAAAGCCAAGCTGTGATCCCAAGCGCGTTGGGGATGAGGGGAGTCTGTGGTTTGTGTGCTGGAGGCAGCTTTCTGTGTGGTATCCAAGGCTGTCGACATGGGTGTGCCGGGGCCCGTGAGAGGAGCAGATGAGGTGCAGGTATGAGCTGTTCTGACACCTTGCCATCCAGCTAATCAACCAGTCTGTTTCTTTTATGTCCGCATTGCCTTGCCTTGATTCTGGTTTTCATTTCTTCTCTGGAGCATTGCAGAGGCTTTCGGTTCCTGGTCTGTCCCACACGCTCCAGCCAGAATTAATGTCCAAGAACATCATTCTGATTACATTAAAAAAGCCTTTAATACTCATCATGCCCTGTAGAAGACTGAGGGAAAGGGAGAGATCATTGTTTCATTTTGCATTTATTTAGTTGCTAAAGTAGAGGGCAAGTTTTTCTCTTTGTCCCATATTAACTTGGCTCTGATATGCACTGTATACTAGGTACTCAAAGATATCAAGTGAATCCTTTCTAAAAGGATCAGTCTCGGGGCGCCTGGGTGACTTAGTCGGTTGAGCGGCCGACTTCGGCTCAGGTCATGATCTCGCGGTCCGTGAGTTTGAGCCCCGTGTCCGGCTCTGTGCTGACAGCTCAGAGCCTGGAGCCTGCTTTGGATTCTGTGTCTCCCTCTCTCTCTGACCCTCCCCCGTTCATGCTCTGTCTCTCTCTGTCTCAGAAATAAATAAATGTTAAAAAAATTTTAAAAAAAAGGATTAGTCTGGAAAGGTAAGGTGTGGGCCCACTCGGAGGCAGAGGGATGGACACTTTGCCCGTATGGGCCACTTCCATTACTGGGAGTCCAAGCTCTGTGAATTTTCAAGGTCTCCTTTCTCTTCCTTGACTCAGATGGTCTAAGATACTTAACCAATGGACAGCCTTCCATCGAGCGATTCCCCATCAGCTTTAAAACCTACTTCTCAGGAAACTACTTTCACCATGTTGTGCTGGGGATTTATTGCAATGGCCGCTATGGCTCACTGGGCATGAGCCGAAGGGCTGAGCTGATGGACAAGCCGTTGACCTTTCGGACTTTGAGTGACCTCATCTTTGACTTTGAAGACTCCTATAAGAAGTACCTGCACACAGTCAAGAAGGTCAAGATTGGGCTGTATGTCCCCCATGAGCCTCATAGCTTTCAGCCCATTGAGTGGAAGCAGCTGGTCCTCAATGTCTCAAAGATGTTGAGGGCTGACATAAGGAAGGAGCTGGAGAAATATGCCAGGGACATGAGAATGAAGGTAGGTGCTGGGAAGACAAATGAGCAATGCAAAAGAGTTCTATCCCTGTCTTCTGTCTCTTCCTCTTGCCTCATGCCCCGTGTTTTTGGGACGGTCAAAATCTCCTTGAGGTTGTCTTACTTAGTAGCCACCCTATTAAAACAAAAAATCGAAATCATTCGCTATTTGACACGGATAATTAAAGTTTCTCTTTGCATATGCTACTTCAAACACTGGAGCTAAAGTTGATTTAGATGTTATAATTACAGCAGTGTCTTGGCCTACAATTCCTTCTATGCAATCAAATCTAAAATGTTAGCCATTTATTTTTATTTTTTTAATGTTTGTTTATTTTGGGAGACAGAGAGACAGAGTGGGGGCAGGGGCGGGTAGAGAGAGAGGGAGACACAGAATCCGAAGCAGGCTCCAGGCTCCGAGCTGTCAGCACAGAGCCCGATGTGGGGCTCGAACCCACGAACCTTGGGATCATGACCTGGGCCGAAGTCGGACGCTTATCCGACTGAGCCACCCCGTCGCCCCAAATGTTAGCCATTTTAGATGAAGGTTATAGTTTTGTTGTGTTCTGTCTTTATTATAACAGGGTGATCAATCATCCCAGTTTGTCTGAAACTGAGAGGTTTCCCAGGACGTGAAATTTTTAGTACTTAAAACCAGAAGGGCCTGTGCACAGCAGGATGAGTGGGTCAGCTGGTTTATCATCTCTTGCAGAGTTGCATTATATCTCTGCTTTCTAAGTTGCAACGCGTTTTGGCATAAAATCCTGACCCAGTGTCACAATAGGAAAGAAGCATGTACTGTGCTGGCTTTATATAAACTACACTCGTAAAGCCTTCTTGCTTCTGCCGTGTCACTTCCATGGTGACACGATGCCTGCTTGTCCCTGTCCCTCCAGGGCTTGTGGAGTCACTGAGAGAAAGCCTGTGCCTACACTGAGGACCACAGGGGAAAAGAGACTATGCTAACCTCAGACTTAGTTCTGTTTAGCTCTTGGGGACCTGTCATTTTCACTCTGAGGGACCTGGAAACGAGATTCTTGATAAATTGAAACCACTCTGTGCATGTGTGTGGGGTGGGAGAGTCAGAGGAAAAACAAGCTGGTTTCTGGAACGATGTAGATGGGACTTGGCTTTCACAAGACAACACCCAGCACCCAGATGCAGCCTCAGGGGAGCTGAGGCCTTGGGCTCTGCTTCTCTGCTGTGGAAAAGGGGGCACGGCATAATCATTTCAGCCCCTGGGAAGTGGTACCTTTGCTCCTTGCCAGTGTAGACTGAGAGAGGAGCATCTGTCAGACCTCCTGTTTGGAAGGCCTTCCAGCTTCAGTGCCTTCTAAGCCACGGGATCTTGGTGGGCTGAGGGCAGGAAGACATGAGGGCGGGGTCCTTCAGGAGCCCATGTGGTAACTCCTTACATCTCCTTCAGATCCTGAAACCTGCAAGTGCCCATTCTCCAACCCAAGTGAGAAGTCGGGGGAAATCCCTGTCCCCCAGAAGGAGACAGGCAAGCCCCCCGAGACGGCTCGGCAGGAGAGACAAGTCGTGAGTAGTATTTCCTCTTTCCCGAAAGCCCAACACACACATCCGTGGGGTTGTCCTAGCCCACGGGGACGAAGCTGTGTCATGGGCCTTGGCATCTAAAGCTGACCGAGATCTCCAAGAGGACCGCCCCTCACGCAGGGGGCATCCCCTGTAGAGAAGGATCCCCCCTGCCCGTCACTCCCATTGCGCTGACGCCACCACCTGTCAGCTATAGACTCAGAAGAGCCCAGCCCCAGACTGCAAGAGATGAAGGGTAGCCTGAAATCCTGGCACCATGGGAACAGCACTGGCTTTAGAATTAGGAAGTCTGGGTCTGGGGCCAGCTCAGCTCCTTCTGAGCTACGTGATGTTAGGCATGTCATGTAACCTTCCTGGGCTTCAGTTCTCGCAGCCAGAAGAGCAGACCGTTAGAATCGATGAAACCTTCCTAAAACCCCGCAGCCCTCTGGGCCCAGCAGAAGGCGTGATCATGGTTTGGATCACAGCGTCAGAAATACCCACTTCTTCTTTGCTGACTCTAGCTCCCCTGTTTTAGCTCTGAGGCTAGTGATTCCACACCTACTGCTTAGGTCAAAAGGACCCACTTGAGAAGTGACAGATTGGAGAAGCTGAGGAAGCCCAAAGTAACCAGTGATAATCCACTGGCAAATATTTGGGCCATACTTATACAGGGAAAAAATATTACTTTTATTAATACCAGCAGCGTGCTGGGTCACAGGAGGCTCTCGCCGCACCAGGGATGATGTGGGTACAGCGCACAGTGGTCTAGGCTGAGCCCGGGCTCTGCTGCTCATTAGCCTTGTGGCCTGGGGAAGCCCTTCCCGAGGATAAAAATGCTGTCCCTGCCCATCTCACAAGGAGTCATTAGGATCAACTGAGAAGTTGTAATGAGAGCGGTTTATTCGTGGTGAACTGCTTTCACGCAAGCACGTTATTATTGTCACGTCCACGCTGTAGAGTAAGAAGGGAGAGCTGTAGTTTTCACTTTCAGAGGAAGAAAGCCGAACACTGTGCTGTTTTGTAGCTGGTCGGTGATGGGACTGGGGCTGGAACCCAGGTCGGCCCTGGGACGGTGGCAGAACAGGGAGTGTTGGTTCTGCTTTTGGAAGAACAGGACAGGATGGGGTGTTGTCAGTTTCGAGGAACGTTCCCTATTTGTCCTCATTCCCCATCCCACTGCTGAGCCCAGGGTTCGGCTTCTAAGCCAGAAAGGTGTTGGCTGAAATGATGGGGGTCCTGGCTTTGAAAGGGGAGGGATGATGAGGTGGGTGCGGGTTGGGAGCTCCTGTAACAAGAGAGGTTGGAGAACAGGGGGGCTTCAGCATGGCTTTGTCCTTTTAGGGAGCAGGTTGGCTTCAGATCTTTCACACATGCCTCTGACCCTAATCCTGCCTCTGATGCTAATCACGGCCCTTGACTCTTGACCCTGACCTTAAATTAACCCTAACCCTGTCTCTCCCCACTCTGTGATGTGGTCATCCACCCATTGACGTCCCTGAACAAAGTAGCAGTTGTCTCAGGGGACTATGAATAAGTTAGCCGTTCCCAGAGGGTCCTGTAGCATAGAATTCCAGAAGTAGGAATCTGGTTACTCAAGAAGCAAGGAAGGGGCCCTTTCCTTTGATTTGCTAGCTTTTCTGCCCCTGGAGGGGGCTTCCCTTTGAAGCTCCCAGTATACAGTCCATTGAATAGTCCATAAAACCCTGCTTTGCCCTCTAAAGTCCTGAGCACATGAAGTCCTGAGCACTTGAAACCCTAAGCATTCTATGTCATGGATTGATGCACAGAATGGCAGCTGTGGGTTTTTCAAACGATCCCTGTTGGATCCATTTTGCTTGCACCCACAGGAACTCTGCAGCCCAAGCCATGTTCAGGTTTTAACCTGAAAAAGTTACCATGAGTGTCCAGGAATGGTAAAGCCAGCAAGATATCAGAAACTGGTTGTGGAGACAGTAGTCAGGGTGATGCGCCGGGTGCTGGGCATCTGAGAACAGTGGAGGAAGAAGGTGCATTTGAGTCTGGACTGTGGGATTTGAGGCGCTTCTCAGGCATCCTGGGACAGTGTCCTAGAAGCTGCTGAGAGTGCAGTTCTGGAGTTTGAGGAAGTTGAGGAGTAGAGATAATGACATTAGAGCCGTCTACTGAAAAGTGACCGTTGAAGCGAAAGTTGGATAAGTTGATGAGGAAGGAAGGAAGTGCTGGCAGGCCCTGAGTAGCCCAGAGGAAGAAAAACCAGAACAGGAGATGGGGAAGGAATAGGCAGAGAGGATGGATCTGGAGTGTTAAGGAGCCTGTCTGCACCTGCAGGAGACAGCTGTTAAGGTTGTCGGAGCAAATGAAGGGGGGAGATGAGGAAGAGTTTAAGGTAGATGAGGAGGTAGAAGTTGACAGACTGTACATTAAATGGCTTTTATCCTGCTGGTGAAGGATGTGCGTCATCGGGTGGGAGTGAGCGGGCGGGTGGGTTACCCGTACAGGGTAGGAGGGTAGGAAGGGCTGCACACAGCATGAGGGCCCAGCTGAAGATGGATGGAAGGATCCACACCCTGTCCTCAAACCTGAGCAAGCACAAGGTCCTCAGAGGGCTTGTTAAAACAGGTTGCCAGGCCCCTTCCCCAGTGCTTGTGATTTAGCTGTTGTTCTGGCAGGTTCCCAGGTGAGGCTGATGCCGCGGGTCCAGGACCACTCTTGGAGATCCATGGTTTGATCAATCAGAATGAGGGAAGTGATCGGGGGGTTGACTTTATTTTTTATTTTTATTTTTTACTCTATTATTATTATTATTGTTATTATTATTATGAGAGAGAGAGGGAGAGAGAGTCTTAAGCAGGCTCCCTGTCCAAGGTGGAGCCCAATGCAGGGTTCCATCTCACGACCACGAGATCAAGACCCGAGCCGAAATCAAGAGTCGGATGCTTAACCAACTGAGCCACCCAGGCGCCCCAAGGGGGTTGGTTGACTTTAAAACACAACAGAATGTCAAGATGAAGGTACTGGGTCTGCTGAGGCCCGAGCGTGACTCCAGACCGGCCTGGGCCTCTAGAGATTGAGGTGCTGAGGTGAAACTAGGGGGTGTGTCCCCAGCCTGACCCTCCAGCGTGGGGCTCCACTGAAGACACTCTGGGAGGAGCCCGACTGTTCATCCTCCTAGGGGTCAGATAGAGAAACTGGTTTTCAGTCACCCCCAGGCCATGCCTGTAACCTAATCTCTGGCTACTCTGTCACGCAGCCGAGGCAAGCGACCCCGCCTGCGCCTGCAGAGGACAGCGCTCAGACTGCCGCAGTTGTGAGTGTAAAGCCACCTTGTAGTGTCGGGGCCCCACTCGTCCTCTCCCCTCCTGTCCACCGGAAGCACGGAGCGGGCCTGGGGAGGGGGAGAAAGTCACTAGGGAGAGGGGGGTAGTCATTGGAGGGATCAGGAAGGAAGACCTGCAGGAAGATGGGGATTCAGTTCCTCTCTCTTCCCTCTATGTCCCGAAACTGACCCCAGCCTCAGCAAGACAGGCCCCAGGAGCACAGAGGGGACGGCTCATGGTTCAGTGAAAACATAAACTTTTCCAAAATGGTGGAGGGTAGCTGCAACCAGCCCCTGAGCCCCCAGACCCTTACCCTGCCCCCACAGCCCTTTCTCCTGGGCACAACACTGGTTCCCAGGAGTCTTCCTTCATCAACTTTCCCCAGCGGGTCAGGCTTCAGGCATTTTCTTTTTCACAGCCAGAGCCGGGGTGGTGGGGGAGGGGTGGGGTGGGGGTGGTTGGAAGAGTTTGACCATCAAGAGAGGCCAGGTGGCTTGTGGGATCCTGTGGACCATTTTATATGAGCTGATCTAGGAAGACCATGGCCATCCTTGGGAGTGGAAGCCCTTGCCACTTCTTGTTCCAGTTTGGAGGTCAGGAGGGGAATCTAGAGGGCAGACATCTTGGCTGACGTTTCAAGTGGATCGAGGTGTCACAAGGAGAGAAGATTCTTTCCCTAATTCCTCCTCAACCCTGCTTTCTGAGTTGCAGGGCTGGGTAGGGGCTACCAAGTAGGAAGAGAGGGGACAGAGAGGCAAGAGTTGAAAGTAAAATGAAGGGCTGCGTGAGGCAGGGAGCACAAGAGGGATGGCAGCCCCTCCCTCCCCCTCCAGATCCCAGCTTCCGCCATTGCTGCAGACTAGAACCCAGGGCACCCTGGTTCCTAGAGGTGTGTCTGGAGAGGAGCAGCTTCTCAGCTTCTACCCGTGGCCTTCACCAAGCAGGCTTTTCTCCAGGTAATCTTGATTTGGTGAGGAAACGAAAAAGGGATGCATTTGGTTGTGACCCAATAACTCCACCAAATTCTGGCCGTCCTACCGTCGAATGGCCAGGACTAGGAAGGGTTTGTGACTCTGTCACTGTGTTATTTTTTTAGCATTACGTAAGGCCATCAAATCATTTCTAAATGTGTTGGGTGCCATATGAAGCTTGGGAGGGGCCCGAATGGTGGAATATTACCATAACAGGCAAGAGGCCCATCAGCTGTGGGGTCCCAGCCCCTTTCTGTGCTGGGATAATTTTAGTGGCTTTATATCCCTGACGACCTCATCCCTACAGCTGGAGCTACTTCCAGCCCTGCATTCCTCTCCATTTTTGCAGTTGTCTGAATAATCATTCTGGAAAGGAGGTTCAGTGTCCCCGGGGTTGACAGAAGAGTCAGCTGGGTTGGAGGGCGAGTGGTGAAGACTGCATTAGTGTCAGATCAGGCAAGGTTTTGAGAGGGAGACAGGGACCCTCCCCCCTCCCCCCACAAGTCCTTTGTCGCACTCGGCTCCCCTAGGAGCTTTTAAAGCAAACCTTCCGCACAGAACCATCAAGTTGGCTCCTCTGGTTCTAAAAGAGACAGGGAGATAGAGGTTGAGATCCACGTTTGAAAGGCCTGCTGTGCACTTCCACAAACTCCTTCCCCATGCTGGGCCTCCCTCCCCTTTCAGCTCTTCGCTGAGGGCCGCCATGGTGCTTCTCAGCAGTAGCCAGACACCCTCGGGATGGGGGGCGTGTTGGGCACAAGGGTTAGACCTGCGGTGGGAAGGGAAGTTTTTGCTTGTCACAGTGATTATTCTCAGGGGTCCGGGATGGTAAACTTCCTGCAAAGCTCATCCTCTTCCATTAAGAAGCTTTCCACCTAAAATGCCAACAGTTGCCCTCCTGAGAACCACGAACGCTCCCGGGGGGGCCCTTCTGTCTCTGACAGTCCGCAGCTCTTGGCTTGTTGCCGATGGGCTGAACCTGGGAGCTTAGGGGGTGAGTGGACAGTGGTTTTCTGCCTGGGCTGCCTGTGTCAGCATGAAAGCAGCTCATTCCAGTTGGAGCAACCGCATGGAACATTCTTCTCAAGTGGGGCAGGAGTCCCTAAGGACCTATGAGAACATCTCTGTTCTGTCTCTGCTGTCTGGCTCCTCTTCCTCCTCCATCCCTCCTCTGCTCTTTTTTGCGGTTTATGGTCCTTTTCCTCCCTTTGTCTTCCCCTTTGGTTTCCCTTCTTGGTCCTCTGTCTCTGTGGCGGTCTGTGGCTCTCCCGGGCTTTGCTCCCCCTGCTGGAGACCCTCAGGCTCACAGAGGGTTACTAAGCTCCATCTTAAGATCTCCCTCCTTTCACTGCTGGCCCCAAGCTCCACAACAGAGTTCCTGCCCCATTCTATCTTGAAGGATCACAACAGTTCCTCCAGGCAATTGCTCAAGTGAGGCCATGATGTCATAACGAAGTCATAGAGAATCACCTTGATTCTAATTGCATTGAAGATACTCTGAATGAGGCCTACGAAGTCATTCTCTTTGGATTCCAAATGAGAAAACGTCCCAAAAGGTGGAAAGGAGAAAATTTTCTTAGCATGGAAATTAGAGGGGACCCCCCCCCAACACACACACACACACACACACACACACACACACACAAAGAGTAGAAAGGCTGTGGAAGGAGAAGTAGGATCTTCTGGATGATGTGGAGTTTCCTTCTAGAAGCCCAGACAAGGTAGTTTCAATGCAGAGGACTGCCCAGCTTAGCTCCCCTGGGATTTCATAGGGGCCAAGGTCCCTGGGGATGCTTGGAGAAACCGGGATGGATGGGGAGTCTTGACAGGAGAGACCTCCTGAGGCTGAGTGAGCAGGGAGCCTCCTGCAGGTCAGATAGCACCAGGGGTCCTGGCCGGGTTCTCCGGAGCAGCAAGGAGGGGAATCGCAAACAGTGGCTTGTGGCGCTTGGTCTCTGGCCAGAGCCTCCTGCCTCAAGAGGACTTGGAAGAAAGGGCAGATCCTGGAGAGTCTCTTCTGGGCCCAGTCTCTCAGGCTGAGGCCTGTTTGCTTGCATAGCAACTTCAGCTGTCTGCCCTGCAGCTGCCAGAGGGTGCCTGCCATCCTGGGAAGTAGGGCGTGTGAATGAGGAGCGGGACTGGCTTTGAATGAGGGTGACAGGTGGGGAAGAACCAGTACCCCCCCCCCCAGTGCCCCTCCAGCTGAGGCCTACCCAGATAGGTCATAAGTCCTAAATCGGTGCCTGGCCTGACCTGATTCCTGCCAGAGTAGACAAGAGAGGAGGGTCTGGGGTCTCTGCTTGAACTAGTAAACGCTGGGCCAGCACCATCCCTGGTTTAATCTGTTCCTCACCCTTAACGCTGAGGTCCGAGAAGTCAATGTTAGAGTTGCACCGTTACTGTAGAACCCTCTCTAGAATCCTGAGTCCACAGAGAATACAGCTAAACTGGTCCTGATGGGCATGTTTGTGTGGGAAGGTGAGTAGATGAACACGTGGGCATGTCCACTAAGAGTCCACTAAGGGGCTCTGACCTTGGGGAGACAGGAGTAAGCAGTACGAACAGAGTGGTGGCCTGTGCGTCCCAATCAGGCGGCCCTGAACTGGACATAGAAGGATAGTGTCCCTGAAGTATCCTCATACAACAGAAGCAAGAGGCAGATTTCCCTCAGAAGGAAGGGAATGGACCTTGGCTCCAGGGAAAGCTATTCGTCCTAGTAACCCAAGATCTACGAGGCACTTGGCACAAAGTGCTGCTAAATGAATTCTTGTGGGCTGGGGCGCCTGGGTGGCTCAGTCGGTTAAGTGTCTGACTCTTGATCTCAGCTCAGGTCTTGAGCTCAGGGTCATGAGTTCAAGTCTTGTGTTGGGCTCCGTGCTGGGCCTGAGGCCTACTTAAAAAAAAAAAAAAAAGAAAAAATCCTGTGGGTGAGAAGGTAGCAAGCAAGCTTCAGGAGCCTGTTCTCCCGGCTGCCACCCAGGCCCTCTGACCTTTGCTCCCCCATCAACTGCCAAGCAGAGAGGGGGTGGGCGTTGAAAAGTGAGGAGAGGAGGTGCCCCAGACACAGGCCTTACACAGAGTTGCAGAAAGGGGACTGGGGATTCAGGGCGGATCCTGTAGGTTTTCCTTCCACTTCCTGCTTCTTCTCTTAAACCCGGTCTCACACAGACACGTGGCCCTAGGGTGTGAGGTCCCCACTTCAGTCCCCGACATGCTGCCATGAACTTTCTGGTTCTGAGCCTCCTTGTGGCTTCACTGGACACCAACATCCAATCTAGCCAAGCTCTTCCTGGGCACCGAGGCTGCCTCAGGGTGTGAGAGACTCGAGGTTCGACGTGATGGTTCACTCTCCCCAGACTCTCAAGGTTTAGGTAGCAGTGGTGAACACTCCTAGCATTTTATAGATATATTTGGATAAAGTGAACGAATCACAAGCCATATGAGATTGAGACAAACTGGAAAACTCAAAGTACCATACCTACTCCCAGCTACCTGGGATGAGAGGTCACGTTGAAAATGTGGGGCCACGTCAGAAGAGCGTGGGGGCACCTGGTTGGCTCAGTTGGTACAGCATGCGACTCTTGACCTCAGGGTTGTCAGTTCAAGCCCCGCGTTAGGCGTGGCTTACTTACAACAGAAAACCAGAATGTGAATTTCCACCGTGTGCCAGACTAAGGTTTCTGTGCTTCGGAATACCTTCTCTATGGAACCAGCATAGAGAGCCTACCTACCTTCTGAACGGCCTCTACTGTTCACACGTGGGACCAGGCCATCGAGCAGTCACCCTAAGTCACCCTGGATACGCTTACATGACAACAGATGAGGCTGGGACCATCCATTTGTGTGCTGAGGGAAGTGCCCCCTTCTTCCTTGCACAACGTGCAGTACTCGAAACGTGAAGTCCTCTACCCCATTTTCCCTAAAACAGGAGGCGGGCTGAGAGCCCTTCAAAAGGAAAGGTCTTTGAGATCTTTTCCTTGTCTGGACTGGGGAAGGGTTTGGAGAAATACGTTGTTCAGTCTAAAATAATAGCCGTGGATCTGATGAGAGGTTCTGGGCAAGTGCAGATCCGGCTGAATCATCATCCTGGTGCTTGTGTTTCTTAAAAATATATCCCTTTGCAGAATTCTAATTATAGCCAGGGGAGCACTTGGAAGAGGTCTCTCCATGCACAAGCTCTGGCCCTGAGACGAGCTGGCCAGGAGGGAACTGTATTTCTGGCTGGGCCCCACAGGCACTTCTGCCCTTCTGCCCTTCGCCAGGCCAGGAAATTGCAGCCAGTATCACTGAAAGAAAAGGGTTTCCTCTTTCAGGCAGTTCACTGGGGATCTCAGTTGAACTCCTTTTCTGCCAGTATTAGCCTTTTGTTCTCCCCTGGGTTCTGGATGCCTAGGGGGACATGGTCGGGAAGTGGGATACAGAGGATGGAAACAATCTAGTCCCTTTCTTTTGGAAGCCCTCAAGCTCTCTGTCATTGCAGAACCACATTCCGCTTTCCAAGCAGGCAGGTTCCCCAGGCGGCTTTTAGAGGTAAGGTAAAGCTCTTCCTGCACAGGGGAAAAAAAAAAAAAATTCTTCCTACATGTTAATTCTAAGAATGTTGTTATGGTGATTTGAATTTCTGGCTTAGGACTGTGTTTAAAACATCCCATCATAAAGGTAACATAAATGAAGCCCTATCAGCCATTTACACATTAGTGAGAACTTGACCCGAGTCTATTGAGAACTACAGGGTATTCAACAGTGGGGATTCCTAGGTGAATTTACTTGATCCCTGCTGTCGATTTGTTCAGTCTCCGAGGCAGGGATAACGATTATGAACCTGCAGGATTCTTTCGCAGAGGTACCAGAGGACATACCCTAGCATATAGGGGCAAGGAGTAATGCATCGTGAGGGAAGGAAAGTGAGAAGATGCTTAGGGGAGAAGTGGCATTTGGGCTGGACCTCGAAGGTATGACAAGAAGGCATGGGGGAGGTGCAGAGACGGGGGTGGTTGTGGTATATATCCTTAGGTGCTTGGGAGGATGCTTTGGGTGGCCAGCAGGAGGATGGATCGGTTTTCTTCGTGGTTAAGGGCATGGGCTCTAGATTCTGGGGATGAGCTCTGGCTCCGCCGCTTGCTAAACGTGTGACTTTGCTTTCCACAAGTTTGCTACCTTTCAGTGCCTCGCTTTCTTCCCCTGTATCAACCCCATCAGGTTATGGTGAGAATTAGTTAATCCCTGTAAACCTCTCAGAGCAATGCCTGGTGCCTAGTTAGTGCTAACTAAATGAAAGCTATTTATAATGGTGATTTCTCAGCACCTGGAAGATGGGGGTGGGGGTGGGGTGGGGAACTGGTGGAGGTGCTAAGGAAAAGTTTAGAAAAAGGAGGCTAAAGACCCCCCCCCCCAAATTAAAGTACATCTGTTTTGGGGGGTGCCTGGCTGGCTCCATTGGTAGAACCTGCGGCTCTTGGTTTCGGGATTGTGAGTTTGAGCCCCACGTTGGTGTGGAGATTGCTTAAAAATAAAATCTTAAAAAAAAAAATAATAATAAAGTACATCTGGTTTCAAGGGAGCCAGGAGTGGACCAAAGGTAAGGGTAAAGTTTTAGGAACACAGACTTTGAAAAACGTGGTGAAAATTGTTTCCTCAGAGCTGATGGGCTCCAAGGTGAGGAAGTCAGGCAAGTGGGCAAAAAATGGCTTCCAGGCGGTGGTGTAGCGGTGGCTACCTGGACCGTGGTCCCCGGCGAGCCCACATTCCAGGGCGGAGCGGCTAGGGTGTGTTGTCTTCTAGACCTCCTTGACCCTGTGGACCAATCCGGCAGGCACTGTTGGTCACAGGACTGAGGGAAAGGACATAGGTCAGTGCAGATCTGTTCCAACACCTGAGAAACCAGGTTAGGCTCCTGTCTTGCTAGCGCTGTTCTCACACATGAGGGTCAGCACATTTATTGGAGTTTCAAGAAGGAGAGATGTGACTCGGTGTTGAGAAGGAGGCCAGGTCGGGAAGAAAGCATGGGCAGGAAAGGTGCAGACACTGGGGTGAACCCACTGGGAGGTGCTCAAGGACCCTGGAGTGGGGATTCTCTTGGTAAACACAAGGAACAGACAAGGGGAGATCTAAAGAGCCACTGTGGCTTAGGTCCTACACAGTGTGCAGGGCTCCAGGGAAGAAAACTGACTCTAATTTTTTTTAAATTTCTTAATGTTTACTTATTATTTTGAGGGAGAGAGAGAGAGAGAGAGAGCGCAAGAGAGACCATGAACAGGGGAGGGGCAAAGAGAGAGGGAGACAGAATCTGAAGCAGGCTCCAGGCTCTGAGCTGTCAGCACAGAGCCCGACACGGGGCTTGAACTCATGGACTGTGAGATCATGACCTGAGCTGGAGTCGGATGTTCAACCGACTGAGCCACCCAGGCACCCCAGAAGACTGACTCTTATAAGTGAGTCTCCGGACTTCATGCAGGGTGTGGCCACATCTCCGGAGTGGAATGCTTGAGAACTTTCTAGGCATGTGTTCTGACTCCACATGTGAACCTTCTTCAGGCCAACTCGACTACCATCGTGTCTGGACTGGTGTTGTATTAGTGAGTTAATGGAGGGAAAGAAATGATACCGGTCAGGCTCAGATTTGGCGGCAGGTGAGGTTGGGGTGACTTAATCATGATTCGCCATGATGTGAAAGAAGGTCGGCGGAGGTAGTGGGGGCATCTTACTGCTCTGCCTCTTTATTGTGCTGCCGTGAGGGCCGAGCTCCAGCCATCGCTTCCACAAGAAAGAAAGAAAAAAATGATGAAGGGCACATGCCGTTGTTCTCTGAACAGGCATCTGGTAACCTCCACTTTAGTCTCATTGGCTGCAACGTAGTCCAACGCCTTGCCCGGCCTCAGGGGGCCTGGGAAGTGTAGTTTGTATTCTAGGCGGCTCTGTGCCCGGTGAAAAATCTGGGTTTTGCCAAGGAACAATGGAGGAGTGGAGTGGCTGTTGAGGATGTGGGTGAGTGGATGTGACTCTGCCACACGGAGATGATTAAAAACGTGAGGTTAAAAAAAAAAAACAAACCCATTCAATACAAATGTAATTTATATTTGGATAAGGAATATATGCTTACGTAGTACTACTCCCAGGAAAGACAATGTGGAAATTGTATTTTGATTGCTCTAGGAAATGACCTCCATTTAATGCTTTTGTAAAGCAAGGAATGCATAGGGGTACTTCAGGCTTTTCCATTGGCAGGTGAATTTTTGAGTGCTCAACTTCCTAAAAGTGGAGACCATTGAGGAGGGGAGAAGTAGATTTGCCTTTCTAGGCACCTTTGCCTCATGAGGATGCAACTTATGGGGAGTCTCTCTGAAGGAGAAAGTCCCATATTCGCTGTCTGAAAAGATGACATACCTCAGGCAAGGAAACCAAACAGAGACTTTATTTCAGGCTGTATGAAAAAATGAACGAGATACAAATGGACTCTGAGCCAGACTTGTCTGCAAGAGCCCTGGTTCTCTCCACGTTAGCGGGCTGAGGGCTAGGGCAGAGACATAAATGTCAGTTTGAACCCTCAGGCAAAAGTGTCAACTCAAGAATGGTCCTGACAGTGGCCCCTGGGGGCTACTCTGCCCGTGGCTCTGTTTATAGGGAATGGCTGATGTCTAGGGCACGTATGGCTGGAGGACACCATCACCCTGCAGCTCAGAAGCCTTGAGCTCTTTGATGCGGTGAGCAGGGGTCTACGTGTAAGGAAGCATTGAGACTTCTGTCCACTGGCAGCCATATTTATCAGCATCATCTGTGTACGTTGGGCACCATGAGCAGAGACACAAAGAAACAAAAGGCATGATTCCCGATCCATAAAGCAGGACACATGATCACGCTGAGAAATCAGCCCCATGCAACACAGAGACCAGTTGATAAGTTCTTTAGTAATGCCACATAGTCAGGGAAGGTTTCTTGACTACTTTGAATAATCAGGTTTCAGAAGGGATGTTCGTAGACTGTTGACATGGGATATGTCTGAAAAAAAGACAGAAAGGGAGGGAGGTGAAGAGGAAGAGAGTGAGAGGAGATGGAGGTAGAGGGAGAGACAGAGAGAATGAGAATATGTAGGGGGTAGAACTTGTTGCCAAAATGTGAAGCCTATCCTTAAGCAGCACCCTAGATGGAAGCTAGCTGTTCATTTCTGGCTCTGATAACGTTGAATGAGTTGGACCACGTTCATGCCAAGGGAAAACTGTTTGCTGTTAGGAAGCCTTTCAAAGGATAAAGCAAGAAACTTTTAAACAATTATATTTTCATTTTGGTCTCTTTTCTTCAAACACTTAAAACAAGGTTCACGTGTAGTGTAAAAATGTCTTCAGTCTTCTTATAAACTTTTGAATTAGGACTCACTAGCCACACTGAATATGCTAAAGTTGGTTGTTTTTGTTTTGTTTTGTTTTGTTTTTTTGTTTTGCTAAACTTGGTTTTTAATCTCAGTTCTCTCTTTTCAAAGAGGGTAGGAGGCTCACTGAGAAATGGGGAAACTGTGAGCTAAGTCGTCGAATGCTTAGGCATAGTTTTATATTGGGAAATCATAGAGGAAATGTCTTTAATGAAGACAGATGATGCGCCCTCTGATTTTCCTTTACCAGCTTGAAGTACTTTCTTACATGACTTCACATAAATGCTTAGTACTTCAGAAAATGTATTTAGAGAGGAGATGATTTGCCACTGAATGAGTTTCCACACCTGACATGCTTTTTCAGATGAATTGTAAAGGATTTGCCCCGACTTTATGCATTCAGGCCTGAACAGTAACCCTCTATCAAAGATAGTAGAGAATCTCTCCCTGCGAATCTGTCACCTGAGAGGTCTTGAAGTTAGTGGCTGGGCTTCCCCCGGGGCACAAACACCAGGAAGCTAAGAATTCAAGGACAATCTGGCTCAGGTTTTTAGTTCTACCGTATTAGATGTAACTTTTTAGACCCTTGCAAGGTTTACGGATAACTGGGTTTCGGAAGTTAGAGTGTGACCGAATTCAGGCTTCAGGTTGGACAAACTCATTTGGCAACCCCAAAATGCTTTTGAACTGTACATCAAAAGCCTGTGAAAACGTTCCCTAGATCCCATAGAAGTGGACCTGAGAACACGAGGTTGAGCTGGGAACTCAGGCTGGTGGGGGGGTGGGGGTGGAGGGGACAAGCACCAGAAGGGTTAGGAGAAAGAAACAGAGTTCCCAGACTCTAAGTGACCTTTCTCTCTCCCATGCCCTCACTCTACCACCTTTCTTGGTCCCTTAGGCCTGCACTGCCTGAGAAGAAGGTGGCTGACCTCAGCACGCTGAATGAAGTGGGCTACCAAATCCGAATTTAGGCAAGCCATATCAGCCAACAAGGGGGCTTCTCTGGTGCTTCTCTCTGCACTTTACCCCAGCATCTTCAGGAGGAACTGCAACTATTTATGGAGAACCTGTGGATTTTATTTTTACGGATTCACTTGGACGTGGAAGCGGAGTGGGGGGGCAACAATTAACTTTGAAAGAAAATTCACGAAGGGGCAACCATGGAAAGGCTGAAGTAAGAAAGCCCACTGCGGTTGGACTGACTCCCTCACTACAGATAGAAAGGGTAATACCATAAACTGTAGTTTTATATTTTCCCATTCACCTGTTTTTGTTTACTTGCTTTTGAACATTATGCCTCACCGGTAGGAAATGTTAATGAAACCCTCCCTCCTACTTTTGATATAGTAAGGTAACTCAGTCAGTATTAATGTCTTTTTCAGCAATAACAGAGGCAAAGATTGGTGGGATTTTTTTTTTTTTTTAAGCAGTCAATATTACCTCAGCATCTTGACATCAGATATGCAAACTTAATGGTGTTTTCATTTTTTTTATATTCTATTTGTATTGCTTCCCCGATATTTCCAATGGGGATCTCCACAAAGTTTGGAATTTTTTCCTGGTGCACACATAATGAGATTTAAGGTTATTATATCAAGTGTTTTACTAAAAAAAAAAAAGCACTGAAATTCTTCTGGCAGTATGGGAAACTATTTTCAGGATGTTGGAACTACTTCTTAATCTTTCTTAAAGCATTCACGGACAGCGGTTTCTGTTCTTTCAAAACAAAACAAAAAGCACGTGCAGGAGGTAGTCTATGTTCTGTCACTGACATTTAAACTTTGCAAACTCCAGCAAAAAAGAAAAAAAAAAAGCACAAGAGGTCATAGCGCCGTGACACAAAGTGAGCAATATTGCAGCGACCTCTGACGGTCACACACTCAGAAAGGCAGAGGCCCGCAGTGGATCAGTAGAGAGCCTGGAGAAGCAGATAACCTTTCTCTTCAACGTTCCATCTGATTTTTGAACTCTGAGTCAGACCTTGATTCTGAAGGACTCACGGCTGGCAGAGACGTGTTCCGATGTCTTATATTAAGACCAAGCGTGGCACGATGTGATCATTTTCCAGTACCTTGCTTTTTAAAGTACCACTTCGTGACATTTAGGAGCCAGCAATTGGAAAATGCAGTGAATGAGAGAAGCAGAACCTTTTTTAAAATGGAAAAGTCTCTCAGGTACAGTGTTACACCTTATAGCCTGATGTAGTCCATCAAGGGCAGGAGGAGTATGTGGCCTGCATATGGTGGTCACAATGGAACTTCCGGCTGCGGGCCACACAGAAGAACTCTAACAGCCAAATCTGTGTTAGCAATATCAGGAGTATGCTTCTGTTGCCTCTGTGTTTTCTCAGCCGCCATGCCAACTCGTGAGACCCACAGGCGTATTTAAGTGAAGTCTACTAGTCAACGAAAGTGTTATTTTAGTCTCAGCGCTTCCTCTCTGGCTTTCTTTCACTGAAGGTGATTTCAGAAAGGGAGTAAAAAAAGTAAGAATCTGCTTGATTCTTGACCAGTAAAACCACCGAAGGTGACTTCGTCCTTTGGCCACGTATGCACGCGCTCGCTTTATGCTAAAACTCAATGGCATCAACAGACAGTATTTTCTTGAAAAAGAAGGACATTTAATGTCCTTTACGTGAAAAGTACCGAGTAAGCATACATCTCAACTAGGTGAAGATACAGAAGTTAAAAATTCTGAACTTGATCACTTCAAGAATACTATTATCAGAGTTTAAAATGAGGTTTCTTTATACGTCTTCGTACGGCAAACTCATTTGAATTAGTCAATTCGTTCTTCTCCTAAAACAATCCCGACTTAGCTCCTTTTATGTATGAAAAACAAGATTTACATATCTTATGTTTATCAATGTGAAATCTTGTTATCTCCAGTAAGTATTTATACCACTGCACTTACACCACTGCAGTATAAGTAGCTTAGAATAAGGATTTTCTAAGAGCCTGGAATAGGACTTTCCAAGTGTTGCTCAAGTACTGTCCCATCCAAAGTAGAAAAGGTCAGTAGTTGCAGAGCCTTGTTTCCCACAAAAATGGGTAAGAGAACAGGTACACAGACCATTTCTAATATTCTGATGTATAAGCCTTAAAACTGCCAACTGTCTTGATGATTCAATTAGTCACCTGATTTTTTTCCACTCCTTGATTTTAAGATTCATTTCCCCAAAGCAAGTGTTCGTGGCAGAAACAGGAAAATTAATTTAAAATACTCTTAGTTTTCATTCTGTTTTCAATGCCTATGGAATTATGTTAATTTCTAAAAGATTTGAGACAGGCACCAAACTCCTAAGTTCTAGTGCAATAATTTAATTAAAATGATACTAAGGTTAAAAAAAAAACAAAAAACAAAAACCATGACATGATTTACCCCCCAAAATGGATTTTAAGACTGGCTATAGTTCAAAAGATAAAAAGGAAATCTATGAGATGATTTGAATCTAGTATTTAAAGTTATCCATGCAAGAGAAGTTTTGTGCTCAAGCCATTATGGGGTTACATGGCAAAGTTTAAATGGATGACAGAAATCTTGATTTTAGACTACATGTTGTGCTGTTTTGAGTACACTTTATTTCAGAAAGTGATATTTAGTATTTTCTATACACTTTGAAATCATGAGCATTTCACTTTTTCTAAGTCAATTATTTCATAAGGATTTTATTAATAGATATTGGTAAATAGAACTTTGGAGATCTTAATTCTGTATTCTTACTATACCCGAGGCTTTTGTAAGCTATAGTTTTATGTACAACCTTGTACAGTTTTTTTGACACACAATTCAGAATCTTGTTTATTCTCCTGGACTTTGTTCTGGCCAATACATTTTTTTTAAATCTTTAAGGAAAACTGTGATTGTTTTAGTGGGTATTTTTCTAAGTAAAGGAAAACTTGTATAATGGTATTTTAGAGAATGCCAGATAAGTGCATGTTTCAAGTTAATGTTTTTCTCATCACTTGTATGTTTATACACAGCATGGGACTTTAATAAAACCATCCTGGAAACTGAAGGATTGTTCTTCTTCCAAGAATGTAAGATGGTGTGATTTATTTTTTTTCTTGTCCTTTGACTACATACTTGTCCTGGCAAACGTGTTTATCACTGTCTCATCCCTGTCTTCTTCCACAATTTTCAGACTCTTTATTAAACACTATTCTGTTTTGCCACATCTTAATTCACTTACATCTCAGCATCACCCTAAGTAATACAGGCTCAGGGTAATGAAATAGTTTAGAAGGGGCAACAGCCCAGCATATGCAGCTTAGCACGCCTGCCACAAAACCTTCAGCCATAGATGCACTAGTGTAGTAATTTATTAGGTGATTCACAGGGACACAGTGCAAATGACTGGACTTTTCTGTTCGTTCAACCCCTTGAACTCTCTGGATCTCTAACTTGGGTTTTTAGGAAAGCAAAGGGTTAAAAGCAGACAGCTGCTAAATTCCAAAAAAAAAAAAAAAAAAAAAGAAAAAGAAAAAGAAAGACAAGATTTCAAACATGCATAGTATGTTGATATCAAAAGGTACAGTAAAACCAAAATTCATTACTCAACAGTGTCTCTTTCCATTTTAAAACTTGGATAGTACAGCACTTCAGACTGGGGGGGATCTGGCTTCCGCAGTGAACCAGGTTTAAATGCTCTTGGCAGGTAAGTACAAGGCTCCAACAGAGTTTCCAATTCTTCTGACCGTAAAAAGTAAAGACAAGTAGATAATTTTAGTGGAGCTTTAAAAACCTGTAGGAAGGTTATTACATGGACGCTCTGGCCTCCAGTTCACAAAACACTACTACACTTTATAGGTTAAAGTAGAAAGCATTTTTATGGATCAACTCTACAAAGTGAAGCACATGAAAAGGGCCTAAAGTCAATATATTAATCAGGATATAAAACATTAAGTTTTCACAGAGGTTTTCAGGGATGTTAGTTTGCCAACAATGACCTATACACAAAATTATTTGTTAATAAACTCACGTAACACAAAGCGGTACTTAATGAATTTTCTTTTTTCTTTCCCCAATATTAAAAGGGATTAATTACACTATTATTATTTGACAGCAACAATATCTGCTAATTAGAACACTGAATATTCTGCAAACTGTTACTAGAAAATGTGGAAAATCTTAGAACTACAGGTAATACTGTAAGTAAAAACCCAAAAAAGTGAGAAATGAAACATTTAAAAATAATTGCTTATTACAATTTTTACTAGGCAAATCCTTATAACCCACATGCTTTGTTCAGGTAGTCATCTGATTTATTTTGTTAAAAAATAACTGTAGTCAATATACTTTCGTACAAAAACCTTTGAAGTCCAGGACTTGGAGGAACTACTGCTTTCTAATTTCACAGGAGTCATTCTACGAAGAACGCCCATTGTAGAAACTTTTATAATTCAGTGTAATTCAAATATAAAATTACTACTTAGTAAAAACGCACATAACTCTTTGATCCTAATGCCTCAAAAAAGGGGACATTTTCACTTTTTCGATTTTAAAATTTTTGATTCAAACATTCACATAGTGCCAGCTGTGGGCTAATTAGACCTGCTCTTAACCACTTTACAAAAAAAAAATGTCAGCACCATGCACACTGCGGCCTCATGATAAAAGAAAACAAAGTAGCTAACATCTTAGAAACAAAACCACTAAGCTTAAATTACTACTTGAGAGTATTAGGTCTCCAAGTTGGTATCTCCCCACTAGTTTTGCGGGCTTCCTAAGTATCTGAGGCAAAACCAAAATAATCTTATAGCTGACATTTTGTTCTAAAGACAAGCTTCCTAATAAAATAAATTTCTATAGAACTGGTTCAGAAAAATAAAGTCTCTCCCCCAACCTAGGGATGTCTTCCTGAAATGGAATAGAAAAAAGGAAAAAAAAATTGCTAGGGAAACGAAAGCGTTAAAACCCAGTCTCTGCCTCTCTCTCCGGCATGCTGGAATGGTCTGTCCCACAGGATGGAAAAGAGAGGGCATGTGTAAAACTCCTCTCCTACTACATTTCCCAACAAAATGTAGACACATTACATGGCTCAGGATAGTAATAAGCTGGATTAAGCAATTTGTACAATTTTAGAAAGCATCATTACGCCCCCTCAAAACCAAACTAAAATGGTTGGTTAGACACTTGTGAACGACCCAGTGATTTCTGAGATGAATTAGGACTTGACAAACAGATGGTCCGCACAATGAAATCAAGCCTTCTGGAAGGGAAATGAGTTGTGGTTTGCAAGAACTCAGAGATACTTTGGATCCACTGTAAAGCTTGCCAAAAACATCAACTGAAATTCTTTACTAACACTAGAGGATGCGCTATATTTAAAAATCACTGTCGATTTTACTGGGATTTAGGATAAAAAATATTTACAACTCTTTTACAACAAGGAGGGAGCATTTAGAACTCACTGGTCAGGAAAATACTTTTTCATCATTACAAAGAAAATTGTTGTAAACTTGTTTCTTCCGACATCTGTTTGAAGCCTTGAACAGAACCTCTTCCGAAACTCCACAGCGCAAAAATAAACATGCAAACTCTCAAGAGCTATTTTACACTTTGTGAAAAAGAATACAAATTGGACACAAAAGTATATGTGTCATCAAAGAAGAGTCACAGCTCAAGTCTGAACTTAGCCAATAAAGGCAGATGATCCGAAGAGTTATTTTCATTTGGAAGTCCGTTAACAGTCCATAAGTCTTGTTCTGTAAGGAGTGATAGTCTGGCCAGAAGTTTCAAGCCACCAACCAGAGCAACTTCAGCTCCTATGTTAAAGAAACACATTAATATTTAGCATAACTGTGTCAACAGGTCACTGTAAATGAATCACACAAGTCTTTATTTTTTTAAAAAATGATGATCAGGAACTTCAGATCCCTCTAGAAGTCTAATAGGAAACAGTTCTTAGAATATGACTAAATTTCATTTAATTTTTTGAAGTTTATTTATTTTGATAGGGAGAGAGAGAGGGAGTGCACGTGTGAGTAGAGGAGGGGCAGGAAGAGGGAGAAAGAGAACCTCAAGCAGGCCCAGTGCTGTCAGTGCAAAGCCCGGTGCGAGGCTTGATCCCACAACCCTGGGATCATGACCTGAGCCAAAATCAAGAGTCAGATGCTTTAACTGACTGAGCCATCCAGCACCGCATGGTTAAATTTCATATTGAGTTATAACCTAATTATAATTCTCAGACACACAGCAGTTTCAGATGTTTGTTTTTTTCTAGTTCAGAGTTTTTTGTTTTCAGTTCTACAAATAATCTTATTTTTCTGTTTGTTTTCTTTAGTAATCTCTATACCCAACATAGGGCTTGAACTCATGACCCTGCAATTAAGCTCTGCCAACCAAGCCAGCCAGATACCCCTGCAAGTCATCTTTAAAAAAAGTATCAGTGTAAAGATAATGTTAGAAGTTATTTGGGATTGACAACTACATAAATTCATTTATCAACTATTCTGTAGTTGTATAAAGCAGAAAGATCCAGCCATGGTGGAGTAGGAAGTTTATAAGGTGACTGGAGACAGAATAAATTAGTAAACCTTGGGGACACCTGGGTGGCTCAGCCAGTTGGGTGGCATTGACAGCTGGCAGCACAGAGCCTGCTTGGGATTCTCTCTCTGCCCCTCCCTGCTCATGCTCTCTCTCTCTCTCTCTCTCAAAAATAAACATTAAAGAAAAATTAGTATACTTTGGTCCCACAGAGTCAGTGCCCACAGCAGAGAAAGAGGACGTATTCTAACAGGATCATTGGAGATGCTGGTCCATGGCACACTCCCGCCACCTAGTGAACACTTACAGCATGACAACTACCCCTACAACAAATTCAAAGCAGGAGGACTATTTCCTAGACTCGCTCTAGTGGGCAGGGTAAACCAAGTCCTGAGTATTACTAATAGTTATCCTCAGTAGGAAGGAAAACACAAATAGGAGAAAAAAGGAAAAAAGGAAAGTAGTAAAAAAAAAGGGGGGGGGTGGAATCAGAAAAGACAAAACATCTGCCCACATTTTGGACTTTCGAAGTTTTCTGAATGGTATTTTTTTGACTGCCAGTCATTTTAAACTGCATTTTCTTCTCCACATCAAATCATTTGGCTAATATTTAAAACCTTACTTTCACTGAATCATACAAGGAAAAGTGTTTTATCACCTTCGCTTTTTGAAACCACATATTCACATAATGGACTTATTGATCTGGAAAGATCCAGTATTCCAGGGTCGACAGGACAACACTATCTATTGCTGGCAGTACAGGCAAGGTCCTCCAATGAAGGCAGCATGTCTCAGTAAAACTTAAGTACAAAACTATCTGATGTTGCTGTCACAAGAAAAACAGTACACTTATGGCAAGTAAAACCAATAAAATGAAAACCAAGAAGCTGACTGGAACCGGAAGGAGGCACTAAGGACAGACATCGTAGGCAACAACTTGCTTTGAGGTGCATCACTGCCTCTGTGTTTTGCAGGTGATTAGCTGATTAACTCAAATATATTACCGATTTCAAAATATTTTAAACTTTTAAGTCTAGAACTTCACCAGATGTTTAGCTGACCCTCTCAGCCTCAGCCCTGAGGTTTTAGTTACTGTATTCTCAGGCACAATGTAAGATCACACGCATTCTTTACCTGGCTGCCCAGCAACGTCTTCCTTTTCGGCAGAATAGAAAATATAATCCACAGTTATGGCACTTCGGGAATGACAAGTGGTCACTTCTGGAATTCCAGTGTCAGGAAAATAATGTGAATAAACAGACGACAAGCTGAAATGGTGGTGTAAATTTGAAGATAATCTAAAATGAAAAGAAAAAGTGTTTAGCATCCATCAAGTTTTTGATTTTTAGAACTCCTCCTATTTATTTATTTTTATTATTATTTTTAATGTTTATTTTTGAGAGACAGAGGGTGAATGAGGGAGGGGCAGAGAGAGAGAGAGAGAGAGAGAGAGAGAGAGAGAGAGAGAAAGGAGACACAGAATCTGAAGCAGGCTCCAGGCTCTGAGCTGTCAGCACAGAGCCTGATGCGGGACTTGAATCCACAGACCACGAGATCATGACCTGAGCTGACGTCGGAGGCTCAACTGACTGAGCCACCCAGGCACCCCTAGAATTCCTCCTTTTTAAAGCACTTTCTCACTTAATATCCAGACAAAACCAGGCATTCAGACAAGCTTTTTAAAAGAGACAATATCACAATCTGACATTCATTTATTCATGTAGGGATATCCAAAACCCACTAACAAGGCTGTGACACACAGAGGGAAAAAGCTCAATAATCAACATACAAATGTGATTTATTATTAACTGTAACATATTTGAGAGCCCCCACTTACTAATACGTATTCTAAAACAATTTAGAAGTTATTTGTTGTTATAAATTTAATTTGATTTAATGACAGCACACAAGTGGGGGAAAGGTGCAGAGGAAGAGGGAGGAGGGGGAGAGACAGGAGAGAGGCTCGGGGGCGGGAAGGGAGAGAGGGAGAGAGAGACAATCTTAAGCAGGATCCATGCTCAATGCGGAGCTGACGCACGGCTCGATCCTGTGACCCTGAGATCATTACCTGAGATGACAATCAAGAGTTGGATGCTCAACCAACTAAGCCACCCAGGCGCTCCTGTTGTGTTTTTAAGAAAAAGTGGCCTTTATGAATGTTATGTAGAGTTCGCCAGACTTTCATTGTCAGAGGGCCATATTTTTCTATGATTATTCTTGCTGTGATATATCAGATAATTTTGTACTGCATCTTAAAACAGCTTCTGTAACGGTTTATATTTATCCCATGCTACACATACATGTGATGTACTAAATAAAGGGTTTAAAAATCATTTCCTATAAACACATCTTGAAGATTAAAGGTCTTTTATATCATGGAAAAATTTTTTTTAACTTTCTAAAATTCAACAAAAATTTAACAAATACCTACTAAGTTCTAAGCACTATCTTAGGTGCTTAAGATACACATATAAAGATGCTGCCCTGCTTTTTAAAAAGCTCAATGTCAGGGGCGCCTGGGTGGCTCAGTTGGTTAAGCATCCAACTTCAGCTCAGGTCATGATTTCACAGTTCCTGAGTTCAAGCCCTATGTTGGGCTCTGTGCTGACAGCTCAGAGCCTGGAGCCTGCTTCGGATTCTGTGTCTCCCTCTCTCTCAAAGATAAACATTAAAAGAATGAAAAAAGCTCAAGGTCAAAGAACAAAGGTAACTGTTTCAAAATGCCCTTACTTTCAAGTTTTAGCAACATTTTATGTCTAAGGACTTATATTTACAATACTATTAAATGTAAAATGTGCCTCCTGCAAACTGTTCTCTATCAATTTTTTGGTTTATAGATATAAGCTCTGCATATAAGCACACTATATTTATATACAGATACTTAAAAGTATCTTTTCTTTTACCCCATTTTGTTATAAAAACATTTTAGAATTACTCAAAACCAAATATTTGTTAGTCATATTAGCCTTTTTATTAATCTTACTCAGGGAAGTTTTTACTATATTTGAAAGGTTTAATCATGAATTTTTCAATATTCTTTTTTAAAATTTCAAAAACTATTACTTCCTATCTTACTAGGTTCTTACATATGAGAGAATATTTTGTCAAAACAAGGTATACAAAATATAGTAAGACTGAGAAGAAGCAGATAAAATGAGTAACAGGTGATTCTAATTTGGTCCCTAAATATAAATGTTAAAACAAACATTAAAATTAAAATATGAACAAAAGGGCTACGATATAAAATCAAGACATTTCAAGAATCTCCCAAAGAGATAAGAATAAAAGGGCTACGATATAAAATCAAGACATTTCAAGAATCTCCCAAAGAGGTAAGATAAGATCTCCATCCTGTTGTATTAATATTCATCTGTTTCTCAACCATAGCCCCAAATATTCATGCATCTTTGATAACCGGTAATCTAGGCATCTTCACCCCCTCCACCTTTGACAACCCTTTCCTGTAGTTTAAGAGATGTAAATGTCTTCATAAAGTATTTATAAAATTTAAATATAATTATTTATGCTGGTATATCCTTTTTTTGGGTCAATTCCCCTACAAACTGTAAGATCCAGTAAGTCAAAGGAGGCTAAGCATGGTATTTTCCTGTGATCTTGACCTTTGTTAAAGCACGTAATAGCGATCAATTTCTGAGTACTAGCTGGCCCAGGTGCAGGGACAGGCTCTTTGCTTTAAATAACACTGCCTTAAACCCCTCGTAAGAGTCATACATCAAGCTTTCCATGCTTTATCTCATGCTATCCTCACAACTACCCAAATTATAGGTAAGGAAACTGAATCGCAGAGATCTTAATTTTCTTGCTCAAAATTACACAGCTAAAATGTAGCAAAGTTAGGACTGGAACGCAGGTCTATTTGACTCAAGAGCCAGTTTTCTTCATCAGCATGGAATAACATAATTTTCATTTTTTATCCAAAGAGATTTTTTAGAAATGATTTTTTTACCCAACTAAAGTTAGTAAATGTCTATTGTTGGCTTTTCAGAACTCACTTTTCAGCTGTCACTAGGACCTCTGTTTTGTCCAGCTCTGTCTGTGTCAGATCACCATCTGTAAGAACAAAGAGAAATATATTAAACTATCAATATACTCTTTTGTTCTAGTTTGCCACAGAATAGTCCTCTTAGGCTAGGAACAATATTTAAGATATATCTAGTTTAGATAGGATGCCTAGTTAAATGTTTCATCCGGGAATCTATATGTTTTGATGGTCTCCGTAATTAGCCAAACTGATTTCCAAAACAACATGCAAGTAATTCATGCAGATAATTCTGGAAGGTCAACTTAAAAATGGTAAATTTAGAGTTCTTTAACAAAGAATTAAACAAGTAAGCATTATGTTTTTATCTATGAATATTCATCCCTGAGATGGCATCCCTTGAAAAATTTAGTTTTAGGTCTTCAAAGGGAACACTACTATCAAGGAGACTGGCAAAATATACTGCAAACACTTACCTGTCTTTTCTACTTTTGGTAACTGCTGTACCTCATACACACAGTTCTGTGAGATACCTAGGTTTGGGGGCCAAATTGGAATAGATAAAATTCTTTGTCCCCGTGAAGACTGTTCCTGGCCAGATACCTAAACAAAATTTCAACAGGTATCTTAAGTGAATAGATTTTAAGTAGTTTATGTATTGAAAAGTTTATGTCTTAAATAAGAAGAGGAAATCCAAGAATGGTAAATATTACCCTTTCTTTATCATAGTAAGTGATTATTTGTGCTTTACAAAATCTTATTCAAATATAGTTCAGAAAAAAGTTACTGTTTACATAAAAATGGCAATCTTTTCCTACACATGTTATTCTAATTTGGACATCTACATGATCTATAGCTTTAGACTAATGCTGCACCCCCGTTTTTGCTCCCTGCAACAGAGCTCCTATTATATAAAATACTTAGAGAGATCAACTCTCACAAAATTTTAAACCATCACTGAAAACTCAGTGGTGGAGAGTTTATTTTGGTTAAAATACTGAAGATGAAATAAATGATCTGAAGCAACAGAGAGCACAATGAAGAAAAAAACATGGGATAAACATGGGATATAGGCAGCTAAGGAATTAAAATATTTACCATTATGAAAAGGAAGATGTGCATCCTAAAGAAATATTAAATTACTGTTTTGCCAACTACACTGTCCACATCCAGCACTCAAAATTCTGTTCCACCCCCTTATGAATAGTTCCTTATTTATGAAGCATTTTTTTAAAAGCTTTAGTCTTTCAGTATGCTCCGCACCCAATGTGGCTTGAACTCACAACTCTGATATCAAGAGTCACATGTTCTACTGACTGAGCCGGCCAACCGCCCCTTTACAAAGTACTGTCTGTCAATGCTTTTATTTTTTCTTCTTCTCCCCCATTTAGGATATTTTGCTGCCTGCCAATTCCTCCAAGCAGAATGTTGCCACAGATAGATGGGAAAGCTGAAAATTCAACCAAGTGAACACAATTACTCATTAGTAGTTGGGAAAATCATCATAGCTTGGTGAAGTGAGGGTACTGGGTCATCTGAGGTTTTCAATAGCCATATGACAACGATCCTCACGCTACAGGAACAGAGACTACGTCCATCTCCTACTAACCATGAAGCAAGCACTTACCTTTCCGATGGCGAGTCCTTCATAATTCAATTTTCCCTCCTTTATAAAACTATAGAGTGGAGAACCAGGAACAGAATTAAAGTCACCGCACATGACGATAGGGCAGAAGCTGCCGTCTTTCTGATGGGCAACACTGGAAATCTCTGCCAGAAGCATCGCCAGTTGGGTCAGCTTAATATCCCCTCGCCTTGGATTATACAAGAGATGTGTGTTAGCTACACAGATCACAGGAGAGGCAGCACGTGGAAGTTTGGGCTGCAGGAGTAACACTAATCCAACGTTGTCTCTGTCCAACAGAGGGACATCACGGCGGTAGAATTCCACTGGGTTCACTGATAAGAGTGAAAACTTGGAATGTTTGAAGCAAATGGCACAGCCGTCGGGTTTCCTTCCTGTCCGCATCTTGTATTCACAGTGATAACCTATAAGAAAGGAATAAATTTAACACAAGGGACTACCGCTATAAACATACACATGGCAAAACACAGCTCTCCTGATATCTTTGAACAACGTTTATCAAAGTGTATCCTGCAAAACATTAACAATGTAGGATGTTAAGTTTGGGACTGGGTCTAGGTCCTAGGAATGGGTCTCTTGACTTGCGGACTTTAGTCTCCAATATGTTAATGTGCATCGACACGCTGTCATTTCCATCCTAGTAAAAGTTGTGACAGAGACTATATAAGGGCTTACGATAATCTACCACCACCATCCCCACCCCCTGCTATGGCACATCTCTGACCTTTTTGCCTATAACTCTTCCCCGGTTCCAGTCAACACGCACCTGCCTCCTCACCTGCTTTGAAGCACTCCTACCTCAGGGTCTTTGCTTTGCTATTTCCGCTGTCTGGAATGCTACAGGCGTGGCTTGTTCCTTCACCTCCTTCAAGTCTTTGCTCGAATGTTACCTACCTTCTCTGATCATTGTTTAAGAGTGAAACCTGACCCATTCTACTTTCCTGCTTGTCTCCAAAATTATCATTACCTAGTGTGCTATTTTAGTATTTATTTGACTTGTTGTCAGCCTTCCTCCACCAGAATGTAGGCTCCACAAGGACAGAGCCTTTTTATCTATTTGCTCACTGCTGTACAGCACACCACAGTGCATAGGATATAGTAGGCATTCAAAAAATATTTGCCGAGGAAGGAATGCAAAGTAGGCAGCATTTCTCAAACAGATGCACTGTTTCTAGAAGTGTTCACTTATCAAGTAGGTTTTTAGCTTCTACCCATTAGCTAATCAGACAGAATGATCTCTGATACAGAACTTAGAATCTGAGAGGTCTAGCTGTGGGTAGAGCAACTACTGGAAAGGAAGCTAATAAGAGATTCTCACATGCTTTTCTGTTTGAATTAAAATGCTATATGAACACAAAAGTTTCCACTTGAAATACCGCAATCTCTTCCTGACTTTTTGAAATGGATATTAAGTTTTTTCAAAATTAAGATTTTTTTGCCCAATATACCACACATCTTTGTTAGCAAGTTATGCTTTCACAGCACGCAAATCTTCCAAAATAAATCTGGCTAAAATAAAAGTTACATTGTACCCAAAGATTCCAAACTGGGTCTGATTTCTGCTCCATAATGATCTTCTTGAACTTCTTGCAAACAAAGTACCTTGGAAGAAAAACATGGTGTGAATTAAAACAGAGACCAAATATGAACTTTCTGGTGCTTTCATCTTTAAAAACAGGCTTTTAAAATTCTAAAAACCTAATGAAACTTGAAATAAAAGACATAATCCTTTTCTTCTTTTTAACTATCAAATTAACGTTTCCAAATTTGATCAGTCCCCCAAACCGTGGCCTTTAAATACACGAAGCTCTCTCTCTTACTATCTGAAACTTGTACTTCCCAAAAGAAATCTTTTTAATTTACATGTTGGAGTCTTTTTCTTGAATTAAAATGTTCCTTTGTACTAAGTCCTTCTTGAATTAAAATGTTCCTTAGTACTATGTCCTTCTAGTACTTTCCAGAGGTCATTTCTTTGAATGCCATCATCTAGATTTTTACAAGAATGATTTACATTTCAAGTCAAAGGAAACCGTTACTAAATAAATACTTCATATACTGCCAGTCCCTGTCTCAAAACTGACGGATAAGTAGAACTTTTTGGATCTTTTTTGAAACTTTAGTGATTATTTATACCAACAACCATTAGCAAACGACTCTTTGGAAGTCATGTTACGTTGTTAAAAACTGTTCCATCACTGTATTTAAAACCTTCTCATACCACAAACGAAAGGCATAAAACCATTCAGTACACAAGTGAACTTTTATGTGAAGAATTTTGATGATATTCTGCACTTACATCTGCATCAAAGTGTTTAATTTCTTTCAAAATATTGGGAAACCTAAAACTCCAGTGTAAAACTGGCTGCCGGCAGTGTCTATAGAGGTGTGAATTGTCTTCCAATAAATCTTGTGAAAGTATATTATAGGACATCACTGAGAAGTCAAACTTGTTATCGCTGTCTTCACATTTGGGGTCAGCATTTTTGTCTCCTAGGATCTTCGTCTTGTCTTTATTATGGTTACATACATATTCCCAATGCCGTTGTATTGTGCCTGTTAAAATATATTGAACAACACATAAAGAGTTAATGAAAAACAAACCATAAATTTTCCTGTATGTCAGTTTTTTCTTGCCTTTTAAAAACTCCTACAGGCAATGAGCAGAACGTTTTCCCCTAGGAAATGGCAACATAGCACTAAGTAACTGGAAGTTGTCATCAAATTGATTACAAAGGCAGTAAAATGATAGGATGACTGACCAACAGGTACGAAACAAGTTTAAAAGGATCTGGCAAGTCATTTTGGAGACTTGAGAGTGTGTTAATAAAGCTAAGACTGAACAGGGGTCCTAGTTTCTCACTTACTTATGGTTGACAAGTGGCTCTGCCAGATAAGCTCAGCAACTTCATAACCATAACAATATACAGTTGACCCTTGAACAATGCGGGGGGAGGGGGGGGTCAAAAGCACCTCAAAAGCATCTGCATAAAACTTCTGACTCCCCCAAAACTTAACTAGTAATAGCTTACCGTTGACTGGAAGTCTTACTGGTAACATAAATAGTAGATTAACACATAATTTGTATGTTATATGTATTATATACTGTATTCTTACAATCAAGTAAGCTAGAGAAAAGAAATCCTTATTAAGAAAATCATAAAGAAGAGAAAATACATTTACAGTGCTGTGTCATACTTATCAGAAAAGCACACGTGTTAAGTGGACCTATGCAGTTTGTGTATTGTTCAAAGGTCAACTGTATTTGAATGTCACAGTTGACTGTTCAATAAGATGATTTTGCACTATATTTTATTTCCTGTGAGTAAGATAAGATCATCAAATGATTAAGTTCTAGCAAGAACTCATCTCAGAATTCTGGTTTAGACATGAATGAAGGGTGTATGATGCCAACATGTGGAAGCAGTATTTAGTGGAATGATGCAAACGAAATGAACACAAGAATTCTTTTTAATGCACACCAAAGCAAAAGTTAGAGAGAACACGGGTGCAGAATGCTAGTAAATGGTAAGGGCTGGCTGAAGAGCCCAGCATGCAGTGAGCGACCAGGAATTGTGATGGTTTACATTCTGCAAAGACACAATACGAGAGGAGAATCAGACAGCACGAGATTTTTCAACTATAGGTAGTCCTCGACTTAGAAACGACCTGCACACACACGCAAATGTACATACACCCCTTTGACCTTGTCTCTCTCACCCCACCATTAAGGAGGATACTCTTACTGCCATGGAAACCATGAAGAAAAATGTGGAAGTTTTAGAGATTCCATGAGCTCAACAGAAGGGGAAAACAAAGGGAAGAACTTGGGAAAACAGGTTTGGAGATGGACTTTCAAGCATGATTAAAATTACATGAAAAACCTCAGTCCTAGAACATCTTCCTTCTCCTACATGAAGGTTTTCGCTTCACTGGATTACAATACCTAGAATTCCACTAATTAAAAATTAAATTGAGGAAAAATATTCCATACATAGGGGAAAAAAAGACCAAAAGGAAACACACCAGTATTTTTAAGAGCGGTTATTTCTGAGTGGAAGGACTGTGGATGATTTTTCTAAATCGTCTACAATGATGATATATTTACAATCAAAGTATCAATAAACTCTGTAGAAATGCCAATAAAGTAAAAAATGTTTAAATATCCTCTGGTAAACATGTTTAATGTCTGCTGCATGGAGGGAATAGAGATTTTGACCAGAGGCTCGAAGAGGAAGATAATTTTTATGAATAGTGAGGTCTGGGTGGAACATGGTGCTGGGAGACATACGATACCATGAAGGTACTAAGCGCCTGAGAAGGGTAAAGAAAAAAAAGGTGGAAGGAAAGAAAACCAAACTCAACAAAAGTCTTCAAGGATTACAGAACTTAGCCTACAACTTGTCCTATACCCAGGAAAGGGATGGAAACCATATTCTTCCCTATCCTTCACTGAATAAAGAGAATCCTACCTGCGAAGGCCCAGAACTACACCTAATTGTACTGACTCCACAGAATTACCCTGAGATTTGTAACATAGTTTGTATGGGGAAAGCGGAAACTGATGATCCACAACTGATTCTCAAGAACTAATTATCTAGAACACAATTCATTCGTAAATTGGGGACTGTCTATTGATGGTTTTTAGCCACAAATCATAGTCTTTGTATGTATACGAGATGCAAAGGGCTCTAGTCATGCAAACAAAATGCAAGCCACCATCACAAAGTTACAGCCCTACCCTGGAGCCACCATCATATTAAGATATGAAAAATGAAGGTCTAAAAAAGGTGTTCATATTTTCCTATAAAATATGTATATGTAAGGGCACAGAGATGCACTGAGAATTGTATAGTCCTGGCAAGTGTTTGTAAGCCAACTCTTCTTGCAGTTCCATTTCTGAAGTAACTGAAACCATCAGATTATCTAATTCAAGAGTGGCTTTCAACCTTCTCAAGCTTATATAACTCTTTGGCATTACTTTTCGTGTCATGACCATCAATCCCTAATAGACTGGGGCTGGCTGATGGGGTAAATACATATTTTCTCCTGACCACATTTGCTTTTAATAAACATACAGAAATGTGTTTGAGAGCTAGGGTTCCATGGAAGACAATCGGAAGACGACTGAGAGAGGACAGTCTTTGGCCTTCATCTACTTCACAACATACAGTCACACTACAAAAGCTTATATACCTTCCATGTCAGGAGGAACAAGGTGATCACAGCAGAGAAGACAGATGAATCAAAGAAAGTAAGCAATAGGCCTGATCAGGTTTTTAGGGCGCCTAATTAAAAAGTCATAATTGTGTCACACAATTCCTTCAAATACCACTTTAAAGTGATAGGCAAGTTAGAAGGCTGTTCTCTTGATTGAAAAGTATTAGTGAATTATCGGAAGTCACAAATATGGCTTAACGAAGAGCATTTTCCTTATTCACAATACCTAGGAAGAATGGACATATAAAGAGTCAGGTCGCAATCAAAGTTTATCAGTATGTAAATGTCATCCCCCATTCATTAAAGGGAAAACACCACCACCACGATTTTCTGAGTACCTACTATGAAGCCAACAGTGTATTAGGCACTTTGATAGGTCTCATTTCATCCTCAACAGGCTTTCAAAGTAGGCATTATTTTACACTTGGAAACCAAGGAGCAGAGAGGCTCCATAACCTGTCCAAGTTGACACAATTAGTGGTGGGACAGAATGAGAGCAGGGAGTGGTTCCTGAGCCCATGCTTATGTCAGTAAGCCACAACTCCACCTGGGAGCACACCAGATTTACAAAGGCTAAGCAAGAGAGCAGTGTGCTGACCTGATCAACAACGAATACATGAATGACAAGCCATCTCATGTCATCATACAGCCCTAGATTTACAGGCTATGGATTGACTGTTCTTAGGAACCTAATTTTAATGCCTCTACAATACATCTTTCGTTCATTCAAAAGAATATTGGTTTATGAACACATGCTGTGGTTAAATATTATACAAACAGATTTTCACTTTCGGTGCTTACAATTTCTACTCAAATGTGTAGTAGAATTTCTATTTAAAAGAGCACTAATTGATCGTCTAGCTAACCTTCGAGCTCTGACTTCCAAGTGAGACTAACTCTGTACGTCTTCCTTTGACAAACTTATGTCAGCTCTCTACACAGAAACACTTATACGGTCTATTTTCAAATATCTCCAGAGGAATTATCTTCACCGAAAACATAGCCCAGTAAGAAAGACAACTCCAAGTTCCACTTAGATAATTCATACATACTTTGGGGGAGGAGGCAGGGCTGGCAGCACAGAGCGAGTCTAGTGAATTGTAAACAATCTGACAAATCTAGAAATAATCAACATATTTAGAAAAAACTCATTCTCAAAGCTGAAAAAGATGTGGTTCCCTTATTAAAAGATAAGACATCCCACAGACTCAAGATTATATGTATAAACCTCAGTACAATAAATACATTGAGTAAGCTAAAATCTTACTCTGTAAGAAAATATCTTTCAATTAATGATTGTGTGTCTTTAAGAATATCCTTTGGTCTTACATTAAAAAGTTAGCATTAAAAATAAAAACATGAGGGGCACCTGGCTGGGTCAGTCAGTGGAACGTGCGACTCTTGATCTCAGGGTTGTGAGGTCGAGTCCTATGTTGGGTGTGGAGATTACTTAAAAATAAAATCTTTAAAGTAAATAAGCAAATAATAAAAACCTGAAATTTAATTTTTTTATAGATCTGTGGACTCCCAAGAACATACACCAATTTCTAGAAAGTCTAAGGACCTGTTTTTAAATCAGTGGATTTGATAATTATTCTTAAACTTAATGTTTTAATCTAGTCCTACATTCTTTCCCAACCTCATTCTCCCCCTCTCTCTGTCTCTCTCCCTCTCTCTTTATATATAGTTTCCTGTATTTTTACTGTCAGAAATACACAAAAGATAAAAATAGATATAAATCAAGACGTCATTTAAAAAAATAATTTCCTTTTTCCTAATAGAAAACTATGGGTTGAAAACAAATACTAAACCCCTCCAAAACCCGGAGGAGGTTTTAAGGATTATCAGATAGGAAAGTTTCCTTCTATGGCTTACATCTATTTCTCCACCAAGATAAACGTCACCTTTACCTTGGTGTTTTCTTCGTTTTGATGAAGGCTCATCTCCCTCAGAGTTCATGATGTAACTAGAGAGATGAATCAAAGAGCTGTGGCTCAGGCTGTCAGGTCTCCAGTTCCAGTACTGAAACGGAGTTCTAGACTCAAACAAACAAGGTGGTCTCCAATGTAGTGAAAAATGCCTACTACTGAAGTATGGGTAAGGAGCACGAGAATAATGTCCAGGCCACCTCATACAACTAGAAATATGTCTGTTCCAGCAACACCTTTGCAGATTCTCCCACGGTGTAGTCCAATCTCTGCCCAGACTCTTCTGGTGATGGGGAAACATGGGGTATCTAAAAGAAATAAATACACTCCTTGAGGTACCACTTTTTGTTCAGCTATAGCACATTAAATCCAAATCTGTCTCCTCAAGGCAAGATAATGCCTGATATTTAAACTTTGGCTTCTAGGGTGGCTGAGTTGGTTAAGCGTCTGTCTCTTGATTTTGGCTCAGGTCATGATCTCATGGTGGTGGGATCGAGCCCCTTGTAGAACTCTTAGCTGAGCATGGAGTCTGCTTAAGATTCTCTCTCTCCCTCTCTCTTTCCCTCTCCCTCTGCCCCTCTCCCCTGCTCATGTGCTGTCTCTCTCTAAAAAAAAAAAAAATATATATATATATATGTATATATATTATACAATATAATTATATTATATATATATATATGAATCTGAAAAAAAAATCTTCAAGATCTATGAAGGACAGGCAAAAGCAGCCATGATTTAATTATTAGTAGCAATACCTCAAAGCTGTCCTTCAACACCTATGAATGGTATTCTAAATACTTAACATAGACTCCACCAGGCTCCCAAAACACCACATACACTTCAAAAAGTCCTCAGTTCAACTGAGAGATTAACCATCAAACTGGTTTTCAGAGTAGCCTTCTAGTATCTAATAAACTCTGGATAAATACAATCCACAGCAAACATAAGAGTTAAATCACTATGGAATAGATGAGCTGACTACAATTAAAGCCAATCTCTCCTCCAACTTGGGTTTGTAGTAAAAACAGGCTTCTGAACAGTTGTTTTTAACCAAGATTACATTTTCCAAACATTTGTATAGCTAAGAAAACAAAAACCTATCACAACTTCACCAAACTACCTCTCTTGCTAATCAGCACGTGGATAATTTATTTTTCCATCTTTTTTTTTTTTTTCATGGCATGCTTCTCCTTGAGGGAAATGAAATGGGATAGAGCTTACTCATTAATAATTCACCAACATTCCAACCAATATACTGATCATCCAAAACATCGCCAAAGTAGTGTTATCATTAACTTGAATAATTTGTTCTCAGGCACTCTTAAGAAACAATACAACTCAAGCACCATCTTCTTACGATACTATTCTGGCAAAAATTTTGGATTCAGAGGACTTCTATCCTTTCCTAGAATTCATTAAAGGTACACTTCCAAGACAGTGTTAATAATGTTCACTTCTACCACCAAAGAAACTTAGTTTAAATAGTATTTACTGTTTCTTTAACTTTTATATGTTCATTTTAAAGGCATTTAAAATTTTTATCATATACTTTTGCTGTTCTATATAATTTATTATAAACTTTTGCATTCTCCAATTGTTCTCTAAATTCAACTTAATTGTAAATCTTTAAAGGCATGACATGGGCATGCTACTCTGCTTTGTGACAACTCTGAAAGCCATAGAGATTTGGGTGCTCGGTCCATGCTAATAAGCTACCATGTTGCCATATAATACTCGTGGCTGCAAAACTTATTCTTCATATTTGTAGTTACTTATAGAGACGTCTTTTGCTCTTAAGACGATAAGCTCCTTCAAGGCCAGAGCTTTCTTACTCATTTTAATCCTGGCCTCTTCCCAAGTGCCTAGCACAGTGCCTGGCACACAGCTGGTACTCAGGAAAACACTGTTGAACTGAATTGTCATCAAGCCCGGACTACAGGAGATTAAAACCGGATCCCCATAATATATAATAATTAATACAGTGCTGTTTCCCAGGTGCGGTATACCAGTCCGTTTCATACGGTACACAAACTTTTCGATTTTTCACATCTAAGTATTTATTAGGAAAAAACCCATAATCAGTACATCAAACCCAAGATTTCATGGGTACTGCTTGGGGCGATGCTAATATAGGCAGCACTACTTAAGTGCTTTTTCAAAAAAATGAGTCAATTTCAAGAAAAATGCAGTAAACACAAGTGTGGAACGAGAATTCGGTAATAATCGTAAAGGCTGGTACACAAATGACTCAAGTTTGAGAGAGAGACACTAACATCGCAAACAGCAAACCCCCGGGCGTGCGTGCGATGTGCGCGCCTCTCCGGGTCAGGCCGCCCCGGGACCTACTGCGGACCGGCGGCCTCCCCGCGGACGCTCAGCTCCCGGCGGGTGCTGAGGCCTGGGAGGAGGCCGGGGACCGGGGCGGGGGTTCGGGCTGGCTCGGGGGCAGGGCTGGGGGAAAGTGGGCCGGGGCTCCAAGGCCCAGCCAGGTCGGGAAGGCACTAGCCCTGCGGGCGATCGATCGCCCCGGGCCCGGCCCGGCCCGCGTCGGCCAGGCGTCCCGCCGGCTCCACGCCGGGTTTACCTATCCCTCGGGGTCTCCGGAGGCTCGTCCCGGCGGCACCGCCGCCCGGACCCTCTTCCTCCTCCTTCCTCCCCCAGCCCGCCCCGCCCCGGGTTTACCCGGGCCGCCCGCCCCCGCCCCTCCCTCCTCCCTCCTGCCACCCAGCCCTACTGACCGGCCTCTTCCCACCACACAGCGGCCGTAGCCCCTCCTCACACAGCGCCACGCTTCCATTTTCTCCTCTGCGGTCGTCCAATTCCCAGGCTCGGGGCTCGACCTCTACACCCGATGCGGCGGCCGAAAGCACCAGGGGCTCCCCATCACTAGACGTCGGGACTCCCGGCCGGGCTGCAAGGCATGCTGGGAGGTTCGGGCTCGCCGGCCGCCAAGTCCCCATCTTGCGCCGCGAAAGTCTGCGAATTACAACTCCGAATTGCGTTCAAGTAGCATGCGCAGAGCGGGGGAAGCATGGGCGGCCATTTCGGAATAGGGCAAAAACCCGACTTCTGTCTTAAAGAAACAAGAACTAAACTAAGAGCCGAACAGCTCTGTGTAGGCCTACGGGAGGGTAGGAGGTGGTGACTTTGTGAGAGCTAAGAAGAAAAAAAACGTATTTTAGCGTACTTTTATGATGTCCTTGGGAGATTCAAAAGGCGGACGCCCCAGGTGGGGAACAGTGTACCGTAGAACCGTGATACCAAGGATTTTTGCAGTTAATTTTGGAACACATCCTCAGGGCTCACTTTTAAGTGTGTGTGTGTGTGTGTGGTGTCTCTCAATATTAGTATAGGACTCTAGATGATTGGAAAACATTCTTTAAGTGGAGACCCTTCTGAAAGGGAGAGGGGGAGAAGGAGGGAGAGGAAAAGAGAAACTGAGGAAGGAAGGAAGAATAAAGTGGGGGAGAGGGAGAGGGAAACTGAGGAAGAAGGAAGAATAGGGAGAGGGAAACTGAAGAAGAAGGAAGAATAAAGTGGGGAGGGGGGAAAGGTTACTGCAATTGTAGGCTCGTTGGGAGAGCAGTGAGTGGAGTAAATTTTTGGGAAGGCTTTTTTGTTGTTGTTCTCTTGTATGTTAATAAGGGAATCGGATGTACTTGAAAAACATTTTTCCTCAGTATAAGTATAGTTGATTGCCATCATTTGTGATTGTTAATGTTCTATAAAGTTACTGCCAACGCGGTAATAGTGAATACCGAACAATTGCTTCTAGTGGGGATACAGGGCTAGGTTCCCCTGAGCCTCTGGTCGCATTTTAGCCACCTAATTGATACATAACCTTGGTTTATATGTGTTTCTGCTTAATGACACTTCATTTAGTATATATTTTTGACTCCTTAACGTTGAATTCGTGGCCGAGCCTGAGTGAAGCTTAGCTAACATATTTGTTTTCTCCATAAGGCACATCACAGAATTGTGCTTAGGATCCTAAGCATTTAGGACAGCGCTTCAGCACTACCCTTGGGGACCATTTTAAACAGCAAAATCACCAACAAAAGCACAAAAATGTGGAAAACATAGTACTAAACAGACTGTGAAGAGGACAGTTGTTTATAATGTGAGGGCTGAAACAAGAAGGCAAGCTTTGCTTCCTTCAAGCTCAGCTGGGAGTATGCAACAACAAAAATTTTCACCACTCTGCATATGTCCATGAATGAATGCAAAAGCACTTGCAAGTATTGGTTTTGGAGTTACAGATAAATTTTAGTAGGTAGGCAAATTCACAAATACATAGTGCATCAATAATGATGGTCAGATGTATTTCTAGTTTATATTGCCCTCTTTTCTGGTTGTACTAAAAATTTTGCAGTTTATTATATTTATTGGCTGCTTTTTTGTATGTCTTATTTCCATAATGAGATTGTAAGTTCCTTGTGAGCAAGGACCATGACCCATTATTTTCAGAATTTACCCCACCTAGTGCTGTGCTAAGTACACAGTAGATTGTAGATATTTTTGAATGAATGATAAACACAGGACCAGAAGTAGAGCAGATCTGTGAATGAGCAGAAACTTCTCCCTCTAGTACATCCTATGTCCTCTGGTTTGTAATGTGTTAAGGAGAAATGTAACACTTTGAAATAAGCAAAAAAGATTAATGGATGTCCTTTCAATGGAATGCTGGAGTTTGGAGGATTGTCTGATCCTGAAAGATACTCACCTTTATCTTGAATCAGACTATTTTAGAATTCTGTAGTGATTAAAGTTAACTTGTAGAGAACAGATGGTAATACAAATGATTATTATCTGTGAACATGTGAGTTGAGTTCTATCCAATGGAGAGAGAACTCTCCTTCTCTGGAGAAAAGCCAGTTTTGCATTCATTTGCAAGGTCAATATTCCTGATCTGTAAAGTGTCTGCTGTTTGGATTCTCCTGGAACAAATTGTAACATCTATCAGAGAAGGTTAATAAAAGAGTTAAATAAAATCCTTTTGTATAACTACTTTTTTAATTATTTCTTTTAGAGTTATCCTTTAACAGTTTTGCAGTTCCCACCAAGATGCCCAGTGTATTCGTTGGACAGAACCAGACCAACTTATGACCAGGGAGCTCTAGCTCATGGATTGCCAAGTCTAGGTATTTCGTTTCCTGCTTTCAGAGGTAGATCTGAAGCACAGCAGAATGTTCTTCAATTTCTGTTTTCCTAATTTTAATTTTCTTCTCCACTGGTTTTGTGTTTTGGTTTGTATATGGTCAATAAATTATGCCTCTCCTGTGGCAGCAGTGATTGGCAATTTGGTAGTGTTGGTAGTGTCTGGCCACTTGGTGATCTCTGTAAAAGGATTAATGGCTTACAGAGATCTTTTTTGTATGGAGTGAAAGACAGCAGAGAATCTGGCTTGTTATTCTTGTTCATTTGTCTGTCTATTTTGAGCTCAAGAATTCTGTGCCCACTGGGAAAAACAACTCTTTGGCATCTCGACTAGTGAGATTTTGTGCTTCTGTGTTGACTCTTGACTGAAACTATAGACTCAAAGCCATAAGCTCTCTATTTGCCTGTGTGTCTATGTGTCTGTTATTTACGAAGGGCTTTACCTCTCATTATATGAACGTGAGATGTCCTACATCTGGAAGATATTAATAAGTGAAATTATGAAGTTTATTTTACTAAAGGAGCTGCGCTCTAATTGGTTTATAGAGATAAATTAGCACTTGTATAAATATTTTTAAAACATTTTATTTTTAAGTAATAGTTGCACCCTGTGTGGGGCTTGAACCCACAACCCAGAGATCAAGAGTCATATGCTACACTGACTGAGCCAGCCAGGTACCTTAGCACTTCTATAAGTTTAATTCCTAAAATTACTTGAAAAAAAAGATAAAGACACTTTAAATATGATATACTTAAAAGAAAAATATATTATTATAGAAACTAATAAGAAATGTTGTAAGAATCAAAGTTTACATAATTAAGGTCAATCTCTAGTGAGCAGGTGATTTCTTTCTTGAAGTAGTTTAATGTTAACTAGAAATGGGTAGAGACATTGATTGATGTTTCAAAATACCATCCCATCATAATTGCACAGATAGTCATGGATTGAGGCAGTGAAGAAGGGTGGTCAAGAAAACTTCAGGGTCCAAGGTCTCTACTAAAAGGAAACCAAGTTGTTTGGACAAGCATACAGATACTCATCAGCTACTAGGGGACTCCTTAAGACCTCAGGAACTTGAATTGACTGGACTGGGGTGTGAGTAGCAAATCTGGCCAAAGTGTGAGTTAATAAACCTCTCCCAGAGGGACTGATGTTTAAAAGAGAGTGCAAGTGCTTGAAATACCACATTTCTGTGATATGGGGACTCTCAAGAATTCCTAGACTGATGAGTTTTTGTGTTTCTGTGTTTACTCTTGGTCCATGAACGTTCTTCCTGCCCAAACTATAAAGCAGGCAAGACTGCTCTCTTTCACTGAAACTGCCAAGGCTGATTATGAAGAGAGATGAGATGGAGAGATGCAGTGGCATGGAGTCAGAGAGTGTCTCTCCTCCTGAGGAGTAAGTCACTAGTGGAGGCACTTTTCAGGCTGTAACAGAGGTTCAGCGAAGCTCATGAAGGAATTAAGTACTGTACAACTAGAAATAGACATGGCTAGAGCTATGGAAATGTGGCCGAAGAGAAAATAATACTCAGAATACAAATTTTGAACAATAGCAGAGAGACTTAGAATTATTTGAAAATTGTATTTCCAATCCTTAAGCAGGGAAGTGACCATTTCAGCCTCTGGACTGGGACGTCCAGATTGGATCGGCAAACAAGGCAGAGCCAGGAGAAAGAAGAAAAGTCCAAAACAAACTGAAACAGAAATGTTTCACTTTGACACAACTGGAGAAGGCCTTCGCTAGTTTCTAGAGGACAGAAAGAATCAGAAGGTAATACCATATTCCTCAAAGGTTACAAACTTGCAGCTATAAGATGAAGTTCTGAGACCTACTATATAGCATGGTGAGTATAGTTAATAATAATGTATTGTATATTTGAAATTTGCTAAGAGAGTAGATCTTAAATGTCCTCAACACACACACACACACACACACACACACACACACACACACACACACACACACAAATAGTAACTAGGTGAGTAGGTGAGGTGATGGGTATGTTACGCTTGATTGTGATAATCATTTAAAAATGTATACATATATTAAAACATCATGTTGTACACCTTAATATATAGTTTTTATTTGCCAATCATACCTCAATAAAGCTAAGGGAAAGAAAATAAGTTGATACCATAACAAATGCATAACATTTGTAGTTTGTTAAGTTCCAATTTAAATAATCTTTCCAGGTACTATTTTAGTTATACCTCTTTATCAGGTATACTCCGATGACATTTGTGGTTAAAATTCATTCACTCATTCGTTTATTCATTTATCCCTACACCCAGCTTAAGAAGTCAAGTGTTACAAGAGCCGCCTGGGTGGATCAGTTGGTTAAGCGTCCCACTTCAGCTCAGGTTATGATCTCACAACTCATGAATTCGAGCCTCATGTCAGGCTCTGTGCTGACAGCTCGGAGCCTGGAGCCTGCTTCGGATTCTGTGTCTCCCTCTTTCTCTGCCCCTCCCCTGCTTGTGTTCTCTCTGAAAAGACATAAAATAAACTTAAAAAAAAAGAAAATATTACAAGTATAGTTGAAGCCTCTTGGTACCCCATACGCAATGCCATTCCCCTTCATCTTCCCAAAGGTAACTACTATCCTGATTTTGGCTCTTTTCATTCCCATGTACTGTTAAGTTTTCCATTGATTTTAAGTATTATATACAACATATAATATTTTAAAACTAAATTTTAAACATTTTAAAACTAGAATGTTATACTCTGCATCTTTCTGCGACTTGTTTTTTATTCTCAATGTTATAAGATTTTACTCATGTTTCTACTTCTAATTCTGGTTCATTCACTTTTTCCTACTGCACACAGTATTCCAAATACAAATCACAATTTACTAATCCTTTATTCTGCTGATACACATTTACGTTGTTTATAGTTTTTTACTATTATTACTAATGCTGTTATGAATATTCTTGTATGTCTCCTTGCTCGCATTTGTGATTTTTTTAAACATTTTGTTTCTTTATTAATGTTTGTTTATTTTTGAGAGAGAGAATGAGGCAGACTGCCAGCGCAGGAGGGGCAGAGAAAGGGAGACACAGAATCTGAAGCAGGCTCCAGGCTCTGAGCTGTGAGCCCGATGAGCCCAATGTGGGACATGAACTCACAAACAGAATTGAGAGATCATGACCTGAGCCGAAGTTGGAAGTTCAACTGACTGACTGAGCCACCCAGGCGCCCCTGGGATGTTTTCTTTATATGTTCCTAGAATTGGAATTGCTGGCTGAGAGGGAATAATACATCCTCATCTACTAGAAATTGCTCTCCAAATTGGTTGTACTTCTACTAGGTGTGTATAAAAATTCCCTTTTGCCAAATACTAATTTCATTTCTATTCCTAACAAAATATCTAATAAAAATCTTATTTCTGTCTTCTTCCCAAATAAGACTTTACTAGACGTTAACTTTTCACTAAACATTGCTACCCGTATTTCTTAGTTTATTTTGTTCCCTCAAAATTAGCCTTTTAATAGTAAGCAAATTCATCAACATATTCAAAAAAATTTCTTTGCTCTTTCTTGTTTCTTAGCAAATGTTTGTGATAAGGTCTCTTAGTTTTGTGTCACTGATAATATCTTTACTTTGGTTTCTTTCTTGAATGATATTTAGGGTTTGATATACTTTGAGACCCACAGTTATTTTTCCATAGTATTCTTAATTACTCATTGTGTTCTAACATCTATTGTTGCTGATTAAGTCTGCTGTAAGTCTAAATGTCATTCCATTGCAGCTAACCTGTCCTTTCTCCTGTTGGTTTTTAAGATCTACTTTGTATATGTGGAATTGCTTTTTTCTTTTTTTTTCTTAAAGTTTATTTATTTATTTTGAGAGAGCCAGAGAGAGAGCACAGGTGGTGGAGGGGCAGAGAGAGGGAGACAGAGGATCCAAAGCAGGCTCTGTGCCGAGAGCAGAGAGAGCCTGATGTGGGGCTTGAACTCATAGACCATGAGATCATGACCTGAGCCAAGGTCAGAATCTTAATAGACTGAGCCACCAGGCGCCCTAGAATTGCTTTTTACTAATTAGCATTCAATGTGAACTTTCTTTCTGAAAACTTCTTTGTTCAATTCAGAAATGTTGACCCCATTATCTCTGTGAATATTGTTTTTCCCACCATTTCCTCTATTATCTTTTTCTGGAATTCCTATTAGATCAATATTAAACCCTCTTCATTCTTTTGTCTTCTGACTACTCTTAACCACTCCTCCTGTCCTCCTCCTTCTCTTTCCTCTCCTTTTCATCTTATCTTGCTATGTGGAGATCTGGGTGAATCCTCAGTTCTATTAATTTACTAAACTTTTTCTTCAACTGAGACCAGAGTGTATGTTGTCTATTGAGTGTTTATTTCAACGACTATATTTTGTTATTTCCAGGATATCTAGTAGATGCTTTTCCATGTCAACCTTTTGTTTTTCTCCTTGCTTTTATAATTCCTTGTATTTTTTCTTTTAACTTTCTTAGAGAATACTTAAATATGCTTACATGCTTATTTAAAACTCATTTTCAAATCATTTTCTTATGTTCATTTCATCTGGGATGAACTTATCTCCTCTAATTTTGTTGGTCACTGTTCTAAGTATGAATTTCCTTATATGTTTTGGAATTTTGATATGCAGACATCCTGATTAGGAAATTTGTTTGTTTGTTTGTTTGTTTTTCTCACTTTTTGTTAACTCTTAGTTGCCTCCATTTTTCCCCAAGGAACTCCCAGACTAGAATTGGGACTTATATTCCTGGCTTAGGCTTGTCTGGCTATGCTATTAAGAGAAATTACAGATCCAGTCTCTGAACTAGTGGGCAGCTTGGCCCAGGTCCTGGGTGTGGTGCTGTGTCACCTTTCTCCTGGATCCCTAAGCCATGGCTCTAGAAGGAGTCACTGCAGCCCTTTTTAACTTTTTTTCATGGGTGAAGAAGCCCCTGGTTTCAGCAGTGAACTTGAATCCATCCCTTCCCTTTCTTGGGAGGATTTTTGGTCCCTGTACACAGCAGTACAAAATTCCTAGATGGGGAGCCCAGCAGGCCTCAGCTTTGGTGTTCTGAGCATGATAATGGTTTGTATTGTTTTTAATTTGGTTTGAGAGAGAGAGAGAGAGAGAGAGAGAGAGAGAATGAATGAATGAATCCCAAGCAGGCTCCAAGCCCAGCATGGAGCCCAGTGTGGGGCTTGATCCCACAACCTGTGAGACCATGACCTGAGCCAAAATCAGGAGTTGGATGCTCAACTGACTGAACCACCCAGGCACCCCTCTTCATTTGTTTCGTAATTTCTTTTTTTATATTTTATGTGTCGTTGATATGTGTTTGGAGCAGAGGATGTCTTCAATGCAAGAAATTACAGGTATCTTAGCTGGAACTATAGATATGTTGGATTATATTGCATTATATATTGCCTTATTGTCCAGAAACAATTTATTTATTTATTTATTTGTAAGTGCAAAGTCTGTGCTTCAAGAATTATGAGGACGTTGAGATTCAGTGTAACATAGGAAATGGGAAGACTCTCAGGTGTCAAATAGACCTGGGTTTTAACACAGACCTGACACTTCCCTGTGGAAGTAGCAAATATATCATCTCCTTGATAACAGTTACTTCATCTCTAAAATGGGGATAATAATACCTGTAAAATATTGTGAAGCTTGAATAAATGATAGCTGTGAAGTATCTGTTATAAGACACAGAGAGACAAATGTTTTGTTTTATTTTACATCTGCTTTGTAGGCAAAATAACATTGAAAACATACACTTTGTTAAGTAAACTAGCATATACCAGGTAGATAATACACATATAGCAGAACCGTATACAGACTCTTTGGGAAATGGTACAAAGGAAATTAAAAATAGAAGATAAAAATGTTATGAAGTCAAATGAGAAGTAATATAGTATGGATACAATACATGACAGAAATATCTATCTGATACTTTCAGATTTTTAAGCCAAGGATGGGTATGCAAATATATAAACTATTTTGAGCCATTAATTGATACAAATTTCCCCCTGCTTGTCAAGAAACTTTGTATTGTTTGTTAATGAGTGAAGTTACATAAATACACACATGTACCTAATGCTTATATATGAATATGGGATATAAAAATTACTTTTATCCCTTTGCCCTTAAAAAACAAGATTTGGCAACATGTAGATTGCAAGGAAAAACTGAAAAAAAAGATGAAAATCCAAATTTGAAATGTCTCTCAACTCCCACGCATGTTCTTATATATTACTTTCAGCCTCCAAATTATGAAAAATGTTTCTGTAGAACCTATCAACTCTCTCAATAAAAATATCCCAGGTTGTCATGGTGACATAGTTCTTTCCCCTGCAGAATCCTGTAGTCTGGTACAGTGATTTCCTAATTCTTTATGGTTGTGGAATGTTTCCTTTCTTTTTTTTTTTTTTTTTCACATGGTTTCTCATTTTTCCAACCTAAGATTACATCTTAGCCTGCTACGGTGGTGGCAAACTAAAGATTTAATTTGAAACAAGGAAGATTTAAATAGTGGTCTTATAATAGTAAATTAATCTGGAAAGCTGATGGAATGTATGTATGAGTGTATGTTCTGCAGTCGTCTTTGATGAAAACATTACAGCACTCACCCCTTGCTAGAATCTATTTCTTTCCTAACTTGTGTGGGCTGATTAAATTAAGAACTCTCAATGTCCAGGCTTTTAAACCAGAGGTACAATTCTAGGAGTTTGGTAGTCAGAATATGAAATTTAGATTAGCCTTTTTCTCCTCTCTATCCCAAATGCTTTGTTCTTCCCATCTCTCAATCCTGAATGGGGCTTTGCAGATTTGTGAGTCCTTATGGTGCAGAGACTTGTGGATGTTATGGAATAGAGCTCACCTCTGACAAATTATCTTGCTGCCTGGTTTGGTCTGTTTTAGGGCTCCTAGGGTTATCTTTCTGGGAAGATATTAAGGAGTAAGAGCAGCCCTCAGCAGGGGTTCCTTGGACACCGGGGAGAACGAAGAGACTGAGCAATGGAGCGTCAGAGGAAAGCATGAGAAAGCTGCACGTAAGAAAGAGCAAAAACACTCTGTGGTTGTTTAATATCTACTTGAAGAGAGGGACTTCGTCTTTTGTTTGTCTAAATAATGAGTAAGTCAGTGGCTGTTTGGTGGTGACTTTACCAAGTATTTTGACTCTGCCTATGCCACTGGACATTTAGCTGGAAGGATCCTTTGGTGAAGGCTAACATCAAAGTGTAAGGTAGGTATTAACTTTCTTTAATGAATTTTTAGTTCATAAACAGTTACCTTAAGCTTGGGAAATCTGGGGTCATGGATGTCAAAAAAAAAGATTTAAGGGAATCTTTGAGCTATTATAATATTTTGAAAAATCTCATAGGATAATTTTAATGGGACTATGGATGAATTGGAGGCAGGTAGGTAGACCAGGGTAGTTTTTATTTTCTTTGAAAATTTAAAAAACTTACTACTTGGGCACATAAGTACATAAATCTTAAATGTTCAGCTTGATAAATTTTCACGTGTGTACACTTACGTAACTGCTAACCAGAGCATGAACTTTCCGGTGTCCCAGACGTCTCTCAGGTGCTTCTCAGGCGATACCCATTGTACCTTTCACCGCCTGCCCCCTCTCCATCCTCTGTGGATAACCACTATTCTGACTTCTATCACCATAAAATTGTTTTAGTTTCTTGAATTTTCTGTGAATGGGATCATAGGGTATATACTCTTAGGTCTGGCTTCTTTTGCTCAACATTACGTGTGTACATTCATCCTTGTTGATACATGTACCAGTAGTTCTTCCTTTTTAATTGCTGTGTAAATTCCATTGTGTGATTTATACCACATTTAACTTGTCCATTTTACTGATAATTGACACTTGGGTTGTGGCAAATTTTCAGACCTTCTGAATAATAATGCTGTAAACTTGCCTGTGTGTGTCTTTTTAAATGGATATACTCACTCACTTTTCTTGTGTATATCTCCAGGAATGAAATTGCTATTATTATCAGTATTTTTACCTTTAGTCATTCTGGGACCACAATCTGTTAGGTGGATATTTGAGTTGTTTCCCTTTGGGGGCCATTATGAATAGAGCTGCTATCAATATTCACATGTAGGTCTTCATATGGAGATATATATATATATATATATATAATATATATGGATATATATATTATATATATATTCATATGGATATATATATTATCATATGGAGATACCCCATATTCTCTGGGGTAAAATACCTACGAGTGAGATTGCTGGGATATATAGTAAGTGTATGTTTAACTTTATAAGAAACTGCCAAATTGTTTTCCAATGTGGCTGAGTCATTTTGAATTCCCACTGGCAACCTATGAAAGTTTCAGTTGCTCCTGTCCCTGTCAACATTGGGTAGCACCAGTCTTTAAAATGTTAGCCATTGATGGGGCGCCTGGGTGGCTCAGTCGGTTGAGCTTCCAACTTTGGCTCAGGTCATGATCTCATGGTTCGTGGGTTCGAGCTCCGCATTGGGCTCTGTGCTGACAGCCTGGAGCCTGCTTTGGATTCTGTGTCCCCCCCGTCTCTGCCCGCCGCCCCTCATGTTCTCTCTCTGTCTCTTAAAAGTGAATAAAGATTTAAATTTTTTTTTTTTAATGTTAGCCATTGTTTTGGTCGTAAGGTGATATCTCACCTTACGAATTAAGATAAAATTCACATAACATAAAAGTCACCATTTTAACCACATAAAGTATATAACTCAGTGGTTTTTAGAATATTTGCAAGCTTGTGTAATCATCACCACTAATTCCAGAACTTTCCATTATCCTTAAAAGAAACCCCATACCTCCCAATTTCCTCATCCCCTTTCTCCCTCCATCCCTTGTCAACCACTAATCTCCTTTCTGTCTTCACAGATTTTTCAATCTGGACACTTTATATAAATTAAATTATGTACTAGTTAGACTTTTCTGTCTGGCTTCTTTCACATAGTGTAATTTTTTCAAGGTTCATCGATGTTGTAGTATGTATTAGTACTTTACTCCTTTTTATGGCTGAATAGTACTCCATTGTATTGGATAAACCATATTTTGTTTGTCTTTTCATCAGTTTATGGATACTTGGGTTATTCCTACTTTTTAAAAATTTTTTTAATTTTATTTTTTTAATTTACATCCGGATTAGTTAGCATATAGTGCAACAATGATTTCAGGCATAGATTCCTTAATGCCCCTTACCCATTTAGCCCATTCCCCCTCCCACAACACCTCCAGTAACCCTCTATTTGTTCTCCATATTTCAGAGTCTCTTATGTTTTGTCCCCCTGTTTTTATTATTTTTGCTTTCTTTCCCTTATGTTCATCTGTTCTGTGTTTTAAAGTCCTCATATGAGTGAAGTCATATGATATTTGTCTTTCTCTGACTGACTAATTTCACTTAGCATAATACCCTCTAGTTCCATGCACGTAGTTACAAATGGCAAGATTTCATTCTTTTTGATTGCCAAGTAATACATATATATATGTATATATACATATATATATACATATACATATATATATACACATATACATATATATATACATATATATATACACACATATACATATACATATATATATACACATATACATATATATATATATATATATATATATATATACATATGTATATATACACACACATACCACATCTTCTTTATCCATTCATCCATCCATCAATGGACATTTGGGCTCTTTCCATACTTTGGCTGTTGTTGATAGTGCAGCTATAAACATTGGGGTGCATGTGCCCCTTTGAAATGGGATACCTGTGTCCCTTGGATAAATACCTAGTAGTGCAATTGCTGGGTTGTAGGGTAGTTCTATTTTTAGTTTCTTGAGGAACCTCCAAACTGTTTTCCAGAGTGGCTGCACCAGCTTGCATTCCCACCAACAATGCAAAAGAGATCCTCTTTCTCCGCATCCCCGCCAACATCTGTTGTTGCCCGAGTTGTTAATTTAGCCATTCTGACAGGTGGAAAGTGGTATCTCATTGTGGTTTTGATTTGTATTTCCCTGATAATGAGTGACGTGGAGCATTTTTTCATGTGTCGGCCATCTGAATGTCTTTTTGGGGGTTATTCCTACTTTTTGCCTGTTGTATATAATACTGCTAATAACATTCACGTGCAGGTTTTTTGTGGACATATTTTTCAGTTCTCTTGAGCATAGTTAGGAGTGGAATTGCTGGATCATATGGTAACTCTGTGTTTAGTTTTTAAGAAATTGTAAAAATTTTTTCCACATGAGCTGCATCATTTAAAATTCCCATGAGCAATGTATGAGGGTCAAATTACTCCACATCTTCAATAACCAACTTGTTATTGTCTATTTTTAAAAATAGCCCTCTGTATTAGTTTGCTAGGGCTAATGTAACAAACTACCACAGACTGTCCACAGGCTTGGACAATGTATTTTATTACAATTCTGGAGGCTGGAAGTATATCAAAGTGTTGGCAGGGCTAGTTTCTTCTGAAGGTCTCTCTCCTTGTTTTGTAAATGGCCATCTTCTTTCTGCGTCTTCACATGGTCTTTCCTGTGTATGTCTTAATCTTCTCTTATGAAAACATGAGTCATATTAGATTAGGACCCACCCAAACCATCTCATTTTACCTTAATTGCCACTTTAAAGGACCTTCCTCCAAATACAATCGCATTCTGAGGTAACAGAGGTTAGAACTTCAACATATGGATTTTTGGGGGGCACAATTCAGCCCATATCACCATCCTAGCGTGATCCTTTGCTTATTATTAAATAGGGTTATTTGTTCTTCATTGTTGAGTTAGATTAATCTGGATACTACACCCTCGCAGATAACATATATTTTCTCCCATTCTGTAGGTTCCCTTTCACTTTCTTCATAGAGTCCTTTGATGTATGAAACATTTAATTTTGATGACATAACTTTATTTTTAGTTTGGTTGCTAGTGCTTTTTATGTCATAGCTAACAAACCATTTCCTAATTCAAGGTTAAAAAGGTATACACCTGTTTCTTTCTAAGAGTTTCATAGTTCTAGTTCTTACATTTAAGTCTTTGGTACAATTTTAGTATATGGCGTTAGGTAGGAGTCCAGATTCTTTTTGATGTGGATGTCCAGTTTTTCCAACACCATTTGTTGAAAAGACTATCGGTCCCCACACCATCCACCTCCATCCTTGTTGACAAGTATTGGACTATAATGTATGAGAGTATTTCTGAGTTCTCAACTCTATGCCATTTATTTATATGTTTATCTTTATGCCACTATCGCATTGCCTTGATAACTATAGCTTTGTAGTAAGTTTTGAAATCAGGACGTGTGAGTCCTTCAACTTTTTTTTTTTTTTTTTTTAAGGTTGTTTTGGCTATTCAAAGGCTTTTGCATTTCACGTGAATTTTAGGATCAGCTTGTCCATTTCTGGAAAAAGAGCAGTTGAAATTGCAGTAGGGATTACATTGAATCTATAGATCAATTTGGGGAATATTTCCATTTTAACAATATTCCAGTCCATGAACATGAGATGACTTTGTATTTATTTAGGTCTTAAATTTCTCTCAGCGATGTTTTAGAGCTTTCAGTATACAAGCCTTGCATTTCCTTGGTTAACCTTATTCCCAAATGTTTTATTTTTGATGATAGAATTATTTTCCTAATCTCATTTTCAGATTGTTTATTACTAGTGTATAGAAATAAAATTGGTTTTTGTATAATGATCTTATATCCTGCAATTTTGCTTAACTTTATTAGCTCTAATAAGTTTTTGTTTTGTGTGTATCCTTTAGAATTTTCCAAATATGAGATCATATCACTTGCAAATAAGAGTTTTACTTCTGTCTTTACAATCTGGATTCTTTTAGTTTGTCTTGTCTAATTGCCCTGGCTAGAAATTCCAGTACAGTGTTGAATAGTTGTGTAAAGAGTATACATCTTTGTTTTGTTTCTGATCTTAGGGAGAAAAGCTTTCAGTCTTTTACCATTATGATGTTAGCTATGACTTTTCTATCAATGTCCTTTGTTGGGTTGAGGAGTTTACCTTCTACTTCTAGTTTGTTTTGTGCTTTTATCATGAAAGGGTGTGCTTTTATCATGAAAAGGATTTTGTCAAATTCTTTTTCTGCATCTAATGAAATAATCATGTATTTTTCTGCTTTATTTCCATTATTATGGTCTGTCACATTGATTTATTTTCATATGTTAAACTTACCTTGTATTTTTGGGATTTATGCCATTTGGTCATTAGTATTTAATATTTTTAATATGCTGTGGCATTTGATTTGCTAACATTTAGTTGAAGATGTTTGTATATATTCATAAGGGATATTGGTCTGCAATTTTCCTTTTTTTGTGATGTCTTTGGCTTTGGTATCCAGATAATACTGACCTCATAAAATGAGTTAGTAAGTGTTCACCCATCTTCGATTTTTTTGAAAGAGTTTAAGAAAAATTTGTGTTCTTTTTTAAACAATTGGTAGGATTTACCAGTGAAGCCATTTGATCCTGGGTTTTTTCTTCGTTGAAGTTTTTTGATTACTGATTCAATATCATTACTTATTATAGGTCTTTTCAGATTTTCTGTTTCTTCTTGAGCCAGTTTTGGTTTTGGCTTTAGTCAGTTTGACATAGTTTTTCTCTAGTAATTTGAACACATTTAAAATAACTGATTTAAGTCTTTGTCTAGTAAAGGACATTTGGGCTTTCTCATAGACATGGTTTTTATTTTTATTGATTGCTTTTTTTCTCCTGTGTGTGGGCCATGCTTTCTTGTTTTTTAGGCTGCCTTATAATTTTTTGTTGAAAATCGGACATTTTGAATATTATAATGTTTCACCTCTGGAAATCAGATTCTCTTCCCTCTCCTGAGTTCATTGTTATTGTTTGTTATTGTTATTTGTTTAGTAACTTTTCTGAACTAATTAAAAAAAATTTTTTTTAATGTTTATTTATTTGTGAGAGAGAGAGAGACAGAGCATGAACAGGGGAGGGGTAGAGAGGGAGGGAGACACAGAATCTGAAGCAGGCTCCAGGCTCTGTTAGCACAAAGCCCGACATGGGACTAGTTTTCTGAACTAATTTTATAAAATCTATTATTTGTTGTGTGTGGCCACTGAAGTCTCTGTTCTATTAGCTTACTGGTCAGCTAATGATTAAACAGAGATTTTCTTAAATGCCTGGAAATAAAAAAATTAAAATATTTAAAAAATTTAAAAATCTCCCAGTCTTTGCAGTATGTTGTATGTTTGTAGGTTGGGGTATACCCTCAATACTCAGGTAATTTACAACTGTCTTAACCTCTGTTTTTTGCTTTTGCAAAGTCAGCCAGATACGAAAACTTAGGGCTTTCTTAGGTCTTTCATGAGCTTATGTACAGTCTTGGTTATGTGCGTGATTTTCTAGACTCTCTGGAGCTTTTCAAGGCCCTATTCCCCAAACCTTATTCTCCTGTCTTTCCTCTCAACCTTCTTGGGCAGTCTATTATTGTTTGTTTTCACAAATGTCCCCTGAAAAACAACAACAACAACAACAAATGTCCCTTGGATAGCGGCTTTAGCACTGGGACAAGTTAGCTGAGATAAAGACAAGCCTTTTGAGGCCATTCTCCAGGGAACCACTAGATAGATCAAAAGAAATAATTACTATTCTGTGAGAATCAGGTGTCTTTTGCTCCCTCTGTACTGGTACCAGGAAAGTAGACCATTATTTAACGGGATACCCTGAGTTGAAAAGTAGGGGATGGAACTAGGGTAAGTTAAAATGTTAGAAAGTGTGGGGCATCTGGCTGGCTTGGTCAGAAGAACATGAGACTATTGATCTTAGGGTCGTGAGTTCGTCTCATGTTGGGTGTAGAGATTACTTAAATAAATAAACTTTAAAAAATGTTAGAAAGCTTGCTGTTCCTAGAGATTTAGCTGTTTTTCTTGAATAAATGCTCCCTGGGTTGCCATAATCTTTTGTTTGGTTTTCAGAGCTCTGAAAGAGTTGATATGGACAATTTTTGCCAGCTTTTTTCATTGCTTATGTGGAATAGTGGACTTTTGGAGTTCCTTACTCCACCATTTTCCCTCATTGTGCTTTTAAAAGCAATTTCCTTACAAATCAAAACCACACTGAGATATCACCTCACACCTCAGAATGGCTAAAATGAACAAATCAGGAGACTATAGATGCCGGAGAGGATGTGGAGAAACGGGAACCTTCTTGCACTGTTGGTGGGAGTGCAAACTGGTGCAGCCACTCTGGAAAACAGTGTGGAGGTTCCTCAAAAAATTAAAAATAGACCTACCCTATAACCCAGCAATAGCACTGCTAGGAATTTACCCAAAGGATATAGGAGTGCTGATGCATAGGGGCACTTGTACCCCAATGTTTATAGCAGCACTTTCAACAATAGCCAAATTATGGAAAGAGCCTAAATGTTCATCAACTGATGGATAAAGAAATTGTGGTTTATATATACAATGGAATACTACTTGGCAATGAGAAAGAATGATATCTGGCGTTTTGTAGCAACGTGGATGGAACTGGAGAGTGTTACACTAAGTGAAATAAGCCATACAGAGAAAGATACCATATGTTTTCACTCTTATGTGGATCCTGAGAAACTTAACAGAAGACCATGGGGGAGGGGAAGGGGAAAAAAAATTAGAGAGGGAAGGAGGCAAACTGTAAGAGACTCTTAAAAACTGAGAATAAACTGAGGATTGATGGGGGGTGGGAAGGAGGGGTAAGTGGGTGATGGGCATTGAGGAGGGCATCTGTTGGGATGAGCACTGGGTGTTGTATGGAAACCAATTTGACAATAAATTTCATATTAAAAAAAAATAAAAGAAATTTCCTTAAAGATGAATAAGGTAGTACATGTGCTTATTTGCCCTCATTATATCATTTTTGGTGAAATGGATATTTAGATCTTTTGCGTATTAAAACAGTAGAATTGGTTCTTTTTTACTATTGAATTATAGAAGCTCTTTATATATTTTGGATACAAATCCTTTATCAGATACATGTTTTGTAAATATTTTTCCCAATCTGTGGCTTGTTCTTTAATGGTATCTTTCACAATGAAGAAATTTTTAATTTTGAAGTCCAATTTATTAGTTTTTTTCTCTTGTAATTCACTTTTTGTTTCCTAAGAATCATTTGCCTAATCCAAAGTTACAAAGATTCTTTCCTGTGTTTCCTTCTAGAACTTTTATAGTTTTAGGTTTTACATTTATGGCAATGATTCATGTTAAGTTGCTATTTGTAAATCCCAAGCAGGCTCCACACTCAGCTTGGGGCTGGAGGCAGGGCTCGATCCCACGGCCCTGGGATCATAACCTGAGCTGAAATCAAGAGTTGGATGCTCAACTGACTGAGCCACCCAGGTACTCCAACACTGAACCTTCTTAAAAGGAGAAATCAGCAAAAGAGGCTGAAAAGGAGTGAATGACTCAGAGTGTAAAAGAAAAAGCAAAGAGAATGCTGACTCATATACTAAGGACACAGAGGAGTTTTGAAAAGGTGGAAATGGTCAGAAATGTTCAAACTCTGAAAATATTGGGCAAATGTGGTCATTAGAATTTTTTTTCAAAGCCGTTTCTTAGTAGGAGTATAGTAGTGAAGGCCAATTGAAGTGAATATGGTAATGAACGTGTGATATCCCTGAATGTATAAATGTGGGATGTGTGAATACTGATGCAGATTACTTAAAAAACAACTTAGGCAATTTTTACAATACAGGGAAGGAGAAAGAAGGAGGAAAAGAGGCAACTGTGATGATGTCCTTTTTTCTCATCTCAGCCTGGCTAATTCCTCTCTGTCTTTCAAGATTCAGTCATAGTTTCCCCTCTAACGGAAAACCCTTTACTCTGAGTTTGATGTGCTCTACAGCACTCCACATATACATCTGTCATGGTACTTACAACAATATGTTTTAATTATTCTGTTTTTTCCCACTAGATGGTACTTGACAGCAGGGACTCTCTTTGTAACTCCAGTGCCTATCAGCATGATGTCTGGCACAAAGTAGGGGAATTCAGGTTTAATAAATGAATGATAGATAGATTTGGGCATATGTAGGTTGGGACACAGAGGAGCCAGTGGTGAGGAAAAGATTAAAGGTATAGAAAGCAGAGTTGAGATGTCACTGATGGAACGAACAATGTCTTTAGGTCTGCCGAAGGGGATGGGTTTCAGCACACAGGTAGAGTGATTAGTCTTGAAAAGTAAAGGAAGGGAGGGGTGCCTGGGTGGCTCAGTCAGTTAAGCCTCCAACCTCAGCTCAGGTCATGATCTCACAGCCCATGAGTTTGAGCCCCGCGGGCTCTGTGCTGACTGCTCAGAGCCTGGAGCCTGCTTCAGATTCTGCGTCTCCCTCTCTCTCGGCTCCTCCCCTGCTTGCACTCTGTCTCTCTCTCTCTCTCTCAAAAATAAATAAACATAAAATAAAGAAGTAAGTAAATAATGAGGAAGGGGTGTGTCCATGTCTCATACCAGAACCGAAATGTGAGAAGATGGAGGGGTTGGTACTGAGGACTCCTCCCCCTTTTTCTGAAAGCAAGGCAGGGACAAACGGTAGATGGGCAAGACTAGGAGGAACAGAGGGTTGAGGTGAATGGCAAAGACCTGGAATGAATGTTATGGGGAATAAGAAAATCCTGATCAAGGCAAGGTAAAGAATTGCCAAGCACTGGATAGCAACCAATTGAATGGGAAACTCTATCTTCATAGTAGCTTTTAGAGGTCGTGTGATTTTTTTTTTTTTTCCAGTTAGACGCAGGTTCCAGGTTTTAGCATCCGAGGGGATGAATTTTAAGATAGACATAGGGTTGCGGGCCGCTGTGGACGTTGACAGACAGGTGCACGGGTGGACGGGATTTGTCTTAGAAAAAAGGCGCAGTTATGTCTGTGACAGTTCAGATGTTGTTGTGGGTGTGCAAAATGATCGGCCGTGAGTAGGGAAGGAAAGAAGACGCTAGGCTGGACTATCCCTCCGTCCCTTTACGACTCCATATAAGTTTGTACACAGGTTGGCCGAGGGTGTGGAGGACCGGGATCTCACCTGTGTGTCGTGGCTCTAACAGCGCTCAGAAAAATCTAGAAGGTGTCAAGAGCTAGCGCACAGAGACTTCGTTGGAGAAGTCTCAGGTATCCACAGTGACAAGAGAGGTAGTGCGACCACCTGATCCCTGATGCCAGGGCCCGGCCGGGACAGGGGCCAGCGTCCTGCGCGGAGTTTCCCCTCCCCCAGGACGCTGGAAAAGGCCTGACCCGGAAGCTTCTCTGCCGAGCCGGAAGCACAAGCCGAGCGGCGGAGGGCAGCCGTGGAGCCGCCGCCCCCTCGCCGCTTCGCGGCTGTTTGGGGATCCCGGACCGCGGCGGCGCCGGGTTGTCCTGATGGTCCCCGGCCGGCGGCGGCGGCGGCAGAGGCGGCGGGAGGATGACCTCTCCCCGGGAGCGGGGTGCCGACCTGGCCCGTTTCTACACTGTCACCGAGCCCCAGAGACATCCAAGGGGCTACACGGTGTATAAGGTCACCGCCCGGGTGAGTGCCGGTGTCAGGCGCGGGTAGAATCCTGAGTTGGGGCGTGAGGGACCAGGGTATGTGCCCTGGTGTGGGGGTACCTGACCCTGGGTCAGAGCCTGGGGTGGGACTGGGGGCTCCTAGTGCCTGGACCCGCGTCGAAGGTGGGGACTTCGGGAAGGCTGGGGTGGGTGCTGAGTGTTGGATGCTCGAGACTGCTGTAGAAGGTCGCGGTAGTGCCCTGGTTCCAGGGTGGGGCAGGCGTTGATGGTTTCAAATGGATGACTCAGACCCTATCCCATTAGGACTTTCTCTTCTGAGGCTGAAATCTGCAGAAGTGGTTTTGCTTGCTTCCCAGGGATAGTGTAGATTGAAAAATTAACTTACATAATAAAATATATTTCTTCTCTTGACCTTTTATACAGTGTCAGGTTTGTACTGAGGCAGACAGATTCTTGAGAAGGATGTCGGTGTTAGGGTTACCAGCCTAGAACCTCTGTATCTGGTTGTGTCATTTTGCATCTGAGTTTTTCATGGTGTTCAGTAGGTGACATACGGGAAATTTTACCGGTGTGTGTGTGTGTGTGTGTGTGTCTTGTGTGAGTTGTTTTGAGGGCTATTTAAAAGTTGTGAGGCTTCTTTACATCAGCTAAGCAATTTTTAGTACCCACTTTGTTCATCATTGCTTTTGCGGTGGGTTTTAAAGAGTTTGCATCTCCCTGCTTGGAAAAGAAGAGTAACAAAAATAAGTCCGAATGTATGTAATGTATGTATGTATGAATGTGTGTGTATATTAGGCATTTTGAACATATTACCCAATGGAATTCTAATTTTAATGAGGAAACTGAGGTTCAAGGAAGTTTCACAACTTGATCAATTTTACATCATAAGGTAGGTGCACATTTGGGATTTCAGTCTAGTTTTGCTTAAGTCCAAGTTATATAAAAAGTTAAGAATTAACTTTATTATTATCATTAGTTGTTAGAAAAGAGAGGTACAGATAGTAGTAATGCTAAATATACATTTGGAGGATGGCATAATCCTCTGTGTTAGCACAGGAAGGAGGATTTGAGAACTGTAAAGGTTAGGTATATTTAGGTAAACAGAGTTTGGCTCATGAGAGTGGTACGTGGTTTATGGAAATGGTGCACAATCCGGACAAATGTGAGAAGATGGGAGGAGCAAATTTGTTTAAAGATAAGACCAGGCCTGGTTATCTCAGAGGGTTATACTGAAGATAGAAGGAAATTTGTTACTTCCAGTTATGCAAGTAAGGTTGTTATATTGGTGGAGTGTTAGTTTCAGGTTAAGAAATTTTTTAAGACTAAAATTAAGGGACCCTTAGAATTACTACTTCTGAGACGTTTCTGGTAATTGGGCCCTTCAAAATCTACTTTCCTAACGTACTTTATGGAATTAGAACAATCTTTAACATACATAGTGGTCCCTTCACAGCACCCTACTCATCCCATATGATAACATGTACCTCGATTTTATTGTATTAACCTGGTTACATGTCAGTGTCTCTTAGTAGATCGACAGTAGGTCTCCATCACTGGTATTTGTTTCCTTTTACATCACCTGAGGCAGTGTATGGCACACAGTGTTGAAAAGAAATCGGTGGAATGTTTTCCTCGGCATTCTAGGCAGCACATCCAATCAATACATGTTTGGTTTGAGGCACTAAGTGCTATGAGGAATACAAGACTGAATAAAGCATGTCCCTTCCTTTCAAGGATCTTCATAGAAGAGAGTAAACTGGACTTAAAGTAGTACAAGAGAGAATGTTAGATGCTTTCAGAGACTGCAGAAAAGAGCTGTGGGATTTCAGAAGATAGAGAGGTTGCTCTGGCTCAAGGGAGAAGGAGAAGAATTAAGATAGGTGGTGAAGGATGGGAAGAATCCAGACAGGTGAGAGAAAAGCAGAGGGCGTGGTAGGCAGAGGGGTGAATGGGAGGGATAGAGCCCATAAAGCCCTGAAGCTGTGTATGTGTGTGGAACTCGAGTAGGAAACACTGGGTATGATTATTACTTGTAGTCTTACTTCACAGAAGGAAAGGTTAACCTCATTTACATCTTAAGTATCTTTTCTTAAGCTGTGAACTAATTTTTATGACCAACAGCTAATGTATGACAACATAAATTAGAACACGAAGTAGCACATTTCCTTAGAACTAACCAAATCTCTATGATATGCATGCTGCATATTGCCATGGTTATTTGAACTGGAAATTGCTTACACTGTGTTTTTTTCTCCTTGTAAATGGCCATTTCCTCATTTTTGGCTTCTGTTTTGCTTTTTTCATTTTAAGGCTTGAGGGTCATCATGGAGATATACTTTTTAGAAAAAGTATGTGTAATATTATAAAACAAGTAAAATATTTATTATTTTTTGAGACTTAAGGAGAAAAACATCTTTCCTCAGGAGAATTAACCAAGTAAGTAGTCCTCCCCTGAGACAACTTCGTGAGCTAAAGATTAGGGATGTCTTCTGTGTTTCCAACTATTGATTTTCTCCTAGCTTTAGGAAGCAGTCCCTATATTCTTGATCCTTATAGCGTTCTTTATGTAGAAGTAGAATTAGAATCATGGGAAGTAAGTGCCATTGTTAAGTTTTAGGTAGCATAAGAGCTCTCTCATCTTTTTAAGACTCCTTTGTGCTTAGTTTTGTATTTCTCTGGAACCTAGCAGGCTTGACTAACGTTATGGCCAGTCACACGCTGGCTAACAGATTTCCTAGATAAGTTCTGTGTTGTTTATCAATTTTTATCTAGAATAAATATTTCTATTAAGAATTGGAAAGTTGTTTTATAGATTTCCTTGGTTCTTTACTTAAAGAAGACACAGATCTACAAGAACCGTTACCAGTGTTTTTGGTTGTTTCACCATGCTATGTTAACAAAACTCATACTGTAATGCAGATTTCTCAACAGCATTAAATGAATGGCAAATTCTTGCCTGTATTCTTTCTGCAAGTATGGAAAGCAAAAGGTATGCTTTCATTTTAATTTTTAAAAATTATTGTTTTTGTTTATTTGAGAGAGAGAGAGTGCATGCCTGCATGGGGAAGAGCAGAAAGGGAGGGAAAGAGAGAATCCCAAGCAGGCTCCATGTTGAGCATGGAACTGGCCCAGGACTTGATCTCGCAACCATGAGATCCTGACTTGAGCCAAAATCAAGACCCGGACGCTTAACTGAGCCACCTAGGCATCCTACTATACTTTTATTTTTAAAATGCGTTGTTGGGGTGCCTGGGTGGCTCAGTCGGTTGAGCGGCCAACTTCGGCTCAGGTCATGATCTCGCGGTCCGAGAGTTCGAGCCCCGTGTCGGGCTCTGTGCTGACAGCTCAGAGCCTGGAGCCTGCTTCTGATTCTGTGTCTCCCCCTCTCTCTCTGACCCTCCCCCGTTCATGCTCTGTCTCTGTCTCAAAAATAAACGTTAAAAAAAAAAAACCAAAAAACGCGTTGTTGCCTTATGTCTATATTTTGAATTGAAGCACAATTTATGTGCAATCAGATTCACCAGTTTTAATTGTACAATTTGATGAGTTTGGACAAATGTATATAGTTGTGTCACCACTGCCATGGTCATCTCTGCACAAGTTCCCCCAGGCCTCTTTGCATTTGGTTCCCCCCTCCCCACCCCTGTCCCTAGGGAACCACTGGTCATTTTTCTGTCATTGTAGATCAGGTTGTATTTTCTAGAATTTGATATAAATGGAATCATACAGTATGCACTTTGTTTTTTGGTTTGACTTCGTAACTTAGCATGAGTACTTGAGATTCATCTCTGTTGTTGTTTTTACTCTTTTTTTATTGCTGACTGATACTCCATTGTATGGTTATACTACAGTGAATCCATTCTCCTGTTGAGTTGGGTTTCCAATTTTTGGCTATTATGAGTATAGTTATCACGACCATTTGTATATAAGTCTTTGTATAGACGTATGCTTTCTTTTTTCTTGATGGCATACAACCTTGTTTACTGTGGCTTTAAACTAAGTCTTGAAAGTAGGTTCTCTTTCTCAAAATTGTCTTGGCTGTTCTAGATTGTTTGCATTTCTGTATAAAGTTTAGAATCAGTTTGGCAAATTCTATAAACATGCCTACCCAGATTTTGATTGGCGTACTTTGAGAATGTAGATCAGCTTCTACAGAAGCAGATATCTTAGTGATATTGATATCTTAGCAATATTGAATCTTCTGATCCATGTATCTTCCATTTATGTAGCCCTTTAAGCGACATTTTCTAATTTTCAGTGTGCAAGTCTTGTGCATACTTAAAGCAATTTAGGTTTGTTTTCAGACTGAGAATATGTAAGTCCTCATTTTATGTTGCTAACATTTGTTGAGTATTAAGAGCAAACACATGATGCTTACTATGAGTTGAGCACTGTTCTAAGCGTTTTATATAAATTAGGACATTTTCCACAGCAGCCCAATGAGTAGATGCTATTATTATTCTTACGTTATCAATGAGGAAATTGGGGCCCAGGGAGGTTAAGTAACTTGCCCAGGGTCACATGGCTAGCCAGGGGTGGAGTCTAGATTTGAGCCTAGTAGACTGGCCTGAGTCACAGTGCTTTTATCCCAGTGCTGTGCTGTTGACTACCTATGTTATAAAACACATTTCATTAGATTCTATGGGTGTATGTATGGGGAGACCTATGTGTCCCCACAGGGCCTTACTGTAGTTTGGCAAAACTGATGGGTACATGGAAAATACAGTAACTGTGATAATGTGAACAAAAAAGGGGGTAGGGAATGAAGGGAAGAAGTATTTAGCTTGATTTGAGTCTGAAAATTGCCACTTCTAAGGCTTCAAATTGAAACACTAGTTGTATTGCTTGGAAGGAACCTGCTTTCAATTCCTGACCATATTCTTGTATATGGCCTGCTTGTGCTAGGGAAAGGAATTATTTGTAGTTTCCCAAGTATGGTAGTACATTTCCACCGCCCCCCCCCCCCCCCCTTGCCCCTTACCTCTCTGTTAGATGCTGTTTCCTCTGTCTGGAAAGTTCTCTTTTGTGTTGGCATCCCTGCTCATCTGAAGTGTCAGCTCTTGCCCTGTGCTCTCCGGGAAGCCTTTCTTAGGTGTAGAACTCCATGTGTGTTATATGTTCCTCCATGAAAGCCTTTGTCATATTGTACTTGTTTGCTTCCTCCCCTGAGGGTGGGCTGCCTTTTTAACTTTGTGTTCTTGCTGCCTAGCTGGGAGATACTGTAGGAACTTGAGAGAGTCCTGGAAAGAGGCATTGTTTTTCTAAGTGTTCCTTTTTAAACTGATATACAGTAAAATTGACTTGTTATATACTTCTGTGAATCTTTACACATATAGATTCAAATATCCACCACCATCATCAGGAAACAGAACAGTTCCACATCCCCAAACACTCCCTCATGCTATCTCTTTTTCACACTTGTCTCCCCACCTCTTAGCCCTTTGGTGACCACTGATGTGCTCTCTACCTCTCTACTTCTGTCTTTCTGAGGGTGTTGTATAAATAGAATCAGCCAGTATTTAACCTTTTGAGGATGTCTTTTCCCATTTTTTCATTGGGTTGTTTGTTTTCTAACTGTTGAATTTTGAGATTCTTTAGTTGTTCTGGATGTAAGTTTGTTGTCAGCTATGTGATTACAAATATTTTCTCCCAGTGTGTAGTGTATCTTTTCACTCTTAACAGTGTCTTTCACAAAGCCAAAAGTTTTAATTTTGGTAAATTCTCGTTTATAATTTTTTTTTTCTCGTATGAAGTGTGCTTTTAGTGTTTGATCTAAAAATTCTTTAATACCCCCAGGTCACAATTTTTTCCCCAGTGTTTCATTCTAGAAAATTGTTTTGCATTTTGCATTTAGCTCTATGATTCATTTTGAGTTTATTTTTGTATAAGGTGTGAGGTTTAGGCAGAGGTTCATTTTTGCACACGTGTGTTCAATTGCAACAAAACAGTGTTTAAGAGACTAGCCTTTTTTCTTTTTTTTCTTTTTTTAAATTGCATCTCTGTCAAAAATGTCAGCATTGTATATGTGGATCTGTTTCTGGATTCTCTATTTTGTTCTATACCACACTGTCTTGATTATGGTAGGTTTATCTTTATAGTAAGTCTTAAAATTAGGGAGTAGAATTCCTCCAACTTTATTCTTTTTCAAAATAGTTTTGACTATTCTAGTTCCTTTGCTTTTCTATATCAATTTTAGATCAGGTTGTCTATATCTATAGGAAATCCTAATGGGATTTTTATTAGAATTCCATTAAATCTATGGGTCAGTTTTTGGGAGAATTGAATCTTTACTCTGTTGAATCTGTAAATTTGCAAATGAACACAGTATGTCGTGCCATTAATTTAGATGTTCTTTGATTTCTTTCAACATTTTATGTTGACCGTATACAGATTCTGGACATTATTGTTAAATATATTCCTCAGTATTTCATCTTTTTGTAGCTATTGTAAGTAGTATTAAAAATTTGGTTTTCATAAGAGACTCTTTAAGTACTGAGAACAAACTGAGGGTTGATGGGTAGTGGGGGAGAGGGGAAAGTGGGTGATGGGCATTGAGGAGGGTACCTATTGGGATGAGCACTGGGTGTTGTATGGAAACCAATTTGACAATAAATTATATTTAATATAAAAAAATAAAATGTGGTTGGAGAAAAAAATAAAAATTTGGTTTTCATTTTTTCATTGCTGGTATAAAGACATTTGAGTTCATTTTTGTGTTGACCTTATATCTATGACCTTTTCAAAGTTACTTATTAGTTTAGGAGTTTTTTGGTAGAGTTCTCATCTTTTCCTACATAGACAATACATGTTTGGCAAAAGGGGCAGTTTTATTTTTTCCTTCTAGTCTGTATGTCCTTTATTTCTTTTTCTTGCCTTATTCTTGCGAGGACTTGTAGTACTAGGTCGAATAGGAGTGATGACAGTGGACATCCTTCCCTTGTTCCTGATCTTGGAAAGCATTCAGTCTTTTAATTATGATAGTCACTGTGGAGTTTTTGTATATGGGAGGCAGCAGATTTAATTTTTGGTTTTGTTAGCTTTTTATTTTGAAAGTAATGCATATTCATAAACATTGCAAGTAATAACTGAAGCCACTATAAGGAAATACAAGCCTACTAAATTTTAAACCCTTAATTAACTGTTTACATTATTACAAATGTTTAGTGTTAAAGTGGTGAGAATTACCACTCATTACCAGTTGTTAGATCAGTAGCTCCATGAAAGTTTCTTGAAGAAATAATCGGTGTGGGCTTACTCTGGAAATATTTTCAGTAAATGGAGTAGTCATGGGGCGCCTGGGTTAAGCGTCTGACTTCAGCTCAGGTCACCATCTCGCGGTCCGTGAGTTCGAGCCCCGCGTCGGGCTCTGGGCTGATGGCTCAGAGCCTGGAGCCTGCTTCCGGTTCTGTGTCTCCCTCTCTCTCTGCCCCTCCCCCATTCATGCTCTGTCTCTCTCTGTCTCAAAAATAAATTAAAAAAACGTTAAAAAAAAATTTAAAAAAATGGAGTAGTCATGGGGGTGGGGGAAGATTAATTTATTGAAAAATGTATTTATGATTAGAAATTTTGAAAACTCATGGCTCTTAAGTTGTTCAGTTTTTTCCTAGAGTAATGTTTCATTCTACCTTTGTTTTTGACTCTTAATATTGTTTAATAGAAAACCATCTCACATACCAAAAACTTCAGTAAGCAGGTTTTAAAATTCTGTTTTCATTTTGTTTATTGACAACTTATATGCTTGGGCATTTGAGTTCACATTAAGATTTTATGTTAAACTGCAAACTTTTAACAGTAAGCGTTTTGATTTTCCTTGAACTTTGGAAAATAGTTTACCTTAGAGTGGTGCTATAATGGTTGGTAAAATTTGAAGTGAGAAAAACAACTTTAACATTTATTGAGTATCCAAAAGTAACTTGCTGTTGTAGTTTCTTTATTCTCTCTTTAGATTTTGGGATTTTAATGATGTAGAAAGCAATAATTCCTTTCAACGTATTACTTTTGTAAAAACTTGTTAGAAAGTGGAATGCCTAAATTTTTTTTCCCATTGACTTCTCTATCTTATATGGGAGTTCTTTCATTCCAGAGAACGAAACAGTGTCGTAAAGTGTCTAATTATGGTTTGTGCAGGTGCTGTCTCTTGGGTCCAGACTACCTGGTTGGCAGGTGATTAACCAACCCAAATATTCTTGCCAACCAGTGACACCTGCAGCTCTGCAGGGAAAAGAGGGAGAGAGGAACTGAGATGCAGGTGACGGGGTGGGAGGGAAGGTTGAGTTTGGTAGGAGGACTGCGTGAGCTGGGCACTTTGAGGTATCTCCCTTTCTTGCCAGGGTGTGTGTGTGTGTGTGTGTGTGTGTGTGTGTGTGTGTGTGTGTGTATGAAATGCAGTTTAAAGTTGTCAGTATATTTATATGAAAGTATGGATTTTGTGAAACTCAAATGTCTGAAAGTCAGGATTGCGTGCATTACATTGATGAATGTGCCATTTGGTTTACCTAATGGGCACGATGGGAAATGTTCACTATAGTGTAACCTTACATTTTCGTATATCCAATTATTCCCATCCTACATTTGGAGAGTCATATCTTTGAGAAATGGAGAGTGGGCATGTCCCTCTCTCTCTCTTTTTTTTCCATGTTTGATTATTTGTATCTTGACACTAAGTTTTAAAAAGAATGTTACTTTTGTAAACCCTTTATCTTCTTAGCTCTATTACCAAACTAGTATCTGAACAGCCATCAGATTTGACTGTAATAAGTTGCTCATAAAAGTAGCTTCTTAAAATTTATATTTGACTCATTCCTACTTGGTTCTAAAGGGACTTATTTTGTGATCATTTTTTTGTAGGCGATATAATATGTTTGAATAATTTTTGTAGCTTTGTTTTCTAGGAACTATCAATCTCATGAAGAAGACAATTCTTTTGTGTAGGTCTGAGTTAAGAGAGTGATTTCAAATCATAATTTTGATGGTAATTAGATAAATGAGTATTTTAGACTTGACTTTTAAGGAAACTTGGTAATACTTATTCAAAAGTAAGATAAAATAAATTTTATATAAAATAATTTATATAAAATAAATTATTTTTATATTTTATATTTATATAAATACATATTTATATTTTTATAAAATTTATATATTTATATTTTATATTTGTATGAAATAACTTGTTATTTATATAAAATAAATTAACACTGTGAAATGGATACAGAGGACCTAATTAGAAATAATTTATTATTTATATAAAATAAATTAACACTGTGAAATGGATACAGAGGATCTAATTACTGTATGATCTGTTGATTATTATGGTCCTGAGCTAGGCCAAGCCCTAACCTCAGGTCTTTGTTTTAAAGATAGGCAAGAGGGCTCGTTTTAAAAGTTTTTTTTTTTAATGTTTATTTATTTTTGAGACAGAGAGAGACAGAGCATGAATGGGGGAGGGGCAGAGAGAGAGGGAGACACAGAATCGGAAGCAGGCTCCAGGCTCTGAGCCATCAGCCCAGAGCCCGACGCGGGGCTCGAACTCACAGACTGTGAGATCGTGACCTGAGCTGAAGTCGGATGCTTAACCGACTGAGCCACCCAGGCGCCCCAAGAGGGCTCGTTTTAAGGTTGCTTTTTCTTTGGTTTATTACCCAACTGGTAAAAAAGCAGTTAGTGGCTAGTACTAGAGCCTGTATTCAAACCCCTTTCTTAGCGCCTTCTCTTCTGCCAAAGCACTTCTTCGGCTGCTATTTTTTGGTTGAGTTACATTTCTCTGTAAAAGACAAAATGGATTTACCTAATAGGCATCAGGAATATTACTTGCATACTTGGAATTTTAATCTTTAGGAGGGCTGATTTGGTTATGTACTGGAAGGACTACTTTGTTTGGAATCATGGCTCTGAGATCCAGTCCTGCCTGTAACTGATTAATATGTTTAGTATTAGTAATGCTCTTGGGCTTGGTTATCTTGTCCTGCCAGGCAGGGTTGTTGTGATGATTAAATGAAGTAAAGGATTTAATATCTTAGCACAGTAGGAGACAGTTACCTTCACTGTAAGCCCTTATTTGTTTTCCTAAATTCAGAATTTGCTGTTGGCATTAACAGGGGCAGATAGACTACAGATATTACAGCGGTATTTCCCAAATGTGTTCCAAATTTAGTGGATGTTGCACTAAGTAAATAAAATAACAACAAATAACATGATAAAAATAAAAAGTGGAGTGGATAGATGACCTGGGGAAATACTGTTTTATTTTCCTTTTGGAGATTTACTAGGCATAATAATATATTAAAGGCCTTTAGAAATTCTGCTGTAAAAAACATTTCTTTTTAAAATTTATTTAAAAAAAAAATTTTTTTTTAACGTTTATTTATTTTTGAGACAGAGAGAGACAGAGCATGAACGGGGGAGGGTCAGAGAGAGGGAGACACAGAATCTGAAACAGACTCCAGGCTCTGAGCTGTCAGCACAGAGCCCGACGCGGGGCTCGAACTCACGGACCTCGAGATCATGACCCAAGCCGAAGTCGGCCGCTCAACCGACTGAGCCACCCAGGCGCCCCAAAAACATTTCTTTTTTTTTTTTTTTTAATTTTTTTAACGTTTATTTATTTTTGAGACAGAGAGAGACAGAGCATGAACGGGGGAGGGTCAGAGAGAGGGAGACACAGAATCTGAAACAGGCTCCAGGCTCTAAGCTGTCAGCACAGAGCCCGACGCGGGGCTCGAACTCACGGACCGTGAGATCATGACCTGAGCCGAAGCCGGCCGCTCAACCGACTGAGCCACCCAGGCGCCCCAAAACATTTCTTTTTTAAATAAAGGTAAACTGAAATTGTCATTAAGCTCTTCCTTTAAGAGCACTGATTTTAAAGAATATTGATATTCCGTACAGCACGGTTTGTGAAGCGCTGCTTTAGGGTCATAATTTTGAAGATGACTTGGGGATAGAATTCTCTGTAGCAAGAGGCTTTTCAAGATATATGTCTAGCATCTTACCCATGATAGGTAACGCTTGCAGTGGAAATTTATGAACTTTAAACAGAAGGAATCACCACTTTAAATTCCATCTTCTGTGGAATTTATTGGCTGAATTTTATGACAAAATACTGAAATTCACCCAGAAAAAAGTTACTAAATGCTAGTTAGCAACCTGTATCAGAGAGAATTTACAGTATTTTTTAGAGTTGATACTACTTGTTGAGATAATTGCTAATACAGCATTAAAAGTTATAAAAGTATGGGTCTGAAGGCTCAGTTTGTTCATTTTCCTTTAAAAAAAATTTTTTTTTAACATTTATTTATTTTTGAGAGAGAGAGATAGAGCACAAGCAGGGGAGAAGCAGAGAGAGAGGGAGACACAGAATCCAAAGCAGGCTCCAGGCTCTGAGCTGTCAGCACAGAGCCCTACACGGGGCTCGAACTCAACGAGCTGTGAGATCATGACCTGAGCCAGTCAGACACCTGACTGACTGAGCCACTCAGGTGCCCCAGTGAGGAAATCTTTCTAAATGGTGTTAGACTTTTTGGCTTTTATAATTAGAAAAATATGAAAGAATCCTCCCTCTTTCTCTTTGCCCAGGGAATATTGATAGGATTATTTGTCCCTGAAAACCCTGATAGGATTATAATGTTTTATAAGTTACTTTTGTTTTTTTCTTCATCGTTATATGGTCAGTGATTACTTCTCACAGATATCGGTGTGTCTGGCCATTGTGGCTGCTTTTTTTTAAAGTGAAATTATTTATTGAGCTAATTGTAGATTCACATACAGTTATAACAAGTAATACAGAGCCGTCTCTTGTACGCTTTGTGTGGGTACTGCTGAGTTTTTTGCTTTTACCTTATATGGAGGCTCAGAAGGGGGATGGGCTAGCTTGTTAGAATTATGTCAAGTAAGAGTGAAGCCAGGGCATTCTCTTATGAATGTAATGCATGAACTTTAGTGTGTGGATTTTTTGTTAGCTGCCTTTTTCTTAATTTTGTAGCGTGTTTCAGATGGTGAAGTTATTATATAGCTGAGTGATATAAGTGATATATAGAAGATATATATAGCTAAGTGATAAAATATGGTATTTCTTTTCTTTTAAACAAATTGAATTATTTATACAAATACTGTTGAAAGTAGTTATACAAATTTGAAATCTTAAATTTTGGTAATGATGAGATATTTCTGTGTATGTTTTGTTTTAGGTTGTTTCTCGAAGAAACCCAGAAGATGTCCAGGAGGTAACATGTTTATACATATGAAATTTTATTTTATATATTTGATACAAATTTAATTAAATGCTTTGTTGAGGAAACTGAATATTGGTATGTCTATATTTATGTTTGTCTGGATCTGTTAAGTACATGTTAAGTTACACGAGGAAGAATTTAAGGAATTATAGAGCTGTTTAATGTGATAATATTTTTTTTAATTTTTGTTTTTAATATTTATTTATTTCTGAGACAGAGAGAGGCAGAGCATGAGTGGGGGAGGGGCAGAGAGAGAGGGAGACACAGAATCTGAAGCAGGCTCCAGGCTCTGAGCTGTCAGCACAGAGCCCGACGTGGGGCTCGAACCCGAGATCATGACCTGAGCCAAAGTTGGATGCTCAACCGACTGAGCCACCCAGGCACCCCTGTGATAATATTTTTGATAACTAACATAAGGTTTCAATATAAGTTAAGAGCTCTTATTTATTTCAAAGTCATGATAACTAATAAAAAATGAAAAGTATTTGAGTAACTAATATTAATTTTAAAGATCATCATAATAAATTATGGGTTCCTGTCTACTTTGACTTTTTTTAAATGTTCATTTATTTTTGAGAGACAGCATGAGCTGGGGAGGGGCAGAGAGAAGGGGGGACAGAGGATCCAAAGGGGCTCTGTGCTGACAGCTGCAAACCCGATGCAGGGTTGGAACTCCCGGAACAGTGGGATTATGACCTGAGCCGAATTTGGACACTCAACCGACTGAGCCACCCAGGCACCCTTACTTTCACTTTTATATTGAGTTGGCGTGTTGACAGCTTGGAAAACTGCTTTGGGTGTAACTGTTTCTTTTTTAAATTTGTTGTTCTTTTGCCGACTCTTCTCTAAAATGACGCCAGCTTGTTGTGTTTTTGCTTAACGCTATATAATTCTCTATTTGTAATTACTTTGCGCTTGTTATATACCCTTAGGAATCCTAGCTGAGGAGCTTGTTTCTTTTAACATTTTTTTTTATTTACTTTCATTATTTTATTTACCTGCTCATTTACACTATGATTAGAAGCACGTATGTTGGGGAAATTTTTTTTTTCTTACTGAAGTGTTTAAAAAAGACATTATAAATTGGCGTTCTTGATTCTACAGCAGGTTTTTTTTTTTTTTTCCATTTGAATTTTAATGTGTTTAGGTGGAGTATGTATTTTCTAACAAGTCCCACTGCTCCTTACTTAAGCCTGGCTTGATTCATACATTTAAGTTGATTGTTTGGTACTGGTTGATTTGAGTGTGTGATCATCAGGCTTAGACCATATTTGAACTTTTATACATTATCATTTCTTGCTATGTTTGATCCAGTATTTGTTTTTGTCCTGTGGTTAAAAAGAGTTTAAAAGATTTCGTACTATTTTCCTTAGGGATTTTAAGATATCTCACTTTTCCCCCTCAGTAGCCAGGAAGGGAATATTGTAATATTGTTATCTTGGAAGAAAAGGGTATGTCAATTTCTATGTCTATATCCTCCCAAAAAGGAAGTGAAAGTAATTTACACCATTCTTTAAAGTACTCTCTCTACTTAAGTGTCAATTGGTTAGTGTGAACTTTCTTTAAATTCTTCTAATTATGTTGAATTAATAGTATAGGCTGTTCTGCTTTTGAAATTTTACAACTCTGTTAAAATTAAAAATGGGTTGTATTTCCTTTGAATACATTGTCTGATTGCTATGCTGTAGTTTGTAGCTTGATGTTCCCATTTTCCAGGGAGAATCCTGAACCAACCCATCCATGAACATACTCTCTGCCATTTCCTTAATCCTTTTTTGGGGAAAACTCTTTTATAATAACAACTGTTGGTGAACCATTCATCAGAATACTCTTGTAAGTGTCCTTTAGTTAGATGATTGCATGGTCCTTTGTTAGAAATGATATAAAAATTTTTTAAAATGTCTTCTGTCTGGTTGGCTTCTTAAAATATAAAATGACTTAGAAATTATAACAACACTTTAGCTTCTCATGTATTTCATTTAAACATTGGAATTCTCATTTAGGAGAGAAATTCACTACCCAGAATTTGTTTCCATTTTCTTGCCTTTCACTTTCTCTCTCCTGTTAACAGATTCATTTAGTTAACTGTTTTAGAATTTAATCAGGCTTCCCAAGAGCTATCGAGGATTAGAAGATGTACTGTTAGTCCAACCAAATATAGGGCCAGTAATATGCTATCCTTCTAAAACCAGCGACGTTTTCTGGTTTCCTCTTCTGGTTTTCTTTGATAGATGTATTTGCACATGCTTGGCACATGCTACCGGGTAGCAGTGTCTTCTAACTAAGAATGCTGAAATACCCACATGGAATAATCTTAAAATTATCCAGGATAGATTAAAAAAAATTGTTTTTTATCCCTTAAAAATTCCCTCTAAAAGAGCACCTGGGTGGCTCAGTCGATTGAACCACTGACTCTTGATTTCGGCTCAGGTCATGATCTCATGGTTTGGGAGTTCGAGCTGGAGTTGGGCTCCATGCTGATAGTGTGGCGCCTGCTTGGAGCCTGATTTTTCTGCCCCTTCCCTGCTCACGCTCTGTCACCCAAAATAAATAAATAAACTTAAAAAAAATTCCCTCTAATTTTTATTTTATATATTTTGAAAATGTTTATTTATTTTGAGAGAAAGACAAGTGGGGGAGGGACAGAGAGAGGGAGAGAGAATCCCAAGCAGACTCCGTGCTAAGCATGGAGCCCCACTCTCGGCTCAGTCTCACAACTGTGAGATCATGACCTGAGCTGAAATCAAGAGTTGGACACTTAACAACGGAGCCACCCAGGCGCCCTCTAAGTTTTTATTTTTTAATAGCAGCATGGGAAAATCTGAGGGGACAGCAGCAGTTAATGGGGCCTCTCGTTCAGTAGATTCTCAAAAGCATGAACACCTGCAGAAAAGAAAGAACTAGAGATATATTGTGCTCTCCCTCCCCTACCTTTAAAAAAAAAAGTAACCTATAACTCTGTTTCTCTATAGGTAGTAGATTTCACTGGTGAAATTTGGGAAAGGAGAGCTGAAATAGAACTTTACATTTAGAAATGTGTCAAGGGAAAGAAGAGTCTTGAAAAGGGGAGAAAGAAAATCCATAAGGAAATATAGTAGTGACGTTGGTTGCAAGAAAAGATGATTCAGCAATTTTAAATACTCTATCAGAGGACAGACTTAATTGAATGAGTGGCTTTGTTTATGAGATCTACAGGTTTTTGCTCTCATTAAGTGAAATTATCTGAAAAGATAACATTTATTTTCTGTAAAAATTATTTTAAGGGAATGTTTTAATGAAAGTTAAGCTTTTACTAAAGCGGTAGTCTATATATGATTGTCACTGAAGTAATATTTAATTGAGGAATTTTATGCAAAGTAACTTTCACGAATAAGAAATTTCTGTAGGGTTGGTTCAATAGAGCAATAGCTATTATGCAACTTTTTTTGTAATAGGAAAGAATTATTAGGGAAAGTAATTTTTTGCATGCATCTTTTGGGACTTTGTGTAGTCTAGTTACAAACATCAGTACTTGCTAATGTAATGGAAGTATGCTTTTGTTCACTTCTCCATTTGGAAGATTTCTAGAAATGTCCAAGGTTACAAGGAGTATGAAGAAAAAAAGGCAGTAGATGGTGACACTTTGTGATGCTTTGGTTTCCTTCATTTCTTGAGGGTTTATATTTGCTCTTAGGTATTTTGGTTCTGTAGCTTCAGTGTTGAGAATAAGGAGTATGTGAGTGAATAAATTAGGCATGATGAAGAGTCTCACCTTTGGGGCTCTAATTCTTACTCTGATAGACAATCTGCCAGTTTATAGACCATGTTATTATCATTATTGTGATTAAGTTGTTAACTTTTGCCCCTTAAGTTACTCTGCCTTTATTTAAAAATGGCCCTAACTAGAATAGAAATTTTATCTGCAGATTTAATTTAATTTAATTTAATTGTTTCTAAGAGCTACAGTCTTTCAAATAGCTCTTATATCTCGTTTATAAAGGCTTTGGGGATGGCATTTACCATATGCAAAGCCCATCACCCATTTCTTCCTTAAGCCGTTGGCAACATGGTGCCATTGTAATTTGATATGTTTTAAAAATATAAAAATAACATTGTTGTTTTTCCTATGATAGAATTATTTTCCCGTATCAAAACTAGAGACTACAGAGAAGCAAAAAATATGAAAATTGAAGTCACTTGTAAGCTCACTGTCCAGAGACTGTTTCCTTTTCGAGTGTTGTTTTGGCTGTCTTAGTTGTTAGCTCCTCTTGCTCTGTCTTTTACTGGGACTCTTGGTTCTTTGCTGTCAGCTTTTGTCCCATTCACTTTTGTTTTAAAATAAAATCTCTTCTTCCATCCAGGTGGACTGTGTCATGGCACAACTAAGCTTTTTTTTTTTTTTTTTAACTTTTTAAAAAAATATTTATTTTTGAGAGAGACAGAGACAGAATGCAAGTGGGTTTGGGGACAGAGAGAGAGACACAGAATCTGAAGCAGGCTCCAGGCTCCGAGCTGTCAGCACAGAGCCCAACGCAGGGCTCGAACTTACAAGCTGTGAGATCATGACCTGAGCCAAAGTCGGATGCTTAACTGACTGAGCCACCCAGGTGCCCCACAGCTAAGCTCCTTAAACACTTACTTTGCACTTGGTTTCCTCTTCCTTACTTCTGGCTGGCCTCTCAGTGTTAGGGTTTGCCATTGTTTTGTTGTTAGATTCCTCACGTTACCGATGCTGAGAAACCTTTCCTGAGTGATTGCCACCTCTCTGCTGATGATTCCCAAATTAATACATCTTGCTTAGTTCTCACTCTTGAACTCCAAATCTGTGTCAAATATGCCTAAAATTGAACTTTGTTCTTATCTTAAAAGTTTCTTCTCCCTTTTTCTTCACTTTAGAGAGTAGGACCATGATTTATTCAGTTGCAAAAGCCCAAATTCTCGTAATTATATTTGACCTCTCACTCTCCTTTACAAACTTCATCCCCAGTCCCTTCTCTCTCTATTTTTGTTGGTCTAATTGCTACTTCCCTTCAGTATGCTTACCTAAGATAAGACCTTCTGTAGGTGCTCCTTCCATAACTCCCTTGGGCTTCCTTGTCTGCATCTATCACACTGTCTTGTGACATCATCACTGTGTTGGCTTATCCTGCCCAACTAGGCTGGGAAGTCTTTGAAGGCAGGTGCTGCGTTCTCATTTCTTCATCCTTTGTGCTTACAGAGAGCCTAGCACAGAATAGGGTCTTGAAAATAATTGTTTTGGTGACTATTTTCGTTGTTGAATAAATAAATAAAAGGAAGCATCCAGAGGAGACAGTTTAGATTAATTCATATTATAGTCTGACTAGTCTCCTAGGATTAATAACTATATTAAAAACAAGAAACTCATCATGGTAGAATTTTAGGCAGTATGATAAAGTTTAGTGAAGAATTTCTTATATGCAGAGAGTCATTTTTTGACAAGAGTCTCTTAAATCACACTTGATTACCTGCATGGCCTAAGATTTGCTTATTAGCGTTACACTCTATTGAGTTCGTTAGAAGTGAGGCAATTAGGTTTTTAAGAAGCAAAGACCCTAGTATACCAGTAATGAAATTTAAAACTCAGTTTTACCCTATTTTGTGGAGACTGAGGGGCTGAATCAGTGATATCAAAGTTGTGTCAAATCTGTTTTCTTTTTACTAATTTAATCTGAATAAGGTTAAATAGTAATTCAAGTTAATGGAAGTAAACTTTATGTGTTTTATAATCTGGATGACTTATTTTCTGTTTTGAAATATACTTGGTTTAATGGTATTGTTTTCAGGATTCATCGTGCCTTAAGAAATCTTTACTATTACTTTTAACTGGGATTTGTGAAATAAGATTTATGAAATGTAAACGTTCATGTTAATTACTTGCTACACAACCATTTCTTTTTCCATGTTAATTAGTTTATCCTTTTAGGCAAATGGTGTGTGGGTACTTGATGTTTAAAAATTGTCTAAATTAACTATTTTGTGTTTATAAACATGCTGTTTTTGAGACAGAATATGTATTTTGACATCTGGCTTGTTTCAGGCCAATAGTAATTGATTTTTGAAGAGGTTAAGTGACATTTTAGATAGTATAGACCTTCTTTGTACCAGGTTGAATATTTTTGCAGTATGAAGAAAACAGTACTTGTTTAAAATGAAATTTAAAAACCAAAGCAGAAAAGTTAGAGAAAGAATTGCTGTTTTGCATGGTGTGTGTGTGTGTGTGTGTATAATTTTGTTGTAGAGATAGAGAGCGTGTGTGCGAGTGGGGGAGAGGGGCAGAGGGAGAGAGAGAGAATCTTAAGTAGGCTCCATGCTTAGTGCAGAGCCCCACACAGGGCTCAATCCCACCACCCTGGGATCATGACCTGAGCTGAAATCAAGAATCGGACACACCCGACTAAGCCACCCAAGTGCCCCAGCTACTTTATATTTTTAATGAACTATTATTATTTAATTTCAGACAGTTAACCATGTTGGTTCAAACATATATTTGTTTGCCTTTGCATGACAGTTTGAGCTCTTTAATGGAAAAAGATTATTTGTTCAGATATCTGAACCTATGTAGTTTCACTGTGAGGTACACATTTAATTTTCCTTTCTCTTTAGATAATCGTATGGAAGAGATACAGTGACTTTAAGAAACTACACAAAGAACTATGGCAAATTCACAAAAACTTATTCCGACATTCAGAATTGTTTCCTCCATTTGCTAAAGGGATAGTGTTTGGTAAGTGACGATTTTGAAATTGTGACTTTAAAAAGTGATGATTGGCTAATCATGTGTATGTGCTGAACCCTGAAATGCTGTACTGTGAAGTCAAAAGCCCTTTATAAAGATCATTCACATCATGCAGCATGCACTTGAAGTTATTTTTTCATGTTCGTGGCATAGGTTGATTACTCAGAATGCATTTATTCTTCCCTTTTGTGAAACTACACCATACCAACAACTCCAACTCCGGCCCGTCAAGCAAATAAAAAATAAAAACATGTGGGAACACAACAAGAGATGATATTGAATTACAGTTCTGAAATTTGGGGATTTTGAAAAGTTTTTACTTTGTATATTTTTTCTGATACCTTCCTTATAATGTGAATGGTTGCGGTTTGAGGCACCCAACCAGGCCAGATGCGGACATTTTGGGATGGGCTCTGGGTATACTGATTGAGTAACACCTGTTAGGTTCGTGGCTTTGCAAGATGTTAACACAAAACTGAGGCACAGAGAGTCTCAGTCCTCTGTTCCTGCTTGCCCTGCTGCCGGTGGTGTGTGTGTGATAGATACTTCAATGGCGCTCATGCTCTAGCAGATTCTGTTGCCAGTTCCTGCCTGCGGCTCCCTGCCTTCTGCTCTTGACATGCTGACACCACAGCAGAGAGTTTCCTGCTTATCAGTCCCAGCCTGCAGGTTCTTGTCCATCAACTTTGGCCTTCCTGCCGTAGGACAGCTCTAGCTGGGGTAACCCAGCTAATTTTCTCATTCAGTGTGCCGCAGCCACACTATCTCCAGTGAGATGTGAACTCCAACTTGAGAAGGAGATGCCCCTTCCAACTCTTGCCTCTGGCTCTCTCCCTGAACTCTAGGGTATTCCTTAGAGTTCTCTGTTTGTCCCTTTTAGTAGTTAATCCTGTGCAAATAGTTAATAATTCTTTGTAAGACTTTCTCTGTTCAAATTGCTGTGTGGACTCCATTTTCAGGGTGCACCCTGGCTGCTGCAGAGGCCATTATTTGGGTAGTAGATATATACTCATTGCAAATCGCTTTTGTGTTCTTTCAGCAGATGGAGTCAGGAAACATGCATTTATGCACATTGCATACATTGTACATACTTGACTCATATGCACGTCTGCATACATATGTGTATGAGCGATGTATACATTTATATACACTACATGTACATATCTTACAATTGTTTGTAATAGCTTTTCCCAACACATTTTTGTATGTTCGCTTCTATTCCTGCCCCCTCCATCCCCTAAGATTTTGGATTTCTGGTCTTGGTTAGAAATGTCTCCCAATTCCTCCATTTGCTCGTGAGATGATTTTTAGAGCTTAAAAAAATTAAAAAAAATTTTTTTAATGTTTATTTATTTTTGAGAGAGGGAGACACAGAATCTGAAGCAGGCTCCAGGCTCTGAGCTGTCGGCACAGAGCCTAATACAGGGCTCAAACCCGCGAACCGCAAGATCGTGACGTGAGCTGAAGTTGGACGCTTAACCAACTGAGCCACCCAGCCGCCCCTAAAAAAATTCTTTTTAATATCCATGTGGAATTTATATTTGAATGGGATGTCAGATAATACTTCATTTTTATGTTTCTTTCAGATGGATAGACATCTAAGGTATTTATTAAATAATAGGTATTTTTCCCAATGAAATGGATGCCATCTTCATTACACATTGACTTTTCACATGCATTGCCACTAATTAAAAGTTTTTTCTTTTGTGGCATTTGCTTATTTTTATAGTAATACCTATTTCTGTACCATGTTATTTTTGTGCAGTGGCTTTGTAGAGTATATTCTGATACCAGCTGTATTTCTCATTGACATTGGGGAAATTGCTGCCTTTCAAGATAGGCCTGGAATTCCTAGGGTTTTTATATCGGTAATTCTAAGAAGCCATGCCAGTTATCTGTTTATTTCCTCTTAGCTTCAAGTTCCTTCTTTCATTTTCTGTTCTACATGAATGGATTGGACTCTTTCAGAATTTTTCCTTTATAGAGTATGCTGTTCACAGTCGAGGATGCTGGAAGGGGCACTGAAGGAGGGTAAAGGGGCTTCTCTTCCATCTTCCAGTGTGCTATGAATTTTGTTTTTCTTTTTGCTCCCCCTGCACTGTTGCCAGAGGCATTTTGCCTCAGCTGTACACCTAAAGCACAGTCTGCTGATAAGCTTGCATCCCCAGCCAGTTTGGTGGCCACTTAGTTGAGTACACCAAGGCACCCCAGGTCTATTGGAGAGTGGGCATCTGACTCTCTGACTTCCCGAAGGTTGTTTCCTGCAGGCACTGTGAACCCCAGACCTTGTTGCTTTGCAGGTGAGCAGGCTCCTGATTCCCCCCTCTCCTGCATGCCTATCTGCCGGCCTTGGCCTGCCTTTACCCCGGAAACTTGTTTCCCACGACCTTTCCAACACAGACGTTGTGTACTCCAGGCCTTGTGTTACTTTGCTTGTAAGTGGGCTCCCGGCATTGTGACTCTTGTGTTGCTCGTCTCCTAGTCTTGTCCCATGTGAACTCTGGAAGTGTCTTTCTTGCTTTCCTGGCACTGTGGCCCACCTCTGGCCCAAGAAATCCAGCTAACTTTAACTTCTCTCCCATTCGGTGACTACAACCACATCTTCTCCAGGAGGATCCCAATCCCAGCTTTGGGGAGGGGTTCCCCTTCCAGGTTGTTCCTTCCTTGGATACTTTCCTTTTCCCTGGGGTAGTCTTCAGAGTTTTAATAAGTTAAACTGTTGTCTAATAGTCTTTATATTAAGCTTTCCTTGTTCAAATTACTATGTGGATTTGGTCTCTACACTGACCCTACTGATGCTCTCTTTGATTTAGGAAGAAGTCTGAATGATTTGAAATTATCCAGTTTCCATCGGCTTGTAGTTTACATGGAATAGTGATTTTTTCAGGTTGATTGCAGGACCACAGTATTCACTGAGCTTTATTTACACTTGCTTCTGCAGGATATTTTGCATGTTTCACAACTCCTTGAGATCTGGGGACAAGATACAGAGACACATAATGGTATAGTAACATCAGTGGCATTTATGCCATTATTCCAGAATGGAGTGGCCATCAACAGCTTTTTTGCTACAATTCTTTAATGTTAACAAATACTTAATATTAACAATTCATGATAGGGGCGCCTGGGTGGCTCAGTCGGTTAAGCGTCTTACTTCGGGTCAGGTCATGAGCTCACGGTTTGTGAGTTTGAGCCCTGTGTTGGGCTCTGTGCTGACAGCTCGGAGCCTGGAGCCTGCTTCGGATTCTGTCTCCCTCTCTCTCTGCTCCTCCCCACTCAGATTCTCTCTTGCTTGCTCTCTGTCAAAAATTAATAAACATTAAAAAAAATTTCATGATCTATAATGATATCTTGAAATATAACTAATGTAAAGAGGTATCTGAGGTTCATAATCACAAAGGAAAGCATTTGTATTTTCTTAGGTGAAAAGCAATTGAGGGATGTGGTCAGTAGCAATAGGACCATTAGTTTTGATGACTAATTAACATCGTTTTGTTCCCCTAGGAAGCATTGGGGGATCCATAAACTCTTGTTAATCTTTGCTTGCTTTTGGGTCTTTGAGCCCCAACATTCCATGGTGTTCACATTTTTGGTGCCTTCTGTTCATCGTTATTACCCAGTATCTATGGTTTCTTACTTGTTTTCCTGACAGTTTTCGGATTAAAAGTATAGTTGTGTTTTGCCATTGAGCTGCTACCTCTTTGGACCATGATTTTGCTGCTATTAAGAGTCTTCTTTGATTAATATCAACCCAACCATAATTATGTGGAAATTTTAAAAGCACACTTAATTCAAGAAACATTTTAAAAATAGGCACTGTGGGTATGATGACTCAGCTTCTGTCTTCAAACTTAGTCTTCTATAGCTAAGTGAGCATTATGATCTAGAAGTTCTGAAAGAGAGGTTCTTTAGTATGTGGCATCCTTACCATCAAGTTTTGAAGTTTCGTGGTAGTCTACTTTTTTTAAAGATTTTCTAAAATTGAAGTACAATTGACATATAATATGACATGAATTTCAGGTGTACAACATAGTGATTAAACATTTACATACATTATGAACTCCATGCAATGATAGTACCATCTGTCATCATGCAAAATTATTATGATATTATTGACTGTATTCCCTATGTTATACTTTACATCTCTGTGACTTATTTATTTTATAACTGGAAGTTTATACCTCTTAATCCCCTTCACCAAATATATTTTGCCTCTCTCTAAACTCCTTCCCCTCTGGCAACCACAGTTTTGTTCTCTGTATTTATGAATCTGTTTCTGTTTTGTTTGCTCATCTGTTTTTTAGATTCCATATGTAAGTGAAATTGTACTGTAAATGTCTTTCTCTGACTTATTTCACTTAGCATACTACCCTCTAGGTTCATCTGTATTGTCAAAACTGGCAAGATTTCGTTCTTTTTTATGGCTGAGTAATATACCATTGTGTGTGTGTGTGTTTATGTATACCACATCTTTTTTTTTTTTTTTATAGTTTATTTATTTATTTTGAGAAACAGAGCACAGGAGGGCAGAGAGAGAGAGAGAGAAAGAGAGAGAGAGAGAATCCACACTGCCAGTGCAGAGCCAGAAGTGAGGCTTGAGCTTACGAACCACAAGATCATGACCTGAGCTGAAATCAAGAGTTGGACACGTAACTGATGGAGCCACCAGGCGCCCCAATACTTTATTATTTCCTTTGTTGATAGACACTTAGATTGCTTCCAGATCTTGGCTGTTATAAGTAATATTGAAATAAACATGGGGTGCATATTTCGTTATGAATTAGTGGTTTCATTTTCTTCCGATAAATACCTAGAATTGGAATTGCTGGATCTTATGGTAGTTCTATTTTTAATGTTTTAAAGAACCTCCACACTGTTTTCCACAGTGGCCGCACCAGTTTACATTTTCACCAAAAGTTGTAAGAGGATTCCCTTTTCTCCACATCTTTTCCAATACCTGTTGTTTCTTGTCTTTTTCATCACAGCCCTGACAGGTGTGAAGTAGATATCTCATTGTGGTTTTGATGTGCATTCCCCTGATGATGACTGATAAGCATCTTTTCATGTGTCTGTTGGCTGTCTGTGTGTCTTCCTTGGAAATATGTCTACTTAGACCCTCTACCCATTTTTTTAACTGTATCATTTATTTTTTTTGGTGTTGAATTGTATGAATTCTTTATCTATTTGGGATATTAACCCAAGTGACACCCTACTTTAATTATGACGATGCAAATAATTAAAAAAATTCCCCAATCTGAGGAGTTTTAAGAATCATGCTTCTGAACTCACACCAAAAGGTGTTCTTGGTATATTCTAAAAAATAAGAAACCTCCCTCATACTTAGCTGTCTTTTCCTTCCTCTTTCTCTCTGTTTCCCAGACACAACTGTGTGATTAGAGGCTGCTTTATTCTCACTTATGTCGGGACCAAGCCTGACACATAATTGCCTAAAAAATAAGTTGAACAAAAAGAATGAGTTAGGATTTAAGAGACGAAGTAGTTATATGCAGTGAGATCATTGAAAGTCAATCTCAAGGCAAAAATTAAAAAGTTAGGTTATACTTAGTATGGGGATATAAATGCACAACAGGAAGAGTATAAATTTGCACAGTTTTTGGAAGTCAGTTTAAAATACATCTTTCTCGGGGCGCCTGGGTGGCTCATAAGCGTCCGACTTCGGCTCAGGTCATGATCTCACGGCTCGTGAGTTCGAGCCCCACGTCGGGCTCTGTGCTGACAGCTCAGAGCCTGGAGCCTGTTTCAGATTCTGTGTCTCCCTCTCTCTCTCTCTGACCCTCCCCCATTCATGCTCTGTCTCTCTCTGTCTCAAAAGTAAATAAACATTAAAAAAAAATTTTTTTACAAAAAAAAAATACATCTTTTTCTAACAAGGCTGTTTTTAGTAAATTTTACTACATATCTGTTCTCACCTCTGCATAAGAGATATTTATTAATGAAAAAAGATATTTATCAATGATTGTTAGATGTTTTAGTCTCAGAAGTCTTCTTAGCAATCTTAAAAATTATTGAACATCTCAAAATACTGTTTATGTAGTTGGACCTGTTAATATTTACTAGAAATTTAAAAATATTATTGTATAAAATGAAAAATAGAGTATATTACATGTTAATATTTTTTTAATTTAAATTAAAAAAAAATTTTTAACCTCTATACCCAACGTGGGGCTCAAACTCATGACCCTGAAATCAGGAGTTGCTGCTCTACCAAGTGAGCCAGCCAGGCCTCCTCTGCATATTAATATTTTTATGAAAAATAGCTTTTCCAAAGGAAAAAAATTGTAAGAATGGCATTAACTTACATTTGTGAGTTAGTGCTTGGATCAAGAAAAGACAGCTAGATTTTCATATTTGCTTCTGGATCCACTTGGTGGTGACACATTGCTTTAATTGAAGTATATGGAGAAAATTCAGGGTCATGCAGATGATGTAGTTGAAAAAGGGAGGAGTATTTTAATAGCTTTTCAGATAATTGAAGATACACCCAAACTTAGTAAGTGGTAATTTCTTAAAAGTTTAGTTGCATTATGGAATCTGAAATCCTATCAACAAACCTTTGGTACTTTGTTATATTAGAATTCATTATTTTGGACTTTGTTGTATTAAAATTCATTAATCTGTCTTAAATTTGAATGCATCTTTTACCTGTGCATGAGCTTGTAATATCATGCGTTGGTCACGCGAAAAATATCGGTTCCCTTAGTTATGCAGATGTTGCATATGTTGACCCATTTAATTGTATAATATCCCCAAATGGTTAATAGTACCACAGATCTTTAAAGGAAATATTTTAAGTATTAGAAAGCTGTCAAGCTTGCAGCGACTTAATGCCTTGAATTCCATCACTGACAACAATGCTATTGGTAGTTTTCCTTGAGGATTGGGCCCACTTTATTTATGTGGGTTTTTTTCTAATTTTTATTTTTTCTTAATGTTTATTTATTTTTGAGAGAGACAGAGACAGAATGCAAGTGGGTTAGGGGCAGAGAGAGAGGGAGACGTAGAATCCGAAGCAGGCTCCAGGGACTGAGCTGTCAGCCCAGAGCCCGAGGCAGGGCTCGAACTCACGGACCGCGAGATCGTGACCTGAGCCGAAGCCGGATGCTCATCCGACTGAGCCACCCAGGCACCCTGTTTATGTGGGTTTTGTCTTGTTTTGTTTTGTTTTGAGGAAGTTTCTGCCAGATATCCAAATCTCAATGGTTGTAGTTTTTTTTTTTTTTCTAGAAATGATCTCAAGAGTTGAAATTTAGTAAAGTTAATAATTTTTATTGCTTCATCAAGGTCATTCTTAAGTGAAACTGGCATTTAAAAATTTTTTTAGTCTGAGTGAGTAGCAGTCAGGAGTATGGTGATTACTAGTAAGTATAGCTTGGTGCCGTTGTCTTGATTCATGCTCCGAGGTTTGTGGTTTTACTGCCATTGCTTTTAGTTGATCTGTGCAGATGTCGGTGTGGTGAAAAATGCAACTGTTGTCTTTTTTTTTATTTTTATTATTTTTTTTAATTTTTAATTTTTATTTTTTTTAACATTTATTCATTTTTGAGACAGAGCATGAACGGGGGAAGGTCAGAGGGAGAGGGAGACACAGAATCCAAAACAGGCTCCAGGCTCTGAGCTGTCAGCACAGAGCCCGACGCGGGGCTCGAACTCACAGACCGCGAGATCATGACCTGAGCCGAAGTTGGACGTCCAACCGACTGAGCCACCCAGGCGCCCCAAGTGTTGTCTTAATAGTATTATGAAAATGGTTCTGACCTTGTCGATCCCTTGCAAGGCCTTTAGGGAACCCCAGCAGTCTGCAGATCACATTTTGAGAATGTACACACACACAATTGTGTGCACACATAGGTACATGCATATGGGTGTTCTTTGCAGCATTTTCATAGAAGAAAACTGCACATAAGCTGAATTTTCTCATTATGTGATTGTACAGATATGCCATAATGTTTAGCCAATTAATGGACTTATTTAGCTATTTGAAATATACTGGTGTGGAAAGATGTCCAAGCTATATTTTTTTAGACACAGACAACAAATGTTGCACAGCAATACATTTGGTGAGATCCCATCTGTGTTTGAATAGACATACATAATTGTGTGAAGACATAATCTGCACACATTTGTGTAATGTATGGACCCCCTCAGGGTGTGGGAGGAGGGAAATTTTATTTTATACCTTCTGTACTGTGGAATTTAACTGCATCCGTATATCTTTAATATTGGGAGGTACACAGCCCAGCTTCTTAAACAAACGCTTGTCACTGAGTAAAAGGTAGTGATTTCTAAACGGGTCGAGATTTGTGGCTGCTGTTGCTGTTGCTAATGGATTATCTTCAACTTTTCTCCACATCCTTATGTATTGTAGAATGAAAGTTTCTTATTAATCTTAATAAGTAAGCAATTTATCTCTCTTAGTAAATGGTACAGTCCATTTGTAATACTTGATAACTGCAGTGAACCCTGCAGGCAGCAGCTGTGGTTGGGGTGGGGGTGGATTGTTGGTTAATCGTCTATATTTTTAACTCCTCTCACATTTTTACTATGTAAACTTCAGTAGCAAAAGAGAATCCTGTTGCAATTTACACAACCATCAAAAATGTAGTGACTATTCTCGTGGTATAGTGAAAAAAAGAACATGCCTTTTGGAATCAGATGGCTTTAGGCCCAGATCTTCTAACCATTATTTACTAGCAGTGTGGCTGTATACAAATTAACATCTGAGTCTATTTTCTTATTGTTAAGATCGGGATAATACCTTTGTGTTCTGTGGATTATCTGCCACGTGTCTAGCTCAGTGCTCGACACATACCTGCTATTGTTAGCTATCCTCTGTCGCTCAGTTTACCTCTAATGTACCTCTGGTGCTCAGTTTACCTCTAATGCTCTCTTGTGTCTCTGACTTTAGTGTTGTACTGCTCTGCTGTGAACTTTCTTGTTAGCCTCTCAGACCATAAGATGTCTCCTTACTTAGGAAGTTTTCCATTTCCTTTAGGCTTAGTTGTTTTCCCCTTCCAGTTGTACATCTCACCGGTAGGTATATCACTGGACTTATTTTTTTCAATTGTTTTTAATTTGCAGAATTTTTAAGATTACAGAAAAACCTGCAGAAGAATAGTGTGGTAAATACTTTTATACTTTCAGCCCTAGTCCATTGATTGTTAACAATTTGCCACATTTTTGATAACTCTCTATGTATCTCTTGTTTTCTTTCTGAACCATTCGAGGATAAGTTGCAGATATTGTAACATTTCACCGCTGCGTTTCATGTATCTATCCCCTATAACCATAATCCCATATCACACTCAAGAAATTTAACACTGATACAATGGTATTATCACATATGCAGTCCATATTCATATTTCCTCAGTTGTTCTAAAAATGTCCTTTTTAGGTTTGTTTTTGGATCTAGGATCATGCCTCTAGGATAATCTAGAGTATTCCTGTACATTTTTTTGTCTTTCATGACAATGACATTTTTAAAGTGTGTAAGACATTTGTTTTGTAGGTTTCAAAGTCTCCACCTGTCTGATTGCTTTCTCAGGACTAGATCATTGTTTTGTATGTTTTGTTAGATCTGTTATCACACTTTGATTTCCTATGAGAAAGAGAAAAGCAGTTCCTGACAGCTAAGAGAGAGAATTGGCCTGGTGCTACCTATTCATTTGACCTTGGTGTTTCCTAGAGTTGGTCTGGCATTCACATCTAGGCTGTGGTGTTCTCCTGTTGAACATAAGCAGTTTTACAGAAACATTAGACAGGGCCACTCTGTGTCCTTGGATCAAGACAAAAGCAAGACCATAGACAAGATCATGTCTGAACACAGACAAAAACATCAACATTGGTAAAGTCACAAAAATGATCAAGCATATCTTCATCCTTGCTACCGTGACTATTGCTTCTTTATAAATTATAACCTTAGCTTCTCTTCATTCTTCTTGCCTCATAGTAAGATTTATTAAAATTAGGATTATAGAATTAGATAGAATTCATAGAACCATAGAGTTATCTCTACTTTCCAACAGAATCAGCACCAAAGCCCCTACTTCTTTAAACCTTTCCCAAAAGTACCTAACACAAGCCCGTATCCTGTAAATCCATTCTAACACCCTCTTCATGAAATCCTCCAGGGTTCCCAGTGGCATGCATTTTCCCTCGTTACAAGGAGTAATTAATCCAGCTCATTCATTTACAGGTATATTCTTGGTGCTGTTGACTAGAGAGAATTCACACCCAAGAACCTTGGCCTCTCGGGGTGCCTGGGTAGCTCAGTCGGTTGAGTGTTGGACTCTGATTTTGGCTCCGGTCATAATTCCAGGGTCATGGGATGGAGCCCCGTGTTGGGCTCCGCACTGAGCATAGAGCCTGCTTGAGATATTCTCTCTCTCCCTCCCTCTCTCTCTCTCCCTCCCTCTCTCCCCCTCTCCCCCTCTCCCCATCCCCTCTCCCTCCCTCCCCCCTCCCCACTTCCCTTCCTCTCCCCTCTCCCCCACTAGCATATGTGCTCTTTCTTTCAAAAAAATAATTAAAAATAATATTAAAAAAAAAAAAGAATCTTGACCTCTCTTTGTTTTTACCCTGAATGAATTTTTGATTCAGTTAAGAATCAGCATCAAGCTTTTCTAGCTAGTTTCTTACTGGTCAAGGACAGCTTTTTGTTCCATATAACCAGTTTTTGATTGTTGACATTTGCATCTTTAAAAAGTTGCAAGCTCTGATATCCAGATGTTGTTCTACATAGAAAAAAAAAGAATATTCCAAAGATAGCTTATAAATCAAAGAGAGACACCCTTATTTCCAGTGATTTACCAGCTTAAATAGAATGTTTGAATCTAATTTTTCCTCCCACAGCTTTTAATAAAGAAAACATTGTTGGGTAATTGGGAGTGGGGGACTGGCTTATATATAATGTATACGTACACACGAATAATATAGTATATAATATTGCACAGGGGCGCCTGGGTGGCTCAGTTGGTTAAGCGTCCGCCTTTGGCTCAGGTCATGATCTTGTGGTCCGTGAGTTCGAGCCCTGCGTCAGGCTCTGTGCTGACAGCTCAGAGCCTGGAGCCTGTTTCAGATTCTGTGTCTCCCTCTCTCTCTGACCCTCCCCCGTTCATGCTGTCTCTCCCTGTCTCAAAAATAAATAAATGTTAAAAAAAATTAAAAAAAAATATAATATTGCACAGGAAACCTTCTTATGAAAAGTATGTTTTGCATTTTCTATTGCAAATTACTTATAATTTTTCTACTCTGTTCACAGGAAAATAAACATTGACCCTGTGAATGGAAATAAAAAGTGGTGATAAAGAAGTACCTGTTTATGATTTCTCATTGTTGCTGCTTTCAAGTGCAGTTTAGATGATACTAAAGGACCAACAACTAGAGAATAGCCACTAGGGTGTTGGCTGCCATTAGGATGCCTGTTGGATCTTGCTACTTTTTTTTTTTTTTTAACGTTTTTTTTTTAATTTATTTTTGAGACAGAGAGAGACAGAGCATGAATGGGGAGGGTCAGAGAGAGGAGACACAGAATCCGAAACAGGCTCTAGGCTCTGAGCCATCAGCACAGAGCCTGACGCGGGGGTTGAACTCACAAACTGCGAGATCATGACCTGAGCCAAAGTCGGACGCTTAACCGACTGAGCCACCCAGGCGCCCCAAAAATTTTAAAATTAGGTGGCTTTGTTAAATACATTAAGGCCAGTAGTTATTCGATTAAAATTCATCTGCTTCTTTTTTGTTTATGTTACAAATAGTATTTTTTGTTACTGTTATTCTGAAATATCTTAAGAACAAAGAAATGAGCATGTTCTTTCATCGTATTTGTTCTGATGGTAGGATTCAGTGTAATTGAACCTTGTAATACATAAGCCTTTATTTTTGGTTGTGTTCCATTCTGAAAAATATTTTAATTCATTTCTGCTTGTCCAAGTTTAGTGGAATGGAAATGCATAGATCAATAGAAGTACAACAAAGATGTGCTTTAATCTTTTTGGAAGTTGATAAACTCATTGCTTGTATTTTAGTCTAGCTTAATAGGGAGGTTGATTACTCTTAGGATTGAAGCTCCCAAATTCATATGTATTTGTTTTAGCTACTAAATAATTTTTTTAGGATGTCATTAAAAAGTAGCGAGTTTTCTATTAAAATTTCTCAACAAGTACATAGTGCATTTAAAGATAATATCAGGTAGTCTTGTGGATTAAAATATAGTATGATTTTTTGTACATTTCCTGGATTTTTCTATAGATGTTCACAAAATTATTAATGCTCATAGGCACTGGAATTAACTTTTTTGTTTAAAGCTTAAACATATTGGACTTTAGTCATAAGTACCATTGTATTCTTAGTTTCTTATTTAGACAAGAAGGAATAATGGATATTTAACTGTTATTTTAACCTGTTTGGCCAGGAGATTTTTCCCAAGACTGAATAACCTAGATTTTTTTCAGGCCAGAAAATTTGCTTTACGGGTAGGGGCTCTTGGAAGTTTGTTTCCAGATAATATTATTGATAGATAAGCTAGCACATCATTTTAGATTTTTATTGGGAGAATTGAGTTTAATTGTTGCATATGACATGCGAACTAATAGAAACATAGATTTAGCATAACGTATATTAGGTTTGGTTTCTTATGACAAAACTTAAAACCAGATAGAGGTCAATTTCTTTCTCATGGTATGAGATCCAAAGGTAGCTTTAGGCAGGGCAGCTCTACAGTAATCAGGAATCCAAGTTCCTGCCTTGTTGTTCTGTCATTTTTAACCTCCTATGTCATAGTTCTTCCTAGAAAGGGACAAGGAAAAAGAAGAAAAGGCTACCTCTTTTTTTTTTTTTTTTTTTTAATTTATTTTTGGGACAGAGAGACAGAGCATGAACGGGGGAGGGGCAGAGAGAGAGGGAGACACAGAATCGGAAACAGGCTCCAGGCTCCAGGCTCCGAGCCATCAGCCCAGAGCCTGACACGGGGCTCAAACTCACGGACCGCGAGATCGTGACCTGGCTGAAGTCGGACGCTTAACCGACTGCGCCACCCAGGCGCCCCAGAAAAGGCTATCTCTTAAAGAGATTTTCAGGACGCCACAATATAACTTTTTTGTCTGTTATTGGCTAGAACTCAGTCCATGTCCACATATAACCGTTGCAAGGCAAGCTGGCAGTGTAGTGGTTTCTTGAGGGGGTGGGGGTTGCCGTGTCCGCTGTTAGAAATTGGGGATTATTTTACTAAGGAAGAAGGTACAAACAGATACTGGGCTGGCAACTGGCAGCCTGTTGTATAGTATAAATAAAGCAGTGTTTTGAATGTTAGAGATCCTCTAATTGACTGCCGCTTGCCTGTTAACCTTTACTGGGCTCTGGGCTCTTTGATGATGCTGATAAAAGTTAGAGACTCGTTCCCTAGGAAGATGTAGCTGTGGACACATGCGTGGAATTTTGTAGGATTGCTGTCTTTGGAACTCATCCATTAAGGCAAGCAGTTTATTTATGGATCACTGTTAAGATTTTTTATTAATGAAAAATGACTATCTTCTAGGAAAGAATGTTCTACTGTTAAAAGACCGTTCTTTCTCACTGACATAGTCAAGTATGAGTTAATTAGCAGGCTCTGTATGCTAGATATTGTGATGATACTTCACCATTCAGAGGCATCGTGATTAATTTCTTAAGTGCTAGCTATGTGCCTGTCATAGGACTGGAAGTCTTAAGTACATTGTTTATTTTCTCCATTTTACAAATGAAGAAATTACCTAAGATTTTATAGCTAGTGAGTGAGAGAGCTGGAATTTACACCCAGGTCTAACTCTAAAACCATTTCTGTTAGTGTTCATGAAGTAGACACTTCCCCATAAGCATGAGACGCATTGAGCTGAGGGTATTTAGCGGTTCAGTGTCAAATTCTTGTCTTGGTTCACATAATGAGGAATCTCTTTGTGCCTCAGTTTTCTGTTCACGTTCTGCAGAGCCACTTAAAATGTGATGGTGCTCCTCTTTTTATTTTGTATTTTTAAGCCTGAATTGCAATCAGTATGATACGTGAGCTATGACAAATGTCAACCGGTATTCTGATCTAAGAGTAGTACAAAATAATCATATTTTAAAATGTCTTATCAGCATTCAAATTGCATATAGCATTGAAAAAAATTCTATGAAAACCACCTCTCGATCACCTTGTAAATCGGAGCTCACTGGTGCTGTGAGTACTGTCTTTCTTTCCATAAGCCTGCTGTCACGCGCACATGGAGTTTGGCTTAAAAGCTTTTTGCTTCAAGCTGAGGGTTTTGACCCCACTGATATACAGATGTTCTCATAATTTCCTCTCTTCGGCTCCTTTATAAATCAAAAAGAGTGGGAAAAGGGAAAATTATATGAGTAATTACAGTATGAAATTACTGTGGAAAACCATTTCATTTCTTTATAATTCTCTTTTCAACTTGAGTTTCAAATCACCAGCTTCTTAAACGTTAAGTTTCTTACATTGACAGGCCTTCGACTATGGCTGCACCACTGATTTATCAGTTGACACTTCTGCCTTTTGTTTTATGAGAAACATTATTTTCTTTCTTAGTGAGAGTACCTCTGACTCCGATTGTGCAGACTTGACTTTAGAAGACTGTGTAGTAAGGCAGTGATAGGCCTGTCACTTCTTTCTGATCTGGGAACGTAAACTTTCACTAACTGGCGTTTGATCCTTCCTTCCTTAAGTCTTGATTCTTATTTCATTCTAGGACGATTTGATGAAACTGTCATCGAAGAGAGAAGACAGTGTGCAGAAGATTTGCTACAGTTCTCTGCCAATATCCCCGCTCTTTATAACAGTAAACAGCTTGAAGATTTTTTCAAGGTTTGACAGTCTTTCTGAAATATTTTGTACTTTATTAAATATTTCTGTTTTCTAATTTGTCGTAAGGCAGGATTCAAGTTTGTTTGTTTTTTTTTACAAAACGTCACTTACTATTGGATTTCATTACTCACTGAAATAAGTAGAAGTTAGTAGCTAAACAACAATGTCTTTGGCATATCTTCTGATTTTAGTGTAGAAATGGATAAGATTTTTGATTCATAGGTTTTAAAAAATTGGTGCAGAGGGCTTAGAGATTATCTCATTCACTCTATCATAATTGAAATACATTAAAAAAATTTAAGTGTCATGAAATTTCAGTTGCTGCCTTCACTTTTCGAGGTGTCTTTCAGTGGTAGACTCTTTGGGATAGAAACCACTATAAGTTGATACTCAATTTGTTTTAATTGTACTACTTTGTATTAGAGATAGACCAAAAATGGTCACTATACAATTTTAGAGAAGTAGGTTAGTACAAATTATCTTACCAGAATCATTGGATATGAGTATTTTCAGTTTCTTGACACGTAAGGTTTTCATTCTGAGTTCTTTATCATTTTAATTAAAAAATTTTTTAATGTTTATTTATTTTTGAGAGAGAGAGAGAGAGAGAGAGAGAGGGAAAGCGGGGGAGGTGCACAGAGAGAGGGAGACACAGAGTCAGAAGCAGGCTTCAGGTTCCAAGCTAACAGCACAGAGCCTGATGCAGGGCTTCAACCCACAAACTGTGAGGTCGTGACCTGAGCCAAAGTCTGACCCTCAACTGACTGAGCCACCCAGGTGCCCCATGAGTTCTTCATAATTTTATATAATTTTACAGTTTTCTGATTTATTCTGCATTGAACCTGTGCAAGTCGTCAGTTGGTATCAATGTCTTTAATGACCACAGTTTTCCTATTGCCTTTAGACTTCTAGAAAAAAGCTAGGTGATTGTGCCGTACTTGTTTTTTTCCTTCTTTGTGTAAATGTAATTTATTTGTATAAATGCAATTTGTTAGAACATACAGCCAGTGAGGCATATGAGTAGTGGGAGTTTTAAATTTCCTGATGGCAGTGGATCTACCAAAGGAAAATATTTTTAATGAAAAATATTTTATGAGAATAAAATATGAAAATATTTTAATTTACTGAAGAGAGTTGATGTTTTGAAAAATATTACAGACTTATGACTTTACGGTAATAGAAATAGTAATAGGAAAGTTTATAGTAACAAGATTTCTAGTGATTGACTTCGTTGCTTAATTTTTCATTACTGTGTGAACTAGGCCAAGATGATGAATGTGGCTTTGTTTATGGTATACTGCAGATCTTTAGGATAGAAGGCCAAATCAAATTGGTACAGTATTTGCCCTTTGTTGTTCTTGGTTACAACCGTATCTATGTGGCAAGGAGTCTATGCTTATAGAAAAAGGCGGCTTTATTAAGCAAGAAGGATATGACTTTATAGAAGTTGTGAAAAGCAGTCATGCAAATTATCACATGCCAAGGGCTAAAAAAAATCAGTCTAGGAAAACAGGAGTCAGATCTTAGACCTTGAAGAATTTAAATAAAAGTTACCTGTTCATTCTGTTTCCCTGGATCTGGCAATTCCTGATTATAACTGCTGCTGGATGATACTTACTTTTTAGGCTTTGTGCAGTGAGAGACAGAAGAAGAGAAAAGAATACATTGGGCACTTCAAGGGAAGTCAAGCTAGTTTTAGAAAATGTATTAGAAATACTTTAGGTAGTCCGCTGGGCAAGAGAGGGATACTCATTGGGTATTATCACAGCAGTAGTAGTCAGTCTCTAAATAAACAACGAAAAAGCTTAACCGTATTAACTTAAACAAGAAAGGGATGTCTTTGTCTCTTACAACGGGAAGTTGAGTGAGGAAGATAGGATGTCGCTGGCACAGAGCTCAATAATGTCCTCCAGAGCCTTAGCTTTAGCTTCCTTGTTTGGGGCGTGAAAGGAAAAGGGCCAATAAATGAATGCATGCCAGTTTTTAAAAGCTTTCCTAGACATTCTGCCTAGAGGTAGTCCTTCTTACATCCAGTAGGCCAGAACTGGGTTACAGGACTGTCCGTAGCTTCAGAAAAGTCTGGGTGTGTGACTCTTTTGGCTTTCTAGTTCTGATTGTGGATGAAGGTATGAACGGGAGGTTTTTGGGTAGTCAGGTCACAGGGTGTGCTACAATAACGTGTAGGTTTTTTTTTTGTTTGTGTGTTTGTTTGTGGAAACATTGATGGTATTTACCACATTGCAAATGACCACATAGTCAAATGATTTGATTTTTTTTTTTTAACATACACAGGAGTAGAAGGAGTGCTACAAAGTGCTAGAATGAGCCTCTGTTACTCATTACTCATCTTAAAAAATTACCAATTTATTGCCAAATGTTTTTCATCTATACCTTTCCATGTGTATTCTTTGCTGTTTATGTATATGTATGTATGTATGTATGTATATATGTATTTACAGTTTTATTGACATACTTTAAAATTGACCAATTGTAAGTGTACCATTCAGTGACTTTCAGTAAATTTATAGAGTTGTGCAACTGTCACATTTCTGCCACCTAAGCAAGTTTCTCTGTGCCCCTTTACTGGCAGTCTCCTTTTCCAGCCCCATCCCTAGGTAACTACTTACCTGTTTTCTGACTATAGATTTACCTTTTCAGGACATTTCAATTACACAGAATCACACAGTATGTGGTCTTTTGTTCTGCTTTCTTTCACTTAATGTTTTCACATAATGTTTTGAATTTTATCCACATTCTATCACGTATCAGCCTTCTGTTCCTTTATGTCGCTGGAAAGTATTCTGTTATATAGATCATACTACGTTTTGTTTATCCATTGGCAAATTGACAGACATTTGGTTTGTTATCAGTTTTTTGGGCCTTTGTCTAGTATTGCTGCCAACAAATCTGTGTGTAGATATATGTTTTCATGTCTCTTGGGTAGATTCTGAAGAGTGGAATTGCTGGGTCTTATGGTAAGTTTATGTTTTTAAGAAACTGCCAAACTGTTCTCCAGAGTGACCATACTGTTTTAGATTCCCCAGCAATGTATGAAGGCTCTGGTTCTTACTCAATTTCACCAACACTTAGTATTGTATGATTTTTAAATTTATAGTTTTTCTAGTATGTATATCGTGGTATTTCACTGTAATTTCCATTTCCTAATGGCTAATGATGATGAGCTTGTTTTCAAGCTCAAGTTTACTTCTTCAAGTTTATTCAAGTTTATTTCTTGACTTTTGACGTCTTCTATTGATCTGCCTGCCTGTTTTTATAACAGTACTGTATTGTCTTGATTATTGTAGTTTTATAACAAGTTTTGAAATTGGATAGTATAAGTTGTCTCACTTTATTCATACTTTTTCAGAATTGTTACAGTGATTTTGAATCCTTTGAATTTCCATAAAAATTTTAGCATCAGCTTGTCCATAACAACAAGAAATTCTGGTGGAATTTTGGTCGGAATTGTATTAAGTCTATAGTTTGGGGAAAATTATTATTTTAACAACATTGTCTTCCAACCCCATGAACATGAAATGACTCCATTTATTTAGGAGTTCTTTAATTAGTCTCAGCAGTGTTTTACAGTTTTCAGTGTATAAGTCTGGCCCTTCTTTGGTTAAAATTACTCTAAGCATTTTATGCTGTCGTGAGTGGTTTACAGGTTTAATCCATGTTGCAGCATGTATCAATACTCCATTCCTTTTTGGTGCCTATATAGTATTCCTTTGTATGGCTAGTGGATATGCTACATTTTGTTTTTCCATTCATCAATTGATGCACATTTGGGTTGTCTCTCCCTTTTGGTTATTATGAATGATGTTGTTAATGACTATTGGCATGTAAGTTTTTTGTGTGGACATACCTTTTCATTTCTCTTAGGTATATACATAGTATTGGAATTGATCTGGGAGGATTTCAAATTTTAATTCAGTTTATTTACTTGTTATAGGTCTATCATGATATTCTCTTTCTACTTGAATCAACTTTGGTAACTTGTCCCTTCCCAGGAATTTTTCATCTAAATTGTGTAATTTGTTGGCATAAATTGTTCATAGTATTCCCCCAGAACACCTTTGATTTCTGTGGGTATGTTAGTGATGTCCCTCTTTCATTCATGATTTTGGTAATTTGTATCTGGTGTATTTTTTTTTCTTGGTCAGTCTACCTAAAAGTTTGATATTTTTGTTGATTTTTTTCAAAAGACCAACTTGGTTTCATTACTTTCTCTCTATTTTCTCTATTTTATTTTGATTTCTGCTCTCTAAACTTTATTTCTTTCCTTTTGCTTGCTTTGGATTTACTTTGTTCTTTATCTAATTCTTTAGTTCCTTAAAGTGGAAGTTTAGATTACTGATTTGAGATGGTTATTCTTATCTAACATGGGTGTTTACAAGTATAAATTTTTCTTTTAGCACTACTTGAGCCTCATCCCATAGCCTTTTTACACTTTGTTTTTATTTTTATTCAGTTTAATGCATTTTCTGCTTTCGTGATTTTTTTCTGCAGACTCTTTCGTTATTTAGAAAAATGTTCTTTAATTTCCAAGTATTTGTTAATTTTTAAAGTTTCTTTTATTGTTGAATTCTAATTTTGTTTTCTTGTGGTCGTGGTCAGAACGCATGTTTGATTTCAGTTCTTTTAAATATATTTAGACCTGATTTATTTCTTAGCATATGAACTATCCTAGAGAATGTTGCATGTGTGCTTGGAAGGAATATATATTCTGTTGTCAGATGGAATTTTATGTAAATTTTAGTTAGTTCAAGTTAGTTGTTAGTGATCTTTAAGACTTCTGTATCTTTGCTAGTTTTCTGTCTAGTTCTGTCAATTATTAAGAGTAAGATATTGAAACCTCCAGTTAATTGTTGAAGTTTCTTTCTTTTTCCTTTTTCTTTTTTTAATGTTTGTTTATTTTTTTAATTTTTTTTTAATTTTTTATTTTTTTTAACGTTTATTTATTTTTGAGACAGAGAGAGACAGAGCATGAACGGGGGAGGGGCAGGAGAGGGAGACACAGAATCAGAAGCAGGCTCCAGGCTCCGAGCCATCAGCCCAGAGCCTGACGTGGGGCTCGAACTCACGGACCGTGAGATCGTGACCTGAGCCGAAGTTGGACGCTTAACTGAGTGAGCCACCTAGGCGCCCCAATGTTTGTTTATTTTTGAGAGAGAGAGAGAGAGAGTCGGTTAAACGTCCGACTTCGGCTCAGGTCATGATCTCCCAGTGAGTTCGAGCCCTGTGTCAGTCTCTGTGCTAACAGCTCAGATCCTGGAGCCTGCTTCCGATTCTGTGTCTCCCTCTCTCTCTCTGCCTCTCTCCCACTCACGCCTCTGTCTCTTTCTCTCTCAAAAGGAAATAAACATTAAAAAAATTTTAATTGGCAGTGTGTAACTGCTGATATCTCTTCTCAATTTTAAATTTTTATTGTATTTTTAAACCTCGCTAACTAGGGGTTAGTCCTGTAACAGCATAGCTTAGTGGTCAGCCAGTGATTGGTCTTTGTATTTAAACACTTTGTTCCAGTGTATGCTTCTTCCATATGCTGATGTTTCTTGATATATTTTCAGAGTTCAAGCAGTTTTTAAGTTTGCCCTGGATTTTGCTTATCTTTGAGATCTCTTGCATTTCCTCTGTGTGTGTGCGCACCATTGTGGCTTGTTGGGGCTTTGTAGATAGCTTGATTCTTCTCTAGTCTCTCCTGTATGGGTGAGTAGAGAGCTTGTTAAGAACCCCTATGGTTGTGTACTTTCTGTAACTCCCTGTGAAATGTCTGGCTAATACGCTGGTCCTTTGCTTGCTGGAACCTCATGCTTGCTGAGCCACTGTGCATTGGTGCTGGGATCGCTACTATTACTGATAATAATACTGTTTGGGGTGGACGACTTCTGTGCTTCAGTCCAAATCATGCTTGCCTCCACTGCAAGTGAATCTGCTGAATTTCAAGGCTTGCCTTGCCCTTGTATAATTACCATGGGAACCCAGCTGGGACAGAAGGTGGGAGCAACCCCAGGCAAGAATACCACAGACTCCCACGGTTCTTACCTGTGATTTTGTGGTTTTTTATGGGTAACCACTTCTTCATTCGTTATATGTTTTTGGTCAATTTCCAGGCACTCAGATGGTCGTTTTGACATTTTTCTCCAGTTATATCTTTGTCTTTTGGGGAGAGCATTTGCTGATCTACTTATTCTGTTATACCTGGACTCCTTCACCCCTAGGTTGACATTTCATTAACAAAAAACTTTGAGATGCTGTGTAATAAATTTCTTTCTACTGGATAGTAAAGAACGCCTAGTGGTTAATGTTTTTGATTGAGAGATTAAAATAGCAATTAATCTAGAGATTTAATGTAGAGATTAAAATACAATTGTGGCATATTTCTCCACTACTTCCCTTGAGTTCCTATGGAAAGTTTTTTATTATTTTGTTTAATTAAAGATTTATTCTGTATTTGTTGTTTATTAAATGAAGCAAATAAAATTTCTCTAAGATTATGAGCTAAAATAGCTTTTTGTATTCTTTAGTATTGTGTTTTTATTTTATCTTGGAAACAGATCTATATCAGCTAATATTAACAAATAAAAAATGAGTGCTTATGTTGTTCTAAACACTTTACATTTATAAAGTCTTTTAGTCCTGACAACATATTAAGTTATAAATAATAATTCCATTTTATAGATAGGTAACAAAGTCCACATCTCTGATAGTAGAAGAGGTAGTTAATGGTTGAAAGGCACTTTCTGTAAACTGAAATTATAAATAAAATCAGCTTTGTCTGGTAAAATTCTCAGAATGTTTGCAGATTTGCTTAAGATTTGGTTTATGGCTTAGTCTAAAATAGAGACTCTTCTTTTTTGGAGAAAAATTCAGATACAAACTGTGATTTGAATATTTTAATTCACAAATAGAATAAAGTGTATAAATTCTTGCTTCTAAAGGGAATAATTGTTTTTAAAGTTTCAGTTCATTTAACACTCTGGGAAGTAAAATTTGGTAATTTTAGAGGAACCATTTCAAATTTCTCTTTCTTAAAGATAAGCTGGTAGGGAGACTTTTGATTATAACTAAAGATAGTTAAGTTCTTTGTGCTGAAGGAGAGAGGAAAAAGGGGTCTTGTATTTTTCGTGGGTTTTACTATCCTGGTAGTAGTGTTTGGGGACTTAGAACTGTTGGTGGAAGGTAGAATGAAAGATGTTACGGAGCAAAAGAGCTATTATTTTAGTTATAGTTATTTAAGGATTTTAAGTCCTTATACTCATGATTGAAACAGTCGTAAAACCACAGCACAAAACATACCAGCACCACTTTCTTGATAAATAGCATTCTCTAGTTGCACACGGAGTGAGAGAAAACAGTTTTTTGAAGGTTGAATTTGCAAACCTAGATACAGAATTAAAATAATGGTCACATAAGGAATCACAATAGTTTTTATATTTTATTAAAATATAGTTATTTTATTGTTATTAAAAATGTGTTGCTTTGGGGCACCTGGGTGGCTTAGTCAATTAAGTGTCCGACTTTGGCTCAAGTCATGATGTCATGGTTCGTGGGTTCGAGCCCCGTGTCAGGCTCTGTGCTGACAGCTCAGAGCCTGGAGCCTCCTTCAGATTCTGTGTCTCCCTCTCTCTCTGCCCCTCCCCTGTTCATGCTCTCTCTCTGTCTCTCAAAAATAATAAATAAACGTTTAAAAAATGTGTTGCTTTAATACAGATATCTTAGGTTTGTTTAGTTTTATATTATGTCTAAATAGGTTTCAAATTTAGGGTGCTTCTGGAATCACTGAGGTGCTATGTGATATATGTTAGTTTTTAATTTGATAAAATTAAATGACTTCTAATAGAGTCCCATCATTTATCACTAAATAGAATGACCAGACACTAAGGATGTTGAGTAATAGTCTGTAGCTGGTGTGTGTGTGTGTGTGTGTGTGTGTGTGTGTGTTCTGCATTTTTTAAATGAGTACTTTTGATAGGTTTTTATACATATGCTTTTATAAAAAGGCACATGATATAAACATGATAATATTCCTTTTGAATTCGCATTGGTTAATGCTAGATTTTAATAATAGATTTTTTTTAGAGTAGTTTAGTTTACAGAAAAACTGTGAGGAAAATATAGTGCTTTTCTGTATACCCCTTTCCCTTTCACAGAGATTCCCCTATTATTAACATCTTGCATTGGTGTGGTACATTTTTACAGTTGATGAATCAATATTGATATTTCTATTGATTTTTTAAAGGCAAATGTAATCTGGTTTAACAGATGAATGGTTTCTGTAATCCTTATACGTACTCAGTTGAGATAACTATTGTTAATTTATTACTCATTTAAAAATAAAACCCTTACTGACAATGATACACAATTATTCTTCTCTTTTTAGGGTGGAATAGTTAATGATGGTTCTGAATTGATTGGACCTGCGGAAGCTTATTCGGATTCCCTTGTTGACAGCTTTCCTGAGTGTAGTACTGAAGGTAGGATATTTTAATTTTTTTTCATTGCAGTGGTTTTGACTGCAGAAGACTATAAATCGTATTTGAATTGCAAAAGAATAGATGGCTGTAGGAATTTGAGAGTATTTTATCAATTCTAAGATGCTTTTTGTTCTTCAGGTTTTAGTATCACCTAGTATCACTTGTTGCGTGATATTGGGTTGATGATACCTTCTTACATTTAATTGACAGCTTTTTTCTTTCTTAGTGATATATAAAATAATGATTTATCCTACAACTAATGGCATATTAGATTTGATGAAATATGGCATAATAAGTGTTCAGAATTTATATTGTCTGGTGTAAGAATACCTTGCTAAAGTTTATTTAGCAGCAACTGACTTTTAGACAATTAATTTCAAAACTGGTTTTAAAAGTTTAGTCATGTTCCTAGAAAGAGTAAACCTAAGGCAGTTCTAATGTTTTTAGTATGTTTTATAATAACATAAGTCTAAACCAAAGCAGTTTTTTAAATTCTAATCACTTTAATTCAAGAATGCATAATCTCTTGTTTTATTCCTTTGTCAAGCCATCCCTGAATTTTTATGAAGATTTAAAATACATACATTTTGGTCTTTAGATTTCCTTAGCTAGTTTTCATCCAGGGAAGATTTTGGAATGGAAAAAAAAAAAAAAAAAAGATTTGGGGATAGGAAGGGAGAGTCTTTAAAAATAGGTAATTAGATTTGTTTGAAGTGGCTTAGGTTTGGTTTATATAAAAGTAAAATCATAGACTAGCTATTTCTTGATCGCTTTCATGAATAACAGTTTATGGCTGAGGAGGATGCTTTACGACTCTAATATGGGAGGTAGCCGTAATCTCATTGTAGTGATGTTTTTGTGGGGATATGTACTGATGTCATACATCAACAGACACACTGATATAGATTTCTTGCTGTACATTGGCATCTTAATTTGGTAGGAACAGCAAATTCCCATTCGTTGTGTAGGCGGAATCTTTTGGTGCTACCACATTGAGAAGTGATGAGCTCTTCTTGTTTTTCACGGTGGCTCCCATTGACTTAAAAGCGAAGTCTGTTCACTTACACCTAGTGTTCTGTGTTTTGTATGGGCACCTTAGGCCCAGCGGTTTCCATTAGATCCTCAATACTTTTGACTCCATACTAAATCATAAATCAGCCAAGGTTGTAGAAAAACATTGCTTACAGTAATTTGTTCACATGTTATTTACATTGTACATATTTATAATCCATTATGTTTTTCGGAAAAAACAAATACCTTTTTCCTGTGACCTGTTTTGATCTGTGATCCTTGCTAGGCTTTGGAAAACCTACTCCTTGCTGGGGATCCCAATGTGATTGTTTCTAGAGCTAGTTTCTTGGAAGGTAACTTATTCGGGATAACCAGATCTGGCTGTTGCCTCAGAGATACTCTGTTCCTGAGAAGAGGGAGAAGGTATTTTCTCCCTGTAAATGTGGTGATTTGGTGACATCCAATAGTGGACAAATAGAGTTACAAAGATTCATAGGAGAGTGTTCAATGAGGAGTACAGTTTTTAGAAATTTTAGAATGTTTCTTAGTTTCTCTCCTCTTGTGTCTTGTTGTAGGAATCTAAGGTTACGTGATTTTGGAATTGTTATATTCTTTTAATATTCATAATAATCCTTTTTTACTAGGTGAGAGTCAGCCATGATGGGAGATGTATATCTCAGGAACCTATCCTAGTGTAAGGTCGTCATGGATGGGAATGATACATAGGTCTTTTGTCCTTTTTTATAGTCTGGAAGAGAAGAGAGGAGCATTATTATTAGGAATGAGTTTTCTTGGGATGGTGTTCTAGAATATGGAAGAATGTTCAGAGTTCAAATGTGACTGTGGTAAAAATGTGGTAAAAAAAAAAAAATAGGATGAGGTTGTAATTTGTCCAGAGTGGGACACTTCTGAGAAGTAAAGAGGGTACTTTAATAAGTACAAGACAACAAGCTGAAACTAGGACTGCCTCTGGTACACTGGGGCCATATGGGCCATTCTTCCTAAAACAGTTGTTTCGGAATTTACCTTTTGAAGTTTCAAAAAGATGGGTTTTCCTTGAAAGGATTTATCTTTTTTTTTTTCCTAGTTTTATTTATTTGAGAGAAAGCGTGGGCGAGCCGAGGTGGGGGAGAGGGACAGAGAGAGAGGGAGAGAGAGAATCCCTTCCCACCCCCATGCAGGGCTTGACCTTACAAACCATGACATCATGACCTGAGCTGAAATCAAGAGTCCGACGCCCCACCTACTGAGCCACCCAGGTGCCCCACGAAAGGATTTATCTTTTAGGAATATGCTTTTATGAGAGAAATTAGGGGCTACCTTTTTGTTAAAAACATCAGAAAAGACTTACGCTACCTAAAAGTAATACTGACATTTTATCCTTTCAGTGCATAGCTTAGTTTTCCAGCTGTATTACCATCTCTGAAACACACTGTGATCCATGAAGAATGCAAAACATGGAACTGGAAAGGCAGTTAAAGCTTAGATTTTTTTTAATCCCCCCTCCCTTTAAAAGCCTTTACGCCTGACTAATTAATCCTGCTGAAAGACCTTGTTGACAAATACAGATCGGAGTGTCAAACAGCTTGCAAATTCATTGTTATTTGAGAGGGGAAATGACTTTTAAATATCATGAGATTGTCTGGCATACTGGGTAAGTGGAAGATATACTTTCCTACCAAAAGGTCTGCAAACCCCAGAGACAACCAAGGGAGAGGGCCTGTGCTAGCAAAAGAGCAGGGAAAGCTGGCAGCCCGCCAAGCCCCACAGGTATGCAGTGAAACAGAGGGTTGTAGAGGGATTGTGGTGGCAAGTGCTCAGGGTTTGGATTTAGAGCCAAAATGAGAGGAGGTGATTCACTCCATAACATCTCCTCTGAGTGTAGTATTTTAAACGGTGTTTCAAAGGTGTATTCATTTTTCACACTTGTGATTTAGTTTGCCAGCGAAATGAGCCAGAGGGGCAAATCTTAATATATAGTCTGCTGTTTCAAGGTCCTTCGGTAGAGTTAGAATGACATGGCAAGTATATCACCTCTCAGAGAACAGATGTAGAGGCTAAGTGATCATTATTTTTATTAGTACCATAAAAATGCAATCAACAGGTCTTAATTTACCTTGAAGGAAAGTTTTCTGAGGAAAACATAAAGAGCTGGATTAATGACTTTGAAAAAAATTGTCATTTGATTGTAATGGAATAGTGGAAACCCCTTTAAGGTTCCATAAAACCAATAATTTGGTGATTAACTGGTAAGTGTATTTTATCTAATATGAAATTGAGAATTATAAAATTATTCAGTAGGTTTTTAGATAAAAAGTTCATATTGTTTTATGTTTTTAAAATGAAATGCTGGTTACTTTTCATATCCTTTGTCCAGAGAAATTAAACTATATATATATTTAAAGATGAAAGAAGATTTACTTGATTGTTAACATTTTATTTCCTTTTTAAACTTGCATCTTTTCGTTTGATTAAACTTAGCTATGAAGTTACCATGACATTTGTAGAAACCTGGCCAAAATGGTGCATGGGAATTGAGCTTCTTGACATGTTTCTCTCATCTGTTGGCCCGTTTGAAGGATGTAGGTTGCTTTACTGCCATGATGGCCTTGATATTGGAGCCTTTGATGTTGGTAGACTCTCATCTGGTAACCTGTGTCATTTCCTCTTCCTAATACGTGACTTGACTTCCTTTGCAGTTGTGGGAGGGACATTTTCCAGGTGTACGCAGCAAACCAGAGAAAATAATTAGATGATCGTAATCACAAATAGAAACCGAGAGGTCAGTTTCTTATATGTAAGATCTCATGTGTGGAATATTCTTCAATGTCTCCTGGGAGTAGCCAGATCTACCTTTGTGTGTGTGTGTGTGTGTGTGGCCTGTAAATTGTGGATTAAGAGCTCCCTGGATGTTCAATTGTAGCAATTGTAGACACAAGAAAGAATCTATTAAGCTGTCTTGAATGAACCATTTTAGAGTAAATGAGATGTACATTTTGAGAATAGCATCTATTTCTGGTCTGTGTAAGGGATCTCTAAAATCACTCTCAGTTCAAGATTTGTATTTTTATTTGATGGCGGGATAAGAATTCTTTCCATTAAATCTTGAAGATTAGAGGCAAACTGTATTAATTTGGATAATTTTGATTAGTTTTAAAGCATTAAGGGAGACTAATTGGAAAGGTGTCTAGTTATTTAAGTTTGAGAAAAAATCTTCTGTATCAAAGTGTCATTATTGTATTTTTCTTTTTATTATTTGTATTTCATTTGGTTGATTCATAGTTGATGCTTTCAGGCAGGTTCATTTTAAAAAGGAATATTCTTAAGTTGGTTCACCACTTAGTAGCCTAAATCCATTTTTGAGATGAACTTGAAGTGTGTGCACCATGGAGTAGTGTAAGATGACAAAAATACAGAAAGCCTAATTGAAAGGAATTTTAAATTTAAAGTAGGATTTAGTGCAAGTATCCACTAGGTGGCACCATGAGAACCCTAAATCTTGTTACTGCGATTATTCTAGGCCCTCTTGTATTATGATAGAGTATGCTTATTCAGTTAGAAGTTCCTTTTTCTCTTAAGTGCTTATCTGCCTAACGTTTATCTATTTTCCCTTGTTAGTTGAATTTTCTTTGGTGAAGGAGTTTAAAATAGGTAAAAAAGAACAGATTACTATTCTCAAGATAAACATAAATGAGAAGGTGTCATTGTATGTGTGCATGTAAAACAAATGATACAAATTATAAATATTGACTCTTATAAACCCTAGGGCTATTGAGGATAATATTGGATTTTAGGGGTTGGGTGGGGCAAATAAAAAAATTGATAATATGTCATGGAAAGTGTTTGAGAGTAGAAAGAACATCAAGAATGACACAGATAAATCCCTTATTCCACAATTAAAAATTGGAATTTCAGAGAAGTTAAGCCATGTGCCTAAGGCAGTCTAGGCACTCCGGGTATTCAGTAGCAATCATAAAAAATATATTTTGAAAGTAGAGATTTAGTTTTATGGAGAGGGAGGCAGTGAGAATACATATTTGGTGTAGAACTCCCAGTGTGAGCGGCTTGTGCTCTGGTAGCAGGATTGATTTGCAGAGATTATGGAGAGTAGCAGCATAAGAAGTTCATTAGATAGAAAGGAAAGCCAACTCATAGATCTTTGTTGTTCATGAGAAGATAACAGTATTACGGCTGTAATTTTGATTGATATGTTACTTTCTGAACTTATTCCGTTTTTCACCAAATATGCAGTAGATATTCTCATCCTCTTTTCATAAATTTTTAAGGGTGAAGCAAAGACTTGTCCCCAGGACATTATAAAAATGTGAAATATCAAAAGAATGGTACTTCTTAGTAACAGTGACTATTTCTAAATGGTAAGTTGATAATCAGGTACAGGAATCTTAATTATGAGATTTGGGTATTCGCCTAAAATCATATTTATAAGGGCTTGTTTCTTAATGGAGATTGATATGTATGTCTTCTCCCTCAGGGTGACCTTTGTTCTGCTGGCTAGATATTTTGCTTTGTGTGTGAAGCATGAGTCATTGCTACTAGGAAAAGTAGAAATTCCCTTTCGTTGACTGAACCTCAGTGCTCAGTGAAAGCTATCAGCTAATAATAATGAGGCCATGTATTTTATATATAGTTGACCATGAGAGACCACCTGTTGTTCTAAAGGAAACCGATCTCTTTTTGCAGATGGTCTTCAAATACAGATTTCTGATAGTTTATAGTATAAAGATTTATTCTATAGCAACTCAACCTTTTCCCCTGGTGCCTGTCTTTCAGAGGTGGTGTCCTAGACAGATTTCACTAGACTGCCCTACTCTGAGCAGTTCAAAGCACAGAAGGTGAAGGTAGGTAGGTGAACTGGGATGCTATATAAACCCCTCATGTCTGTAGCTGCTTTTTAACCGGTCACCTGGGGCCCTCTAATAGCCCTGAGACTTGAATCTCTGTGATATGAACCTGGAGGCAGAACGCTTTCATAGAACCTTTGACTCTTCCCCCTCCCATCCCTTCCCAAAAAGGCTTAGGTTTTTGTCTTGATGGTGTTGGTGAAGGATGTACCTTTTACTCTCATGATGGCTCCAGAGGGCCCCTTTAAACATGGATTGACTTCAGGTTGGTTTAACTTTTGACAAATAGTGTCTGAATTGTCAGTTGTTGCCCTGCCTTATCCACAGTGTTCTTCCTACTCACCTTAACTGAGAACCTCTTGTTTGCTGCTCTATCTTATTAGCTTTCTTTCTGGGTTTTAGGAAGCTAGTCTCCACTTTCCGTGATATTTCTATGTAGCTTTGTATAAAATAGGTTGAATGACAGGACCGTGAATTCAAGGAGGTGAGCAAGCACTGTGATAAGTAGCTGTATTAAGGATATAAGGTGAAAAAAACTAGGTACTGAGTGTGTGTGTGTGTGTGTGTGTGTGTGTGTGTGTGTGTATAAATAATTCATTACTGTGGTAGTGAAAGGGGAGCGTTCTTGAGGTGATTGGGGAATACTTCATTGAGAAGAAGGGAATTTAGAAATTGCTTAAATGCAGAAGAGATTTCCTAGAAGATGATTGGTTGCAGTGTATGGTTGAGATATGATAGGGTTCGGCTTATGATATGGTTGAGATATGGTAGGGTGCATCTTAAGAGGAGAATTAAAGGAAGAAGGTAGGCGAGGAAGAAATGTCAAGGGTTAGTCTGCTTCAGACAAATCTGTCTGTAATCGTTTCTGTCCTCTCTCTTAAGTTAGGAATTCCTTGGCACTGGCTGCTGGGTGATACATATGGGCCTATATTGCATAAATTATGTTTGTATAGCATATATTCGTTCACAAACAAATTCCCAGTTTTATCCCTTGTTGCATCTCCTTTGATAGCCTTCAAATACAGAGCCTTAAGAGCTTGTCATACACATGTAAGCGATGTGGTAAGAGTCACCTGTAATCCCACCATACAGAGAAAATTACTGTTAGGCTACCTCTCTAGCCTTTTTTTCTGGTTTTGTTTCAAAATTAGAATTATAGTATATGTATATACTGCTTTGCAGTTTATTATTTTTGCATAATAGATCATGAATACTTTAGCATTAAATATTCGTTTGTAACATAATTTTTAATAGCTGTATAATATTTTATCAAAGGGATGTACCATAATCTCTTATTGTTAGGAATTTGTTATTTCCAAATTTTCACTAATTTTTGTGATGATTATTCTCAAATATAGATCTTTGATCGTATCTCTGGTTATTTTTGGTATAATTGTTGAATTTCTGGGTCAAAGGTATAAAGATTTTCTGCATCTGATATGCATTGTCAAATTGTCTTCCAAAAGGGTTAAATCAGAAGTCTTTTTGCTTCCCTTTGCTCCTCTTGTAGTTGGGCTAGAAAAATTCCTCTTTCTAACATGCTAGTTTTTCTTTGCTCACTTTGAAAGATTCTTCATTTAGAATTAGGTAGAATTTGGAAAGGAAATTATTTGAATATTATTATTAATTATTACTTTATTTCATTATCTGATATTCTTCCCAGGTATTTTGCTGGTCTTGCTCTTCTGATCCAATTTTATGTAATCATGATTTCCTTTGCTAACAAAATAAGATTGGAAAGGTAAGAGAGGAAATAAGACTATGCCACTAGATTTTTGTGGTCAAAAGCCAAGAAACTGAGTACACATAATTTTACCCCTTTGCCCTTTGGTATTATTGTTCCTGTTCGAAAGGAAAATCAGGCAAAACATGAAACAGTACAGTGTGATAGATGATGTGAAGGTTATAGTGACAAGACACTGGAGAGCAGACAAAAGATCTATAACAGTGTTTCCTTTCTTTTATGATTAGCTGTATAAACCAGAACTTATTTTTTAAACTTTGTCTATTTGTTTATTAATATCAATGGACCAGGTTATATAATACCCCCATTTAAGGAAATAAGTGTGCATTGGAATATATAAAATGTTTTGAAATCATTAAAAAAAATCTTTTATGAAATTTATATATTTCTCAGAACAGTGGTTAAATGATTTTGTAGATTGCTGTAAAAGATTCTGATTTTGAAGAGCTGTCTGTACAGTTGAAATGTCAGAGATTGAAAAGATTTCCACCAGATCCAATGAATCTCTTCTCAGCTTGTGGATTTAATGAAGTGTTTTGCTTGTAGGAAACAAAATTAGTTCTTTATGGGCATTCCACGGATTTGAGAAAAGCCCCTGAAAACAGGATATGTTGACAGGGTGCCAAAGTAGTGTCTAAAGTTGATTTGAAATTTGAGTTTAGCTGCCAGTAACATGTTTTTACCCTAACTTACTTCATTTGAAATGAAGTAAGCAATTTAAGTCTATAATAAGTTGACAAACTATGGCCTGTGGGCCAAATCTGACCTGCCACTTGTTTTTATGTGACCTAATAGCTAAAAATGGTTTTTACATTTTAAAATGATTGACAGTATTCAAAAGGATATTATTTTATGGCATGTGAAAATTACATGGAATTCACATTTCAACATCCATAAATAAAGTGTTACTGGAACACAGCCATGCGTATTCATTTACATATTATCTGTGGCTGCTTTTGTACTACAACAACAGAGTTGATTTGTTGTGACATAGATCATGTGGCCCACAAAACCTAAAATATTCACTCTCTGGTCCTCAGAAAAGAAGTTTGCTGATCCCTATTCTAGAATTGTATAGTCTAATCTACCTTTAAGTTTGGCTTAGGATATGATCTTGAGGAAATAATTTTCTTTTTAATATATTGTCTTTTCTGAGGAACTTGGAAGTCAACATTCAATGGTGATGCAGATTGCATAGCTGTTCCCAAATTTAATTTGTATGTAACTCTATTGTCAATCTTATTGAATGATATATAGATCAGTGGCTCTCCAAGTATGGTCTTTAGACCCTTGGGTATTCTAGAGATCTTCTCAGGGGGTCACCAAGGCAGAAATTATTTTTGCAATAGTCTAGGAAATTATTTGCCTTTTTCACTGTGGTGACATTTGCACTAATGATGCAAAAGCAATGATAGGTAAAACTGCCTTGCCTGAGCGTGAATCAAGACAGTGACACCAGACCGTAACAGGAATCATGCTGCATACTTGCAGTAATGCCAATGCTAATTTTACCTAAGAATGCCCATGATAAAGCAGTAAAAACTATTAATTTTTATCAAATCTCCACCCTTTGCTACATGTCTTTCTTATATTCTGTGTGAAAAAATGGAAGTATACATAAAACACATCTGCCTAACTGAATTGCCATGGTTGTCTTGAGGAAGAGCACTTGTTTGAGCTATGAACTAGCAGCTTTTCTCTTGGGACATCATTTTTGCTTGAAAGAACAATTGACAGACAAACTGTCATTATTCAGATTTGGGTATTTGGCAAATGGTTTTCAAACGCAAACAAAGTGAGCTGACACTTTAAGGAAAACAGCTGACAGTGTTTGTTGCCAATGATAAACTTTGAGTTTTCAGTGCCAGATTAGAATCCTGGAGAACCTTTTTTTTTTTTTTTTTTTTTTCTTTTTTAAAGTAATCTTTACATCTAATGAGGGTTTTGAACTCCGGACCCTGCGATCAAGAGTCATACGCTCTACCACCTGATGCCAGCCAGATGCCTGAATCTCGGAGAACTTGTATTTGCTACTTTGAGCTTGACAGTTCCCCAAGACCTAAAGAATATTCTGCTGAGATTGGTGGTGATAGTAACAAATGTGATTTGTCACTATAACTCAGGGAACCAGTACTTTCAAAATGTCCAATGTGTGATGCACACATTCAGTGTGCAAGACAGATCAATGGAGTTGAATGTAATAGAAACACATTTCACTGACAAGAATTTATATTCTATATGGCAACTAAGCTTTAAGAAACTACCACTTGTCAAGTTTTGGTATAGTATCAAAAAACAATATCCACAAGTATTTGAAAAGGCTGCTAAAATATTCACCCCATTTTCGGTTACATATCTATGCAAGATCTTCCTCAAATCTTTCAACCAGGGCAACATCCGACAACAGATTGAGTGCAAAATCATAATATGAGAATCTAGTCATCTTCAATTAAAAAGATTTGTACAAATGTAAAACATTGTCACCATTCTTACTAAATACTTTTTTGCTTTGGAGAATATAGTTATTTTGAACAAAAATTACATTACATGTAGTGGGCTTTAATGTTTACTTAAAAAAATTAGTCTATTTTAAATAGATATTTACAGGTATAATCCACAGGTATAGTTTTTAGATATTTACAGGTATAATCCACAAAAAGAAGCTTTTTTGAGGTTCTCAATTATTTTAAGAATGTAAAGGGAGGTCCTAACGCCAGGAAGTTTCATAACTGTTGTACTTCATGCTTGTTTACCATGAAGTCAGTTTTGTGAAACGGGAGAAAGAATTTCCATTGCTAAATATTTCAGTACCACCTAGTATTCATTTTCTGTCAGAAAACTAAGAGGCAAATACAGACCAAACCTCTCTCCAAAAGTTTGTGGAAGAGAATGGAACAAAAATTTCTAAAAATTTAGTTCTTTAAAACACACACACACACACACACACACACACACAATCAAATGGTGTACATTTTCCAGATATGGATTATCTAAAAGCATACCTCTGAGGGTACGTTGTAGAAATAAAGAATCATTACATAATTGCCATAATAGTTGCAATTGAATGATAGCCTATTATGCTTTATATGCATGAACTGTATTCCTCATTTAAAGTTCTGCATAGTAAGTAAATTAAGTGTCTTGGGCTTGGTCACATAGTAAGTTTTAAGAGCTGGGATTCAGGCACTTGTTTTTGTCTTACCTTGAGGCTCTTATTCTTTTTTCTTTATTATAATGCTGTTGTTACAAGGTTTTGTGGTAAAGGCTCTTCATTTTACAAGACTAGATAAAGACTTGTCTTTGGTTTTAGTCTGATAATTAAGGCAAAGGAGATTATTTTCCAGAGCTGAATTCAGTAAGCTAAAGCAAATGGCCAGGCACCGATCTCCATCAGGCAATGACAGCCTTCCTAATCGACTCGAATAGTATGAACAAATGAATAGTCAGCATGATTTGTATTCTTTTTGGCTGATTCTTAATTTAATATCTATTTATATTGTGATCATATTTCTAGGTTTCTCCAGTGACAGTGATTTGATATCTCTTACTGTGGACGTGGATTCTCTTGCTGAGTTAGATGATGGAATGGCTTCCAATCAAAACTCTCCCGTTAGAACTTTTGGTCTCAGTCTTTCTTCGGATCCATCGGCATTAGGGGCCGTTGCTTCTGACAGCGAACAGAACAAAACAGAAGAAGAACGGGAAAGTCGTAGCCTCTTTCCTGGCAGTTTAAAGTCCAAGCTTGGCAAGAGAGATTATTTGGAGAAAGCTGGAGAATTAATAAAGCTGGCTTTAAAAAAGGAAGAAGAAGATGACTATGAAGCTGCTTCCAATTTTTATAGGAAAGGAGTTGATTTACTCCTAGAAGGTGTTCAAGGTACAGTTTTATCTGTATTAATATGTTTTGGAATGTTCTTATGTTGGTATCTGGAAAGAAAGTGTATACATATAACTGTATCTTGTGTATAGTCCTATGTCCAAACGAGACTCAAAATGAGAAATTACTGAAGATTAAATGACCTACCTTTGGGGATGACTGGGTGGCTTAGTCAGTTAACTGTCTCTTGATTTCCTTTCAGTTCATTATCTCACAGTTCGTGAGACTGAGCCACGTATTGGGCTCTGTGCTGAGTCTGTGGAGTCAGACTGAGCTTGGGATTCTCTCCCTCTCCTTTCTCTCTGCGCCTCCCCCACTCCTCCACGTCTCCCCCATATAAATAAATAAACATAAAAAAATGACCTAAATTTGGGTAAAAACTTTTACTTACATGAAGGGAAGGCAGGATCAGAGCTACTTAACACTCTGCTTTGATCAATTAACCAACAAAAACAGGATTTAAAAAACTCAAATCTCCATGTCTCTTGTATGAATAATATTCTGTTTTTTCTGACGTGGCCAGTGTTCCCCAGCCTTCACCTCTCACAGGAGTATTCACAGAGATTTAGTGCATTTACTCCTGCTGGCCTGAAGAGAAGAGATGAAATGTAAAGGTTCTTGGATTTGCCTAGTGTTCTTTTCTGTTTTAGTTGCCATAAATTCTCAGCTAGTTACTAGGGTGATTTGGGACATTTAGAATGAATGTTTCTAATGTCTGTAAGTAGAACTTAACCTTTTTTTTGCCTCAGGTTTTTTAAGTCATTTGTCTTTTCCTTACAAGAAACAGAGTAAGGGGCGCCGGGGTGGCTCAGTCAGTTAAGCGTCTGACTTCAGCTCAGGTCATGATCTCATGGTCTGTGAGTTCGGGCCCCACGTCGGGCTCTGTGCTGACAGCTCGGAGCCTGGAGCCTGCTTCGGATTCTGTGTCTCCCTCTCTCTCTGCCCCTCCCCTGCTCATGGTCTGTCTCTGTCTGTCTCAAAAATAAATAAAAACATTAAAAAAAAAAAACAAAAAACAGAGTAAAGCATACCACAGTTAGTTACGTGACATTGTGGACACAAAAGCCGAAGGTTGATAAGACCTTCTTGATGGTTTTCTTTCCAGAATATCATCATTTTTACTGTTTTCCTGTCATCTTTGTCTTGTTAGAACCATTCCGATGACCATAGTCTCCTGTAGCACGAACCCTTTTTTGCTGTAGTACTTCCGCCCTCACCATGCTTGGTGTCCTGTCCTCCAGAAGTGCTCTGCTTTATGAGAGTTTAAACTTTCAGCCTTCTAATGTGGTAGACGATGAATACTTGGCTGCATGGACCGGAAGAGGGAGTGTATCTGGTGGCATCAGTGCTTCTTAACCAGAATTTTCACTAATTCGCTTGTTTTTGGCCCTCTCATTTCCAAGCTACCCAGTGCTACACGTTCCCAAACTAATTTACAGTGTCATATAAATCAGGCAGCTTTCTTGAGCTTCCTAAGTCAATAACCACTCATCCATCTATTTTCATTTTGTAAAATGTTGTTGTTGCAGTCTTCTCTTGGAGTCTCTTTGTCCTTGGGGGCTTTTGCCTTAAAAATAATTCTTTTACTGCCATGTTATTGGGGTTTCAGGAGGGAGTATTTCTCCTGGTTTGATTGATACATCATTTTGATACAAATTTTTGTTTTTCTTTCTTTTTTTTTAAATATATATTATTTAGGTTTATTTATTTATTTTGAGAGAGACAGAAAGAGCACGAGCCAGGGAGGGGCAGAGAGAGGGAGGAGAGAGAGAATCCCAGGCAGGCTCCACAGAGTCAGTGCAGAGCCCGACATGGGGCTCGAACTCATAAAACCGTGAGATCACGGCCTGAACCGAAATCAAGAGTCAGATGCTTGACTGAGTCACCCAGGGGTCCCACAAATTTTTGTTTTTCAGGTAGTGTCATATAGTCAGTTGGGGTTTTTTGTTTGCTGGTAGAACATTCTGGTCTTTAAAGATCTACACATTTTTCTTCTTTGTCCTAACTCTCATTTTGGGTTGGGAGTTTAAAATTGGGATAAGTTGCAATTAGCTCTCATATTTTCCCTTCTTTTTTTTTTTTTTTAAAGATAATTTTGTGCTAAAAAAGTCACTAGTGTTTAGTTAACACAGATACATCAATGTGATCTTTTTCTGTCTAAAGTTATTTGCATTTAAACTTAGAGTACTTCATAATGTTACCACTTGATGGCACCAGAAAAATAAAAATCTTTACTTCAAAATGAGAATTATGGATGCATATCAGCAAATAACAAAAAAATATCATTTAGGTAGTTATTTTGTGATTATGATGGTGAATTATTTCTCACCAGAACTTGATACTAAATATAGTAGACTCTGTCTTAAGGAATGTTACCATTTAAACATGTTTTTCCGATTTAACATATGCCTGTCTTTCTGAAACCACAATATCCATTCCTGCCCTGGATTGGTTTTTGTTGTTAATGTGCCATAAGAACTAAAAAATTATACTTGACTAATTGCTTTTTAGTCTTTTTTTTGTTTATTCAATTTTTTATTCATACAAACTGTGAGAATCACAATCACAGAATTCTAATTTTTAATCAATATGTAAAATAACCTTTATTTCAGTCCTTGTGGTTATACTTTTAACTATGTGTTAAATGTAGCGTCAGAGCAGTGCTTCTGGTTCGTATTTAAAAGTGTAAAAGCTACCTCCTAACAGACACATGGACATTATTGGTTTTAAAAAAAATTTCCCCCCAGTTTTATTGAGATATAATTGACATATGACATGTAACATTATACTAAAGGTACTCAAAGTAATGATTTGATATATGTATGTTTTGTGAAATGATTACCATACATTTAGTTAATATCCTTTCTGTCACATAGTTAACAGTTTTTTTTCTTGTGATGAGAGTTTTTAAGATCTACTCTTTTAGCAACTTTCAAATACATGATACAGTATTTTTAACTATAGGCACCATGTTGTACATTATGTCTGCAGCATTTATTAATCATATAAATGGAAGGTCCTATCTTTTGGCCACCTTCACCCACTTTACCCACCACCCCTTATCCCTCACCCCTGCCTTTGGTAACCACTAATCTCTTTTCTGTTTCTATGAGTTTGGTTGTTTTTAGATTCTACACATAAGTGAGACTATATACTATTTGTGTCTTTTCTGACATATTTCACTTAGCATAATGACCTCAAGGTCCATTCATGTCACTAATGGGTTTCCTTTTTTTTTTTTTTTTTTTATTGCTGAATAATATTCCCATATGTGTTTGTGTGTGTGTGTGTGTGTGTGTGTGTGTGTGTGTGTATGTGTCTTGACTATTGTAAATAATGCTGCAATGAACATGGAAGTACAGATACCTCTTTGAGATAGTGATTTTGTTTCCTTCTGACGAATAGCTAGAAATGGAATTTCTGGAACATATGGTTGTCCTATTGTTAGTTTTTTGAGGAACCTTCATACTGTTTTCTATGATGGCTGCACCAATTTTACATTCCCACCAGCAGTGTCCAAGAGTTCTCTTTTCTCCGCAACACTTGTTATCTGTTGTCTTTAAAAAAATTTTTTTAATGTTTATTTATTTTTGAGAGAGAGAGAGAGAGCGCAAGTGGGAGAGGGGCAGAGAGAGAGAGAGACAGACAGACAGACAGACAGAATCTGAGCAGGCTCCAGGCTCCAAGCTGTCCGCACAGAGCCTGATGTGGGGCTTGAACCCACGAACCATGAGATCATGACCTGAGCCAAAGTCAGATGCTTAATTGACTGAGCCACCTAGGCACCCCTGTTGTCTTTTTGATGGTAGACATTCTAACAGGTGTGAGGTAATATCAAATTATGGTTTTGATTTGTAGTTCCCTGATGATGAGTGACGTTAAGTAACTTTTCATGTACTTGTTTGGCATTTTTATGACTTCTTTGAGAAAGTAGATTTTTAATTCCTCTGCTCATGTTTTGATCATATTGTTTAGGTTTTTTGATATTATGTTTTCTTTATATATTTTGGATATTAAGTCCTTATCAGATATATGATTTGCAAATATTTTTTCCCATTTGGTTGACTGCATTTTCATTTTGTTGATGGTTTCTTTTGCTGTGTAGAATCTTTGTAGTTTGATGTAGTCCAACATGTTTGTTTTTGCTTTTGCTGTCAAATCCAAAAAAAAATCATGCCAAGAAAGCTACCCTCCCACCCCGTTTTTATCTAGGATTTTATGTTTTTGGATTTTATGTTCAAGTCTTTAATCTGTTTTAATTTTTGTATATGGTGTAAAATAGGGGTATGGTGTTATTTTTTTTGCATGTGGTTGTTCGTTTTTGTCAGTACCTTTTAGTAAAGAGACTGTCTTGTCCCTAGTGTATATTTTTGGCTCCTTTGTCATAAATTAACTGACTATGTGTGTGTGGTTTTATTTCTGGGCTCTTTCTTGTCCCATTGATCTATGTGTCCAATACCATACTGTTTTGATTACTGTAGCTTTGTAATATAGTTTGAAATCAGGAGATGCTTTGTTCTTTATTCATAGGATTTGTTTGGCTATTTGGGGTCTTTTGTGGTTCCATACAAATTTTAAGATTGTTTTTTTCTACTTATGTGAAAAATGTCATTGGAATTTTGATAGGGATTGCATTGAGTCTATAGATCTCACTGGGTAGTATGGACATTTTAACGATACTAATTCTTTCAATACATGAATGTAGAATGTCTTTCCGTTTATTTTTGTCTTGAATTTCTTTCAGCAATGATTTGTAACAGATTTCATCTGTTATTAGTTCTAACAGTTTTTTGATGGAGTCTTCAGGGTTTTCTATGTATAATATCTTGCCACTGCAAATAGAGACACTTTTATTTCTTCCTTTCTGATTTGGATGCCTTTTATTTCTTTTTTCTTGTCTGATTGCTCTGGCTAGGACTTCTAGTACTATGTTGAATCTTTATATATGTATATATATGTGTGTGTGCGTGTGTGTGTGTACATATATATTTTTTTTAATGTTTATTTTTGAGAGAAAGACAGAGTGCAAGCAGGGGAGGGGCAGAGAGAGAGGAAGACACAGAATCCAAAGCAGGCTCCAGGCTCTGAGCTTCAGCGCAGAACCCGACATGGGACTCAAACTCAGGAGCTGTGAGATCATGGCCTGAGCCTGAATCAGATACTCAACCGACTAAGCCACCCAGGCGCGCCTGGTACTATGTTGAATCTAGTGGTGAGAATGGGCATCCTTGTCTTGTTCTTGGTCTTAGAGGAAGGGCATTCAGCTAATCACCACTGAGTGTAATGTTGAGTATGATGGATTTATTCTTTAATTTGTTGGGAAATTGGGGGCTCTGGCTTGTGAGCTGATTTGACACTTGTGAGTAGAAGAGATGTTTTCTTAGGGAAAATTTGTTCTAGTGTGGGAAAACTGTTATTGAAACATCACTATAACCAGTAATACCTATGAATCATTTAAATTTAACTCTTGCTGTAAGAATGGTTACCTGTGAGTAAAAAAAAAAAGAAAATAGAATTGTTATCCGTGACCTTGGTTTGGTTTGACATACTCTATAATAAAATCATTATTTCTGGATATCTGATAATTCAGAGAAAATGATCTTTCAGATCTTTCAGTGCTTCTTTATATAGGTGTTCTTATGATTTGGCCAATTTTGTTATTCTGAATACTAACTATTCATCCTAACTATTCATCCTAAAGGAGTTTATCTGGGTTGTTTGTAGATCTGATAAAGATGGCTTGATGTTTTTCTTACTTAACTGGTGTTTGCACAGCTGAGACTAGAGGCAGAACACAATAGCAGCAGTTCTGTTTGCCCATCCAACAAAGAAATGTACCCTGATAGTGGTAACTTTGAATTCTCCTTTTGAACCTGATGTTTCCCTTACTTCCTCATTCTAGAGTGGCTCCTGAAATTAAGGTACCCTCTATTTTTCTAACTCATTAGGTCTTTATGTATGTAAAACAGAAAATTCAAAAATCAAGATTGAAGGAATCAACTTGAATCTTTGAGGAGGATGTTTCTAGTAAATATCCTTTCACTTCTGTCTTGTTTATATATTTCTGCAGTGGCCTGATATGATTAATCTATATACTCTGAGGGTTTATTAGAATAATTGTGAGAATGTAGAGTGACAAATGGATGACATAAAGGTATTAATAAAATATTTAAATAATAACAATAATTGATCATCTGTTACATGCCTGTCACTGTACAAGGGATTTTTCTGAACATCGTTTTTAACACTCAGAACAAGCCTATAAGCTGAACTATGGCTGGTCTTACTGGGCTTTGTCTAAGGACACTAAAATTTAGAGGGTGCAAACATTTAATGTAATGATTCTAAAAGCTTGGCACCTAGTTAGCAAGAATAATTATTTAAAACAGGAAGCTTCCAGATGGCGAGCATTGTTAGTAACACCCATCTGTGGGCTACATTATGAATTACAGAGTTGATTTGAGAACTGGTTTTGTTTAGTTTGTTCTAGGTGCCAAAATTGCTGGTTTATTGTGTTTATAAGGTAGATACTGTAATCCCCATTTTATAGGTGGGGAAAACTATGCTTACATAAAGTAGGCAATTTGCTCAACAATGCAAGTCACTGAGTTTCAGCTAATATGTAAATATTTAGGTCTTTCTGAGTTTAAATCTTGTCTTCTTTTCCACTGTGCCATGTTACTTCTCATACATTTCTCCCCTAATTAGAGTAGCTTTTTAAAATGGAGAAGCAACAACTCTTTTTTTTTTTAAGTTTGTTTATTTTGAGAGAGAGAGAGTGGGAGCAGGAGGGAGAGAGAATCCCAAGCTGGCTTTGTGCTGTCAACCCAGAACCTGATGCTGGGCTTGAACTCACAAACCGTGAGATCGTGACCTGAGCTGAAACCACGAGTCGGGTGCTCGATTGACTGAGCCACCCAAGCACCCCAAGAGTATCAGATCTTTTTAAACTTTATTTTGATACTCATTGTTTTTTCCTTCTACCCATTTGTTTGCTCATTCAGCCATCTATCTTTCCATTGAGCATTCAACAAGCTTTTATTAGTACTATGTACTAGGTATTGTGATAGTGAATATGAAATAGTCTTTTTAATAAAAATATAGAACTGAATGAGGGTCTTCAAAATAAGTTCTCTTCTCTTTGTTTCTATTTAAATCTTATACATGCATTATAAATCTCACATTGAAAAACATTCCTGGATGATTTGAGACTATTAATGAGACTAATGAGACGATTACTGATGCTACCACTCAGCTAAGAGGTGCAAACAGTCTTCTGCAATTCTCATCCTAGTAAACGGTACACTAAGTGATACAAAGCCACTTTTCTTAGTTTACCCTGGCCCTGGGTACATGTGTGCTAGACTCTCAGAGATATCCAGACTTATTTAAAAAACTGTGACCAGTGTGCTGGAGTACTTCATCTTTCTGGGTCTCTTCCGGGGTCTTGATATTCTTTTTCCCCTTTCCATAATGAGGAATAGAATTCCTTGGGAGACCGCAAACCCATGTATATTTCTAGGTTTCCTTTGAGTCACTAGTTTAGAATTGTAGGGTTAGTTCTAGAACGTGTCTGGGCCCTATGAAGGTGATTAGTCTCCGTGCATCCATAATGATATATACTGGAGTACTGTAAAAGGCAATTTGGGCCATTGATTTATTCCTTTGAATAACAGTTATTCAAATATTAAGAAACCCAAAGTATAAACTTGTTTGATTTAGAATGAATGGACGGGTGCCTGGGTGGCTCAGTCAGTTAAGCATCCAACTTCGGCTCAGGTCATGATCTCATATTTCAGGAGTGCAAGCCCCATGTTGGGCTCTATGCTGGCAACTCAGAGCCTTCAGATTCTGTGTCTCCCTCTCTTTCTGCCCTTCCCTCGTTTATGCTCTCTCTCTTGTCTCTCAAAAATAAATAAACATTGAAAAATTTTATATAAGAAAGGTAGTAGTAAGTTAATGTTTGATAAAGGGAAGCAAGTCACTTGATTGCTTATTGCTGAATTTCAGAAATGAAAATGTATAACTGAGCCACCTGGGTGGCTCAGTTGGTTAAACGTCTGACTCTTGATTTCAGCTCAGGTTGTGATCCTCAGGGTCCTGAGATTGAGCTTGTGTAGGGCTCCACACTGGGCTTGGAGCCTGCTTAAGATGCTCTCTCTCTTTCCCTTTACTGTTGCATGCACACTCTCCTCTTTCTCAAAAAAATTATTAGACTTGTTTATTATGTTTGTTAACTCTGAAGATACTGTGAAAATATTGTCTAGCCCTTTAGACAATTACCTTTAGGGATTGCCTAGTTCACTACAAAATATGGTATAGTGTAAGATATGGTATAGTGTAAGGCTAACAACATCGAAAGCTAAATTTTTAATAGGGAATGGTGTTGTAATCATACTGTTTTCTAATGCATGTGCTCGTAGCTCTTTTGATTTATGATCTTCTTTGAGAATTTTGTTCTTTTTCAATATTATTTTGATTGTTTGGGTCCCCTGACAAGTCTATATAAATTTGAAAATGACCTTTTAAAAAAATGAGCTGTAATTGACATTTTATTTACTTTTTAATATTTCTCTTTCTCTCTCTCTCTCTTTTATTTTTTAAGAAAATCAGCTTTTCTGTTTTTGCAAAAAAGGCTTAGGAATTTTTTTTTTAATGTTTATTTATTTTTGAGACAGAGCATGAACGGGGGAGGGGCAGCGAGAGAGGGAGACACAGAATCGGAAGCAGGCTCCAGGCTCTGAGTCATCAGCCCGGAGCCGACGCGGGGCTCGAACTCACGGACCGCGAGATTGTGACCTGAGCTGAAGTCGGACGCTTAACCAACTGAGCCACGCAGGCGCCCCTTAGGAATTTTGATAGGGATTACATTAAATCTGTAAATAAATTTGGGTAGAATTGCCATCTCAAAAATAAGTTTTCTAACCCATGAACACAGGATGTATTTCCATTTTTTCAGATACTATTTTTTAAATAATTTTTTTAATGTTTATTTTTGAGAGAAAGAGCATGAGTGGTGGAGGGGCAGAAAAAGACAGGGAGACACAGAATCCGAAGCAGGCTCCAGGCTCTGAGCTGTCAGCACAGAGCCCGATGTAGGGCCTGAGTTCATAGACTGTGAGATCATGACCTGAGCTGAAGTCAGAGGCTTAACTGACTGAGCCACCTAGGTGCTCCTTTTCAGATATTCTTTATTTGCCTCCAGCAATGTTTTGTAATTTTCTGTGTATGCCTTTTACCTCCTTGGTTAACCTAGTTATTTATTTGTTTGAATACTATTGTAATTGGAGTTGTTTCATTAATTTTCTTTTTGGATTGTTCATTCTTGGTGTATAAATGCAACTGATTTTTGTGTTTTTATCTTGTATGTGGTGGCAACTTGCTGAATTGGTTTATTAGCTCTAGTAGTGTTTTTGGTGGATTCTTCGGAGTTCTGTAGGATTATGTTATCTGTGCACAGATGTAGTTTTACTTGTCCTTTTTCAGTTTGGATGCCTTTTTATCTCTTCTTGCCTAATGCTCTAGATAGGTCTTCCAGTGAAATGTTCAGTAACGTTGGGAAAGTGGACATCCTTGTCTTGTTCTGGATCTTAGGGAGAAAGCTTTTTGTCTTTTGTCACTGAGTATGATATGATGTTAGTTATTGGTTTTTCATAGATGCCCTGTGTCATGTTGAAGAAGTTCCTTTCTGTTCCTGGTTTTCTGAATGGTTTTATTATGAAAGAATGGTAGATTCTGTCAGATGCTTTTTCTGCTTCAATTGAAATGATCATGTGTTTTTTTCTCTCCTTCATTCTGTTAATGTGGTATATTACCTTGATTTTTTTTAATTGTTTATTTTTGAGAGAGGGAGAGAGCAAATGAGATAGCAGCAGAGAGAGAGGGGGACAGAGGATCTGAGAGGGGGACAGAAGATCTGAAGCAGGCTCCACGCTGCCAGCAGTGAGCCCAGTGCAGGGCTCGAACTCTTGAACCATGAGATCATGACCTGAGCTGAAGTAGGTTGCCCAACCGACTGAGCCACCCAGGCTCACCCTACATCGATTTTCTTTACATTGAACCATCTTTGCATTCCTGGAATAAATTCCACTTGCCACAAAGATTTTTATCTTATATTTAAACTTAATTATGCCTTTCAGTATCTCTTGATGTTCATCATTGTAATATATAATATAGTTGGAAAGGAAGGACTGCTCATTGAAGTATGAACCTAATCGTCTATCTTAATCTGTAAATCGCAATCTTACTTTTCAAAGAGCAGTAGTAAGCAAATTCAGAACATTTTGGGAAAGTTTTCTACTGCCTTTTCTGTTTCAAAATAAAATATTATAGGGGCACTTGGGTGGCTCAGTCAGTTAAGCATCCGACTCTTAGTTTCAGCTCAGGTCATGATCTTGTGGTTCATGAATTTGAGCCCTGCATTGGGCTCTGCAGTGCACAGCCTGCTTGGGATTCTCTTTTCCTCTCTGTCTGCTCCTCCCCTGCTTGTCTACTCTGTCTCTCTCTCAAAATAAATTTAAAAACTTAAAAAAACAACACTACAATTCAATAAATTACCTTAGCTGAGATATTTTTATATTTTTTTCTTTTAATTTTTTTTTTAACATTTATTCATTTTTGAGAGACAGGGCATGAGTGGGGGAGGGGCAGAGAGAGAGAGAGAGAGAGAGGGAGAGGGAGAGGGAGAGAGACACAGAATCTGAAGCAGGCTCCAGGCTCTGAGCTGTCAGCACAGAGCCCAATGCAGGGCTCAAAGTCACGGACCCTGAGATCATGACCTGAGCCGAAGTTGGATACCCAACTGAGCCACCCAGGCATCTCAAGACATTTTTACATCTTAACTGTTTCAAAACAGGCTAGAAGAAAACATTTTGAAACAGGAAAACTCTGATTTTAAAAATAGAGATTTGAAACTATTTATATATACCACCTATTCTGTTTTCCTGTCGTAATCACCCATCATTACTGTTTTCTTTCTTTTTTTTTAATTTTTTTTAATGTTTATTTATTTGAGAGAGAGAGAGAGAGAGAGAGAGAGACAGCGTGAGTGGGGGAGGAGCAGAGAGCGAGGGAGACACAGAGTCCAAAGCAGGCTCCAGGCTCTGAGCTGTCAGCACAGAGCCCAACGTGTTGCTTGAACCTATGAACTGTGAGATCATGACCTGAGCCGAAGTTGGATGCTTAAGCAACTGAGCCACCCAGGTGCCCCTACTGTTTTCATTTTTCCTTTCTTTAGTTGTCTAGGAAGTGTTTGTAACCCTAATCCTCAGTGTGAAGGTATTTGGAGGTGGGGCCTTTGAGAGATGATTAGGCCATGATAACTGTGCCCTCATGATGGGATTAGTGCCCATTAGAGACCTTGGAGAGCCCCTTTGCTTGTTTTCCCATGTGAGGATATAGAAGACAGCCATCAATGAGCGAGGAACCCACTTCTCACCAGGTACCAGATCTGTTGGAGTCTTGCTCTTGGACTTTGAGCCTCTGGAGCTGTGAGAAATGAATTTCTGTTTATAAGCTCCTAGTCCCTGGTGTTCTCGTCTTGCAGTCAGAATGAACTAAGACTTCTGATTCTCTGGTTGGATGGTCACAAATGAAAAGAGAGTTGTTTTTTAAATTATCCTGTATTTAGATCAGTCCTTCTTTCAAATTTTGTGTTATTCTGGACTCTTTCAGTTACAGGAAACAAAACCAATGCAAAGACGCTCACATAGAAACTCACAAAAGTGTTTTAGCCCACATGAATGAGTGCTTCCGTATCTCTAGATTCAGGTGTTCAAGGAGTATCACCTGGTCTCTGTGTCTGTTTGCTTATCTTTGTACATGGCCCCGTACTCTCAAACCCTTTCTCTTATTTGCTTTTATTTCCAGGTGGTGTGAAAGATAACCCCTAAGCTGCTCTAGGTTTACAGAGGCTTTTTCCTCTGTAAAATGAGTCCTAGAGGAAGAGGGTGTTTTCCCTATAGCTCAAATCAAAAACATAGGTCACGTGCCTTCACCTCATTTTTCTATCTGGGAAATAACCTAATTAGGTATAGGCTGGTTTACTTATCCTGAAAAGATGGGCAGAGCTATCCCTGATGCACCATACGAACTAAACAGCATAGCTATAGGATGTGAGCGGAGTAAACCCAAATGAGGAGTTTTGAGGCAGAAACAAAACGAATTAAAATGTCATCCTCTACTTCCCTTCCTGACCCCACACTGACACAAATATGCTTTCTTCCACAGTCTATTAAAAAAATATATATTGTTTATATGTTTTCTCATATATGTTTCTCACACTTAGATTCTGTAGGGAACAAACAATATCTTTTTGTTGTTGTTGTTGTTTTACTTCTAATTGAATATATAGAAAAGTACATTTTGTAAGTATGTAGCTTGATATATTTTCACACATGGAATACGCCTGTGTAACTGGTTCCTGGATCAACAAGTAGAACTTGACCAGCACTCTTGAAGCCTCCTCATGTTCCTTTCCAGTTACTGCTTCTCCAGAGGTGATAGCTGTCTTGATCTCTTAACAGCATTGATTGCATCAAGTCTGCCTTTTCCATTGTTATATCTTGTGAGGGTCATGGTTCCAGTTGATGTCCTCTTCTGTGCAATTTCTTTCATGGATGCAGATGGGGGAGTAGCTAGTGTTTCTCTTTTGTTTTTATAGGCTCCTTATCTCTCTCCTCTTCTTTCCGTTATTCCCTGCATCCCTTTACTGCTACCCCATGCCCTTTTCTATATGTCTGATTCTTCCCCGGAAGAAAAGCTTTACCGAGGTTCTCACTTTTGGTTCCACTGACTTTCATTCAAGTCCTTCTTTATAGCCTATGTTTTCAACTACCAAGTCCCAATCTCTGTTTCGTATTTTGACATTTAAGTGGATTTTCTCTTTCTGGGGATATTTATGTTTTGTTTTGTTTTTCTCCTGTTCTTTGGTTTAAGTCCTGTGTACCCCTGTATACTTTTTTAAGGGATCTCTTAAGCTCTTTCTCCTCCGGTTTCCACATTCATGGGCCTGCAATAGTGGGGTCCTCGGAGCTCTGTTGTAATTTGGTTTCTTTCCCTATTTACAGATAATCTGAAGGTCATGATACTCTCAGGTTTGTTTGTTTTTTTTTGGGGCGGGTATCCTTTTTTCTTAGTAATGCTTAAGGTGTGGATCTTATGTGGTTTTATTTGCTTCTTCAATTTTTTCATTTGTTTGTTTTTTTGGTTTTGAGAGATTATGTGGAGGAGATTTGAAATTGGGTGGCTGTCATTATCCTCCAGACTTGAGGTTTCCACCCTAATTGTTATTTTGAATGTAACCTTTGCATTCCTGAAATAAACCTACTTAGTTGCAATGTATCCTTTTTTTTTTTTTTAATATCGCTAGGCTTGGTTGCTATTATTTATTCAAGACTTGGGGCGCCTGGGTGGCTCAGTCGGTTGAGTGTCCGACTTCGGCTCAGGTCATGATCTCACAGCTCATGAGTTCCAGCCCCGCGTCAGGCTCCGATGCTGACAGCTCAGAGTCTGGAGCCTGCTTCAGATTCTGTGTCTCCCTCTCTGTCTGCCCCTAACCCACTCGCATTCTGTCTCTGTCTCTGTCTCTCTCAAAAATAAATAAACATTAAAAAATAATAATAATAAAAAAAGACTTATGTGGGGTGTGTGTGTGTAAGTGGTGTGTTCATTTTTCAGTTATTTTCTGTTTCTATACATACGTATACACACATATATACATTTATATATGTTACAGATATATTTATTGAATTAAAAGTAAATTATAGACATCATAGTTTTGACCCTTATATAATAGATGTTTTCAGAAAATAAAGATATTCTTTTACATATCCACAATGAAGTATCATACTTAAAAAATTTTTTTTTAGGTTTTTATTTATTTAAGTAACTTGACTCCTGAAATTAAGAGTCTTACGGTGTTCTGAATGAGCCAGCCAGGTGCCCCCATACTTTACAAATTGAAGAACAATTCTAGGGAAAGGATTTTAATAGATTTAATTTCTTTAATAGATATCCAACTGTTAAAATTGTATATATTTTGTCTTTTATCAACTTACTGGCGAATTGTATTTTTCAAAGAATTTGTTTTATACAAATGGTCAGATTAATTGATTTTTTTCTCTACTCCTTTGCTTTATTTTTCTTATTGAGATCTAATTAGCATATAACATGGTATTAGTTTTAGGTATATAACATAATGATTTGATACATTTATATATTGCAATGATCACAGTAAGTCTTGCTAATATCCATCACCACATAGTTACAAATTTTTTTCTTTGTGATGAGAGCTTTTAAGCTATATTCTCTTGGGGTACCTGGGTAGCTCAGTTGGGTGTTCAACTTTGGCTCAGGTTATGATCTCATGGTTCGGGGGTTCCAGCCCCACATCAGGCTTTGTGCTGATAGCTGGGAGCCTGGAGCCTGCTTCGGATTCTGTGTCTTTGTCTCTCTGCCCCTCCCCTACTTGTGCTCTCTCTCACAAAAATAAATAAACATTAAAAAAAAAAAGATGCATTCTCTTTGCAACTTTTAAATACATGATACAGTATTATTAACTATAGTCACCATGCTGTACATTACCTCACGGGACTTACGTAGTTTATAAGTAGTTTGTACTTTTTGACCCCTCTTCATCCATTTTGCCTACCTGCCATCCCCCTGCCTCTGGCAACCAGAAATCTGTTCTCTTGGCACAAAAACAGACACTCAGATCAGTGGGACAGAATAGAGAACCCAGAAATGGACCCACAAACATATGGCCAACTAATCTTTGACAAAGCAGGAAAGAATATCCAATGGAATAAAGACAGTCTCTCCAGCAAATCGTGCTGGGAAAACTGGACAGCAACATGCAGAAAAATGAACCTGGATCACTTTCTTATACTGTACACAAAAATAAACTAAAAATGGGTGAAAGACCTAAATATAAGACAGGAAGCCATCAAAATCCTAGAGGAGAAAGCAGGCAAAAACCTCTTTGATCTCGGCCGCAGCAACTTCTTTCTCTACACGTCTCTGGAGGCAAGGGAAACAAAAGCAAAAATGAACTACTGGGACCTCATCAAAATAAAAAAACTCCTGCACACCAAAGGAAACTATCAGCAAAACTGGAAGGCAACCAACGGAATGGGAGAATATATTTGCAAATGATAGATTAGATAAAGGGTTAGTATCCTAAATTTTTAGAGAACTTTATCAAACTCAACACCCCAAAAAAATGAATAGTCCAGTGAAGAAATGGGCAAAAGACATGAATAGACACTTCTCCAAAGAAGACATCCACATGGCCAACCGACACATGAAAAAATGCTCAACATCATTCATCATCAGGGAAATGCAAATCAAAACCACAATGAGTTACCACCACACACGTGTCAGAATGGCTAACGTTAACAACTCAGGCAACAACAGATGTTGGCGAGGATGTGGAGAAAGAGGATCTCTTTTGCATTGTTGGTGGCAATGCAAGCTGGTGCAGCCACTCTGGAAAACAGTATTGAGGTTCCTCAAAAAAATTAAAAATAGAACTACCCTACAATCCAGCCGTTGCACTGCTAGGTATTTACCCAAGGGATACAGGTGTGCTGTTTTGAAGGGGCACATGCACCCCAATGTTTATAGCAGCGCCATCAACAATAGCCAAAGTATGGAAAGAGCCCAAATGTCCATTGATGGATGGATGAATGGATAAAGAAGATGTGGTATATATATATATGTATTACTTGGCAATCAAAAAGAATGAAATCTTGCCATTTGCAACCACGTGGATGGAACTAGAGGGTATTATGCTAATTGAAATTAGTCATTCAGAGAAAGACAAATATCACATGACTTCACTCATATGAAGACTTTAAGACACAACACATGACCATAAGGGAAGGGAAGCAAAAATAATATAAAATCAGGGAGGGGGACAAAACATAAGAGACTCTTAAATATAGAGAACAAACAGGGTTGCCGGAGGGGTTGTGAGAGGGGGGATGGGCGAAATGGGTAAGGGGCATTAAGGAATCTACATCTGAAGTCATTGTTGCACTATATGCTAACTAACTTGGATATATATTAAACAATGAATAATTAATTAAAAAAAGATTTGAAGAAATGATAGTGTCAATAATAAGAGCCAATTCTTTATAATCATAGTCAAGGCACTTATGAGGCTGTGTCAGGAGTTGTCTTGGGTAATCCTCCCATTAACCTGATAAGGCAGGTTTTATTATCTCTGGTCATAGTGGGAAGATATGGTTAAAAAAAAAGTTGATTTTTTTCTAATACAGACTTTAAAAAAAATTGTTAATGTTTTTATTTATTTTTGAGAGAAAGAGAGAGAATCTGAGGCAGGCTCCAGACTCTGAGCTATCAGCACAGAGCCCGATGTGGGGCTTGAACCCACAAACAGTGAGATCATGACCTGAGCCAAAGTCAGACGCTTAACTGACTGAGCCACCTAGGCACCCCATCTAATACAAACTGTCTTAAATGCAATCCTAATCAAAATAGGAAGATTATGATTCTGAGTTCTGTGAAAACATAGGCAAATTATTCACTATCACTGTGCCTGTTTCCTCACATGCAAAATGGAAATAATAAAAATTCATATAATAAAATATTAAATTAGTTAACACACAAAAAGTCTGTTCTTTGTAGCTATGAGCTTTTGTTTTTTTTGCACATATAGATTGCACATATAAATGAGATCATACGGTATTTATCTTTCTCTGTATAACTTATTTCATGCAGTATAGTGCCTTCAGGGTTCATCCATGTTGTTGAAATTGGCAATATTCCCTTTTTTTTTTTTTTATGGCTGAATAATATTCCTGTGAGTGAGTGAGTGAGTGTGTGTGTGTGCATGTGTGTGTGTGTGTACCACATGTTTTTTATCCATTTATCCACTGATGGACACTTTGTGTTTTTTTGCTACTATAAACAATGCTTCAGTGAACATGGGGGTTGCAGATACCTTTTTTAGTGTTTCTGTTTTCTTTGGATAAATACCTGAAAGTGGAATTGCTGGAACATATGGTAGTTCTATTTTTAATTTTTTGAGGAACTTCCGTACTGTTTTCCATAGTAGCTGTACCAATTTACATTCCCACCAACAGGGCACAAGGGTTTCCTGTTCTCTGCATCTTTGCAAACTCCTCTTATCTCTCCTCTTTTTGAGAACAGCCCTTCTAACAGGTGTGAGGTGATTTCTCATTGTGGTTTTGATTTGCATACTTCTGATGATTAATGATTTGGAGCACCTTTTCATGTATCTGTTGGCCATCTGTATGTCTTTGGAAAAAATGTCTATTTAGATTCTCTGCCCTTTTTAAATCTTTTTTTCTTTTCCTTTTTCTTTTCTTTCTTTCTTTGTTTTTTGTTATTGAGTTGGATGAGTACCTTAAGTATTTTGGATATTAATCCCTTATCAGATACATGGTTTGCAAATTTTTTCTCCCATTTGGTAGGCTGCCTTTTCATTTTGTTGATGGTTTCCTTTACTGTGCAGAAGCTTCCTAGTTTGATGTCCCACTTGTTTATTTTTGCTTTTTGTTGCCTTTGCTTTTGGCATTACCCTCAAATTTATTGATTGTAGAATTATTTATAGTATCTTTTTACCTTTTTAATGTCTGTTGGATCTTTCCTGATATTGGTGATTTATTATATTTTCTTAGTCACATTAAGGATTTGTCAGTTTTATTAATGTTAGAATATTTATTTATTTATACTATTGGATGTTAGTTTTCTATTTTATGGATTTCTATTTATTTCTCTCCTACTTAACTTTAGGTCTGACTTTTATTTTTTGAGTTAGGAGCCTACATCTTTGAGTTTGGGCCTTTTTTTCTATATATGTTTAAGATGATAAATTTCCCACTAAGTACTGCTTTAGCCACATTCCATAGTTGAGATATGTCGTATCTTCATTATTATCAGTTCAAAATATTTTTTCTTTTGTTTTGATTTTTTCGTTGTCCCATGGTTTTCTATTGCTGCTGTAACAAATTACCGCAGATTTATAATACATTATTTTATGGTTTTGTAGGTTAGAAATCCGAAATGAATTTACTGAGCTAAAATCAAGGTATGGGCAGCACTGTATTCCTTTCCAGAGACTTTAGGGGAGAATATGTTAACTCTGCCTTTTCCAGCCTCAAGAGGCTGCCGGCATGCCTTCTTCCATCTTCTAAATCAGCAGTGTTCTATCCCTTTGACCATTCTTTCCTAGGAACATCTCAGTCTGATCCTCAGCAAGGGAAGGTTATCTGATTTTAAGGACCCATGTGATTTGGTTAGGCCTGTCCTGATAATCCGGGATAATTGCCCCATCAAGATTCTTAACCTTAATGACATTTGTAAAGTCACTTTTAGCCTAGTTCAGTAATATATTTACAGGTTCTTGGGTTAGGTTGTGGCCATTTTTAGGGGCCCATTAGTCTGTCTGCTGCACCTGTGAATTACTTCTCAGTAATATACTTCTAAGTGTATCATAAGTATACAATTTAATTTCCCAGCATTGAGACTTTCCTAGTTATCTATTTGTTACTGATTTATAGCTTAATTCCATGGTGTTCAAAGAACTTTGTCTGAATAACTTCAGTTTTTTTGAGATTTGTTGAAGCTTTTTTTTATGGCCAAGTCACCCTGCCTATTTAATCATTTTAAATAGTACCTTGAAATGGAAATGCTTGCTACATTCAAAAAATTATTTGAGGGTTTCATGGTACTTTCTATTACATGGCTGTTGTCTTTTGTTTGTAGGACATTATCGTATAGTAGTCTCTGTCTTCTTTTTGGTAGTTAACCAAATCTTATAAAATAGTCATTCTGTATTACAGAATAGTCATAGCTACTTGTGATTAAATTGATTTTTCATCTGTATTAGATGTTTTTAAATTATTCTGTGACTAATGAAAACATACCTATTTTTGTGAAAAGGTACACAAGTACAGTCATGTTATAAAATAGTAATCTTGATTGAGTCCAGATCAGTGATAGCCCATTACCCTACAAAAGAAAAGTACACTGTAGGACAATAAAGAACAAAGACTTTGAGTACCTGGGACAAATAAAGGCAGAAATTGGAAACAAAGAACTCCAAACTGAATTTTTTGTTAATTGGTTTGGTGTTTGCAGGGAAGGGGGCAATGCCCTGACTTGAACTAGTAATAAAAGACTCAGTTTTGCCCAGGCAACAAGAAGCAAAATGAGAAGGAATAATAAGGAGAGGCATAGATGTGACATGGTAATAATCCCTTTAAATGAAGTGACCCAGTAATATAGGAAATAGACTGTAGACTTTGTCTTGTGTGATCTAGAAAGTCAGGTCAATTCTGTTCCATTCAACAAAACTTTAATGGATGACTGTTAATGTTCACTAAAATCGACGAGCAGCTTATAAGTTGTCGAAGGGGAGAGAGTGGTAAATAAACAATTTAAAACGTGCCATTACTTTATAGTTTCCTCCATTTTTCTCTTTAGTATCTCTCAGCTGTCTTCCATTTCTATCTTATTAGTTTTCATGATCCATTTTTTATCAGAAAGTCTTACGGTAGATACCTTAATCTCCCTTACTTCTGATCTTTTATCATACATACCTGGCAAAACCCCAGCCCTGGATTAATTTATCCATTTGCTTTCAAGTATCCATGTTTCCCTTGTTTCTGGCTTACAGAGGCAGACAACTGGGCAACTAGCTGAGTGCTATTAGAAGAAGCCACACACTCTGGACAGATAGATAACCAAAATGAATTCATTGTTATTAATCTTAACTGGACTCTCAATAATGTTACTTACCCTTAATGTTCTTTTGTTAACTCTTCAGTGACTATTTCATCCAACCTCTGCTTTCCTAAAACTTCTGTTATTCCAATGATACCACACTTTTCTTAGTTAGTTCTCTAATTCTTAGGTTAACCTTTCTAAGTCTACTTTGCCAGCTCCTTCTTCCCCACTTGACCTTTAAATGTTGAAGTTTAGGGGTGCCTGGTAGCTCAGTCGGTTAAGGGTCTGACTTTGGCTCAGGTCATGATCTCACGGTTTGTGAATTCAAGCCCCACATCAGGCTGTCTTCTGTCAGCACAGAGCCCGCTTTGGATCCTATGTCTCCCTCTCTTTCTACCCCATCCCCCCTTGCTCTCTCTCTCAAAATAAACAAACTTAAAAAAAGTATGTTGAAGTTTATTGAGACTTCATTGTCAACTTGCTTAGCCTTCTTACCCTACTTTCTTAGGTGATTTCACCATTATATAATTTCAGTGACTATGTAAAGTTGTATACTAGAAATGTAATGTGACACATATATGTAATTTAAAAAATTTCCAGTAGCCACATTAAAACTAAGACTTCCACTGACTCATATGTGGGATTTAAGAAATGAAACAAATGAAAAAGAAAAAAAAAAAAAGGAGACAAACTAAAAACCCAGACTTTTAATATAGAGGACGAACAGATGGTTACCAGAGGGAAGGTGGGTGGGGGGAATGAGTGAAATATGTGAAGGGGATAAAAAACAAAACAAAAAAACAAGCAAACAAATTAGGACTTCCACTGCTGGCCAAGGTAGGTAACAGAAGCAGTGTTCACGCTTCTTATTGAAGCAACTAAAAAACCAAACAAAGTATATGTAACGGTGGTTTTCAAGTCATTGGATATTAGACAGTGAAGGACAGTGGTTTCTGAGAGATAGAAAACAGATAAGGTGAGCTTTGATGATTGCCTAGCTTACTGTCTTGAGTTTCTAGGTTGTAGCTAAGGAAGAAGGAAGGCAGATGAATTGGGTCAAAACCTCTAAGTTGAGGAGATGGGGCTGAATCCAGGAAGGCCAAGGCAGAGTTGGCAGGTAGGCCTTATTGGGTCATTGTCTGATGTCTAGTGTTTTATCTAGAGAGGAGATGGCTCTACAGAGATTTGCAGAGTATCCCTTGGAATACTTAACAGAGTAGTGATCAGTGCTTGGCCAGGAGAAACTACCCAGGGCCAGAGAAAGATGCATTGAAAGAATTAGGGGAAACATTGTGGGTGCTCACACAGGGCTGGGAATAGTGTCTCTTCCTAACAAGTCATCTTGAAAATCTCTTTCATGGGGCATTGGGTAGAATATTCAAGAGTCTTACCCCGTTAGTGTGAAATAGTTTGCTCCAGACCCACCCTAACAAATCTTAGAAACAAGACCTAAAGGGATCAGACTGCTTCCAAGAATCATAACTGTATTCCAGAACAAAGCTTAACAATATTTGTAGGAATAAGAAAGTATCTATCACACAATAGTGTAAATCCACAATATCTGGTATCTTTAAAAACTTACTGTTTATTCAAAGAAATAGAAAAAATTTGACCTGTAGTGAGGAAAAAAATCAATAATATTTGTAGAAATAAGAAAGTATCTACCACCTAATAAGGTAAATACACAATGTCTGGCATCTTTAAGAACTTACCATTCATTCAAAGAAACAGGAAAAATTTGACTTGTAGTGAGGAAAATAATCATTCAGAACCCACTCAGAATTGACACACATTAGAAGGGAAGGAAGGATGAGGACTTTAAAACTTAATGGAAATGTGTTCATTATATGGAGTTAAGTAGAGCAATGGAAGATTTACAAAAGACCCAAATTGAACTTCTAGAGGTGAATGCTACAGTGTGGGAAATAAAAATACAAGAAATGAGATTAGTGTCAGATTAGATATTGCAGAAGAAAGGATTAATGAATTGGAAGACATAGCAATAGATACCATCAAAAATGAAATGGAGATGAAAAAAAATCAATCAAAAACTATTATAACATCAGTAAGCTATAGCACAACTTTTCTCCATGTAATTGGAACCCTTAAAAAGGGAGGGAAAGAGGGAGACTGGATATTATTGGAATGAATAATGCCTGGAAGCTTTCCAAATTTGATGAAAATATTCCGTAGGTCCATGAGACCCAACATACCCCAGGCATAAGAAACATGAAAACCTACATTAGGGCACATTTTAATCAAATCGCTCTAAACCAGCATTAACGAGAAAATCTGAAAATTAAAAGCAGGCAGAACAAAAGACATGTAGAAGAACAAAGATGAGAATGATGTCAGGTTTCTTGTTAGAAACAATGCAAACTATTGATTAACACCTTTAACATGCATAGAGAAAAAAAGCCTATCAAGTGAATTCTGTACCCAGTGAAAGTGTATTTAAAAAATGAAGGCAAAACAAAGAATTGTCAAATGAGGAGTGCCTGGCTGGCTGAGTCAGTAGAACATGTGACTCTTGATCTTGGGGTCCTGAGTTCAAGTTCCACCTTGGGCGTGGAACCTACTTAAAAAAAAATGTTAATTGAGAGTGATGGATGTGTTCATTATTTTGATTGTGGTGTCTTTTTGTTTTTGTTTTGTTTTGGGTTTTTTTTTTTTTTTTCCAACGTTTTTTTTTGTTTTTTTTTTGTTTTGTTTTTTTTTTTATTTATTTTTGCGACAGAGAGAGACAGAGCATGAACGGGGGAGGGGCAGAGAGAGAGGGAGACACAGAATCTGAAACAGGCTCCAGGCTCCGAGCCATCAGCCCAGAGCCTGACGCGGGGCTCGAACTCACGGACCGCGAGATCGTGACCTGGCTGAAGTCGGACGCTTAACCGACTGTGCCACCCAGGCGCCCCGTTTTTTTTTTTTTTTTTTTTGGTCTAGATAAATGTCAATCAGAACTTTTCAAAGAACCAACTTTTAATTTTGTTTGTCTTCTATTTTTTAATCTTCTATTTCATTAGTTTCTGCTTCTGCTTTCTTTTTGTGTATTTCACTCTTCATTGTTTAGCATTATTTCTCTTAAGAGGTGAAAGCTTAGGTTATTGATTTGCAATCTTTTCAACATAGGTCTTTAAAGCTATAAAGTCCTTCTAAGCACTGCTTTTGCTGCATCTCATAAATTTTGATTATGTTGCTTGTATTTTTATTCAACTTGAAATTCTCCTTCTATTTCTGTTTTTGCTTCATCTGTTTTAGGACTTTTACTAGATGCATGCATGTTTATAACGGTTGTATCTTTCTGACTAACTTTTAACATTATAAAGTGTTTTTGTCTCTAGTAACATTCATTTTTCTTAACATCTGTTTTGTTGGATATTACTAAAACTATTTACTTTTTTTCTTTTTTAAAAAAGTTTATTTATTTTGAGAGAGACAGAGGCAGTGCAATCAGGGGAGGGGCAGAGAGAGAGAGAGAGGGAGAGATTGAGAATCCCAAGCAGGCTCCACACTGCCAGCACAGAGCCCAACACAGGGCTCTAACTCACGAATCTGTGAGATCATGACCTGAGCTGAAATCGAGTCTGATGCTTAACCGACTGAGCCACCCATGCGCCCCAAGTTATTTACTTTTAATATGTTTGTTTTTTTGAATCAAAATACGTCTCCTGTAAACAGGATACAATTGGATCTTTTTTTAAAACAAATTTAGCTGTATAATCTCTGCTTTTTCATTGACATTTTTAATCCATATACATTTAACATACTTAATAATGTGGTTAGACTTATGCTTGCCATTTTGCTATTTGGTTTTTTAAATTTTATTATTAATTTTTTAATTCTTTGTTAAAAAATTTTTAAATGTTTATTTTTGAGAGAGTGCGACAGAACGTGAGCAGGAAGGGGAAGGGCAGAGAGAGAGAGAGAGAGAGAGAGAGAGAGACACAGACTCCAAAGCAGGCTCCAGGCTCTGAGCTGTCAGCACAGAGCCTGACATGGAACTTGAACTCATGAGCTGTGAGATCATGACCTGAGCTGAAGTCGTGTACTTAACCGACTGAGCTACCTGGGCGCCTCTCTGTTTGTTTGTTTTTTTATGTCTCCTATCCTTTTTGTTTTTTACCGCCTTGTGTCGTGAGTAGATTCTTTTTTCTAGTGTACCATTTATTCTCTCTTTTTTTTTTTTTGGTAGATTATAACATTTTGAGTTTTTATTTTTCATAGTGTTTTTTCTGAAGATTATAGTAATAAGTACTTTAACTTAAAATATTCTACTTCATTGCCTTAATTCTAGTAATATATAGGAATTTTACTTCAATATAGATCTCTTCCTACATCTTTTTGCTAGTATTGTCATATATGTTGCACTTGTATATAAGTCCTGTAGTGTAGTCTTATATTGTCTAAATGGACTTACTCTTTAAACCAGTCTGGAGAAGAAATGAGCTTATCTTTTGCTTCTTTTAAGATTTTCTGTTTTGGCTTTTGATAGTTTGGCTATTATATGTTTAGATGTGGATCTCTGGGTTTATCCTTCTTGGCGTTTGTTTTATTCTTGGTATTTGATGGTCTTCTTGGATATGTACATCAATGTTCATCAGTTTGGAAAGTTTTCACATATTATTTCTTAAATTTTCTGCCTTTTCTCTCCTTTTTCTGTTTCTTGGACTACATTATATATATTTTAGTGTTCTTGATGGTATCTACAGATTTCTTAGCCTGGTCCCCCCTCCCTTTTTTATTATTTAATGTATTCATAGTTGATAATGTTTACTCATCTATCTTTAAATTTGGTGATTCTTTTTTTCTGTCATCTCAGTGTGCTGTTGAGTACTTTTTAATCCCAGAATTTCTATTTGATTTTGTTACAGTTTCTATGTTTTTATTGTTAAAATATACTTGATGATTTGTTGTCATCCTTGCTTGATTCTAAACCATTCTGTTTGTACCAATAGTCTAACTGATCTTTTGAAAATGAACCTTCATCATGTCACTTTCTTGCATTAAACTCATTGCTTTGAGGATAAGACCCAAAGATATTACGGTTTATGAGGCTATGAATGATTCGGTTTCTGCCTTTTTCTCCAGGCTCATATTGAATCAGTCCTAGTCACTTATTTTTTTTTTTAGCCACAGTGACCTTCTTTTACTTCGTAGAAGGCACTGTGGCCCTTCCCGTGTTCAAATTTTCGCAAAAGTTGTGCTCTGTTTGAGTGCTTTACTCTGCTTTTTCAACTGATATTTCCTCCTTGTTCATCAGGTCTCAGTTTCAATGATATTTCCTCAAGTGAACGTTTTTTCACCTCTGTTCATACCAGAAGAGATTTCCTGAACTTTGTTGTCATTGCACACTGTTTTGCTTCAAGTACTTATCATATTTACAATGAAATAATTATTTGTGTGGGTGTTTACTGAATGAATATCTCTTTATTTACTTGTAATATCCTTGAAGGCAAGGCATTTTATCATTCAATGTATTTCCTAGCACAGTGCCAGTTACCTAGGAAATTGTCTATAAATATTTTTGAATGAGAATGATTCTATAGATCAGTATAAATGGGCACTTGACCAGGGAGAAGGAGAAGGCTTATAGGGAAGGCTTCTGCAGGAGGTGATAAATAAGTTGAATCCTAAAGTATGTGTAGTAAACAGCCAGTATGCATTAAGGTAGCTTTTGAAAATACCAAATAGGTTTAAATGCCTCTTGTCTGGTATATCAATATTCTCCACCAATATCCGTCTATTTGTCCCAAAGGTTTGACAATGTTTAGAATTCAGCCTTATGAAATGGCATTAATTATGTATATTATTACATTTTATAATTGTAGCAATCATTATAAATAGTGGAACTCAGTATTGAGACTTACTGCTCATCTGACCCTGAGTTTGATTTCTGGCTTTAATAAATACGTTTCTGTCCTATCCCCTTACCTTGTCTTAGTCATGTCTTTCCTCTTCCACCATCCTTGGAACTGGAGCTCTGTTCTGTTTTGATCAGACCCAACCCCAATTCTCCACAATAAGGGTTTGGCCTGAAACTAAAGCTTGGCAGCTGGGAAACTATTATTTGATTTTCTGTAATACTTTCCTCATGTTCTTATTGGGAACAAGGTGAGGATAGATAGGCACTTTTAGCATATCACAGTAGCTAATATTCAAGGGAAGAATGGAGTAGTTCAGTTTAGAAATATTTATATCAAAATAGTTACATAAGCTTGGACCTGGAAGGGTGAATTTTGCACTGCTTCTAAAAATTTTGGTTGTGAAAATAAATAAGCCTTTGTTTTCTAAGAGTTCTTTATTATGAGGGTTTTTCTGTACTGTAGGTAATCATCATAGATGTTTTCAAAATTGCTTTCTTAAAATTTTTTGAAAATGTTTATTCGTTTTTAAGAGGGAGAGAGTGTGAGTGGGGGGAGGGGCAGAGAGAGAGAGGGAGACACAGAACCTGAAGCAGGCTCCAGGCTCTGAGCTGTCAGCACAGAGCCTGATGTGGGGCTCGAACTCGTGGACCGTGAGATCATGACCTGAGCTGAAGTCGGACGCTCAACCAACTGAGCCACCAGGTACCCCTAAAAATTGCCTTTTTTAAAAAGAAAAAGGAACTTACCAAAATATTAAAGGGTTGTGCTTCTTCCTTCATTTTAGATTTTATTGGTTCTGGAAACAGAACTTTATAGAATAGAAACCTTGGGCCTTAAGGAATGGCCATCTGAAGATGATGATTGGTATGCAATGTTAGTACATAGTAGTAGTAGTAGTAGTAGTAGTAGTAGTAGTAGTAGTAATAATAATAATAATGAACATGACCTTCCCTTTAGTAGAACCAAAGCGTATGGATACAAAACAATATACTTCGGACAGGATTTGGTTCTTCATTTGTCGGTCTCATGTCAGATACATGTGTCTGGTGGGTCTAGATGGAATGGATATTACACATTAAAAGCAATAGCAAACCTTCTAAACTTCTCATATTCAGGAGGCTTAGTATCCTGCAAGCTGATGGGCATAAAGTGCTATAATTCCCATAGGTTTACAACTGCAGGAAGAAAGTCTGGGTGAATCGTTTTCTGTCATATGTTTCTTGAATTGTTGGGTATTTTGGTATCAACTTTCCTGTTGAGAGTTTTATGTTTTAATGACAAAACTGTTTACTGGAAATTATAGCTTGGAAAAGAGAACCACTCTCCTGCTTCTGCAAAAATCTAGGTAAAACATTGATATAGGGTAAAGTAGCTGTGGAGTTTTATATTCAGATTGTATGAACGGTAAACAGAGCATCTAAAATAACCACTTGCACATTGCAACAAACACATCATCATTTGCTTAAAAAAGAGTTATAATTACAGTTGACGAAGCATGGACACCATAAAAAATGCATTAGTTTGGCTTGACACATTAATTACCTGTTTTTGCAGATGTTTTTATGTATTGTTGTGTGAACAGTTTACAAAATAATTACAGGAAAGTCGTATGGAAAATAAACTAAGTGGGTGGTTTCTCGTCTAAATATTTTCATTCATGTGAATCTGTGTGAGGCACAGCTGCTCTATTGCAAAAGCAGAGAGAGAGATGAGGATTCTCGAAGGGTTTTTTATTAGATGGTCTCGGTCATCAGTATTCTCACATTTTTATATCTTTAGCAACACAGTTTAAAAACATTAAAATGAGAGGGTTGATTTTAATTCCTGTGATTACTGGAAAAGGCCTAATTCTGGTCAGAAGAAATATAGATATCTACGAGTATTTTATGTTTTATAATTAAAAACAATGTTTTTAAAGTTTATTTATTTTGAGAGAGAGAGAAAGAGAGCGTGCGCAAGCAAGGGAGGGTCAGAGAGAGAGGGAGAGAGAGAGAATCTCAAGTAGGCTCCCTACTGTCAGCACAGGGCGCGGTGGAGGGCTCTAACCCATGAACTGTGAGATCGTGACCTGAGCCGAAATCAAGAGTCAGAGGCTTAACTGACTGAGCCACCCAGGCACCCCAGATATCTATGAATCTGAACAAAACTAAAAAATCCTAAGTGGAAAAACTACTGGCATTTATTCATTTATTTCATTTATTTCAGTACTAGCAGTTAGGCACTTTGAGAAACAGTCGATCATTATTTCATGATTACTTGAGTTACATAGTTTTATTGAACTTACAGCTTAATCGTAATAGTTAAATATTGAGTCTTATGTAAATTACACAGAAGTTCAGTTTATCTATTCTCTTATAGGAAGTTTTGAAAATGTAAATCTGCTTTTTCTCATGAGCTTACTGTTTTGTCATTAGTGGTCTCAAAGTGTGTTTCATTTGAAAAATAACCAGGTCGTTCTGCAGGCATTTGTACTTTTCTAAACTGTTAAGAAACAGGTTTTCCAAAATTGTAATTGTCAAACAATAAAAAGTTCATAGACTTCATTCTGTTTTACATAGTGGTTTAAAATTATGTAGAGTATCTGTGCTTGTGTTTCAGTGATGCTGTCATGACAATTTTTCATAAAATTAAAGTAGATTGTCCTTTTAGTTCAATCATGCCACTTCTACGCCATGTTCCTCCATATTCCTTTTGTATGATTTTACCTGCATAGATGATGAAGACAATAATTATAGATGACATTTTCTGAAATACATATACTGTAACTAGTTAAGTTAGACAAAGGCATTCAGTTATAGAAAGAGGTAATTAGAATATCTCTAGGCATGAAGGCATTGTTATCAGACCGGGTAGTATTGGTGCAAAGTCATTCATTTGCTTTCCCATTCATTTATTTAACAAAATATTTTTGAGGGTCTTCTATATGTGATGTTCTGTGATAACATTGAAATGACTGTAAACATTGAGATAACTGTGTCTGGAACATCATAGATGCTCAGTAACTAGTAGGCATTTTGCCTTCTGAAGAGGATAGGAGGGACAGGAATATGTATATTCTTACTTGTTGGGGAGGAGTTTCTTTGTTATCCTGAAATGGGCTTCAAATGTGATACACTGTGGGAGTGTCGCTTGGCACAGTCTGAATTGTTTAAATGTGGAGATAAATATCTTCATGTTAAATAAATCTGGAAATGGAATGGAGTCTGTCTAATTCTGATATACACTAGTAGTTTAATTTTTTAAGGTGGGGATGCATTTAAGGAGTCTGTGAAACTTCTAGGATTCAGAAGAATTAACTGCTTATAATCAGCAATTCTGCTGATTGCTTTACATCATCTTAAAGGAAAATATGTGATCCAACGTCATGATATCAAGAAAACAGTTTGTTGGAGTCCTCCATGGATTTGCCACTTCTTAAGATGTCTCACTTAGAGCCGGTGAAAGAAATGAGCGAAAGCCTTTGTGGGGCTTGGGGGATTTTCGTATTTACTAGTATAGTAGATAAACAATTCTTAGTCTATGTGGAGTTTCATTTCCATATTTTCCCTTATTTTTATTCCATCTCAGAAGGCAAAATTTTTGCTCCTAAGTTTTAATTCTTCATTCCTTTTCCTTCAGGGTATCTCAAGCTCCTTTTAAACTTTTTATCTTAATCTTTTAGAAGCCATGGAGAACAGCATAAGGGACACTTAGGGATTGACTGTCTGTCTGTCTATCTAGACAAGAGTTTATTGTCATAAAGAGACTGGCCAGGTGATGTTGTTTTGAGGGGATTGACTAGTTTTTTGGGCACTCCCCTTTAAAATGCAAAACAAAAAATGGATTAGGGAACAGGAAGGAAATAGTTGAATGTAGAAGACTGTCTCTGTAGGCATTTAACACTCTATGATCTAATGATGTGTTAGTTTTCATTCAGTATTAACTGATAGAAAAACTACTAAGCAACACTGAAAGGAGTCCTAATTGAGGCAATGCCTGGACATGAATATTATTATGACTTTTGCTTTTACTATTCTTTGGTGACTCTTTGGACTTTTGGGGTCACATAACACTTGGTTTTGAAAAGACATTAATATGGAGTTGGTTAAATGCAAATGGGAAGCAGATTCCCTGACTGACCCGGTTTTGTTATATGTGGAAAGGCTGATGGCCCCAGTTGTGGTAGACATGTAGAACCATAAATTACTGTTTTTCTCAAGGTTGCCTTTTGTTGTCAGAACACTTACCATAAGTCAGAAATGGTAGGCTATACCTGAGAAGAACAAAAAAACCCATTAACTATAATAAATCAGCACTAAAAAAAAAAAAAGCAACTATAACCACCAAGGCCATGTATTCTTTTTGCTACTAAAGTTGTTACATTAAAAAAAAGAAAAAAGTAAAAGAAAAAAAAAGGGAAGCACCAATAAACAAAAACTCATTCCCTTAAAGCCAGGATGATTTGAATGTTCTTTCTAATGTAATAAATCTGAGTAAAAATCAGGCATGTTTGACCAAGAATATAGTGGCGTAGGGGTTACTGGAGAGTGTTTGTTGGAGTAGAGAAACAGAGATAAGAATATAAGATGTGCCTAAAGTAGGGTCTTATGCGAGGATTAAAGTCTGTGTGTGTGGCAAAAATCAAGTATAGTTCAAATAGTCTTAAAAATCCCTTAAGATTTTCCGTGAAATACAGATGTAGGCATACTGTCTTCCAAGTAGTCTAACATGGCCAGTTTTTCCTTCAGCATTGATTTTCTTTTGTTGAACCAGTGAGGCATTAGCTATATTCTTTTTGGTGACTAAGGGTAGAATAACAGACTTGGAAGAACTACTTTTTATTCTGGTTTGTGAAGCTGATTTTCACTAGTGCTGTGAATAATAATGTCTTTTTATTTTATTTTATTATTATTATTATTATTTTTTATGGGTAAAGGAGAAAAGACCTGTGTTTTCCAAAGAAATCCTTGGGTAACAAGGATGTTTTGAGAGACCACTTTTTCTCAGAAAGGCCCACTCTCTTGCACACTGTGTGAAATGTATACCTCTTTGTAGCTCTCATTTTCGTGTGTCCTTGTCTGTCATTTCCAGTCTCTTTCTGTCTGATTCTCCTCTGCTGTGTTGTCTGATAGGCTCCTGTCTCAACTCCTCATGCTTATTTTCTCGTCCTCTTTGTTCCCATACTCACTTGTACTTGTCCCGTGCTCTGTATTTTTCTTGTTCTACTCAGTAACAGTAGCACAATCCACTTCAAATTCAGTCACCCGAAGTGTGGTATCATAAGACCCGGTTTCAGTTTTAGTCTCTCATATTCACTTTTTAACTGAGAAAGACATTCCACATCCCTGCGCCTTAATTTCTTAGCTGTGTCAGGAAGGTAACATATCTCTTGTAACTAGAATCTGATGTAATGAAAGGAGTGCCAAGTAGTGATGGCTTCTTGAATCAATTAGAATTTTGTGATTCCGTTATGTATAGACTGTGCCTTCTGTAAAACTTAGTAGCAAGTCAGAGTTGGTGCTCTGAGAAATGCAGGCCAGGCAGTCCAGTGTTTCTAAAAATTTCAAGAACAACTTTGGACTTTCTCCTCATTTCTATTCAGCTACACCCGATTCTTTCATAGATCAGACTCTATAATCACCCTATACCCATCCTCTCTCCTGATCAGAAATTGGTACGGTGAAGAAGTACAGGTTGACACAGTATACATAACACATGTTTTTGGCACAGTGGGACTTCTTGACATAAAGGGTAGTAGATAAGGGGAGTAGGTTTTCTCTTTTCGATGCCAGAGCCCAGTGGAAATTCTTACTGTATCTGAAATTAATAGAAATGTAGAGAAACTTACTGAAGGTACTGGTTTATCCTTAAGTAGAATGTAAAATATGTATCCATTTTTAAAAGCATTTGCTGGGTGGCTCAATCAGTTAAGCGTCTGTCTCCCTCTTGATTTCGGCTCAGGTCATGATCTCGGCTCAGGTCATGATCTCCTAGTCGTGAGATGGAGTCCTGCATCATTGGGCTCTGTGCTGAGTGTAGAGCCTGCTTAAGATTCTCTTTCTCCCTCGCTCTCTGCTCCTCCTCTACGCTCATGCATGCACTGTTTCTCTAAAAAAAAAAAAAAGAAGAAGAAATGCATTTAGTAAGTGTCTACCTGGATATAATACTGAAGAGGTAATAGCTGCAAGACCTATAATGGGATTAAAAGTTGAATTTCAGATAACTTGGTTTTCCTGGAAAAATAATCATTATGGGCTGTGTTTGTGTCTTAACAGGAAGATTAAGAAATTAGGGTTAGGGTCTACTTAAAATTTTTAATCAGTTAAAATCTGTTTCAAGTCATACTTATCAATACTTTGATCAGTTAAAATCATTCCAGAAATCTATCGATTAATCTTTTCTTCCTCGTACTCACAGACCTCAGTAAGTGTCCAGCAGTAAAAATCCGCAAGAGGTGATTTTCATCCTTGGCTGCCGCTGTTGAGCAGCAGTGCTTGTGACCTAGTTTTAAGGGGCTGGTAAGGAAGGAGGCATAGTATGTATATTTAAGGTTACATTTAAAAAGCCTTCCAGTATTCCATCACTCCATTGTTGTTTCCATGGAAGCGGAACCACTATCAGCAGCAGGCGTCCATTTCAACTGCTGGCTTCCGGTTTTGTTTCTCTGTTACTATGGAGACTGCCTAGAAAGCAGCAGAGGCACCAAAAGTTTAAAAAACAATGATTTGATTACAAAATACGGTTTTAACTCCAGCTTGCATTAGGTGCTCCACAGCCTTGGCGTTTTTGAATTTCAAATTATTTTGGGAAACAAATTGATTTTTTGGAACGAAAACAAATTTTGAGGTTGTATTAAGGCTTGTAAGCACACTGCATTAAATAAATTGCCATAGTTTCTGTTACATCTTAGCCTACGATGAATAAGAAATTTTAAATGAGGGATCTAAATCAGGGCATGAAAAGGTATAACCTGGTATGAGAAACACTAATGATAATGGGAGCAGCCGTTAGACTAAGTCCATGAAAGGTAAACTCTAAAGGATGAGTAATGTGTAGAAATAGTAAATGTTTCTTATTTCTGTGGCACATTTTACCTTCACAACATATTTCAATTGCTTAGGTAGCTTTCACAGATAGATTATATAAAAATAAAAGCTTGAGTTTAGAAATTAAATACATTTTAAGGACAGAGAGGGATCATATTGAAATTTAAAAATTTTAATTTTAATTGAAGTTTGAGGTGTTGGAGAGTTAATAAATGTAGACTGTTCCATAGTTAAAAAGCAATAGAGATTCCCACCCCCCCCCCCAGCCCCCAAGACTAGTTACAGTTTTGAAGTATTCATAAAGGAGAGAAGAGATGGAACAGTCATGTAAAAGCTGTGAAAGGAAGGTTTTTAAGCAAAACTGCACCCCCAACTCTGTTGCAGGTTTCCTTTGAGGGCTCTATTCAGTCTGGATTCTTCAGTTTGCATGCGAGAAAATCCACATTTGAACTCTAGTAGGCAAAGAATGGCAGGAATGTAGGTTTGGCTGAAATCTGGGACCCGAGTCGCACCAGGATTCCTTTTTTTTGTCTCTCATAACTGCTTCCCTCTGTTAAATTCCTTCTTTCTGATTGGCTCTTAGCGCATTGGCAGAGACTGTGGCTGTTGGCAGTTCCCAGTCCTCTTATTTCCAGCGTCAATAGCAAAGAGGGACTGATTGGCCCAGTTTGTGTTGGGCCAATTCCTCCCTTCTCCACCTGTGGCCAAGAGGGCGGGATTTTGTGATTGGCTCAGCTTGTGACAGAGGGCTCACCCTTGACTATGTAGTAATAAGGGACAGGAGGACTGAGATCTGAAGCACACTAGCAGTTTTCATTCAGACCACCCTGTTATGTGATGGTAGTGGTGGCTGAAGGTGAAGGGCTACGAAGGCGGGAAGGGAGCATTTCTCAGAAGAAATAGAAGATGCTATTCCAGGCAGAAATAAGGTTTTTCTAGTCGTCATCTTTTGGGGAAGAATGCGTGCTTTACTGTAATTCAGTTCAGTTCACTTCAGCAAAACAGAAACATTATTTTGTAGGACTTGGTTTACAGAAAAACCAAGATCAAAAACCTTTACAATTTAGTGCTTCCTATATACAGCTGTCTTTGTCGTAGTATCTTTTATGTATATTGTCTCCTTTAATCTCTGCAGTCATTTGAAGTATATGTTTCCATTTTAGAGAATGAGGAAGAGGGTCAGAGAGTTGAAGTATGGTGTATCATCGGTCACATGACTAGGGAGGCAGAGCCAGAATTTAGATAACCAGGGTTTCTAGAATGTAATCAAGGGTGCTTTCCACTGTATGATACTTGCTTTTTGGTTAACTTCATTCAGAAGATGCATAGGGTGAATTATAAAAAAAAGTACTGTGTATGAAGTGCTTAGATAAAAATGAGTCGTGAAAATATAGAATATTATTTATGAAAGGAGCCTTAGAGATTGTATACTACAGTGGTTTTTCAAATGTTTTAACTTTCAGTCATGGAATCGTTTCTTCAAATGAAATGTATCACAGGTATATATAAGATGGGTAAGAGCATAGGATTGTCCTGCTCTGGAGAAGAGAGAGCCCAGAACTTCATGGGCTGGGCCACCTGTGTTTTGAAGTCTTGACTATTCTGGAGGCCATTTTGAATACGCTTTGTTTAGAGAAACTGAGAGCCAGACAGGGTAAATGACTTGTTCGTTTTCATATAATTGTGTATTACAGGGATTTCAATTACATTCTTCCTTTTTTCTTTTTTTAAAGTCTTTATTTTAATTCCAGCTAGTTAACATACACATTTCAGTTACATTCTTACTTTCAGTTGTAACGCGGGTGGCAGTTTGTTGTTAATGAAAAAACATGAAGCTTACAAAAATCAGACTGAATTCAGAGTTACCCTAAATGATTTTATTCTCCAGTTTCTTGCTACTTTGGCAGCATATCATATCCATGTCATGACTCTTATTAAACATCTGTTGCATTTAGTTCCAGTTTGTTGAGTTGGGCAATTGCATAGTACCTGGACTAGGCTAGTCTTCTGTATGCAGAGCTTTTTATACTACATTTCTTATATATCAACTCCTCCTATAGAAGGTATCAGGTTCTCTCTCTATATTTTAATAGGAAAATTTCAGAATTTGGATAAATCAAATTTATAGTGGTAATATTGAGACCTTGCTGATACTAATAACTTTGATGTCTGTTCCAACTTTGAATCTCTCTTCTTTTTAGTTAGAAATGAGAACAAGTAGCTGGGGAGCCTGGGTGGCTCAGTTGGTTAAGCGTCCAACTTCAGCTCAGGTCATGATCTCACGGTTTGTGGGTTCGAGCCCCACGTCCAGCTCTGTGCTGACAGCTCAGAGCCTGGAGCCTGCTTTAGATTGTGTCTCCCCCTCTCTCTGCCCCTCCCCCACTCACACTCTTTCTCTATCAAAAATAAGTAACCAATTAAAAAAAAAGGTGAACAAGTGGTGAACTGGGTCAAAGAAAGTTAATTTTCAGGTTGGATAAATGAAAGTTTATTTTTCGCGTGCCCTGTCCTTGTTTTCTCCTTTTAGGAGAGTCAAGCCCTACCCGTCGAGAAGCTGTGAAGAGAAGAACAGCAGAATATCTAATGCGAGCAGAGAGTCTCTCTAGCCTTTATGGAAAACCTCAACTTGATGATGTCTCTCAGGTATGTCTTATGTTTCATTTTGCATTTTCTTTAGCTCTTTTTGCTGACTTGTCTCTTGGCTTTATTTATAATTAGAATGCTTGAGAATTTTGGTCTTTGGAATTTTATCAGTAACATTTTAACGAGTTATTGGCGGGAGGAAAAGCATTAAAGCGGATCACCAAAAGTGGAATAACATGGGACTTGCTTTCTCCTCTTTCTTAGCCCTTTGTTCCTTCCTCTACCCCTAAAAATCCATGTGTAAAATGACAGTAATTTGTACTGAATTTTATTTGAAATTTGTAGGGTTAAATAATGGTTTTTGTGTGATTCCTGTACAGTTTTATTGATTCACGCTAAAACTTATTATGAAAGCATAAGTCTTACAGGTAGCTGCTATAGGTGACCTAGAATTATAAAGGCATAATTCTAACAGGGATATTTATGTTATTTGGGGCTATCTTTAGTCTTGTCTAGAAAGCAGGTGAATGCTTAAAACATTGGAAACATTGTAGTTTATTATTATTGTTTTTATGTCATTTGGACTTGGCAAATATATAACTTTTCTGGTTTTTTTCTTTATATTTACTAAGGTTTTTTTTGGATACAATTTAAAAATCATATCTTCTAGAGATGGAAGAAAGTGCTTATTTTCTAAATTGACCTAAGATGCAGGTGGGCTTGTTCATATCCCAACTCTGTCCCTTGAAACCAGTGGAGGATCGGGCAAGACACTGAACTCTCCAGTTCTTACCTTCAGTTTCTACATCTGAATAATGAGGATAATAGTTACTCCTTTCTGGGTTATTGTCAGGTTTAAGTGAGTTAAAAAAAAATCACTCATACATACAAGCACATACGTGCACCCACATGCGTGCGCGCGCGCGCGCGCGCACACACACACACACACACACACACACACACAAATCCTGCAATTCAAGTGATTACCTCATAAAAAGACCAGCCTATAAACCAAGCTTATTAGAATAGCTTAATAAGTTTTCGCCCTATTTTTCACCTTCCTTAATATACTGCTTTGTATGTTTTTTTTCGTATTTTTTAATGCTTATGTACTTTTTGACAGTTCTAACATGTGTCAGTTTTCTAGTTTAAAAATAGCCCAGTACTTCATCTTGATTCATTGGACCATTAAACTTTTTGTTGCTGATTTTCTGAGTCCTTTTCATTCTGCATATGGTCTTTTAAAAAATGCAGTTATCAAAACTATACTTATTAATGCGAATTTTCAGTGTGAAGTGTTTGATCATTACTTTTAGAACAAAAAAATTATATTCCAGCTTGGAAGTAATATACTTTTGTTACTTGTTCTTATATAATGAATATGTTTTAAATAAGATATCTGCTGTTTCATTTTCAGATTCTTAATTATTCTGTGTTTGCCAATCTTTCCCTATTTTCTATCATTATTGTTTTAACTGTATTATTATTTTTAACTCCTTATTATTTTATCTTTTTAAAATGCAGTATTTATCTAAAGATTACTTTGAATTCAATTCTTATTTTCTGTGGGGTTGACAACCCTCCCTATGTGCAATCCTGATGTGTACATTCTCACTTCCATATTTGGGGACAATTATAAAAGTATTGAATAGGATGGGCCTCTATGAACTTACTTGTTTTACTAATTCATCTTGTATGTAAATATTCTAAAAGTTTTAGAAAATTACTAGTATTCTATTCTTTCCATTAACGTTAACCTTGAATATTCTGCTTATACTTACTCCTTTGAACTCCCTACTTATGCAGCCCCTATTACAGTTTCCCATAATCACTTCTGTGAACAATAATTTTTTTAATGTTTATTTATTTATTTTTGAGAGAGAGAGAGAGAGAGAGAGAGAGCAAGCTAGCGGGGGAGTGACAGAGAGAGAATCCCAAGCAGGCTCCGTGCTGTCAGCACAGAGCCCAACGTGGGACTCTAACTCACAAGCTGCGAGATCATAACCTGAGCCAAAATCAAGAGTCAGGTGCTTAACTGACTGAGCCATCCAGGTGCCCCTGTGAACAATAATTTATGAGGCAAATAAATAAGTGTAGGTTTGACTTGGAGAAAGGAACCATGAAGTATATCAGTCAGAAATTCCTTTCGAGCATAGCTTCTAATGAAAATAAAACAAAGGAAATCTAATAAAAAAGAACTGGTTGTATTAGATTATATATTAATTCACTAAGCATCTGTTAAGACTCTGTGTGTATACAGTATCAAACTAGATATAGTTTGGAGTTATATAAAAGATGACCGTTTCTGCTTTTGCAAACCCTGTGTACCCAAAATCCGTACCTCGTTGAGGAAATGCTAGAATGATAAGAGCCGTGTAGAATAATGGGAGCTTGTATCAGAAAGGGTAAAAAGGACTAACTAGTGAATCAAATTTGATATGCCAGGACTTTTTTCAATTGTTAGGCAAGGAGGCTACAGGGCAGTTTTTCTAGCTAGAACAAGATGTTTCTCTTTTATGGTTAGTATATGCTTTTTATTTCACTTCTGTATTTTATGCTCTCAAACCTGGCCCTTATTTGGGTCAGGGACAAGCTCGATCATTTTCTTATCTATTATTTAACTTAAATGTCTTCCAGAGTTTCTTGATTAGTGTGGTGAATTCATTATTTTCTTCTTTAACCATCTCTGGGACTCAGTTTCAACCAACGCATTCAGAGGATTGGTATAAATGATTTTTGAGGCCCATTAGCTCTTAAATTCTGTGCAAAAGCAGATATAATTTCCATCTTGAATGCATGTGCCAACACTTCTTTCTAGTCTGGTTGATTAGGAAAATAAAGGGATCTTTTCTGGTTTAAAATATTTTTTGTTGATTCTTGTGTTCCCCTTTGGTGAAGTCCAGGTCATGACTCACTCCATCCGAGTTTTCTGTGGTGATTTCAGCTTTTGCTTTACTGAATTTATTTATGCGACTCTTTTGTGGTAAAAATAAAAGTTCTAAATTTCCCAGTCATACATGGTAATATCCTTTTTGAAAAAGGGCAGAAAGGAGCCCTCTTTGACTCTTGGTTTTCTTCATTACTTCATTATTGATAGGCTCTAGGAAAACTTAAGGGGCAGGTTTCAGAAAAAAAGGAAATGACTTTTGTTTAAAGTAAAAGTCTTGACTGACAGAGACAGAGTCCTTTTTCTTTTCCTTTTTTTTTTTTAATTGGAGAGGACTTTGAATGATTTAAGAATTAATATATTTTTAAAATTTTTATTTTTTTTTGAGAGAGAGTGCAAGCTGGGGAGGGCCAGAGAGAGGGGGACATAGGATCCGAAGCGGGCTCTGTGCTGACAGCAGTGGGCCTGTTGTGGTGCTTGAACTCACGAACTGCGAGATCGTGACCTGAGCTGAAGTCGGATGCTCAACTGACTGAGCCATCCAGGTGCCCCAAGAATTAATATTCGGAGGGAATTTTCCTGGAAAAGACTTGTAAAATCATTTTTGCTCTTTTTAGCTCTAGGAATAATAACTCAAGATCATGGAAATTTAGAAAAAGGTAGTAAATGGTCTAAATTTAGGACATAAAATACTGTGTAGTTTGTAAAGTATGAATACATATTTTGCCATACAGTTAAACAAGGTGTAAATGAAAATTAATATGTAGAATATGCCTTTCCTGAATATTTGTAGAGTTTTGAGTACAATTACTGTGATACTGAAAATATTTTTTCTGTTGTGCATTTTGTTGACTGGTATTATTGGCATTTCTCACTTCTTCCTTAGGAAATACTTTAAAATGAGTATCGTGTCACCCTTAGTGAGACATAGACAAAGCAGAGATGGCAGTCAGGGCCATTCCACATCAGTAATAGTACTACAGTGAAGACACCTTGAAATGTGATGGAAGAGAGGCTAGGACATGGGGTTTGAGGGTTAATAAGTTGCCAGTGAAATTCTTGGCAAAGCCAAAAATTTACGGGTGAAACCAAGTTAAGAAACTAGTGTAGCTAGCCATCAGGTTTTAGAGTGTGCGTTCTCGATATGTTTTTTGTAAAGTGCTTTCCTTTTACCCTTATCTTCCCCCACTCCAAAATGGTGGCTTATTCTTCTTAGGTGAAGGACAGGTAGCTGACCGTATTCTGGAAGTGGTTGGTGGACCAGTAGCATCAGCATCACCTGTTAGCTTGTTGGAAATGCAGAATCGTAGCCTCTCTCAGACTGACCGAATCAGAATCTCCATTTTAACAAGGTCCTCAGGTGATGCACAGACACGTTGAAGTTTAAGTACTGCACTAACAGCTCGGTAAGAACAGAGGTAGATGTCATCAAGAAAAGGGAATAATACCAAGTGAAGAGGACTGTGGGCAGGGTAAACGACAACTTTAAAGAAACCGACCAAAGTAAGGGTAAGTGTCACTTAGCCATTTAGAGAATGTAGAACAGAAATAGTAAATAGATTTTACTAGTGTGTTAACTCCAATCCCCTGGTCATGGCTGCCAAGAACACTGTCTTGTGAGACAGAGTGTGAGATTAACAGAGATATCTGCCGTGGGCTTGAACGGTTGAGTGATATGTATTTGCCGTCTTTGGTTTTGAAGATTGTTGGGTCATCGTACATTCTTCTATCATAAGATCCATCATGTACTCTCCCCCCACCTCCCCCCCCGCTCCTTGCTTCTCTAGGCATGTTCTGCTACAGTAGTTAATATACGTAAGTGAAAATTTGACCTTTCTCATTAAGGAAATCAGCCATGTTTCCTAGAAATACACTATATTCTCCCATCCCTCATTCCCTTAGCATTGGCTGGAGTTTCCCCAAACAATGTTATAATATTTAATAAGTAAGATGTAATCCCTTCTTATCTATCATCTAGTTTTGTCATCTTAGACAAATTGCTTAACCTTGCCGCTTCTCAGTTTTCTCATCTGAAAAAAAAAAAAGAGAGAGAGAACATTGGACTTGATCTCTGTCTCTTTCTGTTCTTAAAATTCTGTGGATTTATGTTTCCTTTTGCCATCTGAAGAAAGGAATAGATCTATAGGGATTCTACCCAATTTAAGCGCTGCGTATAAGGAATACAGGATTTCTTATTGATGATTTTATTTCATGATCTTTCTTTGTTCATTTCTCTGATCTTAAACTTTTATAGATGGTTAAAGTGGAAAGAGACCTTTAATGATCACTTTGCCTTTGGTCTTTCCCCATTACAATTTCACCATTCCCATCTTTGCAGAAGTAACCTTACTAAATCACTGTTTTCATTAGGTTGTTTCTCATACAAAAACTTGTTTTCTAGACTCTGGAGAATATGGTCCAGACCTGGCATTCAAGGCCTGTGAAAACTGACAGACCCTAAGTGCATAATTTTATTTTCCTTTGTTCTACAATCTGAACATTTTCCCCCCACCAGACCAGTTTCCTTCCAATCCTGTATATAATATCCTTTCCTAACCTAATTTCAACATAGCATTGAAAATAATTTTTAGTTCCACTTCTTTCTGAGACCACAGTTTATCATATACTAGTGACTTATCTCTATAGTCTTATATTTTTAAAAAATGTTTTATTATTATTTAATTTTTTCATATATTTTGCTTATCTCTTCAAATAAGTAATAAACTTCTTATAGCTAGGGGATCATGCCTTTCGATGGTTTATATTCTTTCAGTTATCATGCACATAGTGGACACATGGTAATTATTCACTGAAAGGTGCAGTTTATAAAGATTTTGTAGTTTGCTATCTTTGCTCTTGATTACTACAGTGAACCAAAATCTTTCTTTGGAAAAACTGAAAGATCCAATGACATCAGTGAGTAAGAAGGTATAAGGTATAAATCAATAGGCGGTATGGATGTTAGATGCATTTGGCTATATTTTCAAAGATGAATGTAATGGATAAATTATCATCTAAACTATTATTTCCCCCCTATAACTTTTCCTTAACAGTTCTCTTACCAGAAATCACAAGCAGTTCTTACTCTTCCTTAATAATAGAATAGGGAGAGATTACTTTTAATTATCAGAATGTGTTGTGGAGTAGAAAGACTACAAGCAGTACAGTAGGAAGTTGGGGAACATCACCTCTTCAGGCACACCGAAGTTAGTATTTGCTTGCTAAACCTAAAAACAAACAAATATTTGAAAGCAATTAGAATTGCTGCTTTAAAAAAAAAAAATTGCTGCTTTTAGAAAATTTCACAAATGGTAGTTTTTCCAGTTGTAAATGACACCTGATTTATCTGTGTAACCTCCTTCCCTTGTTTTCCTCCTGTCTTCCTCCTTCCTCTCTTTTCTGCTTTTCCTGTCTCCTGACTAACACACAAGGCACTGAGAGTATAAAGATGAATAAGGTATATTTCCTGTTCTCAGGGAGCTTCCTGTCTAGTGATATTGGTCTGTACAAGGACTTGAAGTATCAAAAATGGTATTTCAATAACTATTAATCATGACATTTGATTAACCAGGAGAGTTGTCTTCCATTCACGGGGAGAACAATGTTCCTGCCTATTCTGATAGACTTCAGACAACAAAAAATGTCTTACTTTACTGATTGACATGGAAAAACTAAGACCAATGGATAGGGAGTAAGGTTTATTCTTTTACTATGTGTGGTACTGAAATAATCCCTTCCTGTTTTCACTGATCTTTTTTGTAGCCAACAGACCTAGTTTTCCACATCACACCTGTTCAGATATTAAAACAAATTTTTTTCTCCTGTAAGTCATTTCTTTTCTGGGCTTGAACAACCTTAGTTGTAACGATTATTGATTGTATGATGGAGTTTCTTAATTTTTCACCATTGTTGACAGTTCTGGTTAAACTTGAATCTGCCAATCATCTTAAAATACATAAGTATATATTTAAAAAGTAACATTAAAGGACTGTAGTTTCATGATGAGAAAGAATGACTTGTGTTCCCTCTCTCCCCAGGTTTATCGATTATAACGTTGTTTTTTAGTACCTCCCTTCTAAATTACTCTTGAGCCATCTGGGGTAAATATAAGGCCGTGATTGGTGGTTGTCTTAGTTACCCATTTGTTACAAAGTTTCCTTACAGCTGTACAGTTTTGAATTGAATTACTGCTCTAGAAACTATATCAGCTCATTATTTTTTCTTTTTAAAATTTTGTTTTCGATGTTATCATGATTTATTTACTTGCAACTTTTTTCTTGCTTTTTCTTTTTGATTTTCTTTCTTTTTGATTTTATTATTTTTTTTATTTTACATTACAGACAAACAGAAACTTCCTCCTTTCATCTTTCCATTCTCTGATTTATGATAAATTTAGTTTCCTTTGGCCTGGCATTTGCTTCAGCAGGCAGTCTTCCTTCAAGTACCTCCCTGATTGATGTGTAATCTTTGATATCTTCCATTAGCCTCCAGGATCACTAAGTTCAAGGCCCCCTTGGAACCTAAGGAGCCCTGCCGAGGAGCTGAAGGCCTTCAGAGTCCTTGGGGTGATTGACAAGGTAATTCTTCAGTGTCTCTTCAAGAGTTCAGTCATAAATCGACTGCATGCTGACATTATGTCTTTGAAGCTTTGGATCTTAAGGATATGAAACAAAAGGAGAAAATGACTCAAATGCATCTGCACTTTAAAATAACAAAAGCAGAAAAGAAAAAGCTTTTATCTAAGCAATTCATGTAAGGTCATGCAAAATATATTTGAGCTAACGGAGAAGGTGCATATTTGTTGGCATTCGGTTGAGTAAGGGGTTTTGGTTTTATAAACCTGCTAGAGCAGAGTAAAGATACACTTTTTGTTAGTTACAAAAACTTGTTAGTCAGTAGTTTTCAGCATTAACTGGTATAGTCAATCTAATGATCAAAAAGAAAAAATGGCACCCTCCTAAGACCTACCGTTTACTGAGTACTTACAATGTGTCGGCCGTACACAGGCGTTTCATATAAAACAACTTGCTTAATCCTTCTCGAAACCCTGCTTTTTGCATCATGTTGGGAAAGTGATGTGTAGAACAGGGTAAGTAACTTGCCCAGAAATCAGATGGCTAACTTAGGGTAGTACTGGAATTCAAACCTAGAGATTTGTGACTCCAAAAACAGTGTTTTTTTCCAGCACATGCCTCCCACCCCCCCTACCCCCCCCCCCCCCAATCTCCTTTACTTTTGTATTTGGAATAAAAATAAAGAGATAACAAAGATATCTGCTATTGACTTTTTCCACATTTGGTGACATCTCAGATATGCCAAAAATTCACAGTACTGGCAGAGACTTTACAAGTGTAATTTAAAAACCACACACTGGGCGCCTGGGTGGCTCAGTTGGTTGAACATCTGACTTTGGCTCAGGTCATGATCTGGCGATTCATTGGGTTCGGGCCCTGCATTGGGCTCTGTGCTGATAGCTCAGAGCCTGGAACGTGCTTCAGATTCTGTGTCTCCCTCTCTCTCTGCCTCTTGCCTGCTCATACTCTGTCTCTCTCTCAAAAAAAAAAAAAAAAAAAAAAAAGAACAATAAAAATAAATAAATAAAAAGTAAAAATCACACACAATAAACCATATTTTAAGTATATTTGATCAACCATCACCTTACCTTTCAGAGTAAAAGAAAATATTTTATTTAATATTAAGATATAAATTAATTTAGGCCTTTTTTTCTATTAACCATCTTTTATGAAGCACATCAGTGGTCATTTGTAACTTAATGATCGTTGAGTACTTCTTGTGTGCTAAAGTATGCATGTGATTTGTTGCTAAAACTGAACAATATGCAGTGTATCTCAGGTAATTTAGATGGAGCTAATGGTTTGAGCTATTCCAAAGGGAACATTGGGTTCAATATTACCTGAACCTCTCAGTCTTATTATAAGCATTGTTTTTCTCAAATAAATTCATAAAACTGAATTATGACTTAAAGAGTTCTAAGCAGTAGGTCTTTTTAGCTTGAAATATTTCTTTAACCGTGTCTCCCTAGCTTTTCCAGTTTGGAGAATGATGTGTTTGAGAGTACAGAGAAGCAAAATAAGAACTGAATAGTTCGTAGGTTCTTGGATTTCTGTGCAAGCAAATATACTTTTTTGATGTGCAATGTCTGTCCCTCCCTTTGATCTGCTTGTTTTGATAAAATATGACCTTTCATTGCTATGCTCTAATCATGAGTGAGTCACCTCGAAATCCTGCTAATAGCTATGAGTCTCACAGGTTTATCTAAACAAGCACCTTCAGCAGAGGAGGAATTCCAGAATTCTGTGCTGATGCATAATTTGCTACTGTCTTTATTCTGTTAGCCCGGAGAGTATGTTTGGTGTTGAGAAGGTGACATTTAACTTTTCAAAGTAGAGATAACTAAATATGTATTTGGGAATTAATAGGCTTTGCAAATAATCTTTTAAAATTTATAAGTCTTCATAAAAACATGAATAGATTTTTAAAAATTTGAATTTTTAAAAAATGTTTATTTTTGAGAGACAGAGAGAGAGCAAGTGAGAGAGGGGCAGAGAGAGAGGGAGATAGATGATCTGAAGCATGCTTTGCCCCCAGAGTGCAGAGCCCTATGCAGGACTCGAACTCACGAACCGTGAGTTCATGACCTGAGCCAAAACCAAGAGTTGGATGCTTAACCAACTGAGCCACCCAGACACCCCAGAAAGTTTGAATTTTTTTAAAGATAAGTTCTTTTCCATTTGGCTTTTAGAAGCTGGAAGATTGGAAGAACAGTGTTGAATAAATTGAAATGGCTAGAAAATACACAGGATACATTAATCTAGCCTGTACAGACTACAGTTTGTCTGATTCTATTTCATTACAGTATTTGTTCTTTATGAGTTATTTTAAGTGTTGTTGTCTATTAATTTAGGAAAGTAAAATTTCCCTTGAGAATAGGATTTTACAGACTTTTATATAGGAAGTAAATAAAGCAAATTTGTTCATCCGTATCTAGACCATAAGCTCCATTAGAACAAGATCTTGTCTGTCTTGCTCTTTATGTTCTCAGTGCCTAGAATCATGCTTGGCACCTAATGGGTGTTTACTAAATATTTGTTGAAGGAATAAATTGAACCTTAAATAATTTTAAATACATCATATATAGAGTGACACCTACTGGTATAATGTGAGACTGCTCCCTAGTTCCATTGCCCCATAGGTGTATCTTGGTCTGGTATTCAAAGGGAAATAAATGATTTTCTGTTCTTTAATTGGGCTTACAAAATCCATCATTAATATATATGTACAACAAGGAATTTAAGCATTAGGGATCTTGCAATATAAATAAGCTTGTGAACATTTAAGAGCAAGAATAATCAGGCTAGTGAAGACCCTCAAAATCATACAAAGAATAGCTAAAAAAATGAGGTATGGTTAACCTGATAAAAACGCATGTGTTCTTCCTTTCTTTGGAGGGCTATCCAGGATAGCATGATTAAATACTGTTTGTTCAAATCTTAAGGGTGAAAGGAAGTATTAATTATGCCAGATCAAGAGGTGCAAACTAAGATCACCTTAGGCAAACCAGGATGTCTGGTTTTCCTGGAAAGAAGGTAGTCAAGGATAGGACTTGTTAATATCCCCATGGGATACAACCAGAACTAAATGAGTACAAGTTTTCAAAGTTTAGCTAATGCTTAAAGATGCCTTTTAAGAATTAGGATTGACCAAAGGCTGACTGGATTTCATCATACTTATTTGTTTCTTGTCATTAGAGAGATTCAAGCAAAGGCTAAAGAGTCATTGGTGGGGATGTTGTAGAAGGAATTCAAGCACTGGAGGGAGTTTTACATTAGATAAAGATTTCTTTTAGCCCTCAGATTCACTTACACATAGTCTTCATGTAGTAATAGCAAGGGAAAGTAGAAATTAGTAGAAAACTAATACTTGGATGAAAAGGATGGATTGCTGATGTTTTCACATAAATTTGTGCACGTGTGGGTGCAAACTTTTGTGTTTCTATGCATGAGGTATGTAGGTATAAGAATTGCTTATGTATAGCTAATTTGCAGTTGAGTTAGAAGTCTGGATTGGTCATTTAGTACTAGAATGCCCAAGTGTAGGGAAAGTTTCTGAGAAAGTTCACTATTGTGTAACTTAACAATTAAAAGGATAAAGGAGGGGCACCTCGGTGGCTCAGTCAGTTAAGCTTCTGACCTCGGCTCAGGTCATGATCTTGTGGTTTGTGAGTTTGAGCCGCATATTGGACTCTCCACTGTCAGCACAGAGCTGGCTTTGGATTCTCTGTCTCCCTCTCTCTTTGCCCCTCCCCCACTCACACTCTCTCTCTCTTTCTCCCCCAAATAAATAAACATTAAAAAAAAAAAAAAAAAAGGATAAATGAGTCTGTAGTCTAGTAAACAGTAAAGTACTAGGGGCAGTTTCCTGGTTTTGATATTGTGCTATAGCTATATAAGATATCATCGTTGGGAGAAGCTGAGTGAAGGGTACATGGGACTCTACTATTTTTGTAACTTCCTGTGGGTTTAAAAAAGAGTTAAATAAAAGGGGGGGAGGTGCTGCAAGGAAGATGCTGACTTAACCATCTGAGTAATAATACCAAGATGTGACCCCTTCGTGTCTAGTTAACTCTACTGGGTTGTGTGTAGCCAGACTCATCCTGCAGGTGGGTGTGTGTATGGTGTTTTCAAGGTCAACCCGTGAAGATGGTATGGCTGGATTGCTCAAATTCATTGTCACTCCTTGAAAAACAAGTTCAACAGGATGCTTTAGAAGTCATTGTTATGAGACGCCACATACTTTGTAAACTAATGACTATTTATTACATCAAGTGTATTTTGTAATCACGGTAGCTCCTGAACTTATCCTAAGCTTGCCAGTCAGAATTCTTAGGTTGACTTGCCATTGGAAAAATATAATTTTAGCGAAAATATTTTTGAGAACATTTGTGGAGATTGTTCAAATTGAGTAGATGTTGAGAGAACCTTAAAAAACAAGTACAAAACAAATACTTATTTTTTAAGTTTCCTAAATAATATTTTCTATGATGATATATGGGTAAACTGTCCTTATTGAGAACACAGAAGCATCAATATTTGGGTATTTGCTCATTGAGGGAACATTGGGTTGAGCTGTATTAATAGGACCTTATCCTTTATTTAAATAAACAGTGTGGCAAAAATATTGCCTAAATGATAGTCAGATTACAAGTGTTGCACTTTTGCTTGTAGAAAGATGGAATTGAGATCCTTTTCCCTATTTTTTCTGCTAAGTCTAACTAAACTCTGGATGTTATACAGAAAACAAACAAGAAGACTGGACACTGGAGAGTAGAAGGAAGACTCGCTAATGACTGTGGGATCCAATGACTATGTGGGTGAATTCCCTGTACTTTCTTTTCCTCACATATTCCAGACTGGATGTTAGTGAAATGGGCAACTCAGCAAAGTTAGTAGGCACAGACAAAAAACAAACTTAACAAAAGTGTGGTCTTTCTGAGCAAAGGACTATGAAATGGGCAGCTTAGTAAGACAGAAAACTTTTAGACAATAACCACTCTACTCCAGCTAACCCCACAGAAAAACTTTGGCACTATCCCACCACCACTAGCAGAGACCATGTGAGGTGCCTAGACTTTCATTCTTGCAAGGCCGCATTGAGGTGCTGCATCCCCCCTGTTGGGGTGGTGTCAGAAATGGCCAAGTGGGGATCTGGAACTTGTATCCCCACTGGGCTGAAATGGCGCATATCAATTGTGATCACTTGGGAAGCCTGGACTTTGAGCCTTGCCTGGTGGTAAAGAGGCTCCCCTTCCTTTCCCCACTGTGGTAATGTTAGAGGAGGGCTGGTAGAGATTCCGGGTTTGCCCACTACCCAGTGATAATGAAGCCACCTCTCACCTGGTGTAAAGTGAAAGCTACATGAGGAACAGTAATGAGGGGCCTCTGTTCTTCCCAGGGTGGTATCAGCAGAGGCCTGATCTCCTACCCCTACCTAGCAATAACCAGGAGTCCCACTTTCCTCCCTCAGATAGCTGTGAAAGCCAAAAAGGGAACCTGAACTTCCATTGCTACCTGGTAGTAACAGACCGATTATCTCTTTCTGCCATCAGAATCATGTCAGGAAAGGACTTCTAAAATACAACATTGTATGAGATGCAGAGTCTTATAATATGTCTGAAATATCCAGGTTTTAGTAGAAAATCGTGGAGAAAAAATAATCAGCTGATACCAACACTGAGATGACACAGATGCCAGACTTATCTGACAAAGATTTTGAAACAGCCATCATAAAAATACTTCCGTGAGCAATTACAAGCACATATGAAACAAACAAAAAAGTAGGAAGTCTCAACAAAGAAATAGTAGATATAAAGAAAAACCAGATGGAAGCTTTAGAACTGAAAAATACAGTTAAGAAAGGTGAAAACAGACCTCAGTGGGCTCAACAGCAGAATGATAAGACAGAGGAAATAGTGAATTTGAAGATGGGTCAATAGAAATTACCCAGGCTAAATAGAAAATAAAATGAGGGAAAAAGTGGGCAGTGACAGGAACCTATGAGACTAAATCAACAGTTCTAACATGTGGCATTAGGGTCACAGATGAAGAGGAGAAAGAGGGTGAAGCCAAAAAGTATTTGAAGAAATGATAGCCAGACATAACCCTACAGATTGAAGAATCTAGATCCTAAAAAAAAAAAAAGGACAAATCCAAAGAAATCCATGGCAGGGCACCTCATAGACTTCTAAAAACTAGACCCCCCCCCAAAAAAAAAAATTGAAGACAGTGCGAGGGAAACATTACCTATAGAGTAAAAACAGTTTGAGTGATAATGGATTTCTCATCAGAAAAAACCATTGAGTCCATAAAAAATGGCACATCGTTTTTTAAGTCCTGAAAGAAAAGAATTGTGTTAACCCAGAAATCCATATCCTGTGAAAATATGCTTCAAAAATGAAGAGGAAATCAAGCCATTCTCAGATGAGTAAACACTAAGAATCTGTCACTAGTTAATCTACCCTAAAAGAATAAAGTTAAGTTCTCGAAACACAAAGGAAATATTAAAGGTAGGAATCTTAGAACATTAGGAAGGAAGGAAGGACAATGAAAAGGGTAAAATATGAGTAAATACTTTTTTTTTTCCTGTTGAGTGGTTTTTTTTTCCAAAAATTTTTTAATGTTTAATTATTTCTGAGAGAGAGACAGCATGAGTGGGGGAGGGGCAGAGAGAGGGAGACACAGGATCTGAAGCAAGCTCCAGGCTCTGAGCTGTCAGCACAGAGCCCGACATGGGGCTCAAACCCACAAACTGTGAGATCATGACCTGAGCCAAAGTCAGGTGTTTAACCGACTGAGCCACCCAGGCGCCTTTCCTAGTCAGTGTTCTAAATTATGTTTTATGGTTGAACATAAATTGTAACACTGTCTTACCTATTTCTAAATGTATGTAGAGGAAATACTTAAGACAATTATGTAATAAATGAGAGGATGTAAAGGGACATAAGGAGAGGTAAGTTTTCTACACTTCATTTGAAATGGTAAAATGATGACACCAGGAGACAGTGATGTTATGTACGTATAATAACTAGAGCAAACTCTGAAAAAGCTATATAAAGAGGTACATTTTTAAAAAAACACAGTTGATAAACCAAAACGTAATTCTACAAAATGTTAAAGTAACACACAGTAAGGCAGGCAAAAGAAAACAAACAAAAAACAGAGAGAAAAAACAAAACATAAAGTAAACTTTGAGGCAAAGAAAACGATCAGAGTAAGAAAGGAACATTATATAATGATAAGTCAATCCACCAATAACACACAGCAGGTCTAGATTTGTATACACCAAACATCAATTTGTTGAATATATTGTTGAATGAATACAAAAGAACATATCAAAATCGATGGGGAAAAAATGGATGGGACACAGCCGAAGCATGCTGACAGAAATTTTTATAGCACTGAATACTTATATTAGAAAAGCAGAAAAGTCCCAAATCAATAAACACTCTAAGCTCCCACTCCAAGAAACTAGAAAAAGAGCAACATAAACCTTAAGCAAGTGGAAGGAAATAAAGGTAAAAATAGTGATCAATGAAATTGCAAATAAAAACCATAGACAAAATCAGTGAACCACCTTTGCAAAGATAAGTAAAATTGATAAACCTTTAGCAAGACTGACAGAAAAAGAGAAGACACAAATTACTTTGTCAGGAATGAACTAGGATATTATTACAGGTCCCATGGGTATCACAAGGATAACAAAGGAATAGTACAAAAAACCCTATACATGTAAATTTGATGATTTAGATGAAATGGACCAATTTATAGAAAAGTGTAGGCTATTATCCAATATGAAATAGATAATTTGAATAGCCCTTTTACTATTAAGGGAATTGAATTACAACAAAAATACTCCTAAAATGAAATCTTGAGGCCCAAATGGTTTTACTGGAGAATTCTACCAAATTAAAAAAAAATTTTTTTTTTAATGTTTTATTTTATCTTTGAGAGAGAGCGCATGAGCATGAGCATGAGCATGAGCATGAGCATGAGCAGGGGAGGGGCAGAGAGAGAAGGAGACACAGAATCTGAAGCAGGCTCCAGGCTCTGAGCTGTTAGCACAGAGCCTGATGCGGGGCTTGAAGCCACAAACCGTGAGATCATGACCTGAGCCAAAGTCAGATGCTTAACCAACTGAGCCACCCAGGTGCCCCTCTACCAAATTTTTAAAGAATTAAACACCAATTCTACATACTCTCTTCCAGAAAATAGAAGATGAAATAGTTCCCAGTTCATTTTATGAGGCCAGTATTGCCCTAATAACAAAACCAAAGTGCAAAAAAGAAAAGTACAGGCCAGTATTTCTCATTAATATAGATATAAAAACCCTCACAAAATATTAGCAAATAGAATTCAGCAGTATCTAAAAGGAACTATGTATTTTGACCAAGTAGGGTTGATTCCTGGGATGCAAAGTTAATACAGCATTTGAAAATCAATCCATGTAATCCAACCACAGTAGCAGGATAAAGAAGAAAAATCACACAGTCATATCAACTGATGCAGAAAGCATTTGAAAAATCCAATACCAGTTCATGGGGGGGCGGGGAACCCTCTCTAAAAACTGGGAATAGAGGGGAACTTCCTCATTTGGTAAAGAATAGCTACAGAAAACTTAACAGCTAATGGCATACTTCATGGTGAATGGATGCTTTATTCCTTAAAATTGAGAACAAGGCAGACTCTTAGCACTTCTGTTAGATGTAGTACCAGAAGTTCTAGACAGTGCTGTTCAGCAAGATAAGGAAATAAAAGGCATATGGATTGGAAAGTAAATACTGTTGTCTGTTTTGAAGATGATATGATGGTCTACATATATAAAACCATGGGATTTAGCAAAAATTCAGAACTGGTGAGTGAAGTCAGCAAGGTTGCAAGATATAAAATGAGCATACAAAAATATGTTATATTTCTGCATACTAATAGTGAACATACAGAAACTGGAATTAAAAATACAGTACCCTTGGGAATGCAAACTGGTGCAGCCACTCTGGAAAACAGTATGGAGGTTCCTCAAAAAACTAAAAATAGAACTACCCTACGAGCCAGCAATTGCACTACTAGGCATTTATCCAAGGGATACAAGTGTGCTGTTTCAAAGGGACACATACACCCCCATGTTTATAGCAGCACTATCAACGATAGCCAAAGTATGGAAAGAGCCCAGATTTCCATCGATGGATGAATGGATAAAGAAGATGTGGTATATATATATATACAATGGAGTATTACTCAGCAATCAAAGAATGAAATCTTGCCATTTGCAACCACGTGGATGGAACTGGAGGGTATTATGCTGAGTGAAATTAGTCAGAGAAAGACAAAAATCATATGACTTCACTCATATGAGGACTTTAAGAGAAAAAACAGATGAACATAAGGGAAGGGAAACAAAAATAATATAAAAACAGGGAGGGGGACAAAACAGAAGAGACTCATAAATATGGAAAACAAACTGAGGGTTTCTGGAGGGATTGTGGGAGGGGGGATGAGCTAAATGGGTCAGGGGCACTAAGGAATCTACTCCTGAAATCATTGTTGCACTATATGCTAACTAATTTGGATGTAAATTTTAAAAAATAAAAAATAAAATTAAAAAAAGCATAAATAAATAGATAAGCCGTGAAAGATTAAAAAAAAAATACAGTACCCATGGGGCGCTGGGTGGCTCAGTTGGTTAAGCGTCTGACTTTGGCTCAGGTCATGATCTCGTGGCTTGTGAGTTAGAGCCCTGCATCAGGTTCTGTGCTGACAGCTTGGAGCCTGGAGCCTGCTTCAGATTCTGTGGCTCCCTCTCTCTCTGCCCCTCCCTTACTCACACCCTATCTGTCTTTCTCTTAAAAATAAAATTAAAAAACATTAAAAAAATACAGTACCCTTTACAGTCAAACTTGATAATACAGTTTTACACAATTCTTATCAGATTCTCAGGAAGGTTTTGTGTGTGTGTGTGTGTGTGTGTGTGTGTGTGTGTGTGTGTGGATGTTGGCGAGATTATTAAAAAATTTATATGGGAAGGTATAGGAAGTGTAATAGCTAGAACAGTTTCATAAAAAGAATGAAGTGGGTACAATCACTTTAGTTGATTTCAAGAGTTGCATAGCTACAGCAGTCAAGACTGTGTGGTATTGGTGTATGGAGAGACATAAATCAATGGTACAGAATAGAGAATGTAGCAATAGCTCACAAGTATGGCCAGCTGACTTTTGACAAAGGTGCAAAAACAGTTCAAAGTAGGAAGGATAGCTTTTTTTTTTTTTTAACAGAGAGTACTAGAGGAATTGGATAGCCATTGTCTAAAAAAAAAACAAAAAAAAATCTTGGCCCCTCCCCCACACTTTATATAAAACTTAACTCAAAATGGATCACACATTTAAATGTAAAACATAAAACTTTTAGAAGTAAACAGGAGAAAATCTTTAGGACATAAGCCTTGGCTTATAGAGGCTTTAAACATGCTGGAAAGCATGATCCATAGAAGGAGAAAGTGATGAATTAGATTATGAAGATTAAAAACTTTTGGTCTGCAGGAGACCCATTAAGAGGCTGAAAAGACAAGCTAAAGACAGGGAGAAATTATTTGCATGTTGTGTAGATGACAAAAAAACTCACCTAAAAGATATGTACAATTCTTGAAACTCAACATGAAAAAAACCCTGATAGTCCAACTAGAAAATTACCAAAAGACATGAAAAGCCAGCCATTTCACCAAATGAAATTATGGTAAATTAGCACATGAAAAGATGTTCAACATCACGAATCATTAAAGAAATGCAAAATAAGATCACAGAGATATTTCTGTATACCTATTAGAAAACTTTATTTGTGGAAACAACCCAAATACCATACATTAAGTGAACAGTTAAGCTGTAGTACATTAATACCAGGGATGAGGGATATTACTCATCAGTAAAAAAGAATGAACTGTTGAAACACGCATCAAGGACATTATGCTGAGTGAAAAAACGCCACCCTCAAATAATTATATACTGTATGCTTCCCATTTATATCCCACTTTCAGAATGACCAAACTAATATTTCTCTTCCTTCATTTCCCATAGTTCATTCTGTTTGATAATTGAGGTAGTGTAGGACAAAGGCATATAAAAGAAACTACTAATACGGTAGACATGGATTAATAATTATTGCTACAATTATTGATTACATACTACAGCAAAAGTGAGCTGATTTAACATGGTTGCATACTTTTTGAAAAATTTTACTCTGTTGCAGTCTTTAAGAAATCATTCCCATGAATGTTACTTCATAATAAATGTATATTAGATTGTCATATATATATAAGAAAATAATACATCCTACTACTTTATTGTTAGTATATAGTTTAAATATATAGGCATATTGTAAAAGTAGTTTATAATAACAATTCTCACATTAGAACGTACAAATAAAGCCATAGTTTCAATATAGTATATTCAGCAGTACTATAGGTGAAGCTATATTTATTTTTATTTTGTTACTTTTTAAGTGTTTGTTTATTTTTGAGAGAGAGTGTGAGCAGGGGAGGGGCAAAGAGAGAGGGAGACAGAGGATCTGAAGTGGGTTCTGTGCTGACAGCAGAGAGCTAATTGTGGGGCTTGAACTCACAAACTGAGAGATCATAACCTGAGCCGAAGCCAGATGCTTTAACTGACTGAACTACTCAGGTGCCCTCAATGTAGATCTCTTTAAAATAAAGTAGTCTATTATTGTGGTTTTGTGCATAACATGCTACTAATGATTTTGGTACTGGAAACCTATGTTTATAAATACTTAAAAATACATTTAAAAATGTAGTACCTTCTGGTTACTGGCCTGGCATGTAAACAGCTTGGAAGTCTCCATTCCTTTCTAAGAGAAATAAAAAGCTGAACAAATTGAAAAATCAACAACTCTTCTTAGATCCTCAGAAAGTGAAGTTATAGGGCAAATGGCTGCCTCCAGAATTGGAGAGACAGACGTACAGATACAGAGAATCACTGCTTACTAGAGCAGAAACCTACATGGGAACTACTGCCTGGGTAGAAAACCAGACTCTAAATGACAAATAGGCTCCATAGGACAAGTCTGAGAGTTAAAAACTCCAGGGGAATGCCCAGACTTTTTTGAGTTTTACCTTTTGCAGTTCTACCAGGTTCTCACAGTATTGGAGAAAAATTCCTTAGACTTCCATCAGGGGAGGCGGAAATATACCAGAGCATTCTATTCTTAACAAGGTTTGCCTTCAAGAGAAATGATTTTACCACAACCTAATCTACTCAGGTTTTATTAGAGCCTAAGTGGCTTTGGGGCAGGGAAATCCCAATTCCAGCCAGCTATAGCTTTGGGTGTAGGGGAAAGGGAATACCCAACTCTAATCCCCTTCTGACCTTCTGGTGGTAGGGAAGAGAAATACCTAACTCCAGTCCCCTGCAGCCATTTGATTCTACCTAAAGCTGGGAAAAATCTGATAGGAATTTATGAAGTTCAGAGCCCAGGGTTACAGGCTTACTAAAAGACTGAGACATAATCTTGGACTGTAGAATTCTTTCCTTCCTCTGGCATCTTACCACATTACTAAAGACCTGTTTATTGGAGTTCCTTTTACCTAGCACATCACCTATAACTTTCAACAAAAATTTATAAGGTATGCTAAATGGCAAACAAACAAACAAAACAACAAAAAGACAACATAAACACAACAACAGTTTGAAGAGACAGCAAGAATTAGAACCAGACTCAGATTGGAGGGCTGTTGGAATTATCAGACCATTAATTTAAAACCATTATGATCAATATGCTGTATGTTGTGACAGAAGAAGCAGACAATGTGCAAGAACAGATAGGTAGGGGCACCTGGGTGGCTCAGTCGATTAAGCATCTGACTCTTGGTTTCGGCTCAGATCATGACCTAGCAGTTTCGTGAGTTCAAGCCCTGCGTCAGGCTCTGCGCTGGCAGTAAGGAACCGGCTTGGGATTCTCTCTCTCCCTCTCTCTCTGCCCTTCCTCCAATCTCTCTCTCAAATAAATAAACTTTAAAAAAATTAAGTAAAAATAACAGGTGGGTAATGTAAGCATAGAGATGGAATTTCTACAAAAGAATAAAAAAATGCTAGATATAAAAAATACTATAACAGAAATGAAGAATGCCTCGATTGGCACGTAAACAGACTGGACAGGGCTGAGGAAAGAATCTTTCAGCTTGAGGATATGTCAGTAGAAACTTCCAAAACTAAAAAGCAAAGAGAATGAAGATTAAAAAAATGGAACATCCAAGAACTGTAGGACGGCTTCAAAGGGATAACATACGTGCAATGAGAATACCAGAAGAAGATGAAAGGGAAAGGAACAGTCTGTTTAAAATAATAGTAACAAAACATTCAATTATATGTGCTTTGTATGTGATGTGTGCCTATGTGTGTATGTGTATACTTATATGTACTTATGTGCAAGTGAGATGAGTAAGAGCAATGATATAAGGGATTGGAGAGATGAATTAGGAATATTTTGCTATTATAAAGTACTTGCACTAGTTGAGAAGCAGTGTAGTGTTATTTGAAAGTGGACTTGGATTAGTTGTAAATGTAGATTGCAAACTCTAGGGCAACCACTGAGAAAAATGAAAAAAAAAATATAATGGATATGCTAAAAAAGGTAAGAAAATGAAATCATATAAAATGCTCAGTTAAAGCCACAAATGGCAGACAAATAGGATAACAGAGACAGTGAATAGAAGGCAGTAAAAATTGTGGTAGATATCCAACTATATCAATAATCATAAACATGAGTTCTCCAGATGCACCAATTAAGAGAGATTGTCAGAGTTAATAAAAAAACAGGAAGCAACTATTTGTTGTCTATAATAAACACACTTTAAATATAAAAGATACATATAGATTAAAAGTAGAGGCTTAGAGAAAGATTTAGCATGTTCATACTAATCAAAACAAAGTGGGACTAGCTGTAGTAATTTCAGAGAGAGCAGACTTCAGAGCAAGGCAAATTATCAGGAATAAAGAGATATGTTTCTTAATAATAAAGGGATCAGTTCTCCAAGAAGATATAACAATTCATAGGGGGAATGTGCCTAACAATGAGCATCACAGTACATGAGGCCAGGAGAAATAGTTGAATGTACTATTATAGTTGGAGACTTCATCATTTCTCTATCAGAAATGGAAAGATTCAGCTGACAGAAAATCACTGGAACATAGTTGAACTCGACAGCACCATGAATCAACGTAATTGGACATAGCTGAACATTTGTAGATTTCTTCATCCAACAGAAGCAGAAAATATTTTCTTTTTAAGCTCACATGGAACATTCACCAAGTTAGACCATATTCTGGGTCATAAAATACTACTTGACAAATTTAAAATGGTAGAAACATAGAGGGGCACCTAGGTGGCTCAGTCGGTTAAGTGTCTGACTTCAGCTCAGATCATTATCTCACAGTTCCTGAGTTTGAGCCCCACATCAGGCTCTGCGCTGACAGCTCAGTCTGGGGCTTCCTTCAGATTCTGTGTCTCCCCCTCTTTCTGCCCCTCACTCACACACACACACTATCTCTCTAATTAAACATTAAAAAAATAAAATAAATAAAATGGTGGAAACAGAATATTCACTATCAGACCACAGTGGAATTAAACTAGAAATTAGTAACAGAAGGATAACTGGGAAATCCCCAAATATGTGGAGATTAAATAACACACTTCAAACACATTCTTTTTTAAAAATGTTTATTTATTTATTTTGAGAGAGAGAGGATGCACATAAGCAGAGGAGGGGCAGAAAGAGAGCACATGAGAGAATCCCAAGCAGGCTTCACATTGTCTTCACAGAGCCTGATGTGGGGCTCAGTCTCACAAATGTGAGATCATGACCTGAGCTGAAATCAAGAGTTGGATGCTTAACCAGCTGAGCCACCCAGGTGCCCAGTAACACTTCTAAGTAACACATAGGTCAAAGAAGAAATCCGAAGAGAAAATTTGAAATAGTTTGAATTCAATGAAAATGAAAACATAACTTAATCAAAGTTTTTGAGATGCAGCTAACGCAGTGCTAGAGGGAAATTTATAGTAGTGAATACCTGTATTAAAACTGACGAGATCTGGGGCGCCTGGGTGGCGCAGTCGGTTAAGCGTCCGACTTCAGCCAGGTCACGATCTCGCGGTCCGTGAGTTCGAGCCCCGCGTCAGGCTCTGGGCTGATGGCTCGGAGCCTGGAGCCTGTTTCCGATTCTGTGTCTCCCTCTCTCTCTGCCCCTCCCCTGTTCATGCTCTGTCTCTCTCTGTCCCAAAAATAAATTAAAAAAAAAAAAACAAACAAAAAAAAACTGACGAGATCTAAAATCAGTCATTGAAGTTTTGACGTTAGGAAACTAGAAAAGGGATCAAATTTAAAGTGGTTGAAGAAAAGAAATAATGAAAATTTAAACAAATCAATGGCATTGAAAATAGGAAATCAGTGGAGAAAATGAACAAAACCAAAAACTGGTTCTTTGAAAAGATAAATAAAACCAATAAATTTTTAGCCAGGCTAAGTAAGAAAAAAAGACAGCTTGCATAAATTTCTAACATCAGAAATGAGAGAGAAGACATTAGTACAGACATGGACATTAAGAGAGTAATCAAGGAATATTGTGAACAATTCTGTGCCTATAGATTTGGTAACTTAGATGAAATGGACTAATTTCTTAAAAGACACAATCTGCCAAAACTAACACAATAAGAAATATACAATCTGAATAGGCCTATATCTATTAAAGAAATTGAATTAGTAATTAAGAACCTTCCAAAACTTTCTCAGAAACAGAAAGCATCAGCCAAGATGGGTTCACTGGTGAACTCTACCAAACTTTTAAGGAAGAGATTATACCAATTCCCTACAGTCTCTTTCAGAATGTAGTAGCAGAGAGAATACTTCCTAAGTCATTTTATAAGGCTAGTATTATCCTAATACTAAAAAAAAAGAAAGCTATTATAAGTAATGAAAACTGCAGGCCAATATATCTCCTGAACATAGGTGCAAAAATCCTAGTCAACATATTAGTAAATTGAATCCAGTATTGAAAGAGCTATACACTATGATTTTTTTTAACTTTATTTATTTTGAGAGAGAGAGAACACGAGTGGGGGAGGAGCAGAGAGAGAGGAAAAGAGAATCCCAAGCAGGCTCTGCACTGTCAGCCCAGAGCCTGATGTAGGGCTTGATTCTCACAAACCACGAGATCATGACTCTCTGCCCTTCTCCTGCTCATTCTATCTCTGTCTCAAAATAAATAAACATACATAAACACATACACAGACAACACAGTATCATTTATAGTAGCACCGTCAAAAAAGTGAAATACTTGGGGGGTGCCTGGCTGGCTCAGTGGGTAGAGCATGAGACTCTTGATCTCAGAGTCACGAGATCAAGCCCTACATGGGGTGTGGAGCCTACATTAAAAAAAAAAAAAAGAAATACTTAGGTATAAATCTGACAAAATGTGTATACTATCTATATGAGGAAAACTACAAAACTTTAAGGGAACAAATAAAAAAAAGAACTAAATAGATGGAGAGATGTTACATGTTCATAGATAGGAGGACTATTAATGTCAAGATTTCAGTTCTTCCCAATTTGATCAATACATTGAGTATAATCCTGATCAAAATCACTGCAAGTAATTTTTTGGCTATTGAGAAAATTATTCTAAAATTTTTACTGAGTGACAAAAGTCCAACCCACTATCGAAGAAAATCCAACACAGTATTGAAGGAAAAGAACAAACTCAGAGGACTATCTCTCCCCAACTTCAAGACTTACTATAAAGCTACACTAAATAAGACCTTTATGAAAGAATAGACAGATTCATGGAACAGAAGAGAGTGCCCAGAAATAGATCTACATGAGTATAGTCTAGGGATCTTTGACAAAGGAGTAAAAGCAATAGCATGGGGAGAAGATAACCTCTTCAACAAATGGTGTTGGGACTCCACATCCAGCAGACATCTACAAGTAAAAAAATGGACTTAGACCTTATGTCATTCAACGAAATGAGCTCAAAGCAGATCACAGACCTAAATGAAAACACAAAACTATAAAAACCATAAAGCTCCTAGAAGATAAAATAGAAAATGTAGACGACTTTGTATGTAACAATGACTTCAGATATAGCACCAAAGGCATGATGCATGAAAGAATTAAGTGATAAGCTATACTTCATTAAAATGAAAAACTTCTGCTCTGCAGAAGACACTGTCAAGAGAATAAGACAAGGTACAGATTGGGAAAGAATATTTGTAAGAGACATAATAAGGAATGTTATCCAAAATATATAAAGAACTCTTAAAATCTAAATGAACAACTTGATTTTTTCAAAAAGGGCAAAAGTTCTGAACAGATGTGTTACCAAAGAAGATATACAAATGGCAGATAGACATTTGAAAAGATACTCCACATCATACATCATCAGGTATATTCAAACAAAAAAAAAAAAAAAAAAAAAGTGAGATACTACTAGGGAATGGCCATAATTTGGGACGTTGACGACACGAAATCCTGACAAGGATGTGGAGCAACAGGAATTCTTCATCACTGGTGGGAATGCAAAATAGTGTAGCCATTTTGGCAGACAGTTTTTCTTACAAAACTAAACATATTTTTTTGTTTTTTTGTTATTTTTTTTTAATTTTTTATTTAAAAAAAATTTTTTTTTTAACGTTTTTATTTATTTTTGAGACAGAGAGAGACAGAGCATGAATGGGGGAGGGGCAGAGAGAGAGGGAGACACAGAATCAGAAGCAGGCTCCAGGCTCTGAGCCATCAGCCCAGAGCCCGACGCGGGGCTCGAACTCACAGACTGTGAGATCGTGACCTGAGCCGAAGTCGGACGCTTAACCGACTGAGCCACCCAGGCGCCCCTGTTTTTTTGTTTAGAGAGAGAGTGCAAGCAGGGGAGGGACAGAGGGAGAGAAAGAATCTTTTTTTTTTTTTTTTTAAGTTTGTATTTACTTTGAGAGAGGTGCACGCACACGGGAAAGAGTGGAGAAGGGTCAGAGGATGAGAGAGAGAACCCTAAGCAGGTTCCACGCTCTCAGCACAGAGCCCGATGCAGGTCTTGATCCCACAAACCGTGAGTTAAGAGTCGGATGCTGAGCCACCCAGGCACCCCAAAACTAAACATAGTCCTAACATATGATCTAGCACATCCCTTCTTTGTACTGGCCTTAAATGAGTTAAAAACTTGTGTCCACACCAAAACCTGCACATGCATGTTTACAGTAGCTTTATTCATAATTGCCAAAACCTGGAAGTAACCAAAATGTTCTTTAATAGTAAATGGATAAATATACTGGATTATATCTAGATGATGGAATATTATTCGTTGTCATAAGAAATGAGCTATGAAGTCTTGAAAATACATGGAGGAACCTGAAATGCATATTATTAAGTGAAAAATGCCAGTCAGTAAAGCTACATACTGTATGAATGGCAAAATTATGGAGACTGTAAAGAAATCAGTGGTTACAAGCAATTGGGAGGAGAGAGAGATGAATAGTGGAGACAGGGTTTTGTATGACATTATAATGGTAGAGGCATGTCATACATTTGTCAAAAACCATAGAATGTACAGCACTGTGAGTGAACCCTAATGTAAACTGTGGAATTTGAATGATAATAATGTATCACTGTAGGTTCATCACTTTCAACAAATGTACCAGTCTCATGCAGGATGTTCATAGTAGTGGATGCTGTGGTTGGTTGGGGGGGCGGAAGGTATGTGGGAACTCTACTTTCTGCTCAATTTTGTTGTGAACCTAAAAGTGCTCTAAAATATGAAGTCTATTTAAAAAAATTTTTTTTAATGTTTATTCATTTTTTGAGAGAGAGAGACAGAGAGAGAGAGAGAGAGAGAACAAGTAGGGGATGGGGGACGGGCAGAAAGAGAAGGAGACACAGAATCCAAAGTAGGCTCCAGGCTCTGAGCTGTCAGCATAGAGCCCGACGTGGGGCTCGAACCCATGAACCGTGCATGAGATCATGACCTGAGCCAAAGTCGGATGCTTAACTGACTAAGCTACCCAGGCACCCATGAAGTCTATTTAAAAGGAAAATAATTGGGCATATGGGTGGCTCAGTCCTTAAGCATCTGACCTTGGCTCAGGTCGTGATCTCACAGTTCATGAGTTTGAGTCCTACATAGGGTGAGCTTGAGCCCTGCTGCGGGTGACCACGAGCCCCTGGGTGAGCCCCCCTGCTCTCTCTCTCTCTCTTCTCTCTCTCTCTCTTTGCCCCTCTCTCAAAAAAAATAAATAAAAGGAAAAAATCAATATGGTAATTACCATGTTTGGTGAAAGCTTGTGGGGACCTTCAATAGTGGCTTCACCTAAAATTCATATAATAGTTGATATTAAAATTGTAAAAGGAGAAGATTGTGACTGTGATCAAACTGGTCCTGACAGCCAGTTAGCTATTACAGATGTGCTTCAGATCACTGTAACTTTTTGGATGACTTTGAGTTTTCCTAAGGCTGAACTCTTTGGATTACACACTACCTCTTCTTGCACATAAAGAACCTGAACTTAGAGAGGTGAAGTATGTTGTCTAGGGACACTACTAAGTAGCAAAGCTGGGGTTTGACCCCAGGACTGTCTCTTTCCAAAACCAGAGATCTTTATAATTATTCACAACTGTATTTTATACGATGATTATAACATTTTTGTCCCTTATCAACTTCTTATATTTCAGCGCATTATTTCTTCAGCTTTGCTTTAAAAAAAAATCAGTTTACCCATATACCTTATATCTTATACCTTAAATTAGTATATGAATAATAACATTTTTTAAAACTATAGCAATCGAAAACCTGCACAGTGACTAATAGGGTTCTGTTGTAACTAATTTGAATGCCTGAGTCAGGGTCTCATTTGATCCTTACAAACCACCATGCATTGCTTATTTTATAAACATTTTGATGCTTTCAAACTATATTAGCTTAACGGCAAAAATATTGAAATAATTATTATATTTATTGATTAAACTGTTAGAAATTGAAATATACACCATTACCATCTTTAAAATGTAAACCTCAGAAATTCTGTGTGATCCAGTTGGGAAATGTTATTCTAAATTATTCTCTTTAATGGTTTCATACTATACTACCACTTCTGTAATTTATTTAATCAGTTCCCTATTGTTTGGCTGTTCAGGTTGTTTTCCTAATTTTCTCTGCCTGTGATGAATATTCTTAGAGATAAATTATCTCCTATTATGATTTCTTTAGTATACTTTTTCAGAGTTGGAGATCATGAGTCAAAGAGTATACATGTGTGTGTTAACCTCCAGAAAGATTATACTAATATATACTCCTACTAGTAGTATATAAGAAGACTAAATTCCTAACATCCTTACTAACAAATGGAATTTGCTAGATGAAAATTTGGATTTCATTATCATTTTAATATGCAATTTTAATTGCTAATGAGGATTAATTTTTAAAAACATTAATTGGTTGTTTATATTTCTCCTTTTATGAAATGACTGTTTCATTTCCTTTTTCCATATTTTTTTAATTAGAGGATCATGTACTCTTAATGATTTTTAAGACTTCTGTCTTTATTTAAGGATTTGTAAACCTTTGTCTTGAATATCCAGGTGTTTTCTCATGTTTCTTCAACACAGAAAATTCTCATTGTGTACATTGTTCATTGTAGAAAAAGAAAAGAATAAATAAGCTAAAAAAAAAAGATGCATTTCCCCCATAACTCTGCCACCTGTTGAGAATCCTTTTTACGTGTTAATGTATACTCCTCTTGTCATTATTTGTGTGTGTTTATACATACATGTGGGCCCCATTAGCCTTTGGTTTCAAATGAAGTCATAAAGACGTTAGCATCTAAATTATACTGACTCTGACTCTTACCTGCATCAAAGTGGGACCTCCCTCTTTTTCTTCCCCACCCTACAAGTATTTCAGAGATTCCTTGTGGCCTTACATGAATTTAAGAATGAGTCTGCAGCTGTCTACAAGAAGCTCCTGTTCTTCTGCCAGCCATGCAGTTCTCCAGGATTTCCCTGATGGTCCCATGTCTAAATCAGACATTGTTCTTCATTCCATTTGGACCTGTCATCCTCTAGCAGAGCACTTATTAAGTGTTTGTAATTATCCCTTCCCCATGCTCAACTTTAAGCGCGTGTAGGGCGGGGACCATATTTGGTGTGTTCATCGTGCTTTTATTCATGGCCGTTGCAGTGCTTGCACGTAACAGGCTCTCAGTAAATATATGTTGATTTGTTGGATTTTAATACGTGAAGGGGGTTGTAGAAGACCCCTACCTATCAATTTGCTTTTTAATTTCATGTGTGATGTTCAGTTTTTCCTGTTATCTTCTTCTTTTTATTCGTGATTGCTATTAGCGTTACTGATTTGTTTCTTTTTAATAATTAGAGAACTTTTTGTATCTTTTGTATTTTCACAGCACAACAGGTCAGAGTTTCTTTTAGTTCTCAGTGCTAGTGATTCTGAGTAATCCTATTTTAGCATTGTTAGAGTATACTGGGATAGATTACATAAATACCTTTGGATGGTCTCTTCTAGCAGCCACTAATGTTATAAAGAAAGCAGTTTTTCACAATTTGCTACTAAACGATTTTTAATGTAGTTGTTCGTTTTTATAATACACTTGAAGGAGTCCATTGATTTGGTAAGCACTGTGGCATTTGGCTCATATACACACCTCATTTTAATAGTGGCCAGACTGTTTTGGGCATTGTGACCATTATACCAATCCCAGGTATGAGTTATAGTATAAAATACCTCTTTTTGGATCCACCCCCTAAGTAGACTTATGTTGTACACCTAGCTTAATCCATTAACTCTATGCATCTCTGTTTGAGGATGATGCAAAGAAGTTAGTGTCAGAATGTGCTTTCTGATTCATTTGTACACAGCCATTATGAGTCACTTGAGATGTTGTGTTGAAGACCATTATATACTGAGGACAGCAGTGAGTTGGATAGACAGAAGTCATGCTTTTAAGAATGCCGTGGAGCACTGGTTGTTACGAATGTGGGGGAAAATGATAGGGCGGGTGCATGAAACAGTTTGAAATGTTTGTGGTGTGGGTGGGGAGGGGGTCCTTTTAAAGCTTTAAGAGTGACCAAGACGCTAAAGGATAGATACTGATAGGACCAAATTGTATGTGTAGCGTTAATAATTACCAACTAATTCATGCATATTGTTGAAGGGAATGCAGTTTACCCATAGGTTTTATATACAGCATCAAAATGGGCTTTGATTATACTAATATCATCTTAAGAAAACTATATCCATTGTATCTATTTTTTAAAATAAGGAACGGCCATATGTCTGATATATACACACAGGAGTTTTACTTGTGTCTCATAATGTTCAGTGCTCTGGTATCTTAATCTGTCTCCCTGTTGTTTAAGTACACATCTTAATTATAATTAAGAGTATATAAATTAAGGGGTGCCTGGGTGGCTCATTTGATTAAGCGTCTGACTCTTGATTACCTGACTCAGGTAATGATCTCATGGTTCATGGAATTGAGCCCTACACCGGGCTCTGCGCTGACAGTGTGGAGTCTGTTTGGGATTCTCCCTCTCTTCTCTCTCTGACTCTCCCCTGCTCTCTCTCACTCTCAAATAAGTAAACTTAAAAATTTCTTTAAAAGAGTATATAAAATGAATTCTATGCTTGCAAAACCCTTTATGTGCTCTTTCAATGTTAATTATTAGGTGAATAGCGTATTTTTGTTCCAGAGAACTCAAATTCTTTTAGTATTTAAAGGATGATTCTCTAAAATACTTTTAGGGATCGGTTTTTATGGCAGTTTTATTATAAGACAACCTAAGTAATTTCAAAGTAAAGGGAGTCGTTTCATTTTACTAGCTATGCTTTGGGTGTATCATCTCAGTCCTCAAAAGGACTTTAAGGTCATCTGACCCATTGCATTACGGATCTTTTGGCCCATCTCTGGTGCCCCACTTTCAGTTTCAGGGCCTTTTATTTATCCATTTAACAAACTTCTTTTGAATGCTGTCCTGTGGCAGGCACTGTGTTAGGTGCTGGGAATATGATGCTACAAAGACGGTTTCTCTTTGGTCTAGCAGGAGAGATAAGTCAGTCTGTCAATTCTAAAGCGGCATAGAAGGGGCTGTAAAGAAGCATGAATAAAAATAGAGCTACTTATGCCTCAAAGTCCATTGTACACATTTGAAACTCAGAGGGTCTTTTTTTTCTCTTGAGCCAAATACTGCTGCGGTAAGTCTTAATACTCTCCTTCTCCAATAATCAGTTTGTAGTTATTTCAGGATAGTTAACGTTGTCTTTCCAATTGGTATTATGTTTATGTTTATTCCTTCTAGTTTTATTTTGCTTGCATTGGCCTAATTCCAGTCTGTTGAAGTATCTTTGGGTCTTCCTTGTACAAATTTTTATTTTTCTCAGGGTTAATAAATTACCCATTGTTTTTAATTTGCTTATTTTTTTCTGTGTACCTATCACTTATTCCTAAACCCTCCGATACAACTTTAAAACATCTCAATACAATTAGGCACCTTGGGAAATCCATCAGATCTGTGGTTTTCTCAGAGCATTGTCTACGGGATACCCTCCTCGTTTGCTCCATCCTAGACTGGTTTGTCCCTTGGCCTGCTACATTGCTTACCTCTCGTTCCTCCATTTTCTGTTATTCTGACACTTCCCTTCATCATTCTTGTATATTGTGTTTCAATTCCAGATGCTTTGTATGTGGCCTGTTTTTTTCCCCTCTCTCTTGCCGGAGGTCTCTAGAATCTTCTCTTTGTTCTGAGAACTCCAAATTTCCGAAATTTCACAATGATATGTTTTGCTCTAGGATTTTTTTTTTTTTTTCCTTTTGTTGAGCTGGGCATTTGGTAGCCTTCAATTTGGGTAATGCTCCAGATGTTTTGCTAGGAGACCTAATGAATGTCAGAATCTGTGTATCTTTTAGATCAATTGGTTTCCTTAGAAAAGAACCTTACCGTCTCCTACCTAGGGAGCTAGTCTAAGACCAGCAGCATTCTGGGAACCAGTGGTGGAAGGGGGACTGATGGCCTCACCAACTCAACGTGCAGGTTTTTCATAATGCCCTTGTTTTCAGTACACTCCTTGATTCCACTCTCAATGCCTGTAGTATTTCAGAGAATAAACCTCTCGTCTTTTGCAGGGAGGAGGAGGGCAACTGCCTGGCTGGCTGTTTTCCCAGTCTTGTTTTCAGGAAATACCTGGTACCTCTTATTTTTGGAGTTCTGCAGTAAGAATTGGCTTGCTTTTTGTTGGTTTTCCTACCTAGAGACATTTGGCATGTTTTTTATCTTCTAAAATTTTGCCGTCTGTTCTCATCTCTCATGTTTTCTTTGTAGTTATCATTGTGTATCTTTTAAAGTTTCTTTACTGTTATTTAGTGACATTTTTATGGGGGGTAGTGACCTATATTTAAGAGAGTGTTACATCTAATACATTGTATAGCCCATTTCACACCTCATAGCATCTGTAATTCTGACCAGCATGTCTTTGTTGACCTTTTTCAAGTTGTTAACAAATGTTTTCAGCAAAATAGGGAAGAGTCCTATAGGTGACGTACAGCTAGTGTAATTATTTCAGGTTGACCCAGTACCCTCTAGGTACTGGCGTTTACAGCTAACCTATCTTTCCTTCAGCTGTATTTCAGATTAAAATTTCGGCATCCCAAATTGTGTAAGTTTCAAAGTCTGCATTATTTTCTTTATCCCCCTTTTAAGATGTACCATCATGTGCCTCTAGTCTGCTTTTCCTCCAGTTCATTGTTAGCACTGCTGCCAGAATAATTCATAAAGCCGATGCTGTAGAAAAATGATCTTTCTGGGGCACCTGGGTGGTTCAGTTGGTTAAGTGTCTGACTTTGGCTCAGGTCATGCTCTCATAGTGCTTGAGTTCAAGCCCGGAATCAGGCTCCATGCTGAGAGTTCAGAGCCTGAAGCCTGCTTGGGGTTCTGTCTCCCTGTCTCTCTGCCCCTCCCCAACTCACACATGCTCTGTCTCTCTGTCTCTCAAAAATAAACAAACATTAAAAAAAAAAAAGGCCTTTCTAAAACTAAAAACTCTCTTGCTTAAAATCCTTTAATACTTTAACATAGTTTTCAGTTCTAACTTCTTAGCTAAGTCTACCAAGACCTTTGTGATCTCACCCCTATTTTCTGGATTGATTCTCAGATTGTCCAACACTCCCCTCCCTCACCCCCAGACCACCACAGTGTGCTCTCCTGGTTATAGCACTATTGAACTTGAAAGGTATAGAAAGCATCATGTTTCACACATGATGTACCTACCTGCCTGCCTAGGGTGACTTTTGCTTTTCTTCCTTACTTAATTTCATCTCATTCATAATTATTGTCCTTTTGGAAGGCTCCCTTGCTTACCTGTACTGTCTGATTTAAATATCTTTTGCTGTGTCCTTTTAATGTCTTTAACTTATTTGTCACAGCATTCATTCCTATTTTATGGTAGTTTTGTCTTTTTATTTTTTTTAAATGTTTATTCATTTTTGAGAGAGAGAGCGCATGAGCAGGTGCAGGGCAGAGAGAGAGGGGGACAGAGGATCCAAAGTGGGCTCCACGCTGACAGCAGTGAGCCTGATGCGGGGCTCGAACTCACAAGCTGTGATATCATGACCTGAGCTGGAGTCAGACGTTCAGCCAGCTGAGCCACCCAGGTGCCCCTGTACGGTAGCTTTGGTATTACTTCTGTGCCTCCCACAAGCCTTCAAATACCTTATATGATCAAGCCTTTTTCTTCTTTTTTTTAAATTAACGTTTTTATTTTGGCACAGTATTTACAGACATCTATTAGACAGAAAATGTAGTCTAAATCCTGTGCTCAACATATGTGTCTTTGGAGAATAAATCTCTAAAACATGTCAAACACCAGCTTATAACTGTATCTTATTTAATTTTGTATTTGGGGCATTTAGTGTAGTAGCTTGCAGATAACAGATACTCAATATATAAAACTGTTGAAAAAAATGAATGAATGAACAATACCTCCCTCCTCACATTATCTCTAAAAAAAGGGGAGGCCATTTATTCTGATTGGACTGTCTCCTCACCATTTCTCTGTATGTTTTTTTTTCCCTCCCATTTCTGTTTCTTCATTTATTCATTCAGCAATGATTTACTGAGCTGCTGCCGTGCATCGAGTGTGGTATTAGCCACTGGAAGATACAATGGTGAACAAAATACACCTAATGTCTGCCCCCTCAGAGTTTATAATTCAGTGGGAAATATTAATAAACGGAGATACGGCCCAGGGTGAAAAGTGCTTTGTGTGAAGGAAGTGCACTAAGATACTGTGAGAACACACAGGAGGCCACCTTGCTTGGGGCTCTCCATGGGCTTCTTAAAGTAAGCAAAGCAAGGACAGGAGGGATGAGTAGGAAATGTTCGAAGCTGAAAGAATAGTATATACGTGCTTGTGGGAGTCTTTCAGAGCATGCTTTCTCCCTAACTACTTCAGCCCTTTCGATTCTTCTTTCTTGCCCATCTATATTTAGTCCCTTTTTCACAACTTAGCCGAAGCTTACCTCCTCCATGACTCTATGCTCATTTTTTCTGTCTTTGAATTAAGCTCAGCATTCAGTTGTGTATTATTTTCACTTGTATGACTTTAGTTGCCTTAAATATATCGTTAACCTGTCGTGGAGGGCAGGAACTGTATCTTACTCCTCTTTATTTTTTTCTGATAATGCCTGACTACATACAATGCTGTCCATTCAGTAGGGATTTAGTAAACGCTTGTTGAATAATGGTAAAGGGATCGAAAAGAGACAGTTTATGTGTTTTAAGATTTCAAATACTCTGTGAATCTGCACCTCAAGATGTACCTTACCTGCTGGATCACACTAAGACGGGAGGAGGGTAGTTTGAACTGAAAATTGTCAAAACATTCCTCTCCATGCGCCACCTCCCCTTTTCCTTTTTCTCGGAGTACACCTGTATTCTAGATTATTGGGGTACTTTGTTGCAGTCATTGAAATTTTCAGTTTGGGAATGAGTGTTGTGTCTTTGTGTTTCATATGTGCTGTAAAATATTTTGGAATTTTTCAAAACATGGACGCATTGTATTCTTATATTAAATTATCTAGGTCGTATGAAAACACTTACATTTTAATCAGTACTAGAAGTTCAACTCCATCTGCTACAGAAGTACAAAGCTCATTTAAAACATTTAAAAATGATAGCATTTAAAGCTTCCTTGCTCTTGAGGCATTTTCTTCTAAATTGGAATCAGACTGCCTTTGACATTGTCAATTTAGTTGGATATGTATTGATTGACTTGAAGATGTAGCCTCTGTGTCCATCATTATTATAAGATAGCATTTATTAACTGAATACATACTATACTGATTCTGAACACTGTGTAAAAACTTGGTGGACATATTTGGTTTTTAAATTGCACTTTTCAGGGCCTATAAATTGATTGGAGCATATTGATTGGAGCACATCTGGCAGCAGAATGGAAATACTAAATCCGAGCATGAACGAATATAGTTTATATCAGTACTAGAGTATCAGGTTTTTCTAGCAAATGTAATAAGAAGGCTCTAAAGCTAAATAAAACAGACTATACTTAAACATTTTTTTAATGTTGGGGCGCCTGGGTGGCTCAGTAGGTTAAGCATCCGACTTCGGCTCAGGTCACGATCTCGCGGTATGTGGGTTCGAGCCCTGCGTCGGGCTCTGTGCTGACTACTCAGCCTGGAGCCTGTTTCAGATTCTGTGTCTCCCTCTCTCACTGACCCTCCCCCGTTCATGCTCTGTCTCTCTCTGTCTCAAAAATAAATAAACGTTAAAAAATTTTTTTTTAATGTTTATTTTTTGAGAGAGAGAGAAAGAGACAGCATGAGCGGGGGAGGGGCAGAGAGAGAGGGGGACACAGAATCTGAAGCAGGCTCCAGGCTCTGAGCTGTCAGGACAGAGCCCGACGCAGGGCTGGAACTCATGAACCTTGAAATCATGACCTGAGCTGAAGTCAGATGTTTGACCGACTGAGCCACCCGAGTGCCCGTATACTTTTAATTGAATTAATTTTCATCTGAATTTAACAGTGTCAAGTCATTATCCCAAGTGAACTTCAGAATTCAAACCAGAGAAATAAAATAAATGGTTTCATTATGGAATTGAATGGCATGAGCTGAACTTAGGCCTGCAAACCCAGAACTTCAGAGTTTTAACCTCTGTTTCGCATAATCTCTTTGTGGCCTTGGGCAAGTTGCTTCACAAAAACCAAAAACAGACAATCAAAATGAGAATGACAGAGGTGGAGAGATCTAGCTTTTAAAGCATTTGGATCTGAGAAGAGCCTCCTAAGTGGATGTTTTTTGTAGCTCTTCAACATTTCTGTTTTAAAACCAATTTTTCTGTCTTTTATATTCTGCCTTCTGCTACATTTATATCCAGTTTTCTTACAAAGACACACCATGTCCTTTGGAAACAGGTTTCATGAAGTAATAAGATGTATAGGCCTAGGATTTGAAAAATTATACAACGTAAAACTCTTCTTTCATATATGTATGTAAAAGACATTTTTGTGATAACTTTATTGTTCACTAGATCATTAGCCTCACATTCATGGTAGGAGACATCTTTGAGGAATGGCTTACATTCACTGACATTTGGCTAATAGGAATATAAGAGATTTTAAATTCATGTTTGCAGTTGAAATATTTACTCCCTGGATTATTTCCTGGAGAATCACATCTTTTTTGCATTGCTTCAGGGCTGGACTGGAGTTAGCTATTTGCCTAAAGATGAATAATCCAGGGGTTTGACTAAGTGACTTCTAGATGGGAAATGGAGAAACGTTTTTTTGGATCCTTTTTATCTTTTCTGATCCTGATATTAGTCTGTTGAAAGAAGATTTGCCAACCCAATTTCAGTGCCTCTTGAAGGAATAAAACAGTGTAGGAAGGAGTGGCTTTTGCATTTTGAGTAAATTACTTGTATTTGCAGATCTGTTTTAGCACCACCAAAATATGCTTATTTGCTTTTTCTAATATGATTCATAATATATTCATAGTGATGGGATTCTGGGGTGATTGTAGGGGTTCAGAGCTGACAGCCAAGAAGGAATTCTTAAAGACGTCTGTGGTGCAAAAGTGATTTCATTAAAGCCTGGGACAGGACCTGTGGGCAGAAAGAGCTGCACTGGGGTTGTGAAGAATGACTGATTATATACCTTCAGGTTGGGAGGGGCTTAGGGATAGCCTAAGTCTCTAAGGAATTTTGGAAGCAAGATTTCCAGGATCTTGAGGGGCTCGCTGTTCTTAGGAAAATGCCATTTATTACCTTTTAGTAAAACCTCAGTCATGAGACCCTTCAGATTTGTATCAGGGGGCCATTAGCTTGGAGTATGATTGCCAACATATACTTGGGGGTTAAAGATAAAGGAGGTTTGCAAAGGAATTTTTATGTGTTTGAGGAGACTCATGGGATCCTGGGGGGTCAGGATAATGTTGAGCCAAGATTCCCTTTTGTCCCCAGCAAAATGTCATTGAGGCAGCTGAGTTCCTAGAGGAAGGTCACTCTGCCTGTTTCAAGGACTTGTCAAGGGAGTAGGCAGTAAGGGAATTTAATTTTTCATTTGCGTTTGTTTCCCACATCACCATGGCAAGTGCTTTTTAAACCCCCTTGCATCTTGATGAGGGTGGTATTAGGGCTCTAGGAAACGGAGTCTATAGATTTCTGGCGATTAGGTTATGGATAAGATTGCCTTTTTCTTGCAGTTTACTAAGTTGTCCGGGAACTGAAGGAGACTCCTTTCCTGCATGACTGTGGTCTCTATCAGTCAATCATTTGTTTTCTTTCCTTTCCTTTGTTCTTGGGCAGTCAGGAGTTTCCCAGGAATATCACACATATCCTACCTGGCAGGTGGGTTGGGGGGGTGTGCTAGCTTGTACTTTGCCCTCAGCTTGCCTTATGCTCCCTCATCAATAGCATATCTTCGAAGATGAATTTATTCTGGTAGCATTTATTTTTAGCTATCACAGTGACAAAGTATGGTCCTTAAAAAAATCACCATGATCATTATTGAAGTTACTAAGTACACAAAGGCGTAAATTGAGTTCACCTAGGTTGTGGAGATCATAGATAGTTGCACTCAACAGGTTAGGGCTATATTCAGTTTAAATAGAGGGCAGGGCAAATGGGCTTCATTATGACAGTTCTTATGGTATATAAATGCTTAATAATGCCCTGGTTTTAAATTAATTTATAACTAATTCCCTATGGAAGCTTTGAAGAATTTTTAAAAATATGGATTAATATAGAATTAATGCAAACCAAATGCGTCTGTTGCCATTTTAAAGCCAAGAATTAAAAGATGTTTTTGTTATTATTTTCTAAAAAATATTTTCTATATTGATTTTCTCCTAACTGCATTTAAAATATGGAAAAAAACCCCATAAAACCCAGAAAGCAAAAATGACATACAAGAAAGCTTCCTACTAGTTGATTTCTTTTAAGATGAATATATGCCAATTATTCAGTATTATGGTAGAATGTAGCCAGGTTCTTAAGATTCTCTGTTTTTAATATTTTAAGAGACGTGATAATATTTTGTTTCTATATGAAATATTGTGGCAAATAGAATCATTGCCTTAGAAATCAGGCTTTTTAATTGTTATTTTGTAGATATTTTTATAAAACTAATCTCAGAAAGTACATTTTCCTTGGGTAACATTTGGATTGTGGGTATGATGGTACCTAGAAACCTTTCAGAACAAAGTACCTTATATGACTGCATAAAAGAAACCTTGATTATTATTCATAGACTGATTAAAATACCTTAGCTTTTATATTTCATTTTATTCGTTGTATCCTTATTTTGAATAAAATTATGGGCCACTCTAAATGTGGCTAATCGGCCCCTGCACTTTTTTTTTAAAGGCAAAAAAATCATCACATTCACTTAATTTACTTAAGTCAATCCCATTAGAGGGAGTATGTCTCTTGTCTTTCTGTTCAACCACGAGAATCCCCTGTGACCTTGGGTATGTATTCTAAGAGGTGACTGATGGTTCATGATGTTCTGTATTTTCTGGGAGCTTGCCTGTTGCCTGCCTCTGGGTCCGTCATCCCCCTTATGCTGACTTAGGCAGTATTAGGCAGTCTCTTATCTTCGGGCTTTGATGCATATGTTCTGAAGGTGGCCACAGTGACTTTGGGTAGCAGCAGATGGTAAACCTTCAGGCTGCCACCGGCTGTACTGGGGTTAAGTTGGAAAGTTAACGTTTGATGAAGAATCAGTAGTGCATATGAAAGAGCTTTCACTGCTGAAGTATCTTTTAATTAAAACATTAGCATACTAAAACCTTTGCAAATGTCTGGGCATTTAAAGAAATCTAACATTAGTTGTTTTCTTATAGGGAAATTAGTTATTTACCGGCTTAGTTTGGTGTTGCTTGCATTTCCTAATGTGGTTCTTTCCTCCCTTTTCCTGCGCCACTTTGCCTGTAGTTAAGACAAATACTAGATAAACTGACATAGGAAATGTTTTTAGTAGTTAAACGTACTTCTGTAAACCCTTAGAGGTTTTTTTTGAGTTCTCGTATTTTGAATCAGAATTGTGGATCTATTACCTCCGTACAATCCGGGTAGATTTGTTCTTTTGTTTCCGACCTTTGAAGAGATTGTGTGGTTGTATAGAAGCTTGAAGAACTCACCTTGCCTCAAAGAGATATTTCACCCTGTTCTAAATTGTTGGTGATTTTTTTTGACTTAGCCACCAGTCCACAGCGCAGTATCCTTTTTGGATTGTTTGTTCACCTACTTCATGATACTGTGCCATGGTTTGAAAGTCCTAGCACAAATAAAACACTGGTAAGACTCGTAAGGATTTTGTTGGTTTGTTTGTTTCCCTTAAATCCTTTATCCCCGGGGTACCTTTTAGGGGTGCCTGGGTGGCTCAATCGATTAAGCATCCAACTTTTGATGACTTTTCAGCTCAGGTCATGGGGTCATGAGATCAAGCCCAGCATTGGGCTCCACACTGGGCATGGAGCCTGCTTAGGATTCTCTCTCTCTCTGTCTCTCTCTCTCTGTCTCTCTCTCTCTCTCTCTCTCTCAAAAAAAAAAAAAATCTGGGGGTACCTTTCATGCTTTGTTAAACATAGATCCTTGAGACTAGTAAAATGAAAATATCCTTGAGGTTACAGTTACAAAGTATCTATGTCAAATTTCACTCTTCATATTTGAATTCTTCGCAGTGAAATACTTTTGTGAGCATATGACCATGGAGGACAGATTGGTTTAATGGCATAACATGAGAGAAGTGCCTCTCCACAGTCTGGTCATGCTGATGCTCTTGTCACTGCAGCTTCTGATGGACAAAAACTGTAGACTCAACATCTTTTTTAAAAAAAATTTTTAAAAAGTTTATCATTTATTTTTGAGAGAGAGAGAGAGAGAGAGAGAGTCAGTCAGTGCGTGTGAGCCTGGGAGGGGCAGAGAGAGGGGGAGGATAGAGAATACTGAGCAGCCTCCGCACTTTCAGTGCAGAGCCAGACGCAGGGCTCCATGCGACAAACCATGAGATCATGACCTGAGCTGAAATCAAGAGTCGGATGATTACCTGACTGAGCCACTGAGGCCCCATGTGGCCTCACCATCTTTTACTTTTGGAGTTGCTGGCGGTGGCACAGGGACTGTTGCTAGCCTTCTGATGTTAAGGCAAGAGAAAGTTAGGGCCCAGTAGGGAGAGTTGTTGGTATTAAAGGTTACCTAGTACTATTCCTTGTTTTCTGGTAGTTGGAATTTTATAAGAGATGTCATGAGAATAAGGTATGGAATTAAATAAGAGTGGAAATACAGTTTGAATACTAAGCATACAAAATGAGATGGGTTTTTGCAGTAAATAGAAATAACTTTATTATCATCACATGGTATCAGGGAGGAAGCAAAGATTTAGTGCCCTCATTTTGTTGCTTAAAGCTGTTTCTGCGGAGGCACCTCGGTGACTCAGTTGGTTACGTTTCCAACTCTTGATCTCAGCTCAGGTCTTGATCTCAGGCTTGTGAGTTCAGTTCCCACATTGGGCTCCATGCTGGGTGTGAAGTCTATTAAAAAAAAATTCTGCATAAAAGTAAGATTACCAATTTCTGTAATACTGCCAAGATGGGTTCAGTTGATAATTTATCTAATAATGGTTAAGTTAGTTTTTAACAGAGGACAGTAAGTATATTCTTATCTGGCTGAAACTCTGTTGAGAAAAAGTGTCTTCAACTTGCAGAGTTGGGCTTCCATTTTTTCTCTGGCTTCTTTCTTATTGATCCCATTCTTTTCGAGATGTTTTTTTATATGTGAATTCCCAGTAGTATAACTTAACACAACTTCTGAAGTCCATTCAGATTACATCTAGCAAACACAAATAGTAGTGTGATGTCATTAAGGGAAAGCCTGTGCTTGTCCGATATGACTACCTCTGTAGACTTTTTTTTTTTTTTAACTTTTATTAATTGTTCTAGAATCCTGTGAAGTAACTGGCACCAAAGTAGAGATAGATAGATATTCCCTCAAATTTACTCACATAATCTTTCTTTTGAAAGGAATTGGAGCTAAAGTTATTTTCAGAGACTTACATACATTGAATGTCAACATTTAAATTTGTAAACAGCTTCAAGAGTGGGTGACACTTAATCCTCACCAGAGGAAAGCCTTCACACTTCCTCACCACAATGATAGTGTCTTATAGGAGCATCTCTCTCTTTTCTCCAAATTTATTCTTCCTGTGCTTTAAGAAAAAATCATCTGATGCTTTTGATATATGGCCCCACCCCTCCTGTCTTCCCACAAGTGGTGCCTAGGTAAATATCAGGCCTTCCTTATTGTAATGGATAGAAAAACCTAGACTATCATCAGTTGAAGCCTTTCCTGCCACCGTTATGAAAGGAGAGTGGGCAAGTCTCATTGTGCTGGTGGAAGTGAAGAACAGATGAGGCCAATCCTTAAGGGATAAGTTGTCTGCTTTTTCTGCCCCCCCCCCCCCCCCCCCCCCGTTAGAGGCAGTCATTCTATATATTACGTCGGGCAAAGATGGAGTAATCTCTTCTGTTAGACCATATGCTAATATAGTGCTGATAAGTGAGAGTGAAAAATGAAAGGGAGAAATACATTAATTGTATTCTCTCAATAAGGTATGTTATCCAAGGTAATTATTTCATGACAGTTTTAGTTAGAGTACTTGTTTTATCATGAAATAAAAGATGGTTTTAGGAGCCTTTTATTGGAAAAGACAATTGTATCAAATTAGTACCAAATTAGATTTTTGTCTTTATAAAGGTGAGCAAACCCATGAGCAGTTTTTAAATTGATGTGTTCTAGTCCACAAATGAACAAATTCTGTTTGAGGGTTAAAGAAGCTATTATTTTGTCCTTTATGCTGACAGCTTCATTACAGATTAGCCTACTGTTGGCATTAAAAAAATGTTTGGCTCCTTATGATCTTTGTGCATGCAACTATAATATTAATGCAGTGCCATAGCACTGTTCATTAAGAAATGACTTTAGATGAGGTTGAAGCGTGTAAATTTGGAAAGATACAGATGTTAAATGCAGTCGTTTCTCTTTGTATACAGCCGTATGGCTAATAATTTCCAAGTGGCTAAAGCTCTTGTTAGCAGGAGTGCTGGTGTGTTAAGAATGGCTCTATAAATAACTTTAAGAACTGAAGTTGAAGGTGCTTCTTTTAAAGACTATTGTTAACTAAACATTATTGCCAAACAGATGGAAAGCATTCACCAGCCTGATGTTTTTAGGTCTAATTATATTATCACCAGCCCTGTACGGCTCAGTTGAAGAGGTGTATCCAGAGGCCAATTTATAATCATTTAGCCAACACCTGTTTGGGAGAAATTGACAGTCAAAGGGCACATTTAAAAAAAAATCACATATGTTCTTGTGTTTATTGCCTCAATGTGAACGTTGTCTAGTTGCAAACAAACTTGGTAGGAGAAGAAAGTAAATGCAAACAGAGCATCACTTCCCAGCCATGTTTGTCGATCTTAATTTGGTCTTTTTATCTGATCCACTTCATGCTTCATGGCTAAGTAAGATCAGCAAAGAATCACTCCTGATTCATGTGGATATATTCTGTTCAGCCAGTTAAGAGGTTTCTGGTAGACAAAAGAAATTCTTTTGTACATCTTCCATACCTTTTATCTCGTGAAATGTTTTCTGTTTCATAGAGATGTATCTTATTTAAAGAAGATTGACATTCTGGTGAGTGGCTTAAGACAGTCACAACTTGGTACCAAAACACAGAGGATTTAAGGAACACTACTTTACAAACTCGATAGAGGTTTATTAAGCTCTCTGCAAAGGCAGAGGGAGGACCGAAGTGTCTCCTTTTACACATACGACATGTTAAATGAAGTCTCAAAGTTCAAGCTCTTTGAATGTGGTTCCATGCTTTGGAAATTCAAGATTGCATATAGCTCAAGGGGAAATTATGGGGAGAATAGGTGTATTTTATCAGAAAATAGTTTGGACCTGATGTCCCCACTAACTCTTTCATTTTAGTGTTTTTTCCCTCTTTTGGCATATTTCTTTATTGAAAGATTTATATATATCTCTTCCATCTTCTTATCACCCATTATTAACCCAGAGCAGTCTGGCTTCTGCTCTAGCAGTTCACAGCATAATACAGTATTGAAAGTTACCAACAGTTTCCTAACTGCCTGAGGCAGTAATCGATTCTCAGTCTCAATAGTTTTCTGGATCTTTCTCTTTAGGCAAGGGGAACAAAAGGAAAAATAGACAAATGGGACAACATTAAACTAAAAAGCTTTTGTACAGGAAGGAGACCATCAATAAAATGAAAAAGCAGCCTACTGAATGGAAGAAGATATTTGCAAATGATATATCTGATAAGGGATTAATATCCAAAAATACAAATAACTCATACAACTCAACACCAAAAACAAATCTGATTAAAAAATGGGAGAGAACCCGAATAGACATTTTTCCCAAGGATACATACAGGTGGCCTACAGACATGAGAAAACATATCTAATCATCATGAGAATGCAAGTCAAAACCACAGCAAAGTATCACCTCATAATAATCAGAATGGCTAGTATTCAAAAGATAAGAAATAACAAGTGTTGGGGAGGATGTGGAGAAAAGGGAATACTCATGCACTGTTGGTGGGAATATACATTGGTACATCTGCTGTGGAAAACAGCATGGAGGTTCCTCAAAAAATTAAAAATAGAAATACTATATAATCCAGTAATTCCACTGTTGGGTATTTACCTGAAGAAAATAAAAACACTAATTCGAAGAGATTATATGCACCCCTATGTTTACTGAAATGTTATTTACGATAGCCAAGATATGGAAGCAACCTAAGTGTCCATCTATAGATGAATGGATAAAGAACATGTGGTGCATGTACACAGTGGAAAATTAGCCACAAAAAAGGATGACATCTTGCCATTCAGACAACATGGATGGAACTAGAGAATATTATGCTAAATGGCATAAATCAGACAAAGACAAATGCCATTTGATTTCACTTATGTGTGCAATCTAGAAAACAACAAATGAACAAACGAAAAATAGTAACAGACTCATAAATATGGAGATACAAAGCTTGTGGTTGCCAGAGAGGAGGGTTGTTGGGGGTATAGGCGAAACAGGTGAATGGAATTAAGATGTACAGACTTACAGTTATAAAATAAATGACGAGAATAAAAAGGACAGCATAGGGAATATAGTCAATAATATTGTAATAACTTTGTATGGTAGACAGATGGTAACTACACTTATTGTGGTAAGCATTTCATAGTGTATATGATATGATTGTTGAATCACTACTTGAAACTAACAATATTGTAGGTCAGCTATATTTTAATTTATTTTTTTTTAAATTTTTTTTTTAACGTTTACTTATTTTTGAGACAGAGAGAGACAGAGCATGAACAGGGGAGGGGCAGAGAGAGAGAGGGAGACACAGAATCTGAAACAGGCTCCGGGCTCTGAGCGGTCAGCACAGAGCCCGACTCGGGGCTCGAACTCACGGGCCGCGAGATCATGACCTGAGCCGAAGTCGGACGCTTAACCGACCAAGCCACCCAGGCGCCCCCAGCTATATTTTAATTTATAAAAAGCCAGTCACAAAGGAAAAATGGATATACCTATCTCATTGGATTGTTCAGTGCATTATATCGTTTAATTCTTTGAAATCCAGCACAGTGTAAACATTTCGTTGGGGGTACAGTCTCATGTTTTTAGCTGTTATTTTGATGGAGAATGCTCAAATATGAAACTTTAGTCCCAACTTATTTTCTAAGCTCCCTTCACATATTGCCATCTGTCTTCTAAGCCTGAATTTGTTCACTATGTTTATTGAACATTTATTTACTATGGGATCGGGATGTGTTATGTGTTGGAGGAAATACAATTTCTGCCCTGTATTAGTTTTCTATTGCTGCCGTAACAAATCACCACAAACTTAGCATCTTCAAACAATTTAATTTATTATGTCAAGGTTCTTTGGACCAGAGGCCTGACGTGGGTCATATTGGGCTATAATCAAAGTGCCGGCACTGTTGTGTTCCTTACTGAAGACTCTGGGGAAAAACCCACTTTCAAGCTTATTCAGGTGGTAGGTTGAACTCTTTTCTTTGCCATTGTAGGACTGAACTCTTCCTTACTGGCTATCAGCTGAACACTGGTCTTTGCTTCTAGAAGCTGTCTGCTCCTTCTCATGCTTGTTGGGAGCTGCCGGTGGCCTTTCTCCAGTGCTGACATGCGGGTGTCTGTATCTTAGCACCAGCAACTGTGTAACCCTCTCATACTTAACATCTCTCTGATTTCTCCTGCCCTTATCACTTCTGTGTTTCCACTTCTGGCCAGAGACAGTTCTCTGCTTTTCAGGGTTCATGGGACTTGATTGAGCCCCCTTGGTAATCCAAGATAATCTGTTTTAAGGTCTGTAGACCTTAATTACATCTGCAAAGTTCTTTTTGCCAGGAACGTAACATATTCACAGGTTCTGGAGATTAAGGTATGAACGTCCTTGGCGACCATTATTCTGCCTATGATATACCCATGAAAAGCTTGAAATCTGTTTGGGAGATAGACACATGAACAAATAAAATCAAATTCAAGGGGTTGGTACTGTATACAGTGGGTGAATGAAGAAAGGAGAGAATCAGTGTTATTGAGAGACAGACATTTGAGCTGAATATGGGAAGATGAGTACTTGTTTTAAGGGGCTGTGGGGGGCATATGTCAGGGAGAAGAAGCAATAATAGTGATAGCAATAATAGTTAAATGGCGATACCAAGCATTTTTACAAGATTATTTCACTGAAATTCTCACAAATGGTACATGCTGTTATTATCTACCATTATGGTTTCTATAGATGAAGTTTTAATGTTTTCACATGTAGAATAGGAAGGGTAAAAGTATCTTATAGGTAGTTGAAAGAATTAACATTGATGGCTAAAGCATAGCACATAGTAAACACTTAGTACCTGGTAGGTAAAGAGAAATCAATCCCCTATCTATAGGCACTCTTCCTATCTGCCAAGGTGGGTGGGGGGAGGGGGTTGCTTGAGGGGGCAGTGGGTGAGATCATGCAGGGTCTTGAGGTGATTTTTTGGATTTATTGTTTTAAAAGAAAACACTGACTGCTATTTAGAGAACAGACCATAGGGCAGCAAATGAGGAAGTAGAGAAATCCGTTGGGAGACCATTGTTATAATCTAGGTAGATCTTTGTTTGGATCAGGGTAATAGCTGGCAAGTCAGTTCACATTTTGGGTACATTTTGAGGATAGAGCTGACAGGATTTGCTAATGGAAAAAGAGGAGCTAGGATGAGTCTTAGAGAAGTAGCACCAAAAGGGAGTCTTAAGTTGGAGCCTGAGTCATTGAGATCATTATACCAAGTTGCTACATAAGGGGTTTTAGGAAGAGAAATGAGACTTAGCAATGCCTGTATTTTTTTTTTTTTTTTTTTTTTACTTCCTCTTAACCATATATATTCCATAAGGGAAAATTTTTCCTTCTAAGAAATATATTTTATTTAATTTATTTTTTTAAGAAATATATTTTAATTTTTTTTTTAACGTTTATTTATTTTTGAGACCGAGAGAGACAGAGCATGAACGGGGGAGGGTCAGAGAGAGGGAGACACAGAATCTGAAACAGGCTCCAGGCTCCGAGCTATCAGCACAGAGCCCGACGCAGGGCTCCAAGTCACGGACCGCGAGATCATGACCTGAGCCGAAGTCGGACGCTTAACCGACTGAGCCACCCAGGCGCCCCTAAGAAATATATTTTAAAACAAATTTCTAAATTTGTTTTAAATATATTTCTTAAAAAAATATATAAATAATTACATACATATATGTTCTCTCTATATAGAAATAAGTAAATATATAGAAATGTTTCTAAAATATGGAATTTTTAGAAAAGGAAACTATAATAAACCCACTTGAAAAAATGGTTTTTTTGACAGCATGCACATGCAAGCGAGTTGGGGAGGGGCAGAAAGAGAGGGAGACGGAGAATCCCACACTGTGAGCACAGAGCCTGACTCAAGGCTCGAACTCACAAACTTGTGAGATCATGACCTAAGCCAAAATCAAGAGTCGGATGCTTAACCCATTGAGTCACCTATGAACCCCAGTAAAACCTACTCTAGATAAGACTGTTTTAAGCCTGTGATTTGGTTACTTAAAAAAAAAAAATCTATTCAGAAATTAACAACTTTGGTGGAGTCAATTCCAACACTCCCCATTCCCCAAACCTTTAAAGTATAGTTTCAAAAAGTTACAAGTCCATGTTTCATTGTACTGTGAATGATTCATTACTCATGTCTTTTATGTAGGTTTTACTTGTAATGGACACAAGGACAGAGCAGACATTCATTTTAAAAGTAAGTAGAATTTGTATGTTGAATGAATTTAGGAATTTATTTTCAAATTACGCTTCTGAAAGGAAAATATTTAATGTTTTTTCTTGGGTATTTGAATGTTCTTTTGTATTTGTGGTGGTCTGTATTTATTTTACTTCCTGTTTTTTGTCACAGTTGATAAATACTTTATAGCATGCCTTTAGAGGTGGTCATTTGGATAAGTCGAAGACTCATTCCCTCATGTTTAAATATATAGTGTGCACTTTAAATATACCTCTAAAACATTTTGTGTAATTTGTGAGGACTGCACACAGTTGCCCTTTGATTATGATTACAGTCCATAAGAATTGAAATTTTGCCTTAAAGTCTCTGTTTCAGGTATTTGGGAAAGTGTTATCTACATTCCTGGCACTCTTTTTTTTTTTTTTTTTTTTTTAATCTAAATTCTAGGAACAAGGAAAGAAACATCCCTCCATTTTGTAATTTCAAAATTGAAATGGCTTATGACAGTACATATTCTAAAATATCCTAATTTAATCATTTCTACAGCATCTAGAGTTAATCAATTTCAGATTAGTTTTATGTATTTTTTTCAGATTCTTACAGCATGGCAGTAAGTTACATTAACAAATTTCTTTCTGAGTATACTTTATCACTGGCATCTCCCCAGATTTTTAAACCAGGGTAAGACACCAGAAACTATACCCACCTTGTTCCTTTGGAGAAGTCTTCAAATAGTCTTTGTACTGTTTTTGGCCTGAAATTTTAAATCACCTGTTTCATCAGGAATACGTTTTGTGTCTCAGAAATTTGAATGATCTCACAATGTCTACTGTTTTAAAGATCTGTCTATATATGTAAAATAAAACTTAAGAAAAGGTCATAGAGAAATAACTGTGTATCATCCTGGTGACTTAGTTTGAGAGCATCTCTAATAAAAACACTGACCCACGTAATTGATTTTAATGGCAGCTTTGTGGCATCTTCCGTTCTCTGGATTCACGCCAGATGCCATCAGCAGAGCCTCCAGGGACTGAGGGGCATAGAGCAGCAGATGAGTGGTTTCTCTGAAGCCCAGAGTAACTCGGATAGATTAGTTTGGTTGATAAACACAGAGCACAGCAGGCTCCAAAGGCAACTGAGGGTACAACTGACCTTTTTGTTCTCTGTCAGGGTCTAAGGAAAAGCAGTGAATACAGCAGGAACAGAAAGACCATCATCCCCCGCTGTGTGCCCAACATGGTGTGTCTGCACAAGTACATCATTTCTGAGGAGTCGGTATTTCTTGTGCTGCAGCACGCGGAAGGTTAGTTTGTAGTTTAAATTGTTTATGGAGCAAAGAATGTCATCATCTCCTTAGCTCTTCCGTTTCCATAATGTCCTTCTTACTTCTGTCATGGCATGAGCAGATGAAACATATAAAACACGTGTAAGAAACTGTTTCCTTATTCCTCTGCTCTCTTTGAGTTGTGAGGGAAAACGAAAACCCAGGTGAGCAGCGGATTTCATTTGAACTACAGTAACCTTGTTAGATATACATAACTACTTACTTTCTCCTAGAATTGGTCTACTCTGATGAGAACTTTAAGGTGAAGGTGTGCTAAAAGAGCGAGGTTGTATTTTAGGGGTTTTATTTTGTTCTCTGCGAAAAGGATACATTAATGTTAGACGACTTAAAAAGCATCCCCTGAAGAATTAATTAATTACCTCCTTTTTTAGAATGCACGGGTATTTGCTTAACGTTTGACATTACCTGGTTATTCTGATCTGGGTTTTTACGAATTCAGCCATTGGCATCACATATGCGTACAAAGCAGAGGCATGGTGCCCTGCCTTCAAACTATTTATGAAATTTCAGCTCTTGGTAGAGGGAACAGGTGGCAAAAAAATACTATGTTTTGATTTGTTTTTGCCCTTTAATACCTGAATTTAAATAAATAGTCTTTTATTTAGAATGACTAAATACAGCATATAAATACAAACCCACAAAATAAACAGTCGCCTTTTGGCTTTTAAGAGGTGTTTTTTTAAATAGTAAAAAAAAATTAAATTATTTTCCATATTTCACGAAGGTGTTGTTATTATTTTTACATTACTGAGAATAAACAAGTGTTGTGTTTTACTAATAGGCATGGCATTTGAATTTAATGCATTTTCCCAGGAAAATGAGTCATTGCTTTGTGGAATGAGGTCTTTTATGATAACTAATGCAAGATTTTTGACGGGGGCAATAAACTATTAATATTGTTTATTATGAAGTACAGCACAAGATAACTACAGATGGAGGGAAGACCTCCATATGTAGTATTTAATAGGAAATTCAGAAGGGGCTCCATGGTCTCTCAGGTATTAAGAGAGTTAATTGCGTGTGTGAATTGGATAACTAATTCACCTTTGTTCAGACATTATAGACAGCTTTTATCTGAGGATACCAGTGCATTACAGACATTATTGAATTAGAGGTCATGTCATCTGATAGCGAAATACAGCCACCTCTGGTGTGGAACAAAATAACTTGCGTAGTAATAATCCATAATAATTTAGAACAAGGTCAGTAGGATGAATGTAATTATAGTCAATATTCTATTACCCAGGGTGGATTATTCATGTTGGAGATTATCTGTGGCAAATTTTCGATTCTAGTTTGCCTCTGCTGTTTGCAGCCTCTTCCTGTTCTTTCTCTTCCTTCTCCAGAACACACTTCCGGTTTTCTTCTGCCGTCTTCTCACTCTGTCTTAATACTTCTTAAAGCTGCTGTTGCAGCTGTTTTTACTTTAGTTCTGAGAAAATCTTTATCAATTCAATTCTACTGTTTCAGATGATCTTTACCAAGCTTCTTTTCCTTTATTGTTGGCCATACCTGACTCTGAATGGCTACGTGATCATAGAATTTGCCCTGGATTATTTAAACTTGGCGAGGGAGGATCTCTTGTTGACTGTTCATTTCTGGTGCCTATTGTTTAATTTTAAGAAGATTTTATAACACAAAGATATTAAATTAAAGTGCAAATAGGGACCGTAGATTCATTTAACATTCAGCAAATTTATTGAGTGTGTATTATGTGCTAGACTCTCTCTTAGGTGAACAACACAGGAAAAGAGCTTGCCCTTTTGACACTTACATTCATTCTTGTGGAGAGTCCAACAGAAAACCAAAAGCATGATAATATTGGCTAATAATAGGGACTCCACTGATCTCTAACAGAGAACTCTAAAATAGGATGACAGGGGGACTACTTTAGATTAGGTAGTCAAGGAAGCCTGCTCTAAGAAGGTGCCATTTAAGAGGAGTGCTGAATGACAACCATTTGGATGTAAGTGGGAGAGATCAATGTTAAGAAATCAAAAGCAAAAACAACGTTCGATAAACAAGAAAGGAGACAATTTGGTTGGAGTGTATGGTAGGTGAGGGCAGTCGTCGTATATGAGGCTATGGGAGAAATAGGCAGGAGTCTTGTACTGAAGGGTAAGGACTTTGGCTTTTATTCAAGTGCATTGGAAAACCCCTGGATATCTATCTAAAGCAGCGACAAGATCTGATTTACATTTTAAAAAGATCACTCTGGCTGTTGTATGGGGAATGGATTACAAACCGGCTACGAGCAACGTATAGTCTAGACGAGAGATAATGGTTCTAGCCCTTATGCTTTGAGGGTAGACTCAGTGGGACCTGTGATGGATTCTAGTTAGAGAATGAGGAATCTAGGCGAATTTTTTGGATTGCTCACTTGAGCAATCAAGTGAACTGTTTGACGGGCGGTGTGCTATCTTTTACATGTTAGTGGTATTTTCTTTGTTACCTCTGTGAATTAGAAGGTTGTGCATAAGTCACAAACACATTACTTTCATATGTATAAATAGCTATTCCTGAAAAATAAGTGTTGAACAATTGTTTTCTCTGTAATACAAATGCTTGAATATTTATGATTTGTGGTTTTAGCTTCCTCCCGCTTACAGGACTATTCAGGATTCACGTAAGTCTCTTGGACTCATTTTCCTTCCATTTTTAATTTGTTTAGTTAGAAACAAGTTGGCACTTACTGGGATACGGGCTTAGCTGTAACATGGCAGTGAGCAAAACCAATGAAGACTTTGCCCACATGGAGCTTACATTGAGAAGCAGAAAAGATAATAGGCAAATACATCAGTAAATATATGTCAGACGGAGATAAATTCTATGGAGAAATAAAAGAAGGAAAAGGGAATGCCAAAAGGGTGTTTGGGGGTTTACTATTCTATCTAGAGTGGTCACCTTATTAAGAAAGGGACGTTTGGCCAGCGAACTGAAGGAAGTAAAGAGGCAGAATGTTGTGGATATGTAAGGGAAGAGCATCTTAGAAAGAGAGAACAAATAGGCCAGGAGCCAAGAGTGTATTTGGGGTATAAGAAACAGCAAGGTTACTGTGGCTGGAGCAGAATGGGAAGAGCTTGGGGAAGTGGGGAGGCCGGTGGGCAGATCTTCCTTCTGTGGGCTTATAGTTTGGTTTTTATTCTGAATAAAAAGGAAGTCACTGAGGGATATTGAGCAGAGGAGTGGCAAGATAGGGCTCACCCTGGCTGCTTTGTGGAAAATGTAGTCTAGGAGGGCAAAGGCAAAAGCAGGGAGACCAGTTTGGAAGTTTTTGTGGCAATCCGGGTGAAAATAATTGTAGCTCGCTCAAAGCATTAGAGGTGGAAGTGGTAAGACATGATGGTTAGATTCTGAATCTGTTTTGAAGATAGAACTGACCTGATTGTGCTTTACACGTCTGCAAGGTTTTTGGCTTAACTAACTAAAAGAATGGAGTTCCCATTTGTTAAGATGGGGAAAGCTGTGGGAGAGGTCGATTTCGAGGGAAAAAATCAGGGCTTCGGTTTGGGGCTTGTGAGTTTGAGATGCTTATTAAATATCCAGGTGGTGTTGAGTGGGCAGTTGGATATAGCAGACAGGCTTTTAGGAGAGAGATTTAAAATATTTATTGTTCCTATTAATGAATCCCTTATGTTAATTCTGTTTGGGAAGGAAAAGGTGAGAAAGTAATTGTATTCAGTCAAGGCCGTGTGTGTCGTTAAAACTTTAAGTTTCTAAGATTAGGGACTGTGTCATTTTCGTCGTCTGTATCCCTGCATTTAGCAGAATACTTGGTGCACAGAAGGTGCTCAGTGCATAGTTGCTGGCTGCTGAGTCAGAGAAAAGGTGAATGCCTAGGTTAGAAGAAAATGATTGGAAAAGCCTGCACATGTGGATACATCAGAGAGATGAGGGACGGGAAAGAGTAACCCCAAATTACCTGGGGACCCCAGCGGTGAAGTTATTCTTTTTTTATTAACAAGTTTTTTTTTTTATTACGAAACTAATATGTAAAGCAATACATTTGAACTATATATAGAAGTACATAAAATAAAAATAAAAAAATCTCCCCTCCTAGTCACTTTTATGCCCTGTTCCACTTTCTAAAAATAGGAGAAATTTTCCTCTGTGTATAAATATATTCTCTCTACCCGTCTAGTTAAAAAAAAAAAAAGGATCCTACATATTGTTCTATAGCTTGTTTTCTTCCCCTATCTTAACAGTGTACCTTGGGTGACTTTCCCTAGCAGTATATATAGGTCTGTGTTAAGAGAGACCAGTGTAGTGATTAAAAACAAGGAATCTGGAGTCAGACTACTGTTAGCTTGTGTGACCTTGGGCAAGGTATTTAATGTTTTTGTGGCTCCATTCCCTTATCTGTAAAATAGGGATGATAGTTACCTACCTCATACAGTTGATGTGAAGATTAAGCAGTTCATATATGTGAAACACTTAGAATAGTACCTAGCACATGGTAAACGCTATGTAAGTACAGTAAAACCTTAATTTGCGAGCATGCGCCGTGCCGGAAACGTGCTTATAATCCAAAGCACTTGTGTATCAAAGTGAATTTCAAGAATCATTGGTTCAGTTGTGATCATGTGACATTCGGCGTCATGTAGTACTCTTATTGCAAGACATCGCTCGTTTATCAAGTTAAAAGTTATTAGAAATGTTTCTTCATCTTGCGGAACACTCGCAGAGCAAGTTACTTGCAATCCAAGGTTTTACTATATTTGCAAATATTGCTATTATTTCTTTGAATAAAGAATATTTGGTTTATAGACTTATCATAATTTTTTTAAACTATTCTCTTATTAATTGGTGTTTAAATTGTTTCTAGTACTTTTGCTTATATGTCTTTGTATACTTCTGTTTTCTTTTTTTGAGAACTATTTGTAGCATGAATTTCTTGAATTGGAATTCCTGGTTCAGAAAATGATTTTGAGCATTGTTCAGCAGTATTTTATCAGACCTGTTAATGTCAGGTCCTAATTCTGGCCAAGCAAATTTAACAAATATTCTTTGCAGTCTTTCAGAAAATCAGTAAAATTTAATGAGAGCCACAGAGTTTTTATTAAACTTTATGAATTTCTAATTTCATAGCTTAAAATAGCTAATATCTCCAATTTTATATGCTTCAATGGCGCTTAGAAAGGTGTCATTTATATTTCTAAAGTGTTAAAAATTATAAATATGTTAGGTATTTTCTGTTTATATTTTGAGATTTCTCAATAACAGGGTTGTTTTTTTTAAAAAGGATAATGTTTTTAATGTTATAATAATAATGTCGACATTTGTGTAAGTTTGTCTATTAGGCCTAATCTTGGTAGAAAGGAAAACCTATTCAGCTTTTGTGGGTGACAAATTTCAATAGAAATAATGTGTTCTTGTAAGTTTTGTGATTTTCATGATTTTTGTAATTGATAAAAAATATGGGATAGGACTCAAGTTTTGTTTCCATAGCTCCATATCAAGCATTAAGTTTACCTGGGTACCTAGCAAACAATGGGAAAGGGCTAAAACAGTTTTGTTTTCTCTTGAAAAATGCAGTTTTTACAGTCTACTTTAGGATGCTTGTTTAGGCTAGGAATAAATTTTATAAAGAAAGTGTCAACCATCACATTTAAAAATTCTATGTAATAATGAAAAGAATGGAAATTAAGGGAGATGCCATATTTGATTAATCAAATCGGTCAACTTGGTAATATCCAATATAGGCAAGTTGCTATGAAGATGGCATTAATACACAGTGCTTATGGGAGTGGATTTGGGTACAGCCTTTCTGTAAATAGCGTCATAACACATAACAGAAGCATTAAAAATATTCATGCTTTTTGATCTAGTACTTGCATTTCTGGTATTCTATATTGATGAAATTGTCAGAGATGTCAAATACTTCCATGTGAAGGTACATACTATTTTAATTCTAATAGTAAAAGATTGGAAACAATGTAAATGTCCAACAATAGATGAACATCTATCCCATGGATATGCTGTATAGCCCATTCAAGTTCATAGTCTCATGAAAATTAGAAAATGTTCATGATGTGATGTTAGTCACAAATAAAAAGCCTGAAAATAAATGTACAAATAGTTAATGGTGTTTCTAGGTGATTTGTATATTTTTCTTTTTCTTTTTCTTTATTTAAATTATTTATAATGAAGCCATATATTTGTTTTAAAATAGGAAGAAAGTATGATAAAAAATAATGACATTATTAATATTTATAGACCCTTATTCTTGAAAGGTTTTCAAAATACTTGGAAGGATACCATCTTTCTATAACCCAATTTAATAAATACTTATTTAATACATATTATTTTATATGCTAGGCAGAATCCTCTCCTTGTGGTCTGGTAAAGAAGATGATAAAGGCATAAAAGTAATATTAATGTGAAATAGAATATTTTAAATGTTGTAAGAGGGACTAAGTGATGTAAAAAACTCAGAGAAGATAGGAGTCATATCTGCTGAGGGGATATCAAAAAAATTGGTAAAAGAAAACAAATTCTGAGAGGCTGTCAAGAATAGTTGGGATTTTGACAAGCAGATGTTGGACAAACTAATAAGAAAGTAAATTCTTTAAGTGATAGGTATAGTTTGAGCAAAAGCCCAGCATGGGTTATATTTGGAGAAATCCAATTCAGATGAAGTATTTGATGAGTTGAGGGGGAGAACCAAATCATAGCTTGACACACTGTATTACTGAGGAGTTCAGTGCCTCTCTGGAGCTGGTATATCATTCAGGGGGTCGAGGGGATTTGGGTTCTTGAATGGAGAAATGATGTAAGATCTGTGCTAAAGTGGAAGATTCACTGGGCAGCAGTTAGTATGATAGAGTGATACAGGAAGGAGTTAAAGCAGGAATCTGGTTGTAACTATAAAGTTATTCCAAGGAGAATGGCCAAAGGAATCAATGGAAGAGGAAGACTATGTGAAACGTTATGTGAAACCTTATGGGTATATCCTATAGGACTTGGAAACTTGTCAGATGTAGAAAGAACAAGGGAGGAAAAAATAATCTTAAGTTTGGTCCAAAGCTTTTGTGCCAGAATGGCTTAGAGGTCAGAAAGAGGAAGTGATCTGGGGGCAAGAAGAAAGAATTTAAGCATATTGAATTTTAGATTTCAGCAGTTCATCTAGGTGAAATTGGCCTAAGAATGAATGAAACTTTTCTTGGAACTTGACTGTGTCTTGCTATTTCTGGAACTTTGTGACTACAGAGACTGTCTGCTTTGTGATGGCACATCACATTCTGATGAGTTACCATCTGAGTTAAAGAATGCCAGCCACTGACTGAATGCCTGCCATGTCCTGTGCACTGATCAGGCAGTAGACAGAGAAAGATGAAAAAGACGGTCCTGTCCTCACAGTAGTCCCCATCTAGGAGAACTGAAAACAACACACGTTGTTATAGTTGGATTGCATACAGGAATTCCAGCTTCAGGTTCAGGCTTTATTGTCAGTGTGCCACAATAGAGGTGTTTGTGATAAGAGGAATGTGGTTATTGTTGTCAAAAAACTAAAAAAAAAAAAAAGATGGAATCAATGCATGCCGTCTTTTGTGAATGTGTTTCAAAGCTATATATGAACCCTTAAATTTTAATTTGACTCTGGGGAGATATGAAACACTAAGTATAACCTAGTGAAGACAGAAAGTTAGCCAAGAAAAGAATGAGAGTGAAAAGTTAAATGCCCTAATGTCCAATACTACTAATTATTATCAAAATGGGAGAAGGCTGTTAACTAGGTCACTGGTAGAGAGGATGTCTGAATATCTTAGGATTAATATTGTAACAGCTAACCTTTACTGCACATTTACTCGATAGCAGGCACAGTACTGGGTGCTTTATGTATTTACTGAGTCCCTCTAAATGAAATGAAAAGGCAGTGTACAAAAAAGCGTTTTTTGGATGCTTCCACTTACCTTTTTATAGATATAATTGACTGTCAGTAATTATTTCTCTTACGAATGTTACTCTTGGTATAGGATGCTTAATAAAGACATTAAAAATGTGCTGAAAAAAATTGCCTTTTCCATGTTAATAGAGGGGATTCATGTTTAACACATTATTTCCCATTTTTGGAAGATACAGTTGTATCTTCACAAAGTATGCTTCTGCAATTATTGTTTATCAGATTTCTGGATCAAATTGAACTGTTCTTTCTTCTTGCAATACAGTAAAGCTTTGATGGGTTTTTGATACTTATTATAGTTATTTATTCAAAGATTCTAATGAGTGAAACGGGCTGAGTTTTTAATGGTTAAAACAAAAGAAAAGTAAAGCGAAACAACTACCTAACAAGTATTGCTGGTAAAACATTGGATTGCTTTGTGTTGATTTGATTTCTATGATTTCTGTGAAATTGATTTTCATGATTTTACTGTTATAGGTTTCTGATATATATCAGAATATAGAATCAGAATTGCAGTAGCCTGCCCCATTAATACCCAATTAATTTTCCTCAGCTGGTTTACTTGGTCTTCTTCCATACGTGACGTGTGTGGGGAAGGGAGAAAATGGGGAAAATGTTATTAATATGTCATTTATAATGGCATAATTATATACCAGATGCCATATCTCCCCTCTAATCTTGGACTGGGCATTTTAAAATGGAATAATATTGCTGATCCCCCCCCCCCCCCCCCCCACACACACACACTATAGTATATACAGTTTTAAGCAGCACTTAAATTTATGTATTTCCACTTGACCAAGGGGCCATGCTTGAAAAAATTATTATATAAACAGCTCAGAACATAATCACACGTTCCAACAGCTAAATCATATTTACAGCAGTGTTCTAGCTGTGGGATTTCCTATTAGTATTTGTTAAAATAATTTCAAAGGAAGAAATAGGTTGTCATTTAAAAAATAATTGATATCAGGAGATAGGTTTAAAACTATACTCACCAGTCAGCAATCACAAAAAAAATACATTTTATTAAAATGCTTGTTTTATAGCATACTTGATATTAATGGATATTGCTGACTTGCTTTTGATTGATTATTAGAATGCTTTTGGTTTTTCTTTTGGCTTCAATAAGTAACCATTAATTTGGGGATCTTAAAAATTTTTTTGGTTATACTTGTTCACAGGTGGCAAACTCTGGTCATATATCAGTAAGTTTCTAAACAGAAGTCCTGAAGAAAGCTTTGACATCGGGGAAGTGAAAAAATCTGCACTCACTAAAGTTCACCTGCAACAGCCAACTTCTAGTCCTCAGGACAGCAGCAGCTTTGAATCCAGAGGAAGCGATGGTGGAACGATGCTTAAAGTTCTGCCTCTGAAGACTAGTCTTACTCCAAGCTCTCAAGATGATAGCAACCAAGACGAAGAAGGCCAAGATAGCTCTCCAAAATGGCCAGATTCTGGCTCAAGTTCAGAAGAGGAATGTACCACTAGTTATCTGACCCTATGCAATGAATATGGGCAAGAAAAGATTGAGCCAGGGTCCTTGAATGAGGAGCCTTTCGTGAAGATCGGAGGGAATGCTGTTGATCCCAGAGTTATCGAAAGCTTCCCAGCACACCTTGCTGCTGACAGTGGCAGCCCCAGCACCCAGCACATAGCTCACGAGCTGAAGTTCTTTGCTGGAGATGATGACCTAGAAGCAGATAGTTCTCCAAGAACGTCCGATTCCCTTAGTAGATCTAAAAACAGCCCCATGGAATTCTTTAGAATAGACAGTAAGGATAGCACTAGTGAACTCCTAGGCCTTGATTTTGGAGAAAAATTGTATAGTCTAAAGTCAGAGCCTTTGAAACCATTTTTCACTCTTCCAGATGGAGACGGCACTTCCAGGGGTTTCAGTACTAGCGAAAGCAAGGTAGAGTTTATAGCTCAGGACACCATTAGCAGGGGCTCAGATGACTCTGTCCCAGTTATTTCTTTTAAAGATGCTGCTTTTGATGATGTCATCGGCACTGATGAAGGAAGGCCCGATCTCCTTGTAAATCTACCTGGTGAACTGGAGCCCATCAAAGACGGTGAAGCAATGGGACCCACTCCGTTTACACAGACTAATATAGGCATAATTGAAAGTAAATTGTTGGAAGCCCCTGATGTTTTATGCCTCAGGCTTAGTACTGAACAACGCCAAGCAAGTGAGGAAAATGGCACAGAGGAATTGAGTGATCCCTCCAGGCCTAAATCCCATAGTATAGCAGAGAAACACAGCGCACCGGGGGATCTTGGGATGTTGTTTGTGACAGCCGGTGATCACAGTAGTTCAGGAGACATGTCTTTGTTACACAGCTCGGATCCTAAGTTCCAAGGACCTGGAGCGGTTGAGTCTGCAGTCACTGCAGCCAACACAGAAGAAAGCATATTCCGTATTTCTAACCCACTCTCAGGTGCTAATGAATATAATGTAAACACAGACACTTTAAAAACTGAAGAAGTGTTGCTGTTTACAGATCAAACTGAGGATTTGGCTAAAGAGGAACTGACTTTGTTTCAGAGAGACTCAGAGACTAAGGGAGAGAGTGGATTAGCACTAGAAGGAGACAAGGAAATACATCAGATTTTTGAGGACCTTGATAAAAAATTAGCACTAAACTCCAGGTTTTACATCCCCGAGGGCTGCATTCAAAGATGGGCAGCTGAAATGGTGGTAGCCCTTGATGCTTTACATAGAGAGGGAATTGTGTGCCGCGATTTGAACCCAAACAACATCTTATTGAATGATAGAGGTCAGGAACTTTTGCAAATGCATTTCTTTTTATTCGCTGTTGCTTCCAATTAACTGAGTAGGCGTTTTATCTTGTAATTAGTATCTTCATTTCCTGTCTAGAGCTTCATTATCAGTGCGGCAAATTCACCCCCAGTAATAGCTTCTAGTACTTAATGATGCCATTATTCTTAATGATACTGTTTTTAGCTACAAAAGGAGTAATTACAGTTCACTTCTGCAGAAAATGGAAGAGAAAAATGTTTTGATTTCTCCTGTCGTTTTGTTTTTAGGACACATTCAGCTAACGTATTTTAGCAGGTGGAGCGAGGTTGAAGATTCCTGTGACAGTGATGCCATGGAGAGAATGTACTGTGCCCCAGGTTAGAGCAATCTCTTAAAATGTTTCGCTTGAAAAAGTAGGTCCGCCTCTCTCTTTTCCTTATAAAAGTTGTATTTTTCTCTAGCGGTTCACATAGGTGTTGGGTTTGGGTATCTCTCAAATCCTTCAAAAAAAGAAAGTTGGGGGAAGAAACCATTGTATATTCTAGAGGGGTGTGTGTGTGTATTTGTTGTTACATGGGCTTGTACTTCTCTTAGGAGAGACAGTTAATTCTGTCTTAGAAGTGTCTTAACTTCTCAGTGTTTAGAAGGACCTTTGAATACCCCGAACCTCTTTCAGTGGATGGTTTTATTAAGATGTGAGAGGTAGCCAACTACAGGGGTAAAATTCCCAAGGAGAAAAGTGGATAAAATATGGACTTTTAAAAAATGCAGTACTGTGACTTCAGTGATGAGGTGCCCTGGCATGCAGAGCAGATTTTAGAGTTCTCTCTGTATTTGAGACATTTTAGGAAGCATGTTTTTCTTGCTTTAAAATAGCCAGTTTAGCCAAATACTCAACACAACAGATTTCTCTTGCTCTTACTGTATTGTCTTTATTTTTTTTTTTTAAATTAGAGCTTTATTTCGGGGGGTGTTATATCCTTTGCTGATAATTACAGGTCACGTAAGCATATGAATTGGATTTGTGTGAGTGTCTTTCTGTCAGTGCAGATGGGGCTATATTTGAATCCAAAGTTCGTTCACCTTTTGCCCGGCTCTCAGCCTCTTTGGATAGTCCAAGTTACTTCACTTGTCACCCCACTGGCTTTCAAAGGAGGTTCAAGCTGATTATGGTGACATGATCTGCTTAGTTGTTGATTAATACAGTATTTAACGCTTCCTAGCTAACCAGTGTATTATTGATGCTAACATTGTTTCCCTGCATAATGGGAAGTGATTATAATTAGGATTGAAAGAGCTATATTGTTTTAAGTTACAACCTTCATTGTTAAGAATTACTCCTGGATTGGGGAATAGCTAAGTTTTTCAGCCTGCAAAGCAAATATCCCAAAACTGTTTCCTGAAAACGTGATTTGGTTTTTTTTTTTCTTAGCGTTCTGTTTCTTTTCCTCTTTCTTCCCTCAAATTAGGGGTGTTTGATTTTATTTCTTCCTAGGGGCAATAGAGCATGCCTCCGTTTTTTGTTTCTCTCAAGTAGATAATATTATGCTGTTTTTTGAAGCCTTATTAGTATGATTTAGTTAATGGGATAACAAAAATAATTTCAATGTGAAATCACTTTATTATGGTTATCTGGTTCTTTTTTTAAACACTCACCCCCTTCTATAGTTTGATAAATAACATCTTAGGTGCCAGTGTACATAAATACATATATTAATTGTAATGAATTTGGAGGCTTAAGGATCAAAATTAAATGTGGGACTTCTTTTAGGTTTATTTATTTATTTTGAGAGAGAGAGAGGGAGAGAGAGAGCAAGCATGAGTGGAATAGGGGCAGAGAGAAAAGGAGAGAGAATTCCAAGCAGGCTCTGCACTGATAGCCTGACAGTCCGACCCGGGGCTCGAACTCACAAATCATGAGATTGTGACCTGAGCGTGGATTAAAAGTCAGACACTCAACCAACTAAACCACCCACACGCTCCAAATCTGGGAGTTCTTTTAGATGAAACCTGTTAAATCCAGAAGTGAAGTGCAGGATAAACCTCACATCAAACCAGATGTGATGAGGCATTGTTTAGTGTTTATAACTGACTCCTTATTTCCTATTTTTATTGTCACTTTCTTCTCGAAAACTGTAAGGTTATGCTTTGGCGTTCTAGCAGAATTGTTTCTTCAACGTACGATGTTTACTTTAACATTCACAGCATGTTGACCACCTGAACATTTTAATATGTGTTTAACAAAACTATACTACATTCATCAACAAATAGATACTTGTAATTTTGTGTACTCGAAACAGCAAATTTAATCCAGATCGGTTCCCTATTTTTATTTTTAAACCTTTCCCCACAAATCACAGTTCTCATAGTTTACCAGCAGGTGGCAGTCTACCATTAATGGATTTTTGCTGTCATTTTCCAGGTTGTCCTTCACTAACATTTGAGAAAAGCTGTCTGAAGAAGGGCTTTGTTTTAATTATTTGCGTGAAAGAATTGTACTTTCAAGCTTTGTGAGTTGCAAAAGTGCCCTAGCATTATATCATGCATTGAACGATGTAGAAAGTCTCTTCTATTTTTGGGACCTATTAATTTGTTTCATCAACAGGGGAAAATAAAACCAGTAATGGCCTTAACTGAAAAGTAGAGCTAGCCTTGTAATGTAGATGATTGTAAACCCAGAGTTACAGAACTCCGTTAAGTGTCCGGGTTCTCCCACACCTAGCTTACAATGCAAGGGGAACTGGAACCAAAAATTGTAAATTACTGTTTGTTTCAAAAGTGAACAGCAGTGCTACTGATGAACACTATAAATAGTGTTTCCCCCCCAAAGGGTGGGAACAGTGCTAATATGCTAATGTTTCAATGCTTAAAAGTCGCAAATCCATTAACGCGTGGGGACACAGAGTACTTAGTCATCTTTTGCTCTACTCTTAGAAACACTAAGGGTTGCAGTAATTCTCTCCCACATCCCCTCTGCCCTTCCATTTTCTAATTCTAACCTTAGTATTATTGTCCGAGTAACTCTAAGGCACGTCCAGCAGCTGATGTTTGGTTAGAAAGTAAAGTTGTCATAAGATCGTGATGAGAACGACCCACTTCTGTTTAAACAGCATGCAGCCTCTACCCCGACCACTCCTCCCTCCTGGGAATCCTTATCACATTTTTGTCCTAAAAACATTATCCACCTGCCCTGTACTTTATAATATCAGCAATGTATCTTTTCATCTTGTGGATGATGTGCCTTCATATTTTGAGAAAAATTTCCAGTAACAGATTCGATTTACACGGACAGAAACTTGAGCACATGCCAAACTAGCAGGGGGGCCATTATTCTGCTCTATAAATAAGTTTAAAAAAGAAAACACACACACACAGAAACCTGTGAATCAACATGTTTTGGTCTAATTGAGGGGAAAAGCAAGATAGATAAATTTTGAAATGCAAATGATCACCTTCTGTTATTTAAGTAAAGTTTCTGCCAACTTTGCGATCTTAGATTTTAAAAAGTCATGGTCGTTTCAGCACTGCATACTACCAAGGATATCTGACATTCACAAGTTTCCACAATGACCTGAAGAACTTTTTTAAAAAGTTACCACTTTTTTTATATTAAGGAAAACAAGTCCAGTAACAAAAAGACAAAAACCAATGAGCTTTCTCTGTCTACATCTGTGAAAAAGCCAGCAAATAAATGGCTGCAGCTGCAGGCCTATCAAGAGGGTCTTGAGAATACGAATTCACTGATCAAACCCAGCCCTGTTTTCAAAGTAGAAATCATTCCTTTTAGGTTCACTTTGTATCCTTAGATTATCTAGGATGATTCTCTAGAAAGGTTGTGTTTTAAATAAACATCATTCATGGTAAATGGGTTCCTTTCATACCAGAGAAACACAGGACAGAGTTCAGGAAGACAGAGAGTAAAGAAACAGACCCCCGGAGTGGGAATAGATGGTATAGCATAGGAATATAAACATAACACTGCCTGGTTTCCATATTGGGAGCTTTTTAGATACTTTATTAAGAGCCCTACAGACAGGTTCTCCTGTTTTTCGTTGTGAGAGGTTATAGAATAAAAACTGGAGTAAATTGATTATTCTTCTCTAGAGGACTTCCTTGTCATTACTCTGATTTTCTTTCTGTATCTGTGTATACCACACACACAAAGGATTTTATGTGCTTTATCATTGAAACGATTTACCATAATGTAGAATAAATTTTTGTTGCAGCATTTTAAGTATAAAGGAAGAATAAAGTGTCAAGAAAGTATTTTTTTTTTTTTTTACCAGTATTTTTTTAAGTCTTGACTCTCATCGTAAAAAAAAGCAGCTAGGAAATAGAACCTCTAATATTAAGCATATAAAGCACAAAAGACTGTATTTGAAAGTTTAATATGCAATCTAAGGCAAGTGAGTAAAATTGTTGATATGTTTGTTATTATGCTAATTGAATCACTTAAGTTTCTCATTCCAGTCTTCACAAGTTGATATGGTACCTATCAGAGTGTGTCCTTCACCTTTATTTTCCACTCCACTATGAGCCTTTATAAATGCTTGAAATTTACATTGATATTTCTCGTTGAATACTTTTCAGACTTGAGAATTTATAGGTGAATATGTGTGTAAATTGAAGAAGTCCAAAATGCTTTTTACTGCAGCCCAATCTCCACGCTCCCAGATGTCAAATGACAGCTTTGCTTCCTCTCTTAGGCGATTTCACACTTGGAAACAGCTCACAGCTGACGGTGAAAAGTGAAACATAGAAAAATCATGCTGAAACTATCTGTAAAATTCAGTTTTAGAGCATGACATTTATTTACTACCACCCTTTGCTCTTCTAGCCTGACTTTATCAAATAGGCTATGAATATATTTTTTGGGGGTAGTCTCCTCTGCCCTTTTTCATAAATGGGTCTTACATGTCATTTGTTGCTTTTTTAAGCATGGTACTCTATGTCGTAGTTATGTATTTGATAATTAGATCTAGGACTCAGACCATGGATGGTTTAAAATATCATGAGGCCATCATTAAGTTTAAGATTTAGAATATTAAGGCAGAATTAAGAATGACCAAACTTCAATATTTGTCCCACATCAGCCGTTAACTCATTGCATGACCTTGGGCATGTTATTTAAGACTTCCTAGACCTTAATTTATTACTAGCCAAATAGATTTGTAGGGTATAAAAAATAACACAGATGTCAAATCATCTAATACTGTTCTTACACAAAATGCAGTCAGAATTCAAGTTTATTTTATTAAGGCAAGAATTTCTCCCCCAAGGTTACATACTGATTTCTTGTCTAATATTAGTAGGGTTAAAATAATTATTTCACTTGGAGGACTTTCTAAGTGTATACCTGTACTCATTTGTAAGGTATTTATATAATATGTATTATGCAGAAATGAGGGATTTATGGAAAGTATTTTCATATGGAGGAGAGAAGCCAAGACACTTTTTGAGTAGGGTGAAATTTGATTGCCAAGATTCTCCACAAACAAAATTGTTTAAAGAAGAAAGAATCATTTGGATCTGAGAATGTTTGGGTCCTGGGTAACTTCAGCAAGCATGAGTGATCTATTTTAGGAATGTGAAGTTGAGAGAGAACTCAAATGAATATAGATACATAGTTTGAACTAATAATGGTCTAACCAGGAAATATGGTTGTATCCCTGGTGTAGGCTTTTAAAAATTTTTTTCCCAAAGGAGAAAGAAGAAAAAGGCAAGAGGGAGCTATAGAAATAATTTTGAGAGTAAAATATTTGTGGTTAATATTTAAACATTATGTTTCAAACACTGATTCTTTTGTTTGATTTACCCTTCAGCAAAACTTCAACAGTAACTCTCTTGTACATATTAGATGTTTTAACATTTTCCTTTAACAATTAGCAAGTACTTCTAATCCTTTGTTTTTAGTTCTTATTGTCATAAAGACCGAATCTATATCTTCTTTGGGAGAACCAGTAACTTTTCAAGTTTGCCATAGAATAGTGAAAAGTTTACACTGAGGAAAATTCTCTGATACACTTAATCCCTGTATACTGATGAAGTTTGTGCCATGAGTATAGTCATATTAGGATAAGCAAAAAGAGCTTCAAGTCAACGCAAATCTTACCTTGTTCAGGCAGACCCCTCGTGATGGAAAGATTAAAGAGTTGCTTTATACTGGCTTGAAGGTCTGGAACCTCGGGATCCGTCCCTGGGTAGGATGTATCTTGGATCCTCCACACATCCCCCAGTGATGGGCTAGTTACCTTCACCTCTGTGTTAAGGTCACTCCATACTGAAATAGACCCATTCTGAAATCATACTTCTCTCATCAGGACAGATTGTGATTTATCTCTACCAGTGGGAATGAGGCTGAGTAATAGCAAAATGTTCCATCCTTGCTATTTGGCACCTTAGTGAATAGCACATTAGCTCTTGTCATGAAAAGAAATTCTTCATCCATTAGAACTAGAGAATTTGTAAGAGTCAAAGAACTAGTAATATTTTCATACGGAAGAGGTGAAATACAAGATCTCCGTACATTTCGTAATAGTACCTGATATACCGGGGAATGGGGGGTCACCTCAACCTTTAGATTATTAAAAAGAAGTTAACCTTAACCTCTTATTTGCTCCAAACCTTTTTCTTTATTATCTTGGGCAGATTGTTTTTTAGAAGAGGAACAAGAGACTAGATACTTGTGGTTTTGAGTAATAGCTGCATTGTAATTGCTTTTTGATTTTCAGGTCTAAGTTGATTTTTGGCAACTATTCAGTTACTTGGCCTCACTAGTATATTATTATAAAGAAGAAAGAGAACTATCTTTTGCCTCTGATACTTAACACAGAAGAGATAATGCTGAGTCTTAAACATCATGCACCAGAGCTATCGGCCAGCTCCTTTGACCAAGTCATCAGGTCCTATACCATGCAAAATCTTGTCAATTTGAATCTCCCTGAAGTAACCAGGGCTTACTCCTTCTGAGCAGTTATTCACACATGCTACCCTCAAATAAATGTTTAAAAATGCTAAGGTTTTAAAAAATGGATGACAAAGCAAACGGAGTTCCTTGAGCCCCTTTAATAGCAGTGCACGAAGCCCTGCCTACTTGACACGACAACAGCAGTGGTGGTGGGGGGAGCTGCATCTGTCATTTTCACAATTTTCAGTTAGCCTTTTTCTCATCAATCAACTTTAATGGCTTTGGTTGGGTAACACTGTGACACCCGATGGCTATTCAGAATGGAGTTGTTGTGATATGATCAATGGAAAATGGAGCATGCTGTTGGTTTTTTTTTTTTTTTTCCCTACTAGAAATGCAGGGTGAGAGAGTAAGCAAGATTGTATAGAGCTCAGAATTATAATTATAATCAGTCAACCAGAAGTCATATGGTAGTTACCCACTTCTTATTTTATCTCACAAGAAGACGGTAGTGTAATGATACCTATAAACTCCCTCCAGCAGGTAATTCTTGGCTCTGGACTGCTGAATCAAGTTAAATCAAGGAGTTTTGACCCAACTTCCGCAGATCATTGCAGGATGCTCAGAACATGTTGCCAGGTCACCCCCACAACAAGAAATTCAGAGCTGGGTAGTGGTAGAAAAGCAGAATTAAGTATTTTGTCAAGTCTAGCCTGAATTCTCTGAGTGGGATGTGTCTTTATGTCCCAAGTCTGCACAATACAACTGGCCCAGGGCTTCAGGTAATTAAAATACCTGAAAACCAAAGGATTAATAATGAGGTGGTGGCAGGAAGCAAGGCTAGAGCCTGGGATGAGCCAGGGAAGCTAGTGTGTGTGAGGTAGGGCAGCACGCTTCTCCTGTCACCGTGTGGTGCTGTGAAGAGCGGAGCCCCAGCTGCCGTAGACTCTTCTCTCTGGAAAGTGTTGGCCTCTGTCACCAGGCTTCTCTGGATAATATTCTAATGAATTCGAGTCACGTGATACTGACAACTTTTAAGTAGTTCATATACGCTCCTCAACAGATGTGGCATTTGAATAATCAATGGAGCACAATGTTGGAGGACTTTATGGAATGTAGAATGGAGAAGTGGGCAGCCAACGTTTTCTAAAGTAGGATAAAATATGAAAAAAAGGAGCAAAATGCTCTTTTGAAATAATAGGCTACAAACGTGCAAATTCCAGGCTCTAGCTAGTCTATTACTTTGAGAATTAAGATCTGCCTAAGAGATGTGAAACCTTAGGCAAGTACCTTTCTTCTGTCCATATTCTTTCCTTTAAAATATGTGTTCTCTTTGAACAGTTGTGCACCTTCAGACTTTTAAACTTTAAATGTCTAAACTTTGATCATTTAGCTTATAGGTATTAGAGAAACCATTCAAACCTGGAACCAAAATGAAATTTCACTCTCATGGTTGATAGGGCTTTTAGTTTTGTTCTCAGTTGCAACATTTTGTCTTGTTTGAGGAAACTTTAAAAAAATCGTCTCTATATCTAAAATAATAAATACCCTTGGGAAAACTAAGTAGTGTAGATGTCCTACGATGCACTGGTTTTGATAACATTAAAAACAATAGTGATACTAATTATCTCACCAGACTGGCAGCCAGATATTGTAGCCAGCTTGCACATTTGTAGCACATTTCATGTGATTGTGTGCCTGGATTCCTCACATGGAGCAGGGGCGTGGGAAACCATGAGTTACCTCCCAATCCTGTCTTCTTCCCGCTCCCAGGGCTCTTCAGCTTTTCCCCTGGCCATATGTTATCCATGTCAGAGCAGACTGTAGCGGCCATTGCGCTCTGCAGAGAAGTGCCCTGGAAGGCGTCTGTTCTACCACCCTCTTTAAGCCACCGTCATCTCTTGCCTGGACTACTGTAGTCATCAGCTGACTGACCTCCATTCTCACCCTGCTTTAATCTGTGTTTCATTCAGCAGCCAGGGTGTGCTTTAGATAATGTTTGAAACTTTCTAGCCTACCATATATAAAAGTACGAAAGGACTGAATGGAGATCTCTGTGCTCAATGGAACTTAAGGAAAATGAATGTGATGAGGCCTTAGTAGAAGCTTTGAATGCCTTGAATGAGCAGTGCCACAGAACACAAGAAGGATCTATTTATTCAACAAACATTTATTAAGTGCCTCCTGTGTTCCAGACACTGTGCCTAGGAGCTAGAAATAAGGGACATAATTGGTATAGTATCGATAATTAATTTTGAAGACCTGTGTAAACAAAGAGACTACCCAAACAGAACACGTATACAGTTGGTTAACTGGAATGTTAATAGACCTTTACAGGTGAATAGTTGTATTTACAGAATTGTAATTTACCAAACTAACAAAAGATGTGCTTAGCTGTTTCTCTTCTTGCCATTTAGTTCCATATATTGTTGGATTAAAAAAAAAAAAAATGCTTTCTTCTGTGTTTCTTTCTCTTTGTTCTTTAGTCATCAGCTGTAGTGGAAGACTAATGCTCAGCCCCTGCATAGAAAATCTTTATACACAGCAAGCGCTGGTGAGAGAAATTGACTAGAATTTTGTAATTCTAGTCCCTTTCAATTAGCAACAGATGCTGCAGGGAAAGACTGTCTGTGTAGGAACACAGTACTAATGTTTCCATGCCCTAGCTGACATGAATGCTCATTGCCGAAGAAAGATGTTCTTTTCCTTGGTCCAAGTATGTCACTAATGATAGATCAGATTTTTTTTTTTTTACACTTTTCTCTATTCCTATCGGAGGCCATTGTGGCTTAATTAATTTTTATATTGTCTTCTTCACCAAAGATCTCTCTTTTACCGTAAAAGCTAATAAGGTACTTGTGTTGTTTATGTTTCTCTTCTAAAAGTGAGAATTGGAATCCTTAAAGTCAGATATTTAACATAATTTTTTTAAACCCTGTGGCATTAGAAAACTGTATCTCCCTTTGCCCCCAAAATATGCTTATTACTGATTATCATTTTAATTTATTGCATGGATCTGTGCCTTTAAAATTGTTCCATCATTCTGATATTTGGATAAAGTGCTGTATCATTTATGTGACAGATTCTTCCAGCATCTAAATGTTGGTTTGACTATTACATAAATACTTTATTTGCAACAATTGTTGCAATTTCATTGCAACTTTTTTACTGAGTTTTATATGATCTTTTAATAAGAGTTCCACAGTTACTAGAACTTTGAGAGTGAAAAGAAATGAGGCTTCTAAGATTCTGTTTATTTAACAAGTATAGTTAAGAAAGTGGGAGAAATATTTAAATACTTATTCTGAAAATAAAATAATAAAGAAGATAGAATTTCTCTATATGTGAACTACTAAGAAAATTTACCCTATTTCCCACCGTGTCCTATAAGGAAGATAGCAACAGAAGAACATACTGCCAGAGGGAGGTTGTGGAATTGTCTGGAGGGTTTTGCAGCGGGTCTGGGCAACCGTGTTGTGAGTAAAAGGGTCCAGGGAAGGGTGACATGACCTGTGTGGGTCCCTTGGTGAGAAACCACAGAACAGAATCAAGTGATGGCCTCAGACTGGAAGCGTGCCTTATCAAATCCATCAGTGAGCTAAACGTAGACTGTCAGACTCCCTTACTGACCAAGCAGTATAATAGTTACAGACCCTTAAAGAAAAGTAAATTCTGAATTTGCGATGTTGAGGGTACCAAATTGCTTAAAATGCAAGGTGATTCATCTTCGTGAAGCTTTGTAGAAAGGTTGGTCTTTATTTAAAGTGGGAGTTTGACATGCACTTTCTAGGTTTTTCAAATTCTATACAATTTCCAGCAGAGTCTTAACATTATCTTTGCTTATTTTTGAGTCATGTCTTTGGCAAATGCGTGTGTGTGGTTTAAACTGTGTAATCCTAAAAAGCAAGGCCTCTCTCTACCTGTACTTAGGTATATGTCGTGATTTCAGTAATGCTGGGATTGCATGCTCTCTCCAGGGTCTTTTGGTATATGTGCTGCCGAATCGAGCACTCTCTAGTGTCTTTCAGGTTTCCTCAAGTCTGAGAGTGCATACTTGGCTTCTTTTTCTTCACTTCTCGCGTAGGTATAGATATTTTATGGTTTCTTAAGTCCAAGCTCTCTGGTTGTTTTGCTCCTGTATTTTTTCAGGAGCAAGGTTTATTTTGGGGTCAGATTAACATTATTATTTTTGACTATAAGAGGGAGACTCAGGAAATATCATAAGGGCTGTAAAACTCTCTTACTGTATGTTTTAGCAAGCCCTTTGACAATAAGGGTTACCGAGGCAGCACTGTTTTACTGAAAAATGTCTTGGCTTGTTGAAGAGTGTTCTATGAGGTGTTAAACATGAGTAAGACAAAGGTAGGCAAAGCACATTTTATGTTGTGATACCTTTATTGTTTTATTTAAACATGTTTATTCACTTGTGAAATATAGTTCGAATCATTAGTATGAATCAATGAGATTCTATATTGTGTCAGAATGTGAGAATCGATACTGCTAAAATGAGAATTCTAGAATTTTACAAAACCGTTCTCACGTATTTGATGTCCTTAAAAATTTTTCGATGGATTGAAATCTAATCTGGAGCCAATTCTGTGTCTCCATGACGTTAAAAGATGAGAATGGTTACATTGAGTGGCACTGATGCAATTCGTTTGTCACCAGATCTCTTAGGGAAAGAGAGCGGTGACGGTGACGGTGGATAGAAAGAAGGAAGTGTGAGGAGTGCTAGTCATTTTAGCATAATCCCATTCTTTGGGCATTTAGGTTAATGGAGGGAGAAGTTTTGAGAAAGGCTCGTGAGTGCTTTTGAAAACACTTTTCAGGATCATAAAATTACAGGTAGAAAGAATGTTAGAGGTCCCGGCTGTCCTCATTTTCAGAGTAAGCTCAGTGTGACATACTCAGCCAGGGTCAAATGGTGGAATGACAATACATTTCTTTGACTCAAAGACAAAAATCTGGGATTCTTTGATAACACCATCTCTTTTTGAGTTTCTGTGGGAATAATCTGAGAATTTGTTTATTTTCTTAGGGAATAGTTTAGTTCTCCCCTCCATCACTTTGCTTCATGCCTATGGTAAGTATTGCACTTGTGGAGGATAAAGATACTATTTTACCACCCTGGAAATTGCAAATACAGAGTATCCTAGCAGGGGAAGGGCATGTGCAGAAACTTGACCCGTTGGTTTTTAATAGGACAAATATTTGGAAATTGACACAAAAATGGTAAATTTATCCTTTAAAATGCTTTTGTGGTTTTTTTTTCCCCCAGAGATTTAAAACATTCAACATAGGAGTTTAAAGGGATTTCTAAGCTTCACTGTGTTTATACTTAAAAACAGCCTCACAAATTTATTTGTTAGGTACATATACCTGACTGTTCACCTAGTGTTTGTGGTAGTCATCATGTAGTTTTGTATATAAATCAGTGCTCTTGGTTTATACTGAAAGTTTTTGTGTAGATTTTGCAAGGACAGCAGTTTTAGAACAATGGTTTTGACAGTCACACAATCTCAGGCTTCTTTTTGGCAGTATAATTTCAGAGTATATCATTATTTTTTAATATAAGAATGATTGGTCCTTAAAGCATATTAAAGAGGTATCCAAAATCCTGCATCCTGATTATTAAAAGAAAAAGAGAATTCTGTTTGAAAATCCTGAAGAAGAAATTCCACAAGAACTTACTCTAGTTATTGTAATAATATAAATTCCCTGGCCATTAAGAAGTTCTTCTTTGTATCTTACCTAAATACAGAGCTCTTTGTTGTATTTTAGAGTCATCTGTGAAAACCAAGGTCAGTTGGTCATGATGTCAGTTTCACATTAATTAATGAATCCCTGCTTAATATAAAGTCATTTTGAAGAGCTTCAAGCTGCATTGTTAAGGGGGTGGATTTAAAACCTGTTTGGTGTTTTTATTTCCAGATTTCCATGAAAAAAAAAAAAAAAAAAAAGCCTTTTCAAAGTTGTTATCCTTCTTTACTGGCCCAATCAGAATAAAGATGGCATTCAGCCTAGGCACCTTCATCCTTTCAGAAGCAGTTTTTCTTAGAGTGGATGTCAGCAGTCTCTCTAGACCTGAAGTCAGAAAGCTTGAACAATTGACAACCAAGGGGAGGGAAGAAAGAGGAAGTAAGGGGAGAGGAAAAGAAGCCAGCTGTCAGTGGAAGAAAGAAGAGGGGAAGATCAAGGACAGATGGAGAAAGAAATGGGGGACACAAGAAGTAGACTAAAGTTGGCAGGTGCCTCCTGGACGAAAGAGCAAGCCAAGGGAAGAGTGGGAAGTAATTGGCTTTAGGACCTGGGTGGGTCTCTTGGTACTGTACTGCCTGTGTTGCCTCACTTAGATTGGGGCCCACCAAACACTGTGATAATCCACATCTGAAGCAGTGTGTTGGTCATTATTTACCTGTTTATTTATCTTTCTCTGGCAGAAAATTGAGAGGGATTTCAAAGCAGCATAAAACTAATGAACCTAGTTTTTAGAGTCCTTCGTTGAGCAAGTTCATAGAAACCAGTAAAGGGATACACGTTGTCTGTCTCATGACGTACCTCTCAAACTTTTCTACCCGAGTACCTCTGACTGTAGAGGTGGTATGGAATGGGTACCCCGGGCGACGAGTGAAATATGATCCTGAAGTTTCTCTGAAGTCTTTTTAGCTTGTAAATCCATGCAAATTTTACATTGTGGTCCCTGAATAGATCTGTGTTTCCCTTAATAGTAAAACAATATCCTCCTCCCTCCTCCACCCCCCACCCCCCCATATATGAAATCCTTTGATGCTCAGGAAGATGTACTATGCTTATCTGGTAACTTCAGGGACCACCCATTGCCCCTTTTCCCCCAATAGTGGTACATTTCACCCAGTGCACATTCCCAGCAGTGATACGGGAAACAGACATAACCTGGTAGCTTTCACTTGGGTAGGGTACACTGGCGATGGCACTTTGGACTTTTCACTGAATAAAAAGGTGCCTTTATAAATTATGTTAGCCATTGATTGTATTACATAGACTTACCTCAGCAGCCCTCTGCTTAATTCTAGTAGGAAACCTTCATGAGCAGAGGCTTGGAGTGTGGCGCTAGTCTAGAGCTCCTTAGGGTGTGTTGTTAGACCCTGTAAAACTATCTCATTAACTTTCACAATTTTCTTTGAGCTGATTGGGTCAGATGTTCCTCTTCCCTGGACACACAAATGCAATATTCTTGCTCCTCCAAGGTCATCATAAGAACTTACTTAAGTTCTCTGTAAGTTTGGAAATTTAAAATCATTTGCATAAAATGTTGAACAGTCCTTACACATAGTAAGCAGTGAATAAATGTTAGCTGCTGTTTCATTGTTGTAACTGTCATTATTGCAATATGTGCCTACTGTGAGCAAGGCAACATTCATACATGGAATGTGAGACTTGATGGCTGATCAGTCATTTTGGGTCTTGAGCTGTGAACAGATAGCGCCTTTATAAAACTAAGAAATATATACTTCCTACTATACGATTGAAGAACATAGAATAATAAATTCTTGAACAAAAAGATACTAAAATAATGAAACCATTAACTATGCTAACCTTGATTTTCGTTTCGCATGATTTAGCAATGTAGCCAGCTGATGGAGTTATGTGGAAGAATAGCACCCAGCATAGTGCCTAGTTCGTACTGCTTATGTATGTTGGTTGAATGAATATGATAGGTTGAGACTCATTACGGAGGCCGGGATATATACATGCCTGAGTAAGCAAGGCATCTAAACGTTACTTAATGGTCAGGGAGAAGCCATTTCAGAATTTTGGACAGGGAAATGATGTAGTCCATTGCTTGCTTTAGACTGGAAGGAAATGTGCAAAAAGTTATATTTGATGACTAGACTATGGGTTTTTTGCTTGTTTGTTTGTTTTTGTTTTTGTTTTTGTTTTTTAGTTTTCTTAAGTTTCTAATAACTTACACCCTTCCTAAAGTTTCTAGAGCATGCTTCTGAAGGTGACAGAGGCTCTCTGCAGGGAGGTTGGGAAATGAGTGGGGGCAGTGAATTTGAATCTGGGAAAAGCAGCATAAATACTTTGAATGAGATCTCCCAAGGAGTTGTCCTTTAAGAGAATCACTATTTTAGAAAATCCTTGAGTATCAAAATCATAGAGTTTAGAGCTAAATTTAGCTGACAGGCCCTCAGATCTAACCTTCTTCCAACCCTCTGTTCTGGATGAGATCAAGTGAATTCCTCAGGGCCCTTAACCCAGGACTCCTGATATCTAGTCCATTGCTCTCTCTGGTATATAATACATTTCTGCTGTGGGGAAAGGACGTAGGCGGACTCTTAGGGAGGACTGGCCTGCATAGCTTCATCTTGCACCAGCACAGGCGAATGGTTTCATGTCATCTCTTTCAAATGCACAACTTAGCTAGCTGTTCAGGCAGGTTCATAAGTATAAGCATGAAAATAAACATCTCCCCACCTCAGAGGTAAATCACTAAAATATTTTGTCGTATTTTCTCACTAGTCTTTTTTTCAAACATATACTTCTAAAATTAGAATTCTATTGTTTTCTAGCTTGTTTTTTAAAATTTAATATACCCATTTACTTATAGGCTTAAACTTTGCATGAATATATCATTTAAAATGCTCATGTAATAGTATTCCATCATATTGATGTGTGTGTGTGTTTACAGACACATACACACATTATGCAAATATATATACAATGCATATATAATTAAGTCTCTATTGTTAGATAAATAGTTCTCAGTTTTTCAAGCAAGCTGCTATTTCCTAGATGCACGTGGCATCAGGAGGACTAGGAGACTTTTGGTCATTCACACAATATTTCAAGTAGTTAAATATCTATGTTTGCTTTGTACCACCTGGCTGAGAGCAGCTAGTTCGAGGACGGAGGTTGCGATTTGGCACGGAGCATGTCATGAGAGGAAGGCCTGGGCAGGAGCTAGTGTGAAGGGATGTAGTTCTCCACAGACCACTTGAGTTCCAGAAGAAGAGGGTAGGTGCCAGGATATGAACGAAGATGCTAAATAGGAAGAATTTCCGTATTTTCATAGGAATGGCTCTGTTTTCTTTTTCTTTCAATTTTTAATGTTTATTTTTGAGAGAGAGAAAGACAAAGTGTGAGTGGGGGAGGGGCAGAGAGAGGCAGAGACACAGAATCTGAAGCAGGTTCCAGGCTCTGAGCTGTCAGCACAGAGCCCAACACCAGACTCGAACTCATGAACCATGAGATCATGACCTGAGCCAAAGTTGGGTACCCAGTCAACTGAGCCACCCAGGCGCCCCTGTTTTCTTTTTCTGGTCCACCTGACCTTTGCTCCAAGACTTAAAGCTAAAGCTGTTTTGTGAGTTTGTGCTTCTTCCCCCCAGTAGATTTACTAAGTGTTGGTTAAAAGGCTGGGCACGTGAGCATCACTTCAGTTACTTCCAAGTTCCAACCTAACTACTTAAAAACTTTTGAACAGTATTTTTATGATTTGTGGGTTACCCTGCACATGAATAATAAACATGTTTTGTTGGCCAAATGGAAGTGAAAGGGCAAACATTGACAGGCTTGGTGACTAATTGAATGTCTTTAGGAAAGGACAGGAAGGCATCAAACATGACCCAAGGGCTACGAGGGCTACAAGCCCTACAAGAACTGGTGAAGTGAGGAGCAGTTGCCGAGTTGTGGGGAAACCTGCAAGGTGATACCTGAAAACTGTTACATTTCAGGAACTTCAGGGACAACGCAGAGAAAACTGTGTTGATATTTGTGGGTATCCTGAACACACCCTTACCTTAACCGGTAGTTTTAGGGCTTAATGCTTTAACCTGTCTGTGTGTACTTCTAAATATCAACATGGGTAAATTTGCATTTCACATGCTCCTTCTTCAGTTGAAAACAATTGATTATGTAGGAAAGGGATGGTACTATAAATCAGGTTTTAGTTCTGCTACTGATTTACTATATGACATTGGACAAGGCATTTCACCTCTCTGGTTTCTAATCTATAATTAAAAGGATAATTACTGGTTTAAATAATTTTTGAAGTTCCTTCTGAACCTAGAGCCTTTATTTCTAAAACAAAAAATGACCCCTGAGGTAGAGTTGGCTCTACTTTCTTGAATTTGAAAAATTAAGCAAAATGCTGATCTCGTAGATTCATATAACTTTTAAGTGTAGCTTCTTGAAGGTGTCCCTCTATCAACTAAAGAACAAATGTCTCAGTTTAATATATGACTGCATCAAAAAAAAAAAAAAAATGCAACCACAGTAGGTGACCAAAGGGGATAAGTAACTTTCAGGAATTTTGAAAGCCCAGTAGTATTTAGTATATGCTCTCTCAGCATTAAAAAGGTCACCTTGCTAATACATGTTAATTTTGAAAGTTGAATTGACCTTTGGAATTTTAATATCAACCTTTTTTGGTGTGTTTAGAGGTTGGAGCAATCACAGAAGAAACGGAAGCCTGTGATTGGTGGAGTTTGGGTGCTGTTCTCTTTGAACTTCTTACTGGCAAGGTGAGCAGTGACCTGGACATTTAATAAGTTTACCCAGATGCTACCTGGATTTCAAATTGAGAGCATTTAGCCTTTGCCTTCAGTTGTTAGATCAGGGAGGAAATAGGGAAACCTTCGATATAAAAAAGAAAAGCAGAAAAATGGAAGTTTATCAAGATTCCAGATTTTTTAAAAAAGTGGATTGTATTACATTGACTAAACGATCAGATTCCATTAAATCATAGTGTGAGTGTGCAGAAAGATGACGAAACGTTCTTTCTCTCCATTTTCTATGATGCAGTTTCGATGGCGTTAAGTCTGTAACGTTCATGTAAGGATGTATTAGAATTCTCTGGATGTTTTAAACATCTTGCTGGAAACCAGGAGGGAATTCTCATTTTAGAAAATTAATGTAGATATAAAAGGTAACATTAGCTTTATTCTCAACACTAAATTTTTCCTATCTGTTCTGGCTTAAGGACAGAATTTATACTCCCTCTGATCAATAACTTTTAAGTAAGATGTTTGAGGTTAATAGACTTTAATAGAGTGTTGTGCACATTGCCTCCTGGGAGGAAAACAGAGGAAATGAGCAGTAGTACTTTTCTAAGTAGTCAGTCCTCTACAGTAAATATGCAGGTAATGCTGAACTCTTAAGATTGTTGTGGATTGTTACAAATCACCTACACATACAATTAAATCATAAAGTGCCATAAATGTAGAAATCGTTATTATTAACCAGTTCTAAACTTAGAAGGTTTTTAAGACCATTAAAAAATCAGAGATACCAACTCCCTTTTTAGTTTTCTTGTGTAATGTTAGCTTTTCTATTATAAGCTGTTCGCTGTATAACTAAGGGAAAAGGGCTAGAAGCCTAAGCTTATGATGTGATTTTGATGACTGCCTTCATTTCTGTTAGATATTCTGTATCTCGTGGCCCTTGTCCTAAACTGCTTAGGCGACGCTGTGTTGATCACTACACCCCCAGTGAAGATGGTTGTTAAGCTTTCTGTACTTTGCTGTCCATAAATCCTGTGATAGAACAGAAATGATGTTACTTGGGATAAGAAGTGTACCTGATTGATTGTTTCAGACTCTGGTTGAGTGCCATCCAGCAGGAATAAATACTCACACTACTTTGAACATGCCAGAATGTGTCTCTGAAGAGGCTCGCTCACTCATACAACAGGTAATTTAATTGACCTATATTGACCAAGCATATCAACCACGCAAATTAGCTGACTACGTAGCTCCAAAACCTTAAAGAAATTAGTTTTGGGCAAGAAAGACTCATTACTAATTACACATTCAGAACTAATACTGTGCATGGTTAGGCCTCTGCTTTTATTTAAGTGTTAGTGAGGTCAGAGAGAACAGTTAAAACTTATTGGTATTTCAGTGTTTTTTTCTCAAAAATCTAGGCTAATGTTTAATTAATTCCATATATTTATATAGGTGTGAGATTTAAGTATCATTTTTAGCTTGTCTGGAGCTGCTCTGTTTTTGCTATTCCATTTTGTAACCATATGAATGGTTATTTTCTTTCTTTTTTTAAATGGCTATTTTTAATCTCTAATTCATATTTAGAAACTTAGGAATAGGCAGTTCAGGTTGCTTTGCAGAAAAGTGGTGTTAGAAAATCTTGCGGAGTTCGATTACTCCTAGCTTCATCGATGGAAGTTGGGCACTGATGTCAGTTAATGCATTTTCGGTGGCTTTAAAGAAAGAGACTATTGATAATTAAAGTTCAGTATCTCAGAGGTAGGCTTGGAACTCTAGTGAACTTCTTAAATTGATTCCCCACATTGAAAATGTTCCTCTAGTTTTGAATAGTGAGTTTTGGTGAGTCTGCTGAGGGTTGTCAGCATTGGGTAAGATGGGCACACAGCAAATCAGCAAGAATTGTCAGGCCTAGGATCCTTATAGTTTTATGAGAAACGTAAGGGGGAAAGTTACTTGAAAAAGTTCAAGAACTAACATTTTTGTTTCATGAAACCTGAATTATTATTTTTCTAATCAGAGAAAACGAAACTTAAAAAAAAAAAAAAGAAAAAGGGGAGGAGAGAATATATTAAGGAGAGAATGACCTAGTATTTTCTTGAAGAGTCATGAGTGATTTGGGTTCCATTCAACAAATACATGCACAAATATGGGCAAGACATAGTGCTATAAGCTATAGAGGTAAGACTGACAAGTAACTGTATCACTGATGGGTTTGATAAAAGCTGTCAGAGGCTTAAAAAATACTTGGCCAGTTAAGATAAGGAGGGTTTATAACTGATACGGTGATAGTATTAGGAAAGTTTTTATGTAGTGAATGATATTTTTGTGGAGCCCTCAAATTTTGGCATGGCAAGGTGGGATGTTGGGGAAGTAGCTAGGTGGATCGAACAGCTTCAGCAAGGAAAAGATTGGTCCAAAAGACCCAAATTAGGAAATCAAAAGCTTGGTTTATCTGGAGTGGAGGCATAAATGTAGGAATGAGTCATAGTACTAGATGAATGTGGAAAGGTAAGTTGGAGTTCTTATGAGGTTCTTTTATCATGATAACCAGGGAAGAGTGATTCTATTCAATTCAGCAAAAATAAATAAGTAAGTAAGTAAGTAAGTAAATAAATAAATAAATAAAAATAATAATAATGGATATTTGGAGTTTCGGGGCCGAAGATAAAAGGATCAGAGTTGTGCTTCAGGAAGATTAAATTTTTCCGGGGAATATAACACAGAAAGAAACATAACCAGGTTGGAAATAATGAGATGCGAATACCATTGAGCACTTTGCAAAAGGATTAAGAGGTAATGCAAAGACACAGAACGCATTTCATTCTAATGGGGAAAAAAGGACAGCTACTCATTTGATTTCATCTTATTTGTTGTGGCACAACATGATAAATTCCAAATATTTGTTTTGTAAATAATTTGAGGAAGGCTAGCAAATGCTATTTTTTTGTTTCTCACCTTAAAGTTGTTGTTATATAATACTGAGAATAGAATTCCCTGCATTAATTTATAAAGGCCTGCTGCTCCTGTCTTTATGGGAAGGTATGTTATAAAGGAATCTTGGCCTAAAGTATGTTAAATCTTAAATCCCCCAATACAGATATGTCTGTATTATATAGTAAATCAGCATTCTGTCATTGGCCTAAGGAAACTACCATTCGTGTTGAGGAAACATCATCAGGAAAGGGAAAAGGGGTCTCTTGACATGATTAGCAATTTGTCATTTTGACTTTTCCTCTTCCACTACCTCACAGGTCATAGGGGTCACTTTTTAAAAAAAATCACAAAATGATTTATATGGAAATAATTATTCTGCTTTGGGGAGATTTTCCCCTCTTTGGACTTCTAGCTCCTTGCTTTCTTCCTAGACTTCATAATCCCCTGTACCTGTTGTTCAGTCATCTCAGTCACATGAATGGTGCTAGAGTAGACATAGTTACATTTTAAATGCAATTAAAAAGAAGATGCTTACATTTTACAAACCCTCAGAACATGTATGTTTGTACTTCACAGTGTATATTTAGTTAATTATGACACAGTTCTTTTGTCACTTGAAAAATGTTACATGAGAAAAAGTCCTTCAAAACAAATTTTTGTGTCTTCATTGCTTAACTTTACTGCCTGAACATTCTTTAGGAGGAAGGAGGCTGGCAGTGACTCTTTTTGGTTTTGCCACTGGCTGACACATTTGCTTGAGCAATAGAATCTTTATGTGGTCTCTCTTGAGGCTGGTATAGTATTTAAAATGGCAGGATAGGGGCACCTGGGTAGCTTAGTTGGCTCAGTTGGTTAAGCGGTGACTCTTGATTTTGGCTCAGGTCATGATCTTGTAGTTCAGGAGTTTCAGCCCCGCATTGGGCTCTGCATGACTGTGTAGAGCCTGCTTAGGATTCTCTCTCTCTCCCTCTGTGCCCCTCCCCTGCTTTCACTCTCTCTCTCTCTCACTCTCTCTGTCACTCTCCCTCTCTCTCAAAATAAGTAAATAAACTTTAAGAAATAAGTAAATAAAATGGCAGGATAAACAAGATAGTCATGGGTAAAATAATTATATTTTTGCCTATAAATTTGTATTTGCAAATTTGTAGCAAAGTTCATGAACTAATTAAATTGACTTTAGTAATAGGCAAAATTGGAACCTTTATTGGAATTTCATAATGAGGTCATGTTTTGGAAAGAATGGGAGTGGAAAAGCCAATTGTAACAAGAAAGAACTTTTTAAAAAAAGTATATTAATTTTTGAGAAAGAGAGCAAGAGTGCATGTGTGTGCATGAGTGGGGGAGGGCCAGAGAGAGAAAGAATCCCAAGCAGGCTCCACACTGTCAGTGCAGTCTGATGTGGGGCTCGAACTCATAATCCGTGAGACCACGACCTGAGCCGAAATCAAGAGTTGAACGCTTAACCAACTGAGCCACCCAAATGCCCCAAGAAGAAAGAACTTTTACATGTTATTATGTGTACCGAAATATATAAAAATATGCTATAGTTATATTTAATTCTTACCACTGTTTGATATTTTAAATTTATATTAAATTGTGTGATGCCTTCCACATTTCAATCAGTTAGACATGGATTGTCAGATTTTGAAAATGGATTTGATACATTTGGGATATTCTTAACAGTGTTTGTTTTATAATAGCAGCTTTTCACTTAACACGATTTAGCAACATCTAATATTAAAATTTTTTGAACAGTTAGCTTTAATAAATAGTGATTTTGAATGCTAGATACAATAATCTCAGATGAAAAGATTGAATACAGTCTTTTGAAGTATATGCTTCATGCCCCTGTGTGTTTGGTAATATTAAAGTGAATAGGTTCTTGGCATTTGCAGATTACATACTCATGAGGCAGTGTAATGTTATGTTTAAGAGCATGCATTCTAGAGCTGCAGTGCCTAAATTCAAATCTTGTCTTTGCTACTTACTACTTGTATGATCTTAAATAAGTTACTTAATTTCTCTGAATCTGTGTTCTCTCATCTATAGAGAGAATCGAATAGTAGTTATTCATAAAGTTGTGAATTAAATTAATTGACGTATGTTAAGCACTTAAAATAATGCCTGGTGTACAATAAGTGTCACATAAACGTTTATCATTAGTACTGATAGGGCAGTGTTTCATAATATATAGTAATTTGTATTTGCTGAAGCATGTGTTGAATTATAGGGCTACTAATGTTAAGAGTGAGGCCGCTGCTGGTGATACAGGTGAAAAGGCCTAAAAAAATAGTGGACTGGCACATAATAGGAAATCAATTGGTATTTTTCATACAAATAACTGAATTAATCATGAATGAAAGAAAAAATAGAAATAAAAATAAAAAGAGAAGAAACAGAAATTTTGGCTGAATTTGAATAGTGGGATGTCCTAAATGCATAGAAACATTAATGTAAAGAAGTCATTTAAAGATTTACAGTTGCAGTTGGTTAAATTCTGTGGGAAAAAAAAAGATTTACTATAGGAATATTCTCAAATTTGAATGGCTATAGCCATATGAGGAAGTTGGCAAATTCTCTCTTGAGAAAGGAAGTTATAACATTAGACAGAATTGGCAAAAACAGCCATTTCAGTGCTCTGGAAATTGATCAAAGGGACAGGACAATCTGAAAAGTGTTTATGCTTGAAAAACAACCAAACTTTGGGAAAGAGTGGGAGTCTGTGGCATTTTTGCCTGGGCTACTCTCTTTTCCCTGCTTGTCAGGTGTGAAGTTTCTTCCAGATTGAAGCAGGCCATGAGGGCCAACTGTGAGGTTGCATGCGTGTGTACAGGAACAAGGAGATGTCCCAGTTGAAAGTAAAAACCAAGGGAGATTTGTAAGTGTCCTAAATTTTTACTGTGTTCTACACATCAGCAGATGACAAGCTTTAGGGGCTCAGGTATTTGAATATAACCTCTTTTCAATCACAGGTTGAACACTTAAGCTATGCAGACACAGGATGATCCCCAGGAAGTGAAGCTCAAAAATAAAAACAAAAGAATGAGCAGAGATAGCAACAGCTGCTTGTAACAATGTGGTGGGAGAAGCAGCTATACAGATCTAGCTGAAACAAGTTAACAAAGAACAAACCAACCAACTGCCATGATAACAGTCTTCTTGGGAACAAAGTCAGGCTCTAGAGTTGCTAAAATATATCATCCAAAATATCCCATTTTCGGGGCGCCTGGGTGGCTCAGTCGGTTAAGCGTCCGACTTCAGCTCAGGTCACGATCTCATGGTCCGTGAGTTCCAGCCCCGCGTCGGGCTCTGGGCTGATGGCTCAGAGCCTGGAGCCTGCTTCCGATTCTGTGTCTCCCTCTCTCTCTGCCCCTCCCCCGTTCATGCTCTGTCTCTCTCTGTCTCAAAAATAAATAAACGTTAAAAAAAAAAAATTAAAAAAAAATTCAAAATATCCCATTTTCAACAAATATTAGATGATATACACAGAAACAAAAAAGTGTGACTCATGTGCAGGGAAAAAAGTGGTCAATAGAAATTGACTTTAAATGTCCCCAGGTTGGATTTAACAGATTTCAAAGTGGTTATTATAAGTATGTTCAAAAACTGAAGGAAGCCATGTTTAAAGAATTAAAGAAAAGTATGACAACAATGAATCAACAAATAGAAATTCTTGATGAGGAGATATAAAGTATATATAAAAAAAGACCCAAAATTCTCAAGTTGAAAAGTACAATAGTTGAAATGAAGAATCATTGGGGGGAGGGGGTGGAATTCATTAGAGCGTATCTATAGCAAATTTGAGATAGATGAAGGAAGAAACAATTAACTTGAAGATAGAATGATAGAAATAATCAAATCTGTAAAAAAGATGCCCCAAAATTTGAAGAAAAAGAACAGGGCTACACAAACCTGTAGGACAATATCAAATATACCAGGGAGTCCCAGAATGAGAGGAAAGAGAGAAAGGGGAAGCAAAAGTATTTGGAAATGTAATGGCTAAAAACATCCCAAATTTGGTAAAAAAACATTGATATGCATCCAAGAAGCTCAATGGACTTTAATTAGGAAGGTATACCTGGTCAAATTGTTGAAAGGCAAAAACAAAGAGGACGCTCTTGAAAGCAGCAAAAAAGCTCATTGTATACAAGGAAACATTAATGTCTGACTTCCCATTAAAAATGATGGAAGACAGTTTACACTTTAAGTTATAAAATAAACAAGTCACGGAAATGAAAAATACTGTATAGGGAATATAGTAAATAATACTGTATGGTGACAAATGGTGACTACACTACTGTGATAAGCATTGAGTAAAGTCAGATTGCTGAAGCAATGTGTCATATGCTTGAAACTAATATAACATTGTATGTCAGTTATACCTCAATAATAATAATAATAATAATAATAATAATAATAAGGGGCGCCTGGGTGGCTCAGTCAGTTAAGTGTCCGACTTTGGCTCAGGTCTTGATCTCACGGTTCATGAGTTCGAGCCCTGCGTCGGGCTCTGTGCTGTCAGCTCTGAGCCTGGAGACTGCTTTGGATTCTGTGTCTCCCTCTCTCTCTCTGTTCCTCCCCTGATTGTGCTCTGTTTGTCTCTCTCTCTAAAAAATAAATAAACATTAAAAAAATAATAATAATAATACCAGTGGGAGGCAGAAGACAGTGAAGTGACATACACAAAGTGCTGAAAGGAAGTAACCATCAACCAAGAATTCTCTATCCAGCAAAATTATCCTTCAAAAATGAAGATGAAATAAAGAAAGTCCCAAATAAAGACTAAGGGAATTCATTGCTAGACTTGCCTTACAAGAAATAATGCAGGAAATCCTTCAGGCTGAAAGGAAATCACACCACATAGTAACTTGAATTTCTAGGAGGAAATGAAGAGAACTGGAATGGTAAAACATGAGTCACTGAAGACTATTTTTTCCTCATTTTTCTTCTCAACTTCTTTTAAAAGACGTAAGATTATATGAAACAATAATTATAACACTGTGCTGTTGAGTTTATAACATCCAGAAGTAATATATTAGGTATATGACAATAATAGACAAAGGGCAGAAGGAATGGAGCTATAATGGAGCAAAGTTTCTACATTTCACCTTCATTAAGTTGGTATTAATCTGAAGTAGATTGTGATAAATTAAGATGGATATTGTAATCCTTACAGCAACCACTAAAAAAATATATAGTAAAAGAAAATTAATAGAGGAACTGAAATAGTACAATAAAAAGTACTGATACGAAAGACAGCTGTAAAAGATTAACAAAAAAAGACAGTAGATGTAGAAAACAAGTGGCAAAATGGCAAATGTAAACCCACCACACCAATAAGTACAATGAAATACGAATGTTTAAACATGACAAACAAAAGGCAGAGGTTATTAAACTGGATTAAAAAAAAAGTAAGATTCAATTATCTTCTGTGTATGAGAGACATAAATAGGTTAAAAGAAAAAGGATGGGAAGAGATAAACCATGTAAATGGTAACCATAAGAGAGCTGAAGTGGCTCTATTAAATACCAGACAAACTAGCTGTGAAGACAAGAGACTTACTAGAGACTAAGACAGAATTTTCATAGGGATAAAAGGGTCAGTACAATAGATGCATATGCACCAACAGCTTCTATACATAAGAAGTGAAATCTGACTGAATTGAAGGGTAAATAGGCAATCCAATAATAATAAAAGGAGGTTTCAATACCCCATGCTTGGTAAATTAGAAAATCAGCAAGGATACTGAGAAGGCTTCAGTAACATTATCAAACATCTCTGACATATATGGAACAATGATTACAGAATGCGTTCTTAGCACATGTATATGGAACATTCTCCAAGATCGATCATATGCTATACCACAAAACAAGCTTCAGTATTTAAAAGGATTTAAGTCATACAACATGCTCTGATCATAACAATTTAATTATCATTCAGAGATCTGGTGAGTCCACAAATATTTGGAAATTAAACACACTTCTAAATAACCTATGAGTCAAAGAAGAAGTCTCAAGAGAAGCTAGAAAATGTTTTTAATGGAATCAAAACACAGAAAATATCAAAATTTATCAGATGCAGCTAAATCAGTTCTTAAGGAAAATTTATGGCTTATAAACTCCTATATCCGAAAAGAAGAAAGGTCTCAAATGAAAATCTCACCTTGCACCTTAGCAAACTGGAAATTTACTGTGTTATTAGAGGAAAGATAAGTATATAGATCAATGGAATGGAATTGAGAATCCAGAAATAAACCCTTACATTAATGGTCTATTAATTTTCAATAAAGGTGCAAAAAGAATTTGATGGTGAAAAATAGTCTTTTAAACCAATGTTGCTGGGAAAATCAAGTCACATGCTAAAATCAAAATGAACTAAGACCCTTACTTTATACCATATGTAAAAATGAACTCAAAGTAGCTCATAGATGAAAAATGGAAGGCAAAACTAAAAATTGTAGAAGAAACCATAGGAGAAAATCTTGATGATCTTGGGTTAGGCAAAGAGTTATTAGATATGATACCAAAAACATCCATAAAAGAAAAAAAATTGATAATGTGGGCTTCATTAAAATTAAAAACTTTTATACTTCAAAAGATAGCAGTCATAAAATGAGAAGACAAGCCACAGAATGGAAAAAATATTTCAAATCATGTAACTAATGAGGACTTGTATTCAGACTATATAAAGAACTCTTATAGTGGTACCTGGCTGGCTAGGTCAGTAGAACATGAGAATCTTGATCTTGGGGTTGTAAGTTTGAGCCCCACATTGGGTTTAAGTAATTGATTATTTTAAGTTGATTATTTTAAGTAATCACTTAAAATAAAATCTTTAAAAAAAAAAAGAAAGAACTCTTATAACTCAGTAAATATAAAAATGGGCAAATTATTCACCAAGGAAGCTACATGAAAGGCTTCGAAGGCCATCCAACGATGGTCACCATCATTACTCACCAAGGAATAGAAATTAAAATTATAATAAGATGCCTCTAATACCCACTAAAAGGTCTGTAATCAAAAGATAGACTGTATTGAGTGTTGGTGAGCATGTAGAGAAACTGGAACTCTCATATATTGCTGTTGGGAATGTAAAATGGCACAGCTATTTTAGAAAGGTTGGGCACTTTCTTAAAAAGCTAAACAAATATTCCACATGACCCAGCAATTCCACTCCTAGGAATGTCCTTGAGAGAAATGAAGACATGTTTACACAAAGACATATATGTGAATGTTAATAGCAATACTATTCATTATAGCCTCAGCCTGGAAAGTCTACATGTCCATTAACTGGTGAGTAGATTAACAAAATATGTTCTATCCAAACAATGGAATGCTACTCAGAAATAAAAGGGAACAGGCTTTGATACCTGCTACAACTTGGATGAATCTGAAAAACATTATGCTAAGTGAAAGAAGATAACTGCAAAAGGCAACATATTTTATGAGTCCAATTACATGAAATATCCAGAAAGGGCATATTTATAGAGACAGAAGGCAGATCATTGTTTGCCCAGGGCTGGGGATGGAAATGACGATTAATGTAAACATCACGAGGAAATTTTTTAGGGTGATCAAAGTGTTCTAGAACTGGATTCTGTGATGGTTGCACAACTTTTTACATTTACTAAGTAAGAATCATTGAATTGCACACTTACAACAGATGAATTTTATGCTATATAAATCATCTCTCAGTAAAGCTGCGAAAACAAAATTTGAGGATGCATGAACGTTTCAAGGCACATTCTTTCAGCATGCCCATGAAAGGAGTAACTGGATCTCTCAGATTTTGGCACAGTATCTAATTAATATCATGATGTGCTTTGGAATAGGAAACTGATGGGTATTAACTGTCCTATTATACTATATGAGCTTGAGAGAAACAAAGTGAGTTACTCAAGGTCATGTTAAAAATCAGTTGAAAGCCGTAAACGCAGATATCCCCTACCACCCCACAGCTACAGCGGTGTTAGACATAGCTCCCTTTCAAGGAAATCTCGTCATTTGGCTATTCATCAAGTCCACTTGTCACTGGGGTTGAATTGAGCAGTTCTTTCCATTCATATATTTTTGTTTTCCTTTGATTCACCAGTTGGATTCCTATTACTCACTAAGTCCTTCTTTTTTAGCTCTTGCAGTTCAACCCTGTGGAGCGTCTTGGTGCTGGAGTTGCTGGTGTTGAAGATATCAAATCTCATCCATTTTTTACCCCTGTGGATTGGGCAGAACTGATGAGATGAACAGAATGCAGGGTTATCTGTGCACATTCTGATCTTCTCTGTGACAGGCATCTCCAGCACAGAGGCAGCTCTGCCTCACAGTCACTTATGGAGCACCAAGACATTGGGATAAAGACCTTTAGAGGAAACGGGGGAAGAAAAAGGCTGAAAGAGAACAGTTCCTTTACCATGACTCTCTGGACAAGATACTGGTTACATTTGCAAGGGGCTTTTATGTGCAGACCTTTAACAAAGGTTTGATCTTTATTTTATCTGCATTTAGTGTGGCAGATGGGTTGTATGCCCAGCTGAAAGAAGAATGCCCTTCAAGAACTTCCTCTGAAAGCTCCAAGTGTACATTTAAGTGTTACTTGAAAGGAGGACCTTTACATGGCAGCTAATAGTGCTTTCTGCTAAGCAAGATTGGTTTATATGATCGTAATTAATATTTGCCGAATAATACACTAAAAGTGCTTCATGAATAGTGTCATCTATGGAGCTTAAAAAGTGAGAAAAAAAAAAGGATATATACATCATGTCTGATAGAAAACACGCACCATGATGCTGTATAATTAATATGTGCTGAATGTGGTTCCATACTATCTCATGCTTTCTGAAGTCCACGTGAAGAGAAAACTCATGTTGTCAACTTTATACTTGGTTGGTTGGTACTGCTTATGGAAGGGTTCGTATAAACACTCACTGTCTCTCAACTTTATCCTTCTGCGCCCTACGCCCTTTGCCTATTCTCTCATATTCGATTCCCTTTTCCTCCACTAGTACATATGCAACAAAAAGGGAAGGGAGTATTTATTTCCCCAAATTGTATCCACTTAATAAGGACAAAGAAATCATGATTATAAAATAAACATGGTAAAAATTGAAATCTCTCCTTTATTTAATTGCTTAAGTTTTTTGTTTTGCTTTGTTTTAGAAGGGTCTCTCATTTTGGAATGTTAACAATTTCTGCTGCTGCTTATGCTTGACTTCATTTTAGGTTTTTGGTTTGGTATACTAAGAACCAAAGGATCTCATGTAAATGGAATTGAATGGCAATCCTATTTTATTACTTAGTGATGAGATTTCCAGATTTGACCTCCTAATCTACTTGACATTATATAGAAAGTATATGAGTATTTATACATCTACGAATATTTGTATTTATTTCTTTATGTTGCTAAGATAGCTCCTGCATTCGTGCCTTGTTTATAACAATTTACAAATGTTTTAAAAGCATTAATGTCTCTCTTTTTAAACTTTATCCAAAGATGAAAGAATAAATTACTTTTTTCGGAGTTAGGGGCCATCAGAAGTAATAGAAGTCTTCCATATTTTTAATCCTCCGAGTTTTTGAGATCGAGAGTCGATTCCTACTCTAGGAGCATCTATACAGTTTCCATTTGCCATCAGCTAGGTCCTCCCATCAAAATAAATGGAAGCAGAAAATGCTTTAGTGAAACAAAGGAAATGTGCAAGCATTTTTTCTTTTTCTATTTTCCTACTTCCCCTTTTTCCTTCTGGTTCCCTTATAACCTGAACCTCAGACGAAGGACTGCAACAACACCAGGATGGGGAGCGGGTCACCAGGATCAAAGCGCAATCAAGATGACATCACTCCCTGGAACTGGATTTGGACTCACCAACTCCCTGGGCTCATAACAGGAACTCATGCAGGTGAGACTGAAGAATGACTTCCTGTGTAGGACCGGTAGGAAATCTGCAAGTACTTAGAGCTGGCCACTGCAGAGCTTCCTTCCAGAAGTGCCCTGTGACAGGAAAGTAGGACCTCACAACTAAGGGGAAGCTCCCAGCCCTGCCACATGATTTTGGTTCCTTGGATTCAGGACAGTAATGTCAACAGATGGTTGCTGTGTCAGTGTGTTGACATAGCTCCATTGCTTCAGCTCCCTTTTTCTCTCTATAGATTTGATTGGAACTTGTGCTTAATGTAGATGTATCATTCGTAATCATGGTGGACTTGAATTATTATAGTAGTAAACACATAGGTTATGGCTTTGGGGTGATGAACCCAAGTCTGTTTTTATTTGATGATGTGCATTAAAATATTAGTATTTTTAAATGCTGTGGGTGATACTGCTTTTTTGTTTTTTTAAATTTTTTTAATTATTTTTTTTAATGTTTATTTTTGAGAGACAGAGCATGAGTTGGGGAGGGGGGCAGAGAAAGAGAGGGGAGACACAGAATCCGAAGCCGGCTTCAGGCTTTGAGCTGTCAGCACAAAGCCCAACGCAGGGCTCAAACTTAGGAACCCTGAGATCATGACCTGAGCTGAGGTTGGTCACTTAACTGACTGAGCCACCCAGGTGCCCCTGTTGTTTTTTATTTTTTATTTTTATTTTTTTGAGCATATGTCCTGTGGGTCAAAACATGGAAGAACTTACCATTTTGTATTTTTCATTTGATTTTTTTATTGTAGGAAAACATACATAATATAAAATTGACCATTTTAACTACTTTTAAGTACACAATTTAGTGGCATTAAGTACATTCCCGTTTTATCCAGCCATCACCACCGTATGTATATCTCAGAACTTTCTAATTATCCCAAATTGTAATTCCACCCATTAAACAGTACCTTCTCTTTCCCGTCCCCCTTCCTCCCAGCCCCTAGTAACCACTGTTCTACTTTCTATCTCTATGAATTTGACTCTTTGAGGTCTCTCATAGAAGTGGAATCCTATAATATTCATTCATCCTTTTGTGTCTGGCTTAATTTCACTTACAACGTTTTCAAGGTTCATTCATACTATAGCATATATCAGAATTTCATTCCTTTTTAAGGCTGAATAATATTCCACTGTATATATAGACCACATTTTGTTTAGCCATTCACCTGTCAGTGGACATTTGGGTGTTTCCACCTTTTGGCTATTGTGAACAATCTCATTATGAACATTGATGTGTAAACATCTGTTCAAGTCAGTACTCTCATTTGATTTTATATTTTTATATGAAATTACCAGTGTCATTATTTTATGATGCTTTTTATAAGCAGGTTGTCAATAATAAGTGTGATATAATGCCACCTATCTTAAGATAGGATATGAAAGTCTACCATTTCTATTACACAGAAGTAGAGTTAAGCTCCCGAAAAGTGAAAGAGAATGCTATCATTTTAGCAATTCAACTACGACATGAGTTAAAACTTTTTGAGACATAGTACTTTTCAACTTGTTATAACTGAACTCTTGATAACATATTTAAACTGCCTTTTAAACATTTACTTATTTAGTTATTTTAGAAAGAGAGCGTGAGTGGGGGAGGGGGCAGAGAGAGAGAGAGAAAGAGACAATCTTAAGCAGGCTCCAATGCTCAGCATGGAGCCTGACATGGGGCTCAATCCCACGCACGACCCTGGGATCATGACCTGAACCAAAATCTAGAGTGAGATGCTCAACCAACTGAACCACCCAGGCACCCCCTTTTAAACATTTTAAAACAGCTACAATTCCTGTTGTGTTTTGACCCTCAAGTTTTTTCTATCATCTCTTATTTCAGTCATTGTGAACCACGATCGAGTTTTGCTTTCATACAATGGATGTATTGAAGAATATAAAATTATAAATAATACTTACACTATGGCCAGAAACACTATATTAGGACTTCATACATAGAATGCCCTCATTGAATTCGGTTGCCCATATTTATGAATCCAAGCAGAAAAAAATCTGACTGTATTAGTGAAAGGCTCTTGGCTTTGCAAGGGGCCCCTTGTAGCATCTTTATTTGACTCACTTAGGGAATGCTTTATAGCAGAAGCCAAGGCGTAAGCTGGATCATTTTTCTTCTTAAGAGTAATTGATTTAACCTCTGGGCTAGCTAAAGCTCTGGATAATGAAGCCTGGTATTTCAGGCTCTTTCTTTGAGGATTGTAGAAAATAATAGAAAGCCTTACAGTCGTGTCCTGGTCTGATCTCTGTGACTTACTAACATTTTTACCTTAATCAAAGAACAATATTCTAGACCTATTCCCCCACTTACAGAATGAAGGGGTAGGTAAGTTCTAAGCTCCACAGCATGTGGACTTTCTGTTTTTCGGAGTGAGCTAAGTTGATAAACTAACATCGGAGAAAGACAAGGTTAGTGCAAATCTTAAATTAGTGCTTAACTGTTTCCTTATAATTTTGTTTTCTAGTAAATACCACATACTTGGGTCGCTGCCGTCTACCCTCTCAGCAGCATAGCCCTCAGTGGTTATGTGGCTATAAAAATTATAAATAGAATGCAATATTAAAAGGTTATTTCTCAGTGAGCTCTACACTGGAAAAGGAGAGTTGAAGGTCCAGAAAGAAGTACCAAGAGGTGAAAGGAGGTTCGGACACACCTACATTTGCTCACTTCTTAGACCTTTCTCAAAAGCTGTGGTGGTATTTCTACCCCTGTTGCCCTCATCCATCATCTGTTATGTGTTTATTTGACTCAGTTCTTTGGCAGGCATAATCAGAGTACAAAATTGATACTTTCTCTTCCTGTTTAATGCAGAACATTAACCTCTACCAGCCTAGGTAATTTGGACTTTTGAGTATTTGATGTCTACTCAGCTCATTTTAAGGATTTCATATGAAGTCCTTATGCTGAAGGGTTACTAAATGGTAAAAGCTGTGAAGTCAGCTCTTTCTAAATAAAGTTGTAAACATAAGAGCAGCAGGGAAATGGGAAGCAAAGTACTGCGGTCACTTTTTGTGACTCGGAATCACTTGTTTTCTCAAGGACAGTAAATCGGAAAGTGGAGAACAAGCTTCCTCTTTGGGAAGATTTACAGTGGTGGGGATATACAGTCAGGTGGTATGGCTTTGCATTTTTTGGCCTTATCCCATGACTTCTTTCCTTGATCCAGGGATCTCACCTCAGGGAGGAAGAGAGGCAGAAAAGATTTGTGGAGGTGGAAGAGAGAAAGTAACTTGAATGAGGTAGTCGAGGGAAATGAAGCAGGGCACTTGTCAGCCGTGCTGGCCCTGGTGTCTGGAGCACTAGAGAGCCTGCTTTGTTGAGCTAGATTTAAAGGGCAATCCTTTGTTCTTCTCCCAGGAAGAGGTAGGCAGAAAGTGAAACTATTCCTGCTATTCCAGGAAGAGAGATAGTGAACTGCCTTTTTGGAAAAGATTAAGTGACAAGCTTGTCAGAGTCTGTTCTGTCTCCATCTCCTTGCTGAAGACAGCTGGTACGGCTGGTAGAGGCCATGAGTGTCTGCAAAGAGTTACTGGGATTTCTTTGGGGCAGAAATACCTCTCGCTGAATGTTGCAAGAAAGAGTGACAAATGAACTCGCTTTCGGTCACGCTTCGAGTTGTTGGTATCCTGTCTTTGTAAGTCCCAAAGAAATTTCATATCAAAAAGCTATCTCTTCTAGTCATGTTGATCAAATTCCTCCTAGAGCTAATGCACAAGACAGTAGTTCGACCAGCCTCACCAAAAAAAGGCAAATGTAAAGGGGTTCAAATCTATTTCAGCGGTAATGGTGTGGTGTGATGTTGCCTTTTTCACATGGGAGAGATCCATAAAATTGGCTCAAGAGTGACAGATAGAAAACAAGAAGAGAAGGAGGTGTAGTGTTGGCAAAACAAAAGAAAACTCATGCAACTATTCGGTCTCTTGGGCTTGTTCTGGAAAGAAAATGTGTTAAATATTTGAAGGATCTGTCTTCAGCAAAAAGATTCTGAATGACTGAGAGAACTTTAAAACCAAGTCCCCCCCTTACCATGCTCTCCCACTGTTTTCTCATTTTTTCTTTTTCCTTTCTTCGTCTCCTCTTCATCTACCCTTCTTCCCTGTTCTGGACTTCTCTGGTCACTGAACAAAAGAAATGGTGCCTATCTTCAAGGACCTTGTAAAACCCAGGGGAAGGAAAGCATAAATAATAAGTAGGGCAGAATGTTGTAAGTGTTATAAGGTACAAATAGAGGTATGGTGAGCACACAAAGGAGAGATCTGAGGAACTGCAGGAAAGCTTCTTGTATTGGAGCAGTAGCCTGAAGTTTGAATAGTATTTTTAAACATAAGGATTTTTTTTTTAAGATTTTGTTTGGGGAGAAGGAAAAATTCCAGGGGAACAGCAACAACAACAACAACAACAAAACAACCAAAACCCAAAAACAATTGTGTGCAAAAAACCCTGGAGATGGGGAAAAGTGAAGCTGTGCATATTGTTTTGGCTGGTGTGTAGATACATGTATTTGAAAGGTAAGTCGGGGCCAGATTAAATGCCTGGCTGAGACGTTTGAGTTTCATTCTCTAGGTTGTAGGGAACTAGTGAAAGTTCTTAGCTGACGTTATTGCAGCCTGCTGTTGAAAAGATAATTTTAGGGTTAGAATGGAGAATAAATTGGAGAGAGCATGGTTAGAGGCAGAGAGATCAGTTCGGAGTTATTGCAGAAATTCAGGCAAGAGATAAAGTCCTGAATTAAGGTGGTAGAAAACAAAGGAGGGGGTACATCATCGTCTTCTTGTCCATGTCTCTTGTGTATAGAGTAGAGTTTCCCTATCAAATAATTGCTTTCCTTGTTTCTTGAAGCCAGTTTATACTAGGAGATTATGGATTTGTTGTTTTTAAAATCACCCCCAAGGAATCTCCAGAGAGACAAACCATTTGTTGATAATGATATTGACTATTCATAGCTTAAAACCCCCCAGGTCCCAACTCCATTTCTTTTTATCATTTTGTGGCACTCCTTCCCATCCTTTGCTTTTAAATAGTTGGTTTGCTTTTATATGGCTAGTCCTCCATTCTTGCTCTTAGAAGGCATTACATCCTGCCAGGTGACTGCTCTTTTTCCCAGACCTCTGACACACATTTAGCTTAGCTCAGTGGTTGTCAAAAAGTGGTCCCAATCTGGGTCAAGGGAATAGGGTGATTTTTACTGTTCTTGCAACTTTTCTTCAAGTTTGAAATGATTGCCAAGTACAGAAGTTTTCAGCAAAATGAAAGAAAAAGTGATCCTCAGACCATCAACATTAGCACCATGTGGGAACTTGTTAGAAATGCAAATTCTCAGGCCCTGTCTCGAATCTACTGACTCAGAACTCTGGGGGCTGACACAGACAGGAGTCTGTCTTAAGCTCTTCCCGGTGATTCTGATGCATGGTTAAATTTGAGGACCACTGGCTTAGTTTAATGGAAACTCATTGCCTCTGCCTTGTATGATCTCATGCAACCCTCCTTGAGATATGTGTTTTGGGTTTGAAGCCATCTCCCAACACTTAGAATGTTTCCCAGGAGGCTGGCTCAGGGAGGCCTTGCGTCAACGGGACTCACCCGAAGTGAGGACAGGAGGAAGGGAAATGGCAAGGGGAATAGCCAATTGCATAAAGAAAAAGAGGGGGTGAGAGGAGGAGCCCAGGAGGAGTGATTCGGTTCCCTCAGAGACATGCAGCCAATCCTGTCTCGGTTATCTGGATTCAAATAACCCACCCTTTGTTATAGATAGTGCTCTTCTCTCAAATCCCTTTTTGAAATAGAATAAACACCGCATTATACTGGCAATTCTTTTCATTACGCGTTGTATACCTTGGGGTTATTTGCTCCTTCTTAAAGCAGAGCCACAGCGGAAATTTAGTATTTACTCCCTGCATTGTCCAAAATCTGAATGTGAAGATGCTAAGCTAAGTTTAGGAAAGACACCAGAATGTTCTCATCGGATTCTGAAGTGCGGCAGAGCTCTCTCAGCGAAGAGAATAAAGAGTATTCTCTTTAGAACTGAGGGACCCAGCTGGGGGTGCTTTCTCGGTGGACTCGGCTCTGCCTTTTGAAAATGGGCATCAGGCTTCACAGGAGGGAAGTGAAATGTCCTAGATGTTCCCTGAAGGTTAAGTGTGTGCATGGGTGGGGGTAGGGGTGGGGGGGGTGCTGTGAGGGGGGTCATCCACTGTCCTCTTACTCTTCACTTTAAGGCTCTGTTGTTTATAAGGTACCTCGATTATTAGGTAAGATGATTCATAAAGTTTATTTTGACCAAATGGATATGTGACCGCTCGTGAGCACGTGCAGAATGTTTAGATAATTTTGGCTTTTCAGTAGGTGGGATTTCAGGGACGGCGGGTGTTTCATCTGTCTCTGTGCTCTCACTATGCCCAGACTCAGGCTCACATTGCTTAAAGCGCCATCGACAGGACATGCTTCAAGCGCTTTTTCCAGGGGTGGGCAGGGGTTCCCGCTAATGCCCACCCTTCCCCTCGCACCGCCCCTGATGGTGACGAGGGGCACACCGCGGTGGTTCCGGTTAGGGAGGATGGGATCTGGTGAACAGAGAGAGGCCACCTTGCCCCTGAAAGAATCAACTCTCCTGTTGGGAAATGACCTTTGGGGCTCTTTCCACGGATCTTCTGACTGCAGAGGCCAGTACTCTTTTGGGTGTAGGGCCCTGAGCAGCTCTTGGCAAATGTGATATGGGCAGAGGGGATGCTGCATAGAACTTGATATTTTGAGAAAGATGAAATGCTGCCTGCTTCTTATACTCTCACCTCTTCAGGCCCTAAGCTTAACTCAGTTCAACACCCCCTGCCCCCTGCCAGGCCATACTTCTGCCTAGTAATGATGCCAGTGGTACCTGAAGACTCACTCAGGCTAGGTTCACTTCGGCATCAAAAGTCACTGTAGGGCACAGGGCTTCCTTTCACCTGTACCCTATTCCTGGGGCCAAACACCGCAGTTGTCCTTTCTTGATTGTAAGGATCTCCCCCAGACTGCCGGTCTGGGTCTCACCCTCACCGCTTAGTTGGCCTTCCTGGCGCTGGTGAGTCTTGGCGCCCAGAAAGCCGAAAGCAACAGCCATCCTGATGCTGCCACTCTCCGTCCCTCTGCTGCAGATTGAAGCTATATCCAGTAGCTTATCTCCACTGTGGGCTATCATGGTTTGCGGGAGAGGAGGGGTGAGCGTCGCTGCCTGCTGCAGCTGTCTCCTTTTGAATCAGCTACCCCCGCTCCCCAGGTGCCAAAATAGCTCGCTGGGTTGAGAACGCTCCCCATCTCTACCTCTCCCGCCCATTGCAGCGCTGGTAGCAGCTTTCCAACGAGCCTTTTGTTGCGGAAGCTCTAAATCCATGGTAGGGAAATTACCAAGAGACCCTTCCACCGTCTGCCCTCCCTCCCCTTGCTCCGTCTCTTTCTTTCCTTCCTTTGTCTCCTTCCGTAGCTAGGGTCAGAATCCCTAGCCAGACTGAGAACATGGTTGCTATTCCAGGACCCAGATGCCAATATGTGGCAGCATCTGGCTTATTGGCAAGCGTCGCCAGCAGTTGTGCTGGCTGTGTCTAGGCCTGTCATGTGGCTGAGCCTGCTAATGGGGGCCCTGTCACAAAATGGAGTTTCTTTGAGAATATGGTCTCAACCAACGAGCCCACCAGAAAGCAGTGAGCTGTACTGAGAGGACATGAATTATTGGACAGGGTGACTGCCTACTGTAGCTTTGATGCTGATCCTGGACCGTTCCGCAGAAATCCCTGTTTTATGTTGTTGGAGTCTGCTCCTCCTGTAACCTTAACTTCTTCCTGTTAGTGTTTCAGGTGCCTTAAGGCATGGAGCTCCTTGAAAGAGAAACACAAATCACGAAAAAACGTTGAGATAAAATCCTGCTCCTCAGAGGCGCCTGTTTGGCACGGGGAGCGCATGATAACAGCTTGCTTTAGAAAGGTGACATTTCTGCTGAAGGCTGAATAATAAAAAATGCATTTTTAAAAACTCAGCTCTTCTGTGTCTTCTGACGGTTGACTTTTGAAGTGAAGGCCATTTCTTCAATGTGAAGGGTCAGTTTCCAGGCTAGCCTCTCCAACCCCCAAACAAGGGCCTATTAACTCTTGTCATCACTGATGAGACTGAGGAACTTTTAAAGTTAATTATCACATAATAGGGCTGTTAGTACTTTTTTCCAAGGTGCAAACACAGAGTGCTCAGAATGTGTCAAGCACTGTCGGAGGCGTTGAGGGGCAGAGACAGATGAAGAGCATGTGATTCCTGCCCCCGTGATGCAGGTCGTTGGTGACCAGAGTGCATATACCTCCATTATATTCTTTCTTCCCTACAGCCTATACAGTTGGACAGGGCGGGTGATATGCTTGTGTTTTACAAATGGAGAAACTCAAATCCCAAGAAGTTGATTTGCCCCAGTTGGCGTGACAAGCTAACAAGAGCTGTGATTGGAAACTAAGTAGTTGTAGTTCTGCTTCATTGAGTGGATGTGTATTGCATTCTCAGGTTACGAACTCCGAAAGGCAGAAGCTGTGTCTAACTTTTTGCAAACTGCCCCCAATTAGCAGCCTCCACTCAACGCATGACCCCCTTTCTATACATCTCTCCCACACACACACACACACAAATATATATATATATATATATATATATATATATATATATAATATATATTATATTTATATATATGTATATATATATATATATATAAATGATGGATGTATGTAGGTATTTATGTATAAATACAGGGCCTCTTTACAAACTGAAGCCAAGTTTTCCCTGTGACTTGCTGAAAGGAAGGAACCAAAAGGAAGAACATAGCAAAAATCAGCTTGAATTAAAAGATGATAATGATCCTGGGAAGATGGTGGTGGTAATGGCAGTAGCCTACCACCTACACAATCCCACATAAAAACATACAGAGACATGTAGTAAAATCAAAATTGATAGACCGCCTCTACAACAAAACCAGGTGACAGGATGCCACAAATCTCAAAATGCAAGTATTTGGGGACAAAATACCAGTAACCATAAGACTTGCATGAGATGGGCATCTGTGTGGGAGACAAAAAGAAGCCACAGTATAGCTCTTCACTGTGTCTGAGAACAGCACCCCAAATAGCCAACCCCAAATAGTTTCACTAGGAAACTCAGACCAATATGAGAACAGCAGCTGAAGGTGAACGCATGTTGCCTGTTCTAATACCCACTGAGCGCAAAGGGCTTGTAATAAGGGATTAAAGGCGCCGGCCCTTTGAACCCTCAAAATTGACCGGCCAGAACTGCCTTCTAGTACCGGGCCCTTCACTGGGAAGTTACTGGGAATGGTATTAAAATTGAACTGGGTAGGGGCAAGAGAAAGGCCCAATTCAAAGGAAGGGAAGAACAGCCAGGAAATTTCAAAGCAATGTGTCATTTTTTTTTTTTAACAGTTCATACAAACAACAGAAGAGGGAGCTCTGTGAAGTTAGAGCTTTTTAAAAAATTTAGCTTGATTCATTCTCATAGTTTAGGAAAACTAATTTCACATTAAAAATGCACAACAGAAGAGAATCAACATCAAGTCCCATGCAAAGTTATTATAAGAGAAGGAGAATTAGGATTAGAATAATATTCTTATGAACAGTGAAAATATCCCAGGGGTGCCTGGGTGGCTCAGTCGATTGAGAGTCCGACTGTGGATTTCGGCTCAGGTGATGATCTCACAATTCATGGGATCAAGCCCCATGTCGGGCTCTGAGCCGACTGTGTGGAGTCTGCTAGGGATGGGATTCCTGCTTGGGATGGGTTCTCTCTCTCCCTCTGGCTCTCTGCCCCTCCCCCACTCACATGCTTGTTCTCTGTCTCAAAATAAATAAATGAACTTTTAAAAGTAATTCCAGAAATATGTGCTTACAAAATAGACCAAAATTAATTTACTACTCCAAAATGAACTGAAGGACATTAAGAAAGTTAAATAAGACATGAAAGAATAACCCAAGTTGTAATTAGAAAATTCAGAAATGAGGTGGTAACTCGGGAGGGAATGAGAAATAAAAGAAAAAATTATTTTAGAAACGAAGACTAAACTAGAAAGGCCATAAGAGTGAATGAACACAACAGATAATGCCTTAAGAGAAATGTGATAGGAAAACAACTTTTTAATTGAAGGCTTAAAATTTTTTTCAGGTTCACAGAAAAACTAAGGGGAAGGTACAGAGATTGCCCTTATGCCCTTTGCCCTGCATGTGCACAGCCTCCCCCATTATCAGTGTAGCCCACCAGAGGGGTACCTTTGTTAAAATTGGTGAACCTACTTTGCCACTTTGTCATAATCACCCCAAGTCCATAGTTTGTATTATGGTTCACTCTTGGTGTGGTACGTGCCTACCAGTTTGGACGAATGTGTAATGACATGTACCCATCGTTATGGTATAAAGACTATTTTCATTACTCAAAAAATCCTCTGTGCTCTGCCTGCTCATTCTTCCCCACCCACATCTCACCTCTCCCCCCATCCACGCCACACCTGGTAACCACTGAATTTTACCATCTCCATGGTTTTTCTTTTTCCAGAATTTCACATAGTTGGAATTATATATTATGTAGCCTTTTCAGATTGACACCTTTCTCCTAGTAATTTGCTTCCTCCACATCTTCAGGGCTTGGAAGCTCATTTCTTCTTAAGTGCTGAGTAATATTCCATTGTCTGGATGTGCTACAGTTTATCGATCCATTCACCTACTGAGGGTCATCCTGGATACCACCAAGTTTTCCGATTATGAATAAAGCTATAAACATCTGTGTGCACGTTTTTGTGTGGACATAAGTTTTCAACTCCCTTGAGTAAGTAAAAGGGAGCACTATCGCTGGATTGTATGGAAGAGTATGTGTAGCTTGGTAAGAAGCTGTCGAACGGTCTTCCCCAGTGACTATACCATTGGGCATTCCCACCAGCAATAAGGTGATTTCCTGTCGCTCCACTTCCTCACCAGCATTTGGTGGTGTTAGTGTCCTAGACGTGGGTCATTCTGACAGGTGTGTGGTGGTATGTCATCGTTTTAATTTGCATTTCCTGATGACCTATGATGTTGGGCATCTTTTCATATACTTATTTGCCATCTGTATATCTTTTTTTGGTGAGATGCCTGTTGAAGTCTTCGGCCCATTTTTTAATTGAGTTGTTCACTTTCTTATTGTTGAGTTTTAAGAGTTCTTTGTGTATTTTGGTGAGCAGTCTTTTTTATCAGATATGTCTTTTGCAAATAGTTTTTCCCAGTCTGTGGCTTGTCTTCTCATTCTCTTGACATTGTCTTTCACAGAGCAGGAGCTTTGCATTTTAATGAAGTTAAGTTTATCAATTACTTCTTTCATGGATTGTGCTTTTGGTGTTGTAAACTGAAGTCATTGCCGTACCCAAGGTCATCTAGGTTTCTTTTCCTATGTTGTACTCTAGGAGTTTTATAGTTTGTATTTTACATTTAGGTCTGTGATCCATCTTTAGTTAGTTTTTGTAAAGGATATAAACTCTATATCTAGATTTTTCTTTTTTTCCCCCTTCCTCCCTTCCTTCCTCTCTCCCTTCCTCCCTCCTCTCTTCCTCTTTCTCTCTTTCATGCAGATGTCGAGTTGTTCTAGCACTATTTGTTGAAAAAACTATCCTTTCTCCATTCTATTGCCTTGGTTCCTTTGTCAAAAATCGGTTGACTTATTTACATGGTTCTATTTCTGGGCTGTGTGTTCCGTTCCATTCATCTATTTGTTCATTTGACACCACCGTGTTGTCTTGATTACTGTAACTTCATACTAAGGCTTCAAGTGGTCTAATGTTGTTGTTCTTTAATATTGTGTTCACTATTCTGTGTATTTTGCCCATCCCTATAAACTTTAGAATCACTTTGTTGATATCCACAAAAATAACTTGCTGAGATTTTGATCAGGGTTGCATTGAATCTATAGATCAATATGGGGAGAATGGACACCTTGACAGTATTGAGCTTTCCTATCCATGAATATGGAATGTCTTTCCATTTATTTATTTATTTATTTGATTTCATTCATTAGAGTTTTCCTTACATAGATATTGTGCTTTTTTTGTTCAGTTTATACTTAAGTATTTAATTTGGGGGGGGGGTGCTAATATAAATGTTACTGTGTTTTTAATTTCAAATTCTACTTACTCCTGCTGGTATATAGGAAATTGTATCCTGAAACCTTGCTGTAGTTATTAGTTCCAAGAGACTTTTGGTGATTTTTTCAAATTTTTAAAATAGATGCCCATGTCATTTGTGAACAAATAGTTTTATTTCTTCCTGTCTCAACTGAACTTTTGTTTCTTTTTCTTGTATTATTGCATTAGCTAGAACTTCCAGTATGATGTTGAGAGGAGTGATGAGAGGAGACATCCTTACCTTGTACCTGATCTTAGCTGGAAAGCTTTGAATTTCTCACTATTAAGTATAATGTTAGCTGTAGGTTTTTTGTAAATGTTCACTATCAAGCTGAGGATTCTTCCCCTCAATTCCTACTTCACTAAGACTTTTTATCATGAATTTTGTCCACATTTACTGATATGATTGTATCGTTGTTATATCATTGTGATTTTTCTTTTTTAACCTGTTGATGTGATGGATTCATTAGTTTATTTTTGAATGTTAACTTGCATACCTGGAATAAATCTCATTTGGACATGGTGTATAAGTATTTTTATACATTTTTGAGATGCATTTTCTATTATTTTGTTGAGAAGTTTTGTATCTATGTTCATGAGAGATATTGGTCTGTAATTATTGGAATATCTTTGTCTGGTTTTGTTATTAGAATAATGCTGGCCTCATAGAACGAGTTGGGAAGTATTCCCTCTGCTTCTGTATTCTGGAAGAGATTACAGGTAATTGGTACAATTTCTTCCTAATTGTTTGATAGAATTCACCAGTGAACCCATTTGGGCCTAGTGCTTTCTGTTTCAGAAGTCTATTAATTACTGATTATTATTAATTCAATTTATTTAATAGATATAGGCCTATTCAGATTATCTAGTTTTTCTTGTATGAATTTTGGCAAGTTGTGTCTTTCAAGGAATTGGTCCATTTTCATCTAGGTTGTCAAATTTGTGGGCATAGGGTTGTTCATAGTATACCTTTATTATCCTTTAAATGTTTATAAGGTCTGTAGTGATATCCCCTTTTTCATTTCTGATACTAGTAATTTTTGTCCTCTCTCTTTTTGTCTGGTGAGATGCTTCCAGATTTTATTGATCTTTTCAAAGAATCAGGTTTTATTTTAATTTTTTTTTTCTGTTAGCTTCCTGTTTTCAATGTCATTGATTTCTGCTCTAATTTTTATTATTTACTTGAGCTTACTTTGGATTTAATTTGCTATTCTTTTTATAGTTTCCTAAGATAGAAAGTTAGATGATCGTTTTTAGATCATATATGCATCCAATGTTGTAAATTGTTTCTAAGTACTTTCACTGCATCCCACAAATTTTGGCTAAGTTGTATTTTCATTTAGTTCAAAATATTTTAAAATTTCTTTTGGGATATCTTCTTTGACCCATGAGTTATTTAGAAATGTTTTTTGTTTGTTTAATGTCCATGTATTTTGAGATTGTCCAATCATCTCTTGTTACTGATTTAATTAATATTTATATTATAGGGGTGCCTGGGTGGCTTAGTCGGTTAAGCGTCTGCCTTCAGCTCAAGGTCATGATCTCAGAGTTCGTGAGTTTGAGCCCCGCATCTGGCTCTGTGCTGACAGCTCAGAGCCTGCAGCCTGTTTCAGATTCTGTGTCTCCCTCTCTCTGCCCCTCCCCTGCTCACACTCTGTCTCTCTCTCTCTCTCTCTCTCTCTCTCTCTCTCTCTCTCCAAAATAAATAAACATTAAAAAATTAAAAATATATATGTTTATATTATATATTTTATGTCATCTTTATATTTATTTAATTTTATTGTGGTTTGAAAGCAGATATATGATTTCTGTCTCTTAAATTTGTTTTATTGCCAGGAATGTGGTCTATCTTGGTGAATGTTCCATGTGAGTTTGAGAAGGATATATATTCTGCTGTTCTTGGATGAAGTAGTCTATAGATGTCAATTATATCCAGTTGTTTGATGGTGGTGTTGAGTTCAACTTTGTCTTTACTAATTTTCTGCCAGCTGGTTCTGATAGAGGGATGTCAAACCCTGCAACTATGTTAGTGGATTCATCTGTTTCTCTTTGCAATTCTATTAGTTTTTGCCTCACATAGTTTGACGCTCTGTTTTTAGGCACATACACATTAAAGATTATAACATCTTCTTGGAGAATTTACCTCTTTATGATTATGTAATGCCTCTGTTTATCTCTGATAACTTTTCTTTTTTTGAAATCTGCTTTATCTGAAATTAATATGGCTACTCCTTTCTTTTCATTTATTAAAAAAAATTTTTTTAAAACATTTATTTACTATTGAGAGACAGAGAGAGACTGAGCATGAGCACGGGAGGGGCAGAGAGAGGAGGAGACACAGAGTCTGAAGCAGGCTCCAGGCTCTGAGCTGTCAGGACAGAGCCCGATGTGGGGCTTGTACTCAAACTGCAAGATCATGACCTGAGCCTAAGTCATCCGCTTAACCAACTGAGCTATTCAGGTGCCCCTCCTTCTTTCTTTTAATTAGTGTTGACATGGTTTATTTTTCTCTGACCACTTAATTTTAATTTATATGTGTCTTTGTGTTTAAAGCGGGTTTCTTGTAGACAGCATATAGTTTGTTCTTGTTTTTGTGATTGACTCTGATAATCTTTTAATTAGGGCATTTAGATTATTGATGTAATCGGATTAATGTCTATCATATTCATTACTCTTTTCTATTTGTTGCCCTTGTCCTTTGTTCCTATTTTGGTCTTCTGGTCTTTTTCTGCCTGTTGTTTTAATTCAGCATTTTATGCAATTTTAATCTCTGTCCTTTCTTAGCATATTGGTCTTCCCTTCCCTCCCCTTCCCTCCCCTTCCCTCCCTTCCCTTCCCTTCCTCTCTTTCTCTTTTTTAGTGATTGCCCTAGAGTTTGCAATGTACATTTTCTGCTAATTCAAGTCTACTTATATATATATATATATATATATTATATCACTTCAGATAGTCTGAGTACTTCCTCTGTCCCTTGTATCATTGCTGTCATTCATTTTACTTATATAAGTGTGCACACACACACACACACACACACACACCTATATACACACATAATTGAATATGTTGTTGGTATTATTTTGAATAAATTGTCTGTTAGAATCAGTCAAGAATTAAAAAATGAAGGTTTTTCAATTATTCCTTCTTTGTTGCTTTCTGTTACTTTTTGTGAATCTGAGTTTCTGACCTGTGCTATTTCCCTTTCCTCTAAAGAACTTTTAACATTTCTTGCAAGGCAGGTCTATAGGCAGAAATTTTCCTCAATATCTCTTTGTGAAAAGGTCTTTTTTTTTTCTTCTTCTTCACTTTTGAATGTTAGTTTCTCAAGGTTCAGAATTCTATGTTGGTGGTTTTTTTTTTCTCTCAATATTTTAAATATTCCACTCTGTTCTCTTCTTGCTTGAATAGTTTTTTTTTTTAATTTAAAAGATTTTTTTTTTAAGTTTATTTATTTTGAGAGAGACAGAGCAAACAGGGGAGAGGCAGAGAGAGAGGGAGAGAGAGAATTCCAAGCAGGCTCCTCACAGCCATCACAGAGCCTGATGTGGGGCTCAAACACACAAACTGTGAGATAATGACCTGTGCCAAAAACCAAGAATCGGACACTTAACCAACTGAGCCACCCAGTGCCCTTGCTTGAATGGTTTCTTAGGAGAAGTTGGATATGATTCTTACCTTTGTTCTTCCATAGGAAGGTATTCTTTTACATAGCCTTCTTTCAGAGTTTTTCTTTGATCTTTTCTCTGGTTTAAAATGGTATATGTAGGTGTAGTATTTTGGTTTGGTTTGGTTTAGTTTGTGTTTTTTTGCATTTTTTCTGCTTGGTGTTGTCTGAGCTTCCTGGATCTGTGGTTTGATGTCTGACATTAATTTGGGGAGATTCTCCATAATTATTGTTTCAAAGATTTTTTTTCTTTTCCTTCTCCTTCTGGTGTTCTCATTACATGTGTATCACACCTTTTGTATTTGCCCCACAGTCCTTGGATATTCTGGTTTTCTCAATATTTATTCTCTTTCCTTTTCAGTTTTCAAGGATTTTATTGATATATCCTCTAGCTCAGAGGTTTTTTTACTCAGTGATGTCCAGTCTACTACTAAGCCCTTCAAACGTATTCTTCATTTCTGTTAACGGTGGTTTTTATTTATGTTTTTTGTTTCTTGTTTTTATCTCCAGCATTTCTTTTTGCTTCTTTCTTAGGATTTCCATCTCTCTGCTTACATTGCCCATCTGTTCTTATGTACTGTCTACTTTATCCATTAAAGCCCTTACTGAATTAATCATAGTTGCTTTAAATTCCCAATATGATAGCTCCAACATCCCTGCTATGTCTAGTTCTGGTGTTTTCTCTGTGTCTTCGAGTTGTGTTTTTTGCCTTCGGGTAGTCCCTGTAATGTTTTTCATGATAGCTGGACATGAAGTACTGGATAAAATGACTGGCTATGAATAGGCCTTTAGTAGTGTAATGGTGAGGTGTGAGGTATGAGCAAGTATTCTATAGTCCTACAATGAAATCTCACTCTTTCAGTGAGACTGTGCCTCTGGACTGTGAACTTCACAAGAGTTTCTCAGTTTTTTTCAACCTCTCTAGATAGGACAGGATGGCTAGAGTGGACTGGAGTTGAATATTTCCCTTCTCCCACATAGAAGGCTAGAGGTGATTGGGGTTGGGTATTTCTCTTCTCCAGGTCAGTTGGCTCTGATAATACCCCAGCAGGTTAGGCTCTGGTTAACTAGTTTCCCCTGAAGGGCAGGTCTTGTTAAGAAGAACAGAGTGCTCTGGCGTATTTCAAAATGATTTATTTCCTCCTCCCTTGCTAGAAGCACAGAAGTACAAGGGGATTTTTCTCCAGTATTTACTGTGGGAACTCGGTCAAGTTGCTGGAAGTATATTTCACAATGTTGTGGAATATTGTTACTGAATCCCCTGGGGTTTTTAACTCTCAGACCTGTTTTCACTGAGCCTCCATCAGTTTGTCAATTACAGTTTAGGTTTTCCTATTCTGGTATTGTTCCCACAGTGTTTTACACTTGTAAGCCTCTCTCTGGTAACCTATGACTTCACTTGTCTTTCTTTTCAGTCTGGGGGCATCAGGTTGCCTTGTGTACCATCCACTCTCTTACAGATTCCAAAAGAGTTGTTGGTTTTCTAGTCTGTTCAGAATTGTTATTCGGATGGAGTGGTAATTTCTAAGATACTTACATGCAGAACTGGAAACTAGAAGTCAGAACATTTTTAAAAATAAAAAAATTAAGAAAGAGGGGCGCCTGGGTGGCTCAGTCAGTTAAGCATCTGACTTTAGCTCAGGTCACGATCTCATGGTTTGTGAGTTTGAGCCCTGTGTTGGGCTCTGTGCTAACAGCTCAGAGCCTAGAGCCTGCTTCAATTTCGGTGTCTGCTCTTCTCTCTGCTCCTCCCATGCTCATGCTCTGTCTCTCTCTGCCTCTCAATAAAAAATTAACATTAATTTTTTTAATTAAGAAAGAGATAAAAAGGATTAAAGAGAAAGTGGTGTATATTGAAGTAGGCAAAGAAGATCAAACATATGGTTGTTGGAGATCACAAAGAAAACCAAAGCAAGGCAACTGAACTGTAAAGATGAATTCAAGAAAACTTTTTTGAAATTAAAAAAAAATTGAAGCTACATGGAAAGAGCACACTGCATACCTGAGAATGTTGGCAATATGATTAACACAGGAAAAAAAATGAGCTTCTAGAATAAAAAGTGCACATGACTTACAAGAGAGAAAAGTTAGCTTATAATTACACTTCTCAACAGCAGTGCTTTGTTGAGGAGAGAAAAATGAAACAACATATTTAAAGTAAGGAAAGAAAACGTGAGTGAAGGATTTTATACCCAGCAAAACTGACTCTAAGAATAAAGGGCACAAATAGTTATCAACATGCAAACATTCAGGGAATATTGTTCCCATGAGCTCTTCCTGAGGAATCTAGTAGAGAATGTATTGTAAATGACTGAAACAATGAGAAAGACACCAACATAAGAACTTACACATTAAATAGTGTCCTGGACCATGGGGGAGAGTATAGTGTGCAATGGCTACATGGTCTCAATGTGTAGATGTAATAAACTTTTATTTTAATGGGGAAAGTAGGAAGGTATATGCAAAAACACTTAAATGTTTTTGAGAATCATATTGGTGGTGATATTAGTATTGTCATTCTGAGATTGTTGCTGTGCAATGTCAGAACAGTAATGTTGGGATGTTTTAATTCTGTCGTTCCCTCTGCTTTTAAGAACCCAAGTTCTCAGAATGCAAGACAGGAGATTCCACTGTTATAGAGTGGTTAAGTAAAAACTCCATAGTATTGAATCTGCACAGAAAGTACAATATACATTTATGAGATGTTTTTATCTTTGAATCATATTTCATAGTTCATTCTGCTGAAAAGTTCTAGAAACAATGTCTAATTTAGCAAAGAGCATCCCCAACACCCAGATTGTGGTTTTGAAACACTCATTTCTCTGTAAAAGAAATTAGGGCTTCTTGGAGAAATAAGTCTAGGGCAGGAAGTCTATAAAATGAAGTTGGGACATGTTAGTTAACAAGGAAACTATCAAAGACTTCTGAGGTCATGTCAGAAGGACTCAGCCTCCTACTGGTCAAAGATGGGACAGTTTGACCTTCAGTAATGATAAGAATTGAAACCTGTCATGTATGTTTAAATTCATGATTTGATAATGATATTAGAGAGAATTGATCATTGGGGCACCTGGGTGGCTCAGTCAGTTAAGTGTCTGACTCTTAGTTTCATTTCAGGTTATGTTCTCACGTTTGTGAGTTTGAGCTCTGCGTCAGGCTCTGTGCTGACAGTGCAGAACCTGCTTGGGATTCTCTCTTTCCCTCTCTGCTCTCCCCTGCTGGCTCTCTCTGTCTCTCTCTCAAAATAAATAAACTTAAAAAAAAAAAAAAAGAACTGATCACCTTCAGGAAAGGTAAACCAATTCATATCTTGAAAACTGGGAAATAAAAGGAAAGAATTAAGCATTTACCCTGGTTTTTATATGAACTGTGCCACTTGGTATACAAATAGTAAATTAAGGGCACAGTATCTTATAAAACTATTCTAATTACAAAATGAAAAAGAAATGATAGAATATCACCATTTTGCAACCCCCGCTGGACAGATACAGGCATTCAGCATCAATAGTGGCACAGATTAAAAACCGAAAGATAACCAGACATTATGTGCCTTCTGTAGTATTGCTGGACACTACCTATAGTCTTGCTAAAGAGTTGTAACCTGGTCTGATCCTTAAGTGGACTGAGCTTCCAATTTGCAGGAAATGCAGGAGACAGGAACTTGTTGAACTTCATTGTGAGCAGGCAGTCAGCAACATCAAGACACTGGGAAATTATAGGTCAAACTGCCCAAATTCTTCCACAAATGATTTGTAAAGAAATGGAAGGGGTGGAGGACAAATTCTGTGGATTAAAAGAGAATTAAACGATAGTAAAATTGGGGGGCACCTGGGTAGCTCAGTTGGTTGAGCGTCTGACTTTGGCTCAGGTCATGATCTCAAGCCCTGCATCTACAGCCCTGCTGTCAGCACACAGCCTGGAACCTGCTTCAGATTCTGTGTCCCTCTCTCACTCCCCCTCCCCCGTTCGTGTTCTGTCTCTCTCAAATATACATAAACATTAAAAAAATTTTTTTAAAAGATACTAAAAGTTTTAAGAAGGGCAAGACTAAACAATAGTGTCTACTGATGCACGTTTGGATTTGGGTGATAAAATGATTTTTAAGAAGTGACAACTATCATGGACAATTGTTACTTTGAGGGAAGAGGGGTTATGATTGGGGCACACGGAGGAACTTCTGGGGTGGCTGTCTATATAATATCTATATATTATATATGTAGTGAAAAAAGATAAAAGAAGATGTTGGTGCTGGTTACCTGGTCCTTTTACTAGATACGGATTCCTACAGAGCTACTGCTAGCCTTTATTTGTCTTTGTGCAATTTAGAAAAAGGCAGACTTTCTTCAAGTCATTGACTCCTAGTGGCCAGTAAACACAAAAGTCTACAATGCCTATGAAAGGAACGGTGCCTTTGAGCAGTGTACAGCTTGCACAACTTTATGAAATGGCCTTTGTCTATGTTGGTTCAAGCTCATCTCCATTTGGTGTTTATTAAGGAAAGGAATTTATTTTTTGCAAGCACCATTTTGTTCTTTGAAAAATTTTACCTGAAGGTACTTTAGCAATCCAGTGGGATAGAGAAAGTGCTTATTCTCACTAATATTTCGCTTGCCCATTTTAGCATACAATATCACTCAGGTAGAAGTAAGTACTTCCTGAGATATTGTGTAATATTAGAAACATTTAAGGGGGCACCTGGGTGGCTCGGTCAGTTAAGCGTCCGACTTCGGCTCAGGTCATGATCTCATGGCTGGCGGGTTCGAGCGCCGCATCAGGCTCTGTGCCGACAGCTTGGATTCTGTATCTCCCTCTCTCTCTCTCTCTCTCTCTCTCTCTCTCTCTCTCTCTGCCCGTTCCCCACTCACACTCTGTCTCTTAAAAATAAATAAACATTAAAAAATTAAAAAAAAAAAAGAAATGTTTAAGAAGGCTAGCTAGCTTTGGAGCCAGGAAATTCTAGAGTGTCATACCTCTGGTGTGGCTAGCACCATTTGGGCTCTAGCCCCCATCTTGGCTGGGTCCAGAACTTCATTCACCATAAATCATCAGGTTCAAGGGAATAGACCCACATTAGGAAAAGTTCAGAAGATTGTGATATAAGTGAAAATGTCTATTTGCTAATTTCCCATAATAATAATAACTGCTAAATAAACGAGAATACTCACGTTAGCTCTGTTCTCCCAATGAGGCAAGTACCTCTGAAGCCAGAAGGTTGTGTGATTTGCAAAGGGAGGTGGATGATCCTAATGGCTGGTGACATTCTCATCACATTCTGATCCACCCATCTCCACTCCAGGGAGATACCTGCCAGCTGGACCAAAACACTTGTGTCAACCGTGTCAGCATCCTACAATAGACACACTTACAAATTCTTGCTGTCCAGCTCACATTTTCCCAGGCTCCGCATAGAGGGAGGAGGGAACACTGGGTCAACCCTAGTGTTTAGGGGCATGACAATTGAAGCCACCAGCTCACCTTACATTACAAAGAATGTCAGGTAAATGAGTCTAACAGACATGGAGCACCTTCCATGGACTAGAGGAACAAACAGTGGTTTCTGATCTAAAGTAGACAGCCTGGTAAGGCCAGATTTAAACATTCTTTGCCCACTTCTACTATTTGAGAGATATATATGTATCTTTATCTATCTATCTATCTATCTATCTATCTATCTATCTATCTATCTATCTATCTACATATCTATCTGTGTGTGTGTGTGTGTGTGTGATTGAATCAGATTGAATCAGAGAAAACATCTTCAGCTTGGCCTGTGTGTGTGTGTGTGTGTGTGTGTGTGTGTGTGTGTGTGTGATTGAATCAGATTGAATCAGAGAAAGCATCTTCAGCTTGGCCTGTGTCTAAGGTATCCAAAATGCAGATCACTAGGTTTCTGTCAAAATAGTTTTATTGGGTTTCTTTTCTTGGGCTTTTGTGTTACAGGACTGGACTACCCCTGAACCAAATCCATACATGTCATTAGACTGGATCAGATCTATTGGATCCTACTGGATCTACCTTATCAGGCAGAAGCCTGTCCTTCAGTTGTGTACTTAGAGAAACAGTAGTAACTTCCTCTGACGGTGGCAAAGTACTGAGAAGCAGGACTCCTGTCTCTCCACCCTTCCTTTAATGCTGTAGGTCTATGTGATTGGGCTGGGCTGGGGTTTTTGTTTGTTTCTTTTTTTTGGTCTGGCCTAGAACAGGGAACTGTTGCTACTGCTCCCGGTTTCTGGGCTCCTCCTGCTCAGAGCTCAGCTGATTGTGGGGTGTGAGCTCACTGCTGTTCCTCAGGTCCTTCAGCACAGCCACTGTATTGTCTTCTCACATGCCTGGCACCCGGATTGGAAACATAGTATCTAAAATTAACGAGTTCTTTCCGTCCTGGAACTTTGCACTCACCTTTAGAACTCAAATGAGGGCTTGGCGATGACAGAATTAATCTGGGAAATTGGATGCTCCAAAATAAGACTTAAAGACCCCATCCCTTAAATATATTGGACCCGAAATGGAGATGATTATGTATATTTTGGGTTTAAAAGAGTTTTGTAAAGAAAATTTTTGTTGCCACGAGTTTTTAGTTTAATTGCCTGGCAGGGTGGGAAATCCCAACACAACAGCGTGGAACTGGGGCATGAAAAGCAGCAAGTGAGACGGATTTATGAAGCCCATAAATAAAAATGAAACTCATTTCATTGTCCAAATTGAGTGGAAAGGCACAATCTATCCCAATTCCGATAAATGGAAGAATGGGACATACATAGAGGAAAGTTCTTTCCATTTTAATAAGGCAAGATAATGGGTGTGACATAACTGAGGAATTTCAGAAAAAAGGACATTTCATTTTGCCAGATTTGACCAAGGAGGCATGTTACCCGTATCCACTCTAAGGGAGAAAATGCACACTTTCCCAAAAAGAAGTACAATCGACTGCATGTTTAAACAGTGCCCAAATGAGCATTTTTTTTCCTGTAAAGGCAACAGCGGTGAAAAGAATGAGAAGCAAAGGCCAAGGTGGCAGCCACGTTAGGCAGGAGATTTTCCTACTCCTGGAATCTGGGGGCTCGCCAACCTTTTCCTATTCTCTCCTAAGAAGCACATTGGTACTTAACTGTTCTTTGAAGCCTGTTTACTCCTGTACAAATGGATCAGATAAGACTGAGGGTGGGTGCCAACAATGAATAGCTAGATTTTAAAAAAAGGGATGATGTAGAGTGGCTGCAATTTGAGTGGCAGGATATTGGTGCTTTGTGGTTCCCCAGTGAGGTTTGGGCCGCTGTGTGTTTCCTTTGCCACGTTGATTTCCAGCCCCACCTTCTCTGATGTGTCAACTGAGCCTATTCCCTTTCCAACTAAATGCCTGGGTTCTTTAGATTTTTCTTTGTAGTTCTTTGCTCATCCATTATCTGTCTATTTCTGGGCAAGTATACAAGTTGGTATAAATTACACGTGCAGTCACTAGCCATGAAACTAGATAGAAGCCAACGGGCTCGTAAGGGGAAAAAACCCAGGCATGACCTTGTTGTCTTTGATGTGGATCTACAGGCTCACTTGTCATTCATCTTTTTAAAATGTTTATTTATTTACTTTTGAGGGTGGGGAGAGAGAGAGTAGGGGGAGGGGCAGGGAAGGAGGGAGACAGAATCCTGTGCTGTCAGCACAGAGCCCAGGCATGAACCCACGAACCGTGAGATCATGACCTGAGCCGAAGTCAAGAGTCTGATGCTTAACAGACTGAGCTGCCCGGGCGCCCCAAGGCTCACTTGTCATTCATCTAATTTAATAAACATTTTGAACACTTGTCTTGTACTACTTACCCTGCTGGGCACTGTACATGGTTTAAAGATAAGTTAGGCCTGTTCCTCTCCACAGTGATCCCACAACAAATGGCAGTTTTTACTTCTTCCCTCAGTCTCATCAGCACCCCCGATACATTCAACCTTGAAAAAAAAATGGCACGCTTGCTTTGCAGATGTGGCTTCCAGACAAGTTCTCTAAGCCCCTTCCAGGTGGATTCCTCCTGAAACCTGCCTTATGTAGAAATTCTGAAGCTACCACAGGCTCCGGAGGAGTAGACACCAAAAATGCCCTCTGGCGCTGAAGGGTCATATACCCAAACCATCTCTTCATCTCTTTATTCACACAGAAAATAAGGAGCTTAAACTGAGGTTAAGAAGAGTAGATTTCATCCCACTTCTTGCTGTGAATTTCTGGAAGCATCCTGCCACCTTTTTGCACGTTGAGGAGAATCCACCCTTGTCTGGGAGATGATGCAGTCTCCTCTTGGGTCTCCTCCCACCCTTTAGCTTTAAGAATCCACTCTACAGCAGGGCGTCTGGGTGGCTCAGTTGGCTAAGCGTCTGATCTGGGCTCAGGTCACGATCTCACAGTTTGTGAATTCGAGCTCCGCATCAGGCTCCATGCTGACCGCAGGGAGCCTGCTTGGGATTCTCTCTCTCTCTGTCTACCCCTCCCCACTCATGCTTTCTCTCTCTCTCTCTCTCTCTCTCAAAATAAATAAATAAATAAACTTAAAAAAAAAAAAAAAAGAATTGACTCTACAGCAACTTAGCCAAATTGATTTAAAACCTGTCCAGTATGGACTCCTGGAGTCAGTCTTTCTTGTTTGGTGTTCTACCCTTGGATCATTAAAGACCGTGACTGTGAAGAGCTTCTCACATGTTGAGAACTTGACTAAATAAGCAAAACATGGGTCGGTGAATGGGGGAGAAGTCTGCTCTGAAAATTGGAGTCCCGAGAGACTGAAGTCAGCACATTTGCAGCATCGTGTCGGGGAGAGGCACTGTGCAGAGAGCACAGTGCTTCAACCACAAGAGAGGCTCCCTGTGGCACAGAGGGGCAATTCCATTGGGCAGAACCCTCCCACACAATTCTGCATCCCTGTTCTGACTTTGAGTTCACTAAGGAGGATTCTGATAAAAAAAACTCAGCTTCTTTTCCTAAACACGCTGACATTGGAAAGGAAAGCCCCTGGATAGGGAGCATGTGAATTCCAAGTTCTGGAAAGGGAATTTCTGAATTCCTCCATTATAAATTAGTAAGTTAATATACTCATTTATTGGCCACTTGTATGTTAATTTGATCAGAGTAAGGTCATCACTAAGAAAACCTGATTTGTCAGGCTGAGGATCAGTCTCTGGAACTTGTTGCCTTGAGATGCTTGACAACGCCTTTCCCGTGACCACCGCCTATGGCATCTCTCCAGGGTGCCTCCCCAAATTCAGGCATGGTCCCCATCGCTTTCACCCAAGGATGAGGCCATCCATCAGACTGGGTGCTCGTTAGGCCGTGGGTTTTAAAGATTTTGTGTCTTTCTCCTCCCTACCACCCTATGACAGACAATAATTTACTAAAAAGCGGAATGGGGTAGAGGAAGCTGGATTATGCAATTTAACAGGATCATTGAGAAACAAAGGCAGGACTGCAGGCCCTCTTAAATCATGATTGGGTGTTTGCTCTGATTTGCTGGTGGGGACTTGAACAACACTTCTCTGACCAATGAGCGCTCCCCCATGATGCTCCTGGCAAAAGGGGGAGAAAGAGAGAGAGAAACCCACCATTAAAGTCAGGCTAACCTCCTCTTTGAAAAACTCTGACCTGGATGAGGGAAAAGCCCAGAAGGAAAAAAATTTGAAAAGTTTACTTCAGGTTGAGAATTTCTAATTCCACCACTTTTGTGTGTGTGTTGTTGCATGATAGACATGACAGCATCTCCTCATTATTATGGAAAATATAGGGTTGGTGTTAATTACTATCTGAATATGAATGGGAGCAGAAGTGGGCATAGCCTGCACTGGCCTTTCTTTGACAAGGTATAACTTTCTTCTGAATTTCTGTGTTAATTAATGCTTATTTAAAAACCACTTTAATTGGTAGTAAACACCTCAACTTTTTGTACTCATTAAAATGCAGCCATTGATGTGTGATGGATTTTTTTTAAAGCTTAATTAACTTTCCTTCTGTATATATAACCTATAATAATGACAAACATATTGGGAAAAAATTACCCCTGCTTTTTCCCCCTCTCTCCCTACCCCCATTATAAAGACATTTTTAGCTAGGGATGTCTCACTTTGTTAGGATCAGATGCCATTAATTTGGCATTTTGGAGAAGAGTAGGTGGCAGGAAATCAAAGCTTTTGAGACATTGGTCATTTCTAAACCAAATACTCATATTTGTAAGGCAGAAAGAGTATTTATTTAAGTAAAAAGTTTAAAGAAACCAATACCCGAGATGACCCAAGACTTGACTGGACTATCTTTGTGGAAAATGTAAAATTCTTAAGACGTTCTTGGAGATGTTTTCTTGGAGTGGTTATAGTTGTGTAGAAATCGAGTAATGCATCTCTCCCCTTTTCCATTAGATATAGTCAATATTAAAATAATAAAACTACCTTAGGGAAAATTTGGAAAATAGAACAATTAGTATAGTTTCACCTACCCTCACACAACAGTTTTTAATTTTTCATAATTTCTTTGCATTCTTTGTCCATAGTGGGCACAAAATTGTTAAACAGTAAAACCATAGTCAGGAGGTGTAGAAGGAAATCAGCAGGAGCATAATTAGGAGGAAGAATTGACCTTGTGGTTTAACAGCCATTGGATAGGAGACTCGGGTTTTATCAAGAGGGGTGGGTCCTATAGCTCTAGGGGCCAAGCCATACAAAGGCCACAGTGGGGAGTTTCAGTCACTTAGTCTCTTACAGTCCCTGCTCTTGGTCAACAGGGAGACCAAGTCCCATCATCTGATCAGATTCTGACTTGTTCACACCTTCGAATTATAGAACTCCTGTTGATTGCAGTCTCAGACTCATTGGTGAGGACGACTATCAGAGTTTCTTGTGACTTTTCATAGTTTAATTTTAATCATTTCTTGAGCAAGTGGCTGTCTAAAAGCATTTAAGTCTCTGGAGAGGGCACAGTGGATGACTGTGGAGACAACAGGTATTACAAGAATCATCAGAAGGCCTTGGATAGTGCTTATTAGTCCAGATCCTGTCTCACTTAGGATCAGCCAGGAGAACAATTACATCCTCCACCAAAGGAGAAGAGAGGTTTGAGATCAGTAAATTTGTCCAATGCTTTGTTAATTCTCTTGATTTACCAAGGTGGCATCTGGAATAACATTATTAGTGGAAGGAGTTTTAAGAATCTCATTTCAACAGAGTTTCAAACAAACAGAGAAGAGAAAAGATAGTTATGAAAGGGAGGAAAAAGAGATAAAGATATGGCAGTCAGTGGCTTCCTGTGTTCTAGGGTCTTGATAGGAGATCATAGGCCAAAGCTGTCCATGTCTAGCTGTGTGCTGCTTGATTAAGATTCTCAGGAAAGCTGTCTCCTTGTGATGCCATTTGCTTTAGAAGAATCCTGAGGACGTCTCAGTTTTAAACCTCCCGTCCATATCGAAGTCTAGAATGTAGGTATATATATCTTGGAAATCGTGAATCCAATGGGGGCGATTCCTTGGAATTTCACTGCAGTGTTTGCAGTTAATGGTACATGATATGATTCCTTCTAAGAGGTACGCTCTCTTTAAAACCAACACAGAAAGTAGATAAGGCAGTTGTGCTATTGGACATCAAAGTAATCCTGGAAGGTGAGATCTGAGAATGGCTTCACAGACTAGGTTTTTAACCACTAAATTTTGATATGAAAGATCTCAGGGAAAGGTGCTAAGAGATCTTGTCTTGTATTTATGCTCTTTTCATATCTGCCCATTGTCAAATTTTGATCTATATATTTGACACAATATTGATAATCAAATAGATTGATAGAGTCTAAGGAGTCCCAGAAGATATGTCCCTAGGACAATCCTTAGTTCTTCAGTGAACTTTTATCTTTTCTTCCTAGGGGTTGTGAAGTCCTTAACTAAATTATGCAGATCTAATCTTGACCAAGGAGTAGAGTTATAAGTCCATTGTCCCCCCACTTATGTTTAAAAAAAAAAAAAACCATTGTGAAGAGATCTTGTCCAGTGAAAAAGGATGTGTTTAAGAAGGGGCAGTGGATCAGAGGAAAGGGGATCTGGTGAAGGTGCAGGAGGAGGAGAGCAAGAGTAAAGAAGAAGTCAAGGTTCAGGGAACCACAGGGAGGCCAGTGTGCAGTCAATTGTGTTAGGAGACCAAGAAGGGAGTTTAAGTTTGGATTTTAGATCATCCAGGGATTTACTGACCTTTTCTAAAGCATCCTTAAAGGAAGCAATTTTAGAATTTTCCTTTCTTTCACAGGCCTCTTTATACCAATAAAAAATACTGACCTTGAAATATTTGTACTCTTTGAACCCTTTGATTCTAAAGTAGATTATTTTACTCATATCCAAATTCACTAGAGTGGTCCCTGAAATTCTAAATTGTTCTTGGTAAGATTGATTCAGAGCTTCAAATATTTGGTGTTACTGGTAACCATATTTGTAAATGTAAGAAGCTGGACAAAGATCTAGAAGTTCATTGAATGGCTGGGGATTTCCTCAGAATCTTGGTACTACATACCCATCTTGTTGAGAGCCCTAAGTTGCGAAGTAAATCAAACAAAGTTTTCACCAAGGACAATTAAGAAGGAAGAACAAAAGCTTAGGCTGGGCTTCAACATAAAGAGAGCCAAGTATTAGATACTAGTCAGGGGCAGGATTTACTCAGCTGTCTAGACCCTGGCCATCTCAGGAGGAGAGACTCGGGTTGGTGGGGAGTCTCCTGCATTGTCTGTCTTTCTCAGAGTGACTTGGGCTAGCAGCATTGGGTCCAGGCAATGATTAGAGTCTTGACATAAAAAACCACATAAGATAATCAACCAGAGCACCATGAGCATAAGCCTTTGTTTGAGTGGTACAGTACAAGAAGACTGAAGGAATCTCTCTTCTCTTGGAGAAGAAGAGTAGTACTTCTATAGAGCTTTAATAGAAGAGTCTACTGAAGCACAGCTAGTTTGGGGAATAGTTGGTCAGAGATGGTTCTCAGAGGGGGAGTTAGTCCTGTGGTTTAGCAGCCATTGGTGGGGCAGTTCAAGTTTATCAAAAGGGATGGAAGAGGCAGTGAAAATGTTTTAGTTTTTCAGGATCTTTTTATACAAGAGTGCTTGCTATATTGACAAAAGAAGTCACTCTAGTGTGATGGGGGAGGAGTGGGTAAAAGGGGATGAATCTTTCAAGAGGCCTTCTACTCAGCAGTTATTTTCTTTACAGAAGCAGGGGAAATTGTTGCTTCTTTCTCGCCGATGCCTTACTCCCATCTCAACCCTACTTGTCCCACAATCCACCAAAACAGCAGGGGAAATGAAGTTATAGCTAAGCAGCAGTGGACAGCAGTATCATGCAAAGTTCCAGTGAAGATGCTATGGGTTGAATGTCTGCATCCCTCCAAAATTCATCTGTTGAAATCCTAACACCCACTGTGATGGTATTTGGGGTATGGCCTTTGGGTGATTAAGTTATGAGGGTCGAACCCTCATGGTGGGATTAGTCCTATTGTTAGAAGAGACACAGAGAGTGAGTGAGGATACAAAGAGGAGGCATCTGCCCACTAGGAATGGGAGCTCATCAGATCTGCCAGTTCCTTGATAGTGGGCGTCCCAGCTTCCGGAGCTATGAGAAATAAATGTATGGTGTTTCAGTTACTCAGTCTATGATAATTTGTTATAGAAGTCTGAGGTGGCTAAGGTACTGACATTGGACAGGAATTCAAGTTTCCAGAATTCCACAGTAATGGTCAGGAACAGAGAGAGCCTGAGCTCTTGCAGCCAGCTGACTGAACTCACACAGACTGATAATGCAGCTTCACTTTAAACACTGAAAAGGAGTCTCCACTGTTTGGCCTTACCATGGGGGTCATGTAAGAATTTGCTCATGTACTATGAGACACATCCAGACAGGAGTAGGCCTTGCTCAGGAACAAGCATGTGAAAGGGCCATTTATGGCTCCTGTGGCCTCTCCACTTGGAGTACAAGAATTTGAATACAGGTATCCCTTATGCCTGTCCAGTCCAGATACCTCTGCTTACTATGTCTAAACAGTCTCTTTAGCTGAGGACTTTATTATGTCGAAGAGAAATACTAACTGAGAAGACCTGAACACATATTATGGAATGAAGTGCATGCATTTAATGAATAGGTGATGTAAGCATTAATGTGCATACCTAGAAATAACTACATGTGGTTTTGTTTTGATGTTAATTTGCCACCCTTCCTTTGGTTTTGCTTCTTCTTTCTCTGGTTTTTCATTTTCTACTTATCTTCTCTGAGCATACCAGTCCTTGTCCCAAGCTGAGCCTTCCCAGACCAGCTGCCTCAGCCTGAGTTCCAAGCCAGGAAGATCTTCAGTCTGCTGGCAGCAGCTCAGCTGTCCTGAAACTCCGTCACCATCATCCTGGGAATCCTTCTCAAGTTTCTGCTGTGTTAGATCTCCAAATTCCTGAATCCCACATCTTCATCTTCCTTGTTCTAGTAACTTTAGGAGTAAGAGTGCAGAGGAGATGCATTTATTTTTAGTATTTTGCCTGAAAATATATAATTCCTTCCAATTGGATAGTTTGGCTAGGTATAGAGTTTAAGTTGACTCCATTCATTCAGAATTGTAGTCAATTCTCCTGCATTGCATTCCTATTTCTGACCCTGTGGACACCACTTTTTTCCTCTTTGACAGCTTTTAAGATCTTTTATCAATTCCAATTGTTCTGAATTTCCCAGTCATGTGCCTTTTTCTCAGTTTTCCCAATGGTGAGCTTTCCATAGGATTTTTTGATCTGGAAACTCATGTCCTTCAGATTAGAGACTATTTATTGTGTTACTTCTGTTAGCTGTTCCTGCTGGATTTCCTATTAGCTATGTTTGGGCCTTTTGGAGTGATGAAAAAACACTTTTTCTTGTTTTATGTTTTCTTTTCTTTCTTTCTTTTTTTTGGCGGGGGGGGGGGGGGGATTGTTGCACAAAGTAAACTTTATTTGTAGCAAATCAGGAGATCGAGGAATAACTTCCAAAGCTGTGATGCTCCAAGCAAGGGCAAATGGGTTCCTATGATTTAGGAATGAACACTGAAATACAGGGGCCTTGTCATTGCATGTGGAGGTAGGGCAGAGGTGGTACATGTGCCTTAAGGAAACGTGTCTATACATCCATTGTGTGTTATGTAAATGAGGCTTATGATCCTCCTTGGGCAGAGATTTTAGTATTCTAATGAGGTGAAGGTAACCGTGGGTCACTTCTGACTTCTGTGTATAAGTCTGCTTGACAAATTGTACGATCTTTGATACTTGAGCCTGGCCTGAAGGGGTCAATGGTTTAGTCTTTGGTTTGCCTGAAAAGGTTTTCAGGATGAGCAGTTGCACTTGACCTCAAACCCACACCACAAAAATTAGGACCTCACTGCATGTCTGTTGCTGACTCCGACTTTTAATGCCCCTCCAAAACCTGCCTGCTTGTGTATGGTCCCTTGTGCTATCCACCGTATTTAAAAAATGTGTCTGGAGTTTCTAGCTTTTTTTGCCCTTTTTTTTTTCAAATTTATTTTGTATAATTTACATCCAAGTTAGTTAGCATATAGTACAACAATGATTTCAGGAGTAAATTCCTTAATTCCCCTTACCCATTTAGCCCATCCTCCCTCCCACAACCCCTCCAGCAACCCTCTGTTTGTTCTCCATATTTAAGAGTCTCTTATGTTTTGTCCCCCTCCCTGTTTTTATATTATTTTTGCTTCCCTTCCCTTATGTTCATCTGTTTTGTATCTTAAAGTCCTCATATAAGTGAAGTCATATGATATTTGTCTTTCTCTGACTAATTTCACTTAGCATAATACCCTCTAGTTCCATGCATGTGGTTGCAAATGGCAAAATTTCATTCTTTTTGATTGTCAAGTAATACTCCATTATACACACACACACACACACACACACACACACACACACACACACCACATCTTCTTTATCCATTCATCCATTGATGGACATTTGGGCTCTTTCCATACTTTGGCTATTGTTGATAGTGCAGCTATAAACATTGGGGGCATGTGCCCCTTTGAAATGGCATACCTGTATCCCTTGGATAAATACCTAGTAGTGCAATTGCTGGGTCGTAGGGTAGTCCTATTTTTAATTTTTTGAGGAACCTCCATACTGTTTTCCAGAGTGGCTGCACCAGCTTGCATTCCCACCAACAATGCAAAAGAGATCCTCTTTCTCCGCATCCTCGCCAACATCTGTAGTTGCCTGAGTTGTTCATATTAGCCATTCTGACAGGTGTGAGGTGGTATCTCAATGTGGTTTTGATTTGTATTTCCCTGATGATGAGTGATGAGGAGGATTTTTTCATGTGTTGATGGGCCATCTGGATGTCTTCTTTGGAGAAGCGTCTATTCATGTCTTTTGCCCATTTCTTCACTGGATTATTTGTTTTTTGGGTGTTGAGTTTGATAAGTTCTCTATAGATTTTGGATACTAACCCTTTATCTGATGTCATTTGCAAATATCTTCTCCCATTCTCTCAGTTGCCTTTTAGTTTTGCTGATTGTTTCCTTCACCATGCAGAAGCTTTTTATTTTGGTGATGTCCTAATAGTTCATTCTTGCTTTGGTTTCCCTTGCCTCCAGAGACATGTTGAGTAAGAAGTTGCTCTGGCTAAGGTCAAAGAGGTTTTTGCCTGCTTTCTCCTCTAGGATTTTTATGCCTTCCTGTCTTATGTTTAGGTCTTTCATCCATTTTGAGTTTATTTTTGTGTATGGTATAAGAAAGTGGTCCAGGTTCATTTTTCTGCATGATGCTGTCCAGTTTTCCCAGCACCATTTGCTGAAGAGACTGTCTTTATTCCACTGGATGTTCTTTCCTGCTTTGTCAAAGATTAGTTGGCCATACATTTCTGGGTTCATTTCTCGGTTCTCTATTCTGTTCCATTGATCTGAGTGTCTGTTTTTGTGCCAGTACCATACTGTCTTGATGATTACAGCTTTGTAATACAGCTTGAAGTCCAGGATTGTGATGCCTGCAGCTTTGGTTTTCTTTTTCCAGATTGCTTTGGCTATTCGGGGTCTTTTCTGGTTCCATACAAATTTTAGGATTGTTTGTTCTAGCTCTGTGAATAATGCTGATCTTATTTTGATAGGTATTGCATTGAATATGTAGGTTTGTTTGGGTAGTAATGACATTTTAACAATATTTATTCTTTCTATAAGCATGGAATATTTTTCCATTTTTTTGTTTTCTTCAATTTCTTTCATAAGCTTTCTATAGTTTTCAGTGTATAGATTTTTCTCCTCTTTGGTTAGATTTATTCCTAGGCATTTTATGGGTTTTGGTGCAATTGTAAATGGGATCGATTCTTTGATTTCTCTTTCTGTTGCGTCATTTTTGGTGTATAGGAATGCAACCAATTTCTGTGCATTGATTTTTTTATCCTGAGACTTTGCTGACTTCATGTATCAGTTCTAGCAGCTTTTTGGTGGAATCTTTTGAGTTTTCCATATAGAGTATCATGTCATCGCGAAAAATGGAAGTTTGACCTTCTCCTGGCTGATTTGGATACCTTTTATTTCTTTGTGTTGTCTGATTGCTGAGACTAAGACTTCCAATACTAATGTTGAATAACTGGTGAGAGTGGACATCCCTCTCTTGTTCCTGACCTTGGGGGGAAAGCTCTGTTTTTCCCCATTGAGGATGATATTAGCGTTGGGTCATTCATATATGGCTTTTATGATTTTGAGGTATGATCCTTCTATCCCTAGTTTCTTGAGGGTTTTTATCAAGAAAGGGTGCTGTATTTTGTTAAATGCTTTCTCTGCATCTATTGAGAGGATCATGTGGTTCTTGTCCTTTCTTTTATTGATGGGACATATCACATTGATTGTTTTGCAGATATTGAACCAGCCCTGCATCCCAGGTATAAATCCCACTTGGTAGTGGTGAATAATTTTTGTAATGTATTGTTGGATTCGGTTGGCTAGTATCTTGTTGAGGATTTTTGTGTCCATGTTCATCAGGGAAATTGGTCTATAGTTCTCGTTTTTAGTGGGGTCTTTGTCTGGTTTTGGAAGCAAGGTAATGCTGGCTTCATAGAATGAGTTTGGAAGTTTTCCTTCCATTTCTATTTTTTGGAACAGGTTCAAGACAATAGGTGTTAATTCTTCCTTAAATGTTTGTTAGAATTCCTCTGGAAAGCCATCAGGCTCTGGACTCTTGTTTTTTTGGGAGATTGTTGATTACTAATTCGATGTCTTTACTAGTTATGGGTCTGTTCAAATTTTCTATTTCTTCCTGTTTCAGTTTTGGTAGTTTATATGTTTCTAGGAGTTTGTCCATTTCTTCCAGATTGCCCATTTTATTGGTGCATAATCGCTTGCAATATTCTCTTACTATTGTTTTTATTTATGTTCTTTTGGTTGTGATCTCTCCTCTTTCATTTTTGATTTTATTTATTTAGGTCCTTTCCTTTTTCTTTCTGATCAAACTGGCTAGGAGTTTATCAATTTTGTTAATTCTTTCGAAGAACCAGCTTCTGGTTTCATTGATCTGTTCTATTGTGGTTTTGTTTTTGTTTTTTGGTTTCATAGCATTGATTTCTGCTCTAATCTTTATTATTTTCTGTCTTTTGCTGGTTTTGGTTTTATTTGCTGTTCTTTTTCCAGCTCTTTATGGCATAAGGTTAGGTTGTGTATCTGGGATGTTTCTTCCTTCTTTAGGAAGGCCTGGATTGCTATATACTTTCCTCTTATGACTGCCTTTGCTGCATCCCAGAGGTTTTAGGCTGTGATCTTATCATTTTTATTGGCTTCTATGTACTTTTTAATTTCCTCTTTAACTTCTTGGTTATCCCATTCATTCTTTAGTAGGATGGTCTTTAGTCTCCAAGTATTTGTTACCTTTCCACATTTTTTCTTGTGGTTGATTTTGAGTTTCATAGCATTGTGGTCTGAAAATATGCACTGTATGATCTCAATCTTTTTGTACTTGTTGAGGGCTGATTTGTGTCCCAGTATGTGATCTATTCTGGAGAACGTTCCATGTTCACTGGAGAAGAATGTGTGTTCTGCTGCTTTAGGATGAAATGTTCTGAATATATCTGTTAAGTCCATCCAGTCCAGTGTGTCAAAGTATCGTTTTCTTGTTGATTTTCTGTTTACATGATGTGTCCATTGCTGTAAGTGGGGTGTTGAAGTCCCCTACTATTATGGTATTATTATCAATGAGTTTCTGTATATTTGTGATTAACTGATTTATATATTTGGCTGCTCTCATGTTTGAAGCATAAATGTTTATAATTGTTAGATCTTCTTGGTGGATAGGCCCCTTAATTATATAATTCCCTTCTTCATCTCTGGTTACAGTCTTTATTTTAAAATCTAGATTGTCTCATATAAGTATGGCCACTTTGGTTTTCTTTTGGCGACCATTAGCATGATAGATGGCTCTCCATCCCCATGCTTTAAATCTGAAGGTGTCTTTAGATCTAAAGTGGGTCTCTTGTAAACAGCATATAAATGGATCTTGTTTTCTTGTCCATTCTGTTACCCTGTGCCTTTTGATTGCAGCATTTAGTCCATTGACGTTTAGAGTGAGTACTGAAAGATATGAATTTATTGCCATTGTGTTGCCTGTGGAGTTGGAGTTTCTGGTGGTGTCCTCTGGTCCTTTCTAGTCTTTGTTGCTTTTGGTCTTTATTTGTTTATTTATTTTCATCTTTTCTCCCCTCAGAGAGGGCTGAAAATTTCTTGCAGGGCTGGTTTAGTGGTCACAAACTCCTTTAATTTTTGTTTGTCTGGGAAACTTTTAACCTCTCCTTCTATTTCAAATGACAGCCTTGCCGGAAAAAGAATTCTTGGCTGCATATTTTTCCGATTCAGCACATTGAATATATCTTGCCACTCCTTTATGGCCTGCCAAGTTTCTGTGCATAGGTCTGCTGCAAACCTGATCTGTCTTCCCTTGTAGGTTAAGGACTTTTTTTTCCCCTTACTGATTTCATGATTCTTTTCTTGACTGAGTATTTTGTAAATTTGACTATGTTGATGGTTGGTTTTTGTTGAATCTAATGGGAGGCCTCTGTGCTTCCTGGATTTTGATGTCTGTGTCTTTTCCCAGGTTAGGGAAGTTTTCTGCTATGATTTGCTCACATAGCCCTTCTACCCCTTTTTCTCTCTCTTCATCCTCTGGGACCCCTGTGATTCTGATGTTGTTCCTTTTTAATGAGTCACTGATTTCTCTAATTCTTAAATCATGCTCTTTTGCTTTAGTCTCCCTCTTTTTTTCTTCTTCATTATTCTCCATAAGTTTGTCCTCTATCTCACTGATTTGCTGCTCTGCCTCATCCATCCTTGCTGCTGTGGCATCCATTTGAGATTGCAGCTCAGTTACAGCATTTTTTATTTTATCCTGACTAGTTTTTATATCTTCAGAAGGGGATTCTAATCTATTTTTGACTCCAGCTAGTATTCTTGTTATTGTGATTCTAAATTCTGGTTCAGACATCTTGCTTGTATCTGTGTTGATTAAGTCCCTGGCTGACATTTCTTCCTGTTATTTCTTTTGGGGTGAATTCCTTTGTTTCATCAATTTGAAGGAAGAAAAGGAATTAATAAGGTAAAAAATTAAAATTCAAAAATTAAAAGCAACACACAAAAAATTAAATAAAGGATGATAGATCATAGATGTGTTTTGTTCTGGTTGTTGAAAGGAGCTTGATAGTTTAGAGAAAAAAGGGAAAGATAAGAAAAGAAAAAAAAAAGGAAAATGTTTGAAAATTTGAAAAAATGAATACAATGAAATAGAATAAAATGGAATTATGGAAGTAAAAAAATTAGCATGTGAAAAGTTTAAAAAAGTTAAAAAAATTAGTAGAAAAAATTTTTTAAATGAAGTGGAAAAAAATAAATTTTTTCTCTTTATGTATTCAAGTATAAGAAAAGAAAAAAAATTGAATAGATGGGCCAGCAAACAGACTGAAGTACAATTGAAATTACATCAGTGTCCCCTGGAAGTTGAACTATGAAGCACTTTATAGTCCATAAACTAAGAAGGCAGAGAGAATTTTGTTGTTCCTGACATGCGAGGTTGGCCCAGTTGGGCAGGGCTTAGTGTAACAGCTCTGTTCTCCACTAGATGGCGCTGCTTAGCTTACTGGGGTGGGTTGTTGTGGTGCCTGTAGGTGCACATAAGCGGGAGGGGTGAAAATGGCATCACCCAGCTACCCAGTCTCTAACATCAGGACTCTGTACTCTCCCCAACCAGCAATCTCACACTCCTCCTTTGTCTCCAGCTTCCGTCCACTCCTTGCTTTTACACTGTCTGTGACCAAGCCATCAGGTTGCCCAATGGCACCTCCCTCCTGGGTTTTATCTCAAATGTGGCTGTGTTTCCCAACCCCTCACTTCTGAGGGACTGAGGCTTTGACCCGCTCACACCTTCTGGGGGAGGGTCTCACCAAGCAATTGCCAGGTGCTGGCCCACCCCAAGGAACATTTGGGAGGCCGTGGTGCTGCCGATGTCCAGAGACTGCAGCTGGGTGCCAACCTGTCCCAGAAAAAGTTCGCGCAATCATGTAGCAGCAGTGTTTCAAGGATTATGGAAAAATCACAGCACACATCTGGCATCAGTCTTCTCACTTAACGTCCTATTCCAGCACCAGCAACCAGTGGTTGTTCTCCAGGGTCTGCTGGGACCTTTGCCTGTGGGGTGGCCGCACAGCCTCTACCAAATGGCCTCCCAGCAGTGGAACTGCCTCTTCCTGTGTGGCCCAAGGACTCCGAGGACCTTACTCTCTGCTCCTGGGGATTTGCCCTTCTCACCAAAGCACCACCAGGTATTGAGCTGCAGAGTTTCAGACTCTGTGCTCCCCCTGTTTATAGAGTCTTAATGGAAGTTAAGCCTTCTCCTTTCTCTTTTCTCCCTTTTTTGTTCAGTCCCTTGCATGCTCTTTCTTTTCTCTCCAGCTGCTTTTGGGTGAGGGTAGGGGGATGCTTTTCATACTCTCCCTCTTGTCTCCATCCTCTCTCTGCAAGCAAAAACAACTCCCTGCCCTCCGTGGCTTCTCTCTCCCCCAGTTCCCCTTTCTGCACCCTGTACCTGCTGAGTTCTCTGGTTCAGGTTGTGCAGATTGTTGTGTTAATCATCAAATCAGTTTTCTAGGTGTGCAGGATGGTTTAAGTGTTGATCTGGCTGTGTTTCAGGTATGAGAGACTTAAAAAAAAATCTTCCATGCTGTTCCGCCATCTTGGCCCCTCTTTTTTGATTTTTTTTTATTGTTTATCTTCTATTTTCTTTTTATTCTTTCTTGGAAATTTCTTCAACTTAATCTCCTAGTTTTTCTATTGAGTTTTCTTTCAGTCATCTTCTTTTGAATTTTCAAGATTCTTTCTTGTTCTTTGGATATACATAGTTTATAGCATCCTATTTTATGAATGATATATTTATATATACTTACCGTTCTAAGGAGAGAGGAATTATAGTTTTGGGTTTTTGTGTTTGTTTTGCCTGTTCTAGTGTGATTCCCTCTGTTCTGGTTGTTAGTGCTGTGTAGTAAAATCCCCCTCCCCCCAAATCTTAGTGGTTTATCATAGCACATTAATTTTGCTCATGAGTCTTCAGTGTGAGCAGAACTTAACAGGCACAGCTCATCTTTGGCCCATCCTATGTCAGCTAGGGCTGGAATAGTCTAAAGGGCTGGAATAGTCTAGGGCTGAAATAGTCTAGGGCTGGAATAGTCACATGTCAGGTGTCTTGGTTGGGAAGATTCAAACAGTGGGGGCATCTTTTTCTAGCAACATGCATACCTTCCAGCGGGGAAACTTAAGGAATATCAGAGTTCTACGTGATTATTCAAGGTTCCTAAGGCTCTCCGTAGAGAGTAAGAGCTGACTGAAAGCTCCATCCTTTTTAGTACTTAGTCTCAAAAGTCACATAGTGTCATTTCCCCTCTATCTGTTGCAGTGCTGTCCGGTTGAAATGTCATGTGAGTCACATGTGTGATTTTAGGCTTTCTTTAGTAGCCGCATTTCAAAAGTAAAAAGAAACAGGTGAAATCAATTTAAGATCTTTATTTAACATAACATATTAAAGGATCATTGTAATATGTAACCAATATGAAAATATTAATAAGATATTTGACATTTTGTTTTCATACTTTCTTTGAAATTGATTTTATATGTTATGCTTACAGCACATCACAATTTAGATGCCAATTTTTTTTTTTACCAGATGTTGCCATTTTAATACTTTAAGTGTGAAATACAGTCTTATCAAAACAAATCGGTGGAAAATATTTTATACTGGCTAGGCTTTTAAAATTTAATTATTTACAATTGAATTATTATTTCAGTTCTTCAGTCGCAATAGCCACATTTTAAGTGCTCAATAGCTACATGTGCCTATTGGCTACTGGCTCCCATTGTGGACAGTGCAACTCTGTAAGTTGCACTAACAGAGATTTAACATAACACCCAGATTCAACATAAACCTACCTTTCAATGAAAGAAGGGATAAAGTTTTTTTTGTTTTAATTTTTTTTTTTACATTTTTTTTTTGAGAGAGAGAGAGCACAAGTGGGGGAGGGGCAGAGGGAGAGGGAGACACAGAATCCAAAGCAGGCTCCAGGCTCTGAACTGTCAGCACAGAGCCCAGCATGGGGCTTGAATCCACAAACCGTGAGATCATGACCTGAGCCGAAGTCGGACACTTAACTGACTGAGCCACCCAAGCACCTAAAACTTTTAGAAAAATGTTTGTTTATTTTTTGAAAGAAAGAGAGACATAGCTTGAGCGGGGAAGAGACAGAGATAGAGGGAGACACAGAATCCCAAATGGGTTCCAGGCTCTGAGCTGTCAGTGCAGAGCCCGATGCGGGGCTTGAACTCACAAACCAAGAGATCATGACCTAAGCTGAAGTTGGTCGCTCAACTGACTGAGCCACCTAGGTGCCCCAAGAAGGGGTAAAGTTTTAAAGAAAATGTGAAAGCAGAAATATCGTGGTTATTTTTGGAAAATACAGTCTGCCATACCTTCCAAGTTTTTTTTAGTTTATTTGCTTTGGTTTTTGTGTTTCGTGAAGACTTTCCTATAATGCTTACTTACTAAAACTGAAGCTTTCAGAGGCAGATGGGAAGCTCTGTGTGGGGGGCAAGGCTTATCTATTGGTAGACTTCAATGAATGGTGATCTATGGGGCCAGGTCATCTTACTGGGGATGCATCATAGGTCAGGATCTGTTGTCTGTCTCTGGTAGGTTAGATTCTTCAGAGAAGAATCAGTCTTCTTAAGGTATATAACCCTGGGTGTCAGTATTCTGGAGGCAGTGGAGTAAGCAGGAGTGGTGTTAATATTCACCTAATGCCATCATTTCAGTAAAGCATCTCACCTCTACTCTCTGTTTTTCTTGGTTTCTCTATCAGAGCTACTCTGATCTAATTATATAAAGAATAAACTTCCCAGGGCTTGCTGGGTTGGGAAGGAGTAGTGTCTGTCTGCCACAAGTAGGGTTGGGAGCAACCACTTGTTGTCTTCCAGCTCCATCCTCCCCCCCCCCCCCCCCCCCCCGGCCTCCTGAGGAAAGTTTACTGAGCTTCTCAGGCTCCTCTACTGTGAAGCAATCCCATGTCAGGGGCATTGTCTGTACATGCTGTACATTTCATATTTTTCCATTCTGCTAAGCCAGTTTTCATTCATGCCTCCACTTTCCATCACCATGGTATTTGGAGATATCCATTGTGTGCTGTCTTCTCCTTTCCTGTTTTCTTTGCCCTTTGTATATTCCTTTGCATATTATTTTAGCAAGGTTTTATCAGGATACAGAGATTGATTTAAGGAAGGAAAGCCCCCATGTCCTGGCATGAAAATGCCACCAGAATCAATGTCTGGGCTGGTTGGTGCCTTAGAACTTTGAGCTGTTGGGCTCAATAATGGTGGCATTTTTAAAATTAAAATTTATCATGTAATTCAATTATAAAATACAGTCAATATAATGACCAGGCAATAAATAGTAGCTACTGAGCAGCTAGTAGATACCACACATTGTCATGGGGATACAGTGGTAAACAGGACAGAAAAGGCACGTGGTTCAGTGCCTCTCAAGCTGCTATGTATGCATGTTATCTGGGGAGTTTGTTAAAAATGGCAATTCTGTTTCAGTAGATCTGGGGAAAGCCTGAGATTCTGCCAATAGATAAGCCTTATCCCCACATGCAGAGCTTCCAATTGACTTCTGAGCACTTCACTTTTTATGTGAACAGATAGTAGAAGAAAGCCTCTAATGTGAAAGGTGTTTAATTTCACTATAAACCTTGCTTAGGAGTAACATGCTCTGCCTGTGTGTGCTCTTATGGTATTTTTGTTTGGCCAGAAGTTGGCTAATAGCCATTTATAGGTTTCTACATCTGTTGTGTCCATAGGTTCCTAGAACTTCAGGGTTAAGGAGGGACCAAAGATGTGATGCGGTCCAAAGTCCCATTTGTAACACTTATATTCTTATTGTGGTGCCCCTGTGGGTTAAGCATCAGCTCCTGAGGTGACTGGATCATATCTTCATATTGGTGCCAAAGACAGGGTTGGAGTGTGGTGGGAGATTGGCATGCCAACTAACTGTGGCCCATCCACATGTGGGCACAGGTTTGACCATCTATCTTTCTCAGTAGCTTCAGTGTCCCTCCAAACACCTGTTGCTAAGATGAAGGCTGGGAGAAACCCAGGGACAAAACTCATGTAATATGCTTTTCATAGCACTTGGCCCATGGTAAGTATCTAATAATAGTAGCTTATGTTTTTGCATGTATTTTGCCCACTGGACCTTTGATACTTAAAATATTGTCCAAGTACTAGAAGTATCAACATTGCCTGGAAGGTTGTTAGAGTCTCAGACTCAGCCAAGATCTACTGGAAGAGAATTTGTAATTTTAGCAAGATCCCCAGGTGATGTGCATGCACACGTCAGTTTGGGAAGCACTTGGTTATATGCTTCAGCACTTTGGTGGTGCCATGTGGTGTTCAGCACATTGCTGTTTGTTTAACAAGTACTAGCTGACTGACTGACCTTTAGCAAGCCAGCCTGCAGCACGAATAGAGGGTCTCCCTGTGAGGAGCTCCGAAAACAATTCCAGGATGGGAAGTGGAGATGGGAAAAAAGTCCTTGCTTTGTGCCTGGGAGCTTCAACTCCTTTGGAAGCGCCAGTAGCAACAGCTCATATTCCCCTCAAGATTCATTTTAGGATTTTCCAGACCCGAACTGACCTTTGAGATCTCCCCCATTTCTAAAGCAATCTTGGGAACTTGACGCCTTCCCAGACCCCTCCAGCTTTCAGGTCACTTGGACATGAGAACGGGTTTTGTGCCTGCTTGGATGCCTGGGCCCTGGAGCCTGTGGTGCAAGGGGCTGCCCTAGAACTGGAGTGTGGGGCACGGCTCTTCCCCAAACATGACCCCCACTCTGTCTGTGTTTCCCCTGACCAAACAGGGGGGCGGTGTCTCAAAAGCATGGAGAATCCAGCATCCTGCTGCCAGCCATGCTGATTTATTGTAAGAATCCCTGGATTTCAGATTGGCAAACTTGAAGATAGTCTTATATTAACAAAATTTTATAAATAATTTAAGAAGACTCTGAATAGTGGTATAGTGGTATTTTACTTACTTAGTAATATATCAACTGAAAAATATAAAATTAAAACATGCCTTCAACAGAGCCACCATATTGAACATTAGTGGCCATTATCTAGGATTGCATTCAGAGGGTACAGATGGTGGGGCCAAAGCTTTCCTCACCCCAGAACATACCTTGGTATAATTGCAATCACTGGAGTCCTGATACAGATTTACTGTGTTTAATGTTTGTTTACTTTTGAGAGAGACTGAGAGAGACAGAGTGAGAGTGGGGGAAGGGCAGAGAGAGAGGGAGACACAGAATCCGAAGTAGGCTCCGGACTCTGAGCTGTCAGCACAGAGCCTGACACAAGGCTTGAACTCACGAGATGCGGGATCATGACCTGGGCCAAAGTCGGCCGCTCAACTGACTGAGCCACCCAGGCGCCCCAGATTTATTTTGTTTAAAATAGCAACTTTCATTAAACAGGACTTGAAAAATGTAGACACCTTCAAAGAAGAAAGAAAAATTACAAAAACCCATCACTCAGAGATGATCACTGGTAACATTTTCAGTATATTTCCCTCTGGTCTTTATGCATTTATATATTGTTATGTAAAGTTTGAGATTATTCTATATAGAAAACTGTATCTTTTCGTTCAGCTAACATTATATCATATTTCCACATCCCACTAACATTCTTCGAAAGCACCATTTTGCTTTACACATAATATTGTATTACATGGATGTACCTTTGTTTGTTTTTAGCGATTCCTCTTTTGCTGATCATTTAGGCTATTTTCAGTTTTTTGCTGTGACTGGTAATCCAACTTCTCCTGGAACTTGTCTTAGGAAACAGTCAGAAATTCACTTATTACCAGATCAAGTCAGGATTAAGTTTAAGATTCTTGCTATATACTTGCCAAACTAGTATCTGGATTAAGGTTCCGTTTTTCTATGGAACTAGGTTTTTGAAGAACGCAGTGTCAGAAACCCCAGCTCCAATCAGTTGAGTGTTCTTCTTAGCTTAACTTAGCGGAAGGGAAGTGGCACACATGGCTGAGCTTGAGGAAGATTTCAGAACAGAGGAGGGGAGTGAAGAAGAGTTAGAAGTGATGGCTAGGGGTTCCCTTAGCCGGTATCTGATGTCTTAGGTAAGGACAGATGTATGACCACACATTTCCTGTTAGTGGATTCCTGTGTCCATCTTTGTCCCTACCAGCTGCTCTCTCCTGAGTCCCGTACTCTCTCCATCCCACCTCTTTTCTCTACCAGCTGCTTTGCTCTTCCGTGAACTGTTTAGACCCTGTAACTTCAGAGAATCTGGTTGCCACTCCTAAACTGCACCGGGCTGAAGCTGGGGTTCAGGTATTCCATCAGAGCCGGCAGACTACATTCATTGTTGTAGTAGGATAAGCTAGGCAATGCTGTAGTAACAAACAGCAGCAAAATCTTAGTGCTTTTACATAGTCAAGTTTATCACTCACTCATCCAGTGGGGCGAGGCTCCATGATCCAGCCTGCTTGAATTTCGCAGCACCTTGATCCTGAGACATGATTTCGGGATGGCCAAGGCAGGTGATGGATGTACAGAAAACTGAGCATTGTCTCCTAATGCTTAAGCATGGAAGCGACATACAGTTACGACCTTTGGGTCAAAACTAAGCACATTACCTTACCTGATTGCCTGGGGTCAGGAAAATGCGATCATCTATATGCCCAGGAAGGAAACATAACCGGAAATAATGGTAAGGATTATGATGTCTACCTGAATTACCAAAAAAAAAAAAAAAAAAAAAAATCCTTAAAATATACTCCAAACACAGTAATTAGAGAAAAATATCATTATTAAATATGTGCAAGCAGCACCAATAAATAGTGACTTAGGAGAGCATCCATTATAGGCTTTATATTTCAAGCAGAATTTGTAGTTTTGCAAATATGTGAAGCTGTAGCCTCATGGGAAAAGAACTCCATCAAATTCATCTGGGTGTCGTGACGGAGCTCAAGGTACCCCAGGAATCTACCTGTGTTTCCCAATACTTGAAGGGAGGAGGGTGTTATGATTTAGCTAATCATAAAGGGATGGCAAGTAGGTTTCCACTTGTGGGCCACAGCTACGTAATTGGTAGTAAACTGGAACTCAACGCCGTGTTGAGCAAGACTCTAAGGAAGCTCAGTGGGGGACAGTGCAGTGATTCATTCATTCAACAGATACTGACAAAGCACATATGATGCAGTAGGCACTGTGCCAAGTGCTGGTGATTGCAGCTCACGTGGAACTCATATTATCAATATCATTTAGTGATGTCTATCAGGGGATACTTGCCTGTGTGCCTGTGTGCCTGTGCAGGTAGGCATGTGTAGGTGCAGTGGGCAAGGGAGTGGGGGCACGTTAGTTTCTTTCTATTTCCGTCTCTGACCTAATGTGACTGTTTAATTAGTGCCAGATTAATTCAAGCAATAGAAATAATTGCTAACTGGCTATCTTTCACATGCACTCTCATAAGAAGGATGTAGGTTTTGAATTGTTTTCCCCTCTAGTCTCGATGAGTCCTGCAGTACTTACCATATGAGTCATCCCCAGAACTTGTGTTTTCAAGGAAACTGAAGGTGTTATTGGGGTACCATCTCCTCCTTTGTTTCTCTTCCCCTAGCTCATTCCTCTGACTGCTGTAAAACTTTGCTTATTCTTATTAGGTCCCAGATTTCCCCCCCTATATACCAAATTCTCTATCTTCTTAAAAAGCTTAAACTAGTAAATGGGAATGCTATTAATTCCCCTCCTCCCGTTCCTCTACATCTTTTTAAGTCCACCCAGGACGGAGCAGGAGGAATGCCACTTTTCCTTTTTAATTGCTTCATCAGAAGTGATATAAAGAGGGGCACCTCGGTGGCTCAGTACGTTCAGTGTCCGACTTGGCTCAGCTCATGGTCTCACGGTTCATGAGTTGAGCCCCATGTCAAGCTCTGTGCTAACAGCTCAGAGCTTGGAGCCTGCTTTGGATTCTGGGTCTCCCTCTCTCTCTGCCCCTCTGCTCACACTCTGTCTCTCTCTCATAAATAAACATTAAAAAAAATTTGAAAAAAAAAAAAGAAGCGTTATAAAGACCAGCAGGATCCCTAACTGAGGCTGATTCTTGGCCAGGGCTCTGGGATGGCTTCTCCATAGAATCTGTACCATGAAACTCAAGTGAAATGGTAAATAACACAAAGAGAGCCTCAGCAGGACCAGCTCAGTCACTTCACTGGTCTCTTGTCACCCTTTGTTCTCATCAGCATGCTTCTCTTGGCTCCTCCAACCTCTCTCATCCCTGAGAGCCCAGCACGGGCTGGGGACCTCCTCATGGTTTGCTGTGGGCAGCAAGTCAAGCACGGAGCGGTAGCAGGCTGTGTCATGACATCGGGCTATAGCCAAAATTAGAAAAGAATGAATAGAAATGAATTTACTTCTAAAGAAAAATGGGAGATATGTTGTTCTACATTTTTCTTCTTCACTATCTCTATGTCTGTATAAAAAATATGATAAACGTAGGAACAGGTTTTCCCAAATATTTTCTCTGTTAGGATCCACTGAATATTTAGTACTCATGATTATAATGATATATAAAACAGATAGGAACTGAGGCCTCTCTGGTAGCAGACACTTCAGACCCATTATGAGAAACGTTTTGAAGCTGTTTCATTGGTGTAGGGATCCTTTTGGTCTCTGAGGATTCATTTTCTGAGTCTGGTTGCATATGGAAGGAAAAGTCATTCTAACAAGAAAAACCTCGGTAATAATGGGACCACTTATGAAGTCAGTCTCCACTCAGACACCCTTCCCTGTTTAACCCTGGAGTTTAACCCTGCCCATTGGGTCAATATATTTAACATTTTTGGCTTTCAGTCCTTCTCTAATTTCAGGGTATGGGAAACATTTGACAACACAAAATCAAATAAAATATAAACAGACTGCAAAATGAAATTGGAAATCTTGCAGAAGATCCAAGTTTTCCTGAAGTTGGTAGTGATATGGAGGACTCCTCTAGTCCTCAAAGTCCCAAAGCCTTTGGCAATGGACATCAGACATAGCTGAATTAATTAAAAATCGAAGAAGAGACAATTGAAATGGATGATGACAATATAGGTCTTTGAAAAGAGGATTACATGAACCCTAAGAACACTGACGTAATACCTGAGTATTTAGAAAATGATCTGCTTTATACTCTTACTTCGTGCCAAAAATGAAGTGAAAAACATCAAGTACGTAGGAACTTCAGAATTCTCTAGTCCATCATCTTAGAGATGAAAAGCCAGAGAGGTGAAGGAGGGCAAAGGCCCACTACAGGTGATGAGCGGGCCAAACGTGGACCTGCCCACTTCACCAGTTCTTCCAGTCACTCCCACCGGAGTTTGACTCCCCACCTCCCACCCATGAGAAAATCCGATCGGCCCCTCTTCCAAATGGTCCCAGAATATCCGACAGCTTCTTGGCATCTCCTTGCCCCCAACTCCCCTTTCCCTCCCACGGACTGCTGCAATAGCTCTCTCGCTGGGCTGCCCCTCTCACCTCTTCCCAGCCTTATCCCTCCTCTCTCAAACCTTCCAGAGGCTTCTCTTCCCCATCAGGATAAAATCCCAGAGCCTCCCTGAGATTGTCAGGCCCAGCCAAGTCTTGCTCCTGGTACCTCTCCTCCTGCACTGTGCTCCCAGAACTCCTGGGCGTTCTTCAAATCCCTATGAAAGCCCTCTGCTCCAGGACTTTCTTTTTTTAATTAAAAAATTTTTTAAATTTATTTTTTAGAGAGAGAGAGACGGAGAGAGAGAGAGTGAGTGGGGGAGCAGTAGAGAGATGGGGGGTGGGTAGACACAGAATCCCAAGCAGCCTCCAGGTTCTGAGCTGTCAGCACCGAGTGCTGATGCAGGGCTCAAAATCATGACCTGAGCTGACGTCAGACCTGAAGCTTAACCAACTGAGCCACCCAGGCGCCCCTCCCGGCTCCAGGTTTTACTCCCTCCTGCTGCCTGGAAGGCTGTCCCAGAGATATTCCCTTTCCGTTCCTTTCACACATCCCGAGAACCTATTTAAAAGAGCACTTCACCTTATCATCCCTTCCTACTAAATTTTTCTTAATAAGAAAAATGATCAAGACCTGGCCTATATATTTATATGTTTATTATCGCCTTCCCACATCAGATTAGAAGTTCTGTATTCACTGTGGGTTTTCAGTTATTCATCAGGCATTTGTATCACTTTTGTTTGTTGGCAAGCACAATTAGAAAACTAATGCCATTAACAAATGCTAAATAATTCTTTTTTTAAAAGTTTATTTATTTTGAGAGAGAGAGAGAGAGAGAAAGAGAGAATAATCAGGGGAGGGGCAGAAAGAGAGGGAGAGAAAGGGAATCCCAAGCAGGCTCCGCACTGCCAGTGCAGACAGAGCCTAACAACAACTCTAACCCATGAAACAGGAGATCATGACCTGAGCTGAAACTACGGGTCAGAAGCCTAACTGACAGAGCCACCAAGGTGCCCCTAAAGAAGTAATTCTTGAACAAACAAATAAATAGCATGAATGATAAAATGAATAATTTAAATGATCTATATTGGGGCGTCTGGTAAGGAAATTGTTTTAAAAGTCAGAATGTTTTGCCACGTTGCTTTTCCCCAACAGGATTTTGTCCTGCGGTGATTTACGTGTCCCAAGCATCACTCCTGTGTTCTTCATCAAGGTGGAACCCCCCGAGGAGAACCAAAGGCCGTCCAGGTCCCACTTCTCATTCTGTCTCAGTGATTCGACTGGGGGCAAAGACGTCACAGCTTCCAGATGACAGGCTTGCGAGGGCACTGGGAGTCTTGCTCAGCCAGGGCCATTGGGGGTGGGAAGAAATTTCTTATGTGGATGAAGGACTCCCCCCCCCCCCCCCCCCCACACACACACACAAATTTAGAATTTAGGCAGCTCTCTCTTGGTCAGAGATTACTTATGCAGTTTCTGGGCATTTGGCCCTTCATTTGTATTCCTGTGTTTTGTCCAGAAGGAAGGAGGGAAATTCCCCTGAGGTTGTCAGTAGTGAGAAAAGAGGTTGAAATTGCTGGTCGAAATCCACTCTCTTGGATTTTTTTTTCCTGATGGGCGTGGGGTTGGAGGTATGCTGGGGGATCGGGGCAGGAGAGGGGCTCTGTCATGTAAAGGTACATGTGCTGTTTGGGAGCATTAGTTTTGAAAGTTCGGGAAACATTTAAGGACAATGTGGGTTTTTTTTTTTAAAGTATTATTACCAGCACCGGAGAAGAGATATTTGGGGGACACGTGGGGTGAGGTGATGGGGAACACAGCATAGAGTAAAAGTAGTCATTGCAGTTCGGGACAGTAGGGCAAACTCGGGGACGAGTGTGACTCTACACACCCAGAGAGGCCAGGAGGTAGCCCCCGGGCCAGCTGAACAGCTACATCCCCTGGGGCCACCGGGTGGCCCTCTTCTCAGCGGATGTCGATGCCTTATGGTGACCCGGTTGGCTTTTACCACCCTCGATTCTGGGTTATTCCCCTAAATCTCAGGGTCAGCAATACTTAGCTCCTTCTGGAGGCGATTGGTCTGACAAACTGGCACCCAGAAGAGCTTCAGAGCAGGAAGATTCTCTTGTATCTACAGTCCCCTCCCCCTGACCACTTGGGAAAGTTTGGGGGGTCTACTGCCCTGGGCTTTGCCCTGTGAACCCTTGCCCATCCAGTTCTGCAGTGTGGAATTTCCCTCACGCTGCACAGTGAAAGAGAGCCCGGCCCTCTCCGCGAACCTCGGTCCTGATAGTAAGATGAGTGAGCCTACTAACTTCCCCAGCCCCACAATGTGAGGACAGGGTAATGATGTCCAATTTTGCACACTTCAGATCCATTAGTAGCAATTACCTTTCTCGAGGTGTTTTGAGTTAGTTTTAACATAGCATTCTTACAGTTGGTGGATAATGACAGTAATAATGTGCACAACATTTTCAAGTCGCTGTTTTTAGCTACAATAACACCATTAGTAGGTCTATTTAACAGATGCATTTCATGCTAAAAGTTAAGGTTCTCATGATTCCTGTCCCTTCCCCCATGCAAACCTTCCCTGCTATTTGATTCGATGGAGATTTTTTACTTTAAAGTTTCAGAGCTATTTTTCCTATTCTGGGTCTTCCTGTTGAAATGAGATGGTTGTATGACTGGTTTGATCTAGAATTATTAATTGTTTAGGTGTTCTTATTTAGCTATTCTTTTCATGACATGCAAGCTGACCTAGAAGTTCAAAGCTCACGAAAATGGAAATTGTATATATTTTCTAAAACTCAGTTGGGATGTCTACGAGAGATTATTGGGTTTTACATGATGTCTTTAAGGCAGATGGGCGTGTGTGCGTGCGTGTGTGTGTGTGTGTGTGTGTGTGTGTGTGTGTGGTGTATGCATGCGTGCGAGTGTGTGTGAATTTCCCTGTAATCCAGGAGATCTGTGTGTTTACTCCACCCCACTACCCCCCTCCTCCTGGAAGCCATCTCTGACCGCCCCAGCCACCAGAGAGCTCTCCTCTTCTCAAGCCCTGCTTTTTTTTTTAATGTTTATTTTCTATTATTGAAAGAGAGAGAGAGAGAGAGAGAGACAGAGAGAGAGAGAGCGCCAGGGAGATGCAGAGAGGGAGACAGAGGATCTAAAGCAGGCTCTGTGGTAATAGCAGAGAGCCCAACACAGGGCTCAAACCCACAAGCTGTGAGATCATGACCTGAGCCGAAGTCAGACATTCAACCCACAGTGCCACCCAGACACCCCTGAAGCCCTGCTTCTTTGTTGTCTGTAATCCCTTTTGTATACTCCTGACTGTCTGCTTCCATCCTTGCCTCTAGTTGTGTTGGTATTTAGTCTCCATTTTGTAGCCGGGTATCCCCGTGCCTGTATTACTTTCCTAGGACTGCCTTAACAAAGTAACATAAACTGGGTGGACTACAACAATAGACATTTATTCTGGAGGCTGACAGTCTGAGTTTGATAAGTTGTTTATAGATTTTAGATACTAACCCCTTATCTGATGTGTCATTTGCCAATATCTTTTCCCATTCTGTCAGTTACCTTTTAGTTTTGCTGATTGTTTCCTTTGCTGTGCAGAAACTTTTTATCTTGATGAGGTCCCACTAGTTCATGTTTGCATTTGTTTCCCTTGCCTTCAGTGACGTGTCTAGTAAGAAGTTGTTGCAGCTGAGGTCAAAGAGGTTGCTGCCTGTGTTCTCCTCTAGGATTTTGATGGTTTCCTGTTTCACATTGAGGTCTTTCATCCATTTTGAGTTTTTTCTTGTGTGTGTGTGTGTATGGTGTAAGAAGGTGGTCCAGTTACATCTTTTCTGCATGTTGCTGTCCAGTTTTCCCAACACCATTTGTTGAAGAGACTGTCTTTTTTCCATTGGATATTCTTTCCTGCTTTGTCGAAGATGAGTTGGCCATATGTTTGTGGGTCCATTTCTGGGTTTTCTATTCGTTCCATTGAGCTATGTGTCTGTTTCTGTGCCAGTACCACACTGTCTTGATGACTACAGCTTTGTAATATAGCTTGAAATCCAGAATCATGCCTCCACCTTTACTTTTCTTTTTCAAGATTGCTTTGGCTATTTGAGGTCTTTTGCAGTTCCATACAAGTTTTAAGATTGTTTATTTTAGTTCTGTGAAAAATGCTGGTGGTATTTTGATAGGGATCATATTAAATGTGTAGATTGCTTTGGGTACTATAGATATTTTAACAATGTTTGTTCTTCCAATCCATAAGTATGGAATTTTTTCCCCCATTTCTTTGTGTCCTCTTGAATTTCTTTCATAAATGTTCTATGGTTTTCATTGTCTCATATAAGTATGGCTACTCTGGCTTTCTTTTGTTGACCGTTAGCATGATAGATGGTTCTCCCCTTACTTTCAATCTGAAGGTGTCTTTAGTTCTAAAGTGGGTCTCTCGTAAATAGCATATAGATGGATCTTGTTTTCTTGTCCATTCTGTTACCCTATGTCTTTTGATTGCAGCATTTAGTCCATTGACGTTTAGAGTAAGTACTGAAAGATATGAATTTATTGCCATTCTGTTGCCTGTAGAGTTGGAGTTTCTGGTGGTGTCCTCTGGTCCTTTCTAGTCTTTGTTGCTTTTGGTCTTTATTTATTTGTTTATTTATTTTCATCTTTTCTCCCCTCAGAGAGTCCCCCTTAAAATTTCTTGCAGGGCTGGTTTAGTGGTCACAAACTCCTTTAATTTTTGTTTGTCTGGGAAACTTTTAATCTCTCCTTCTATTTCAAATGACAGCCTTGCTGGAAAAAGAATTCTCAGCTGCATATTTTTCCGATTCAGCACATTGAATATATCTTGCCACTCCTTTCTGGCCTGCCAAGTTTCTGTGCATAGGTCTGCTGTAAACCTGATCTGTCTTCCCTTGTAGGTTAAGGACTTTTTTTTTTCCCTTACTGATTTCATGATTCTTTTCTTGACTGAGTATTTTGTAAATTTGACTATGATATGCTTGTTGATGGTCGGTTTTTGTTGAATCTAATGGGAGGCCTCTGTGCTTCCTGGACCTGGGAAAGTTTTCTGCTATGATTTGCTTACATAGCCCTTCTACCCCTTTTCTCTCTCTTCATCTTCTGGGCCCCCTGTGATTCTGATGTTGTTCCTTTTTAATGAGTCACTGATTTCTCTAATTCTTAAATCATGCTCTTTTGCCTTAGTCTCCCTTTTTTTTCTCCTGCTCCATTTTTTCTCCATAGGTTTGTCCTCTATATTGCTAATTCTTTGCTCTGCCTCACCCATCCTTGCCACTGTGGCATCCATTTGAGATTGCAGCTCAGTTATAGCATTTTTTAAATTTCATCATGGCTAAATTTTACTTCTTTTATCTCCACAGAAAGGGATTCTAATCTATTTTTGACTCCAGCTAGTATTCTTATTATCATGATTCTAAATTCTGGTTCAGACATCTTGCTTGTATCTGTGTTGATTAAGTCCCTGGCTGTTGTTTCTTCCTGCTCTTTCTTTTGGGGTGGATTCTTTTGTTTTGTCATTTTGAAGGGAGAAAAGGAATTAATGAGGGAAAAATAATTAAAAAATTAAAATAAAAAAATTAAAATTAAAAAATTAAAAACAACACACACACACACACACACACACACACACACAAATCAAATAAATGATGCTAGATCCTAGGTTGTTTTGGTCTGGGGCCAGACAAGCCCCTTGAGAGGGGCTTCATAGATTAGAGAAAAAAGGGGAAAGAAAAAAAAGGAAATCGTTTGAAAATTTGAAAAAATGAATACACTGAAATAGAATAAAATGAGGTGATTAAAGTAAAATAGAATTTGAAAAAAATTACACAAAAATAAAAAACATAGTAGAAAAAAATTAAAGAAAAATATTTTTAATAAAAATTGAAAATAAAAATAACTTTTCTTTTTCTGTATTCAAGAAAAAGGAAAGAAATGAAAAATAGAAAAAAAAGAAAAAGAAAAAAGAGGAGAAAATTGAATAGATGGACCAGTGAACAGACTGAAATCTGATTGAAATTACTTCATTTTCCCCTAGAAGTCAAACTATGAAGCGCTTTATAGTCCATAAAGTAAGCAGGCAGAGAGACTTGTGTTCCTGAAGACCGAGGTTGGCCCAGTTGGGCGGGGCTTAGTGTAATGACTCTGTTCTCCACTAGATGGCGCTGATTAGCTTACTGGGGTGGATTGTCGGGGTGCTTGTTCATGTGTGTGCGCGCGCGCGCATGCGCGGGAATGGTGACAATGGCGTCACCCAGCTACCTAGTCTCTAGTATCAGAACTCTGTTCTCTCTGATCAGCAGTCGCGCACCCGTCCTTTGTCTTTGGTTTCCGTCCACTCCCTACTTTTACACTGTCCGTGACCAAGCCCCAGGCAGCACCTCCCTCCCGAGTTTTGTCTCAGATGCGGCTGTTTTTCCCGACTTTTACTTCTGAAGGACTGCGGCTTTGACCCGTTCTGCCCCCTGCGGGAGGGCCTCACCGAGCAACGGTCGAATGTCGGCTGCACCCAGGAACGTTCGCAGGACTGTGCTGCTGCCGTTGTCCAGAGACTGCGGCCGGGTGCCAGCCCGCCCCAGAGAAAGTTCACACAGTCGTGAAGCAGCAGAATTTCAGGGATTATGGCAAATCACAACACGCATCTGGCACCAGGCTTCACCCCCAACGACCTTGTTCCAGCACCAGCGAATGTGGTTGTTCTCTGGGGTCTGCTGGGGTCGTTGCTTTGGTGGGAGCTATACAGCCTTTATCAGATGTTCTCCCAGCAGGGGAACCGCCTCTCCCCTGTGGTCTGAAGAACCCTGGACTTCACTCTGCTCCTGGGGATTCACCCTTCCCAGCAGAGCACCATCAGGTATTGTGCTGCAGAGTTTCAGACTCTGCACTCCCCGTTTATAGAGTCTTAATGGAATTTAAACCCTCTCCTTTCTCCATTCTCCCTTTTTAGTTCAGTCCCTGCAGCTGTTTCCACCTTTCCACTTTGTCTCCAGCAACTTTTGGCGGGGGGGGGGGGGGTGCTTTTCCCATATTCTCCCCCCACCCCTTGCCCCGTCTCCATCCTCTCTCCACATGCAAAAACGGCTCCCTGCCCTCCGCAGCTTCTCTCTCCCCCAGTTCACCACTCTGCGCCGTGTACCTGCTGAGTTCTGTGGTTCAGGTTGTGCAGATTGTTGTGTTAATCTTCCAATCAGTTTTCTAGGTGTGCAGGATGGTTTAGTGCTGGTGTGGCAGTATTTCATGGATGCGAGACACACACGAAAAACTTCCGTGCTGTTCCGCCATCTTGGCTCCTCCTAGTGTTCTATAGTTTTCAGAGCGGAGGTTGACAGTCTGAAGTCAAGGAGTTGGCAGGGCCATGCTCCCACTGAAGCTTCTAGGAGAAGATCCTTCCTTGCCTCTTCCAGCTTCTGGTGGTTCCAGGATCCCTTGTTTTATGGCAACATAACTCCCATCTCTGCCTCTGTCTTCATGCATCTCCTCCTTGTGCTTCTGTATTTTCACACTGCATTCTTCTTATAAAGATACTAGTTAAATTGGATGAGAGCCCACCCTAACGGCAGCATCTGAACTTGATTTCATCTGCAAAGGCCCTATTTCCAAATAGGGTCACATCCACAGATAACAGGGACCAGGACTTCAACATATCTTTCTAGGGGACACAGCTTAACTCCCTCAAGGAAATTGTAACCTTCTTGAAACCTAGAGTGTTTGATGTACCCCCTTAAGCAGTGTTTCCTAAAACCTTGAATAGGGAACAGGAATCCTTAGGTTCTTATTGAAATGAGGGTCTTATTGTCAAACGCATTAGAGAAACACTGTATCTATGTCCCTGACTTAAGATGCTGATTAGCATATTAAAGGCTCAGAGAAATCTTGCTATGAAGTATCTCGCTTAAATCATACTTATCTTCACTAGTTTTTTTGACCACAGGGACTTTTTCTGCTCCAAGTTGCCTCTGTTAACAGCAATGGAATATACTTTGGGAGAATATAGGCCCATTGAATGATACTTGTGCCATATGAATTGTCCCAAATGAGGTAAGCAGAATGATACGGCATTTAGTTGAGCAAAAAAAATTTTTTTTGGATAGCATGAAATGTGCCCTGTAGAATAGGAGCGGTTTTTAAAAGACTCAATTCTGAGTGCTACTTGAATTCAGCCCAGATTTGGATGGAATGGCTTGAAGCCCTCCCCATGCTCCGTCCACTCGCCTGACCCCTGAATGCCATGTTTCCTCATTTGAAAACGGGGACAAGCATATACATATCTTCAAAATGCACTGTACATAATTACTATTTGAGCCCAGCAGTTTAACCAGGAGAATCAATGAAGTCGGTACATCCTTATGCTCTTCTGTGCTTTCAATCACAATGATTTTAAATGAAGTGTAGAATGGTGAGGTGCCTGGGGAAAACTTGATTTTCTGCTTATATTTAAAGGAAAAGAATGGTGATAATTTTCTAACAATAACAAAAAATCCTCTTTTTGATCCTTTCAACATCCTGTGAGTTCTTTCTGCACCTTTTTGCAAAAAGTTTAATCCCCGGTGGGCTCCTTGGCAAACTTGTGATGGTTGACTCCTTCTCCCCTCTGTCCATTCATGTGATTTGAGGGCCACCAGTCCATTCCAGTCTAGTCTTGTCACTACTAGCACGGGCAACACCTGAGTAGGAAGGTCAGTTTCTTGGCAAAAATGCCACATGTTACACTGCAAAGCTGAATAAAAATGTTTTTTTTGAATCAGGGGTCTGCCCTGGTTTACGATAGAGCTGGTATAGTTTGTAAAAATAGATACATTAGAGGGATATTTCATAAAAGGAATTATTTGTTTTTTAAAATGTACAACTTGGGGAGTGTGAGGGTGGCTCAGTCGGTTGAGTGTCTGACTTTGGCTCAGGTAATGATCTCACAGTTTGTGGGTTTGAACCCCATGCTACATTGGGCTTTGCGGTGACAGCTCAGAGGCTGCTTCAGATTCTGTCTCAGTCTCTCTCTCTGCCCCTCCCCCCTTTCTCTCCCTGTCTCAAAAATAAATAAACATTAAAAAAATTTTTAATAAAAAATATACAACTTGGAATTTGCTGCAAGTTCCCTTTGAATAGTAAATACTCCTGCTGCATTTCAGCTGAGATTTAATTTACAGATATCTGATTTCTCTACACTTTCTGGATCCTATCCGTAGATGTGGAGAGTGGTTAAGAGCATGGGCTTTGACGTCAGGCAGACCTGTGTTCAAATCCTGACTAACTGCTCTCCTTGTATACCTGTAAGTTGTGCAGATGACTTACTCAGGGGAAGTAAAATGGGAATAATAACACCTACCCCAAATGGTTATTGTAAGGACTAAATGAGATAATGGTTTAAACATCTTTTCCTGGTATGTAAAGTATTTAGCTCTGTTCCCAGCATATGCACAATAGAATGTTTATAAAAAGCTTAGCTAATCACTCAATAAGTTTAGTTATTATTACCTGCTACCTTATAATAATCATTTATGTCTTTCATTCACTTAAGAAATAGTTATTGAGGGTCTATTCCATGCCAGGCACCATTGAAACTGCTTGGAATATAGGAGAGAATAAACAATTTCCTGCCTGCCTAGGATTAGCTTTTGTTTTAGGCAGAGAGTGGCAATTAACAAATTAATAAGCAAATGGTATGTCAAATTAATAATAGTGATTCTAAGAATCACTCCTGAGAAAATTAAGCAGGATAAGGTAGGTAAGGCATGCAGTGTGTGTGTGGGGGTGCTGGTGGGGGGATGGGGGTTGGGGTTGTGGGTTGTTATTTTTGATACAATGATTAGGGAAGGCCTCACCAATCATGTCATATTGGAGTAGACAGAAAGGAAGCGAGGAAAGAGCCTTCGGGAATAAGAAGCAGCAAATGCAAAGGCCATGGGCTAGATTTGTGCATGGCGATGTCTGAGAAGCTGCAGGAAGTTAGCATGGCTAACTCCCCTTCCAAGGGGAGGATACTGCGGGTGAGATCAGAGGGGACCCCTAAGTCAGCTCAGGGGGTCTTGTAGGACCCGGTGTGCACTGGGGAGTTTATCCTGCGGGAGATGGAGCCATTGGCAAGTTTTGAGCTTTTGAGAGGAGTGATAAGATCTGATTGTTTCCAGAGGACCAATCTGGTGACGCTGTTGAGAATACATTATATTGCGATATGAGTAACTCACGATATGTATAAATTTAAATAATGGGCATAACTCTGTGAAGAAAGCGTTCTGTGACTGATTTCTTGTCTTGTCTCTCTAGCCCTAGTCTTCCCCATCCTATTGCGCACTCTTCTTTTGTATTTGCCCAATTCCCAGGGCAGCTAAATATCCTTGATGTTAAGGGCAGTGTCTTAGCTTGGGACACCATGACAAAATACCGCAGACTGAGTGGCTTAAATGACAGACATTTATTTCTCATATTTGTAGAGGCTGGCAGTCCAAGTTCAAGGTGTTGGCAAGGTAGGTTTTATTCTGAGGCCTCTTTATTGGTTTGTAGACTGACCTCCATCTTCACTGTGTGCTCACATGGTGGAGAGAGATGCTGTGTCTTCTAATAAGGACACAAATCCTATCATATCATGACCCTGCCCTTATGGCTACATTTAACCTTAATTGCCTTCGTGATGACTCTTCCTCCAAATACAGTCACATGGGGGGGTTGGGGCTTCAAAATATGAATTTGGGGGTGACACAAACATTTAGTCGGTTAACAGGAAAGAAGTGGCATATGAGAGTTTAGTTCTTTTTTTTAATCAAAGTTAGTTAACATATAGTGTAATAATGATTTCAGGAGTAGGATTTAGCGATTCATTTCTTACCTATGACACCCAGTGCTCATCCCAACAAGTGCCCTCCTTAATGCTCATCACCCATCTGGCCCTTCCCCCCACCCAACACCTCACCAGAATCCTTCAGTTTGTTTTCTGTATTTAAGAGTCTCTTATGGTTTGCCTCCCTCTCTGTTTTTATATTACTTTTGCTTCCCGTCCCCTGTGTTCATCTGTTTTGTTTCTTGAATTACACATATGAGTAAAATCATATGATATTTGTCTTTCTCTGACTGACTTATTTCACTTAGCATAGTACACTCTAGTTCCATCCATGTTGTCGCAAATGGCAAGATTTCATTCTTTCTGATCGCCAAGTGATATTCCATTGTGTATATATATACACACACACACATATATACATATATATATATATATATATATATACACACACACACCACATCTTCTTTATCCATTCGTCAGTTGATGGACATTTGGACTCTTTCCATACTTGGAAGTATGGAAGTACTCTTTCCATACTTGGCTATTGTCGATAGCACTGCTATGAACGTTGGGATTCATGTGCCCCTTTGAATCAGCATTTTTGTATCCTTTGGATAAATACCTAGCAGTGCAATTGCTGGGCACTAGAGTATTTCTATTTTTAAGTTTTTGAGGAATCTCCATGCTGTTTTCCAGAATGGCTGCACCAGCTTGCCTTCCCACCAGCAGTGCAGAAGGGTTCTCCTTTCTCTGCATCCTCACCAACATCTGTTGTTTCCTGAGTTGTTAATTTTAGCCATTCTGACAGGTGTGGTTTTGATTTGTATTTCCCTGATGATGAGTGATGTTGAGTATCTTTTCATGTGTCTGTTAGTCATCTGGATGTGGATGTCTTCTTTGGAAAAGTGTTTATTCATGTCTTGCCTATTTCTTCACTGGATTATTTGTTTTTGGGTGTTGAGTTTGACAAGTTCTTTATAGATTTTGGATACTAACCCTTTATCTGATATGCCATTTACAAATACCTTCTCCCATTCTGTCTGTTGCCTTTTAGTTTTGCTGATTGTTTCCTTCACTGTGCGTATGCTTTTTATCTTGATGAGGTTTCAATAGTTCCCTTTTGCTTTTGTTTCCTTTGCCTCTGGAGACATGTCAAGTAAGAAGTTGCTGCAGCCAATATCAAAGAGGTTGTTGCCTGTTTTCTCCTCTAGGATTTTGATGGTTTCCTGTCTCACATTTATGTCTTTCATCCATTTTAAGTTTTTTGTTTGTTTGTTTGTTTTTATGTTGTAAGAAAGTGGTCCAGGTTCATTCTTCTGCATGTCGCTGTCCAGTTTTCCCAGCACCACTTGCTGAAGAGACTGTCTTTATTCCATTGGATATTCTTTCCTGCTTTGTCAAAGATTAGTTGGCCATACGTTTGTGGGTCCATTTCTGGGTTTTCTATTCTGTTCCATTGTGCCAGTACCATACTGTCTTGATGATTACAGCTTTGTAATACATCTTGAAATCCAGAATTGTGATGCCTCCAGCTTTGGTTTTCTTTTTCAGCATTACCTTGGCTATTCAGGGTCTTTTCTCATTCCATGCAAATTTTAGATTGTTCTAGCTCTGTGAAAAATGCTGGTGTTATTTTGATTGGGATTGCAAGAGTTCAGTTCTTTTTAACCAGAATGGAGAGTATGCTCATTTAGCTAATATAAAAATCTGCCACTCCTCTCTTAGGAGAAACCTAGCAATCACTGTCATTGGTCCTACTAAGGCATAACCTAGCGGAGTTGCCCTAAATATGATAACATCTACCAGGGGATTGACAGCTGGGGAGACCAGGATCACATTCCAAAGGCCTCTATAGGGATGGTTTTATCAGATTATATGTTTTCCCCTTGTTTGTTTGTTTGTTTATGTGTAATTAACATGCCAGATTGCACTGAGGAGTTTTAGAAGGAGACCATCATGGGCATCTCCTCAGCAGGCATTCTGCAGGTTGTAACCTGTACAGGGGTTCCTGCCCGAGGGGGGCTGAGCGGGGGCTGAAGTCCAGCCAGGCTCTTGTTGCCATGCCCGCACCCTTATGGACCATGTTGGCCTGAAGGGTGCTATTTTCTAATTCAGCTGCAGTTTCCTGACTACCAGAGTGTGATGGGACAGTGAGCAGCATCTTCTCTGTCCTCAAAAGAAATTTCTTTCCAACGTGAGTATCAGAAATAGCTGTTGCTTCCCTTGGGCTGCTGGTGTGTTTCACATCATGGATATTTAGAGCTTTGTCTTCCTCTTCCCATGGACTATGAGAAAACTTAGAATGAGGTTGGAGCCTTCCTGGCAGCAAGTTGATTTCATGGTAGGCAGTCTGGATGCTACTGGCCCTTCCCACACAGGATTCCTGGCCTCTTTGAGTGCTGTGGATGGGGCTGGGACACCTTAAAAATTTATTAATTTGAGAACATGTGTTATGCACTGCTTGGACTGGGTCATAATTGAGTTTTGGTCTGCTTAGGTTAGGGCAATATTATGACAAGTTTGCATTCATTCACAGGTATTTACTGAGTGATCACTGTGCTGGTCACAAAGTAGGGATGAAGAAGACAGGCTGGGGATTTATCCTCAGGAGCCTGTACGCTAATCAGGGAGGAGGCGGGTAAACACGTGACCAAGCTGATTATAGTTTGGGACAGTGCCCTACAGGAAGCAAGCAGGGGCTCTCATGGAGAGTTACTGTGTGTGTGGTGGGGAGTAGGAGGTAGGAGGGGACGGATTAGGAGAGCTTCTAAAGAGCACGAATTTAAATGTTATATGTTAACTTCTGAGCTTGGTGCCTGACTCACGGTAAGCTCTCAATTCTCAAAAAGTGTTATTATTATTATCAACTGTCACCTGTCCCTCATTACATGCTGCTCAACACACGGAGGCCAGAGGCACACGTTGACGAGTTCAAAGGGAGGCCGAAGCTTTGTAGATGTACCGGCCACGGACAGTTGGGGAGCTTCGGTTCATGATAACCGGATGTGTCTTTCTCCTCCTTCCCTCTTGAAAGGCAGGCCTTCCTTGTTGGTTGGTACTAAGGGATGGCCGTACATCCCAGTTTGGGTTTGTTTGTCATTTGAGCCCTTTCTCCAAGCCATCATCCCCAAGCACTGATCTGTGGCACTGCCCCACATCTTTAAGGCTGTGTTTTCCTGACCACACATTTCAACGCATACCCACTCAGAACCAAATGCAAACAATTTTGAATTCGTATGGGAGCAGTGAATAGCAAAAGGCCCTTCCTTGCAGAGTTAATAATATTCCGTGTGCAGGAGAGTTGTCAGATGGATTAAAATATATCCCTTCTAACGTCATGTTTTCTATCACTCTCTGAGCTTCTGAACAGTCGGCCTCTCTAGTGGAAGAGGGAAGGATTAGGGCCTGAGGCTGGGAGTCTGGGTGAGTCTAACAAGTTGACTTCATGTTCCTAGGAATGATGCAAGGCCGCTCACAGCGTACGAGCTAATCTTGCTCAAGTACTCAGAGAAGCGGAGGGTATCCATCTTGCCCACAACTCAGTGCCTTCCCTTGGTTACCTAAGGGAGCCCACTTACAACTCTATTACCCGGTAAATTAGGAGAGCGGTTCAGTCAGGTATATTTATCATGAAGAGAACTGAAGATAATTAATACACTGCATTGAATGCAAATTGCACCCACAGTACTTATCTCATTTCCAATTAGCACAAATGTTACAGCACTGCAGGCTTGTTATGGTTTTACCATGGGCTGGGTAATTAATTTCTGTGAGCCACATATCAGGCACCTGGTAATGCCGTTTATTAATAAATGTCACCCCAGGTATCGGTTTGTTAGAAGAGGTAAATAAATGGAATGCGCAGTTGTCTGCCCTGTGCAAATCTATTTTTACACCTCGCTGAATCTTTTCACTTGTTTGTTTATTGACTTGAGTGACTCCTGAGATTACAATGGCAAATAGAAGAAGATTCCCACCTGTCATGTGGCCTCGAAGAGGGGATTCCCTTTTCTTCCCCCTCGGGGATAGTCAGGTCGGTGAGTGGAGTTAGTCACGGGCCAGTTTGTGTTGCTTCAGAAAACGTTTTCCCAGATGAGACCCATGGGGAGAATCAGAAAGCAGCGACTTCTCCTGGCATCCCTGTCCCACCTGACAAGACTCTCTCACTTGACTCCTCCCCATCTGTGAATCTTGGAGGAGAGGAGATCTTCCAGACCCCCTTATTGGTGCCGCCATCCTGTCTCATCCTGGCCCCCTTTCCCTGCTCTGCTTCTCATTTGCACTCTTACTTCCTAAAAAGGGTTCTGGTCACCAACTCCAATGTGTGCATGGGGGCTGTTTCCCCACCCTGCCGAGCAGTCCTTGGACACCAGCGTGGCGTCCTACAATTAAACGCAATTCTGGCACAATCTACAAGGAGACAGCGTTGGATTCCACCGGCTAAGGGCTCAGTCCCGCAAGACTTTAGATGCCAGGTGCAAGCCCAGCTTCTCACTTGTGCTTCTGACCGACCCACCGTAAATCAGAGGCTCCCATGATCTCCTTCCCCTCTGGACTTGATTAATTCGCCAGAGTGGCTCACAGAACTCAGGGAGATATGCGCTTACATTTATCAGTTTATTATAAAGGGATATGACAAAGGACACAAAGTAACATCCGGATGGAAGACATGCATGGGGCAATGTATTTGGGAAGAGTGTAGAACTTCCATGCCGTCCTGGCATCCCACTCTCCCCAGATCACCAATCACGTGTTCACCAACCTGGGAGCTCTCCAAACCCTTTCCCTTTGAGTTTTTTTTTTTTTTTTTAATAGGGATTCTTTTTTTAAAAAGTCAATTTTATTATTTATTTTGAGAGGGAGCAAGCAGGGGAGGGGCAGAGAGAGGGAGAGAGAAAGGATCCCAAGAGGCTCTGCATTGTCAGTACAGATCCCGATGCAGGACTGGAACCCATGAACTGTGAGATCATGACCTGAGCTGAAATCAAGAGTCAGGTGCTTAACCGACTGAGCCACGCAGGCGCCCATGTCCCTTTGAGATTTTATGGAAGCTTCATTACATAGGCATGGTTGATTAAATCACTGGCCTTTGGTGATTGATTCAACCTCCAGCCCCTTCTCCTCCCTGGAGGTTGGGGATAGGACTGAAATTTCCAACCCTCTCGTCATGTGGCTGGGTCTCCTGAAGACCAGCCCCCATCCTTAGGTACTTTCTAAATGTCACCTCACTAACATAACAAGACACATGTTTGTCTTCTGTCTTAGGAAAAGCTCAGTGCTAGAAATGGGGCCAAAGACCAAATATATATTTCTTATTATAAGTCACAATACTAGAGCTAACTAACCTGTGACATTGGGGACTCTATCATAAGGAGATGGGTAGGACTTGAAGGCCTTCGATAAAGCTGGGTTATTGAGCAGAAGTCCCGTATTTCTATGAATTTTTCCATATTTCTGACTTGTATCATCTCCCTACATATTGGCAGGTGACATTAGATTTTTTTTTTTTTGTAAAAAAAAAAAAACACTAATTAGCAGATTCTGACTGCATACTTACTATGGGTCAGGAACTTTCAGAGCTGGAGGGCTATGGACTCAAATTCCATTTTATCAAAGTTTTTGTGGTGATGTCAGTTTTGCTGAGTAAACAGTTTCCTGTTTTTGCCCTGAGCCACTGGGCACTATAATCAGAAATCAGCAATTTCCACCCTACATTTTGAATTTTGTTCCTTGAGGAATTTGTCCCTTGAGGGCCCTACCGGGAAGAGCCTCTGCGATCTGAGTTCATGCGATCTGAGTGAAGTGCTTGCCTCAGTGCCTGGTACCCAGTAACTTGGCTGTGACTAGTATGATTGGTTTATCAGCACTGGTGACATTGTCTCATAGGTTCCTACAGGGAGCGATCATCTGTTTAGCAGATATTTATTGAGCACCTACTATGTGCCAGGCACGGTTTTGGCACTGCAGATGAAACAGACAAAAATCCTGGTCCTAGTGAAGACAGGACATGTTCTACCGGAGACAGGAAATAAACAAGTTGATCAGTAGAATATATAGTGTGCTAGATAGTTTGAGTGCTATAGAGAATACTAGGTAGGGAGAGGAGACTGAAAGTGGACGGGGGTTTCAGTTTGGAGGTGTCAGCTTTAAATAGGGACCTCAGGAAGGCCTCTCTGAGAAAGTGCTCTTTGAGCAGAGAGAGATACGAAGGAGGTCGGAGTTAGCTCCTAGATGCCTGGGGAAGGAGCCTTCTAGACAGAGGGCATAGCAAATACAAAGGCCCTGAGACAGGAGGAAGCCAAGAACCCCAAGGAGGCCAGCAAGTCCAGAGTGAAGTGAGTGGGAGGAGCTGGAAAAGAGGAAGTCTCAGAAGTTATAACGGCTGGTTGGGCAGGGCCTTGTGGGAGGTTCTGGGAACTTCGTAGTTTACTGTGATATAGGGTATGATAGAAAGATATTGAGCAGACGGAGATGAGATCTGATCTGGATTTTAAGAGGCTCTCTCTGGCTTTCATGTTCAGAAATAGACCATAGGAGGACAAGGGCAGAAGCAGGGAGACCAGTAAGGAGATGTATTAGTTTCTTATTGCTGCTGTAACAAATGACCACAAATTTAGTGGCTTAGAACAACACAAATTTATTATTTTACTGGTCAGGAGGCCAGAGTCCTAAAATCAAGGTGTAAGCAAGACTGTGTTCCTTCTGGAGGTTGTACAGCAAAGTCCATTGACTTTTGCAGCTGCTAAAGACTGCATGCACTTCTGGACTCTTGGCTTCTTTCCTTGTCTTGAAACCAGCAGGACAGCATTGTCATCTCTCTTTCTCTGACATCTGTTTTCGTTGCCCCATTTCCTTCTTTGACTCCAACCCTCCTCTTTCCCATATAAGGACCCATGTGATTAAGTTGGCCTCATCTGTATAATCCAGGATCATCTCTCTGTCTCAAGATCCTTAAATTGATCACATTTGTAATGTCCTTTTTGCCATGTAAGGTCTTCACAATTTGGGGGGATTAGGATGTGTTCATCTTCAGAAGGCCATTATTCTGACTACTGTAGGGGTTAGTGCATTTGTGTAGGTGAAGGATGAAGGTGGTTTGGGCAAAGGTAGTGAGAAGCAGTTGGATCCTGGCTATATATATCCAGCTGCCTCATATCTTGGGCCAGTTTCAGCATGGAAGCTTCCAGAATTCTGTGGGTCTGTGGCATAGGCATCCCCTTTTTCATTGTCATTTAAGCTGACTTGGGCCTATTTCTCATCCCCCTGAAACTAAGGAACCATAGACAGTTGTGGTGGGAAGGAACTTCAGAAGCTATCAAATCTCCTATTATACCTTTATAAATTCTTGCTTTGTCCTGGGCCCATTGATAACTTCTTGAGTGGTTTTTACCAACTTTATATTCTTTTATTGATCCATTCAGCATTTCCTAGGCATCTGTTGAGTGTGCTGGTCTGTGCTATGTAAAAGTAGAAATAGAAAATGTAAGAGTCATGATCCTTATCTCTGGGAGATAGGGACCTATTTGCAATCTCTTTGGAAAGAAATCAGAGAACAATTTTAGAGCCAAATGTGAAGAGAAATGAAAAATGCAAGATTCATGCATCAGTACCAAGGGAGTGAAGAATGTGGAGACGCTTCTTGGAAGAAATAACAACAGGTCATGGATTTTTAGTTTTCAATGGGGACCCTGTCAAGAGAATTGCCAGCTTTTAATTTTGCTAAGAATGAGCATTAGAAAAATTCTTACCATCCCTATTCCTATCATTTTATAATAGGTAGGACATTTAAGCATCCAAGATATAAAAAGGACGTGATCTCAGAATAAAGGGGGAATCTCTTGCATAAAACATTTTTAGCTTTATAAAACCTCAAGGCTTTATTTTTCTCATTTCATGAGAGTCATTGTGGATTGGCACACCTCAGCCTAGAGACAAAAGGTTGTTTGGGTTGTTTATAGTTTGGATTTCTGACTTCATTGAACGTGACTCTCTCCTTGTATTTCTTTGGGCTCTGACTTCAGATGGCTGGTGATCAGATGACCAGGATCTGGTGTCTTGCTTGTGGATATTCTTAATTTTTTTAATATTTATTTATTTTGAGAGAGAAAGAAGGAGGGGCTGAGAGAGAGAGAGAGAGAGAGAGAGAGAGAGAGAGAGAGAGAATCCCAAGCAGGCCCCACACTGTCAACACAGAGCCTGATGGGGGCTCAGTCCCACAAACCACAAGATCATGACCTGAGCTGAGATCAAGAGTCAAACGTTTAACTGACTGAGCCACCCAAGTGCCCATTGTAGATACTCTTGAACCTTGTCCTGCTACTGGCTCCTTTACCAGAGGGAATTTGGGGAGGCCAAGGAGGGAAGAGAAATGAAGACCAGTTTGCACTGGGGCATCTGTGGCCATCTTGTGGTGAGCAAGTGGTTGGCCCAAGTGATAGTCTAATTCGACATGGAGATTTTGGGATATTCTGTGGGGTTCAGTCGTCATGATTTTGTTAGTTTCCCATGGCTTTTACAACAAATGACCGCAAACTAGGTTGCTTAAACAACAGAAGCTTATTCTCTTATAGTTCTGGAGGCTGAAGCCTGAAATCAAGGTGTCAGCAGGGCCATGATCCCTCTGAAGGCTCTAGGGAGAAAGGCTTCCTCACCCTTCTTAGCTCCTGGGGTCGGCCAACAATTCTTCGTATTCCTTGGTTCACAACTGCCATCACCACAGTTTCTGCCTCTGTCCTCCCACAGTGTTCTCTCTGTGTATCTACCCGTCTGTATGTTTGTCTCCTCTTATAAGAACATCAGTCACTGGCATTAGGGCCCCTCTAAGCAAGCAACCCCCCATCTTAACTAATTATATCTGCAAAGGCTGTATTCTCAGATGATATCACATTCTGAGGTTCTGGTGGATTTGAATTTTGAGGAGACACCATTTTGGGCTGAAGGGTGTTCCTTCAAAATTCATATATTGAAGACAAGCCCCAGTACCTTAGAATATGACTGTCTTTGGAGATGGGGCCTTAAAGCACGAACTAGGGAAAAATGAAACATTGGCGTGGGCCCTGATCCAATCTGACTGGTGTTCTCATGGAGGTTAGGACATGCAGAGACAACCAGGGATGCCCACACGTGAGGAAAGACCACGTGAGGACACATGAAAGAGGTGGCCATCTTCAAGCTGAGAAGAGAGGCCTCTGGAGAAACCAAACCTGCCAACACCTTGATCTTGGACTTTCAGTCCCCAAAATGGTGAGAAAATAAGTTTATGTTTTTTAGCCCACTTAGTCTGTAATATTTTGTTATGGCAGCCTGGGCAGACTAATACAGACACCATTCCATCAGTCCCATGCCTGATAGCCTTTATTTTTAGCTTAGGCAACCCAGTGTATGATGGAGGGATTCCAAAGTGGATCTCCAGAGGTCTGTGCTTTTTGTTACCATTTGCTCCATATCTGTTCCTACGTATGGGATAGATGTGCCGTGCTTGCAGGGTGGGCTGGCAAGGGAGGGGAGGGAATGGGTGCTTTGATACCAGATGCTGTGAGATGGCAGCACTCACATAGACATCCGGAGGCCATTGTCACTGGGCAGATTCTGCTTAGGTAAATTATGGATTTGCCACGTTGAGTGTTCTCTTTAGTCCCAGGTTCAGCAGCCATGTGTACATATTAGGGCCTGTGAGAGAGGGCTGGGGCGGGGGTCCTAACAGCACTGGTTTCCCTGCTCCCAGCCTCATTATGGCTCCCAAGGAACTCTGTCTGACCCAGGCCAGCCCTGCCCCCTTTCTGCACCCAGTAAACATTGCCGGTTTGCTTTCTCATGAATATGGATTTCCATCATCCCTCACTGTAGGGATAGATGTTGGGGGCAGAGCTGTTGATTACATTTTCAGCCAATCATGCCCATTAGCAGCGAAGAGCAATGGGCATTATGCCTCTTCAGTGAGGAGCCATTTGCATTTGGTTGGGCCCTGCTTTCTTTCTGAGCATCCATGGACCCTCAGCGCACTCAATTACTCCTGCATCCGGCTCTTCCTCTGTGATGCTCTTTTGCTTTCTAAGTGTCTTGATTGGATTCGCCAAATAGCTTGGTGCTAACTACAGCTGCTTAGCATATCCCTGGGTGGAGGGTGATAAGGACATCAGGGCTTGGGGTGGCTGAAACCAGCAGGAAGCTAAGATCTTTTCCTTTCTCTTTCTGCCCACACCTCTCCCCACCACCCCTACTGAAAGAATCCCCAGTCGTGTGGAGGGAGTAGCCCCAGCAGGCCTGGAGGTACATGCTGGTACATTTTGCATCTTTGTAGGTGGGGGAGCTAGAGGCCTTCCGCCCAGAATTCCTTGTCCAGTTCCTGATTCTCCACCTTGCTCCTGGGAATGTTGGTTTCCTGGCTGCTTTGGGGCTGGAGGAATCTCTGGGGTCTGGCCCAGTTAGATGCCAAGTATCCTGTACCACTTCGACTTCCGAGAAAGAGGCGGGGGGTACTTGGGCCTAAGCAGAGCCCATCGGGAAAGCAGTCTCCCCTTCTTTTGCAGATATTCCAGCGGAATCATCGGGCCATATGGAAAAAACGGAGGCTTGACCTGGGAGGCGGGCGTTTTCACGTCCTGTTCACAAATCCTGGCGATCAATAATGTGGGAAGACAATGGGAATGCCACAGGGCCTCTTTCTGTCTCTCGCAGGATCATGTTATTTTTAACCCCCTTCTGCTGCCTGTGGTCCTCTGGAAAGCCTGTCTCCAGAGTCACAAACGTTTGTTTGCTCTTCTTAAGGTTGAAGCCATTTTCCCTCCCTGCTCTGGGCATCGCCTGTACGTGCCCCCCTACCCACACACCCCCCCCCCCCGCCCCGAGTTCTGCTGTGTTACTGGGGATGCCGTTTTGTTTTCTTTCCCTCCTTTGTTTTTGCCTCTTCAAGAAAATGAAAGTGAGCACCTGAGAAAGAGAGAGAGAGAGAGAGAGAGAGAGAGAGAGAGAGAGAGAGAGAGAGAGAAGGCAGAGGGGGAAGACTGCGAGCACCAAATGATCTGAGAATGATAAAGGAAGGTTACCTGTGTGTTTGTCAACAAGACGAAATAAATAAGAGCAAAAAAAAAAAAAAAGGACAGCAGTCAAAGGCAATCAAATATGTATTTAATTAAAGCAAACATAAAAATAAAAGTTACATGTTGAATCAATAAACTGCACTTTTTTCTACATGCATTTTGAACAAGACAGATCAGAATCTTGCATGATGAAGACATAATGTGTCATAATAATTAGGAACACAGACAAAAGAACAGCTAATCAGCATGCAAATGTATGCAGTTCTGGTGATTCAGATGAGGCAGATTTCTACCTCTTTTTTGCTTGATTCATCTTCATTGCTAATCATCTGAAGGCTGCCAAATGTTCACTGACACTAATGTATTATAGGTCAAGAGAGGCAGGTCTTCACCTATTACCCCCCCAAACAATATGCTTCCCTTCCCTGTTTCCTCTTCAGGATTTTCAGCAATCACTGCCAGATGCAATCAGACTCCTTGAATAGGAGCAACTGAGGCTTGTTTGTGGCTCGGATTCATTAGAATCAGGAGGCTGAAGAAAGGAATAAATTACTTAATTGCACAAAAAAGTTGCAGCCAAAGTGACGGAGAGAGAGACTGATTGTGTAGATGCGCATTAGGCCACTCTTGGAATGGGGCGTCTTAGAATAGCTGGTAGTTTGGCCTCACAGATTCAGACAGATTTGGGTGTCCTCCAAAACAGATGGCTCCACATACCATCTATTCTTCTCTTTGTCAGGTTTTACCATTTATTTGATCTTGGCCCCTCTCTGATGCTGGTTGTATTAGTTGTAACACAAATATGCATTCAGATCATATCCATTTAGTCTGGCCTCTCTCAACTTCTGTTCTTCATCTTTCTCTTTCTTTTTTCTTTCTTCCTTCCTTTCTTTCTTTCTTTTTTTTCCTTAGGAGATGGTCAAGTAGAATAAAACCCTTGCTGTCCACCTCCTGAATGCTCCTTCCCATGAAATGCAGGGCATGGGTGGGAAGTTTGCACGAGCCTGTGGTGCAGGGATGTGAGCCCAGCCTGAACAGAGGAGGAGGGAAGAGTTGCTTCAATGGGGCAAAGAAAGAAAAAAAAATAATAAGTCAGTGTGTTTTCAAACCACCGGGATATCTTTCTGGCCTCGGACTAACAATCTGTTTAAAGAAAAAAAAAAAAAGCACACTATGAACCAGGGCTGTTCACACAGAACCAAGGAAGAGGAAACAAAACCATGCTGAAGAGCCTTGCAAATGCTTCCTCCCTTTCCTCGGACACTCTGGCATGTGTCTCCAGCCATGGCGCCTCTGCCTCAGGCCTTCTACTCAGGTTTTTGGTCATGTGCCCGACTTGCGGGTGGTCTTAAGGTCTTGAAGAAGTCACTTCACTTTCTCTCTGAGGTCCCTGCATTGCTCGTAGTTGTTCCTCTCCGTGTGTCTATGTGTGTATATGTGGGAGTGGGCCTGTGGTTGGGGGGGGGAGTTGTTTGGAGGAACGGGTTGATAGAAGACAAGAGGCCCTGGCAGGGAAGAGACTGGGAGAGAAAGAATTATGATAGATTTTTATTTGGGGGGGGGGGGAGGGAAGCATGAGAGAGAGAGAGGGGACCGTTCTGGTATTGTTGAAAAAGCAACGGGCTCAGTTGGTTTATCCAGCTGTGTTCTGTCACTTCTTCTCTCAACCTCCCTTTGCTCTTGCCAATCAGTGTTCCCTCGCCTGACAGTCTATTTCTGCAGATCTTTCCGAGCCTGGGTCGCCCCATCATTCGGGTCTCAGCATCAAGCCCACATCCTCAAAGGGGCCAGCTCTGCCCTCCTAAGGTCAATTAGTGGCCACCCATCCACTGTCATCTCTACCTTGTTACCATGTTTTTATTTCCTTTATAGCTTTTAGTACTATCTGAAGTTTATTGTTATAAACACTGTTTACTTATTTATTTAATTTTATTTACATGTATACTATTCATTGGCCTATTAGAGGATAGGTTTTGTTTGCATTTTAGTCTCCTATCCTCAGTGTCTGTACCCAGGTCTGGCCTTCGGCAGACACGCAATACCTATGTGTTGTTTAAAACAATTATTTCTGGAAACAAAGGTCGCCTAGAGATCAAGTCACATTAACCGTCAACTCCAAGAGGTTCCCCCAAGTTATTTACGGAGTTGTGATACTGTGGCAGATTTTGCTAGAGGCTAAAATGTGGGCCACTGGTCTCCTTTGGTTGTAAAGATATTTTTCCCCTTTCCCCTTAATTGATGGGTAAGCCAGGTGGTGGCTTCTTGGAAAGAAAAGACATTTCTTCTTTTGAGTTCACGGTTCATGTTGTGTCCGCTTGCTATGAGCTGGGAGTCCGCCATCTTTGTGGTTCTGTGCCAGCCTCTGGGTGGGAGCAGGAAGGCTGGAGGTCTGGGTGATGTGAGGAAAGTGGGGAGGAGGAAGAGGAGAGCAGAGAAGGGGAGATGAGAAAATGAGGACGTTCTAGACAAAGGAGGGTCAGAAGGCTCCTCCTCGGGTTGACATTGCAGACGTTAGACTCTGGAAATTAGAGACACTGCAAAGGACCCTCACAATAGCTGAAATGCTGAGTGGAGTGCCAGGTTCATCTCTATTAATTATATGGCCTAACCGCTTTCTTTTCCAGGAGCTGAATAAGCCGAGAGGGTCATGGGGAAAGGAGTTTCCTCCTCTGGTTGGATCGTGCCCTTTAAAAATTCTTATGTAGACCAAGGTTCCAGTTACTAAGAGTTGCATCTCCCACCCCGGAGCCCTATTCAGGGCTGGGTGTGAGTTGTAGCAGGGAAGTGAAGGAGAAGTCCTTGTCTGCTGATTTAGAGTATCACGTGGGCCATTAAAAAATAAAATAAAACGAAACAAGTTCTTCTTTTTCTAGAACTTGACGTGACTGATATAAATGGAAATTAAATTCATCTTGGGGCTTGTTTTTCTTTCTGTGTCTTACAGTTGGAATGATTCCTTTCTCCCAGGAAGCTCAGCGAGGCATTTCCCAACGGCCTTGATCTCATTTCCAACTTCAGGGGACCCACGGGGTCACAGATTTACGGGGAGAGGAGCGGGGGGCAGGTCCTGAGTGAGCAGCTCAGCTCCGGGCATTTTAATTCCACATGGAGTTGGCAGAGAGAAGGCCAGAGCAGGCCCCAGACCATCTAATCCCTTATCGCGAGGACCCCAGCTCCATGCCAAGAACTCGACTTTTGGAGAATGGCAGTCTCCTTGGGGGAGGCTCTCATCTCTGCAGGAAGCCAGCAGGCAGAATGGACACCACCAGATAGAGCCTTCTGTAGCCAGTCCAGAGGCATCTGATTATTCAGTGGATGATTTTTTTTCTGGTCCAAATAAGCCTCATATCCCTTCATCAGAACAAAGCTGGGCTTTCCCACTCTCCGGCTGGCGGAGATAGCTGTCTTAGGCTCCTTGGAAAAAGCTCCATGGTTACCTTTCTTTCCCTTTTCCTTAGATCTTTTTGTTTGTTTGTTTGTTTTCTTTCTCATAAAGTAAGAAAGACATTCTTCTGTGCCTTGGCAGACAGCTGTCTGAGGTCCTTCCTCTACTGGGGTCTCACCGTTGGAACCCCCCCACCAGCCCCTCCCAGTCAAACAGGCCACAAAAGCTCCTCCTGCCTTGCTTTCACACCGTGTCTGAGGGAAGGAGCCGATCTCTGCGCCAGCAAGTGAAACCTTGGCACCCTCTCAAAGAAACCTGAAGTGAGAAGGGTTCAAGAGGGAGGTCGCTTTGTGCCGAAAACCTCCCGCCGCAGTCTCCCCACCAGCTTGTCCGAGGGCCTCCTGTGGGGGCACCGGAGAGGTGGGAACTTGGTGGAGATTGTGTCGGCCCTGGCTCCTTTCACCATTGCTTTAACTTTAAAGAACCTGAAGTAAAAGATTCCCATGGGATAAAGGAGAAACCCAAGCCCACTCCCCTCCCGTCCGTGCCTGCTCTGGATTGGAGATTTCAGTCTCAAAATGCCTCACTTCCCCTAACCACCAAGTTAGTTCACTGACCCTCTACCTGGAAACGCCATAACCGAATGGCCTCTCTGTTCATGTCGCAGGTTAATGTTTCTTTAGCACAAATACACATTTATTGTCAGAAGCCGGGGAATCAGATAATTAAATCACCATCCTGTTGGAGTCCAGGAGGCAAGAGAGACATGTAAAAGATTAACTTTCAGTCCAGGGTGATGGGTAGCTGGATGTCTCTGGCTTAGCCTGGAAGTTCCCAGGCAGAAGCTCTTCCTGCATTGGACCTGCTCCATGTGCTATTGAGGTTATTAAAGGCTCTTGATCCTGGTGACCCATGGCCGCACCTTTCTCAGACTCAGGGGTAGGGAAATTGGCAATTAAACCCCAGTTGGTGTGACTATTAGAAGAACAGAGAACCACCCTGAACCTCTTCTCATTTCACTCATGCAGGGTGGTGACCAGTTCTGAAGGCAGAGGAGGAAACTTCCATGATGTCATGGGAACAGGTGCTACTATCCACTATTGCCCCTTTTCTTGAAAAAGGTGAATAGTGAAGGCTCCATGTTTTAAATGTCTAACTCTTGGGTTTGAATGTTTTCTTTCTCCCCTGGGAGGAGAACTTCTCATGGCATCAGCAGCTACGTTCAGAATTAATTGCCAAAGCGAGAGGAGATCACATCTCTGTTGCGCAGCCGTTCACAAGCCAGGGAAACTACAGGAAGAGTAGAATCAGAAGGTACATTTTATCTTGGCACATGGAAGAAGGAAACAGAGAAAGATGGTGGTAATGGTTGTCTTTTTTGTCATTTGAAGGAAAAATAAAGAGAAATGAGCATTTAGATATTGCTTGGCCCATGGTAGGAGGTGAAGAAGTATCCCTCTGTGGGTGCTAATGTCCTGGCACAGGAGACTCATGAACTAAAGTCTCTCTGGTTTTCTTTTTGTTGTTATTTATTTATTTATTTATTTTGAGTGGGGGGAGGAAGGGAGGGGCAGAGAGAGGGAGAGAGAATCCCAAGCAGGCTCCACACTGTCAGCACAGAGCCCAATGCAGGGCTTGGTCTCATGAACTGTGAGATCATGACCTGAGCTGAAATCAAGAGTTGGACACTTACCCGCCTGAGCCACCCAGGTGCCCCAAAATCTCTCTGTTTTAATGACATGTGGAGGGTCCATGCCTAAGAAGAATGTTGGACTTGATGAACTCTAGGCCCCCATTCTTTTGTTTTAAAATGTTTTTATTTATGTATTTATTTTTGAGAGAGAGAGAGAGAGTACAAGCAGGGGAGAGGGGCAGAGAGAGAGGGAGACAGAGAATCTGAAGCAGGCTCCAGGCTCTGAGCTGTCAGCATAGAGCCTGATGCGGTGCTCAAACTCACGAACCATGAGATCATGGCCTGAGCCAAAGTCGAACGCTTAACCGACTGAGCCACCCAGGTACCCGCCACCCACCCCCAACATTCAACTCTTCAAGTTCCACTTGTCTATAAGGTAATCAACATCATTGACTCGGTGCCCCTTCCATGCAGGAGGTGGTGCCCCTCCCGGCTGCCAATGTCTACTTTGCTCTAGTTGGAATCTGAAAACTTGGGCCAAGGAAATGAAAGCAATGTGGGAAGAGTATTGGATGGTGGGGTCAAAGCCATTTTAAGTTCAGTGTGGGCAATTATTCCTTGAGCAACTACATGTTACGGCCCTGCCCCAGTGCTCGTGTGGGGAGTTGGGGACGAAGAAGCTGAGTGGGGCTTGCGGAGGTCCTCTGTGATGAGGCCGGACAAAGTTGGAACAGGGCCTCTGCACGGGAGACCCCACAGCCCTGGGGTTGCTCCTCGTCTGTTAATGTCTTGGGGCTGGTGGGCTCAGACAGGCAGGGCTAGCCGCCTACGTAGGGAAGTTGGTGGTGTTGCTATTATTTGGTTTTGAAGGAGGCCATGACTTTTGTGTAAAACAGAGGTGTAAAAGGCTGCGGTCCTTTTGTGTGTGGCCACAGCGCTACATCACCCTGCAATTCTCTGAAGGCTCCTAAGGAACTCGCGCCGGCACATGAACTCATGGCCTCTCTCCTGGCCTCCTCCCTCACTGCCCGCCCAGGCCGCCTTTGTTTTGACATCTTTTTAAACTCTCCTCTCCATGTTTCCTGTTTTCATGGATCTTCCCCTTCTGCTGTATTTTTCCTGTGTCTGTTTGGTCTCCCAGATGTTGCGGCCACTGGTTATTTTGGTAGCTATCTGGTCATCACAAGATCTACAAAAAAAAAAAAAGAAAAGACAATGGAAAAATCCTATATTGGAAAAAAATTTCCATACATGAGTCCTGGGTTTCATGATGGGCCACCGCGATGTTTCAGATGCATAGCCTGAGTGTTGTAATGACGGAGCCAACCAGCTGAGATGCAGTAAACTCAGTCAAAACACCCACAGCTCTTTCAGATTGTGCCACTTCCTTGGAACCCATCGCAGCCACAAGCACGAAGTTGGCGCTCGCTGAACGTTGGCTGAATTAAACTTGTTAAGCACCGGACCCTCCCTGGAGAGATTATTTTTAGGTGTCACAGCTCACGGTCCTTTTTACCATTTCTCCACGAGCTGTCATGTAGAAGAAAATGAACGGGTACAGCAATCCGGTCAATGATGGTGGAGGCCATGCTTGTCTGTATACGCGAAATAAGAGAAATCCCACAGAAGACATATGTTGCTCCGATGGGGACTCTAATAGATCTCTGGCACCAGGACGGCCGACAGTGCCTGGGAATTTGGCCTGAGAAAGGCCTATAGGAAGAGTCTCATTAGTTAATTCAGTGCGGGCCAGATCCTGCAGGTAGGGAAACTGTTTCCTCAGACACCATTCAGTCAGTGACGCTGCAGGTAGTTGTGGTGGCACAGCGGGGCCGTGGATTCCTCCCCGTGAGGAGGGGTGTTTTCTCCCTGCCCTGACCACACACCATGTTCCTGTCCAGAAGACCGACTTCAGACGGGGTGACGGTAAAACTCGCTCTTCACATCTCACTCTTGCGTACCTGCCACGGGGCAGACCTGGCATGGTGTGTGACTGCTGACAAAACGGACGCACGTCTTTCAGTGGATTTTCCCAGCACTCCACAGATTAGGTAGCGGAGGCATTATCCTCTTGCGTGGTTGGGCTGAATCTCAGGGCTCCAAGGGGCCAAGAGGAAGAGCTGAAAGAGTAGGAGGTAGAAAGCAGGCCTTGGGAGCTCTCACCATGTGTCTTCCTGTTTGTGGCCACCTTATCCCACATTCAATCCATGGAAAAGTCTTAGGGGCTGTACCTCCTAAACTGTTTCTCAAATTCATTGTCCTCCCCCCACCCCCCGCCATTCCACAATCATAGGTGACTCTTAGCTAAGCTGGTAGTTACACATTTGAAGAGAAAAAGCTGTTCCAAAGTTTCTATTGTGGATGGGTGTGGATCTTCAAGTCACTACAAAGAGACTGGGAAGGGGAGCCTGTCAACAGATCCTGCACACTTCCTGTCGTATTTGTGACCTAAGTTCCTGGTATTTCCGTCATTACACGGAGATCTGTATTTTCTAGAAGTAAGAAGTTGGATTGGTGGAGTGAATGTTGTGAATGAAGGGAATAGCCTGCTGCATCACCTGTGTTAAGGGCATAAGACTTAATTCACCCCCGTGGTGGTTGTCTCGTGTTTAGTGAAAACATCCTTGCACATCCTCTCCATATACACAGGAGCCTTAAATTCATTTGCGGAATGATCAACCTCAGTGACTTATCCCGATATGTTGAATTGTCTCGTGAGGTGCTCAGGGTGAGGTTTTGGGGTGGGTATTTATTTTGGGTGCTTGATTTGCTGCAGCTTCATGAAAGGTGTCGCTGTAGGAATGTTCTTCAACTCTTTTCCTGTGTTCCTGTGATGCTTTGTATTGTACATCAGGGACATTTTGGCAATAAGGAGGACTGGTTTTCCGATCATGACTCGAAGACCCTTGCCGGAGAACCTTAAGAGCAGGGTTGAGAGCTCCTGGGCTCCAAGGGGGAAGCAGAAAGAAACTTCCTCACATTTCAGGATGTTAGTAATAGCAGTGGCATTTACTGAGGTCAAGACCCTGTTCGAAGTTCTTCAGATGAATTGCAGATCACGTCTTTAATCTTTACAACCACCCCATGAGGTAGACTCTGTAATTTTCATTTTATGGATGAGGAAACGGAGGCACAGAGAGGCTGATTAACTCGCCCAAGGTCACACGGGTGGTTCCACATTTTGTCAAATTTGGGAACACCTCGATTCAGGTTTTCTCATATATGATTTGTAAATATGTTATGAAGTGACTTTAAGAGTATTCGTGGGAGCCATTCCGACACTCGGTTCGCAGTGAGTCCACCGGGGATTGCAAACCACACAAATATATTCCCACAAAGCCCAGACTCCATGTGTCGCCAACTCGGCTTTCACTCGGTTGAGTCCCCACAGTGCCTGCAGCCACTCCTCTACCACCTGGGGGAAGGTTGGAATGGAGTCAGAGTAGAAAGAGGGAGATGTCTTAACTGACTCTCACTTCCTAAAACAGCTTACTTTTGCAAATTTTATAAAACCGTGTGATCGCATCAACTCATTGCAGTGGTCTCTCTCGAGGTCTTTGAAATGGTCGGCGTGAGGCAGGGGCCCCGAAACTTGCACTCATTAGCCTTACAATAAATTAACCCCTGATCCCGAGATAGGTACAGGATTTATGTCCTCACACACGTGCGCACGCAAATGGTAGCCGGGTGCAGGTCTCGTGCCTGTCTTCCGCCGCCAATCCAATCGAGTATTACTGTGACAGGAGAATACCTCACTTGGAGATAATATGAAAGGGCTACATTCGAAATGCTTTGTGGAGCTGAGGCTTGGGTTAAGTGATTTCCCCACCCTACCTTTTCCTACAACAGCCCTGTTAGACGGGGATCATTAGCCCCACTTTGTGCACGTGGGGGCTGAGGCTCAGAAGAAGTGCACAGGGGAAAGAACCAGCTCTGACAGTCACTTTTACTGTAGGAACTAACGATGGCCTCTTTAAAAAGCACGAATAAGGATCATGTTTCATGGCCTCAAGAGGATGGAATAGCAAAGAGCTTACGGCTCCTTAGGGGAAGTTAAGCACATAATGATAGGTTGTTGCATTGGTTGGGATTAGTTTTGGCTGTGAGTGGCAGACAACCCCTAAATAGCAGTGGTGGAAATCACATGGATATTTATTTCTCACTCATGTGAAGGTCAGGTAGCTGGTCCACCATCACCAGTGGCTAAGTTCCTTTTGTGGTATTACTCTGCCATCCTCAACAGGAGACTTCTAAGTCATGACCCAAAGTGGCTGCTATAGTTTCAATCATGAGTTCTACATTCTAGCCGGCAGAAGGAGTAAAGGACAGAAGCAAGATAGCCTTTTTTACAAGTACCCTTACTTACTGAGAACTTTGTGTATATACACATGCATGCAACTTCTACCCCTATCTACAATCCCATTGGCCAGGACTTTGTCATATGGCCACACCAAGATGCAAAGGAGACTGGGAAGTGTAGGTTTATTCTGGGCAACCATGGATGAAGATAAGCGCCGTGGGATAAGGGTAGAAATGATATCGGGGCACAGCTCGCACAATTGTCTTGTGCTGTATTTCATCATATTATGCTTTTGATGGTCTCAAGAAGATTTCATTCTCTTTGAAGGCAGGAGTTCTGTTCTATATTTATCACAGAATCATAGATATTTCCGAGTGAGAGAGGTCCATATAGATCATCCAGTTCAGTGATTTTCAAACTGCTTTTTGTCAGTATATTTCCTTTTTTTAAAAGAAATTCTTTATGGGGCCCCGATATGTGCTTTAAAAGCAATATATTATTTAAATAAATGTCTTAATTTCTGAGTTGTAGCATTTTCTTAGTTTAGAATCAGTCAAAACGCAAGTTAAAGAATTGAAAGTATCTGATGTGTTAATATTTGATACATGATACATATGAGGGTGTATTTTCCGCTGGCATATAAATAGTTTTTAAATCCACTTTTAAGGATGAAATTCAATACAATATTTTCAGAACACCTTCAAACTTGAGCTTGAAAATGACCAGTCAAACCCAAACTTCTTTCACAGCAAGGATTGTGAGGCTTAAAGTGGCGAAGTGATTTGGTAACATCCCAGAGCTAGGTGGTGGCAGAAGTAGGCTAAAATCAAGTTTGTGAGTCAAGGAGTTTGGGCTAATTTTCAACATGGTGCCAGGTGCCAAGTACTTCTTATTAAATCTGTCTATATTGCCTAGGAGACTGTTGGGTACAGAGAGGCCACCTGATACATATTTGTTGTAAGAGAAAGACCTTTTCTTTTTTTTTTTTTTTTTAAATTTTTTTTTTTTTTTTTTTTTTAAGTTTATTTCTTATCGAGCGACAGAGAGAGACAGAACGTGAGGGGCAGAGAGAGAGGGAGACACAGAATCCGAAGCAGGCTCCAGGCTCTGAGCCGTCCGCCCAGAGCCCGACGCGGGGCTCAAACTCACGGACCGCGAGATCATGACCCGAGCTGAAGTCAGTCGCTTAACCGACTGAGCCACCCAGGCGCCCCGAGAAAGACCTTTTCTTAATGATGAGATATGTCCAAACAAGGAGTGTAGAGACCCTTAGGGTCACGGGGTCATTATTTAAGATGGAGGGAATGACAATATCTAACAGCTGTTTGGTTCTTTCTCTCTTTACAGGGTGCTTTTATATACCTCATCTCATTTAATTCTTTCAAAGAGCGTTTCAACAATTAGGGCGTATATTATTCCTATTTTATAGATGAGAAAACTGAGGCTGTTGAGTGACTTTGCCCAAGAACACCGGGCAGGTGAGTGATGGAACTAGGAGTTACATTTCCAGAGCCACATTTTCTGAGTCCAAATCCAAATCTCTCTTCCTAGTTCTTACCGTGCTTGTTGAGTTTTTCGTGCACTTCTTGCCTTTTCCTGCGTTGCACCTCTTTGGAGGATACCATTCCCACTGTAGTCTATGGAGTTATGTTCCAGTCTATTTACATGACCTATGATGTGAATGGCATCCTTACAACAGGGAGGGGGTAAACCTTGCCCCCATCCCCACCATTTAAGTCCTGCCTTCCTCACTCTCCCTGGCTTGGTACAGGTGGGGCTTAGAGTCCTCACTAGCCAGTGCGTGTATTGCAGTGACAAGTGCAGTTGTGGGCTGAGCTCAGATCTGAAGCCAAAAGAGCTGGGTTTGAGTCCCGCTTTCATCATTAACTAGCTATGTGGCCTTGGGTAAGTCCCTCTTCTCTCTGAGCTGTCTGCTCAGTAAAATATGGTAAAACATTTATGGTCATGTTAATCATTATATGTATCCAGCTCTGTATCTCTAGATAGCATTGTTCACATGCTGTATGTACCCCACCCTGCCAGCTTCTGGAGGGCATAGGTGCTGGGAGTAGTGAGTAGGGAGGGATGCACGTTGGTGGGGTTGGCTGATTTGCCCTCCATGTTAATAGAATCAGGGAATAATCCCGAAATACCATGCTGTTTCTCCCAGTATCTCATGATCACTATGGTTATTGATTTTGATGCTGTTCTTGGTGAAGGCTGGACCTAGCTGATTGGCTCCTGGCATGTAGAATACATTCTTTTAAAAAAAATTTTTTTTAATGTTTATTTATTTTGGAGACAGAGAGGCAGAGCGTGAGTGGGGAAGGGGCAGAGAAAGAGGGAGACACAGAATCTGAAACAGGCTCCAGGCTCTGAGCTGTCAGCACAGAACCCTACGCGGGGCTCGAACCCACAAACCGCGAGATCATGACCTGAGCTGAAATCGGATGCTTAACCAACTGAGCCACCCAGGTGCCCCTAGAATACATTCTTTTAATCCTTATTCATTCAACAGATACTTATTGAGGGTCTCCTGTGTGCCATGTGTATTCAAGGGGCTGGGGATGATACAGCTCTACACGAAATTGATCAAGTCCTTGCCCTCAAACAACTTATAATCCTGTGGGGGAAAGGAAAGAGACCAGAGGCAAAGACACACAAAAGTATGTAATACAATATAAGGTAGTGACAGTTTCTCTGAAGACAATGAAGAAGGGTAAAAGGTTAGTTAGTGAGGGGTGAGACTGTGTGTATATGTTTGATGTGTGTGTGTGTGTGTGTGTGTGTGTGTGCATGTGAGAGTATATGTGGGACAAGGGAACAACCTCCCTGAGAAGGAGATCTGAATTAGAAGAGTGAACTATGTGGTTATCAGAAGGAAGAGTTAAGTTCCTATGTTCTTGGGAAATGTTTGGTTGATGTTAAATAAATAATTATTCATGGATCTTGGGCCAAGTCTGGTCAAACTCCACTTTCCCTTCCCATGGACCCCCAAGTCCAAATGGCTCCAAAAGGGCCTTTCCAGCATGAACCTCACTCTCTCCTTCATCTGAGTGTCTCACTGCCTCCTACGCATCAAGTCATTCTCATCACTCTGCTTTGGCCTGGCCTGTGAGGGTCTCTTTGCCATGACTGCTCCATGAAGTCTTCTCTCATGACTTCTTGGGTCTCTCCTTTCTGGGCATTTGTATTCTACTTAAAGCCTATGCCTCTTCGTTTGCACATACTTTGTTTCATTCATGTTTTTTGTCTTTGCCTCTTCAACTGCAGCTCAGTAGTTTGGAAGTGAGCTGTCTTAAACTTCTTCTGGATCCCCTGTGGGATCTCTTGGTGGAGACTGGACCCTCTGCCATGTGAAGTCCATGGCAGGTGCTCAATAACCTTTGGATATCGATTAATTGAAAAATTATTTTCTCCCTGGATAGAAGGGATTGGAGGTAAGCCGGTGTGATAAGTTGCAAACGATGGCACAAATTCCTCCCATCAGGATGTGATGCCCATTTCCTCAGCCCTTGAATCTGAGCTTGTCTGGTGAGGTATTTTGACGCATAGAATGTGGTGGAAATAAAGTTGTACAAGTTCTGGGTCTAGAAGCCTTGTAGCTTTTGATCTTGGGCTGGAAATGCTTCCAGCACTGAACATGCCAAGGCTAGCCTGGCAGAGGGCAAGAGGCCACATGAAGAGGGGTCTTGGCCATCCCAGCTGTGGCCCCAGATATGAGAGTAAGCCTAGCCAAGAACAGCTGAGCCTGGTTCAGCCCAGAAAGATCACCCAGCTGAGCCGGGCCCAAATTGTCCATCCACACAATTATGAACTAAATGACATGGTGGTTGTTTTAAGCCACGGAGTTTGGGGTGGTTTGCTCTGTAGCACTGAATAACCAATATATTCTGAGACCACTCTGGTAGCAAGGCAGAGTGGTTCTAGAAACAATGCCTTGCAGTCATATAATACATTCATTATGTACTTCAAGCCTTTTTCTTGTTCATCACTTCATCGAATTCTTAGAGAACCTTTTTGAGGAGATAGGCATTTGTCACTGTACCTATTTTACAGATTAGGAAAGCAAGACCTAAGAGAGGTTGCCTCAGACATGCTATCTGGAAGAGCATGGAGGGCTAGTGCTCAGCCTGCTGTCATTCAGAAGTCCTAGGACACATGGTGGCCTTCCCTGTTGAGGGTGGGTTAACCCTGGGGGCAACAGCCTGAGGTAGACAAAGAAAGCTGAGACCTGAGGGCCGCACTCTGAGGCTGTCTGTTCTAATGAGCCTGGCTACCCCAGGCTCCTCTGACCTCCAAGTAGGCAGGTTGTATAATGAGAAACTCATAATGAGGCTTAGCAAGTCCTTGTTTTTTCCAGAGTTGCTATGAGCCTCTGCTTTGCTGCTGGATTAGGCTGCTTGTGAGGGTTTCTAATTCGGGGTCTTAATTTTTGTAAAGCGTGAATTACAAGAAGTCAGAAGAATGATGCAAAGAGCATTTAATAATGCACATTCACAAAAGAAGTGGTGTAACTACATTAATTAGGCAAGTCTTGCGTAAAGATGCAATGTAATTATATATTTGAGACAGTTAATTAGGGAGCTACTTGGAAATTTCAGTGAATATTAAGGTAATTATACATAAATACTATAACCATTAAGACTGCACCCATAATGAAAGCAATAACTAATTACATAAATAACAGCATACTTATGTTTTTACATTACCAACACCTAACAATGCTTCCTCTTCCCCGCCTCCCTTCACCATGCAAATGACAAATCTTCCATTTTTAACTCAGATATTCTTGCAAATGGTTGGAAACAATGACCTTTCTTTTTCTTTCCTCTATTTTGACAAATCTGGGCCCGCTGTGGGAGCTTTCAGGGACTGGAAGGAAGTGTGGGATGTGAGGGTTGGTCAGTACTGACTGACTCCACCTGAGTGGTTGTGGGCAGGAATAAACCATGGTCAAACGGTGCAGTGGCTGGAAAGGGGCAAGTCAGGACCATGGACAGAGTCAAGGTGTGCCCTTGGAAGACCTGGCCAGCCCTGTTCCATCATCAGTCGCACCACCTCAGAGAAGTCACTTTGTGTCTCTGAGCCTCAATTTCATCATTTTATACCAAATGGGGATGATAGTTATCCCTGCCTCCCAGGGCTATAATGGAGACCAAACATAAAACTGTTAAATGCTATCTTGTATAACTGGTTGAAGTTTGCCTTTAAGGCTCCCGATCATTGATCTCTGTGCCTTTTGTTTCTCCAGCATATCCCCTTCATCTTCAGGGCTGTCAGATACCCATCAAGCTGCCTATACTACCCTCCCAATTAAGAACTGCTTTTGTGAAAAGATCTGGAACTCATTCACACTCAAGTGTGACTGACTGACGACTTAAAGTGTTGAGAGGGACTGGGAGTGTATTTGTATTTTTAACAGGAAGCAAAATCTCCCTGAAAACCACTGACCTACTGTTTTGTAGAATTCTCAGTCAACAGTAGTTAATGAAATGTTTGGGTAGGAGCATTTCTGGAAAGTCCTGATACCTCACCATGTGGGCATTTGCTATACCACATGGGAAGGGCCACATAGAGTGGTAGGTAAGATCAGACTGAGAAGTGTGAGATATCTGGGTTAGCATCTTGGCTCTACCACTAGAAAACTACTTAGCTCCTCTGATAATAATACAAATACTAGCATTTATTGGCCAGTTATTGTTTTTAAGGTAATGTTTTACATGTATTAATTAACTTAATTTTCATAGCCATCCCACTAGGTATATCCCATTATTGATCTCACCTTGTAGGTGAGAAAAGCGAGGCACGGAGATGTTAAGTAACTTGTCTAAGGTGACATAGATATTAAGTGGAGGAACCTGGATTTGAATCTCAACACTTGGTTCTATAGCCTGAGTTCTTTTCTCTATGATATACATTTTCTCTTCAGATGCAAGATGATGCCAATTGTATCTACTGCATGGAGCTGTTGTTAAGGGTTACATGAAATAGCACAAGGTAGTGTGATTAGGTCAGTGCAAGTACACTGTAAATATTGTATCCTATTAAAGTTTGCCTCTTAGCCTAAATGTCAGCAAATACGTATTTCTCTGTTTTTTTGTTTTTTTAATTAATTTTTTTAATGTTTATTTATTTTTTTTGAGAGAGAGAGACAGAACATGAGTGGAGGGAGGGACAGAGAGAGAGGGAGACACAGAATCCAAAGCAGGCTCCAGGCTCCGACCTGTCAACACAGAGCCCAGCACGGGGCTTGAAACCACAAACCGTGAGATCATGACCTGAACTGAAGTTGGACGCTTAACCCACTGAGCCACCCAGGTGCCCCTATTTCTCTGTTTGGCCCTTCTCTTGGCAAGTCATAGTCTCTCCAATGCTCCCCATTTCCCACTATCTTTCATTATTTGCCACTCAGTCAATTTCTCATCAGGTGGTCTTTTCTGCTGTGTGGGGTGTGGATGTGAGGGATGTGTCTGATTCCACCTGACCCGCTGGAAGAATGATGCCTGTTCAAAGAGTCCAAAAGGGAAGCCACACACTTGATCTGACGTTGCTTCCACTGCCCGAAGTCTGACTGGTACCATCCCTACCTGTTGGGTTCTGCTGATTACTTGGAAATCACACATCACTTTTTACTGGAGAAGTGTTATCATCTCACTTATTGACCAGATTTAGATATGAACTGCTTTTAACTTTTTAAGAAAATCAAATCTTCCTTTTTGGGAGTGGTAAGCAGTAGTAGTATTTAGTACATAGAGACTTGTTCTTTAAAGGAACATGAATCATATGTCTGGAATGGGTGAGGCTCTTTAGTGAAGCTCTTGGTACCTCAGAGTGAAGGCTTTCTTACCGTGGCATATGTTGGGGATCAGCCTATCTCCATGCTCCCACCCATGCACCCTAATATAAAGCCAGTCAATTGCAAGCCTTCCCATATATTCACAGCTTATAGTCGGTCTTTTCATCCAGGGGAGAGGCATATTGGGAAGAACTTACACAATATCGAGAAAAGTTTTATTATCTACCTATATTAATCAACCTTTTATTTACAAGCATAAATGAATCCTTTATTCATAATAGACACTAGATTATCTCTAGACATTCAGGACAAAAAATGCAAAGCACAAAACAGTAAAGCCAACTGATAGAGTTAACCCCAGAGAAAACAGAAATACTCTAGAAACAGAAGGGGGCTTAAATTATTTTTAAATTTTTTAAAATGTTTATTTATTTTTGACAGAGAGAGAGAGAGAGAGAGAGAGAGCGAGCATGAGCGGGGGAGGGGCAGAGAGACAGGGAGACACAGAATCAGAAGCAGGCTGCAGGCTCTGAGCTGTCAGCACAGAGCCTGATGCAGGGCTCAAACTCACAGACTGCGAGATCATGGCATGAGCTGAAGTCGGATGCTCAACTGACTGAGCCACCCAGGTGCCCCCTTAAATTATTTTTAGTTACTGTCCTTAGAAGGATCCAAGGTAATGTTGCATTTATAAAATAACTACTGCTGTAAAAAATAGAGAGAAACCAAAAACCAAGAAATAATTTTTTTGGAATTAAAAATTGTGAATACTGAAATAAGCATTTCAATAAAAGTCCTAGAAGATAATACTGAAAAATCTCTCTGCTTGTGGTGCAAAAGACAAGAACATGAGAGATACAAATGATAAATTTAGAGATAAGAAAGATCAAACAGAGATATAGTCCCATACAATAAAAGTTCCAGAGAGAGACAACAGATAAATGAAGAAAGGGAAATAATCAAATATCCCAAAGTGCAGGAAAGGTGACCTTTTTTATTACTTTAAAAGAGCCTGTTAGCTGTCAACAAATGAATAAAAAAATACCCATACCTAGGTATTTGCTCATCAAATTTCAGAACATAAGAATAAAGAGAAGATCCTAAAAGTTTCTGAAGGGAAGGTTATCAATTAAAGAAAGAGAATCAGATTTCTATTTGATTCTCATTGGCCTCACTGGTTGCTAGAAGAGAATGGAACAACACCCTTCAACCTCTAAGGGAAAATGGTTTTGAACCTAGATTTATATACCCAGACAAACTATCATTCAAATGTGAGGTCTAAGGACATTTTTAAGAGATGGAAGGACTCAGAAATTTTAATCTCACTTACGGCTTTTCCATACCAAACAAAGCACAACAAAAACATAAAATCTGAGCATATAGACCAACAAAATAAGAAAATAATTGAAGAAGGAGGAAAACACAGGCTCCAATATTCAGAGTATTAAAAAGAAATCTCAGTGTAACAGCTATACAGCAGACCAAAAACCAATCAGATCAAATTAGACAGGATGTTAGATAACTCCAAGAAGAAGGTTTTTAAGAAAAAATGGATTTTATTCAGTAAATACCATGATCATGGGATCTCAGTATCTTATGGATATCATTTTTAAAATGTGTACTTCCTTTCATTATAAAAAAATGTTTAGGAATTTCAGGAAAAACAACACTGACATGTTATTATCACCCAAAGCCATAGTTTACATTAGGGTTTTTTCTTGGTGTTCAGTCTATGTGTTTTGACAAATGTTTAATGACATGTATCCACCATTATAACATACAGAAGAGTTTCACTGTCCAGCTATTCATCCCTCCTTCCCTAAAAACCACTGATCTTTTTACTGTCTCCACAGTTTTTCCTTTTCCAGAATATCACATAGCTGAAATCAGACATTATGTAGCCTTTTCAGATTGACTTTTTTCACTTAGTAATACACTTTGAAATTTCCTCCATGTCCTTGCATGGCTTAATAGCTTATTTCTTTTTAGGGTTGAATAATAGTCCATTGTATGGATGTACCACAGTTTATTTATCCTTTCATCCACTGAAGGACATCTTGGCAGCTTCCAAGTTTTGGCAGTTGTGAATAAAGCTGTTGTAAACATATATATGTAGGTTTTCGGGTTGGCATAAGTTTTCAGCTCCTTTTTTTTTAAAGTTTATTTATTTATTTTTGAGAGAGAGAGAGAGGGGGAGAGAGAGAGAGAGAGAGAGAGAGAGAGAGAGAGAGAGAGAGAGAGAGAGAGAAAGCAGAGAGACCGTGCAAGAGAGAATCCCAAGCAATTTCCACACTGTTAGTGCAGAGCCTAAGGTGGGGCTCAAACTCATGGACTGTGAGATCATGACCTGAGCCAAAATCAAGAGTCAGCTACTTAACCAACTGACCCAACTGAGCCACCCAGGTACCCCTCTTTTTTTTTTCAAGTAGGCTCCATACCCAACATGGGGCTTGAACTCACGACCCTGAGATCAGAAGTGGTATGCTGTACCAGTTGAACCAACCAGGCACCCCAGTTTTCAACTCTTTTGAGTAAGCACCAAGGAATATGATTGCTGGAGCATATGGTATGAGTATGTTTAATTATGTGAGAAACTGTCAAATTGTCTTCCAAAGTGGCTGTACCATTTGCTTTCCTATCAGCAGTGAAGGCATTCCTGTTGCTCCATATCTTTTCCAAAATTTGGTGGTGTCAGTGTTTTGGATTTTAGCCATTCTAATAGGTATATAATGCTATCTCTTTTGCTAGTTTAATTTACAATTGCAATTCCTGGATGACATGAGGTGATCTTTCCTATGCTTGTTTGCCATCTGTATATCTTCCTTAGTGAAATGCCTGCTAAGATCTTTGGCCCATTTTTAAATTGAATTGTTTGTTTTCTTACTGTTGAGTTTTAGGAGTTTTTTGTGTATTTTTTGATAACAGTTCTTCTTCAGATATATCTTTTGGAAGTGTTTTCCCCCAGCTTGTTGCTTGTCTTCTTATTGTTTTGATAGATTTGGTTTTATTGTTTTTTCCTGCTTTGGTCATTTGGTCTTGCCTGTTACTATACGAAGTAATTTTTATTGAATTATAGATGTAAAATAAAAACTGTATTCTGAGGCTCTGAGTGATGTTTTCTTCTGGAGATGGCAGGCATTGCACCTGAATCCAGACAAGGATTAAATTTATTTAAGCTGGGCTTCAGTCTTGGTAAAGACTTGATTTGCCTTTACTTCTAGGGAATTGTCCTTTTAGGGAATGACTGGGATATTTTCCAGGCCCACTCTACAGTGATGGATCCTATGCTCCAGTTTTCATTCTTCTGGTTATGTGAGATTTCCTAGAATTCTGCTTAGCTCTCAGACAAATGCCCTTGAGGCTAAAAACTACATGGATAGCTGACTTTCTTCTGTACTTCTCTTTGATATCTTGGCTCTCCGCAGTCTTCCTATCTTGGCAGCTTTCCAGTGCCTTTAATTTTTTTTTTCTTTTTAATAAATGTTTTATTGTGGAATAATTTTAGGTTTACAATAAAGTTGCAAAAATAGTATAGAAAGTTTCCATGTATCTTTTACCCAGCTGCCTCTAGTGTAACATTTTACATGAACAAACATTGGTACATTACTGTTAACGAAATTTCAGACTTTATTCTAATTTTGCCAATTTTCCTATTAATGTCCTTTAAAAAAAATTACTGGATCTAATCTAGAATATTACATTTCATTTAGGAAGTACATTTTTAAAATCCAAATTTTTAGTTATTCCTGGCGGGTGGGGGGGTGCTGATCTGTTATAAGCCTATATGCCTTAAGCAGATGCAGAACTCCTATTTGTTGGTTTTTATTTTTTCTATTCTTTATTTTTTATTTTAATTTTTTAAATGTTTATTTATTTATTTGGTGGGGGCAGAGAGAGAAGGAGAGGGAGAGAATACCAAGCAGGCTCGATGCTGTCAGTGCACAGCCTGATGGGGAGCTCAATCCCATGAACTATGAAATCATGACCTAAGCTAAAATCAAGAGTTGGAGGCTTAACCAACTGAGCCACTCAGTGCTCAGGTTTTTCATTTTTTAAATAATTAATCTGTAGATAAGGCACAGAAGACTTGATATTGGATATTCAGCATTATAAAAGATAACCGACTGAGCAATGAAAAAATACAATCCATACAACTCTGGGAAGAGTTATAATGGGGGGGTAGTATTAGAGAGTTAAATGTTCTCAGTTTTGATAGAGTCAGTTGATACTATCAAGGTAATAAATCATGATACAGAAGTGTAAGAATTGTGATGAAAATGATTAGAAAAACAAAATAGGAAGAATTGGTTATCTCTGAGTGATGGAACAGAAGGTTGTGAAGGTACAAGATTTTCCTTCTCTTTTATTCAAGCAGATTTGCTTAAATATTTTTTAATCATATGAAGTAGAATTTACATGTACTGACAGAGTATAATGCCTGTTATACAGTTTCCAAGGGGAAAAAACAATGGACAATACAGTATGAATGAATGATACTTTTTACGTGAAAACCCTTTGTGCCTACATATACATATGGTATGATTTTACACACATATATGTGGTCTTGTGCTTCTGTAATTCTCATGAGAAGAACATGTCCAGGTTAGCCTGCTGGTCACCAGAGAAGGAGGAGAGGCACACGGGGCAGAACTGACCTACCAACTTCTTATAGGAAATTTGGTCTGAATCTAAATTACCCAGTCCTCTATTACCAGTAGTGGAAGTCAAGAGTGACAAATACACTCATTATAAATGTCTCATAACTAACAATAAATACAAAGAAAGAAATAATATCTTCAAGTGCTGAATGAAAAGATGCATTAATCCAGATTCTGTAACCGAAAAAAAAAACCCCTAATATTTAAGATTCAAGATGATACACAGACCATTTCACACATACAGAAACCAAGAGAACTGGTTCCCCAAGACCTTTCCAGATAAATTAATAAAGGATGTCCTTCAAAAGAAGAAAAGTGATCCCAGAGAGCAAAAGTTGGATGCAAAAAACAGGGGTGAAAAATGAAATTAATATCTATTGGTGATAAGATTAATTACTGTAGAAACTGGTTTTCTCCATTTAACTACAAGTGCCGTCAGAGAAATTAATGTTATTTTTCTCAGGAGATAAACAGTTCTTGCTTTATTTTGGAGGAGATCTGGGACACGGAACAACTTGAGAAGTAGGAGGCAGTATAGTTATGTGTGTATGTTCAATTGTAAGGGTAATTAGGATAATAGATCAAAGTTTAGCTTCCAAAAATCAGCAGGATGTTCTGTGAGAAATAATAAATTCCCATATTGTTTGAGGCAATTGGAATTGGTATTTCTGCAGCTTGCAGCAGAAAACAGTATGGAGATTCCTCCAAAAGTTAAAAATAGAACTACCCTATGCCCCAGCAATTGCACTACTAGGTATTTATCCAAGGAATACAGGGATGCTGTTTCGAAGGGACACATGCACCCCAATGTTTATAGCAGCACTATCAATAATAGCCAAGTATGGAAAGAGCCCAAATGTCCATCAACAGACGAATGGATAAAGAAGAAGTGGTATATATATACAATGGAGTGTTACTCGGCAATCAAAAAGAATGAAATCTGGCCATTTGCAACTACGTGGATGGAACTAGAGGGTATTATGCTGAGTGAAATTAGTCCGAGAAAGACGAAAATCATATGACTTCACTCATATGAGGACTTTAAGAGACAAAACAGATGAACATAAGGGAAGGGAAGCAAAAATAATATAAAAACAGGAAGGGAGACAAAACATAAGAGACTCTTAAATATAGAGAACAAACAGAGGGTTGCTGGAAGGATTGGGGGAAAGGGGATGGGCTAAATGGGTAAGGAGCGTTAAGGAATCTACTCCTGAAATCATTGTTCCACTGTATGCTAACTAACTTGGATGTAAATTTAAACAAACAAACAAACAATAAATAAATAAAACCAAACCAAAAAAACAAAAAAACAAAAAAACAAAACAAAACCCACAAACAAACAAAAAGGAAGTATTCCTAACTGATGTGGCAAGAACCAGCTATAGCCCTTCCGAGCTGTGCCATAGTCGTGGGTGGGATGGAAGAGCTGAAGCTTGCTTCTCCCTCTTCTCCATGTAAAGAGAAATCCCATCAGGCAGGCTTGTGAAAGGATGAAGTGAGATAATGTCTTTAAAGCACTTAGCATAGTGTCTGGCGCACAGTAAGTGTTTAATAAGTGCTCGTTGAATTGAATGAATGAGTGAATGGGTGGGCGACTGAATTTGTTGAAGAGCTGCAAGAAAGCCTAGACTTAACACCACCCCACACTGGTGTCCATTTCTGGGATTCTCTTTTTCAAATGAGCATTGAAGATTTCTTTGTCTTTCTTTGGCAACCATCCCGTTCTGCCTGTTCCTTTCCTCTAACACATTTTCCATTGGTTTAGAAAAGGCTAAGATTTAACGTTATTATTATTTATACATTTTTTATTCACCAGAGGCAAGTCTTGTGGTTGTTTTCTTCCCTTATTTTCCTCCTAGTCCTCTGCTCATACCCTGTGTGTTTGACCTGTAGGAGGGTCACCTATGACCCCCGGGATGATCCAGGGCAGCAAAGTGTGGTAACATGGAGTTAGGCTATATAGTACTTGCATTGTCAAGAAGCTTCTAGAACAAGGCTGCTTTTCCCACCCAAGGCTCGCTCTCCAGGCTCTTGGACACTTTGCTGGATTGCAATCATTGCATCAGGTAGAACAGACAGCCTGAAGTCAAATCCAAAGTTTCATCAGATCCTGTGGAGGATCACAGATTGGCAAATAGGTCCTGAAGATAGGAGGGGGGGAGGGGGGGGGTTCCAGGTGATTCACAGCCATTTCTTGTTTGAACCCAGATTTGTAAAACTGAAAACCTTCCAAACGTGAAAGCACAGACCACATGGGAAACAAAACAGTATTGTACTTCAGTATTTCAACAATAAAATTGGAAGACAGGCCCCCCGTCCTTTACAGTAAAGTTGTTTATAGAGTTGGCTGTGCTACTGGACCTGGCGGGGATGGTCAAGCTCGACGGGGCCATAAGCCTCTGATAAAACGTGGTATTACTCACATTTCTGTTCCTAGAGACAGAGACTGTCATCATGGGAAATATAAACATGTATGTTGATTGCTGGACTGTTTTCATATTGAAGGCTGTGACTCTATACCCCGCCCTTCCCCAAATCCTCACCCAACTGCTGCCTGACCTCTGAGTGGTCTTAGTGCTCTCATAGATTCCAGGGATTTGAGAACTGGGCAACTTGTGAGATGTGGAGTTAGACCCCCAGAAAAATGATGGGAAGGCATGTTCCTTCATTCTGCCTGGCTAAAACCTTGATTCCGAAGTCTGTTCCCTTGCAGTGAGCTTGGGGATGGCATTATGACTCAGAAAGTTTTTCTCTTTTGTTTGGTTTCTGTCTCTCTCTCTTTCTCCCTCTCTCCCTCCCTCTGTCTCTCTCCTTGTCCCCCTCTCCACCCCCTCTCTCCCGTCCCCTAATTAAAGCCCCACATCTCTAAGATCACATGTGGATAGAAAGCAAATCAGAGACCAGTCTTAGAGCCTTGCAATCAGAACTGACCTTGTTGTTTCTTTTCATCATATGCATGTGCAGCTAGATGGTATTGTGATATTTTGATCCAGGTACAAATAGAACATTCTCTTTTATCAGCAAAAGAGCAGGTAAGGGTCCTCGTAAATAGGACAGATGCTTCTGGGGCAGATGTGGCTGTGTGTGTGTGTGTGTGTGTGTGTGTGTGTGTGTGAGAGAGAGAGAGAGAGAGAGAGAGAGAGAGAGAGAGAGAGAGAGCATTGCCTCTGAGAGTTAGAAATCAGATTTCCTAAAAGTAGACACCTGGAAAACCCTGTACCATATTGGCTATTGCTTCTTAAGAATGACATAATGGAACTGGAGAAGGTCCAGGAAAGGACAGCTGAATTAATTGAAGAGTTAGAATGGGTTTTAAAAACACCTTTATTTTCAGATTGTGAAAGTAATACGTATTCATTATAGAAAATCTGGAAGATATTCAAGGCAAAAAGAAAATAGAATTATGTATTACCCTACCACCCAGGAGTAACAGTGTTTAACATTTTGTTGTACTTCCTTTCTGTCTTTTTTCTATGAACAAACATACATATAATAACATTGGTACATGTTATTCTATGTTATTATTGGTACATGTTTTATATATATATATATAAAATTTTGTATCTGATTTGATACATATTTTGTATCTTATTTGGTATGTTTCTTTGAAATTAAATAGTTTCTGAAACATTCTCATGGCTGTATAATATAGCCAGTGGTGGGTCTACAAAATTGTCTTTGGCTACTCCTATATTATTTAGATTTGGTTTATTTTTAGATTATATTAATAAATTAATTACATATTTACTTTTATAATGAGCACTGCAGTGAAATGTTTTCCGCTCAAACTTTCGCGGACATCTCTGATTATTTCCTTAGAATCAATTCTTAGAAGTAGAATTATGGGGCCAAGAGTTTTGAACATTTTTAAGGTTTTTGTCAGACTGTAGTAGAGACATGAGATGAGATGACATGAGATGACTTTAGGTGTTGAGAGCTTGTCAGCATGAAAAGTTAAATGCCAGCTGGAGGCATGGATAAAGTCCTTAGCACAAAAGGTTTCATTTGGTCAAGTAGAGTTTTGCTGACAAATCCTGAAATATCGCAAATAGGAAGCAATTTTTGGAATTCAGTGAGGGTAGCTTTGGAGCCAATGGAAAGAAGGCATGATTTCCCTGGCAGAGTAGAATCCGTGTAATTCTTTGTGTTGGAAAGTGGTAACTGGAAGAGAGTAGAAACTCCGTAAGAAGATACAGACTCCAATGTATATGACGGGGGTGGTAATGCTAGGGTTTTCGGGTGGGTTTGTGATTTTGAGGTAGTACCATCCAGAGCTGAGAATTGAATGGCACAGTCCTGAGACAATGGCCGCGAATGTATGTTTTGACTACATGGCACAATGCTGGGCTAAGGGATCACAGGAACTCTGTAGCCTTAAAACCTAGAAGCTGTGACAAAGGGCTCTTCTAAACTGCCAGAAATGGCTTCTAGAATGCTGAGGATGGAAGCAGGGATTGGTCTTTGGGAAAGACTATTATTTCTCTTTTTGGGGGGGGAAAGGGTCACTTCTGTGAGTGCTCTCAAGTCATGCAGATGTGATTCAAGTGTCTACCCTACATTCCTAAAGAGAAGTGATTGTAATATAGATATATTAGCATGTTAAGCATTCTATTTATTGAATGAAATCCCAGGCTGAGGCCAATGGGAGGGCATTCAAGGGATTTTTTTTTTTTTTTTTTAGTGTGAGGATATTGGTGGTTTTCTCCTGTGGACTGGGAGAGTTTTCGGAGAAAAAGGTGTAGAGGAAAGAAGCACGTCGAGAATCAGCTCCGCATTTGTTGAAATTATTTCAGCACTGGACATCAATTTCCTTTCTCTCTCCCCACCTCCTCCTCCCTCCCTCCCTCCCTCCATCACTCCGTCCTTCTTTCCTCCTTCTCTTCCCTCCCTCCCTCCTTCTCCCTCCCTCCCTGCCTCCCCCTTTCTCCCTTTCTTTATTTTCTCTCCCTTTCCTTCCTTCCTTCCTTCCTTCCTTCCTTCCTTCCTTCCTTCCTTCCTTCCCTCCTTCCTTCTCTTTTCCTTCCTTCCTTTCTTTCTTTTTACTGCAGGTGCAGGAAGAATTTTCAGTGTAATGAACAATGGGTGGAAGGAGACGCATCACAGAACATGTGTAGAAATGGTACAAATGAATTTAGGTTTTCTTTAACATTCTCTTCTGTATTCCAAGATAAGAAAACTATTTTATTATTATTATTATTATTATTTTAATGTTTATTTATTTTGAGAGAGAGAGAGGGCGAGTGCAGGAGGAGGGGAGGGCAGAGTGCGAGCAAGCAAGCGAGAGAGAGAGAGAGAGAGAGAGAGAGAATCCCAAGCAGGCTCTGCACTGTCAGCTCAGAGCCCAACGCGAGACTTGATCTCACAAACCATGAGATCATGACCTGAGCCAAAACCAAGAGTCAGATGCTCAACCAACTGAGCCACCCAAGCACCTCAAGAAAACTATTTTAAAAGTGAAATAATATAAAAGCTACAGAGTAGGCAATAAGTACAAATTTTTAATTCAAATATGCAAATGAAGACGAATTACATATGTTCACTTTTGAGCTCCTGCGCTCTCTGAATGTTCTATACTGCTGGAGGGAGCACCGGTGGGAGGACAGCTCCGGGGAGGGAGAGGACAAAAATGTTGTGGGAAGCAAGGGGAGGGAAGGTCTTTTCTCTAAAGAAATTAGATAGGGGCGCCTGGGTGGCTCGGTCGGTTAAGCGTCCGACTTCGGCTCAGGTCATGATCTCGCGGTCCGTGAGTTCGAGCCCCACGTCAGGCTCTGTGCTGACTGCTCAGAGCCTGGAGCCTGTTTCAGATTCTGTGTCTCCCTCTCTCTGCCCCTCCCCTGTTCATGCTCTGTCTCTCTCTGTCTCAAAAATAAATAAACGTTAAAAAAAAATTAAAAAAAAAAAAGAAATTAGATAACATAATCACAGAAACCAAAGGAAAGTCATCATCTTATAACCACAGGCTCTTTAAAGGTACTCAGATGTGAGGAGGCTTCCGCAATGCCTGGCTGAGACCCAGAGGTGACTGTTGATCTGAGTTTGGTCCAGTTGGATGTGACTATCGGGTCTCCCTGTGATTAACATTGATATTAGTCTCTATTGCTTCACACCTCACTACCTTTAGTGCTCATCCTCACCTCCATTCTTTGGTGTCACTGTCAGTGACAGAAAACCCACCTGGGTTATTAAAGAGACTAAGATAGCAGCAGCAACAATAAGCTAACCCTGGGCTGGCCCCAGTCCTCAAATGGGCATAGGCAGATGCCGTTCTGGATCTCTGGACTTCCGTATAAGATCAAGACCTATGGTACTGACAAGGTGTGCAAAGCATGGACTATTAGGTACTTGTGCTATTTATTTTAAAATCAGTCAATACATTTATATTTACTATATATTTACATATATATTTACTATATTTACAAGACCTATGGTACTGACAAGGTGTGCAAAGTAGGTACTTGTGCTACTTATTTTAAAATCAGTCAATACATTTATTTTTTATTTATTTATTTTTCAGTATATGAAATTTATTGTCAGATTGGTTTCCATACAACACCCAGTGCTCATCCCAACAGGTGCCCTCCTCAATGCCCATCACCCACCCTCCCCTCCCTCCCACCCCCCATCAGCCCTGTTTGTTCTCAGTTTTTAAGAGTCTCTTATGCTTTGGCTCTCTCCCACTCTAACCTCCTTTTTTTTTTTTTTTCCTTCCAATACATTTATATATACTATGTGCCCTTCAGGGTCGGACCCCAGAGCGACTGTCCCAGGGGAAATAGGAGCAATGTGAAGGGCGATCAAAAGGGACAAACTTCCAGTCATAAACTAATTCCTGGGGATGTAACATACAGCATGGTGACTCTAATCTTGTATATGTAAAAATTGCTTAGACAGTAGATCTTAAAAGTTCTCATCACAAGAAAAAAAATTGTAACTATTTGTAGTGATGGATGTTAACTGGACTCATTGTGATCATTTCAGAAAAAAAAAAAAGGGGAAAGAAAAAGAGCAGTGTGAAATGAGAAGGCTGTCCTCAGGCACTTACGACACTGTTGGGGCTCCTAGAGTAAAGAATGGTCTCTGTCATACTGTAGAATTTACTTATTTGTTTTGTCTATTATCTGTCTCCAGAGTCTGTTTACGTATTTATTTTGTCTATTATCTGTCTCTCCTGCTCAAATGTAAGTTCACTGGGATAAAGATCTTTGTTTTGTCACCCCCAGTGTTTTGAACAATGCTTGACATACAGTCGGTGTTCGGTATCTACTGAGTATCTGCTGAGGAAATGAACATTCTCACGTGCTTCTCCAATGGTGCTCGTCCATTCATACGTAAAACAATACACTTATGTCTCACTTCAGGTGCCAGGTACTCCTCCAGCCCTAAACATCAATCCTCTGACTTAGGTACTAGTATTCTCCATCCCCATTTTACAGACGAGGAAAATGATTCTTCCTACCCAGGAGGTTGGCCTTAAAGTTTCTTTCAGCCCAACTGAATTATTAGCATCTCTCAGTGCTGACCTCTTATTATTATGAGTCAGGCATGCATACTAACTTTTCATCTTGTAGAAAGCAAGCAATGTTCGGGAACACGTAGAAAGTAGAGTCCACTATGAGAAAGGGACAGCAGGAAATATTACGGAAATTCAGAGGATAATGCTGCTGCTTCTGTATGTTGTCTTGAGGGACATGGGGAACAGCAGAAACAAAGATGTGGAAGGCCATCGAAGAAGACCTCTTTTTGGTTGCCACTCAGGGGTCCCTCAGAGCCAGAATCCTGCCTCTTGTGGGCCAACGGCTCTCCTGCCAAGTCTTGGTATGTCTGTCCTTCCAACAGTCTAAGGATGCGGTCTAGCACGTTGGTGAAGAGACCCTTAGCTATTGTTTTCATTCCTCACTAGGGCCCGTTCGTGAACTGCTCTGAGCCTCAGTTCTTTGTCTATAGACTCGAAGCTAATAGGACCTACCTTAATTGCCTGTTGGAAGGATCAAGGGTGGTCATGGATATGAAGCTCTTAGCTTTACCTGGTGCCATGACTGCTCAATAAACTTGCTGCTGTTATCCACCCTAGCTGTCTGAGTGCTGGGAGGTGATAATAGTCACAACCTTCTGCACTCATGTGGGGCTTACGGATTAGAATCCTTTCGTGTGCGTGAACTCATCGAAACCCTACAACTGTTCACCTGAACTGGCCTGGGAAAATCACCCGTCTCTGCCTTCCCTAACAGATATTTTAATTCTGATGAGTTACTTTGGGCTGAAATGAACAATCCAGGCAAAGGAAACCAAAAAGCTGTGGCTGAGGGGGCTGGTGGAGAGGGGTGGGTGGGATGCACAGGTGGGCTTTGCTTTCAGAACCGGCTGGCAGGGCCCCTTCTCACCACACCAGCCCCTCTCGAGGCACAGTACTGGGCGCTGGGGTGACTGCTTGGGACCACTGGCTCTAAATAGGGGCCTACAGACCACCACAGGCGTGGGGCAACTGCTGGGAGAACCCACAATCTGAGATAGTCATATCTCAGGGAGACTCAGAAGTCAATTTGCTGTGAGAAGCAAGTTTACACAGCGTTTTCCAAAAATCATGCTCTGGAGTAGATTTGCGTAAATGAGTGTATTGTATTTTTTTTTAGAAACCATGAAAGCTTTAATTACCTAAACTCTAATTAAGCTTGTCTCTTGCAGAAAACACCGGATAGCAGCTTATTTTGTACTTGGCTCTACTTTTTTTGTTTTTAAATATTGGGTGATATTCTATATGACTCTCAGTTCAACTCCATGGAAACACTTCAGAGATGTTTGCAATCCAACAAGTATTTCATTGAGCACCTACTAAGTACCAGCAGGGCTTAGGTTTTAAATACAAAGGACCCGAGCTGCCTGGGTCCATTCTTGGCTCTGCCATTTGCTAGTTGTGTGACCCTGAACACGTTATTTAACTGTCTTCTGCCTCAGTTTCCTGATTGGTACCATAGGCATTATATCCGGTGCCTCTCTCAAGGTTGTTGTGAGAATTAAGTGAGATAATGCGAGTAAAACATGTAGGGCCGTGTGGGCAGGCGGTGCTCTGTACAGATTGGCTCTTCTTACGTGCGGGCTGCCAGGCCAGGAGCCGGGCTAGAGCCTCCAGGGACACTGTCTCTGAGTTCTTAGAGCTTGTAGTCCAGGGGAGAAGCCAGGCCACTAGCAATTAATCAGCAATGAGTGATGCAAGGTATAAAAGGGGCAGGCAAGGTGCTCTGGGTTATGGGCCCCCGCGGATACTCTGGATGTTTTCATTTTCCTGTTTCATTAACGTAGGCCGGCTCGTTAAGCATCACAGGTCTTCAGGGTCGAAAGGAACTTCCAAAGGTCACTTGTCCCCTTCAGTGACCCAGGAAAAACCTTCCTTCAGATGACACCACGATCACATCTGCCTTCTCCTCCTGCTCCATGACGGCAGCACGTTCGTGGACTCAACCCAGACTGGCCTGCGTTCAGGAACTCCCTGTGGATTGAGTCGGAGCCTGTCCCGGGCAGATGTTCTCAGCACTGGTCGTTAGGAATGGAGCGGTTCTCTGCATCCATCGGTGACCCATGCCGTCTTGATTCCTGGACCTGGGCAGGGGGCCATGGCCATTTTCTTTGCCTGTGGCTGTTGGTCACTCTGCCTGTGGTCCCCAGGGCTGTGGTGGGCAACAGGACAAGAATGGGCAGAAAGCAGAGGCCAGAACCAGGGGCCTCCAGAGTTTCTTAGCCTTTCATCTGTGGAACACCTACTTGGAGACCACCTGGAGTAGCTGTTTGAAATGAAGATTTCTTGGTCTCAGACCCAGTGAGCTCCAGAGGACACACACACACACACACGCACGCACACACACACACACACACACACACACACACACACACACGCGCACGCACACGCACACACACACGCACACACGTATGCATATATTTAATGTTTATTTCTTGAGGGAGGACACACACACACACACGCACGCACACACACACACACGCACACACGTATGCATATATTTAATGTTTATTTCTTGAGGGAGGACACACACACACACACACACACACGTATGCATATATTTAATGTTTATTTCTTGAGGGAGGACACACACACACACACACACACACACGTATGCATATATTTAATGTTTATTTCTTGAGGGAGGACACACACACACACGCACACACGCACACACACACACACACACACACGCACACACGTATGCATATATTTAATGTTTATTTCTTGAGGGAGGACACACACACACACACGCACGCACACACACACACACACGCACGCACACACACACACGCACACACGTATGCATATATTTAATGTTTATTTCTTGAGGGAGGACACACACACACACACACACACACACGCACACACACACACACACACGCACACACGTATGCATATATTTAATGTTTATTTCTTGAGGGAGGAGAGAGAGAGAGAGCAAGTGGGGTAGGGACAGAGAGGCAGAGAGCGAGAGAGAGTCCCAAGCAGGCTGTATACTGTCAGCACAGAGCCCAGCGCGGGGCTTGAACCCACAAACCTTGAGATCATGAGCTGAAATCAAGAGGTGGACGTTGAACAGACTGAGCCACCCAGGTGGCCCAGAGTACACGTATTTGAATAAGCTTCCTGGCTGATTCTTAGGAGGCTGCTGCCCCAAAGCTGAGCCCCTGAGCCTGCTTAGAGCCCTTGTTGGAGACAAATGCCTTTCCCTGCTGGTTCCTGAGTGCTTCACCCCTAATAGGCCTCCCTCCTGCCAGGTGTCTTCAGAGCCCTCAGCCCAGTGTCCAGTCCCACTGGCTTCTAGGCCCCCCCAAATACACCGATAATTTGGGGTAAGGAAGGAGGAGGAGGATGCTGGAATAACCAGCAAATTGGGGATAGGGGTCTATGGCTCACAGAATCTCAAAATGCCAGAAGTGGAGAACATCTCAGAGCCGGACCAGTCCAGTTTTTAATCCGTGGGTGAAGCCTCACCCCTTTAGCAGCCAGGGGGACATACCCAAGGTCTGACAGCCAGCAGCGGGCTGCGCCAGGGCCAGAAAGGAGACCTCTGGTTCTTGTCCTACTGTCGCGATCCCCCCGCCATGAGGGCCACCTCTGGTCTGGCCTATTCAAGTTACGGGGGCCAAAGAAAGCGCCATTCTGCTGTGCGGGTCTTGCCCTCTGCATTACTTCACCAGCAGTCGGGAGGGCCACGCCGAGGTTGGCTGCGTTTGTGGGTAAGAGCAAGTTAGGGAGAAGGGCGAGCCGGGCTGGGATCTGGGCCGGGGTCCAGAAACAACCTGGCTGGCTCTGGTGTGCCCCCCGGGACCGCTGGTGAGTGAGCTACTCTGTGGTGGTGCTTAACATTCGTGGTTGTTCTTACTGCTGTTCGGCCACACAGACATCCACGCCTAACTGACACAAAGACACCGCTCCGGGAGAAAGAGCATTTTCTCTGCTGCCGCTGCTGTTACTCTTGCTAAAAAAAAAAAAAAAGAAAGAAAGAAAGAAAAAAGCTTTCATGCATGCGTCAGTGACAGGACAGGCTTTGGTTGTGAATGGCGGTGGATTGCCCTCTGCAGTGTGTATGTGCGCATGAGTGCCTGTGCCTGTGCGTGCGTGTGTGTGTGTGTGTGTGTGTGTGTGTGTGTGTGTTTGAGTCTTGCCCAAAGTGACTGACGGATGGTAAATTATTTTAAAAGCTTTTTTTCCCCCCTTTTGTGTATCACCTTCACCCCTGGCATGTTATATGCCAAGGTACTAGGCCTGGGTCAGAGAGAGATCATGTTTGAGAACGGGAACGTGTTCATTTGTACACAGCGAGGGGGAGGGGCACAGCCAAGGGGAGGATGGAGACGGGCACCCGGATGTTTGCTCAAGTTTTCTAACGCTCACTGGAAGACGGCGGCGGGGGGTTTACGCCGCGCTCGGAAAACACCATGGAGGGTTGAAGGAAATTTTGCATTCTTTCTTCAGTAGTCAACTCCACAGCTTCCCGACGGCTTCACATCTCCAGTGTAGATGGGCTCAGGCACACTGAGTCCCAGTGAGACTTTAACTTCCTTTTCTAGCACTGCACCTCTCGGAGTGAGAGCTGAAGATGCCCGTTGGTTCAGCACCCTGTCGTCAAGACAAGAAGACACAAAACCCAGGATGAGTAGCCTCAACCCTGCTTTGAAACACTTGCAGGCCTGGAAGTGGTTTCATTTTGATTGGTTAGCGCTTTGTCACTTGCAGATGACAGAAACCCATTTCGAACCAGCTTGTCTGCAAAGGGAATGCCGTGCGTCTCGCATGCGCGGAAAGACATTAGGTTAGAATGACAGGACGGTGACTCAACATTGCCCCCTCCATCGCGGGACGTCTATGAAGTCTGCCTGCGCCAGCTGCTCTGGGGCTTGGTCCCTTTCTCGCTGCAGCCTGACTTCCTCTGTGCATTTCGGAAGATGGTGGCCATCAGTGCTGAGTTCACAGCCAGATAGCTTTCAATCCAAGGGATAGAGCAACCCTCACCTCCAGTTTGGAAAATTCTTGGAAGGATTCTGGTAGGCCCTTGTGTGCAGCAGACTGTGGTGCTCAGATTGGGCCAGCCAGAGCCCTGTGTCCACCCTTCTTCAAGGCTTATAACAGATAAGGTTAAGGGTTGGGTGCTCTCTGTGACTCACAGCCCCACCAGGCTGTACAGGAAGAGGAGGAGGTCGCCCCACATCACACAAAGATGAACGTTGATGAGAAAAAACCCCAAAGCTACCACAATATGCTGTAGTAGGTTTTGCAAGTAGGAGAGTAACATAAATGGAACCTTCAAGTTCTCCTCCCTGTGGTGGCTGAGGTGATGTGTTTTTATCTCCAGTTAAAGACCCAAAGGGGAGCAGGCAATGGCACAAATGATACAATCAATGAATACGGGGTAAAATACCCACAGCTTTGCACTTAATAAAAAGACCAATACTAATTTCACTCAAAAATGTATATTTCAAGTCATAAGTGAGTACAAGACACTTTGCTACTACTGTGTCTGGACCCCAAGATAGGTAGAATGGGTCACATCCTTTGGCAGTCATGATATATTAGGGAGATTAAAAACGTGGAACAATAGTACCAGGTACTATGTGGTAAACACCAGAGGAAAGGTTCCATGTCTGCAGGAATGTCAGAGGAAGAAGTGGTTCTCTAATTCCTATTAGAGGTTCAGTGTGTGGTATGGGAGGAATTTCATCTGGCCGCTAGAAAGAGACTTGACCACAGTGGCTTAAACAACATTAGAGGCTTATCTTAAGTAGGCAGCATGCCAGCACCAACAAAATCATGTAGCAGTCAGTCTTCCTGCTTTTTGCGCTGGTTTCCATCCTCAAGATCACTTGATGGCTGCCAGAGTTCCAGCCATTTCATCTGCGTCCCAGGAAGTGGGAGGAAGAGGGGAGAGGGCGAAAGAGACTCTTTTGGTTCAGTCAGCTCCCTTTAAGCAGTTTTTGTGCTTGTCTTATACAACACTTTTGTTTTCATGTTCTTGACCAGAACTTAGTTACGTGCCTATATTTAACTATGCAGTCTTTTAGTCACCCTGAATAAAATCTATCTTTTGTTACCAAGGAAGAAGGGGAAAATGAAGATCTGTGGCTGATTGGCAATGTCCACCAATCCCAGAAGATTTATAGGATATTGGGCTTTTATGCCATTATTTACTAGTATACAATTAAGTCATTTATCTATTTGAGATAATTTATTAAGCACTTTCTGTTTATGTAGCGGGAGCCCTATCCTTGATGCCATAGAGGTGGAGAGCACAATCCTGTCCTCAAGTAGCTTCTAGTTGAGTCAGGAGGGAGAGAGAAATGCTGGAGTGCGGTTTCTACAGCCCAGCTCTTTGCTGTGTCACTGGGAAGAATGACAGAGTTCGAGAGCCTGAGATCAAACAGTTCACAATGTTATAGTGCAGGAAAAATAATAATAGCCATGGCGACCATGTTGAGCAAAGATGGCCACGATGCAATCTCCCATCCCGCATGCCCTTCAATGATACGGCCTTGCCATTCGTCCATTAGGAGGTGGAGTCATTCTAGCCCCAGACTCCAGATCTGGGAGTGAGTGAGGCTTCTGACCAGTCCAGCCTCCAGCTCTCAAGTTACCCCCAGCCTTTGGATCTTCTTAAGCTGAGGCCCAGACATCATGGGGCAGAAATAAGCCATCCTTCCCGTGCCTCGTCCGAAGTCTTGCCCACAAACACATGGGCATAAAGAGATGCTTATTTCAAGATGCTTAGTTTTGGGGCGATTAGTTCCACAGCAATAGTAACTGGAAAAATGGCCATGGCTTGTATTGTACCAGCCGTACTCTGGGCAGTGTTCTAAATGCTTTCACTCACTGACTCTTCCTAGAAACTCTATTAGGCTAAGTGCTGTTATTCTCCGCCTTTTACAGATGAGGAAACTGAGGCACAGAGAAGTTTTATCCAAAGTCACACAGCTAGATGTGATATATCCTAAGCATTCTGGCTCCAGAATCTCCACGTTTTCTTGTTACACTCAACTGCCATGGGGAGGTGAACATGTGGTCTGAGAACGAGATCGCATAGGTAGTCAAGTCCTGGTGGGTACAGCTGGCTCCATAACATCCTCAGAGCCAGGTTATCACAGCATGGGTCACACCTACCAGCAGCCCCACTTGTGGGACTGACAACTCATTCCCTGAACTTCCAGTCTCTGCAGCCACAGGTGGTCAATTAATCTGTTTCTCACCTTACTCTTGCCGCCCACTCTGCCGGCTTGTTAGGTTCTGACACTTGAAAACTTGCTTTTTAAAATTTATTTATTTAAGTAATCTCTACAGCCAACGTGGGGCTCGAACTCAGGACCCTGAGATCAAGGGTCACACGCTCTTCTGACTGAGCAAGCCAGGAACCCCTAAAAACTTTCTTTGTATCCCTTTGGTCCGTTAGGATTCAGTCCAGTTGTGAGTAGTTGAAAAATGTACTAGCATGACTAAATGAGGAAGAAATTAATTTTTCTCACATAACAAGGAGTCCGGAGGTGCTTAGAACATAATCCAGTGCTGGGTACTTACTCAAGGATGTCAACAAGGACCAGCTCCTTCTGTCTTCCAGCTTTACTATCATTAGCGATGCCTTTTGTCTTCATGGTTGCAAGATGGCTGCTGTATCTCCAGGTGTTGTGTCTATGTTCCAGGCAGAAGGGCCTTGGCAGAGAGGGGAGACGTGAAGATTACAAAGGGCAAAATTCTTCCTTTTATGGGCTTTGCTCATTCTATGGGAGGCAGGAGGGATGTTCGAGGGGGGCAAATCTCTCCAGGGAGTTCTGTCTACATCTTATTGGCCAGAACAATTTCACACTGCCCCCGCTAGCCACAGAGGAGGCTGAAGTTCAATATTTTGCTTTCTGGCTTCTGTAGTAGAGGAAAGCAAAGCATAGGTGGCTCAGAATATGAATGTTTAGTGTGGAGCTCAACAAACTTATTCAGCAAAGAGTAAGATAGTAAATATTTTAGGTTTTATGGGCCATATGGTCTCTGTCACACCCGCTCATCTCTACCACGTAGCGTGAAAGCAACCACATTTATTTATGTGTGGTGGTGTTTCAATATGACTATGTTTACCAAAACAGGCGATGGGCTGGATTTGGCCCATGGGTCATAGTTGCCAACCCCTGGCTTAGTGATTCAACCTGCAATATTTGCCACTGGGCCCAAATATTCCAGCCAAAATGTTACTCTCACAAATTAGGGCCCAGGCATCCCGGAAAGATGAAGGTGGGGAGTAAATCTCATGAGATGATTTGGTCCCAGGGTTGACTCTGATGGCTGACAGCTTTGTGGAGGGGACACTTCTTCTCTGCATTAGTCACTCCATGCCTCTCCCCAGACCACAGGTCTGGGTCAGCGAGGTGACCAAGGGGCAGCTCTTAGTTACCCCAGCTGTAACTAAAAATCTGAGGGTTGAATGGGCACATAGGATTCATTGAACACCATAAATATCTGTTTCCATATTCTTGAGCTCTTTGGTACCCAGAGAATAAACTAACAACAGATGTTTGGGGTGGGGTTAGAGAAAGCTTCTCTAATTTTCTTAGCCTCACAAAATTTCACATTTGTATCTGGCTTCACCTTTGCTAGAGTAGAACCAGCATTGAGACAGTATGCGTTATATAATCTCACATCAAACCTTTGTGTTTATCATTAAAAATATGGCAACATCATTGCGGTTATAAACAGAGTTACCAAGGAAACCAGTTTATCATAATTAGCTATTTATTCCCTCTTCTTTTTTTCTCCCTCTCCCTTCCACCTGAGCTTTCTTTGGGCTGAAAGGTATGATAAGCTGCTATCAGCCTGGGCTCAGTGGCTAATTAGGTCCTAATATTGATTCATAGAATTACATTGCTTTTTTCCATAACTGTGCTGTTGTGCATCGTCTGTGCTTATTACAAATAGACACAGTGATGGAACAATTGCTTTGTTATATGAGTTTTAAATAGTCATAATAGCTGTCCCCTAGGGTGGTGGTATATCAAAATCCAACTGACAGAAGATAAAAACTTTTGGTCTATAAAAGACCTGTGGTCCTTTCTCTTGCATTAGGAAATGGTTGTGAACGGAATTGTTTCCTGGATGGGGTTTCCCAGTCCTGCAGGATTTTTCTTGTTTCTTGCCCAGTACAATAGAGAACATTAGCCAGTATCCATATTCCACACTGATACCCTAGAGCAGGGATTGGCAAACTTTTTGTAAAGGACCAGGTAACAAATGTTTCAGGTTTTGCAGGCCATATGCCCTCTGTTGTAACTATGGAACTCTGCCTTTAAAGCAGGAAGGTAGCCATAGGCAATATGTAACGAGTAGGCAAGGCCGTGTTGCAATAAAACTTTATTTACGAAACAAGTGGCAGGCCAGATTTGGCCCAAGGGTTGTAGTTTGCTAACACCTGTCTAGAGCCTTGATCCCGAATGTAGGGAATGAACTTCATTTTTTTTTTTTTAATTAATTCTAGTATAGTTAGCATACAGTGCTATATTAGTTTCAGGTGGGCAATACAGCGATTCAGCAATTCTGTACATTGCTCATCAAGGTAAGAGTCCTCTTTAATTCCCATCACCTATTTCACCCATCCCCCCCCACCTCTCCTCTAGTAACCCTCTGTTTTTTCTTTAGTTGAGTCTGTTTCTTGTCTCTCCTTTCCCCTTTGTTCTGTTTCTTAAATGCCACATATGAATGAAATCGTATGGCATTTATCACCCTCTGGCTGAATTGTTTCACTTAGCATGATACTCTCTACCTCCATCCGTGTCGTTGCAAATGGCAAGATTACATTCTTTTTTTATGGCCGAATAGTATTCCACTTTACCCCCACACCTCCGCCCACGCCCACGCACCCACACCCACACACATTTCTTCTTATTTATCCATTCATCAGTCAGTGAGCACTTAGATGGCTTCTGTGGTCTGGCTATTGTAAATAATGCCGCACGCAATAGACACAGGGCTGCATGTATCCTTTTGAGTTAGTGTTTTGTGGGAGTGAACGTCTTAGAGTGGGAGCAACACCTGGAAAAGACTGGATAAGCCACCAAGGCCCAGTGTGCCCCTCCTCAGCTGTCCTCCATGTGGCTCTCTCCCTGCTGGTCAATCTGTCATCAAGAGAGAGGTTTCTCATAGTGACCTTGCCCATGGAGGGGTGGACTAGGGATCAAGTGACTTGGAGTCAGTCCTGACTTGGGCACTTAAGTGGATGACATTTTATCCTCTGTCATCCACTCTGCTTACTCCAAAGAGCTGTGAGCGTCAATGGAGACCATGAATGGAAAGGTGAACAGTAAGCCACTAACTCACGTAACCACATATGGTGTGGCTGTTAAGGTGTTGCTACAGAGCAGGTGCCAGGGTTCCAGGAAGGGAATGACCCTTGAGGTTTTAGCCCAGCTATTATCGGGGTCTTGAGCCCACCCTATGCTACCCTCTGGGAAGCTGTCCAGTCTGAGTATTCATTACCCCAGTGGCCAAGTTCATGATCTTCCAAGATAGCCTGCTCCATCTAGAGATAGTGCTGGTTGTTAGAAATTTCTTGCTGATACTGAGCCCAAATCTATCTTTCTAGGTCTTCTACCCACTGGCCCTGGTTCTATGACTTAGCATTTTCCATAGCAAGATCAATCTCTTTGTCACTTGACAGCTTTTTGTATAGTTGAAGATAGAAGCCGTGGTCTCCATCTCCTCCTCATCTGGCTAAACACCGCCAATTCCTTGAACTGTTTCTATATGACATGGTTTTGAATCTTTTAGCTATTTTATTTTATTTTGAATTTAAGTCAACTGTTTTTATTTTGAGAGAGAGAGAGAGAGAGCAAGCTAGGGAGAAGGACAGAGGGAGAAAGGGAGGGAGAGAGATCCCAAGCAGGCTCGAAGCTCAGTGCAGAACCCGACGCGAGGCTCAAGTCCACGACCCTGGGATCATGACCTGAGCTGAAATCAAGAGTTGGATGCTCAACCAACTGAGCCACCCAGGCATCCCCGAATCTTTTCACTATTTAGGTTGCTCCCCTCTGTGCAAGTGCCATTTCCTCCACACTCCTCCTGGGGGCGTGGTATATCCTCAACTGGACACAGTATTCCATACAGACTCTGACTGGTACACAGTAGAGTAGGATTATCATCTCCTATGTTCTAGATTTAATACTTCTGTTGACACAGCCTAAAAACGCATGTGACCACATCACAGTGTTGGATTTTATTGAGTCGAAGTTGATCAAGATCTTTAACTCTTTTTGACACATAGTACTCAGTCACGGCTACCCCGTCCTGACTGGTGCAGAGGAAGGTTTACCTGGATTTCCAATAAATATATGCATATATTTGGGGGGCTGGATTTGGCTCCTTTGAACACAAGGCCAAAGTCCCTTTGAATTGTGATTACACATCTTGTCGATTTGGGTCATCTGACCGAATGAGAACGCTGACTGTAATGTCAACCACACATCTTCACCTAGCCCGCCCGCGTTCTGTTGCAGACACAGGCACAGCCTCTAAATCAGTGCTGTTCCATTCGTACTGGTGTGTCAGGAGGTTAAGGAGCTCACTCCAGAATAAAAGCACTGCGTCGAGGAAGTCTAAGCTGAGCTCAACCCTGCTTAGTGGCAAAGACGCTTTGCAGGATGCAGACGGACAGTAGTGTCCCGACCACACTTTGGTATGGCTCCAGGCAACACTCTAAGGTCTTGATCAAAACCCTAGAAGCTGGTTTAAGGAGGGTAGATGAGAAGAAACTACACCTTCACAAAAGTAAAAAGGATGGCGATTACATGAAAATTATCGTTGAGGTTCAGTCTAAGTTAGAGTTCTAATGGAACGCCTCTTCAGTCTGGATTTCCATGCGGATTCAGTACACATTCGTTGATTTCTTATGCGGCGAAAGCCATCGTGCGAGGCAACAGGGCTGGGGGAATGGCTACAAATATAAATAAAATACGGGCCAACTGCGGTTCGGGAGCCTTAAATGTTAGCAAATAACACATCGTGGCATCAGGCTGCTCGTGGCCTCCTCCAGCACCATCATTCTCTCCTTTTACTTTATAACGGAATCCTGCATTTATTCATGGCAGCCGGGTCCTCGGGTGAAAGATCACGTATCCCAGCATCTCTTGCAGTTAGACTTGCTCGTGCGATTGCCAGCAATCATCTCGTATCACGGGGCCACCTTAAGGATGGGAGTTTTGTGCTCTAGGGATGTTGGAGCAGAGCAAGAGGAGGACCCCAGATCTCTGATGACTGTGGAGCTTCCAGCCCTGCCTAACTGTGGGCTTCTTCACGTGAAGGGATAATTCCTTGTGTGTGCTCTAGTTTCCGTTTTCTGCAGCTGAACCTCATCCAAAGTGACAGAGAATTTGATGCTTGGAAGGGGGTGGCTCCCAGAAACACAGTCTGAAGTGTGATATTGACTGAGTGGAGGAGGTGGGAAGGCAAATATTTAGAAGTCAGATTTTGCTAACTGGAAAGCTGGTGTCCCTAGTTATACACTGGTAGAGCATTTGAGCCTTTGCCAGCTGCAACTGGGAAAGCCAACCTCGAGCTCCTGCTTTAGAGGAAATGGCAGGAAAGATTCAGTGCTGGTTAGCTCTCTCCCTCTTGCTACTTTTTAGCAAAGTCCTGCAAATGAGAGCTAGCCAGTCCGAGGGCAGATAAGGAGAGCAGTACTGCTTGGCCGGGGAGGTGCTCTCTGCCCCCGGTGGAGACGTGTATTGAGAACTGGAGACGTGTATTGAGAACGTGAAACTTTGTTGCCTTTTATTCTAAAAAGTGAAGGGGGAGTTAGAGTGGCTCCCAAACCAGTGCCTTAGTAGGATATACGGCTGGTGCCCACCGCGCGAAGACAGGAGTGAGGGTACCGTCTTCCACAGTGTGGACTGCCTGCCTCTGCACTCATTTATGTTAGAGAGCGACATTATAAAACAATTATAAAAGCTGCTGGTATTTTGGATGAATGTAATGGAACCTGATCTTAATTGATGCTCAGGGCCCAGGGGCCGATTGTGAAAGTTTTCTTTGGTTATGCCGAGGCCTTGGTCCATTATCCTCTGGGCAGGAGGAGCGGCCCTGACAAGACCTGAGAAGAGTGGGTTTGGGCAGGTAAGGGGCAGGCAACCTCTAAGAGGCTACCTGTTCTGGGGGCACCTGGGCGGCTCAGTTGGTTAAGCGTCCGACTTCGGCTCAGGTCATGACCTCATGGCTCATGAGTTTGAGTCCCGCATCGGGCTCTGTGCTGACAGCTCAGAGCCTGGAGCCTGCTTTGGATTCTGTCTCCCTCCCTCTGCCCCTCCTCTGCTTGTGCTCTGTCTATCTGTCTCTCTCTCAAATATAAATAAACATTAAAAAGATTAAAAAAAAAAAAGAAAAGAAGGTAACTGTTCCATACCCTCCCACCTCGCAGCTTGCTGGCTCCTGCCATTGTACCGTGATGCTTGTATTCCTTGAAGTTTCGAAGGCATTTCAGATATTGGAAATCTCTTCTTAATGAATTTCAAATACTCAGAGTGGGGGATGGGCACAAGAATGCTCCAGCCCCCGACAGCTGCCAAGACCCGGGCCAAGCTCTGGGGAGCGAGGTAGAGAGGCCTAGAAGTGGCAAGGACGCCGACAGGGAATGGAGGAGGAAGGTGCAGAGAAATGTAACCGGGATCATCATTCTGGTAAAGGCCACCGCAGCCTGGGATGTTGGGATCCTGGGACAGGTTTCTCGCTCAAAGCCATTCTCTAAGGCCGAACCTTCGCTGCATCAGTGAGGTGGAATTTGATCCATGTAGACAGCTGATCTGGACATTTTTGGCCTGGATTATTTGTTTGACTGTCTCCACTGATCAAATTAACTGGATAATTGCCAAATCTCTTCTCAGTTGTGCTCCCTCAGGCAGCTGGTGCGGCCAGCAGGATGGGGTGGGCCTCCAAGGACAAGCCAGATGAGAGAATTAGCACATGCTTGCTACCTGGTATACCCAGGGAACCGGCCATTTAAAATCGGGGGTGAGAATTGGGGGCCAGGTTGGAAGCACGTGGGTGATAGATGGGCCTCAGCTCTCCTGGCTTCACAAGCATCATAGGTCAGTGACGCAGCCTGCATTTCCCCCACGTAAGCCTCTAGACCAGCACAGAAGATAGTGCTTCATTAGAACTGGCGAGCCGGGGCACCTGGGTGGCTCAGTCGGTTGAGCTGCTGACTTTGGCTCAGGTCACGATCTTGCAGTTTGTGAGTGCGAGCCCCACATGGGCTGGCTGCTGCTGTCAGCCTGTCAGCACAGAGCCCGCTTGGGATCCTCTGTCCCCCTCTCTCTGCCCCTCCCCCACTTGCACTCTCCCCCAAATAACCAAATATTAAAAAAAAAAAAAGAACTAGCAAGACGCCCTAATTCTGTGCCTACCTGCTGCAGCGTGTGCGTTCCGGGTATTAAGGGTCACTCTCTAAGTGTTTGTTGTGCGGGGAGATGCGTTTCTTAACCTCTAGCGGCCAAGAAGAGCTTGAAAGAGGCTGCGGAAAAGACAGGGAAAGAGATCTTCTTTCTCTTAACTCTTCTCAGGGTGGTTGGGATCCCGGGCTGTAGCTTGAACCGGCACACTTGAGCGGTAATCCGATTGTTGTGGGTGTTTCTCGTGTCTTTCACCAGAGCACATCTTCTTTAAGAGTGTGATTCTGGGTTGGTTTCCTTAGCCCTTAGTACCATGTCCTGCACATCATCAGTACTCAGTGAAGTGGTTAGTCTATTGCTTAATTCAATAAGATTTAGTGAGCTCTTACTACACGCTTGGAGCGGAGCACAAAGTTGGTCAAGCCTAATTTGTGAGGAGCCCCCGATTCATGGAGCGAAAAGTGATCACAGTGCAGTATGGGAAGAGGGATGGTGTCTTCGAACAGAACTGCTTTGGGGTATTAGAATAGTGTTGGAGGTACTCTCACTAAGCCAGAGCCTTGAGGGGGCTGAGGAAACAAGTAAAAAAAAATGAGAAGAGAGGTGCCTGGGTGGCTCGCTTGGTTAAGCATCCGACTTCGGCTCAGGTCATGATCTCACAGTTCCTGAGTTCGAGCCCCATGTCTGGCTCTGTGCTGACCGCTCAGAGCCTGGAGGCTGCTTCGGATTCTGTGTCTCCCTCTCTCTCTGCCCCTCCGCTTCTCACGCTCTGTCTCTCCCTCTCTCAAAAATAAATAAGCATTTAAAACATTTAAAAAAAAATGGACCTGCCATTCCTGCATAACAATCTGCTGGTGCCCAGTGAGGGCTGCCTGCCCTGAAATGGGGCTCCGGCTTCTTGGTTAGCTGGGGTGCATGCTCACTGCTTCTGCTCCTGGCTTGACCTCCTCAGATGAGCCTGGGTTTGAGGGAGCAGAATGCTGGCTCCTCCCCCAACTCCTATCCCTGGATGGTCTTTTTTTTTAATGTTTATTTATTTATTTTTGAGAGAGAGAGAGAGAGAGAGAGAGAGAGAGAGAGAGAGAGAGGAGAGAACAAGAGGGAGAGGGGCAGAGAGAAAGGCAGATGGAGAATCCCAAGCAGGCTCCACTCTGTCAGCACAGAGCCCTACGCAGGCTTGAACCCACAAACCGTGAGATCATGACCTGAGCAGAAACCAAGAGTCGGACGCTCAACTGACTGAGCCACCTAGGCATCCCATATCCTTGGATTTTTTTTAATTAAAAAAAATCTTTATTTATTTTTGAGGGCAGGGGGGGACCAGAGAGAGGAGACACAGAATCCAGAGCAAGCTCCAGGTTCTGAGCTGTCAGCACAGAACCTGATGTAGGGCTCAAACCCCCGAGAACCCTGAGATCATGACCTGAGCTAAAGTCGGATGCTTAACCGACTGAGCCACCCAGGCGCCCCTGGATGGTCTTAGGAAACATATTCTAGTAGAGCACTAGACCAGGAGTCAGAAATCTGGGGCTGTCGGTCCAGCTCTGTGATTTGGGGCAGATCACTTTGCCTCTTCCTCAGTTTCCACAATCAAAATGAAGTCCTTCCATGGTCTCTGTGTAGCTCTCAGTGTTTCTGTGTAACGGAGAGAGGCAGTGGAGCTAAAAGCCCTTCATAAACTGTTGACCAAGAATAAAGAACAGGCAGGTGGTTGTACCAAATGAACGGTTGGGGTCTCTGCCGGTGGGTGCTGCAGAGAGAAGGGGCGTCCGCCTGTATCCCCGGGCTGGGGCCTTTAGCATGCCTTCAAATAGGGCACCAGGAACTGGATGTCCACAAATGTAGGCCCAGCTTCTGGTCAGATCGTCCAAATGTTTGCCTTTAGATCCATTGAGAAACCACCGAGCAGGTGGGGAGGTGGGTGCAGGAGGCTCCCGGAGGCCTTTGTCAACAGAATCCTCGGTCCCCATGCACATGGTCTGGCCCCGAGGGCCGTACAGCTGCACGTGGCCCAGCCTGGCAAGGGGAGCGGGCTGGGTGTCTGCCCGTCTGTTCGAGCTCTGTTCCATGCGAGTTCCGCAGCAATCGCCCTCAAACCATTTCTGTTGGACTCCCTCTCTCGGGAACTTCTGCTTTGTCATTTAAAATAGTTTGGGAACTTCAGATTTAGCCGAGTTTCAGAGCGGTTTATGTGGTCTGTAGGCGGTTTTGTTTTTAAAATTCATGACAAGTTCCTTGCAACATGTTTTATTATATTTTCACCACCTGTTCTACCTTGGGGTGGTTTTAAAATCTGGGACTATCTATCTGTCTTTTTTTTTTTTTAAGTTTCCTTATTTGCCATTTATGTGTCTTGCAAACACACACACACACACACACACACACACACGCACATACACACAATGTGAATTTAAATATGGATACATATATACATGGATATATATATATATATATATATATATATATATATATACTCAGCTCCCCCTGTGGCTTGATTGGCTTTAAACTGTGGTTGTAATGTTGAAGGTGTATGTTTTGCCAGGCTAATTATGGAGTTTTAAATGATAAATTTATAAAACAAATAAAAACTTGTAAAACCCTTTGCCAGTGATAAGTGCGATCTCTGTGAACATTAATAGCAGAAAGAATACCCCCAAACACACACACAAAAACCCACAATATTTAATCCTCCAAGGAAAAAAGCCCTTGAAAGTTTTACAACTTATTCTAGCTTCCATTGAAGGGGAAAAAGACAAGTAGTGTGCCCATTTTTACAGATGGAAAAACCAAGTCTCAAAAAGGGTAGCGGAGGCTCAGTTGTAGAAGTGGGGTCTATACCCAAATGCCCAACATCCATGTTATTATTTGTAGTATCTCTCTGTGTCCACCAGGACAAGGGACCAAGACATATTTATAGCACTGTATTCTATTTCTTTTTCTCTAAAAATACAAGTAACATGCATTCAGGTCTAATGATGGTCTCATTTGAACCCCCGGATCCAACTGTGCCTGAAGCCTGGAATTTTAAGTTACGTGACTCAATAAATCATCTTTGGGCTTCTTCTACTAGAAACTAAAGAAAAAAATAAAAAAATTCCCCAAACAAAAAAACAATCCAGAGTTACACTTTTTACATATATATACTTACATTTGACATAAAAATGTGATGTGAGGTGGGTATTATCATCTCCACTTTTTAATAGACCAAAAAAGCCCAGGTATGCACATAGAATGTTTTACTGCTTATAAAACCAGGTCAACAGATATATAAGATTCAGGACAAACTAAGCTTTTAGACGAAATAAAAAAGCAGTCTACTCTATTTTCCATAATATCATTGGGAAATATACATTAGGCTCCCTGACGTGGTGTCCTGTCATAACCCTTGTGTTGAGATTTTCAAGAAGGATTTTGTTTGTGGCATTGAGACACTGACCCTCTCTTCATTGCATGGAAACCAAAGCTTCCCAAGGGCAATCAGAGAGCCCTCAATATCCTCTGTAGTCTCCTGCTTTTCTTGTCCCACAGGGAGACGATTTGTAGTATTGCATGACTGGTAATATGGGAAACAAGTGGAGTGATATGTACAAGCTGCATATTTTATGCGAGTGGAATCCGAAGAGTAATATCCTGGAACAAACAAAAAAAGTCAGGGTCTTGGAATGGTTGAGAACACGGACTTTGGTGTCATGCAGACAGACCTAACTTCAGCAAGATATTTGACCTCTTTAAACATCAAGTTCTCCATCTATAAATGAGAGTACTATGATCGGTAGTACGTCTCAGTAAATGGTAGCTCTTCCTATGATCTCCCCAAACTCTGATCAAATAAATCTGGGATGCACTGCATGTTAAAATCTTAATCTTTGAGATTCATGTTCATGAGTATATTAAAGACTTGGAGGAGTCCACCAATAAGGAAACCGATTGCTTTCATTTATCCCACTGTTTTCAGATCTAACTTGAGCATAAAGTACTTCTCTCCTCTCCGATCTTCTTGCAGAACCAGGGGTCCCATGGAACCCACTTTGAGAAACCCCAGGGGTGCGCAACCTATAGTAATTGAGGGGGGATTCATTAGGCCACCACTAGGGGGTGTGCCAGCCAAGTTTTCTGATTCTCAGTCAGAAAAGAGGGTTTGCTCTCTGCTTCCAAAGAATAAGAAAGAGCTTTTGAAGGATTCGCTGGGGAAAAAGAAGAGGCCAAAATGGCCATGGTTTGGGGGAACAGTAGAAGTAAAAAGAAGTGTGGTCACACCATGTGGAACGATGGCAGTTTTCCTGCCCTTCCTTTTCTGATGTGCAAATGGCTGACCTTTGGACAATGAATCAGCAGAGACCTGGGAATGGCTGACACGGAAGGAATGACTTGGGGGCCAGGCCAGGGCAGGGGTGGGGAAGGGAGAGGCAGGCCTGCAGTGGAGCATCAGAGGCCTCAGGAGGGGGAGCCTCAAAAAGACCAACACTCTCCAGGATATTGGTTTCTGTATCTGCTATGAAGATTATATAATAATAATAACAATAAAAAATAAAATGTTCACATTAGCATAAAATACATATTTCATAAATACATATTTTCTGTTAAGTAGAGCAAAAGTGTGTTTGTGTGTAAGCGAATCCAAGGGGTGCATTTGGAGGTGGTCACTGTACGTCAGATGATGAAAGTGTTCATAGTAGGGAATTTGGGAAATGCAGAGAAGCAAAGTGAGATCACTTGTAATCACACCCCCTTCCCCAACACTTGGAAGCAGGTAGGGGGGGTGTAAATAACTGGGTATTTGATGGAGCATGAATTGGTTAGGGTTCTTTTGGTTACAGTGACAGAAATCCAATTCAAGCACCCTGGGTAAAAAGGGGGCTTTATTCTGAAGGTCTAGGCTCGTGTGTCTTGTGGGTTCCAAGGGCGGAAGTGTGGCCGGCCCCAGGAGCAAGAACAGCAGAGACTCACATGCTGTGACTCTTGGTTTTCCCTCTGTGCGTGTGCCTCCTCTCGTCTCTTCTCTCTGTGGATCAGCTGCCGGCATCTCTGGCCCACGGGCTAGGACATGTGGACCCACATCTGCAACTCCTGGCCTCTATGTCCTATCGCTTCTACTGCTGGAAAGAGACAGATTCCCTCAGTTCCAGTTCAGAATTACTGGGGAGGGAGACGATTGTCCTGGCTAGGGTCACACATCTACCTTGGACCATCAACTGGGGCCGGGGCCAGCCATACTGTGCAACTGTGCATGATGACTCCTCTGTGGCAACTCTATTTGTGTGTGTGTGTGTGTGTGTGTGTGTGTGTGTGTGTGTGTGCGAAGTTCCCAGAAAAGCTAGAGTTGGGGTGGGGAAAAGGGATACTGGCAGACAAAACAATATCTAGTGCTGTATATGTTTTCTGTATTTATATAGCTGGGATTAAACTGTATGTAAATGTATCCTGTATCCTGTTTTTAATCCAACCTTATGTCATCACTATTTCCCCAGTCCTCAAAATCTTCGTAAGCAGCATTTTAAATTATTGCTTTGTATTCAATTGTTTGGATTTACTTAGCACATTTTCAATTGTTAGATAGATTGTTTATTAAGTTTTTTGGAGTTTCCATTAAATTTTTTCAAGGGGGGTGCGCTATTAGTGATAACTATGATGGAAGGAAATTTTCTTGACTCTATCGAGGATTAGGTTCATTATTGTGAATAAAAATAAATAGGATTTGTGCCCACAGTTCTCCTCCCCTTTCACAGGTAATGCAGACTGTTCTGGGGCTCGGCCCCTACAGTGCATTGCGTTTCTCCTCCACCCTTCCCCAAAGCCAACAGTGGCAGTGGGAGTTGACGTTGAACAGTATGGAGGAAAGCAGGCAGGAATAGAGGTATGGTGGTCCCTTGGGGGCTTTGAGTCTACTGTTTTCCCACCTGGTTTGCATCTGGAAACAGGTCTAGGTAAAGTGAATCATCTGTGAATAAGCCCTTCCACCCAGGAAACTGAGATCCACATGCCCAAAGTCAGGCATCTCAGGAATGGGGCCCCATTTGGATGGGGCTGGGTGTGTTAACGCAGGAGACTCTGGGAATGGAGGTAACTGGGGGACCTGAGCAGAGGCTGGCTCTTCAATTCTGTGTGCAATTCACACCCCTCTGTTCTAGGGAGCAAACGAGTCGCGCAGCCATGAACCTGCCACACTCTTCTTTGGGAAGGGATGGCCTTTGGCGGTTGCCAGCATCCCAGGATTTTTCTCCACTTGGAATTAAACATTTGCTCAGGTTGAAATGGGGCTTTAATGGCCCTTCATGGAATGAGATTTCCTGGATGTGGGGGCCACTGGAGGTACTCCAGTGGAGGGCAAAGAGTCCCTGATGGTGACAACCTTAGCCAAAGAACTTAGACTATTGGAAGGAAGCTCCATGTAATGCCACCAGAAAGGGGAGGAAATTGAAAATGATGTCCTACTGTGTGCCAGGCCCTGTGCTTTACATTTTATTTTTCTGAGGTTTTAAATGGGGTTACCCTACACAGTACTCTTTGTGTTGATTTGATTGGACATTTATTGCTGCTCTATTATTTCAGGTGATCTCTGTTTTAGGGGGAAGGTTCAGAACGTCCTCTGCCATTGTTTTTCTGCATTTTCTAACACTTTCTATTTGTGGAATACTATGTTTTTTATTAGATATTCCAGTTCCTTCTGTGCTGGAGTGGCTCCAACTGATGTTTTATCATTCTTATTTGTTTTGAATAATAATAAGGGAATAATAATACTAAATGCCCTGACTCCAGGAGGTGGAACATTTCTCAAGCTAGGGCTGTATTTAATTTTGTTTTGGAAACTGCTGAAATTATTCAGCACAAGAGGGCCAAGAGGCACTGTGTTTCTGATTGGGAGTAGGGAAGCTGGAAATAAAACTATTCTTGCTTTGTCAGAGGGGAAGGGAGTCTGATACCTGCATGTGATGCTTACGTCCATGGTGAGATCATACCTGTAAGCTTGAGAGCATGTTGGAAAGTCTTGACTGTAGAGGACAATCCCATTTATTTGAATTTTCTACTAAAATTGGAGTTTGGGGACATTGATCAGTATTTGGACACTAGGGAAGAAGTCTTTGGTGAGTAAAGAACAAAATAGAGTAGCAGAAGAAAAGTTTAATTCCTGCAAAGTAACTACCTTTGTAGCCCCTATTAGGGTAACTCTGCCAGGCTAACTGGTTGACTGTTTAACTGAGGGGTTGCCAACCTGAGAGGTTGTAAGGGGATGTGCTGTTTCTAAGTTGATGAAGCCACATTTCCTCCAAGGCGATCACACTAGGACCTTCTAATTCAGATCTCCCTCTGAGTAAGCAAAACTCTAGTTAGTGCAATCATAACACAGTTCTCTCTCTATACTATTTGGCCCTTTCAAGGAATTGTAGCTGGTCCCTTAACAGTTTTGTTCTCAGTTTCTTCATCGATAAAGTGGGGGTAATAATGGGTCTTCCTTATGGGACTGCTGGGAGAATTAATTGAGCTAATTAATGGAAATTGGTTGAGCTGTGCCTGGCAGGAAGTGATCAATAAATGCTACTTGTTTATTTAGGTGGTGGCCAGGTACATACGGGTTGCCTCGCGGGACTGCACTGGTACCTCGCTCCTATCTCCGCAACAGTGAGCTTGTGTTTCCAGAGCAGGCGGCAGTGATAGTGAGGAGAGAAAGTTCGCAGGCATGTTAAGACAGGAAATGGGCAACTGACACTTATTGAACCCACGCTATGTAGCATGTACTGCCACACCAGTATTTTATTACTTTAACAAATAATAAATCGATACCAAGTACTAAATGCATGCATGATGAGAAGGGACAGAATATGTCATCTCCTTTAGAGCCCAGGAGAAGTGGAGAATCTTGCCAAGCAGAAGCAGCATGTGAATGAGAGCAATGCACCCTGCTTCCGTGCCCATCCAAGGCTCCACACCTGCAGACCGCCTGCCACGTGCATTCTGGAGAAAACACAGCTTTGAGAATGATTTATGCTGGAATCTGATGGAGCCAAGTGATCCTAGGCCAGGCTACTCCAGACAAGATAGCCCATCAAAAGAAGGTCGAGACCCATTTTCGGTCCTAGGGGAGAAGCATGGCCATGGCCAACTCCCAGGCACTTGGCAGAGGTCAGTTGTGGCATTCAGATGGTCCTATAGTTGTCTAACTTCAGGCCGGTCCCCTGACTTTTCTGAGCCCTACTTGCATTCTCTGCTAAGTGGGGACGATGATACTCACCTTGTGGGACAGACAAGGGTTGGAAGTAATACAACGTGGACAGGATAGTACCCAACTGTTCTAGACTGAATTGTATCTCTCCCGCCTCCAAATTTCATATGGTGAAGTCCTAAACCCTGAGTACCTCCAAACGTGACCTTATTTGGAAATAAGGTTGTTGTAGCTTTGATTAGTTAAGATGAGGTCATAGTGGAATAGGGTGGGCCCCTCATCCAAAGTGACTGGTATCCTTATAAAAAAGGGGAAATTTGAACACAGAGACAACACAAACATGGGAAGCATGTCACGTGAAGGTGGAGGCAGAGATCAGGGTTTTGCAACCATAAGTCAAGGAACCCCAAAGACTGCCAGCAAACCACCAGAAGCTAGGAGAGAAGCATGGAACAGGGTCTCCATCACAGCGCTCAGAAGGAGCCAATCTTCTGACACTTGGATCCTGGAGTTCTAGCCTCCAGGTCTTTGAGACGATGCATTTCTGTTGTTTAAGTCCCATACTTTGTTACTGCAGCTTGAGAAAACGAATATGCCAACCACGAGGAGCCCATCATCATCCTTGATAATTGCCACGGTGTTTTTTTTTTTTGCCTCTGATTGCCTTCCTGGTGGCTTTCCCCAAGGCATCCAGCAGGCAACCAGAACCACCATTTGGAAGGATGCACAAAAGGAACGTGCTGGTGGGGGAGGGGGGGAGGGTCGTGGGGGGTGGTGTGGAAAGACCGGTGCCAAGACAGAGAAGTGATGATGATTTTCCCTCCAAGTCTAAATGTCTCCACCACGTGCAGCTCAGCCTGGGCAGAGTGTCTACCAACCTCTCCTTCTTCTCGTGTCCCCGTGCCCATCTTCTGCTCCTCCTCTGCTCACATGTCTGCTTCATGCCCATCTGTGCTGTGGGGTCTTAGAGAAGACTATTTCTCTAAGTCCCAGCAAGGCTCCTGGATCTGCCAAACAAGGATGCCTGGCTTGGCGGAGGGATCACAGAGAATTGTCATGACAACTCCCTAGGCTTGGGAAGCGCTTCTGCACAGTGCTTTCTTCTCCGTTGGCCCTTGGAAGAGTCACACAGGGCAGGGAGATACCTGGAGCAAACGCGGTTTCTAGGAAGGTGGGACTGGGGGCTGGGGGTTGGCAAGCGGCGAGTAACTTTCAAGAGTGAGGAGCAGGAAGCAAGATGGTAGTACTGTGATTTCTTCAAAGTGCTGTGAGCCTGGGGGTGGGGAAGCGGGGACTGGGTCTCCCGGTAAGGCTTGGGAGAGTTCTGGAACACAGTGTCTATTTTTCTTTCCTCCTTTCCCCTTCTCGTTTTGCTCCCTGTCTTCTGCACATTTCCTCTCCTCCTTAGCTGGGTGCTTATGGGGCCAGCCTTATGTTGCACCCGCTGAGTCCTCCCGTTCATCTGGTCTGGTTCCCAATGTGTGATTTAGTGGTGGTGCGTGCCCCGCACACGAGCAGGAGGTGGCGGGAGGGGAGAGGGAGGCGGGGGGAGAACCGTTTGATCTGCTGAAACGCACCTTAAGAGCAAACCCATCCACATTACGGAAGGTATCAGCTGGGTCCTGCCTACAGTTATGTCAAACAAAGTGTGCTGCGAAGTGCCAACTCTCCCTTTGTGCTGTGACACCGAGAGCTGCCAAAAGATATTAAAAAGCTTGCATGAACTAGGTGATGGCAGCTGTAACTATCTAAGTTATTGCCTGGCAGCTGCAGCACTGCCTCACTGCTGCTGGCCGCCTTTCTAGTTGGTTCTCCATTTGTTTGCCCTTTCTCTAGCAACCGAGAGCCCCGAGCCTGCGGTGGGTGAGTGGCCGCCCCAGCCCCCTTGCGCCTGCGGTAAGGGAAGCTTGTGGCCCCACCACCGAGGAGGGACCCCCCCCCCCCACCACCACCCGCTGTGACGTGGCTCCTGGGGAGAAGTGGTTTCTCCTGGCCGGGCCCCAAGCCTAGTTCTGCATCGGTCAGCTCGACTTTAAGGAGCCTTGGCTGAGCGGATACACAGAGCAAGTACGCACGCCCAGGCGCAAGCACCAAATGCAGCTTTTTGTATTTGTGTGTGTGGCTTTTTTTTTTTTTTCCTTCCCCGTTGGCTCCGAGTGAGCTAGAACAATATCGCCAGCTCCAAGCCCTGCCAGTCCTACATCTGCTCCCTAAAACCTCCAGCAAATAAGAATACGGTGGGGTTGTTTAACCAACACTTACAATATACACACTTTTCAGCTCCTCTCCCCCTGGGTTGCCCAGGCTCGGAGATCTGGATGCTGGTGGCAAAGGGTTGAGAGATAAGGAGCTAATGATCCCTGTGGGCATCTGTCTCTGAAGCCTCCTTCTCTGGCATGTTGATCTGTGGCATAAAATACATTTCATTGTCATGGGCTTCGGGGAAGGTGTCTGTACCGAGCTGTTTTTTTGTATTCTTCTGTTGAGTTTGGTCTTTTCAGCTGTCTGTTAAATAATTCATACAGCTCATGAAAGTAATATTTCTGGGATGTAGGGGGTTCCATTTTTCCAATTCCCTTTCACTCCATCTTTTTTTTTTTTTTTTTGAAGCGGTTGTGGGGAGAACTTGGCAGGCGTGGCCTGGGTGGTATAATAAAGCCTTCTGTCTTTTCCTCTCACCTCTCCAGCTCAGGCTGGGAGGGCAGGAGGGGTTGTTGACCTTCAGTGGGCCAAGTCAAGGTGAAGGCTGAGGTTGGAGTTTGGTTTTCATCTCAGAGTTCAGCCATAAAGAGATCCAAAGGCATAGGCCTTTTTAAAATTCTTGCTGCGAGGGCCTTTTCCTTCAATATTCTCCCAAATGCTTGCCCACTGCCTAGCATGGGACTTTACCCCTGGTAGATAATGGCTGTCTAGCAAAATGGATTGAATTGAGGCCATTCTGGAGGAAGGCAGGACTCAGCATTCCTAACCTCTGTTATGATGAAGTCAATCAAATAACCACACTGGCCATTTTGTTTACGTGCACATGTCAGGGTGGTGTTGAGGTTTTGTCAACGCAAAAGCAGTGTCTTGTTCTAGAATGAGTACAACCTTTCCATTCCGGCCCAGCAGAGCCCAGACCTGGGTTTTACGTCCTATAGAGTGCTGGCCTCACTTTTGGCACTGGATTGTGGTTGAGCATTTGTCTATAACCCTGAAAGTTCCCTGAGAGCAACGACCAGGACTGCTTTGCTCATTATTGGAGGCCCAGCACCAAAAGCAATGTTGGACACCTAGCAGGTATTGTCTAAGTGTTTGTTGAATGAATATGTAAAGTTGCGCATGATGTCATATACAACCTTCCGGAAAGTCTGAGGTGGGAGGGAGGTTTGTCAGAGCCTCCCCATCCCGCTGGATGCCTCCTTTATCCTGGATCTCCTCAGCTCCTGAGGTGTCCTTGAGGAGCTCATGTCTAGGTGCCATGGCCATAATCTTCTCTCAAGTGTGGGTCTTTGGAAAGGCCCTGAAGACTCAGGCTCTGGAGGCAGATAACCACCCACTTGTTGGCTCTGTGACCTGGGGCAAAGACTCCATGCCCTTATCAATAAACTCTAAACCCATCTCAAAGAATTACTGGAGTGTGTTATAAACCGAATGTTTGTTTCTTCCCCAAATTCATATGTTGAAGCCCTGACTCCCAGTGTGGCTATCTTTCGAGAGGGAGTCTCCCAGCAAGTAATTAAGGTTAAATGAGGTCATAAGGGTAGGGCCCTTATGCTACAGGGAAGAGGTGCCAGAGAGCTCACTCTTTCTCCTTCTCTGCATGCTCAGAGGAAAGGCCATGTGAGGACATTGTGAGAAGGTGGCCATCTACAAGCCAGGAAGAGAGCTCTCACCAGACACTGAATTGGCTGGAACTTTGATCTTGGACTTTCTAGGCTCCAGAACTGTGAGAAAACAAATGTCTGCTGTTTAAGCCTCCCAGTCTGTGGTATTTTGTTATGGCAGCCCGAGCCGACTAACATTCAATGACATAAAAACAGAAATCTTAGCACAGTGTTTTGTACATAGTCAGGGAAACAGTATGGAAGTCTTTGTCAAGTATTTATGGTCTACCAAGGACACGAGGCTGGGGTGGGGGGAAGGGTGGAGAGAGCAGAGGAACCTCCTTGGCTATATTGGGAAAGGACTGGGAATGGTTTTACATGAACCTGGGAAGGTTGTGGAGGAGGTGGGATTTTAGTGGGCGTGACGATGCTTGAGGTCTTTGGAAGGCAGAGGTGATGGGAGGCCTTTCTGACCCGAGGGACAGACAGACGAAGGCATGGGAAGGGGCGGGGACTTCTATTATTGAGGGCTGACTGTGTGCAAGACCTGTGCTCTGTGTGTCACACACGTCCCTTCACTCAATTCTCTAGTCCCCCCGGCCTACCCATCCAGTAGGTAGCACCACTCCCAGGCTACAGACAAGGCAGGTGATGAGAAGGGCTAGAATTTACTGCACACTTGCAGGTGTCTGGGTACATGTATATTCTCCCTGGGTCCTCACAGCAATCCCATGAGGTGCATTGTGGCATCATCCTAATTTTATAGATGAGGCCATCAAAGCATAGTACGGTTGAGCGTCTGGCTCAAGGTCACGCAGCTAGTGGTGCTGGCAAAGGTATTAGACCGGGCAGGCCAACTGCTGAGGCTGTTTTTCGTCACGTACATTTATGTCTGGGTCAGGCTTTGTGCTTCCTGGGGGCTGAATAAATGGGTCCAGATCCCACACTGGCAGGACTGAGACTTGAATCCAAACCTTTCTGCTGTATCACACTGCCCTGGAGGCAGGAATGTGATCCCTAAATAGTGGGGTCTGCCGAAGGAGCAGCGGCAGTAATGGTAAAAATGGACCAGGAGAGATGATGACGTAGCATAGGGAGAGAGACAGTGTCTGCGCCCCGTGGGGGTGGGACGCGGGAAAGCAGCTGTGGTGTGTGCCGGGCAAAGCGGTGGGGTAATCTTCACAACAGCCCCAGGAGGTTGGTACGATCATTATCCCCATTTTATAGATGAGGAAACTGAGACACAGAAAAGCTAAGAGCCCTGCCTAGGATCACACTAAGTGGCAAAAGGCAGGATTTGAACCCAGATGAGGTGGCCTCTGTACACATCCCTCCTGTTTTGCCATGCTGCCTTCAGTGAAGCCTGGATGATATTACTGGATAACCTGGTGGGGGGGGGTTTATAGGCAAAATAAAGAAGACAGAGGGAAAATATTGCATGTCTCCTTGCTGGCAGAGGACCTGAGAAGGTTAGGTGTCCCCTTTATCAGCGAGGCTGGTGCCAGTACGGGCCTTGGTGCTGCCTCGGGGGTACTCTCCCTGACCCATGCTCAGCAGATTTGCACTGACGACAGTAGACGTCACAGGACTTGTGCACCCTGGTGATGCTTGGGGTGTTTCTAGGAGGCCCCTATTTCACCTCGGCAGATGCCACGGGGCTCTGTGTGGTATGGGAGTGAGCATCATGGCTACTGCCCTCCCTCGGTACTGACCTCAGCTGGTGGCCTTCTGCGAACCACTGTTTCAGATGCTGCCGGGCTTGGAATCCAGCCGGCTCTTTACTAGCTGTCTAACCACGGGCTAGCCTCTCTTCCCTGTGTGTTGGCTTCCTCACCTGTGCAGGGTGGATGGTCATCGTACGTCGTCACGGTGCTGTGGTCGGGGCGGGGGGGGGGGCGTACACGAGGTGCTCAGAGCCATGCTTCATACCTGTTACCCAGTATTAATCCTCATGGCCCTGTTCCCATCCCAGCCGCTCTGGCTGTCTACATGCTTGTGACTTGCTCGCCACCACGGCGTGCAGGCTTCGCGGCAGCTCTCCTCTCCTGGCATCTCCATCACTGACCTGCTGGGGCCCAGCAGCAATTCTGAATGCACTGGGTGAACTCCCAGGGTCTCCTCCGGGGCCCGGTGGAGCTGTGATCTGTCCGGCTGAGTGGCTGACCGTCCGGCTGAGCTGTGATCTGTCCAGCTGACTGCCGTACGTAAGGGCTGGCTCGGCCCTTCCGTTCCACCTCTGGTTCTTCACGACCGTGGGATTGTTTGTTTTCTCCCGTGTCAGAAGGTGTCACTGTCTTTTTCTTAGCCATCTTTGTAGATGTAACAAGTGAAGTCACCAAGGCCTTCAGACAAAATGAGAAGAAGGGATCCGAAGACAGCTCTTGTATCCTTTTCCTCCCAAACTGCCTCGGTATTAAATAACTATTACTGGAACACCTTTCGTGCCAGGCTCCGGGGACCCAACACAGACAAACTGGACACAGTCCCAGCCTACAGAGAGCTTTCAAGCCCAGGAGGGGGCCCGTAAACCAAATGTGAAGAGGCTGTGGCCGACAGTTAATCCGATGTCCCGGACAAAGTTCTGCTGAGCGGGCTTGTCCACAACAGGTTTGCTGCAGGGAGTTGCGCTCCGTATGCCAGACTGACCGGTGTTTGAGGGAATTGTATAGCATGTTCTGTTTTGGTGTTACTAAGCACATTGCAGGGCTTGGTAAAACCCCTGGATTTGAGTGGTGTAACTTTCATTGCAATTGCCAAGGCTTCCAATTAGCTGTAGGTGGAGAATCCGCTTTGTAAATGGCCCAGTTTTTAGTCTCAGACTGACCGATTCCCACCACTGTGGCTTGCCCACGTCACCCGTGCTGCCTTCTCAGGGACCCCACTTGGCATATCAAATTTGTCCCACCGAACAACCATTATTCATAATGAGCCTACTGTGTGATAGCCACTGTGCTGGGCCTGGGAACTGTAAGCTGAATCAGACACGAGTGCCCAGAGAGGCTGATGCAGCTCAAAGAATTTGCAATCTTTCCCCAAGAAGTTGGGCATAAACAATTTTTGTAAATCTGTTTTTAAGCGTATTAAGAGAGTTTACTTTTGAAAAGAATCTTCAAATTCAGTGTTTGGATTTTCTGTACACTGTGTGTGTGTCTCGAGGGTGGGGCAATCTGGAACTCATGGTAGCTGAAGCTAAGGATAATTAGGAAGACAGTGGCACAGTGTCCCTTCTAGAATGGAAGGGGCCCAGGTAACTGTCCAATCCAACTGCTGGATTTTTACAGATGAGACAATTCAGACCCCAGGACATGACACGAATGTCTCTGGTGGCTGAACTGGCCAGTGGCAGAGCTGGGGCTCGTGTCAAATGCTCCTGTCTATGTGCCCCGATGCCTTCTTACACGGCGAAACCAGTTGTCCAGGCTTTCTCGTTTCCAGGTTCCCCCCTTCGGTGCAAAGAAACGGCCGTATAACCTTTCCATAAAACCAGACAGGGCTGTTTAATCTCAGGCCAAATTGCCCCCCAAAAGCACTGGTCCTTGGGGACCCGGGTTCTGCCACTCTCCGTCCACTTGGAGCTTTCGTGCAGAATTTCAACCCCGCTGCAGCATTTGGCTACTTGCAATCACTCTGCTCCAAGAGATTGTGTGATGCTGACAGTCCTCTTGTGCCCAGAAATCCTACTAGAGGAGGAAGGACAGATGCAGCCACCACTGCCCTTGGTGGGGGAGGCCATCGAACAGAAGGGCACGAGAGCAGGGACATGGCACACGAAGCCTATTGTCCCGGCCACGGCAGCCCTGGGCACTTCAGCGCCTGTTCTCCTGGGCTGCTACCGCTTGAGGCAGGTGGAGCACGGACGGGCATGTGGCCCTGGAGGCCGCCCCTGCCAACAGCGGCCCCGGTGGGCATGGGGAGCAGGAAAGGGCCTGGCGTGTTCTTCACGCAATTCCTCACTTATTTGGACTAGCAAAGTACTAACTTCGGGAGTTTGACTCTTCTCGCAAACGAGAACCCGAGGGCTTTGGTGAAATGAGGGGCGGACCAAAATCAAGAGCCTTTCTTCAGAGCTCTCAGAAGCTCTTTAAGGGATGACTTAAGATTTTGGCTGTGTCCTCGTCACCCCCAACTCGTCTCTCTGGCTGGGGTCCTCTGCTAGTCCTGGGAAAGGTGATGCCCTTACTGCACGCATTCAGAGCAGAAAAAGGGGAAGGGGCCGCTGGGAAGATCTCGCCGTCATCTGGAAGATGCTGATCTTCAGCTGAGCGCCTGTAAAATGATAACCGGCCTGGCCAGGAGGAGAGGGGACAAAACCAGATAAAAGAAAAGCCCCAAACAAAGAGCGTTCATTTCAGCTCCTCTGTCTTCTTTCAGAGGAAGACTAACTACATGATTGTTGTGAACTAGAGTCAGGACCATGGGGACCAGAACATTCTCTGCTGATTTTCTTTCTTCTCCTTTTTCTATGGAGGGGTGTGTGGAGAAATAGTGGGGGGAAGAGAAACTTGTTGAAGAGAGCCGAGCAAACAATGGCTGGTGAATGCCAAAGCTGGCAGTCAGTGGTTCTTAATGTTTGAATGGAAGTGGCTGGAGCTCGCTTCCCCCCCCCCCCCCACCCCCCTCCACGGTCCGTGTTGCCAAGAAAACATGGAGTAGCTGTTTTAAGCATTTACAAATGGTAATGTACCAACAGCTGGTCTCAGTCCAACCGAGCTATTGTAGGGGTATTAAAAAGACAGGCCAGAGTTGGAGATGTACTGCCAACCTCCCTTGCAGAGTTGGGGAACATTTTCCTTGGAAAAAAAAGGTCTTATATTCCTGCAGAGATCGACAGGACGGTTCCTCCCGTGGAGTCAGTGCCTTGCTTGGCAGAGGAGGCCGCGCGGGCAGGCGAGCCAAATGCTTCGGCGACAGGGAAGCTGGGAGTCAGGGGGCTCGCGGCGGATTTATCAGCGCGGCCACGCCGCCTCCCTGCCCGCGGTGCGACGCGATGCGTGTGCGCGTGCGTGTGGACTGGGCCGTCCGCGTGGCCCGGGCCGTGTGGCCTCCCATGGCCGGCGCGTGCGCATGAGCCGCCGCCCCGCTACGCTACGGTCCCCTCCTGCTCCGTGTCTCGGCTGTGTGCTCCAGATCCATCGCGCCTTTCCTTTTTGCTCAGGCCAACGGAGGGAGGAGAAAATCTGAAAACTCGGTCCTCCCTCCCCGCCTCCCACCTCCTGTGCCCCTCGATGGCACAGGGAGGCACCTGAGGGAAGGGCAGCCCACCTTCCCCCCCTCCCCCCCCCCCCCCCCCCCGTTCTTTGTCACAACTCCCTCTGTCGGGGGCACTCTTCAGGGTTTTGTTCATCTCAGGAAATTGTAATACGCAGAGCATGCTTCTTCGCTAAATGTAATTACCAGCGGCCCTGTGTTTATGGATGAGGCATGGTGGAAAGTAATAGAAAATGATTATTTTTCGTTCTGAAGGCCTTCTTTATTAGTGGTGCGGTAGGGACGTCAGCTGCCTTCTCTGAATGGCAATGCAATGTTTTGCTTTCCCCAGCAAGATAAACGATCTTATTTGTTGATGTTTGGTGCTTGAGATGACATTTATGTGAAATAAAAGGGACCAAATTAATAATAAAAAAAAATGATTAGCCAGACACAAATGAAAAATGTACATCTCTCCCCCACCCCAGTTAAGTTGTTTGTATTTACATGCTATTCACAAATAATGGCAAAATGCCCAATAGTTGGATGGCAAGGATTTTTTTTTCTTTTACAATCATATGGCTTGATTCCGTTTTCCAGATCTTGTCTGAGAGCTGCTATTTGAAATAAAAATGTTTGCATCCGTTTCCTCATTAATCCTTCCGTTGTAATACAACCTGCTGCAGGGAAATGGCAAAACAGATGCAACAATGAAAATTAAAAGGGATGGACACTTATCTTGGGCTATAAAAGCTGCTAACCATGTAGGAACTAGAGAGGCTTTTGGACAGAAAATATGGCAAATGATAGAAACAATCATCGGACTAAGAGTTTGCTATTTGGAAAACTCTGGTGGGACATTTCTCTGCTCGTAACGGCTGGAGGATCACTCCTCAGCTCAGTGTACACCAGAGAGAGTGCTTGTCTGCTTTGCCTTGAGGCCTGTCTTCAATATTTGGTGCGTCTACCCATCTGGTTTCTCATTGGGCTGGAATTTTCTCGACACGAAACAAGCGCTTTGCAAAGAGTCTATAGACCTCCTATTTTGGGGGCTCCATATTTCGCTTGGAAATATTGCTTCCTGCCCTCTTGGGAATCAGAGGCTCAGAGCAAAGCTGCACTGACCTTGGTCTTTATTTTTGCAACCAAACACATTGTCTCCTGGGAAGGTGGAAGGGTTTATGGCACGAGTAGGGGTGAGGGAGCATGAGTCCACATTGCTCAGACGACTTGGTGAAAAGGAAGAAGGTTCAAATGCACCTTTTTGGGAATATGTGATACCAATTTACGTCCCAGTCTGGGTTTTTTTCCCCCCTATATAATTGCCTGATGTTACCTCATGCTTCTATTCAACTCCTGAATTCATAGGGATTTGGGGGCGTAAGTAGATTCAGCGTTTTTGTGTGTATTTATTGAGCATCACCTGTTTGCAGTCTGGGCGTAATACACAGAGAGAAAGGCAGAAACATGGTCTTTGCCCCCGTACAGCTTATAAACCTCTTGGCGGAGACCGAATTGGCACAATTAAATAGACATAAAGACAAATAGCCAACCTGAGTGGTGCACACGGGAGTTGATGTGTGGGATGTGGGATGAGAACATGACTCAGGGCAGAAGGTTTATGGTGTTGGAGCCCTGCACGCAATGCCGAGGGCACGAGGCAGTACCACTTGCTGATGGACCAAACAAACCCTGGCCGGTGACCTGGACAAGTGGAGGGGATAAGGGCCCACGCGTGTGGAATGTTTGTCCAAATATTTCATGCTTCCGGTGACTAGCCCTTGGCTTGAGTGACACAATGGAATTAGTTTTGGGTCAGACGGAGATGCATTTCAGACCTATCTAGGAGGTCTGGTGGAGGAACACTAGTGGTAAAGAGGTTCTGCAGCTGGGTTAAGTGTTGGCTCTGACTTGGCCTTAATCTTTCAGTATCTCCGTTCTCAAATCTGTGAAATGAGTAGAATCATAGTGCCCACTTTATGGTAACAATATGAGGGTTAAATTATAGAATATAGCACAGGGCCTAGCACCAAGCACATGCCCAGTAGATGTTAGCATAAACAAAGAACTGTTCTTATCCTCTCGATATATCTGTTTTGTTTTCATTTCTATTCTCGTCTAAGATGCGGATCCAAGTGTGTGTTAATTGTTCTACTTAGGATCATCATGACGAGGGTGATGCTTCCCTTTTCACTTCAAAGGGAGGCCCACTCCAAATTATGTAGCTGAAGGCAGGAAGCTGGGCCGAATTACCTCTCACGGTCGTTTCTCAGAATCTGGTTCTTGAATCTTTCGAATTCTGCTGCTTCAAAAGCCTTAGCAGGACTTGGCCACAGGGAAGTGTGCCTCTTGGTGAGTGGGTGGGCAGGCAGAGGTTGATTTGGCACAACCCCCAGGACAGAAAAAGTCCCACTGATGATGTAGTTGGGAGCCTGGTTCAGTTGAAAACCTGTGGAAGCATTTTTGTCAGCAGAACCGGTGATCTGCTCCCGGTGCTGCCGAAACCCGCATTACTAGGCAGGAACTCAGTAGCCCAGTGTCAAGGTGTGAGGACTGGCGAAGGCAGCAGAGGGACCAAGCTGGTGCTGTGTGAGCAGAGATGGATCAGAGGGCGGGAGGAGGAGGGTCAGGGCCGGGGACATGGCTGTTGTCAAGCTAAACCTTAGGGTAGGTCCTAGCGTGGCGTCCTCGTTCATCACTAACTTGGGCGTGAGCATTGACAGTTACACCCAAATTACAGCCTCGCAAATGTTGATAGGTGTTAATAATGAGCTCCTCGAGGGAAGCGCCACAGCTTACCCATCTTTGTATTTGATTTCAATGGCACTTGCACTTCCTGGCCCAGAGTGGACTCTTGCTATCTGTTATTAGGTGATTGACTGTGTGAGCACTTCGCGTGTGTGCTGTGCAGAGGAAAACTGCTCCCGGAGACTGGTGTTTTCTTGCCAAGTGTGCCTCCAATACCGATGTGGCTAGAAAGAAAATTCAGGAATTCTGATTTGGCGTTCATTTCGTTGGGCAAGTGAGTCATTTCTAGAACAAATTTCTGTGCCTTACGTGTGGATGTCAGCCTTTGAAAAGGCTAGCCGGATCTTTCTTTTCCTTTCTGGGAAGGGAAGGATATGTGAAATTCAATGACATCTGCTGAAATTCAAACATATTTTTATTTATTCATGGCCATGATCAGGGCAGAACCTCTAATTTCAACCAATAATTAGACTTGACAATAGATGTGGAAATAAAACATTTTTGCTGAATTCACTTGTCATTCCTCCCTGCTGTAGCTGGTGTAACCCAGATGTCAGCTGTCCCCTTATTTTTCTCTTGGAGCTCCCTCTCCCTCAATCCGTTCATACTAATGCTTTAGTGAGCCTTGTGGCATTTACTCAGGGTTCCGTGGGGGAGACACGGAGAGAGGGCCAACACTGCATTCTTCACAGTCACCCACTTAAGTATCTCCTGAGGTCCAAGAACAGTTTTCTAAAGGCATTTTTATTGCTGCTCTACCGAGACTCTCTTTTTCTTTCTCGTCCCACATACCCAGAGCAGAGGCTTCAATCCTGCACCCTCTCTGCCTCCACCCCCAACCTCCAATCCCTCTCCTTGCTACTATTCCATCATTTATTTCATTCCCAGTTGAATGCCATCCTTCCTGCTGCCGTTCACGGCCAATTTAAAGACTTCCAGAGCAAAAGCCCCACCGGCCTTTGCAACTTGACTAACAGTCCTTCTGGAAAGACTTGGAGAATTGCCATTTTCCACACTGATCATACAAGTGTTTATTTAGGCTTTTTTGCTCTGTGGTCCTTGGAATGAAAGTAAGGATTCTGAGATGGCCATATCTGTAGAGAGTTGTTGCTGGCCTTTTCCTGAGCTTTCAGGGGAGTGACGGGGCAGAAGCTAGAAGGTAGGGAGATGGGGGGTGAATGGGAGGTGACGAAGCAGAGACAGTGGGAACAGATGATACTTTCAGGATGTTTCCTTGTGGAGAGGAGAGAGACGGAGCAGGATGAGGGTCAAGAGAAATTTGTTCCACGAAAGAGGGAGATGCCAGCGCATGTCCAAAAGGTGATGAGAAGGAGGAAGTAGAGAGGAAGAGGCTGAGGATTAGAGAAAAGAGGGGATACTCACGGAACGATGTCCCTGAGAAGGGGGGAGGACATAGGGCGCGGAGCACCGGAGGAGGGTCTAGCCACAGAAGAACACAGATGCGTTGGGAAGAGGGAGGGCAGAGGGTACAGGGCTGCGGACAGGTGGGCAGTGGGGCTGGGTGGACGGTGACCTCATGGTAGGCTACGTGAGTGCAGTCTGAAACTCTTTCCAGGTAGGGGCTATGCTGTTGGTGGTGGTTGTTATTTACCACGTGTGTTCCCGGGGCCCACCTGCCAAGCTGGTCTGCAGGCTCCCTGTGGACAAGCGTCTTCTCCGTGGGCTGCCGGATCCAGCTCCTGCTGGTGCTGATTGTTAAATCTTTAGGAAGTTTGCAAGCCAGTCGTTAAAGCGCTGGTAGCATGCAATCAGCCGTGGAGAGAGAGTGTGTGCTCTACGGAAACTGGCAATGACTACAAATCAGAACCTTTTCTTTCCCTGGAAAGCTGGTTCTTAAACATTCAGCAGCACACCATTGCTTTCAACTCTGGTGCTCACCGTTTGCTGCACCGCTTGACCTGTCCACCTTGTTGAGCGTGCCGCCCTGTACCTCCTGGAGTGCACGTGACGGCGTTTCTCTGCCGGGCCTCAGTTTCCCCCACTGTTCTCGGGTCTTTGCAGCCTGCAAGACCAGGTGGAAATAGAACACGTGTGGAGGGTGCACTGAGAGGGTGCACGTGGGGGCACATCGCTGAGGGAACGGCCACCGGGGTGTTCATACCGTTCTGCAAGAGACGTTCCCGGTGGCAGTGCCGCGACTCTCTCTACCCACCGGCAAGGGTGGCAAACTTTGGCTTTAATTATTTATTCCTGTGCCTGCAGGCTGACTGAAGGGGGATTTTCCCATCCCTCTCAGCTCCATAAAACACCTGCACGGAAGCAAGCCGTGCGGCTGTCCAGTTGCTGTGGATGCGGGTGCTGTCAGGGCCTTGGAAGCTTGTAACTCACCAGCAGAGCGGCTGGCGCAGGCTTCCAGGAGAGGCTCTGGTCTTCCCGGGTCCAGAGCACTGCGGCGGGGCTTGCCTCCCCCCGCCCCTCCCCCTGCCGCAGCTTCCCACAGCTGCTCCTGCCCCGCTGCCTTTGGCCAAGAGCAAACATTGGGGGATCTGGAACTCAGGACCTGAGATGTCACGGGTCTACAGTCCAGGGAGTGTGATGAAGCGGAGAGGGCCCCAGCTTTGGAGTCTTACAGGCCTAGAGTTGAGCGTGGGTTCTGACAGATAACACCCCAGTGACTTTGGGCAAGGTATTAAATCGTCCAGCCTCGGAGTTCTCCTCGGCAAAGGATTTAGTGCGATCATGTCTGCAAAGAGTCTGGCATGTGCTAGGGTCTTAAAGTGTTGGTTGAAGGGCCAGTGTGGGACTGAGGGCGATTAATTAGGGATTCAGTAATTCCCTGACTCTAGGAAAGCCCCTGGACTGCTGCTCTCCTCTGGTCGCTAGTCACTGACACTTCCAATGATGCCCCACGTCTATATGCTTCCATCGCATGCTGGCATTCAGTATAAGGGTGGACACGTTTGGGGGCACCTGGGTCGCTCAGTCAGTGAAGCGCCTGACTCTTGGTTCTGGCTCAGGTCACGATCACACGGTTCGTGAGCTCGAGCCCTGCGTTGGGCTCTGTACCGACAGTGCGGAACATGCTTAGGATTCTGTCTTCTCCCTCTCGCTGCCCTTCCCCTACTTTTTTTCTCTCTCTTTCTCAAAAGAAAGAAACTAAAAAAAAAAAAAAAAAAAAAAAAAAGAAGGATGGACACATTTTATGGTGCTGGAAACCAAGCAGGAGGTGAGGTAGGGAGCAAGAGCTGAAAGCAATGGTGTGCTGCTGAATGTTAACAACCCGCTTTCTGGGGGAAAAACCTGATTTGTAGACATTGCCAGTTTCCGTAGAGCACACACTCTCTCTCCACGGCTGATTGCATGCTACCAGCGCTTTAACGACTGGCTTGCAAACTTCCTAAAGATTTAACAATCAGCACCAGCAGGAGCTGGATCCGACAGACCACGGAGAAGATGCTTGTCCACAGGCAGCCTGCAGACCCGTTTTGCAGGTGGGCTCGGAAACACACGTGGTAAATAACAACCACCACCAACAGCAAAGCGTTTAAGAATAGTTATAAAGCGGCACAAGGCCACGCAAAGAAACCATTTACATTTGAGAGTATTCCATAAAAGGAAGGATCAGAGCTGAGTCAGGCTGGCATTCCAGATGAGAAGGACCTCGACGGAGGGAAGGTAGATCTTTCAGAATGGGAAAATGGCATTCATAAAAGCTCAAAAGAGAGGTCTAGAAAATCCAGCTCAGGAGTGGGTTGGGAACATCACAGAGAAAGAGCAGATGATGAGTTGGTGGCCTGGATCCTGGGCTCTGCGGTCTGAGAAAGGCGGTTTTGAATCCCGGTTCTACCGCTAACATAGGAGATTTATGGCCCTAATTCATAAAATGGAGATGCCATCTACCTTCTAGTGATGTTGTGAGGGTTAGAGATAATACAGGTAGAACGTTGGCTCAGTGCCTGCAGTTAGCGAGGGCTCGATGAATGGCGGTCATTAGTGTTGCCGTTTGCCTTGTCTAGCTTTTCATGCCCCAGTGTCCCCGAGTGTCCTACATACCCAGTGCAGGCCACGGCATGTCCCGGGAGCCCACCTAGAGTACTCTGTCTGACCAATGACATGCCTCCGGGCCAAGGCTGGACAATAGGGCATTTTCGGATTGTTCTCTGTCCCTGCCCTTCCTGACTCTGGTGTCATGGGGCAGCTTTGAGAAGCTCTGGTGTCACTACCTTCTCTTACATGGTGGAACCTGTCACCTTGAGGCTGCTGTTCCCTGGGCCCCCTTTGTCTGCTCATCCTGTCCTCTAGGCGGGAGCATCAGGGAAGCTGCTGGCATATGGGGATCCTTTGGTTTGTTCCATTTATGTTTACTGAACACCTGGGCCTGGCAGTGTGCTGGTCACTGAAAAGCAAGATGAATAAATGGAGCATAGTTTGGCCCTCAAGGTCCCAAACGGTGGTGGCAGTGAGGGTGCTCAGCTGTGTTAGTGTCTACATGTCAGGACAAAGGAGCACATCTATACCACAGCGGACTTGGGCAAAGCCTCCACCTTAACCTGGACATCAGGCCAGTTTGTGGGACGTGTCAGCAACTCCGGAAACCCTAAAGCCTTCCACAAAGCCCTGTATAAATTCTCAAAACACAAATCCTTTAGAGCAAGTCAATGTGAAATCTATCTTCATCTTTTGAGTAAGGGGTGCCGGAAGTGTCCAACACATCAGATAAGATGTTGCTACCAAATGGTTGGGGACTGCGTCGGGACAGCAGGTCCCAAACGTCACCCGATGCCCTCCCCCATTTGGATGGATGACTCTGCTGCACGTGAGCCCCTGTGTGGCCCTTTGTTCAGGTGACCCAACTCTGACATCAGTTAGTGTTTTGCAGATGACTGTACCCCTGCTCTTTCTTCTCTCTCCCACTTGTCTCATTTGTTGTCCTATTTCCCTCCCTCCCTCCTCCTCCTCCTACTCCTTCTTCTTTTTCTTTGTCTTCTTCTTCTTTTTTTAAAATTCTTCTCTCAAACCTTCAAGGGGCTCTTATAGGCACCAGTTAGACTCTCTGGTTTTAGGGTTAAAGAAATTGCTCATTCTCAGTTAAATTTGTGATGCTTTTCAATCTGTAGAACAAATTATTGGTTCCAATTTACTAGCATTCCATGGAGAAGGATGGTCTGTCAGCAACAAGGAGAGTTTTAGAAAGGTAAGAAATCTGAGGTTTGAGGGGAGGGGTGCTGAGGCTAGCATAGGAGTCAGGAATGCACACACACGTGCGCACACACACACACACACACACACACACACACACACAGACAAACACACATGCTCTCTGAGTTAGGGCAAAATCAGCAGAATCTAGGTAGGCTGGCAGGTGATCTGAAATTCTGGAGGTCAATACAGAGGGGTAGAGAAGAAACCAGAAAGGAATTTAAGAACCAAATGGACTCAAGCTTCAAAGGGTTAGGCGGAGTAACTGCTAATTGGGAACCAAAGGGACAGGGGCAGGGCCAGGGGAAGGAGAGGTTATGATGTGGATCCATGCTCTGGGGAGAATTTCATGCCAGTCTGGATCCCCAATGCAGCAGAAATTCTTTGTGTTTCCTGCCAGGGCAATGCTAGGGCAGTGCTAGGGGACATCGAGATGAGCACAATGGTAAAAACCTACGAGAATGCAGAGAAATTGTCACCGGCTTCTGACTTTTATGTCTGACTGACTGTTCAGGTTGGTGAGTGACTGAACATTTTTGGAGTGACCTGCCATGCTTTGGCCAGAAATACAGCTCCGTCTGTGTCACATTGGTGGGGACATGCACCCTGAGCTGTGTTTTCATTAGTGGGATGGGTTGTGCTGAGCCGCTCGCACTTCCTTCTCGGTGGGATTATGACCCAAGACGTATGCTTGTGACACTGGATTCACAGGACTCCCTTCATGGATTTATTTTAAAACTTTTGGGCTTTGAAACTGGTATAATTGTTCATGTTTTCTTCTTTCCTTGACCATTCGGAATCAAATCGCGGTCCATTTCTTAGTGTGTACCTCTTAGAGCATCATTTTATTTATAATTCACTTTTGGGCTCATCCTGTTTTCTTCCCTTATATTTCCCTCACTTATCTTTCCTAATTTCTCTGTGTATGTAATCCACCTCAGTTCTTTTAGAGATCACACTTAGAGGTAAATAAAAGTGATCCTATAATGTTTTGCCTCTACATTGAATACATGTGTATCGAGAGCCCATAGGATGGTTTGCGAATCCTTGAAATCTCAACAAACAATATTGAGAGCTCTCAGGGCTAGATTTCAATGAAAAGGTAAATGGGTGCCCTCAAGGAGATTCTAGTCCCAAGTCATAGATAAAACTGATCGATTCGAGCTAACAGAATTGTTCAGGTACAGGATTATAGAGGTAGTATGAATGGAAAAGTTTAGCTTGGTCCTAAACCCATTTAGGAAACATTATTGAATACCTACAATGCTTGAGGCACCGGATTATTTCCTGCGGTAAAGCTGTTGGGCCACACAGACAATATACACCTTGGTCATGGCAAGGGTGTGGGCTGGGCCAGCTCTCTGGAGGAGGTGACTTGTGAGAGTGTGCTAGCAGGACAAGAGTAGACTAGAGTAGATCTTTGGAAGCTGGAAGACGCGAGCCTTAGCCATTGTGAATGCTTTGAGTGCCTCCGGCATTTTCTTCCTCATCTATCATAGAAGGCTTTTTGGTCAGGTTAAGGAGGTGAATATTCCCTCCAAAGACTGCTTAAAGTCCCAGATTTTTTTCTGCTTGTAGGCAGTACAAGCTGCTCTGATCACCTTCCCCTGCCTCTGTCACCTCCTTTTACACGCTGACCAGGTCTTGAGCCAGACAGCCTGTGGGCCAGTAGGTACACCAGGCAGCCAAGCCTCACCTACCTATTGCCATAGAAGCCCAGCTACGAGCAGCACTAAGATGCCCATCGCTCTTTGGAAGAGGGGAGCCAGGGCGGGCCAAGACGGCAGATGGCTAAGAGCGGCATGCTGTTTTCGGGCCCCTCTACCTTTGTTACTGGTGCCATTTGAAGCTGCTGGTTACTGTTTTTAGCTTGGCTGTCCATGGGCTTGAGGAGGGAGCTTTGGTAGTCACTCAGGAATGCAGGGTATTTTTAGCGAAGAGATTCTGCTTCAGGCATGCGCATTGTGTTTCTCCAATGTCAGGCGCGGTAGAAGAGGGCTGGCCACTGGAAACTTGGGGGATCAATCAGATTGGCTGAGAAACTCACAGAAAAAAGAAGAAGGGGGGGGGCAGTCACGTATGATCAAGACCCTCTGGTCCGCTGGGATTTTATTTTTAAACCTTGTCTCTTCATTCCTCTTCAGAATGCTGCCCAGGTGAATCAGAGGTAGACCCCAGGAAGGAAGAAAGGGTGGGAGAGAAACTGCCCTGGGGTTGAAGAGCTCCCCAACAGAACTCCGAAGCCGTGGAAACCACACGTATTGGGCCCGATCACGAAAGAACAGGTAGTAGTGAGATGAACACTCACTGAGACATTTTCTCGAGCTTGAAATCAATTGGTAGTGATTTATTTTTTAATGAACTCACGAGAAAGATGGAGTGAAACGAGTGTTTGCCCAAGCACGCCTTCTCCTCGCTCTAGCGGCGTACGATTTTCACAGTGGCTACGAATCGTCTAGCTGAACACATTCCTTTCCTTCTCTTCCCCGACTGACATCCCCGCCTCTGCCTCCTTCAGAGACGGGGAAATCTGAAGGCCAGGGAGTTTCAGTGACTTGTTCAAGGTCATACTAGTTTGGGACTGGAGCCCAGGTGTCCAGATGCCACATTGCCTGTTTTCTATATTATTTCTATATGGCCTGTGTTTATTGTATTGTTGGGAATATCTCTGTTGTCTACCTTTTGTTCTTATTTTAATGAAAACATTACACGGGAACTTAAAAGGCTGCCCGAGAGAGAGGTAGGCGAGGATCATGCTTAGCGTCTGGGAATTACGAGAATGTTTTAGCTCCTTTCCCGGCTACTTTTGTTTGTTTTCTTCTGTGCGGTGTAGCTCCCATTGACTGAGCACCCAAGGCACTGTGTTGGGCGTCGCCACGTGGATTATTTTGCGAACGCATCAGCCTTCGAGGAAAACATCAGACCCATGTTTCCAAAGTCTGAATACTGAGGTACAGAGGGGTTAAGTGGTTTGCTCAAGATCAAATACTAGCAAGGGACAGAGCCGGAGTTAGAAGCCGGGTCTGGCTGCCACAAAGACCGATGGTCTTTCGCTGACTCTGGCTGTTTACAACATACCTGGAAGCTATGTTTTTCTGTGTCTTAGGCATGATAGCGGGCCTTCTGATCAGTGGAATGTGCTACCTGTGTTCACTTGCCATGTGGACTTTCAGGAAAGTGCTGGGGGAGATGCAGCCCGTTCCTTCTCACTCTTACATCACTAATCCGTGAAATGTCTCCTCCTGCACCCTCCCAAGAAGTCTCTCTAAAGTGAACGCAGACTGTTTAGACCATTCCTTCCTCAGACCCTCCGCTTTGCTTTACAGCTGCTACCGGTGTCTCTGGGCTCCTACCTTTGTTCCAGAGCTCTTGTTGTGTGTGTTTTGTTTTTCCCCAGTGAGTTTAAAATAATGCAATTTAGCATAATTGAAAGAGTGTTTATTGAATGGCCTCCCAAGGAGCTAGGAGCTGGGTCACAGAGGTGGCTCTGTTACTTCGGATCTCATGACAGGACTGGGCCCTGAGCCACTCATTTATTCTTCTAACAAACACAGTGCCAGGCAGCCTCAAGTTGCAAACGGTCTCGTTGGGAGGAATACAAGTACACAAGGGAACCCCAGTGTCCCAGACACCTCCAGCTTTGTGGGCCAACTGAGCTCAGTGGGACCCAGCCCCCCACAGTCCACCGGTGTCCCCAAGTCTCCAGGGGCTAGCTCACTGCTTCCCTCCTGACCTCTTCAGATGCAGCAGGCTTCCACATTAGGCTGCGTCTGCCCCCCCACCCACACCCCCCTTAATTCATTGCACAAAGATTTCAATATCCCATTTGGAATACTGAAGATACCGGAGGTCCTAAAATGATAGGAATGAGAACGAGGAATCTTATTTTTCTCAGGCAGTGAGGTTCCCAGGCTGGACGGGAGGAGGACAATCATAAGCTTACGGTCCCACCGGGAAGACGTGACCTGCCATAGCAGGCAATGTGTGAAGCAACCTCTAATTGAAAATTAACTTGTGTAGCTCAGACCAACATACCCTAGGAGTTTAGAGAAAGCAGTGGCCAGTAAGAACTGGGATCATCAGAGAGGATTTCAAGGTGAAACCACATGCCCAAAGTCACTTGTGAACCGATTGGTGTCACAAAATGGCCCTCGAGGGCCCCCCGTTCCTCTCCCTGTGCTCTCCCCTCTCGAGCGATACCAATGGAAAACAAATGGTGTGTTCAGTTTACATCCCTACTTAATTCAGTTCTTTTCAGGCCACACAAAGTTTCTGTTTCAACAAAAGCCTCCAGTGGGGCGCCTCTGCAGATTCCCTCTTGTTCTGTCCTAAAACAATGGGATGGGGACAGATCGTGACAGAGTATGGTGAAGGCCGCGGCCGCCCTGCCCGAAAGACACAAACGCTGCCTTTCAAGTCCGCAGCAGTAACTCAATCCCCTTTCCCGTCTCCCTGTGGGATGAGACCAGGTGGAAGAGTGAGGGGGGAGAAGGTCATGGCAGTTTTGACCCGTTCAGGGTGTGTGGAAAAGGGTCTTTTCTTCACCTGGCAAAGAAACGCGTGCCTCCGATGCTGCCCATGACCAGCTCTGTCCATGCCCCTGCCCCCTCCACCCCTGTTTGGGCACCAGACCGCAGGCCAGGTCGATAAGAATTGGACTCTGGGGGACAAAATCCTTCTGCAAGGCAAACAGGACTTTCTCCGGGTTCTCTGGCTCAGTTCCTCTGAACCCGCAGTCGACATCTCCAAGTCACAAAATGTCGGATTGGAGCCGCTGTCCTTGGAAAGAAGGGAAACTGGCACTTGGTTCTCATCCATGGCAGTGATCCTGAAAGGTTTCCTGTTTAACGCTTTATTTGCATTAAAAAAAAATCGCCAAGCATCTCGGAACTGGAGAGGACCCAGTGTGCGCTGTTCCTGGGCGGAGGCTGGTGCGCTGGGAGCTTCCACACCGCACGAACCCGGCTCCTCGACAGCAGCCATTTTCAACATGATCCTTGTGTTTGCTTGGCAAAATCCGGGATTGGAAAAACAAAAGGTTTTCCTGCCAGATTCCATTAATTTCAGCAGCAGCAGTAGCGGCAGCAATCTGGTTCTCTCGGATGAATGTTTGACGAGGGTGGCCAGCAGTGGGGTTTGGGGGGTCTTGTGGGGTCTTTTCCAGTGAAAGTGTGGGCTCTCCCTGCTCATATTCTCTCTCCCATAAGAACATGTGGCCAGACAGGATGACGGGCAAATGAACTGGCCACGCACCGCAAGCAGGTGGGAGGACGGGGCGCTCTGAGAGGGAGCAAGGGTGTGGAAGGAAGGGACGGCCTGGGGTCTCCTCTGGCCCAGCCCGGGAGGGGTCAAAGGTCACTCCTCACCTGCTGGAACTGGAGGGCTGCCAAGGGACCTGGTGCTGGAACGTGAGTGACTTATCCAAAGGATAAGTCCCGAGGTGTCTGTTCTCTGGGGTCGTAGGACACTGCCTGCAAAACAGGAGCTGCCCTGTTACCAAGGGTGACACAGACAGAGGGGCCGGTGACCCAGCGCGAGCAGGAGTGGGCTGGGGAATTTCCACTGGTTCCGCCGTGAGGTTGGCTGGTGGGTGTGACCCGCCTGGAATTTTGTAGGAGTCCCCTAAGCAGACTGGGGATGCCCCACTCGTGGGTATGGTCCTGAGAGTTGGCCCCGCGAGCAGATGGTGATAGGGACAAAGGGCTATTTGCTCAGTTGTTTTTCAGTTGTATTTTCTCCTCTCCTTTTCTTAGATTTTATAACCTGGGAAGAAACTTTATGGAACTGGGAGGATCAACGGATCCATGACCAGTAGAGTGAGCTCACTAGATGGTCGCCTGCCTTTCCTAGGAGGTCAGAGGAAAGGTGGATGATGGCCCCCAGGGTCTAGGTCTAGAGAGGTCACCTGTAAAGAGCTCCTCATCACCCCAGGCTAGATGGCAGCCTTGGATTAGGTCACTTCCCAGAATTACCTGGTTAATCAAGGTCTTCTATAAGGATGGCAAGTGGCCCAGGGGCTATTTAAAAACAAACAGCAAGAGCAACAGCCCCACCCTCCCTCCCCTCCCCCAACTAGCTCACAGTCCTCTTACCGAGCACTAGGTCACCACGATGGTGATAAGGCAGCTTCACTTACTGAGTCCTCACTGTGGAGCCTTACCCTGGCCTGGGGGTGCTGTACTACATGTCAATCAATCTTTCTTCCTTCCTTCCTTCCTTCCTCCCTCCTTCCCCCCACCTCTTTCTTTCTTTCTTTCTTTCTTTCTTTCTTTCTTTCTTTCTTTCTTTCTTTCTTTCTTTTTCTTTCTTTCAGTTTATTTTGAGAGAGAGACAGAGTGAGAGAGGGAGGAAACCCATGTGTAAGGGGGGAGGGGCAGAGAGAAGGAGGGAGAGCATCCCAAGCAGGCCTTGCACTGTCAGCAGCAAGGAGTCAGACGTGAGGCTCAAACCCACGAACCATGAGATCATGACCTGATCCTAAATCAAGAGGCAGACGCTTGAATGACTGAGCCACCCGGGTGCCGCTACATTGTCAACATTTAGACCTTTGTCATTCCTGAGAAGGCACGACTGCAAATGAAAAAGCAGACTTGAAGACCTTAACTTGCCCAGATGAAGCTGTGGTTTTAATACATGTTTGTTTCCCTGCAAGGTCTGGCTGGAGCCCCACAGAGGGAGAGGGAATCCTGACACAGGGGCTCCTTTGCTCACCCCGGTGAGTGAGAAAGGACTGGACATGTCGTCCGTCCCCACGGTCCTGCCTGTAGGCCTGTCATCCAAGAGGTGGTAGCCCCAGCCTACTAGGTGCCATGTCACCCCTTGAAGTTGAAGACAGTATCAGGATTCCTCACCCTGTTGGGGGGCTTCCGGGATGTAGATTTCGTGTGTATGCTGTGTGTCTGCATCCGAATGCAAGAGAGAAGGAGAGAGGGAGGGGGAGGGGGAGGAGACTTCAAAGGAAGGCAAGACTCAAGATATCTAGTAGATCTGCAAGGAGATGGAAAGAACTGTTAAATGAGAAAATGGAAAGAAGCACGTTTGTGGCACCTGAACGTACATTCCATTTGTCCAGCTTTGCTCTCGTCCCCTCCACTGACTTGATCTGCTCTTTGTTGCCAGCCAACGTGTGGGATTTATGCTTCGTGGCATCCTCCAAATGCACAGTAGACGCTTGATGAATGGTGGTGGTTGCATTGAGATGAATGATACTTGGCCCACTAGAACATAAGCTCCATGGTGTAAGGAATATGTCAGTTTTGTTCACGGCTTATGTCTGGCTCTTGAAGTAGTGCCTGGCACATAGTAGATGCTTAATTAAAACCTGTTGAGGGCCACATGGGTGGCTCAGTCAGTTAAGTGTCTGACTCTTGATTTTGGCTGAGGTCGTGATCCCAGGGTCATGGGATCAAGCCCCAAGTCGGGCTCTATGCTGAGTGTGGAGCCTGCTTAAAAATCTCTCTCTCTCTCTCTCTCTCTCTCTCTCTCTCTCTCTCAGTCTCTCTCTCTTTCTTTGCCTCTCTCCTTTGCTCACATTCTCTCTGTCTCTAAAAAACCAAACCAAACCAATAAAAAAGCTTATTGAACAAATCCTACAACTACAGACCTATAAGCCCCACCAGTGACCTGCATCTAAGTGTCCTCAAGGACTTTCCCTTACTGATGGCAGTGCTGGGAGACGACTAGGGAATCCATTCTCTGTCCAGACAACATGAGAGCCTTCAGGTTTTTTTTTTTTTTTAACTTGAGAATCTTTCCCGACTTTAACCACAAGAATGCTAGGTGAACATGACAGGTGGGAACCTGAAGATTAAAGTCACACTTTTTAGTCTGTATGCCAGAAAAACTGGTACCTCTGTGTAGACTGTCATGATGTAGGAACTCACACCCCTTCTCTACTGATGGGCAAGGTTGGTGGCATATCCTTATATCCTCATGGATGTTTCCATTGATTCCATCTCTTTCCATGGAGCGACAGTCAGTTTTACCTATCAACTTGGTTGAGCTATAGCACTGGGTGATTTAATCAAATGCTAATCTAAATGTTGCTGTGAAAGCATTTTGAAGATGTGGTTAGCATCTAGAAGCAGTTGACATTAAGTAAAGGGAATGACTCTTGAAAATGTGGATGGGCCTCATCTGATCAGTTGAAGACCTTAAGAGCCAAAATTGAGATTTCTCAGAGAAGAAGAAATTGTGCCCCAGGACTGTGGCTTCAACCACTGCCTGAGTTTCCTGCTGCCCCATGACCTACACATTTCAGACTTGCCTGCCTTATGGGATTTGGATTTGCCTGCTCCCATAATTGCATGAATCAATTCCTTGAAATAATCTCTTTATACATACACACACACACACACACACACACACACACACACACACACACAAATGTGCATTCTCCTGTTTCTGTTTCTCCGGAGGACTGATATATGGGTCTTTTATGTAGGCTCTGTTAAATGATACATTCCTAATCCCATAAGGAGGAGTTGTGTTATCATTGCTCAATAATTGCATTTATTGAGCAAGGTAGTGTGACAAACTCTGTGATAAAGGGCTGTCCTGCACTGGGCTATATACTATAGCATCAAAGAGGAAAGGGCATGGCTTCTTCTCAAGGGACTTAAATTCGAGCTGAGAAATACTGCATCCCATTTTCAACTATTCTTTGGTATCTTACCCACCCCCCACCCTCCCACCATAGCTTTCATACCGTCACTGACTGGGCCTCTGTCTGCCCACGAGGTGAAGAACTCATCCTCGGTGGGGCAGAGACCTCCTTGTGCGGGTTGAGGGGGTGGAAGTCTGAGGCAGTGATGATGTCAGAGCACACGCGTGTCGACTGTTTCCATATCTGCCTTCTGTTTTCAGTTCAACTCAATTCCGCACACTTGTTGCTGCCTCACTGGGCAAGTCTCACTCTTGAATTTCCACAATGAAAAAACAAAGTGAACTAAAAGGCAAAGTATGTTGTGTGGATACCATGCAGAACATACAAAGTGGGAAGGGAAACAAGGAAGGGCAGTTGTCCTGACGGAGAGGGCGGGCAAGCCTTCTCAGGGGTGCTGTTTCAATGGAGCTTGAGTGGCGACTCACCTCTGGCCAGAGGGACCAAGAAGGAGTGCAAACTGTTCCTGAGAGAGGAAACAGGGCAAGGTGCAGGGGCAAAAACACGAAGAGGTATGTTCAGACAGCTTTGAAGGTATGCTTAATATTCAACTGAGTTGATATATATGGGTTGAAAGAAAAGAAGGAACACCAAATAGCGTGTGGACCTGACTAGGAAAAAGAATTCAATTTTTAAGTTCCGATCTGGGATCATATACAGAGCAGAATGATACAACTTTGAGAACAGGTGTTTTCCACCTCAGTGAGATGTGTTACATCATTCCAGCATGGTTAGCGCAGGCTTTGTATTATGGGGGGTGGAGGGGGTGGGACATCGAGAAACACAGAAGATACAGCCATAGGTCTAAGGGGTCTATAGTCATACTGGGATGATAGATTTGTGCATGTAACATTCATTCAAGAAACTTTCATTCAATCTCTGCCATGCTTCAGAAACTGTTGAGGTATATAACACCGAGTTTGGGCATGGTCCTGCCTTCGAGGGGTTTACAATCTAGTGGAAGAATACAGAACGCTAAGTTATTCCTTATACTGCAGTGTTTTGGTGCTATGATGGAGGAATTGCACAGGTGATTCTGGAGTCCAGAGGACTGACTTGAGGGATAGGAAAGAAAGGCTCTCTGGAGGAGTGTGTTTGTTTCTAAACGGGAGAGATGTGCACATTTAGGATAGAAGGTGATGGAAAAGAGGCAGCAGAGAGGGAGAACCTAAAGACAGGTGGATGGAATGTGGTCCCTGAGGAGGTGGGAGGGGAGGAACCCAGAGCCAGGTGGCAGGCTCTTCCCTGGACAGGAGGAGGGATGCCTCTGTCAGGGAAGCAGAAGGAAAGAGGAGAGGACAGGTTAAGGTGTGAGGAGGAAGCTGAGGAAGGACGTGTCCTAGGTTCTCATATTTCTAGTGAAGGAGGCAAGGCTGAGGTGGAGGAAGAAGGAGGGTGGCAGAGGGGCGATTTTGAGGTGAGAGAAGATTCAGAAAGGTGGATGAAGAGGAGAGAGAGAGAAAAGGACGTGGTCATAGGGTTTTGCTTGGAGACTCCAGATTCACAGAGACTCTGGTTGTGTGGTTTCCTCTGGCGGTTCTCAGCAGCCCGGCTGTGGGGCAGGTGACTTCGATGGATCCAGAATTAGGCTCCCAGGTCTGGGAAGCAGGTAACAGCAAGGAAGCAGGTAACAGCAAGGAAGTTACTGAAGAGAGAGGTCGCCAGGTGTTTACTAGAAAGGGAAAGACGTGAAGCTAGATGGGTGCTGGTACGTGGAGAGAAATTTAGCTTGTCATGGACCAAAGTGTCCATGAGATGAAACAAAAACCCATACACATTGAAGAAAAGAAAGCTAAGAAATAATGAGGATGCAGCGTGGAAGGGTTGTCCTTCTAACTGTGAAAGCTCCCTGGATGATGGCGGGAACCGGGATGGGGAGAGTAAGACAGCCAGATAAATGAGGGGGAGTGACAACGAGGTCAGAGCACGTGACCTCCCTCCCTCTCCTCCTCCTGAGCTGTCATCCTCTGACCTCCTCCCCCGCCCTCCTCAATTACCTGCCATTTAGCTCACTCCTGTGTCTGTAGAAAGCACGAGATGCTGAGGCCAAGTGGCGGACGGGAGTCAACTGAGGAGGAAGATCAAGGCATGTGCCTGGCAGAGGTGAAGGCTCATCTGGCCGAGAGGGAGGAGCCATGGAGGGGAAGGCGTCTCTGAGTTGCTGCAGGCCCCCCAGAGGATGGTGTTCCTTTGCTCTTGTGGTACAGTGGGCTGCCAGGTTTTTGCTGGAAGTTCGAGAGAACGTGACAAATGCCGCTGGGCGCCTTCGTGGGGCTCAGACTTGCCTGCGTGGAGGGGTTGTTATGGTGTGATGGAACTGGGCTGGAAGACACTGGGGATCTCAGGCCCCTCTGACCTTGGCCAAGGTCATTCGTGAGCCAAGAGGGAGGATGAAACTGGCCTGTGCCTCGATGGGAATGGACACTCCTGGGCATGCAGGCTGGGAGAGGTTGGCCGCAAGAGACTGAGTGAGTTGGGTGATAATATAGCAGACCCTCCAGGTGGCATTTAATCAATCAACGGAGCTGGTGGCACAGGTAAAGAGTGCAGTGGGCTCTCAGGCTGACGTGGTCAAAGCTGAGTTGCTGGGGGAGCTGGGCCATTAAGAATGGGTGCATTTCTGCGTTTCTACCGGTGGAGGTGGAGGTAGGCTGAGCTCAGCAGGGGCCGGCGCTTCTGAGAGATCCAAGCCCCATCAAGTAAAAGGGCCACTCAGTCCCCCGGCTAGCTTCTGGCAGCTGCACCCTTGGGCCTAGGCCGAGAGAGTGTGGCGGGCAGCTTCAGAAGTTATTCATAGGCTTGATGGGTTGCTTACTTGGCAGATTGGCCCAGGGCATCGTGATGGTCTCCTTGGATGCTTGGGGTGTTCAGAAGTCTTTTCGCTCCATCCCAGTGTTCCTACATGTTTTCATAGCAGGCAGAGGATGGCCGCTGAAGTCGACCACCCCTGGAAGCCAGGGTACGTGGAACAATGGGCCTGGACTGTTCGCCATGATTTTGTTTGCATCATTAGTTCCTGCTGGGACTAGTTGAGTCCCCTTTGTTTGTGCCTGGCAGGCCGTGATAGGCCATTCCTATCTATTAGGAAAGTCCTCATTAAGTTCTGTCTGCAGAAACTCATTCTATTCTAGGCTATCCATCCTTAGATCTGCAGAGCAAATGGCAGATGGGATGGGATTGTGGTGTGGCCAGGGGAGAGCGAAGGCTGCATAATTATGGTAAAAAGGAAGGAGGGAGAAGATACCTTCCGTGCCATTTCTTTGATGAGGACACAGAGTATGATAAAGCCTAACCCAAGGAGGCAGAGGGATGAGCTGAAGCTCTTTGGCCCCCTTATGTCATATTGTTCCTCTGCCACAAGTGACCCCTTCCCTCTCTACAGTGGTGTCTCAACATCCTAATATATTTCCTGTTTGGGGCCGATTCACACCTTGTGCAGAAGCTGAAGTGGGGCAGGCGTGCTCTGTCCTGTTCCCTGGTGTCCGGGCAACATGCGGGTGATGTGGTCTTGGACAGTCAGATGCTTCCATCTACCTGGTACTGAGCAATGAGGGTCCAGCAGGGGCAGTGTGCATCCAGTGACAGGCACGGTACCTGGGGCCATAGACCAGACTGTGACTGGGGGTGGGCTGGCTGCCCCTCAGCTCCCTGGCCTCCTTGCTCTGCCTGTTGGCTGCTTCTCTGGTTTTTCTATCACCTCTATGAGCTCTCAATTATCTTTCTAATAAATCTCTTTTCTACTGAAGTTGGAGTTGCTTTCTGCTGTTGGCAACTGAGAATCTTGACTGAGAAGCACTCCCCTGGAACCCACAGTGCGCTTTCTGCCTTTTTTGAAATCCGGAAGCCTTTGGTGCACGCTGCTCTTTGAATTGGGTTTACAAATATTGCCTTCCTATAGTATACGCTCCTTGGGTGGGAGAAGGGATCATGTTAATTTTTCCTTTTCCAAGAGTACTTATCTCATTTTGTTTGCTCTTCAAATATTTATTGAATAATGAACCAATGAATCACTATGTAGCTAAGTGTATTAGCTATCTACTGAGGCAAAATGGGTACCCCAAAACGTAGTGGCTTAAACCGGCAAGAGACATTTATTATTGCACACAGTTTCTAGGAGTTAGGAATTTGGAGTGGCTTAGCTGGGTGTTTGTCTCCTCTGGTTTCAGTTAAGATGTTGGCTGGGACTGCAGTCTTCTGAAAATTGGACCACATCTAAGGAATCTAATACCAGAATAGTTCACTCAGGTGGCTGGCAAGTCAGTGCTCGTTTTGGCAGGAGCCCTTAGTTTCTATCCATGTGGACCTCTTCACTGGGCTACCTGAGTATCTTCACGACATGGCAGCAGGCTTCCCCCAAAGCAAATGAACCAAGACCTGGCAAAGCAGAAGATGCAATATCTTTTATGACCTAACGTTGGGGGTCACACTCCTTTATTTCCATGATACCCTATTGGTTAATTGGTTACACAGGCCAGATCTATTCAGTGTAGGAAGGAAATAGTCAAGGGTATGACTACCAGGAGGTGAGAATCATTAACACCATTTTGGGGGCCGTCTACTGCCACATGGCTCACAAAGACAGCCGAGAGTGGATTTTCAGGGTCAGGTCCTACCTTAGATACCTTGGAGATCACAGGGAAGGCTAAAAATGATGTTGGCCTACTTGTCCTCTGAGATTAATCTTGCCCAGGGGTGTTCACTTTCGCTTCCCGATGTGGTGAGTGAGATCCTTGTAATTACACCCTGGGATCCATACTCTGCTCCTCAGTGGACTGGAGGTGGGTGGGGCAGTTGGGAGGTTTCACTTAGAGGGATCTCACCCAGGACCTCTCATTCCCCACCATTTACTCCTCTCGTGGTGATTGCACTAAGTTATTTTCTGGCTGTTCAAGTCTAGAAATGTGGAGTTGTTGGATAGCATTCCTTTAAAATTTGTGTCGACCTGGAACCTCGGAATGTGACCTTACATGGAAATAGGGTCTTTGCACATGTAATTAAAGTAAGGATTGAGGTGAGAACATGCTGGGTTAGGGTGGGCCCTAATTCCAGTAAAAGTGTTCTTCCAAGAGACAGAGAAGGACATAAAGAGACACAGGGGAGAAGACAAATTGAAGAAGAAGGCAGAATTCAGAGCGATGCATCTCCAAGCCAGGAACCCCACAGATACCAGCTAGGACAGAGGCATTGACAGCTCTCCTTCAGAGCCTCTAGAAGGAAGCCATCCTTCTAACACCTTGCTTTTAGATTCCTGGACTCCCGCACCGTGTGAGAATGAATTTCTGTTGCTTTCAGCCTCCCAAGTTTGTGGCAACTCGTTACAGGAGTCCCTACAGTGGCCTCTAAATGTTCAAGAGGAAGGAGGAGTCACATGTCTCCACTTTAAATCAAAAGCTAGAAATGATTAAGCTTGGTGAGGAAGGCATGTCGAAAGCCGAGATGGGCCAAAACCTAGGCCTCTTGTGCCAAACAGACAAGTTGTGAATGCAAAGGACAAGTTCTTGGAGGAAATGAAAAGTGCTGCTCCAGTGAACACATGAATGAGAAGAAAGGGAAACAGCCTTATTGCTGTTATGGAGAAAGTATGAGTGGTCTGGATAGGAGATAAAACCAGCTACACCCTTCCCTTAAGCCAAAGTTCAGCCCAGAACAACATCCTCACTCTCTTCAAATCTATGCAGGCTGAGAGAGGTGAGGAAGCTACACAAGGAAAGTCTGAAGCTAGCAGAGGTTGGCTCATGAGGTTTAAGGAAAGAGGCCTTAAACATCCGCAACATCAAAGTGCAATGTGAAGCAGCAGGTGCTGGTGTAGGAGCTGCGGCCAGTGATCCCGAAGATCCAGCTCAGAGAATTCCTGAAGGTGGGCACACGAAATAGCAGATTTTCAATATAAATGAAACATCCTCCTCTTGGAAGTAGATGCCATCTAGGACTTTTGTAGATATGGAAGACAAGTCAATGCCTGGCTTCAAAGGGCAAGGTGACTCTTTTGTTAAGGGCTAACATGGTTGGTGATTTTAAGTTGAAGCCAGTGTTCATTTAGCATTCCAAAACTCCAAGGCCTTTAGGAATTATGCTAAATATACTCTGCTTGTGCTCTAGAAATGGAACAACAAAGCCTAGATGACAGGATGTTTACACCATGGTTTACTGAATATTTGAAGCCCCCTGTTGAGACCTACTGTCCAGAAAAAAGATTCCTATCAAGAGATTACTGCTCATTGACAATGCACCTGCTCACTCAAGAGCTCTGATGGAGATGTCCAATGAGGTTAATGCTGTTTCCATGCTTGCTAACACAACTTCCATTCTGCAGCCCACGGATCAAGGAGTAATTCTGTCTTTCAAGCCTTCTTATTTAAGAATGGCATTTCACAAGGCTAGGGCTGCCATAGATAGCGATTCCTCTGAAGAATCTGGGCAAGGTAAATTTAAAACCTCCAGAACGGATTCATCATTCTAGATAGCATTAGACATTTGTGATTCATGGGAAGAGGTCCCCAACTGTCCACAGGAACAACAGTTTGGAAGAAGTTGATATCATCCTCATGGATGACTTTGAGGGATTCAAGACTTTGGTGGAGGAAGTCACTGCAGATGTGGTGCTAATAACAAGAAAACCAGATGAGAAGTGAAGCCTGAAGATGTGAGTGAATTGCTGTTATGCCGTGAAAAAAACTGAATGGACGAGGAGCTGCGTCTCACAGATGAGCGAAGAAAGTGGTTTCTTGAGATGGAACCTACTCCTGGTGAAGATGCTGTGAAGATTGTTGACATGTCAGCCAAGGATTTAGAATATTACATAAATTTAGCTGATAAAGCAGTGGCAGGGTTTGAGAGGACTGACTCCAGTTTTGAAAGAAATTCTACTGTGGGTAAAATGCTCTCTACCAACATAAAGGACTGCGGAGAAATCGTCCAATCAGTACAGCGCATTTCATTGTTGTCTCATGTTAAGAAATCGCCCCAGCCACCCCAGCCTTTGGCAACCATCAGTCAGCAGCCATCAGCATCAAGGTGAGACTTCCACCAGCCAAAAAGATTATGACTCTCTGAAAGCCCAGATGATGGTTAGCATTTTTTAGCAATAAAGTATTTTTTAAAGTTTATTTATTTATTTTGAGACAGAGAGAGGGTGAGGGAGGGGCAGAGAGAGAGAGAGGGAGAGAATCCCAAGCAGGCTCCGTGCTGTCAGCACAGAGCCCAACATGGGGCTCGAACCCACGAACCACGAGATAATGACCTGAGCCAAAACCAAGAACTGGACCCTTAACTGACTGAGCCGCCCAGGCACCCCAGCAATAACGTGTTTTTTAAGTTAAGATGTGCACATTGTTTTTTCAGACTTAACGCTACCGTACAATGACTAAATATCACTTTCATATGCACTTGGAAGCCAAAAATGTCATTTGACTCACGTTACTGTGATATTCACTTTCTTATGGCTGTCTGGAACTGAGCCTGCAATACCTCCGAGGTAAGAGGGTACACATCTTTGAAGGACTTTCTAAGACTGTCCCTGGTTCAGAATGTATAACTGGAAGCAGGAGCCGGATTTGGGTAGTGCTCTGAGGGGAAGGAGGGGTCTTTCTTCATTACCTGGAAAACCTCGGGACAGCTCGCTCTCCAGCTTTATTGAGCAGACCTTCTGCTGCCTTCCCACACCCAATGGTGCTCTGCCCACTGAGGTCCCTGGGATCGCTGACGCGTTGGGCTGGGGCGAGACCAGAGATTCAGAATGGCTTGCTCCATCTGCCAAGGTAGAGTGGTAAAACGACACCTGTTCTATCCAACAGCCCATTCACTGACTTAACAACTCATCCATCGATTGATTGATTCACTAAATTATTAATTCAAGGTTGACCGTGAGCACAGCCGTGTGGTTATGTCTTGCCCTTTCTTCTTGGGTTCATTCCTACACTGCACCTAGGAATCAAATGCTTTTTAAAGAAAAGTGAAGCCCCTCCAGTGAGGTGGAAAGAATCTGCTGTACTAATTCATACCAATTTAATCATAGTGTTATTAGGGACCTAATGGATTTTTCCTCAACTGGGCATTTGCATTTTAAAAGTGAGATCTGGAAAACTCTGTCATTGCTCTCTGGTGCTTGGACTGTCATCAAAGTAAGGCTTCCTCCGTCCTCTCGCTCACCCCAGAGCAATGACTGTGCCTGAATCTATTGATGACACGTGAAGGGAGTGGGCTTCTCTGTGCAGTCCGTGGTGGGATGAGATGGGCGTTGGAGACAGGGGAAATCCAGGGAACCCCTTCTGCCTTTGGGTAGCTTCATTCCCAGTTCCGGAGGAGAAGGCTGGGGGTGGGGGTGGCTTAGCCCAGGGCCTCCTCCTTGGGGTGGAGTTGACCTTGAGAGGAGCAGTGGCGTCTACTGTCCCTTCCTCTGGGGGCTCTTTAATGCCAATCTGAACAGTCTGGAAATGGAATCTCTGGGACCCCTCCCCATCACTATGATTATAATAAACTCCAGGATTGTAGCCGCGGAGCCTCGGGCTTCAGGAATGCAGCCTGTAATTACCTCGCTTCTAAATGCTCCTGGTAATGGATGATGAGGCCTCGTGCATCAGACCAGTTAAATTGCCGTGCGACTCGGCCACAATTTAACTTGGCAGACAATACGCTCCAACTTGGCAATGAAGGGAACGTGAACTATTTGGGAATTGTTAACTTTTAGAACAACCTGGAAAGTGCCAGGGAAGTCTCTGGAAGGGAGAAGTTGTCAGTGAAGTCTTGGACCATGAGCTGATTATCCATGACTCTCTCCCCTTTCCTGCCCACCTGGCCCCACATCGCTGGGAATACAGATTGCAGGGATGACCTGGGTCCTCCCACAGGGTCACACTCACCGCTCCAGGAACCCTGCTGGATGCTGGGGACGGGAGTGCTGGCAGAGACCACACTGGGTCTCTGTCCTCCAAGAATTTACGTTCAGCGGGGGCCAGACCTACACACATCTGGGCCACAGTGGGATCCTTTCTGGAGGAATACAAACTGAGGATCTGGGGCTTGATGGTGGCTGTGTAATCTTGCATGGGGTGGGAGGGATGATGGAAGATCTCATAGGGAAGGTGACAGTATCTGATGTGGACTTTGAAAAATGCCTAGGGTTTGGGCAGGCTGAAGGGAAAAGTTGGGGCTTGCCAGCGAGAGGAGGTTGTTAGCAGTACGGCAGATCACTAGGTGAGTGGGCAGGTAAGAGTGGGGGGACAAATGAGAGTGTGACACTGTTTCCAGTCAGCTGGGGCCCGGCTATGAAGCTAGATGCATTCCCTTTCCCAGGGAATGTACTTGTGCAGGCCTCGCGGCTTACAATCCAGCCAGTCCCTAGGGTTGTGCCTCAGCTGGGACTGCACATAGGCTGGTTAAGCCCTGCTCTGGCGTGGTGGGTAAGGGGCCAGGGCTAAGGTCAGTGCTAATGCTCTAGTGCCCCGAGACCAGCCGGATGGCTCCAGAACTCTGAGGTACTGTCCGCTGCCCCTGCCCGTCTGTCACGTCCTTGAACAGACTTGGGGGTGTGCATGGTCATTCCTACCCCTGGTGTGATCCTCTCCTCTCCTCCCCACTGCCTTTCAAGAGCCTGTGTGCTGAAAGGGTCAGCCCCAGCTCCAGAGAACCTGACCTTGGGGTGCAGGCCCGGCAGCAGGAAGGCTCGCTGGGGGACTGCAGCTGGCCACATGCAGGTCTGGGGCACAGTGCTCCCCAGGGGCCTGTTCTGTCTGCTGGGAACGGATATGCGATGTGGCACTTCCCATCACCCCAGGGATGGGCTGCTGTCCCTGCTGGAGGGACCACAGGGCTCTCACCGACCTCACCTCCACTGTCTTTGCCTCTTTCGTTCCCCAGGCCCTGACTGCTTCCAGAGCTCCTTATACATTTGCTACGAATCTTTATTTCCAGATTAGCCACCATGCACACAAAAGGGAGCGTCCTGATTTGAGGAGCAAAAACAGTGATTACTAGATCGGTTCTGTCTCGCAGAATGTGCAGGAACAAACAATGCCACACAATTTTAGTTTGTATAGCGTCTTTCAAACCACGCAATGCCCCGGGCACAGCGCGGAGTTGCTGTAAATAATACAATCGCCGAGATAAACATTCTAAACATCTTTGCATCGAGCTTCGTTTCATCCTGCCATACTGGGCCCTGGAGGCTGGAAGGAGAGACGGGGCGGGCGCAGCCCCCAGACTCTGGGGAAAAGGCAACCTGGACGTGGCCGGAGGGGCGGTGGCAAAAGGGAGCCCGGGTGGGGAATGCGGTCAGGAATGCTGCATTTACAGGAGGTCAGGAAAGGGAGCTCGAAGGAAGGCAGGAAGGCGGGAGACTTGGGGCAGAGAGGGGTGCTAGGGATGCAGCAGGAGCCCAAACAAAGTAGGCCCGCGCTCCCTGGGGCTCTCCTCCTCTGTGGACGGGACTGGGGAAAGGCGGGTAGAAGAAGAATGACCGGCGAGGTTATTCCTTTTGTGGAAGTTTCCAGGGCAGCATCAGACAAACATGGGGTAGTCGGGGCCTGGCTGTTTTACTTATAACTTGCTGTGGGACTCAGTTCTGTCTCCCTGAACATTGGCTTTTCCAAGAGTGCTATGTACGGGTCATTGAATTTCTTTCCCTCCAGGCCTGACCATCTCAGTGTCATTGATTGTGTGCTCACCCCCTCAATCCACCCCCACCCCCACCCCTCCTGTGAAGCCTTGACCGGCTCTACACTTGCCCTCTGACTGAGGAGAAGGGGTGCAGCTCCCTTCTTGCCCACAGTGGGAGCCTCCCCTCAGCTTTCATTGGAGCAAAACCTCCACCCACTCCTGGGCTAGCTCTGGAGAAGAGGAGGGTGGGCCTGAGTATCTAGATCTTACTTGAATCAGTTTGCCTCTGAATCTTCCTGTGTGACCTTGGGCAAAAAACCACCTCTCTGACTCTCAATTTTGCCAACTTGAACTAGGCATAAAGACACCTGGTCACGGGGTTCTGATGAGGATAACTGAAAAAATATGTGCGAGGTATCCGGTATCCTATCCACTGCACGGTGAGTGAATGCTCAAGAAATGCTGGTTATTACTGCTTCAGCTATTGGCGATGGTGACTTCCTCCATGGAGAGGGAACGCACTTGGCCCTGCCCTGCGGGGAACCTCTGGGGACCCAGGGCGCATTGCAGGGCTGCGAGGAGAGGAGGCCAGACACCCTGCCCTGTGGGACCCACTCTGGGTGCCCTGGGGTGGGTGTGTGTGTGTGTGTGTGTGTATGTGTGTGGGGGGGGGGGGGCTGCCTCTGGGATGGGCTCCTGGAGCTCGCTCTCATTTTCCAGTTGCTGGAGTTTTGTTCATCAGTTCCTCCTAATTTGGGTGAAGTTCGCCATATGGAGAGTAGGGAACGGTGTTAAAAAAGCTTTCACACATAGATAGCGCAGCGCTTTCTCTGCTAAATGAGGACTCTCTTCCCCAGCGCAGATTTCACACGCCGATCTCCAGGGTGTTGATTTCCCTCATCAACAGGGGTGGAGTTGTTGAGGCTCTCGGAGCCATTGTCTCTGGCCGGCGGGGTCCTGTTCCGACCCCAGGAGAAATCCCATCTTCTTTTTCCTCCCCAGGGGTGAGGGTTTTCCAGCCCACTCAGGTGAACCAACTGTGCTTCCAAGAACGGGAGCATGCGCAGCTCCCCCGCCCGCTCCAGGCGGCGGGTCTGTCAGGCCCTGCACGCCCCGGGTCTCCCGGGGATCCCTCTGGATGCTCTCCTTTCACGCCTGGAAGGGAGCTGGGCTGTTCTGAATTGAGCCCAAGCCCCCTGTTCCCCAACCACAGCACATTCGCTAGAACTTTCTCTCCCAGCCAAGACATCTGCCACAGTGTGACTCCCCACCCCCACCCCCACTTCTTTCTGGCCTGACTGCACCCATTTGCCTGTTTTAGTTCTCAAATATAACTCTCTTCGTTTGTCTACCGGAGGCTGAAACTCGCTGTCCTTCACCTCCAAGGGCAGCATACTTTCTGCAGGTGCTCCTGAGGGCTTTCCCTCAGCCAACAGGACAGTGTTCCTACCCAGTCCTCATATTGCCCGGCTTTATCAGCCTGGGTGGGGCCGCGGTTAGCTAGGGGTCAGTGGGCAACTTGTTTGGCCTCAACGCCTTCCTTATAGTGATAAAAATGATAGTGGTAATCAGCCATTCAGTGAGCCCTCACCGTGTGCTAATTCCTCTATTTTATGATCTCATTTCCTACTTACAATAACCAGGCAAGATCTGTGTGATTATCTGGACTGTAAAGAGGAGGGACCTGAGACTCAGAGAGGTTAAGTGACTGGCACAAAGCTGCACAGCTAGTTCGTGGCAGAGCTCATGTTCAAATCCAGGTGTACTGCCCCTAAATCTTGTGCAGTTTCCACTGGCCTGCTCCCTGGATCCTTGTCTTACTGCTAATGTCTTGTTATATCCAAAGGTGCCCCACACTTGGGTCAGGGACAAAAACTGCACAGAAATACAGTTGAGGCCTGAAGCACAAGGGCTATGGGAAGAGAGTTAGCATTTTCCCAGGCTGGCTGGCTTTACGGCTTGGTGTCCTGTGTGCGCAAGGAGAGAATTGAGGGTCTATGACTTTGTTCCAGTGGAACTTTGCCACCCACATGGGTTTGGCTCTCCTTGGGACCCTTGTCCAGCTCTGCAGGGTGTGACTTTCCCACCCTGTGGGAGGAAGAGGAGCTTGAAATTGTTTTTGAGATGTTGTCATTGATTTTCTTTAATGCACAAAAACATTTCCATTCACACATGGGCTTAGTTGAGGGGGACAAAGAGAAGATTTGACACAAATTTAGGGGGCTAGGTGGAGCTCAGCGAGGGAGCCTGAGTGCCTTGTCGATTGCTCTTCAATTTATCAGTATTTTCCTGGAGTTCCTTTGCAAAGCCCTCTGCTTAATCTCACTGCTGGCTGGGGGATTGGAAGCGGGTATGTGGCTTCCCGTGTGCCTTGGCTTCCAGACCAGTGTACGCTTGCCGTTCTGCCCCTGCTCCAGAGCTGTCCTGTTATTCTCAGAGAGAATGGCTTTCAGGTTAGAGTTCTAGGTCCTCAAAAGAAAAAACTGGGACGAAGTGGTGCAGCCCATGCCCCAGCGCAGGGCGCAGGACCTAGTGCGAAGCCTTAGCACCCAGGGCATTTGTGCTCTTGCACCGTAAATTACAAGGGAAACAATCCCACACTGTGAAACAGCAGTCAGGATTGCTGATAAAGTTCCAACAATACTCACCAACAGGACGAAAAGAGAAATAAAAGCAAAATAGCACGGATCAAGTTCTTAAAGAGGACTGTCTCGGGTGGGTGAGGGGCAACAGGGAATAGCAAGAGAGGAAAATGGGGATCCCAGCCCTCTGTGCCCTGTCCCCCTTCTCCTGAGGGCTGCGAGGCATTCCAGGGCCCTTAGGCGAATTTTCTCTCAAACCTCGAAAGAGCCATCTTCCCAATTTTCCTTGGCTGGCTCCTGTTTTAGTTTGCTGGGACTGCCATCAAGAAGTACCACAAACGTGGTGGCTTAGAAAAGAAACATTTATCCTCTCCCGTTCTGGAGGCTACAAGTTCGAGATCAAGGTGTCAGTTGATCAAGGTGTCAGTTGGGCCACACCCCCTCCAAAAGTGCTAGGGAAGGATGTGTTCCACGTCTCTCTCCTAGCTCCTGGTAGTTCCTTGGAATGGGAACATAACTCTATTCTTCCCGTAGTTTTCTCCCCATGTGAGTGTCTGTCGTCCAAATTTCCCCTTTTTATAAGGACACCAGTCATATTGGATTAGGGTCCTTCCTAATATCCTATCTTAATTTGGTTACTTCTGTAAAGAACCTATCTCCAGATAGGGTCATGTTCTAACTACTATGTTAGGACTCCAACGTATCTTTTTTTTGGGCACAACGAGACCCTAGATGCCCCTCTCTTGCCCATGCCTGTTTTTCTCAGTTAGCTGTCCCTTAAATTTGAATGAGACTTTACAATCTGCAGACTACTAGTGTAGTGAGGAAAACATGGGCCGGAAACTCATACAGGTCTGTGGCCAAACCCCGGTGTTCCAATTTACTAGCTATGTGTCTGCGGAATATCTATCGGTTTCTTAACCCTGTTTCTTCTTTGGAAATCGGTGGCAAAATTTCGTCTTTATTGGTCAGATGTGAGGTTTGATGACCTGAAGGGCTTGGTATGGTGCCTGGTAACGTGTTCTGTGTGAATAGATGGAGGCTGCAACAGAGAGGAAACTGAGGCTAAGACACAATCCAATCTAGAGACAGCAGGACAGCCATTTCTGCAGACTCTGCACCTCCCCCACCCCTTTCACTTTGTGCCTCACGTGGCTGTGCACTCACCTCACCGTCTTGCACTTTCTCTGTATATATTTTTAACCTGTCTTCTTTCCTAGAAGGAAAGGAACCTGCTAGACTCCAAGTTCCTTGAGGACTGTGACTAACCTTATTTGTTTTTCTTTTGTGTTTGTTTTTGATTGTGGCAAAATACACATAACATCCATTTGACCATTTTAACCATTTTTAAGTGCCGTCTGTTGGCCTTAAATACATCCACATTATTATGCCACCATCACCACCATCCACCCCCAGAATGTTTTCATCTTCCCAAACTGGAACTCTATACCCATAATTCTCCATCTGCCCCTCCCCACCAGCCCCTGTCCCTAGGAATTGGACTACTTTAGGAACCTCATATAAGTGGAATCTTGTGGTATTTGTCCTTTTTTTACTTGGCTTATTTCACTTAGCGTGATGTTGTCAAGGCTCATCCTTGCTGTGGGATGTGTCAGAATTTGCTTCCTTTTTAAGGCTGACTAATATTTCGTTGTATGTCTAGACCGCATTTATCCATTTATCCATCGAGGGACATTTGGGGCGTTTCCACCCTTTGGTTACAGTAAATCGCACTGCCACGGACATGGGTGTGCCAGTATATCTTCAAGTCTCTGCTTTCAGTTCTTTTGGGTACCCTCCCAGACGTGGAATTACTGGATCAAACCCCATTTGCCTTTGTATTCTCAAGGTCGATGATAATACTGATAGAGCCTATGACGTAACAAATATTTGTTGACTGAAGCCATTGAGGACTGAATGATTAAGTGAGTCATTGAGAAGAGAATGGAGCAAGGAACAACAACCTGGCAAAGAAAGAGGGGGTCATTGTAACAGTGAGAGGATCCAGACGAAGCCACGGACCAGACCAGGAGGGCGAAGGGCACGGTCAGATGTGACAAGCACAATGCAACCCATCTTTTGTTCTGGCTCGGTGGTACAACACTAAGGATTCGACCAAGACCCTTGCCTGATGCTTTCCTCAAAGCATTCTCTCCAACGTAACGAAAGTACCAACAGGTGGTCTACGCTCTTGGTTGGTACCAACAGGTTGTGCCCTAGGACGTACCGGAAAGTGGTCTGGAATTTCGGACTTGCAGGAGGCAGCCTCTAGGCCTCACCCACGCACAGATCAGGAATCTCATCAGCAGGGCAACCGCGTGGGGTCTTCAAGCATCTACTCCTAGGAGCTCTCCAGACCCTGCTCCTGGTTCAGGCAGCTGTTCTCTGCACTGCCCGTGTGGCCGGCTCCTTTTCCATCTGACGTGAATGTCATGTGGCTGAATGTGACTGTATTTGTTCTTCTTTTGTTCAGAGCCGAGGACAAGCGGCCCGTCTTCCTCCGAGCCCTGGATACTGGGAGGCAGTGATTGGCAGTGGCCCAGGATGAAAGACAAATGTGCCTCAGGTAGCAGATCTGCCAGAAAAATTCTGGCTGGTCTGAGCTCAGCTCGCCCCATTCTTGACGGCACGAGTTTTGCATTTCTCTGGGCAACTCCCTCCTCTCGTCCCTCAACCAGCCCCCAAGAAACTCAAATCCCAGGGGCAGCAGCACTGGATCTGAAGGCTTCTTCTCATTTCGTCAGCTCACCGCTCGGATTTGGCCACCGCTTTGACAAGGGGTGTAGCCGGGAGGCGGGCGTGGGGGATGGGGCGGGCGGACGGCGACCGAGAATGGCATGGCCAAGGCTTACTGCTGTAAACTTCATCTAAAAACCCCGTATCTCGCTGACCTTCTCTCTCTAAGTAAACAAATAAGAAGCCAGTGAGAGGAAGGACATCTTTTCCACATCAGACCTCTGTCAGATGCAAATGAAAGTCAAGGCCTGTGGTGAGGTCCCAGTTTCTGTTCCTATCTTGCTGTTGAAGTGGGAGAGTAGATGGGGGAGCAACAGGGGCCTGGGGCCTGGGGAGGCAGCCCAAAGGGGGGCAGGGCGGGGAGGGGGCACGGGCTGGGTGAATAGCGAGCTCAAGAGCACTTCTGCACAACGAGATTAGCGCGATGCGAGCGTTTCCATGCCAAGGTGCTAACGCAATAATACACACGAGTTTGCCAACTTTTCAAATTGAATGTATTTGATTATTTGCTTTTAATTAGTGTGAGTTTTGGAGTATGTACAGGATTGTCAGGGATACACGCAAAGCCTCCTACAGCCCATGAAGCCTCCCCTCGGTAAAGACGGTCCGGGATTGTTCTTTTTTAGCTGTGGAGAATGAGATTTAACAGCTCTGTTAAATGTTTTAGCCCATTTCCATTGTGCCTCTGTTTCAACCTATTGGCAAGACCAATTGAAGTGAGAAAATAAACCTCTTATCTGATCTGAATGCTGAGAGCGGCTCCTAAGAAGAATTTTCCTGCTCAACTTGGGCTTTCCACAAACATCCTTGTTTTGTTTTGTGTTTTCTTTCCTTTTTCTTCCCAGAGTTGCCTATTAAGCTGACTTTTTCTCTTCTCTCTTCTCTATAAGTATGTTTTAGGAAACATCTGGACCCATGAAAAGAAATGGGTGGGGGAGGACAAGAAACGTGTTTCTATAACAGAATTGTTTGGACAGCCTTTCTATCTGCCCAAGGCCGATCACCCTGGTTTGGAGTCTCTCCGTGGGGCCGCCTCCACTCGGGACGATTCTCTAACCTGGGCTACAGTGAGTCCTTGGAGTACCTGGGCCGGCCAGGCCAGTGGAGGACCGCGTGGGGGAGTGAGCATCGGTCCTCGTGTGTTCCACGTGCACCGTGGGGGACGGTGGTGCCACCTCGGCTGTTGTACCAGCTCCTGCACCTTTCCTGGAGGTGGTGTTTTCACCAGGATTGGCCACTCCTTCCCCCGGGGCGGGTGGGGGGAGGGGGGTGGCAGGCAATCAATGATCATTCACAGAGACCAGGCAAGTCCTTCTTGAGGCCCCAACTCAGAGAAGCAAGAGGAGGTGGAGAGCTCAGGGTGGCAGTTCTGTGTCCCCTCTCTGTTTCCCAACCTTTTCTATGTGCTAAAGGGGACAAGAAGGATGTGGCGTGAGGCTTTTTCCACCACCACCACCACTGTCCTCCCAGCCTCCTCGGACCTGTTACTTGGCTTCCCTCTGCCCCAGGACATGGGGGACGCGGACAGAGACCGCAGGCCACCCTGGCATGGCCAGCCACTTCGTCCCTTCCTGCTCCCAGCTCACATCGCTGTCCCAGCAACTCACCAGGGCCACCGGAGCTGCCATGTAGCAGGGACCCCTCATACACATTCTGAGGATGGCCGCCCGCTCACCCATTACCTACACAATCTCTCAGTTACATTAAAAAAAAAAATCTTTCCCCCCCTCAACAATAGAGAGGAACAAATGGTTGACAAATAACAACAGCAGCAGCTCTCCAACAAAAGCACGCAATTATTACAATTATACTATCCTTGATTAGACTGCCATGCATTGCATTTCAATGTAATTGATGTTGTAGGTTGACACATCGGACACCAAATATTCTCGCCTGTCCCTTCTCTCTTTTGTTTCAGAAGCTGATTTGCATTTTCTATGCTTTTAGTAATGAAGACTTAGCACTTTTCCTCCATTAGAAAAAAAAAGAGAGATACAATAATCTGCAACTCGGCACTTGTTTAAGGATTCTGACCCTCGAAAATACCACTTTGCTTCACACATTAGCTGCTTACAAAGAAGGAAGCTAATGTATCATCTAATTGGGCAAACCACTGCATCTGATTTCTCTCAATCAGACTATTAGCTTCGTAATTACCCATCTGCCTCGTGTGGAAAAACGGCAAGGCGCACACCCAGCTAATAACGTTCTCAAGAGCACTCCACCACAATGAGGGGAGGCAACGTGGAGGGATATGGTCTCTAACCATTTCGGTGCCAAGGTGGTCACACAATGCAGGGGGGCTCTGCCAACCTTCCCCCGCCTGGATGTGGTTAATTACTTGTCTTTAATTAGTTGGAGTTTTGGGGGGTTTGTTCAGGGCTGCAGAGTCACTATTGCTGCAGTGGTGGCGGTGGCCGCGGGGATAAGGAAGGATGGTGACCAGCGCGACGCAAGGAGGAGGCTTCCGGTGGCCCCTGCAGGAGACGCTTGCGTTTGAGGGAGGGATGTCACCTGGCTCGAGGGGGTGTCCTCCAAGGGGATGCAGAGTCCCCCAGGGTCGGAGCAGGGTGCTTCACTTCTGGCGTTGGAATCCCCCCCTTTCCCTTTGAAGGTGCACGCTTTGGGCCCCTGCCACGGCTGAGCTGAGGATGAAGACATCGGGAAGGGGCCTGGAACCTCCTGGTGCGTGTGGATGCTGAGTGGCACAGTGACCTCTCTAACCTGTGCTTGCTTCCGGCTCACGTCCCCTTTTGCCTGGTATCACGTTCTAAACACCTTGCTGTTCAGTTCTGGGGCTGCAGGGCTTTTGTGCGGTCTGAGGATTGTGTGACCTTGGGCAAGCTGTGGGATGCCTCCTTTTCCCCTGCGCCCTGACCTGGGAGAGGAGGCCGGGCCAACTCGTGTCCTCAGAGACTGGGGTGGTTGGAAGGTGGGTGTGTTTGGGAGAGCAGGTGGGGCCCATCTTGACGCCAGCTGGAGTGAGTGGCTGGGGTTCCCTGTTCCAGCGACTAGAGTAGCTCAGGTGTTTTTTGTATACCGTTCTGTGAGAATTTTACCTGAACAAAGGCTTCTAGCTAAAAATCTTGAGACCAACTGGTGGTGCATGATCTGGCTAGTAACGTCTAATGACTTACTGTCTCTTTCAAGTCAGTAAACTGTGCCTGCGTCAATACTGATATTCATCTTCTAACGGTTGATTTAGAGATTAGGTAACGGAGGTTAGCATTATCAAAATGGAGTCTTTTGAGGCTGACGCGTGATGAATTTTGCTTTTGTGCCTTTTTTTTGTTTAATTGTGTTCTGAATTTGAAGAGTCACTGATAGCTAATACTGAGGTATTACGTGGAGAGCAGAAATTTGCATGTGCATTATATCACCCAGGAAAATATTTTCTAACATCTGTCACGTGTGTGTTACGGTGAGCTACCCTGTAGCTAATACTTATATTGGGCACAACCCCTGCTTAATGTAGCTTTGAGCAGTAAATAAAAGATAGGTTTGTTCCTCACATGAGTAAGAGATAGAGTGTCAGGATTCATCGGTCTTGCTAAATGCCCCCATCCAACTGGCCAAGGTTTTCCACGATGGGGAATGACACATTCGCTCAAGCCCACCTCAACCTGATTCCTTCCATCTCTTGTGCTCAGGCTTTTAGCAGTCAGTTCTGTTTTACTTCACAATACCCCATGGAAACACTTTGGTTGATCTGTGATATCTGTCCTGTTCTGTGTGTAGGAAATTGGGGGAACTCAACAGCTACATGTATCTGTTAGGGTTCAGGAATTTTGTGGAAGATGCTGTCACTGTGTCATATAGAGTCTTACTTATAAGGATCTTTTAAACAGTCTTTCTAAGTCTCTGTTTAAGGAAAGGGTTGGCTTCCTTTGCAGTATATACACGCTGTATTTTGTAACTGATCAGTTTTTTTTTTTCCTTTTTGCTTTGGCTGCTAGGAAGCTCAAAGGCCAAATTTTAGCTGCTCTCCATTGGTTTAATAAGACTAGATGCCATACTTTATGTTGAATGCCACTCAAACTTTATTATTTTTTATCTCCTTATAATAATACTTTTCCTTTGCTCTCCCTCGTGCAAATATTTCTCTTCGATCCTTCTGTATCAAATGCATTTTTGTACAATACCTAAATACTTGATGGAAAAAGGTTCTGGTAGAGACAGAGACCAGAGAGGTTAAGTAATTTGTCTAAGTGACACAGGAATGAATGAGGTCGAGAAATCTTTCTTTCTTTTTTTTTTAATTTTTAAAAAAATGTTTATTTTTGACAAAGAGAGAGAGAGAGAGAGAGAGAGCATGAGCAGGGGAGGGGCAGAGAGAGGGAGACAAATAATCCGAGGCAGGCTCCAGGCTCTGAGCCATCAGCACAGAGCCCCAGTGCGGGGCTCGAACTCACAGACCGCGAGATCATGACCTGAGCCGAAGTCGGACGCTCGACCAACTGAGCCACCCAGGTGCCCCGAGAAATCTTTCTTATGCCCAAAGCAGGGTTTCCAAGATGTTAGCCATGAAACCTGCTAAAATTAGTGTACCTTGTGAGCAGCTTGATTTCTCTTTGGCAAAAATTCATGCAATTTGTTAGCCTCTGTTAGAGCTTTCTTACTCTTCCCTGGAAGTCTGGGATGCTAAGCACCCATCAAGCCACACCCGGGGACAGAGCTAAGGGAAAAGGTGGGCTGAGCGACCTGTCTTCACAGTCATGGAGCCCACTAGTACTTCTGGCATCTTCGAGCTTTCCTGTTAGGGCTCTTTCTGAGATGTCAGTGCCTGCCATGGTCCCCGAGACTAAAGTGAGAGGTGAGTTGTGTACTGCTCAGGGAGTGTGTGCAGAAGGGCAGAGAACATACTACTTCCTCACAAGCCACGTTATGAGAGAGTCGGCAACCTGTGGAATAGGCCGCCTGGGACATGCTCTCATTTTGTTCCCACATTCTAGAATCATCTGCTTGGCCATGACATGATTTTTCACTTGCCTCCAAGCATTCTCCACTATTCTCCAGAGGCCAACGGTGGGGGGGGGGGGTCTATTCTCAAAGGATTCCCCCAGGGATTGAGATTCCCTAGTTTGGCAATTCCTAATCTTTTCGGAGTGGAGACATCCTATCAATTGTCTCTGACACTGCCCTTTCTGTCCCTGCTGTTTTACTGAAAAATGTCATATGACTTATTGACCTTTTTGGTTTTTTTTTTTTAAGTATAATTATTTTCAGAATTTGGTTATCATCACCTCTTCCCCACCAACACCCACGTGGGAAAAATCTGACCTCTGGGGTGGGTACTACAAAACAGGGTCCAAATAGTAACTCTTAGAATGTGTTCCAATTTGCACAACTCCCAGGAAGTTCTTCCCGATCTCTAACTGCTGTTCCTCCTAAAGCATTCTACCCCATTTCCTCTGGGTCTTTCCTCAGAGGAGATGAGCATCTTAGTAATACCCAGATAATTGGAAATACAGCCAACTTTCTATTGATTATAAGTAGATTATGTTACAGTTTATCTCTGGCAAATCTTGCTTTCATCTCTTAGTTAACATCTCTGTTGCTTGCTTAATTTCTTTATTGCTTTTATAACCATTGCCATCTGCTACTGCATTCGAGTTCAACAGGAACTGGAAGATTGAAATTTTCAAAATGAAAATGCTGATTTTGACCCCAGTGGGACTGGGGAAAGAAAGTCTTAGAGAAAGGGAGGTCTGCTTAAACTGATCACAGGGTACTCAGAGTGAGGGTGGCCTTAGCAACAGGCTGATCAGTTTCCATCAGGTTTATTGATCAGGAAATCAAGATCTTGGTCTAGTAAGAGTCTTGTCGAATGTCATGGAGCTACTTGGAAGAGGCTCTGATACTAGGATCCAGGTCTGGGTATCTTGATAGTCTCTCACGAATTTTTTTTTTTTTTTTTTGAGGTATAATTGACATACAACATTATATTCGTTTTGGGTGTACAAAATAATGATTTGATACTTGCGTATATTGCAAAATGATTACCACAATAAGTCTGGTTAACATCTGTCCCCATACATAGTTACAATTATTTTTTTCTTGTGAGGTGGACTTTTGAGATCTACCCTCTTCGCCAGGATTCTTTTTTATCAGTCTGCAAGGTGAAATTGCTCATTTGCAGTATGAAATGCATGGCCGGGAAGAATTACAAGTTGGAACAGAGCTGAAAAAGGGATAGTCCTTAACTTCCCATCTCCTCTAGAATTTTGGCTTCTTGGTGCAAGTTCATAATTTGGTGTGCGGTATCATGACTAGCTAGGACATCAGATATCCCCATAAGAAAAAGCATGCAGAGGGACGCCTGGGTGGCTCAGTCGATTCGGCTCAGGTCATGATCTCTCGGTCTGTGAGTTCAAGCTTCGCACTGGTCTCTGCGCTGACAGCTCAGAGCCTGGACCCTGCTTCGGATTCTGTGTCTCCCTCTCTGTCTCTGCCAAACCCCCCCTCACCACTCGTGCACTGTCTCTCTTGCTCTCAAAAATAAATAAAACATTAAAAAAATTTTCTTAACAAAAAGCATGCAGAACCACAGACTGCAACACATAGTCTTCAAAATCACTTGACATACAGGAATTATTTGCTATTTATCTACCGTTTGGATTACCTTTGCAGGGACTCTCGTGCATTTCTGCGGACGATGAGGAATTGGTGTTATTTATGTCTTCACGTGGGAGTCAGAATACGTTCAACATCCTCAGCATCTGGACCAAGTCCAGTCTGTATTTTTTCCCCATCTGCTCCTGGTATTTTAAGTAAAAATGTTTGTATCTGCATCCCCCAAGCCCTGTTGTAAATTGTAAATCATGCCATTATATCTGGTAAAACCACAATGTCAAGCAACAATTCACAAAGCCGCAAAGATTCTCCGGAGTAATTTTCCTGTTCTCGTTGATCAATTTTATATTTTCCCCTTGGCCATATGCACACATTAAATGGCACTAATTCAGTGAGAAAACTCATAAGGGATAATATTTCAAGTGGCACAAATGGCAGCAATGCCTTTACAAGTATCTATTTTATAATCGCCTCTGCCTTCTACCTGAATCTGCTCTTCTCTGTTGTTTCAGCGGAGTGAAATGGTCATAGACGGTGGGGGTCGGAGAGTAAGGGAAGGGGGAGGAGAATGTTTCAGTTACATTTCAGCAGAAACAGGAAAGTCTCAAGTCAAAAATTGTGTGGCTGCAATTATTGCTTTCTTCTGGTGAAAATTTTTATTATCTGATCTGGAGGGGTGACAGGTGGAGAGCGTTGGCTGGTGCCGGTTGGTCAGGATGGGTGCTTACGGTTGATTATCTCCCACCTATAACTTGATGCAGGTCTTTAGGTCATTGAGTCCTTCTCTTACATTTTTTTGATTGATTTTTTAAGTGAGAATTTTTCAATAAACTTTTAAGCTCAAGCACCACGTATATACATGCATATATTTAATTCAAGTACGACACATAGACATAATTCATAGTTACACAAGAAGGTAATATTTTTTACAACGTGCACACACCTGTGTAACCGCCACACCCATCAAGAGGCAGAACCTGATCAGCTGTCCAGAACATTCTCTCTTACTCCTTTCTTTCTGCTTATGTTGTTTATTCTTGACCTTTGCATTTCCACTAAAGTTTTAGAAGTAGTTTATCAATTTCCAGAAAAAAAACCTACCGGGATATTGATTGGAATCGCATTGAACCTATATATCCACTGGGGGAGAATTGACATCTTGAAAACTTGGCATGCTTCCCATCTACGCATAGCAATAGGGATACTCTCTGTAATAGGGTTTCCTAGTTTTCTGGGTGAGGGTGTTAGATAGCTTCCATTAGGTTTATTCCTAAGTATTTGATATTTTAGTTAGTTGTTTTTATAAATGGCATCATTTTAAAATTCCACCTTCTAATCTTTTGTTTCTAATGTAGGAAGTGCAACCCATGTTGTATATTGATCTTTTATCAGTGATTTTGATGAAATCAATTGTTTATTTGAGAATTTTTAAAATTGAGGTATAACTGACATACAATATTATATTAGCTTCAATTGCACAACATAGTGATTTGACGATTGCATACATTGTGGAATGGTCACCACAATAAGTGGTTACCGTTGGTCACCACCAAAAATTAATACAATATTATTGACTATATTCCCCATGCAGCACATTGCATCCCCATGACTTATTTATTTTATAACTGGAAGTTTGTACCTCTTGATCCCTTTCATCATTTCAACCTTCCCTTTCCACATTCCTTACAACTCTCCTCTCCTCTGGCAACCACCAATCTGTTCTCTGTATCTATGAGTCTGAGTTTTGTTAAGTTTTGTTTGCTCATTTGTTTTGTTTTCTAGATGGTGCTAAAATTTAGATTGTAAAATTATGCACTATTTGTCTTTCACTGTCTGATATATTTCACTTAGCATAATACTCTCAAGGTCCACACACGCTGTTGCAAATGGCAAGGTCATTCTTTTTTTATGGTTGAGTAGTACTCCATTGTATGTAAGTACCACATCTTTTTATCCATTCATCTATTGATGGACATTTGGTAAATAACGCTGCAATGAACATAGGGGTACATATAGCTTTTCAAATTAGTATTTGCATTTTCTTTGGATCGATACTCAGTAGAGGAATTGCCGGAACATATTGTAGTTCTGGTTACGTTTTTGAGGAACCTCCATTCTGTGGCTGCATCAATTCGCATCCCCACCAACAGCGCATGAGGGTCCTCTTTTCTCCACATCCTTGCCAACACTTATTATTTCTTGTCTTTTTGATACGAGCCATTCTGACAGGTGTGAGGTGATGTCTCCTTGTGGTTTTGATTTGCATTTCCCTGATGATGAGTGATGTTGGGTATCTTTTCATGTACCTGCTGGCCCTACATGTATCTTCTTTGGAAAAATTGTCTATTAAAATCCTCTACCCATTTTTAAATTGAATTGCTCGTCTTGCTGTTGTGGTTGTTATTGAGTTGTATGAGTTCTCTAAATATTTTGGATATTAGCTGTGTATTGGATATAGGATTTGTAAACATCTTCTTCCACTCAGTAAATCGCCTTTTCGGTGTCTGGACCGTTTCCTTCACTGTGAAGAAGATTTTTAGTTTGATGTTGTCCCAATTTGTTTATTTTTGCTTTTGTTTCCCTTGCCTTTGGAGTCTGATTTAAAAGAACATTACTAAGGCTGATGTCAAGGAGCTTACTGCTTATGTTTTCTTCTAGGGTTTACATGCTTTCTGGTCTTACATTCAAATCATTAATCCATTTTGAGTTAATTTTTGTATATGACGTAAGATAGTGGTCCAGTTTCATTCTTTTTTGTGTAGCTGTTCAGTTTTCCCAGCACCATTTCTTGAGGAGACTGTTTTCCCCATTGTATATTCTTGCCTCTTCTGTTGAAAATTAATTAACTATATATATGTGGGTTTATTTCTGGACTCTATATACAGCTCCATTGATCTGTGTGTATTTTGTGCCAATACCATACTGTTTTGATTACTGTAGCTTTGTATTATAGTTTGAAATCAGGGCGTGTGATACTCCAGAGTTGTTCTTCATTCTTGAGATGGTTTTGGCTCTTTGGGGTCTTTGGTAATTCCATATCTGTAGATTATTTTTGGAATTTATATGTAACAAATTATGTATCTATGAATAATGAGAGTTTAATATCTTCCTTTTAAATCTTCATGTTATATATTTCTCTTTCTTGCCTTATAATACTAGCTAGGACCTCCAGGGCTTTACTGTGAAACAGCAGTAGTGATAATAGACATCCTTATTTTGTTCCTCATCCCAGGGTAAAAACTTTCAGTATTTCACTATTATAAGTATGATGTATGATAGATTTTTTTTGAAGTAAATTCACTTTACCATATTAAGAAAGTTTTCTTTTAATTTTCTGCTTGATTAAAAAAATATTTCTAGCATGTGTTTTGAAATGATGAACAGGTATTGAATATTATTGAATGCTTTTTTTTGCATTTATTGAGATGATTACATGTTTCAGTGTTTATGCCTTTTCATCGGTGTGATAAATTACATTGATTAGTGTTCAAATTCTAAATCAACATTTTATTTTTTGATTAGAATAATTTGTGATGTATTTCATTTCTCAGATATTGCTGGATTTGATTTGTTTGTGTTTTTGCTGAGTAAACATTTTTAAAAAGGCTTTTGAGTTTATGTTTATTAGAGGTATGGGCCTGCATTTTTTTTTTTCTTATGATGTGCTTATTGGTTTTGCTATCAATATTGTGCTGGTTTGATATAACGAGCTTGGAAATATTGGAATAAAATTGGTATTATCTCTTTCTTAAATCTTTGAGAAAATTAACTGATAAAGCTATCTGGATCTGGAATTTTCTTTAAGTTTTTAATTATAAATTCAACTTATTAAATAGGTATATTATAGCTTATTCAGATTTTTAAATCCTTGTGTCAGTTTTGCTAAATTATCATTTTAAATTAGTTTTTCCAGTTTGTTTATATGTTCTCCCTTGTGATTTTTTTGTGCTTAATTTGCTATTTTTCAAGTTTCTTGAGCTGGATGCTTATATAATTGATTTTCAGCCTTCATTATTTTCTAGAATATGAGTTTAAACTATAAGTTTACCTCTAAATATACTTTAGTTGTATTTTACAAGTTTTGACAATGTTATATTTTACTGTCTTTCATTTTAAAATGTTTTCTGATTTTCATTTTGATTTCTTTTTTGGCCCATGAGTTATTTATAATTCCCCCCCACCACCCACCATATGCCTGTCTCTGTATTTTCTGCTAATCTGTCTTTCAGTTGAGTAATCTTATCTTCTAATGTACTACTCTTCTGTTAAATTCATTTCTTTTGTTCATGATATCTGTAATGGCATTTTTTCTGTTGGAAGTTACACCTGATTCTTCTAAAAATAATTCACTGGTGAAATTTCCATCTTTTTGTGTATCTTCTTGAACATGTTAATGACATTCATTTTAAGGCCTGTGTCTAATAATTCAAACATCTGGATCATCTGTGAATGTTACTATTTTCTATTTTTTTCTCTAGATTTTCAATTGTTTGGTCTTATCTCCTAGCGTATGTCATAATTTTTTATTAAATGTTGGACATTGTATTTGAAAAATTCTAAGGGTCTTGATTATATCTATCTCTGGAGAAACTTCCTTCCTTTCTCTCTCTCTCTCTCTCTCTCTCTCTCTTTCTTTCTCCTTTCCTCCCTCCCTCCCTTCCTTCCTTCCTTCCTTCCTTCCTTCCTTCCTTCCTTCCTTTCTCTCTCTCTCTCTCTTCCTTCCTTCCTTCCTTCCTTCGTTCCTTCCTTCCTCTTTCTTTCTTTCTTTCTTTCTTTCTTTCTTTCTTTCTTTCTTTCTTTCTTTCTTTTTTTCTTTCTTTCCCAGCAATTAGACTAAGGGCAGACTATTTTGATTTAATCAGGCATTGAGATGCTTCAAGGCAATTTCAGGTTTTATGTACACTTTCTCTGGGCTGATTAATTTTTGATTTCTGTTTTTGGTGTATCAACTAAAAGTCTAGTGTATAATTGAAGCTATTCCTCCGTATTCCAATTTTAGTGTTTCCACTGCATACAACTGATGATTTTTTTTTTTTTTTACATTTGTAGCTACTTAACAGATATTTTCTACTTGGTCCCCTAGCCTGTCATTCAGGGATGCTTAGGATTCAAGAGCAAAAACTTCACAGAATTTAGGCTTATTTTTCTGAGATTCTCTTTTCTCTAGGATCTTGATTTATTGAGTTATAAGTCATACCACCTTGGTATCCTTGAATTCCAACTTCCATTTTCCCAATAGTGTGGGGCTGTCAAATGTTCTAGGTCATTGCTTAGGTCTCTGCCTTTATGCCCTATGATGTGAACTGGCAAATGCTCTTATAGGAAAGAGCAGCAGAGAAAAGTCTGGCTCGGTTTAATGCGTGCTTCCCAGTTCTCCAAGACCTTGGACCCTCAAATCCTAATTACTTTGATGTCTCTCTGATGCCTTTAAATAGTTTGGTTTTCCCCGGGTTTTATCACTCTTCTGGGTGTCAGGCTACTCTTCCATAGCTATACTGGTGATTAGTTTTCTTAATAAGAGTTGTTTGTTCTTATTTGGTAGAATTTGGAAGTATTTACCGGTGTGAGCACTGCCCCCCTGTAGTAGTTTACCATGGCCAGCAAAGGGATAATGTGTTGTTATGGGTTGAGTTCAGTGAAGCATACACAAGATGTTTATTAAGTATCAACACCAGTGAAAGGAAGGGGGAGGGTGTAGGATTAATAAGGGATCATTTGAACTCAGGCCTAACATAGCATGTCTGACAATGACTCTGGAGAGATTACTGTCTGTCAGGGTTATCTATGTTGGGCAGAAATGGCCAGGCATTTATATCACTGCCTTGCTAGTCATCAGATGTAGGAAGCCCCAGGAAAGGCATGACCTCATTCAAGGTGCTTCTCAGGGCAGACCCTGAAGGAGCTGACAGCAGCGGCTGTCTCTTGTACTCCCCTCAGTCCTTCCTGGAAGGGGAAACTGGGTGGCCCACCTCTTATTGCTACCAGAGTGGTGACAGCAGAGCACAGAGCTCATTTCAAGATGGCTAAATGCAGCTGTGAAGGAAAATCCATGGGAGTATAAAAAATACTGGAGTAGGACAAGGGCATTACTCTTCTTAGCCTGTATCAATAGAATGGGCATAAGATAGTTTTATTATTGTGAACTCTTCTTAAAAATTATTTCTATTATCCTGTTATTATTTTTACTGTGTAACTGCAGGGGGCAGGTGGGTCAGCATTATTTGTCAGGAAGGGCTTGGGAATCAATAAAAGATCAATGAGTGAGTGAGTGAGAGAGAAAGAGAGAATAAACCAGATAAGGGATGCAAGCTATTGGTTAATGGCACTTCATTGAAAGTGGCTTCGACATGAAACTGACATAAAGCAATGCCCATCTTGCACCAATGGCACGTCGCCACAGAGCTTCATTGCTTTGATTATAATGACGCACCTTCTCTTGTTTTTGAGAGAATTGCCTTACGTAGGACTGTGTTTGATTATGTGCATAATCGGATGCACTGCAGGGTTGGTGAGAAACCTTTAGTTCCTCTGTGAAGTCATCGCTTCCCACCATCTCCTTTCCCCGCCGGTTCAAGCATCCCACTTACAGCCGGCAGACACTCCAAAGACATCACAACCCCAAGTCATGCGCCTCCTGTGTGTCAAGGAGCCTCCTCCTGCGTGACTTGAAGACGAGTCACAACCAGATGATGTAACAAAATTCACAAAGAGATCTAAGAGACAGAAAAGGAATGGGGAGGTGAACCTGAGGATGTCTTTCTCTTTCCCTTACAGTTAAGGACTTTCTCTTTATTTGCTTCGAACTCAATTCTTTCCAGGCTTAAGAAGTTCTTGGGAGGGGCTCTGTTTGAGCTGTAAAAGGTTCATAAGAACAGATAACTACCTTACAAATGCTATTATTAAATAACACGGAGTGACAAAGCTATTTTTGCACCCATTTCAATGATGGTGGGCGGGGGGAAGCACTTTAGAGATAGACAGCATTGGTGCAAAAACACTTCCACACAACAAGGTCTCACTCTGTTTTCATTGTGTCGCAGTTTCTCTAAGATTTGGATGCTGCCTGTTTACACAGAAGCCGGAGAAGGTAGAGAAGATAGCTCCCTGTTTAGTTGCTGTACAATTTTCCGTCATGCATGGAGTGAGCATAAGAATTAGAAGATGAGGGAGATGACGCCTCAACCCCTGCCCGTGGCCTGTCTGGGCACCTCCCGTGGCTGGACATCAAGCCCTTCCTTGAGGGAGGGGCGGGGGCGCACCTCTCTTGCCTCTATCACAGGAGGTACAGGAGAGCCGATAGGTGACAGAAGAAGGCATACAAACAAATGGCAGCAACACCAGGCAGATCAGGTGGCAAAGTCATCGTGGAGCTCCATTATCCCACAACCCTGTGCTTGGCCCCAACCAAGTCGGATCAAGAGGAGGAGACTGGGAAAGCCTCACGGCAGAGGTGAGATTTGACTTGTCCCTGTCAAGATGAGCTGCACAGGCTCCCTGCAGGGTTTGTCATAGATGGAGGGAGTTTGCAGACAATAGTGATAATGGCTGACATCTCCCTAGATTTTACTCTATGGCCCTTCCTGTGCTGAGGGCTTTCCATGCATTCTCTTAGTGAAGCCTCATAGCCGTCTTATGAGGTATGGAAAACAGTATCCCTATTTAGAAAGAGAGAAACTGAGGCTTTGGGACGTTGGGCTTGGAGCCTCTGGACCCCTTGGCTGCATGTGAGGATTGCTGAGGAGCTTTGAAAAACCACCCTCTCCTGGGCTTGTTCACGGTGAAACTAATCTCTAGCGCTAGGGCTCGACTACCCGTGTCTCACATGAGCTCGCCAGATGGGAGCCAAGGAGGCCATCTGAGGAGCAGAGAGGGTTGAGAAGGAGTTACCTGGAGGAAACTCATCACTCCTTAGGAAGCCACCGCCTTGAATTTTGAATTTTCCATCCCCATGCATTTCCATGGGATGGAACACTCTGCCGTCAGCAACAGTAACTCGTGAAGATGTGACTCTGACTGTGCGTGTGGGGAGGTGAGCATGTTCCTTAGGTGAGAACATACCCGAATCTCTTGGAAACGGGACATGTGTCAAATCTGGAAAATAAGCCCAGGCGTTTCTGACACTACCTCCCGCGTTCCCAGGAGTGACTACTCAGTTGCCGTGTCTGTTCATCAGATTATTATCCATGCCTCCTACCCCCACAGCACCAGATAGCCCTCTTGAGGGCAGGGATTTTTATCCTATTCATCATTCTACCCCCAGGGCCCAGAACATGGCTGGCGCCTCGTGGGTGGGCAACAGACATTTTTGTGAATGAATGAATTACTGAACCAAAAGCTTCTCAAGAGAGGAAATCTCTTTAAATAAGACAGCAGAGGGATCAAGAACAGGGGTCTGGGGCGTAGGAAGCCTTGGATTGGGATCCCAACCCTGCCACTTCAGATCTGTTAGACACTTGGGCAGAGTTACTCAACTGCTCTAAGCCTCAGTTTCCTCATCTGTACAATGGGATCAGCTCTCCAGTCTCTTGTGGAGAGGATTCAACACAATGCAAGCGTGTATTGATATCTGAAATGATACCACGTGTACCGGGCGTTTCGCTCAGTGCACAATAGTACCAAGTGTTCCTTGTAGCTTTAACTATGGTGGTGGGCTTCTTTGAGGTTGTTTCTGCCTATACCCCTCTTTTCTGGGGAACTGCCCTTCCTGCTCCAAGTGGCTCCCGTAGGGATTCCTATCCTCACCTGGATGCGTCCCTGTGGCCACACCTACCTCTTTCCTTCTGTGTGCTTGTTCCACTCTGGGCCCATCAAAATGCTGCCACAGTTCAGGAGTGAGCCCCTAGTGTAGACTGGTCCACTGGACTTTTTACCAGGGCTTATTTTTTTTTTAATTTTTTTTTTAACCTTTATTTATTTTTGAGACAGAGGGAGACACAGCATGAACGGGGGAGGGTCAGAGAGAGGGAGACACAGAATCTGAAACAGGCTCCAGGCTCTGAGCTGTCAGCACAGAGCCCGACGCGGGTCTCGAACTCACGGACGGCGAGATCACGACCTGAGCCGAAGTCGGACGCTTAACCGGACTGAGCCACCCAGGCGCCTGGGGCTTTTGATTTTTGTAACACTTGCAGCAAGTGCATTAGAGAGTTTCTCTCTCTCTTTCTGATAGCTGACATTATCAGATGTAGAATCTGGAGCTGTCAGCCATGTTTCTGCTAATGAAGCTGACGTTCTGACAAAAGCAGAGGTAGGAGATGAAAACGTTTTGACACTCCCACTACCAGGCATACCCGGGACCCAGCTATTTCTCAGCTTTTGTTTGGCTGTGGTGATGGGCCAGTCCACATGGGATCACTGGGTGAACTTGAAGAAATCTCCCTTTCTTAATATGATTTATTTCCATCTATCAGGAAATTGCCATATGGTGTTAATATCGTTAGGATCAGACTCTTTACTGTCGTCTTCTACAATTGATGTTCACAGGCCACCTTCTAGGGTTGTACAGTGCACAACTTGCACAACTGATCACACAGTGGTCCTGTGATGTGGACCACTCCTCTTTGACCTGAACTGGATTTCTGTTAGTTTTAGCCAAGGTTGCTAATACAATTGTTGTTACATAGTGACACAGTGCCTGGGCTATAGGAAGCACCGATAAATTGGTGGAATAAATATTTGGCTGAGTAAATGAATGAATGAACCTTGCCAACATACCACTAACAAAGAAACTTCTAGGATCCTCTTCAGATTCTGGGCTTCTGGATTCTGTGGGGACTCTCGGGTGTTAAGGTCTATGGTGCTTCTCAGAAAGCAGTGAATATTTCTGCCTCCTCCACCTCCTGTACCCCTCTTACAGGCCCTCTCTCCCTAGCTTCGTGCAGCTGTGTTCAGAGTTTATTAGAATTTTTGTTTTCTAAAAAAGAACCTTGGTAATCGTTCAAGCGGCTTTGCTGTTGCTTCATGAATGAGACCTATTAATACAGGTTCTTGAACTCTTCCTGGAGTGGTGATCACCGTTTCCCTCAGACCTTATTTCATCCAGGCCTGGAATATCTCACGGCGGCTCTGTGGCATGACCAAACTGCTCTGAAAGCCCACCCATTTTGTCCTGTGGTTTTCCTCTCCCTCTGGACACTGGCTGGGGCGGCTGTCAGGCTGACGTGAGCTGTGGGGAGTTTTTATTGCCTTGCCTTTCCTTCCCGTGTTAGTCTGCGAGGGCCACCATGACAAAGCACCACGGACTGGGAGGTTTGAACAACAGAAATCTAGTGTCTCACAGTTCTGGAGGCTAGAAGTCCACGGTCAAGGCGCCTGCAGGGTTGGTTCTTTCTGAGGGCTGCGGGGGAGAATCTGCTCCATATCATTCCCTCCACTTCTGGTGGTTAGCTGGCAGTCATTGGTGCTCCTGGGCGTATGGCTGCATAACTCCATTCTTCACACGATGCCCTTCCGTGTCTCCACCTTGCTTTCCTCCTATGCTGTCTGTGTGTCCACAGTCCCCCTTTTCATAAGGACGTCAGTCACATCGGATTAGAATCTACCCTAATGGCCTCATTTTAGTTTGATTGTCTCCATAAAGATCCCATCTCCAAATAAGGTCACATTCACAGGTGCTGCGTTAGGACTTCAGCAACTTTGAGGGGGACACAATTCAACCCATAACGCTTCCCTTGGGATATTCCTTCTCCGAGCCTTGGGAGGATGGATCCAGTTAATCTGGGCTCAATATCACCATTCTCTGGATGAAACTGAGGTTCTTTCCACAAGTGCTGTATTCTAGAACTGCGGATGCCCTGAGGGCAAAGGCTTCAGGGATTGTATCTTTTTTTGTTTGGGGTATGCTTGTCCTTAACGTGGGTGAGATTTTTTCCAATGAGATTGGTGGGCTGTGGGGCTCATTCATGTATCTGTTTTTCAGTCAAATCCTCAGTGCAATCTCTGTGCCCTGACGGAGGCCCTGGTCTCTGTGCCTGACGTAAGTGATCAAGCTCTTCCCAAGAAGGGAGAGTTTGTAAACTGGGGCTGGGAGAAGCCCTCTCATTCATACCTGCTTCTGAGGGGTTGAGAGACACAGGCCCAGAGGGCGATACAGTGCCGTGGGCACCTGTAAGTTCAAAGGAGCTTGTTTTTGTCAGGTGGGAGCCAACATGGACCAGGACATTCTCATTGGGAGCTTCTCACACTGTTGTGTGTTCGACTTTCTCACCGTTACTGTGTTTGGTAGCTGTTCTGTGTATGATGGAAGAGGACGTTCTTGGCTCAGCCTTAAATATGTTTTTATAACAAATATCATAATGAAAATATTTTCTCCCACTTCTGGAGTCTCTAAACGTGTGTTTGAAACTCCCGATTGCTCCATAGGTAGGCGCATTCCTGTCTCCTTGAAAGGCAGGATGGCCTGGTGGTCAAGTGCATGGGCTCTGATGCCCACACGCCTGGCTCCAGCTTCAGGCCACCATTTACCAGCTCCAAAGACTTTTGGCTTTAACCTCTCCGTGTCCCGTTTTCTTTTCTATAGAATGGAACTAATAATGCAGCTTCACTCATTGGGTCATTGTGAGTCTGAAATGAGTTAACATTTGTAAAGCACTTAACACAGCCATTCATGGCAGCATATGGTAAGTGCTACACATTAGCTCCCATTTTACTGACAGCTGAGCAAATGCAGGCTCTGAGAAGTGAAGAGAATTCTCCAAAGCCACACATGCCTAGCAAGCTGCAGACCTGATCCTAATTCCTGATGGGATGACTCCAAGCCCAGTGGGTTTTCCTGTCCACCACGTTTTCACCACAATGGAAGCACATTCCACAGCTCAGGTTTTTTTGGCAAAAATGTTCTTGCCATTTTCCACTTGGCCCCCTCACACTCCTGCGTGGGTCTGACACCTGCCCTCGTGTTGCCAGAGCCCCAAGAGCCTCCTCCGGCCCTTGCCTGCTTGCGTCTGCCCTCCAGGCTGCACGTCCTTGAGGACCTAACACATGCTTGTGAATGACTGAATCAAGCCACGCTCTGCACTCACGAGATGAGTGAACACTCCTTGAAGTGTCAAGACAGCAGTTTTGGGACATAGAAAGGAGGAGCTGCATTTTACAGGGAGGAAACTGTTGATGCCCTGTGAGTAGTATGGAGGAAAATTAGAATTAAGTCCAAAAAATACTGACTGTGTTTAAGTTGGGTTTACAGTGACCTCCAAGGTGCCTTGTTTTAAAATTATCTTGTAAATGTTTATTTATTTTTGAGCGAGAGAGAGAAAGAAAGAGACAGAGTGTGAGTGGGGGAGGGGCAGAGAGAGATGGAGAATCTGAAGCAGGTTCTGGGCTCTGAGCTGTCAGCACAGAGCCCGATGTGGGGCTCGAACTCATGAGCCATGCGATCATGACCCGAGCTGGGGACACTTGGCTGACTGAGCCACCCAGGTGCACCAAAGAGTGCCTTTAAGGCACCTGTGAAAATGACATCTTGGAGGCAGAAACCACCCGTTTTCAGAAAGTATTTGCTGTTACCCGCGCTCCCACTCCCGAGAGAACAGCAAAGTATGGTGTTTCCTCGTCTTTGCCTTGGGAGCAGCTGATGGCCTCGAGGTGGCACACCGTGTTTGGAAATTTTTCTGCCATGTGAAAATCACTGGCATCGAGTAGGATGATGTTCACAACGTTGGCTTCATTAGCTGACGTTTCCTAAGTGCCAAGAACAGTGCCTGGTACGTAGCAGATGCTCATTAATTATTTGTTGAATGAATTGAAGGAAGCGCCATGTTCAAAGTGACTCAGCTGTGTGTGTTGGCCCTAGATTTAGGTATAGGACCATCCCATTTTACAAGTGAGGACCCTCAGCCCTAGGGAAGAAGAGGTCACTCAGCTCAGTTAAAAGCTATGTGATGACAGAGACTTCTTTTTCTCTGTCCATAAACCCTCACTGCCCCACACCCCTCCTAAGTCTCCTTTGTGGTTGTGTGGTTGGGCGGGGCCAGCCAGTGAAAAGCACTGGGAACCTCTCCTGCAGGGGAAACTGATCCCCGGGAAAGGCATGGTGCCTGCCCTCCGGCTTTACAGAATAAGCACTGGCTATTAGAGCCGGATCCTCGTCCACACTCCTCCATCTGATCGTTCCAGACTCCACCCAATTTGGTATATTTTTCTCAATGGAAGAGACGTCCTTGCCTTATTTATCATTTCAGTGGCGGGGGAGAGGAGTGTCTTGGGAGAAACACTGATGAAATTCGAGGAATGTCTGCAGGAGGGCAGGGGAGCGGACGATCGCAGAGGCAGCACAGCACAGCCAGGTCAAGCAGGCTGCCCGTCTCCAGGGACAGATTTCCCCAGAGAGAAGAACAGGCTGGCCTGTGCTTTCCTGGGCGAACAAAACACAGCACAACAGGAATCTGAAATTGTTGGGGAAGGCTCACCCTCGTCACCGTGGCCCACACTTTCTCCGGGGAGAGCAGGGTACTGAAAAGCAACAGAAGGCAGAATGTTGCTGCAGGCTGACGGCTAAGGGGCTGGTTTCTGGCTCCGAGGGCCCGGTAGCCCTTTGCATTCATGGTGCACAAAGCCCTCCCAAGCCTTTCCTAATGGGAGGCGTTATCTCCACTTTCCAGACTGAGAAGCCTCGTGCAGAGAGGAAGCTGGGCCTTTCCACCCCCGCGCCTCCTCCCAACCTTGGCGGGCAGAGGGTGAGTCAGTGGTGGTGCCACAGACGCGGTCCAGGTCTTCTGCTTCCAAACCTGAGCTTTATCTCCCAGACCGTGCTGCCTCTTGGAGCCTTCTGGAGAGGATCGTGCTGTGGAAATGAGCACCAGTCCAAACTTTGGAGCCCGGGCTTCAAGAGTCCGCACGACTTTCCACCCCGGCTTCCAGCCACCGCCGTTCCTCCTGTCTCCCCCTTATGGGTCTTCACGGCTGCCAAGGGAGCCTGCGAGCTATGTACTTGCTTCCGTGGATCCAGGCAGGCCTTCGCCCCACCCCAATCTCCCTTTCTCCCTACTTTATTTTCTTTCTGGAGTTATTTGAATGAAAGTATATGGATCCTGGACGATACACGGGGTGATTTTCTTTTATCCTTACATGTTCTGTATATAATATTGGTCATTTGTATAGCCTCTTCATTCTTTCATCCACTCCTTGGCCCATCCTTTGATGTACATTTATTGAGCCCCTACTGTGTGCCAAGCACTGTGCTAGGTCTGAAGGACCTTAGCGGACAATTGGAAAAATAGAAGTTTGTAAGGATGGGGGCGCCCCGGTGGCTTAATTGGTTAAGCGTCTGACTCTGGGTTTTGACTCAAGTCATGATCTTGCAGTTTCATGGGTTCAAGTCCCGCATCAGGCTCTGCACTGCCAATGCAGAGCCTGTTCAGGAGTCTCTCTCTTTTCCTCTCTCTCTGCCCCTCCTCACACTTGTACTGTTTCTGTCTCTCTCAAAATAAATGAATAAACTTTGAAAAAATTTTTTTAAGGATGGGCCAAGCATTTCTGTAGAACACACAAATCTGGAGGACAGTCAAGGCTCAAACTATTAATAAATCTCTTATTCTGTAGCTCAGGCCCGTCAGATGAACGGCATGAACTCTAGTCTCCCCCAGCACCCCTTCTCGGTTCAGGATGGAGGTGGTGAAACTTGTGATCCATCATTTTCTGTAGTCTGGGTGGCCTCCTGGCTTCCTGGGCCTGGTGACATGTCTGGACCCTCCTTCCAGATCAGGTGCTTGCAACCGCTGCTGCCACCCCAGGACGGGGAGCTTCTCACTGGCTCCTGTAAGGGTTTCCGTCCTCTGCCCCGCCCTGGTTCAGGCACTGAGGCTGAGTCTCTGGAATGACACGATGTCCCCTAACCCGTAGCAGACACCCTCCTGTGCAGCGGGATGCCCTGCCAGGGCCACGAGCAGCACTGTATCCCGTTGCAGTCTGGGAAAGCTTCAAGGGACCGTCGTCATTGGTTCAGTCCTTGCTAGTGCCTCTTATGCCCCCTGCCCTCTCTTCAGGAACGCACAAACAGGGCAGATAAAAACACGGGGTTCCCATCAGACAGACCGGTCCTGGAGCCTCACTTGGCCACATCCTGACTGTGAGATATTCGGGCAATTCGCTAATCTCCACTACAAAATGGAAAAACGAAACAAAACCAAAACCCCAAACGCCTCCCTGTATTACTTAGGATGCAGCCGAGAAATACACCCAATCGGAGATATATATTTATTTTAAGGAACTGGATGCCACAATTTGTTTTAAGGAATTTAAAATAATTTATTTACTTTATTTTTAAAAAGTTTGCTTATTTATTTTGAGAGAGAGCGAGCTTGTGAGCGTGTCCGAGTGGGGGAGGGGGCAGAGAGGGGGAGAGAAAGCATCCCAATCTCCCAAGAGAATCTGCACTCACAGTGCAGAGCCCGACATGGGGTTCGATCCCACAAACCTTGAGATCACGACCTGAGATGAAATCAAGAGTAGGATGCTTAACCAATTGAGCACCCCAGCCCAGGCATTTAAAATAAATTAAATTGGTTGACTATTTTAAGTAATTGGCCGACAAAGTTGTGAGAGCTGGCAAGTCTAAACAATTTGTAGGGCAGGTCAGCAAGCTGAAAACTCAGGCAGGGGTTGCTGCTCTAGTCTTGAGGCAAAACCTTCTTTGGGAAACAGTTTTTACTCTTGACGCCTTCAACTGATTGGATGAGACCCACCCACACTTCAATGGTAATTTTCTTCACTTAAAGTCCACTGTAGATGCTAGCCATATCTACAAAATGCCTTCACAGCAGCCTTGATTCGTGCTTGATTAAGTAGCTGAGTACAATAGCCTTGCCAAATTGACCCATAGAACTGATCATCACACTCTGTCCTAGGGGAGCTATGAGGATTATATTAAAAAATGTATGCAAAGTGTTGAACATAGAACTCGGCACATGGTAAGCATTTATCCATTATTGCTATTATTCCTGCTGCTATTATTTTTATTTTCTACTTATTTTTGGTCTGCTGATTCAATAAGGCCTTGTGCTTCCTTCCAAGGTATTTGCTACTCTGATATCTCACATATAAGGTGATTGTTCTGAGAGCGGGGTGCTCCCCGTGGGGACTCACACAGAAGAAGAGTGTACCAATCAGTAAGCTCCTGGAGGGCAAGCATGTGTCAGGTTTACCCAGAGCTCAGAGTAAATGTGCAATATATACGAAGAAATGAATTCATGGATGAGAACAAACTCCTTATGAACACGGCTGTCCAACACACATACGATGTGAGCCTCGCATATAATTTAAGATATTCTAGTAGCCATATTAAAAAAAGAAACAGATACTACTATCCAAAATAATATTTCTAAGTGTAATCAATATAAAAATTATGAACTAGATATTTATTTTTTTCATTTTTTAAGGATGCTTTTTAATGTTTATTTATTTATTTTTGAAAGAGAGAGATAGCGAGCAGGGAAGGGGCGCAGAGCGAGAGAGAGAGAGGGAGACGGAATCCCAAGCAGGCTCCGCTCCATCTGCGTGGAGCCCCACGCAGGGCTCAAACTCACAAACCGTGAGATTGTGACCTGAGCCGAAATCAAGGGTCAGACGCCCAACCGACTGAGCCACCCAGGCGCCCCTGAATTAGACATTTTACCTTATTTCTTTTTCACACTAAGTCTTTGAAATCCAGCTCTCTGTTTTGTTCACAGGACATCTCCATTTGGACTGGACACCTTTCAAGGGCCCAGAGCCACATGTGACTAGTGGCTACTGTATTGGCCAGTGTAGCTTTAGAGGAATGTCTCTCTGAGTTTAGTTCCTGAATAATTGCATCCTAATTACCGTGGTTAGGGTATAGAGTGGGTAGCATGTGGATAACGGACCCCGTTCCAGAACAAACTCTGAATCCAATTTGCTGACTCTGCCTGCTGGTTCGTAGACTGTTTATGACCAGCCCTTGGCAAGATAAGAACAGAAATTGAGAACTAGCACTTAGAAAGTTTTGTACCAATTTGACAGATTGATTTCACATTCATTGAATCTAATAATAATAATAATAATAATAATAATAATAATAATCACCCCTGGGGATTGTATTACGTGTTATATAATTTTTCTATAAATTCCTTTGTGTTGTATTTTACAAACGTATCTATGATGGAGTGGAGATAAATAAAAACTGGCCCTTTACCCGCGTGAGAAACGCTCCCCTTGATTGCTGGAGCAAAGTCTCTGGGGTAGATACTGGGGAATCTGTGTTTTTAAACAAACCCCCTGATGGTTCCTAGGCACATGGTCGTTTGAACCTTCTGAAATGAGGCCAAAAACCCCTAGAAGTGTAGACCTTATTTTATTTTTATTTTATCCCCCCCCCCCCATTGCTGTATCCAGAGACAGAGCCTCAGGCCTGGGTGGGTCTTCATAATAAGGCAGCTCTGCTCACTTCAAAGACACTGTCCCAGCACCGGTGGGGAGCCCTGGGCCGCCCTGACATCCACACAGGCCAGAACACGAGTCCCACACAGTCCTGCTTCTTCTTGAGACCCTTTGTGAATCCTCTAGGATACTGGGATTTTCAAGGTTTTCTCTGATCCTTCACACAGAGAATACGACTTTTCAATCTCCATCTCTTGGAGCAGACAGGCAATCTGTTAAAAAAAAAAAAAAGGAAAAAAAAATCTCTAGACCCAAAGGAACTCTATTTTTTCTTGTCCTTGCTCAAAGCTTTTATAGAACATCTTGAGTTTTCAAAGGCAGTGCGTGTATTGATTTTTTGTCCCTGACCCCCAGGGTTCATTGCTGCTGTGTTTTGGGCTAAGGCTCCCTATAGAAATCCCAGTGGCCTCAACTCGGGAAGTCTTGGTGATTGGATGGTATTGGAAGCAGTTTCCTTATATAAACCATCACAGATGTCCTTTGTAATTTGTCATCTTCTCTTTCTGTGAGGCTCTCCTCACAGGATCTTTCTTGTGTGGCTCGAAACTTTTAAATCTGCCTTAGGGCCAGAATTTCTGCAAGGAAATGGAGGCCTTTACTCTGGCTCTGCCATAGCTTCCAGTGGAGTTGTTTTAGGTTCTAGCCCCCAATGTGACAGGCCAGTAGTCACTTAGAGACATATTGCATCGTTCCTCACAAAATCTCAATATATTGCTCTATTAGTTTTCTAGGGCTGCCCAAACTTAATAGCACAGACTGAGTAGCTTAGACAACAGAAATTTATTCTCACAGTTCTGGAGGCTGGAAGTCCAAGATCAAGGTGTTGGTAGGGTTGGTTTCTCCTGAGGCCCCTCTCTTGGGCTTGTAGATGGCTGCCCTCTGGCTGTGTTTCCTCATGGCCGCTCCTCTGTACATACACATTCCTCTTGTCTCTTCTTCTTATATGGACACCAGGCCTGTTGGATTAGGTCCCCATATTAGGACCTCATTTAACCTTCATTACCTTATTAAAGGCCATATCTCCAAATGCAGTCACATTGGGCTTAGGGCTTCAACATATGGATTTTGAGGGGACACAATTTAATCCACAATTTAGGAATTACTAAGTTGGCCTCTGCTCATTGTCCAAATTCCTCTTGGCTTCTGTGGCTCTTGCACCTGGTGGCTGCATTCCCTACCTGTATGATCAATGTTTGCCTCATACCCCATCACAGCTTGGAGTCTGCACCTACCGGGTAAGGGCCTGCTTGGGCTTCTCTGAGTGTTAACCACGGTTGTCTGCCCTTAAAGCTGTGTTGGATTCTGCCTGTGGTGCCATTGCTAGCTCTCAGAAGAGTATTCTGTGGGCAGTGGTGAATTCTATCAGAGACTGCTCTCCACCCTGCTCTTCCAAAATGGTTCCAGGCTTTACGTAGAACCTGATTTTTGTGCACATGACACCCATTCCCCTGCTCTCCCCTCCCTTGGAGATGTATCCCTCCTTCACTGCCCAAAATTTGGATGGAAAACGGGAGTTAGTCTCCTTAACCCTTGGAGCCATTGGCGTTCCTGCTCTTTCCATCAGAAGACTGGGCATCTACTTATGTCTCCTTTTCTAATCTACTTATGGCAGGAACTCAGGACCATTTCTAATTTCTTTGTAATCATCAGATAAAAGACAAGAGAGGGAAAAATAGGCAGATTTAAGTCTTTAGTTACCAGGCTTATTTAGTGACCTTGGTAAGTGAAGAAACATTAAGCTTTTGTCTAGGACCATTTGTCGATCCATTGATCCATGGACTCATTCATCAAACATTCATTGAACACCATCACTGTCCCCAGCAATGTGCAGGAATGATTGGTAAGAGAGATGAGACACACCATCTCCACTCTCTAAAAACTTTCCGTCTGGGAATGAAAAGAGTCCAGAGAGCAGGCAATTGCAATGCCGTGTGGCAGGACTGGCAGAGTACAAACCCAGCATGCTATTTGACCCAGATTGGGACATTCAGCTTCACTGAAAAATGCAGAAGAGACTTCCCAAAGGAGGTGAAAGCTTAGTTGAATCTTGAAAGAGGAGTAAGAGTTAGCCTGGGGCAGAGGTTGGGGTAGGGAAAGAGGAGGGGGGAATGGACATTCTGAGCAGAAGTAGCAGCATCTGAAGGGTTGGAGGCATGAGGGACGTGGGGCTATGGAAGCCATGTGTAAACATTGCACGTGGTTTCTGGGAGGCCAGGAGTTAATGTCCAAGGATGGTTCTGTCTATAACCGGGAGGGTGAGGGATACACCTACGTCAGGCAAGGAGCATGTGCATGTGTATGTTGGTGTGTATGGTAAAGGGAAGGTCCCCAAATGAAAATGGTGCCCCACTAGCTCTCTTCCTACTTTTCTGACCACAAGCTCTCTAATGCTTTCTTGGTCTTCTCCTGACTGCTTTTCTCCCCTCTGCAGCTAGCCACCAAATCTCAGTCCTTGGATCCCTATTCTCTACAGAAGTGGATGTTTTAGAGAGTGACCCTCTCTCACAGCTTCACACTGTGCTTCTCAGCAGCTAGCAGAGACGACATCCCATAGTGCTGTCTTCCCCCAGCGCTTCAGGCTGGCATAGCCGACTACCTCCGGAACATTTCCACCCTCACCTAGTCTAGAGTGGCCACGTGTCCTGGTTTGCCTCCATGGTCCCAGTTACATGTTTTATTGTGGGGTAATTATTAACAGTGGCCCCCCTCACTCTCAAAAGTGTTTCAGTTTTGACAATAAATTGTGTGGTCACCCTACATGTGTTCCACTAAATGCTAAAACCAACCTCTTTGTTTTCTATCCCTTCCCCTCCAAGGACCTCTTCTGATATCTTTGTTTCTGATAGAAACTAGAATTTATTGACTGTACCTTCCTCCTTGTAATTTTTCAACCCATCATCCCTCGTTCTTTGTTAATATCTTCTACGTTTAACCTGCCCTTTCCACGGCGCTGCCACAACCATGGTCCAGATTCTTACAACCTCAGATGCTCTTCCCAAATGTCTTCTGAGCAATCTATTTGAAACAGAGGCTCAACTCCTCCAGTGGCCTCTCAAGGTCTACAAAATAACATCTCTGCTTTAGTTGAACATTCACATTTGCTATATTTGGCCTGACTTTACCTTTTTAACATTCCTTGTTATTTTTTGTTACTTCCTGTTTTCTTTATTATTAAATTTTAATTCCAATTTTTTAATTACTTCCTATTACTCTACTTTAGCCAGATCATTCTATCCAGTGACCTTTGAAAATGATGTGCATATTCTGACTTCCAAATCATAGCTCGTGCTGTGTTCTCCTTTGTTCAAGGCTCTCTTCTCACTTCTCTTCCATATCTTATTCAGATTTCAAGGCCTACATTGATTCATCCCCTCCAGGGAGCCAACTCTAACCCCCAAAGCCCTGAGGGGTCAGTTAGTCTGTCTCTCTTGCTCTCCTTTTCTGGGTCACTGGGATTCCTTGCCATCCAGTGCTCAGCAGAGTGTAGATGCCCATGTTCATGCTGGTTGAGCAAATGGAATATTGATTGACTTGAGGTCTTGGAAAAGACATTTCTTTTGTCCAACTCTTATTTTGCCAAAGGCGAGATGCTTGCAACCAGCATAGCATGATCACCTCAAAGGCCATGGTGTAAAAGCATGATTTCCAAACCTCAGCTGACTCCAAATTCCGCTTTGTCACCTACTAGCTGTGTGACCTTGGGCAAACTTAACCTCTTTGTGACTCAGCTCTTTCGTCAAATGGAGCTAATAATCATACCCACCTTATGGGATGGTCGTCAGGATTAAATGAAATAAAGTTAAGTGCTTAGTATGGCACCTGGAATGTAGAAAGAACTCAATGCATGTTTATTATTATTGTGGTCAACTTTTTCCCTCAACCAGCAACCAGTTCTTGGTAAGAAATTCCTTATTTATCATTGGTTTTTCTCAAAGCTAGCAGGTGAAAAGACAGTAGAAATAACTGAACTCGTAGATAGTTATTTGGGGATAACCATAATAAACTCCTTTCTTTTCTTTTTCTTTTTAAACTTTTTCTCTAATGTTATATTTATTTGCTTTCAGAGAGAGACAGACCATGAACAGAGGGACAGAGAGAGAGAGACACACAGAATCTGAGGCAGGCTCCAGACTCTGAACCATCAGCACAGAGCCTGACGTGGGGCTCGAACCCACGAATCGTGAGATCATGACCTGAGCCGAAGTCAGATGCTCTACAAACTGAGCCACTCAGGTGCCCCAATAAATTCTTTTCATGATTCAACACCCAACTTAGCACCATGGGGGGCTCTGCCTGATTCAGGTACATCTTGAAAATAATCCAAGTGGGACTTCTTAGTGTCGCCTACACCACCCCCACCTTTTCTTAGACTGATCCCCTATTGTGTTCTTTCCTCTCTCCACTTACCTAAATTTGACCCATCCTGAGAGACCAATTGAGGTCCATCTTCGAGTACATGCCATAGAGTTTAGCCCTTATCAATTATCTTTTGCAGTAAGGAATTAAATTTTATCGTTATTTTATGGAACTCAGAGAACTTATCCCCGTGCTGAACACACAGAAGATGCTTCAGAACAATTCACTGCTTAACTGATTGTTGATCATAACCATGAGGTTATCTAGGGCAAGCTTATTGGAGAAAATATTCACCTATTCCACGTTCAAAAGAGCCTCCCTCCCTGAGGTCAAATCTAAGTGCCAGTTCTGATTCTCCTATAGGCGTGATAGTCTGCTGAATTCAGGACAAAGAGGGAGGAGAGGACAGTGGGCATAGTTTTGGGTTTCTCACTAATTCAGTACCACAACTAAATATAGTGTTATTTAGCATTATGAAATAGGCCCATTTTAGAGTCATTTTAAGTAAACCTGTACATTGAAGCTTCAATATTTTATGTGGGTCACCTGGATTCTCGGTGAATATGAAAAAATGAACCAGATATCTTTTAAGCAGAGACACCTGTTGAATTTTGCTTCCTTAGTGTCCTCAGGCTCAATGCATGCCTGAAGGCCATGGTCTAATGTACAAGCCATTTGACAGGAGGATCGCACAGAGCAGGGATGTTCCTGTCTCCTCCCCTTCTCCTCCGTCACTGCTGACTTCAGCTGCCCTACTCTCTCCTGGGCTCCCTCTTGGGCTCCCGTAAGTGAGGCATGGGAGAGCTCTGCATGACCCCTGGGTCTACCCTGACTTTGTATCCTCAGGGCCTGTTTTTCTAGTCATCTTGGTGAATCTTGAGATTTCTAAAGTACTTTCTGTCCCCATCAGCTTGTGATGTTGGAAGATGCAAGACAGAGGACTTCCTGGAGTTTCTCTCTAAGGTAAAGCAGGTAAACCTGAGCTACGATGACAGCCCAGGCCCAGAATTGCCAAACAGGCGGCAAAGTAAGAGGTGCTGGAGCCCCGACCAGAATGCTGCCCTTCACTCACGCCAGCTTCTGGAATCCGCTCTCTAGCAGCCCGGCTCTCCAGCCAGGGCGGTGCCAGCTGCTCCTCAAGGAGAAGGGGAGGCTTCCAGATGAACAAGGCTTTTTGAAAACACCGGGGCTGACGGTGTGATAACCACTCAGAAGCCAACAGAACAGCTGCAAAATATGATAAAAATCACTTGAAAAGTTCATTGATTTTGCAGCAAAACTGCAAGTACTTCACTTTATAATAATTGTTCCCTCTCGCTCTCAAACCTTGTACTTGAGCTAGAAGGGCGTTCAGGTCAGGGCGGCATTCAGCAAACAGGCCTGGGTAGACAATGGCGTATGGCTGAAGAGACACTTTAATCATGAGCTAATTTACAAACCAAAGCAAAACAGAGTCGGGTTTTGTCTAAGATTATTAGAAGATGTTAATTTTGTGCTTAAATTATGTCTCTCGCTCCTTTCCCTGGGCTCATAACTAGGGGGAAAAAAAGGAACATCAACCCAATCTCCCCCCCAATTCTTATCTTCCTAATTAAATTTTGTGACTTGGCATACACGGGTGGGTGGGTAACTTTTTTCCCTTTCTTCTTTTTCCTCTGAGGACAATGTTCTTGTTATTCAAATTCTTATTGCTTCTTGGTATGAGCTTCTAGTACCCGGATGGAATGGCTATTAGCCACTTCTCCCTGTTTTTTTTTCCCTCTGGGTCAGGAGAAATAATGGAAGAACTTGGTATGGAATGAGTTCCTCATAGGTCCTCCACCCAGGAGATCCCAGCGGGCTGCTCTGTGGCCATCACTGTCCTTCCACCCTCCTCCCCTGCTGGTCCAGGACCATAGCAGTGGTAGTCTGTGTCCTGCCCTGTCCTATCTTGCTGGTCCCGCTCTCCACCCAGGCTGGCCGGGTCCCGTGGCCAGGATTAAAAGTACACGAGCAAACAAACCCCAAACTGGACTAACTGGCAATTATCTGCATGAGTGGAGGGCCAATCCAATATTCATTGCTACTTGGCTTTGGAATACCTTGTGTGATTTGTACAGGACAGATTTACCTGGCTGTTTCCACTTTGCTTGGGTGAATAGTGTTAGCATTTTTAATATGTCTATAGATTGCTGGCGAGGACGGCACCCGAGTAGCCTCGGGTTACCACCCCAGTATTCTGGGGTCGAAGGGAAGTCAATTTGGGTAGAAGAATCTGACAATGGTAACTTACATGTGGTGTCACTCTTCCCATCATTTCATCGCCTGGCCATTTCTTCCGGCTTATTGTTTTCATCCACTCAAAGCATCTGGGTAGACTACAGTATCTCGACTCATTTCTACTTTCTGATGGTAAGGAGATGCAATTCATGAGTTGATTTGTTTATTCTATAAATAGTTATTAAATATCTCCTACGTGCCAGGCACTATGCTAGGGGCTGGGGATATAACTGTGAAGTCCTCAGGGAGCTTATGGAGCTCACACATATATAAGACTGTCCTGTCCACAGACAATCATAAGTCTGGGTGATAAGGACGTGAGTGTGATAAGAGAGCAGCAGGGCATGATGGGATCACCTGGTAGGGACACCTGATGGAGACTTCTGGTGGGGGGACTGAAGACACATTTTATTTTATGTATTTTGTTTATTTTAGAGAGAGCGAGAGAGAGAGTGCATGGGTGAGCAGGGAAGAGGGGCAGAGGAAGAGAAAGAACCTTAAGCAGGCTCCATGCTCAGCATGGCGTCTGATGCTGGGCTCGATCCCACGAGACTGGGATCATGACCTGAACCAAAATCAAGAGTTGGAAGCTTAAAACTGAGGGACTGGTGACATTTTTAAGAAGAGGAGAAATGTCGTCACCCGAGACCTGAAAAACAAGTAGGAGCTGGTCAGGATACTGGGGGTGGGGTGCAGGGAAGGGTGTTCTGGGCAGAGGGCCCTCCTTGTGCTGAGGCCAGCAGAGGTAAACCAGAGGAACTGGAAGGCGTCCAGTGTAGAGAGAGTAGGAGTTAGAGGAGTAGAGTTAGAGGCTGGAGGAGAGAGAGGAGAGGCCAGAGACACAGGGAGCAGGCGTCATGAAGGCCTGCAGAAATGGTGAGGACTTTGGATTCTATCCCCACTTCTCTGGCTGCACACTCTGGCGTGGGGGGTGGGGGGGACTGTCATTAGTGCCCCAGATGGTGAGGAATCGGACACCCCTTCAAGGGACTATTAAAAAAACTGCTTAATATTTACTTTTAGAAGATAAAGAGAAATTAATTTTCTATTAATAAAAATTGTATTTCTTTGTGTTCAAAATCAGGAGTTAGTTTTTTTTAAAGTTTATTTATTTATTTTGAGAGAGAGAGTGGGGGAAGGACGGAGAGAGAGGGAGAGAGAGAATCCCAGGCAGGCTTTGTGCTCTCAGTGCAAAGCCTGATGTGGGGCTTGATCTCATGAACTGTAAGATCCCGACCTGAGCTGAAATCAAGAGTCAGACGCTGAACCAACTGAGCCAACCCAGTACCCCGTGGGTTAGTTCTTTCCCCCTGAATGTAGTAACATAACAATTTAACATATTTGAATTAGGTTTTCTTCTGACTACACTTATATATACCTTCAAGGTATTAATCACTCACACAAATGTGGTCAGAATCTTGTTGAAAATATTAAAAACCATTGTTTCTTACCTTCATGTTCCTGCTTTCCTGAGTTTTTTCTTCTCTCTCTCTCTCTCTTTTTGTAGGGGTGTGTCATTTTCTGAACTTGACAATTTCTTGTGAGGCTTAATAAAAGCATTCAAATGTAGATAAAATCAATCCCTTGTTTGCTAATCAGCACCATACCATAAAAAAATAAGGGAGTTTCGAAATTTCAGCAGACAGACACGGTGACTTTAGATGCCTGCCATGCGGCTGGTCTCAGGTTGATGGTGTGGCCTAACCTTCACCAAGCAGATCACATTGTGGCCGTTACAAATACTCTGCGATGCTGGGTCAGCTCTTCTGGGGACCGTAAACCTATTTTGGCTCAGTTGGGACCATTTTATATTTCGTCAATGATGTCAGTCGTTCACAAAAACCTGAGTTAGCTGGCACCACATATTTGATCTGCTTGAACGGTATCTCAGGGTGTCCTATAAACTGGTACCCCAGGGAGTTTCCAGGCCATCCGGCCCCATAATTTGGTTCTGTCTGATTCCACTGAACGCTACGTGTGAGCAGAACACGAGGAGGTGTGCTCATGGCCTGGGTGAGGGATGGTGACGGGCTCAACCAGAAAATTCATAGCAGGAATAGAGAGAACAAATCAATTTAAGAAACCCTAAAAAGTACACCCGACAGAACTTGGTGGTTGGATTTGGAGAATGAGGGAAGCATCAAGGACAGGACTTGGGTTTCCTGTTTGAGTGACTGGGTGGATGGTGATCCAGCTACCAAGGTAGGAGACAAAAGAAGCATTGGGGTGGGGGGAAAGATATTGAGTTCAGTCTGGACATGAGGAGTTTCAGGTACACGTGGCCCCTCCTAACTGAGATGTCAAAGAAGTTGAGTGAATGGGGCCCTATATCAGGAGCCCTTTCCAGGTGAGAGATACAACGTTTGGATATCATCCACATAGAGAAGGAGGTCCCAAAATTAGCTAAGATCCTACAGAAGGGGGAGAGAGTAAGTGGACAGAAAGGTCAGGACAGAACATTGAGAAAAAACAGTTTTAAAGGAGAAATCCATGGAATAGAAACAATAAAAGACATTAAGAAAGAGCTGTTAAAGAAAATTAACCAGTTCTAAGCAGCAATCCAAATCTTTGGCTCTTGTATCTTCAAAATTTTATTTCTACTTTGTTATTTTATTCATGTATTTTACCAGGAAATATTTCAGGCACTCAAAAAGGTATAGGCTAGGATAATATAACCAACACCCATGAACTCTCTTGTTGCTCTGTGCATCCTTCCTGATCACTGTCCCCACCTTCCCGTCAGTGGTGACCTATTCTGTTATTGCCATACTTGTTTTTAAACTTTTATGACACCTCATGGTGCCATCACGCAAAAGGAAACACTCCCTTCCATTACTACCTGGGCATGATTCTCAAGTTCCAAAGAAACGATTCTCAAATTCCAATTTGCACCTACAAATTGCCTTTCAAAGAAATTACAAATGTGCTTCCAGTCATCATACACCACTCGCATTTGGAGTGCTAAACTGTACCTGGTTATAGAGTCATTGCCTCTCAGTTCCAAATCCACCCTTTTTTGCCCTGCTTTGTGGTGCTGGAGTGGGGCAGTGTTAACATTTTTCTTTGCCAGCTGGTGCAACATTACCCTTGCCAGTAGAGGGCGCTGAGATGGCACTGCAGGAGCCAGGGGCTTCCTTCTGGTTCTGGTGTACTTCTTGCTCCTGCCCTGTGGCCAGTGACTTGCTGTCATCCTGTGGTGTTCACCCAGTGAGTTTCACTGGCATCATAGCAGATGATGGCTTCTCAGATGGCTCCCCAGAAGAAGGCTTCTTGGGGAGTCTCACTGGTGCCCTCTTTGCTTCTGGGAAGACAGTGTTCTGCCTTCCAGCCCCAACGTGCAGCACCCCAACCTTTCCACCATCCCATGGGCCACAGCCACATACACCCCGGTGAGGTCTGGGCTTCAGCCCTGGCATAGGGTTCCTTCAATGGTTGCTCTGTTTCTGCCCCAGAGGTAGTGACTACTCCCTGTACTCCAACCCCCTTATTCTTCAGAATTCTTTCTATCCTTTAGTGGTTAATTACCTCTTACTATTAATAATTCTTTATATTAAACTTTCCTTGTTCTCTCCACTGTGTCGGGTCTGTCTCCTCACCGGATCCTGACTAACATAATCAACGATGGAAACAACACTGGTCTTGTGGAAACAGACTCTGACTTGGAATTTTGAGACACTGGAAAGTCATTTCGTCTTTCTGAATTTAAATTCCTCCTCTCTAAACTGGGGGTAGCAATTCCTTCCCTTCCTCCTACCAGCATTCCAAGAATCATGCTGGAAATTGAATGTAACTTGTTGAGGGGCTATACAACAGTTGAAGTCCAAGTAGGGGAAAACGGAGGGTTGGGGGAGAATAAAAGAAGAGGTGGAAAAGGATCAGGGAGCAAGACTGTGATTGGCACGTCTAGCTTCATGTTACCTCGAAGCCTCTTCTGTCCATCCCTTCTGCTCCGGGGAGTGAAAAGAAGTAAGTCTCTGGGATCAGGGAACTTGAAAAAAGAAAGTTCTTTCCTTTTATGATCTTGGAAGAGTCTAGAGAGAAATGGCTTCATTTTAAGCTTCCAGGAGCTGAGTGGCTCAGGGGCTTCGTGCCAAGAAAACCTAAGAGCTGAGGATAAACCAACTATAAGGGCTTTAGATTAAACTAAAATTTAGGGTGAACAGATAAAATTGCAGGGTCAGAAAAAGATACTAAATTCTCTGCCAGGATTTTTTAGTTTTAATTTTTGTTGCTTTGGAACAATTATCTCTTTTGGGGGGACTAGGTTATACTTAACTTTATTCTTATTAATTTATTTTATTTTTAGAGAGAGAGAGAGTAGGGGAGAGTGGCAGAGGGAAAGAGAGAGAGAATTTTATGCAGGATCCATGCTCAGTGCAGAGCCGGACATGGGGCTTGATCCCAGGACCCTGGGATCCTGACCTGAGCTGAAACCAAGAGCCAAAGTCTCAAGTGAGCCATCAGGCACCCCTATATTTAAGTTCAAATATCAAATTTTATTGTTTCACCAAAAGAGGAATCTCTGAGGTCTGTGGTCCCTCATGTGTCTCTATGGCACGGCACCTAGTGGCCCAATATCTAAATTGCAGATTTAGTTTTTGTTTTGTGGGCAAAACAGGCTTCTGGCTAAAGCCATGGTAACCATATGAGAGGTTACAGGCTCTAGTTAGCAACAATATAGCTGTGGTTTTTCCAAGAAGGTCTTGTTTTTGTGTGGTTTTATTCTTTTCAATTAGCTCAGTTTGTTAAATGTATAATAAAAACATAATTGAATTTAATATCGATTAAGAGTATTCATAAAAATAAACACGTCCTATGTCCTGTTTTGTTTTGTCTGGAGAGCCTGGTCTCTGTAGGTGGGTATGGCAGAAGGACTCAGACTAGATATCCCCCTGTGGTCTCTTCCCCTTCCTGGTCCTTAATTTACTTACCTGTAAAATAAGAGGGGTTTGTTTGTTCAGTGACATTAACAACTTTTTAAAACCATGATCCATAGTGGAAATTACTTTTTTTTTATCACATTATTTCTCTCTGTCTCAGTTTCTGCCTCTCGTGTCTCACACACATACCTCAAATTTCCACAATGTCCAGCCTTACTAAATACAATGCATTTGGTTCCAAGCCATGCTATCCACACCACCCATTCCATTCCATTCCATTCCATTCCATTCCATTCCATTCCATTCCATTCCATTCCATCCCATTCCATTCCATCCCATTCCATTCCGTTCACAACAAAACTTAACAAAAACTTTGGGTTGAGAGTCCCTGATTACTGACCTACACACAGGTCTCACCCCAAAGTCCAAAATGCACTGAACGAAATACTTTCTCACCTACAGTCTATGTGTAGACTATTTGCTACTTGATGGTAAAATCCCTTCACGATGGATCCCTTCAAACTGCTACCACCTGCTTCAGCTCCACCAGGCATCTGCCATCAGCAAATCCATAGCCAGTGAGAACCAAGTCTGAACATAGATGGTATTTGGAATTAGTTTTGTGCTCAAAACATGGCACGTAGTGTATCTCGTTGGTCTTCTGCCTCCCTCCCTTTGCTCTGGAGGCCTGGCTCCCTGTTAGGTTGTAGAGGTTGGACCTTGCCTCCTGTGTACCAGCCCCTGGCTGTGTCCTGCTTTATTCTGGATAACGCTTCCAGGAAGCATAAGGATAACACCTGTTTTTGATTCTGATGTCTGGCCTGAACATGTATCTTCATTCGTGACCTTTCTTTGGATATCCTGATTCCAACTGCTGGCCTCCCTAACTAGACTCACTGTTCTCTCTCCTATCTGTCACGTGAAGATTCCAGTAGGTCACGGTCCAGCCGGACGGATTGGGGAGTGCCTACACCTATGAGTTTACACCTCTTTTTGACTTACAGATACACAGTGGGCGATGGGTAATTAAACTTTCAATTTGCCTATGAAAAATTCCTATGACGCAGCTGCTATTCTGTAAACAATCACTTACATATACCATGATAACTCCTGTTAAAGAATCATGCAATAATTCCATTTTAAAAATAGCCCCTCTTGGTAACATATCTTCCCTTCTCTGCCTACAACTTACTTCTCTCCCACGACTTACCTGTTTTATAAGAATACTGTTTTGTATATAGTTTCTTAAATTGAGTGTGAATCTCTTTTTTTACCCAAGGAAGTTTGTCAATATATTTTGGGGGCCTTGTGTCCCAAGGAGTATTTGGCCAGAGCTGAGGGAGGACTTCCTGACAGAGGGAGGTTGTAGAATGTTTCCTTTAAAATAATAGAAACAATAAATGAAGGGAGATGAGGCGGGGAGGTTGTCCTGATCTGAGGGGGCAGAAGGGGGAGTTCCATGACTTCTCAAGTTCTGATCCAGCCCTGAGATTCTTGGAGGTGATTGGTCCTTTCCAGTTTTCTGTTCCTGATCCAAGGCATTGTCTATTCCTGATCTGAGCTGTGAGTGAGAAAGTCCCAACTCTGCATCATCCTCAACACCTCAGGACCCTGCGCCTGTTGGCTGACCTGTGCACTCTGGGAATTCCAGACCAGGACCGATGGGCTCTTCCGATTTGCTTTCACTGTCCACCTTCCAGAAAAGACCTACAGCGCGTGGAGCTGATGAGCCCCTTCCAGGGATCTTCTGTCTCCATCAGCCAACTCGTTAGGGGCTTCCCGGGCATCCTCTTGCACTGAGTCTCCCTCTCACCTTGTTCTGTTTGCACTTCACTGGTTATACATGGTTGACTCGATGACTCAGTTCCGCAACCAGCCATCTCATCAGAGTTCAGCTCAATTACTGAATCCCTAGGTGTGCTTCAGGGTTAGTTGGAGCCCGTTCAAACCCTTTTTGAATACAAAGTGAACCAGCAAGTGGAGAACTCTAGGTAGAGTAATAAGTGATTGGGGGATAGGATGATTTTAATTTGACATCTGTATGTCCATTGCAAAGAGGAATTGGATCAAGAACTTATTTGCTGGGCTTGTGTCTGTTTTAATGCAATCAGCTCTTGAATAGTCTGAGACACATGGGAGTCCCCAGATTCATAAACATGAAAATATTTGTAAGATTCTTGGCTTTGTCCTGAACCACACTCCTATCTTGTGACTTTTCAACTTTTATGGACACTTTATCTCTTACTTGATAGAGATATTTTAATAATAGTAAGTGTACTTCCTGAAACCATTCTACAAATTGTTTCTATTTCTTTATATGTATACAATTCACATATTTCTATGTAGAGAACTTGTTCTTGGTGTAGGGTTGGGCCACCACAGAATTGAACTTTTACTCTTCAGTTCATTCCAAACTTTTTTTTCTACTAAGGTTCATAACTTCCCTTTTAATTTTTAGTCATTTAAAAATTCCTGAACAATACATCAGTTATTCTTGTTAAGCATTCAAGTAGAATGGATTAAGGCAAAGTTCCCCTCTACTGCGACCCCAAATCCATTTTTCTGGGCAGAGGTGGCCACCGTTAAAAATTGGGAGCACATCTTTTTTAATTTTAATTTTGATTCCAGTTAGTTACCATACAGTGTCCTATTAGTTTCAGGTACAACATAGTGATTCAACACTTCCATATATCACCCTATGCCCATCATGACAAGTGGGAGTGTGTCTTTTGAGCATTTCCCCCCCAGGCATTATTGGAATGGTACAGATTCTGGAGCCCATCTTCTTGGCTTTGAATTCTAGTCCTGTCATTAGCGACTGAGCGACCTAGTAACTGGGCAAGCTAGCTACCTCTATGTTCGATTTATTCCCCCGTAAAAATGAGGACAATGATAGTACCTACTTCATAGGGTTCTCTTGAGGATTAAAAGAGTAATTTGTGTAAGGCACTTACAATAATGTCTGATTATACAGTAAGCACTCAAAAGTGTTTCATGTATGTATACATACTCTAGAAAATTATGTTTTACATACATGGTATCATACTATACAGATATTTCTATGACTTGCTTTTTAAAAAAAAAAAACTCTTTCCATGTTAGCACAATTAGATATAACCCCACTTTTTTAAACCACCGCATCATTTTTCATTGTGTGTACACGACATAATTTAGCCGCCTCATATTTATGGATATTCGTATTTCTTTCAAATTGTTGCTACTGTTAAAGTTAAAGTTAAGGAATTTCCTTACAATTGCATGTGAATTTATGATGATCTCATTGCCTGCTTTTACCTGCATACATGAATGTTTCTCCAGAGTAGATACCAAGATGCGGAATTACTTGGTTTAGGATGTATGTGTTGTTGTTGGTGGTGGTAGTGTCTTTATTTTGGACATTATTACTATTCTTGCTTTAAAATGCCTTTTATGCTTACCCACACAATTACCTTTTCTGGAATTCTTGATTCCTCCTCGTACTTCTGCGCTTCCTTTGGGATCATCTTTAGCCTGCGGAATTTCCTTGAGTGTATCTTGTAGTCCAGAAGCGCTGATCAATATATTTGCTCAGGTTTTTTCAGCTTTGGCTTCTCAGAGAACATTTCTTTATGCCTTGATTTTTAAAAATTAAACTTTTTATATTGAGATCATGTAAGAAAGAGTACAGAGGAATCCCGTGTAGCTTTCCCCAAGTTTGGTCCACTGTAAGATTTGGTAAAACTATGGTACTGAAAGCCCAAGATTTTCATCACGATCTATCCACTCTGGCTAGATATGGGCTTCAGCATCTCCCCAGCTGTATACGGATTCTGAAATCTCTGCTCAGCAACTTGCCTCCCAGTGGCTGAGATCCTTGAAGTTCTACCCTCAAGAGCTGGACAAAATTCAAGGTAAATATTATGCAGGTTTTGGGGGCTTTGTTTTTTTAAAGCTTCCTCTTCTCTTACCCTGTAGACTCAATCACTGTGGCAACCATTAATGCTATTCTCTGTTTCCTCTATCCAGTGAGCTAGAAAAAGATGGAGTCACAGATAACAGGAGGCTAGATTGTGCTGGCCATTTTAAGTTGTCGTGGGTCATTTAAAAAAAATTTTTAATGTTTATTTTTGAGAGACAGAGGGAGAGAGAGAGTGGGGGAGGGTCAGAGAGAGAGGGAAACACAGAATTCGAAGCAGGCTCCAGGCTCTGGGCTTTCAGCACAGAGCCTGACACGGGTCTCGAACCCATGGACCATGAGATCGTGACCTGAACCAAAGTCAGATGCTTAACCAGCTGAGCCACCCAGGAGCCCCAAATTGTTGTGGGCCATTGTAATACTGGATTTCATAAGTAATCAACAGTATAAATGGCATAACATTGTACATAATATTTTCTGATAATTGAAAATTTTATCAGTGGTAATTATCCTTCCCATTCATTTGTAGCTTTCTTTTTTTTCTTGATTAGACTCAGCCAGTTAATTTTTTTGGTTTTCCAAAGTCTTAGTTCTTAGTTTTATTAATCAATGCCTTTAAAAAATATTATCTTCCATTAATTTCTGTGTTTAACTTTATTAAATGGGTGTTTAATTTGCGGGGCACCTATTGAGATAATTAGATTGAGTTTTTCCTTTAATATATTAATGCAATGGGTTACTTTAATAGATATTTAAAGCTTCAGTCATCCTACATTTGTAGGATAAAACTATCTTGATTATGGTTCATCACTATTTTTAATATTTTTAAAATTAAAAATATAATTTTTAATTATAGTTAGGACTTTTGTACATCTGTTTGCAGGTGATATTGGCTTATTATTATTATTTTCTTGTGCTGTACTTGTCAGCACTGAGCCCGATGCAGGGCTCGAACTCACGAACCGTGAGATCATGACCCGAGCTGAAGTCGGACGCTTACTGACTGAGCCACCCAGGCACCCCTAAAATCATCATTTTGAATCTAGGCTTCAAATTTATTGGCATAACATTGTACATAATATTTTCTGATAATTGAAAATTTTTATCAGTGGTTAATTATCCTTCCCATTCATTTGTAGCTTTCTTTTTTTTCTTGATTAGACTCAGCCAGTTAATTTTTTGGTTTTCCAAAGTCTTAGTTCTTAGTTTTATTAATCAATGCCTTTAAAAAATATTATCTTCCATTAATTTCTGGGTTTAACTTTATTAACTCTTTCTGCTTTATTTGGTTTATTGATTTTAACTTTTCTCGATTTTTAATTAGTTCAAGTATCAAAATAGTTTGTTATTTGCACATTGATTTCTTCTTTTATCTTAGTTTTTTTTGGGGGGGGGTCTGAAATGCATTTAAATTACTGGCTGCATATTTTTTTGCAGGTAAAGGAGTGCTATAGTGGACACCATGATGTGCCAACCAATTACCAAGACGTTCATTCTCCCCGGCACAAGGGATGTTGGTTGCTCATGGTTCACAGCAGAGTCTTTCATTAATTATTGACCTCTGCAAAGGAAGCTGTTCACCCAAAGTCACACCCCTTCCCAGGCCAGCTCGCATCCCAGTGACTGTCAGTGAGGGGTAAAAAGTCCTGGACTTCTTGCATCGATTTGGTCCAGCCTGAAGAGGCAAACCCAGATGCAGAGCTCTCTGTAGGCTTGGCTGAGACCTCTGTTATTTCTGCAGGGACTTTCAACCTCTCTCTCGGCCCAGTCCTGCTTCCCTTACTCTCACAGGTGTTGCTCCCAAGGGTCCTACCTAAAACCCTTCTGGACAGACACCCATGTCAAGACTGTTTCCTGTGGAACCTGACCTCTTAACAGGGCTATCTTTTGGTTGTTATTTCTAATGTAATTTTCAGTAATGAATTTTTCTCATGCATGTGTATGGGAGTTTCTATACCTAGCAGTGGAATCACCAGATTAAAGTGAATATGTATCTCCAACTTTACTGGATATTGCTAACTAGTTCTCAGCTGTGCACTTCACAGCTTTGTTAATATTTTACGTTCCCATCCCTTTCCTGGGTTACCTGTATGTTACAGGTAGGGTTCAAAAAAAAAGCTCACTTAGTAAGTCTCCAGCTTTTGATAGATTAGTTCGAGATGTTCACTTTGATTATTAATATCATTTTTCTTAAAGAGGTCTAGTTAAATGACCTAGATAGTTCAAAATCTAGAATCAGGGGTCAGAAACTTGGACTCTCATCCCCATTTTGCCCAGGATCAACTCCATGGACTAGAGAGTTATTTATTCTCTCTGAAGTTCATTCTTCTCATCTTTTCAATATGGCAGTTGGACTAAGAGAATCTCGTGGGCCCCAACCACTCTGACAGTAGATGATTCCCAGGGTTTGATCCCAACCCCTCGCTGCACCACTGCCTACCTTGAAGTCATACCTTAGGGACCATCCTCTCTCTTCTTAGAAAAAGATGAAATCTTTTGCTTATCATGGTGATTAGGGGCTTGGGGCTAGCTTAGGATGGGAGAATGCCCAGAAATTGGAACCAGATAGACTGGCACGGATTTCTTATTGATACTATTTTGGTAACTGTGGGAATAAAAGCTGACTGAAACTCTGTCTCTCCCCTCCAAGCACATTGTCTGGTGACAACATCTGGCACATCAAGGGGGCATGCTCCAGACAGAGTGCTCTAGGTGTGGCCAGGAATAAAGTTGCCAGTCTTGGGGTGCCCAAGGAGACCTTATTGAGGAGATGGAGTTCAAGGCGGCACCAGAAAAGGGACACCTGGGTGGCTCAGTCAGTTAAGCATCCGACTCTTGGTTTCGACTCAGGTCATGATTTCACAACTTGTGGGATCCAGCTGCGTGTCAGGCTCTGCACTGACAGCGTGAAGCCTGCTTGGGGTTCTCTGTCTCCTTCTCTATCTGCCCCTCCCCTGCTCATCCTCTCTCTCTTTCTCTCTCTCAAAAATAAATAAATAAACATTAAAAAAAAAAAAAAAGATGGCACCAGAAGAACAGCAAAGAGAAGGAGGGGGGGATGAGTTGATAACACCAATTCCACTTTTGGTTGTATGTTTCATGCTTCTTTGCACGGAGAAATGAATAGAAGCTAAAATCACAGTCAGTTCTTCAAGATACTCCAAATCCCTTGAATCTGCTCCAGGCAAAGTCTAATGGCATCCTTATGTATCTTTATCACCCTTATATTTTTCTGGTCCATAGTCTTAGGGTCTTTTCTCCTGAGAGTTTGGGGGAAGAGATAAGAATGTAAAGAGGGGGCAGCTGAGTGATTTTCCCTGACAGGCAGGTCATTGGTTTCTTATGAGAAGATGCCCACTACGCCATGAAAATAAATGACCATGTGTCCTGTCTATAGGCTGGAAGAAATGAGTCCACAAATTTAATAGAAAGCAGTCCCAAGACCCTTAAGGAAATGAATCAAAACCTATCATTTTCTTTTACTTTTTAAGTGTTTTCTTTTTTTTTACTAGTCTCTTTTAGACTTTTGTTTTTACTGTTGTATATGTGAGTGTGAAACTCCATATTGGCATCAGAATTGATCGCCTCTGGGCAAATGTCTGTGTGCCTAGAGCCTACTGATAAAGAGGCAGGAGAAGGAAGTAGAGATACTAGGAATTGATGAAGGAACATATGGGAAGAATCAATATAAATTATACCCACTGAATTGGAATTCCAGTGACCAAGCAATGTTTAAACAAAATGGCTGGTGAGTTTTCATCTCTGATGGAAATGTCATCCAATAGTTCCCCTTCTGGGAGTAATGCCACAAACAATTATAGAAAATTGACTTTATACCTGAATTCCCAAATGAAAGGGAAAAGTTCCAGGCACCTGAATTCTCAAATAAACACAAAAATACTCAGATGAAATGATCTGGAACAATGTATCAGCAAATTATGTTCTTTGAGGCAATATATCAACATGTGCAAAAGTTCGTATATAGATGGAACCTGAGTGCAGGGACCAATCTGGATGGGGTTAATCAAGGAAGATCTTGGTAAAGATGAATTTTACTTGTGGTTCAATTTTTTATTTTTATTTTAGGCAAGTGGAGATACAGATTGGGGGTTAAGGATGGAAGTCAATTGCAAGTGGTGGGATCTGTTCCCTTCGGAGGTGGTTACAGACCACGGAGATCCCAAATGATTGCCTTCCCATCTCCATCTACCTGAGTTCCCTGCACCAAGGGCCTGTAGGTCACAGGAAGGGAGAACAGACTCTAGGTTAATCTTTCCTGAAGCCCAACTCCATGTGAGTTGGTGAACAAAGCCTCTTGGTGCCCTCTCCTGCATTTGTTTCCCCAAAGATTTATATTTCATTCCCATCATTAACATATCAATGCCACCAATATGCATACATTTTCATTAAATTGCTTGTGGTTGGAATAGCTAACATGCCCTTGTAATGCCATTAAATGTGAACAATTATGAAGAAAGAGAACACTCTATTTGTTCTCTCTTTCAAGACCTGAAACTAGATTACCTTGTTCTCCTAACAGGTGAAAATCCTTTTGCCCAACAAATTAGACATGGACAAATTGCTCCTATTTTAGGCTATTTTGAAAGCCTTCCCTCCCTGTTACCTTTCCCATTCATTTGTATTTGAGGTGCAATGTTAATTCTTGATCATAGGCACTAAATGAAGGGAACTGTATCACGAGTAATAGAAAATGACACATAATCTAAAAGACATTTTCATTTGGCTTTGGAATATAGATATATACTTACCTTTGAATAGGGGGATGTTTGACATTCCAGAAATTTATTTCAAACCAAATTAGGAAGCCAAACTGGGAAGACTTCATGTCCCTAGAACTAAGAGGCTATGTCCAATTTCTAATCCTGCCAACCCCAATTAATTCTACCTTGCAACTCACTTCAAGCTGTGGAAAAGCATGAAGGACTCTCAGGTTCATTGACATTTTGTTTTCTGCCAATCCTGTGCTGAGGCAAGAAAGGAGTTAAATAGACCAATCAGTAGTTTCATGAAGTAAACAGAGAGACTTGAGAAATCAACAGAACTCTGGTTAATACTGTTAAAAGATAAACTGAGGCATATTAAGATTTTTGAGTTTATTTGAACAAAAATGGATTCAAATTGGGCAGCATCCAATCTAGCAGACAGAAAGGGGCTCTGAGGAGCTGTACAAAATGAAAGTCTTATAGGTAGAAGGGAACGGGTACAAGGAAGTTAGACGAAGCAAAAAAGAGGATTGGTTATTTCCAGGTTACTTTCCTTTAGGGGGTGGCAGGTGTATCAGGCAGATTATCCAACCAGTGCCAATCAGGTGATTCTTGATTGACTGCTTTAAGATTCCATTTCTGAGAGAAGCAAACCTATAAATAAGTCTTAGTTTGGTGATGTGGGGCTTAGCATAAGTGACTCCATTTTGGGACTGCTGCCTTATTTGTTAAAAGTACAAATTCAAGAATTAGTCTACAAGGAGCACATGTGTTGATTTGCAACCCTCTCAGGAACTTCCCAGCTGTAAACTGAAACCAAGTTCCCTCACTTGGAGGGAAAGGAAAAAACGGAAGAGAAGACAGGCCACTCTAGGTTGGTAGGTGGTGGTTTTAATAAGCTAAGGGAAGTTTCTTGGGTGGCAGCGAGACGAATGGATCCCTGCACCTGCTTGCCAAATCTTCAAAGTTTATGAAGAGACCTTATGTTTACTGTGCAGGAGTTCTCAACACCACATCACCAACTCAAGTCTGGGCCCTTGAGCAGCCTCTGGAATGAGAAAGGCAAGTGGAACCACATTCCAAGCACAGGGGATGGGGTGAAGAGCCTCTGAGTGCTGGGTCCAGCTCACAGGTCAATTGGTGGTCACGTCTGCTCGATGATCCTCTGGAGTTCTAATATAGCCACTTTCCAAATACGGCATAGAAGGGGTTAATCTACATCAACACATTGAGTTTATTATGCACCAGACACTCTGATTGTTACAATGGATAGAAGATTAAGAAACAATCAGGCAGACAAACATCTTATTATGCCCATGAAGACTTAACTGATCTAGCTCATCTGTGCCTGCCCCACCGGTTGTCTCTCGTTTTCTAAAACATGCCAGGTCTTTCTTGACTTAGGACCTTGCACACTTGGATCCTGCTGCCCCTGCTGGAGTTCTCCCATCTCTCTTCACACAGGCGACTCCTTCTCTTCTTATAGCCCAAGTACAGCCACCTCGGCGATGCCTTCGCAGCCTCCCTTCCTTGACTACATCCTCTTTTGTGACTCTCTGTCTTAGCAGCCCCTCCTCTTGTATCTGTTTCCTTCTGTCTCTGTCCTTTACTAGAATAGAGTGTGAGTGTTAGGCAGGGAGGGGCTTTCCGGCCGGAAGCTGCCCCTTCAGCTCCAGGCACCCGGCCTGGCTCAGAGCGCCGTACAGACGTATTTTTGAGTCAAATAAAGAATGCTGAATAAGACCTGATGTGGAAGGGCTCATGGCCTAGGGCTGAGTGGTAGAACGCCGAAAACTAATTACTGTCAGTTACTATGAGCTTAGGAGTGCGTGGGTGGCTCAGTCGGTTGACCATCCCACTTCCACTCAGGTTGTGATCTCATGGTTCGTGGGTTCAAGCCCGCATCTGGCTCTCTGTTGTCAGCACGAAGCCCGCTTTGGATCCTCTGTCCCCCTCTTTCTCTGCACTTCTCCGGCTCACGATTTTTTCTCTCAAAAGTAAATAAACATTAAAAATAGTTACTATTTGCTTAAAAAAATCATAGCCAATTTTAAGGATTTTTTTAGTTGCATTTTTTATTAGAAAAAGTTTCAAATCTTCTTTCATTTATATTCCCATCCACAATTCTCTCTCCATTGTCCACAAATTCCAGACATCACACAGGGGCCAGGGCTAGGGAAAGGCAAGTGAGGCGTCTAGGGGGCAGCACTGGAGGGGCCAGCACTGGAGGGGCCCTCAGTCCTAGTACTGCATCATCATTTCACCAGCAAATATTTCAGTATGTACGTGTCCGTATGAGTCAAAACTCTAATTGAAAAAAAAAAACGGGGCGCCTGGGTGGCTCAGTTGGTTGACTTTGGCTCAGGTCGTGATCTCATGGTTCAGTGGGTTTCAAGCCCCACATCAGGCTCTGTGCTGACAGCTCGGAGCCTGGAGCCTGCTTCGGATTCTGTGTCTCTCTCTCTCTCTTCCCCTCCCCTGCTCGCACCCTATCTCTCTCTGTCTCTCAAAAATAAATTAACATTAAAAAAAATTAAAAAACAAAACCCCAGGTAAGTATGTACTCTGATCACACTTAAAAATAACCATCCCTTAATATCATCCATCAAACATCTAGGCTGTGTTCAAATTTCTCTGATTATTTCATACTATTTTTTAAGGTTGATTTGTTTGAAGGAGCGTTGAAACAAAGTCCACACATTGCACTTGGCCGATACAGCGTATCGTAAAGAACGTTTCTTGCAATCTGTTGGTTTCTCCATTCCTTTTTTCATTGCTATTTTTTTTTTTTTATTTTGCCTGCAATGTATGGCTTAAAAGAAAAACAGGTGATTTTCTCTGTAAGGTTTCTTTCTTAATTTTCTTAATTTTGCACATTCTTAATTTTGCAAATCATCTGTGTGATCTCATTGCATATGTTCTTCTGCCTCCAGTAGGTCCTGGAAACTAGTAATTAGATCTAGTGGCTTGAGCCGTGTCTTAGTCCGTTCAGGCTGCTGTGATGAAGTACCACAGACTGGGTGGCATATGCACAGACATGTATTTCTCGCAGTTCTGGAGGCTTGGAAGTCCAAGATCAAGGTGCCAGCACGGTCAGGTTCTGGTGGAAGTCCTCTTCTATTTGCGGACTGCTGACTTCTTGCTGTATCCTTGAATGGCAGAAAGAGTTGGCTAGCTCTAGCCTCTTCCCATAAGGCACTCATGCCATCCAGGAGGACTCCACCCCATGACCTAATTACCCGCTAAAGGCCCCACCTCCAGATACCATCATGTCGGGGATTAGAATTTCAACTTGCAAATGTGGGGAGAACAGAAACATTTAGTCCGTTGCAACCAGATTCAATGTTTTTGCAAGGATACTTCGTGGATAATGTTCTGCCTGTCCACACAGAGGCACGTAATATCTGGTCATCTTGGGTTTTGTGATGTTAGTAGCCATCGAAGATCATTGCCTAGATTTGTTACTTATTAGAGTTACAAAATAGTGATACTCAGATTTTACTATTCTTCCTTTATTTGTCGGCTGGAATACTTCTATAAAGGGGAATTTCTTCCCATCAACTATTTGTTTGTTTTCAGATACAGCTCACACAGAAAAGGCAGATAAGTGTGCGATTCTTTCCCTTTATGTGCAGCTTTCAGAGTAATGAGTCAATTTTCCCTTATTCTCCAAAGATGACCGATGAGGTGGTGATGTTGTTTTGTATCATCAGGAAATCATGGATTTATAATATATTTGATGCATTTCAAGAAAGTTATCCAAACTTTTTGCAGTCGGAACCCCTTAAAGTTGACACTTGAATCCTTTTGATGAGACCTAGTAGTCTTGCTGGTGGCCTGTTATGACTAGATACTCCAGGCTCATTTTGCATATTTCACGCCCCAGATCTAGAATCGGCCACTCAACCAAGGAGCCCAGATTTTACAATCTTAAAGTCCAGAATTTCAAATGTCCGCCTCTATTATTAAATATTCACTTGTTACAGGAATATAGTTAATGATTCTTGACAGTTCAAGGCATGGAACCAGTAGGAGGGAAGCCAGTTAGGGCTGAGGTGAGTAGAAAGAAGAGAAAGAAGAGATCTATTCCAATTCCTCCCTCTGCTTCCTCCCATCTTTCCTATCCTTCCTACGTCAAATTTCTGAGCATCAAGAAAAGCCAAATGTTGCCTTTTTCTAAGTGGGTCTACAGATGTAGTTGGGGTAGGAATAAATTTGGGCGTAAAGAATTGATTAAGGGACTACTAGGAGTAAAATACATTGTTCCTGTTTAAAAAATTTTTTCAAGATATTTGTTTACTTTTGAGAGAGCGAGACAGAGCAGGAGCAGGGAAGGGGCAGAGGGAGAGGGAGACACAGAATCCAAAGCAGGCTCCAGGCTGTAAGCTGTCAGCACAGAGCCCAATGCGGGTCTCGCTCACGAACCTTGAGATCATGACCTGAGCCGAAGTCGGACGCTTAACCGACTGAGCCACCCAGGCGCCCCTATTTTTCCTTTTGAAAAACAAAGCATTCTTCTTTCTTTCTTTATCTGTCTTCATGGACGATGGGTAGTATTCTTTGATACCAAGGAAGGAACGCAAAAGTTTGGTTCCAAGTACAAGAAATCAGAAACTGGAGATGGTGAGGGGTAGCACCGGGTTTTCTCAGGCCCGCCTCCACCCAGGGCACAGGAAATGAGAGCCAGAGCCATTGTTCTCCATCTGGACCTGGAGCTGAAGATGGGGTCTCCAGTGGATCCAGAAGAACTTGGGGCCCTCCCGTTCCTTCTGCTCTGTGAGTGTGTCTGTAGTGCCACAGCTCTCCGGGATGCCATTACCCATGGGGTCAGGAGCAGTGTTTCAGATGGGCAGAAAACCGCCACTTCTTCAAGCTACCTGGAATTATTTTTGTTATTGTTTCAGGGGAAAGCCATAATAGCATTTTTGCAAGTGGAGTGGTTGCTTTCTTTATTGTTACCTGATATTTCTTAGTTGATATATATTTTTTTCCAGGATACGTTTCCACAAGACTCATTGTGCAGGGGGAAACACAATTGAAATCAATTGCTAATTAAATTTGTGTCTAAATTAATAAATCACAACTATTCAGATCATATCTGTCTGAATAACTTCTATTATGGTGAACGTAATTGTTAGATTCAGCATTTAATGAACCGTATTGTTAGGTGAAATTCTTATGACAATTGGGACTAATAGAATATATTAACCTTTATTCTTCCCAGCTTGACATTACATTGGACCATGTTAACATGAAAGCACCTGGAAGAGTTTCATCATTAAGTATCCATTGTGACTCTGCTGGCCTTCTGATGGAGCTTGTGAGGCTTTGGGAAATTAGTAATATTTGATATTTGTCAGTGAGTGTCCTTATCTACAACCAGTTTTTAGGGCGTTTGATTCTGTGTGTGCCTGTCTTCATAAGATGGAAAGTGTACCAAGGTCAAGAGCTGGAAAGCCCCCGTCCAAAGTCAACAACATGTTTGGAACACCCATCTATAAGGTGCTCTGGGTTTGGGGCCCTGGGACAGGCATGTAGTGGGGTGGTGAGAGAAATAAACATGACTCTTTTCCTAGGGGAATACATAGTCTAATGCTGACAACAGGAGAGCTTGCTAAGAAACTATAAAGAAAGCTCATTCCAAAGAAATCTAAGTATATTTAGCTAGAAGTAGTTTTGTGGACCTATATCAAGCTGTGGCTCTAAAGTTCTATGATTGCATTCCTAGAGAATATATCAAAATTTATAATTTATTTATCCTTTTGAATGTTATCTCCTTCAAAATATCAGCATGCCAGCCTGGAAACCTCTTCTAATGAACTTTGTTTTGGGAGGTATCTTTAGGGTTTGGCATCTGCCATTTAAAAAAAATTTTTTTTTAACGTTTGTTTATTTTTGAGAGAGACACAGAGTGTGAGCGGGAGAGGGGCAGAGAGAGAGAGAGAGAGAGACACAGAATCCGAAGCAGGCTCCAGGCTCTGAGCCGTCAGCGCAGTGCTTGATGCGGGGCTCGAACTCGTGAATGGTGAGCTCAGACCTGAGCCGGAGTCGGATGCTTAACCAACTGAGCCACCCAGGCGCCCCTGGCATCTGCCATTTTTTAAATGCTCAGGGTGGAGCATCTGTTCTGCCTTTATAACTAGGAAAATAACCCCAGTTTACAGAACTGAGAAATACTGGGCGATGTTACAGTTAAAGGGTGAAAGTTAGCCTCTCACGTCTACCCTAACACCAATCAGTCTGGCAATGACAACAGGCAGGGCTAACCAGCCTTTCTGTGGTGCTCAAAGTCAGACCTGTAAGTCAGGGTCAGAGCTCACTTTCTCTGGTTGATTATAGACCAGCCCTTTGTGCAAAATCCTATCACTGAACAGTCGCCAGGGGCCTTTAGGTTTTACAGTAACTGTAAAACTGACCCCAATACACAATGGAAGGTACAGATACTTCCCCTCACTCTAGTCCCTGGCTTCCTTTTCCTGCCTGTTTGAGGGGGCAGGATGGAGTGGGAGAATATACTCCCCAGCATCATCTGCTGAAGTCACTCAGAGTGACACCCACCTCCACTTTTCTGTTGTTTGTTTTGCTGAAAGTAATAAGCCTCTTGTAAGGAACGTGTGGTTGGGATTACTACTTTTGCTTTAAGCAAGTTCCTAAGAGAAAAACTGCAACCCCGGGTGATCTATAGTGGAAGGAACAGGACACACACTAAGCCCTGAAGACCACGGTCCCCCCCGCCTCACGTCCAACAGTCTGGGGTGTGTGCGTGTGTCCGTATTTGATTTACACGTGCCACTTGGACTTTTAATCATCTGCTCCATTTGGCCATTTTAGACCCTGGTCTAAAACACGGAAATCTTCCCCAACTGATCGGGATTAACGCTGGGAAATTTTCACAGAGAATATCCGAGAGTTCTGAAGAATCAGACCGACAGGGTTTAGCAGAAAGCAGTGAGGAGGGCAGCTCAGAGGGAGAGGCAGAGAAGGGGATCTGCCCGAGTGGAGAGTGAGGGCGTCACTGGCCACAGGTGTACCCTGAGGTTCCCAGGTAGCGGCTGTCAGCCCCCTATCTAGAATCCTGCACCCCCCTCCCTCTCCTTAAGGCAGTTAGGAGAGAGGCTTCTTCTCCAAAGTTGGTCTTCCAGAGTGTTCTTTTCTCTCCCTCTGTTATCCCCTGTTCTCCTTCCAAGCAGTCTGTCCCCGGCCTCTGACTAATTTTAGCCCAACTGTTACTGGGCTCAGGGTGGACAGAGCAAACTGCTCCTGTCGGTCTGCCCGTGGGTGCTTGGTGGATGTCAGCCACTAGCGGGGGTCTCCTTGGCCCGGGGCCCAGTCCGAGCAGACCAGAGCTTGGAGACAGCCAGCAGCAGGGACCTGGAGCTTGTGAACAGGTGCTCTAATCCCCTTGTGAAGGTGGTTTCTGAGAGTGGACACAAGGATAGTTCATATGGCTCGTTAGGGGAGCGGGAGAAGGGACAGGGGAAGATCTGTTCTTGAAAACAGGACATGCAGGCTTGCAGATGATGTGTTTCCAGCCGCTTTTTCAGAACCATCGGAGACGGCGTGTAGAAGGTGGTAAAATGAGGTATAATTTATCAAGCAGGCGAAAGGGGATCCAGGACATGGTAGGTATTTCCGTTTGGGTGCAGAAATATTTAGTTTTGAAATTATTAAACAACATCATCATCTCCTTGGCGATTTTGTCCTTTCGGTAATCTGAGCAGAGCACATATGTATTTGTGTCTGCAAATTACTTTGGAAAATGCATATTATTTACTTGTTCTGAAGAGGCTCTTAGGCTCTGTTGTCTAAATAGGAAATTTGGATCTAATAAAATGGGGCTATTATAGACTCCCAGACAAATAATAACAGAGGCTAATACCTTTAAAAATTCAAAATTTAAAAAAAAAAGGTCATTTTGATTAGATGTCAGGACAAAATTCAGTATAAACCCCTACAACTCATTTCTTTCTTCCTCGGTTCTCTCCGTTTTAACACAGTCAAGGCAAATCCCTGGGTAAGAGAAAGTTTCTTCTTGCTCTCTGAGAAACAGCTGAGGCTACAAGCCTCAGCACCAAGAATGTCTCCTGTCATTGGGGCCCCTTGGGCTCTGGGAAAAGGAGTAACTGGATATGTTCTACATGGATTCTAGATGCATATGAGCTAGTGGAGGAAGTGAGTAGGGGTGTGGTGTCTGACTGGACATTTTACTGGATGGGGACCTTGGGAAAGGTCAGGTCCCCATCATCTTGGGTGAAGTGCTTACCTCTACACTGTCGGGTCCCTTGAGGCAGGCACGTGATGCCTTTGAACTGCACAGAGTTTCTGCCCTGGGGCCCATTTCACCAATCACAAACTTTGGTGCAATTTCTCAAATATAGTGACCAGTTTACCTTGGGGATCTAGAATCTTGACTTTTCTTTGTTAACCAAGATGGGCTTTAGGACTGCCTTGGCATGTAATCTTTTTTCTTCCTTTGAACCCCTATGGTAATGACATTCCTACAGCTTGGTTTTATACTGCGCCCTGATGTTCTCTTACCTGAACCTCAGGTTTGTTATCTGGACAATAAGCAGAGGTAACCTTTCTTGTCCCGAGATATCTTACACAGAATTTCAATGGATAGAATATATACTAATAAGAGCTGCCTTGTTAGAATCCATGAGGAGCCCCACTGATCCTTCTTTACTTGCCTCTTCCTCAGTTCCTTGGTGGTGCTCAAAGCCCACAGGGACATGACGGTCCAGGGTTCTGCTGGCCACTGTTTGAGTCCCAGCACGGAATGATTTCTAAGACTTTCCCGCTCTGGGGTTTGGAGGTTCCAGGCATTTCATGGGTCAATGGCCATCTCCAGTGTTGGCTTTGGTATACATGAAGAAGAGAGGAGGATTAGGCCATTGACGTTTGCCCCTCCTACTCATTTATTTTCCCTCTTCAGAGGGAAAGGTTTGACGACTTGGGGGTCTCCCAAGTCAGTCTCCTGGAACCGCATATTTGGGAGGATCTTCTCCCACCGTGGAGTGGCGTACTCCAGTTGATTTGAGTGTCCTGGGGTGATACTTGTACTGTTTTCCTTAAGAGGAACCAATGCCTCAATCTGTGCCATATACCTATGGAGCACAGTGGCTGGTGCTGGGGGTGTAAGGATCTGTTTTGAGAGGTGTCAGGAGCCGAAATAGAAGCCCTTAGGAAACACCCAGCAAAGGGACAGGCCTCACTTTCTGGAAACTTCCTGGGTTGTAAATCTCCGGCTTCCTTCTTGGAGAATCAGAAAGATCAGTATTTACTGTGAGGCTCTTGGCTGGGGCTTGGCTTCTTCCACAGCCTCCCTGCATGTCCCCCCTGGTCACATGACATGCTGGCTGCTTTCTTCTGGAGCCCTTGGTTTCCTAAATGATAATGGATGAAAGATCAAATCTGTCCCACACAGGTAATCTTTGCCATCTTAATATTTGTTAAGCTTTTTGATTTACTGAAGAGTTAAAGCCACGTCAGGTCACAAAACTGCACATTAGATCTGCTTCATGAAACACTCTGAGCGAATGGTTTAACTCATTTATTTCACCATCTTTAAACCAATGTAGCAGAAGAATTGCACCTCCCCTTTATAAATCTTCCCATTTATTTCTGACTCAGGTTTATGGGAGGGTACAGACCTAGACTGTGCTGGGGTTTTACGTATGGCCGTGGAAACCTGACATGTACTGCTCATAATGGTGAGCAAATGCAGCTCACATATGTTAAATTAGCCAGAGAAGAATTTCATCTAGAAAGCCTGAGGCATGTGCTCTGCTGATAGGACTTCCCTTTGGCTTCTGAGATTCCTCAGTTCCTTACTTTCTTCTCTTCTCTGCTGCCCCTCTTTTTTTACCCGCCCCCCCCCCCCCAACATTTGCCTCTTTTACTCCAGAAGTTCAACTGATTTGGAGAGGAATTTAACCAGCAAAGGCTTTACAGAGAATCATTGTAAGTCCCTCTAAAAGAGAAGGTTGAGAGACAGTGAAATGTGACTTGATGTAAATTAGATTAAGAAGAATCCAGTGGTGATTTTTTTCCCCAATCAATTCAGTCCCTTACTCCTCAGAAAGGGAATTTCTAAAAAGGTACGTGACTGTTCTAGGCATCTTTAACAATCCTGTGGGACAGTTGCCCTGAAGTTAGATCTGAGTGTTGTGCTGAGTGACTTCTTCAAGGTGTTGAGATTGGCAAGGGGGCATCCCTTCCCTGGAAGCCTGACTCCTTCCTAATGTGATCTAACTGAGGATTGGGACACTAGGCTTTTCATATCTCTATTTTCTAGAGATTTCAAGTTTTATCTGTGGTCTGATACAGAATCAATTTTTAAAAAATGTTCCAAGGATATTTGAAAATAATTTCAAATACATAATTCAAAATATGCACTATGTTTTATATTACAAAGTTCAAAACACATTTATTAAATCAGGCTGGCAATGGTTCCTTCATATCTGTTATATCCTTATTTATTTTTTATCTATTTCATCTATTGATTTTTTGAAAGGCAAGTGAAAATCTCCACCATGATTGAGGTTTTCTTGGTGTTTCCTTGTGTTTCTAATTGACTTTACTTGATAAATGTTTCTGATATATTTTTTGGAAGTCTAAATATTTATGATGGTTTTATCTCCTTTGTGAATTGTACCTTTATCACCATAAAATATTCATCTTTATTTTCTTTAATTTATATCTACACATTTCTAATTATTATTTTCTTTAGAATGCCTTATTTGAAAATTAAAAATAAACCAAAAGAAAACTATAAATGATAATATGGTAAAACCTAGATGCTCACTACACCAAATGAACAAATGTTAACTTTTTCATGTGTACTTCACATTTAAAAAAATTGATAGACTTCATTTTTTAGAGCAGTTTTAGGTTCATAGCAAAATTGAACAGGAATTGCAGAGAGTTTCTAAATTGCTCGCCCCAAATACAACACAGCCTTTCTTACCATCAACATCCTGCACCAGAGTGGTATATTTGTTACAATCAGTGAACCAACATTGCCATACCATTATTAGCCAAAGTCCATAGTTTACATTAGGGTTCAGTTTTGGTACATTCTATGGGTTTGGAAAAATGAATAAGGACATGTACTCAACCTAATAGTATCATACAAAGTTTCACTGCCCTGAAAACTCTTCTGTTCTATTTATTCATTACTCCCACCTCCCTAATCCTTGAGAACACTGATCTTTTTACTGTCTCCATGATTTTGCCTTTTACAGAATGTCATATAGCTGGAATCAGACAGTATTGCAGCCTTTTCAGGTTTGCTTCTTTCTCTTAGTGAGAGCACCTAGCTTCCTTCGTGTCTTTTTATGGATTGACTAATATTCTATTGTTTGACGTACCAGTTTACTTATCCATTCATCTACTGAAGTACATTTTGGTTGCTTCCAAGTTTTGGCAATCATGGATGAAGCCACTATCAACTTCCGTGTGCATGTTTTGGGGTAGACATAGTTTTCAATTCATTTGGGTAAATACCAAGGAGTGTGATTGCTGCGTAAGACAGTAAGAGTATGTTTAGTTTTGTAAGAAGGTGTCAAACTGTCTCCCAGGGTGGCTGTACCATTTTTTATTCCCTCCATCACTGAATGAGAGTTCCGTTGCTGCAAATTTTGCCAGCATTTGGTGTGTTCAGTGATTTGGATTTTGACCATTCTAATAGGTGTATATAACAGCATCTCATGGTTGTTTTAATTTGCAATTCCCTAATGATGTATGATATTGGGCATCTTTTCTTATGTTTATTTGCCATCAGCGTATCTTCTTTGGTGAAGCATCAGGTTAGGTCTTTTGCCCAGTTTTTAAATGGGTTGTCTGTTTTCTTATTATTGAGTTGTAAGTGTTCATATGTATTTTGTATTACAGTTCTTTATCAGATATGTCTTTTGCAAATATTTTCTCCTAGTTTGTGATAGATTTGTTTTTAAAGAAATGTATTTAAATCTCCTGTATTTCCCTCTCTAGTCCAATTCCCTTCTATCCTTCCTCAAAGGAAACAATTATCAAGAAATCGATGTGTATTTAGTCTAGACTCATGTATTTACTACATGTATTCATTAATGACACAGTAATGATTTGTGCATTTAAAATTTGTTTAAAAGCTCTCATACTGTACAAGATTTCCCTCCCCCATTCAATCTATGTTCCTTAAAAAACATCCACATTAATACATATAGATATGCTTATTCATTTTAACTAGTGTAGAGTATCCTATCACATGAATATATCACACATTTAATATCCATTCCCCTATGTCAGTCATTTGAATTATTTCTAACTTTTTGTTCTTATGAACAAAGCTCCAGTGTCTCATTGTGTTTGTGTGAAAGGGTTTCTCTGGTGTATGGAAGTGGAATTTCTGAGTTGTAGTATGTGCAGGATTTTTTTAAAGTCTATTAGATACTTGCTATTCACTGTGATGATGTCAATATACACAAGGAATGTGTGAGGTTTTTATTTTTCCATATTTTTACCAATAATTGATGTGGTCAGAAGTTAAAAATGTTGTCAGTTTAAAGAAGGGGAACTAGCATCTCACTGCTTTTTTTGTTTTTGTTTTTATTTTTTTGGTTTTTTAAACTGCATCTCCCTGATTACGCTTGAGGTGGAACACTCTGTATCCTTATTGGCCATTTTCTCATTTGCTTATTGCCTGTTCATACCCTTTACCCATTTTTATGGGATTGCTTATTTCTTATTCATTCTAGAAGACATTCACGTATTATGGATTTGAAGTCTTTGTTGGCAAAGATGATGTTTAAAATATTAAACAAAAAAATGAAACACCAGTACAGCATGAGCAATTACCAATCAAAATAGATGTCATCTTCAATTAGAACAAACTAAATTCATAAAGGACATTAAAAAAATTTTTATTCAAAAATTATAGAGATTTATTCCTTTATATTTAGGTATTTAATTAGAATTTGTAATGAATATGATAGAGGATCAATTCTTTTTTGAATAAGAAAAGTCCATTGTCCCAACCTCATCTATTGAACAGTTAATTGTTTCTCTACTCATTTTTATGTGTCCTCCAGGTTATAGAAAGATATCATATATATTGGGTCTGTTTTTGGTATTTCTAGTTTGTTTAATTTGTTTATCTCTCTGTCAATATCACACTTCTTAAATTAAACCACCACTTTAGAAAGAATTCTGGTTTTTCAGAGCAAATGTCCCTTCTTGTTCTTTTTCTGAAGTATCTTAGATATTTGTGCACATTTACTCTTCCATGGAAATTTTAGTTTCAGAACCTAAATATCCAGGAAACATTTTGTTGATAGTTTGATTAGAATTACGGTGAACTTACAAAATAATTAGGAGAAGAACATTTTTATGGTATTGAATTTTTTTTAATCCACAACCATGATCTTTCCAACCATGTATTCAGGTTTCCTTTCCTGTTCTTTAATGATATTTTATGCATTTTTTCATAAAGTTTCACATGTAGTTTGAAGTTTGATAGTAATCTATCAAGGTGTTTTGTTAAGATGCCTTAAATTTTTGTAGCTGTCGTGAATTCTATTTTGTTTTCTTTATAGTTTCCAATTGGTTATCACCTGTATTTGAATGCTATCGATTTTTGTATGCTTATCATATATCTAGCAATCTTAATGTAGTTCTTACCAGTACTAATGGTTGATGTGCAAATAATGATAATTTTGTCTCATTCTTATCTTATTGCTTTGTCTAAGACATGGTATCAGGATAAACAGTCTCGTAGATCAGCAATGGAAAGATATGTCCTTGATCTGGTCAAACGCATATATCACAAATTACAGCACATACCACATGTAATGGTAAAAGTTTAGATGGCAAGATTTCAGATGTTTCCCATTTTTAAATTGGAAGGAAAGGGATCCTCGCTTTTCTCCTACTAAATAGTTTTTTTTTTTTTTTGTAGATATGTTTTATCAGTTTAAGGGAATTTCTTTTTATTCCTAGATAGCTGAGAATCTTTCGTGAATGGTGTTTAATATTGTTAAGTTAATGTTGTATTGTATGTGTTGAGATAAATGTATTTTTGTCCTTTAAACTGTTAGTGTGGGGTATTGCATTAGAGGGGTCTGATGTTAAACCATCCTTTCATTTCTGGGATAAATATTTCTTTAAAATTAACACATTTTTTATACTAATGGCTTCGGCTTGTTAAATTTTATGTTTGATTTGTTCTCTATGCTCATTAGTGAGATAAGTTTGTCTTCTTCTTTTTTGTTCTGTCATTTTCTTATTTGTGTGTCAAGACTTACTAATCTCATATAATACAATCATGGAAAGGTCTCTCTCTCTCTGATTTTATTTTTCTTTAAATCTTCTGTCCCTGAAGATTTAGTAAAACTCACCTGTAAAACGATCTCTTCTTGGTGTCTGTATTTTTGGAGGAATGGAGGCAGGAGTGAAAAAATATTTTAACTATTGGGGGGCCTGGGTGGCTCAGCTGGTTGTGTCCGATTTCAGTTCAGGTCGTGATCTCACAGTTGGTGAGTTTGAGCCCTGCCTTGGGCTCTATACTGACAAGCAGTGCAGAGCCTGCGTGGGATTTTCTGTCTCCCTCTCTCTCTCTGCCCCTCCCCCACTTGTGCGTGCGATCTCTCTCTCTCTCTGTTTCTTGAAAATAACTAAAATAAAAACATTAAAAATATTTTAACTATCAATTAAATTTTTAATTAAAAATTTTTAAATGTTTATCTTTTGAGAGAGAGACACAGAGCACGAGTGGGGGAGGGCAGAGAGAAAGGGAGACACAGAATCTGAAGTAGGCTCCAGGCTCTGAGCTGTCAGCACAGAGCCCAACACGCACCCCTCAATTACATCTTTTAAAAAGTGAGTTTTGGTTTACATAGGGTTTCTGTTTCACGTTGAATTTTGATCATTTGTGTTATATATTTGATAATTTATATTCTTCTAGAAAATTACTCGTTTCATCTGTTATACAATGTTATCTTTGTAGTTAAGTTCCCCCTTTCATTCTGAATATTGTTTTATGTGCCTTCTCCTCTTTTTTTCTTATATAAAATGCTTAACTCATTTATTTTTAATCATGTTAATCTTTGATGAACGCACTTAAGGCTAAACATTTTCCACCAAGTAATACTGTATCTTTGCAGTTCTGATAAATAACAACTTCTCTAGAGTCAGAAATCTTTTGTGATTTCCTCTTTAACTCAGGGGTTCTTTGGGGGTGTGACTTTTAGTTCCCAAATGTTTGGTTTCTAAGGAAATGTTTCCTTATTGTTGAATTCTTACTAACTGAACTGTGGTCAGAAAACATGGATTTTATAATGTTAGTTCTTTGAAACTGTTATCTAGAATGCAGTCAATTGTTGTAAATCTTCCAGGTAAAATTGAGAAGAAAATTTAGGTAGAAACAAGGTTCTTGAATTGTAATTAGATACTTACATTGAAATTTCAATTGATGCACTATTATAAAATAGGTACTGTACATCAGAGTGAACTGTCATTCCCAAATGCAAATTTAAAAAGTAGATGAACCAGAACCAGTTTAATGACTTTTGGGCACTTTATTTGGAAACCATAACTGTTACATCTAATTGATGTATTTTTTTCAATATGTTGGTGTTCCTCATCAGTCCCAGTAAAGTTTTTCACCTAAAAATCTTCCCTTTTTCCCCCCTCTCCTCTCTTTGATGTTCTTCTTGACTTGGTAAATTTTGTTTCTTTTGGTTTTACTTTTCTCTGCTTCTGCAGTGGGTTTTATTCCACTTTTAAAATTCTGTTCTGTCTTTTAAAACTCAGTTAAAAATCTATTATTTCTGTGTTTGATGTAGAGAAAGAAAATTTAAATGTAAAGTCACAGACCCATCTCTTTACTTTCAACACTTTGCTTTTGTGTCATTTCGGGTAAATCTCTTATAAGGAGCTCATATTTGGTTTCGGCTTTTAGTTTTTCAACCTAACTTGAGAATCTCTGTCTTTCAATAAGGGAATCTAGCCCACTGACTCCTGTTCTTTGGGGTAAGTGTCGTGTCTGGTATTGCTCCCAGTCTTTTTTTTTTTCTTTTTCTCTTCTTTTCTTTTCTTTTCTTTTTTTTGCTTCTGCTATATTTATTGTGTGCCTTAGTGTCCTTTACTTTTTGCATGAATGACAGCTCTTTGTCACTGTTCTCTACCTCTGCCTAAAGTGAGGTGGAATTTTAACATCTTAATTGTATTCTACTAGTGAAAATCTTTACATCAAAAACATGTTTAATGTTTATTTATTTTTGAGAGAGAAAGAGAGAGAGACAGAGCACAAGTGAGGGAGGGACAGAGAGAGAGGGAGACACAGAATCTGAAATGGGCTCCAGGCTCTGAGCTGTCAGCACACAGCCTGACATGGGGCTCGAACTCGGGAATGGCGAGATCATGACCTGAGCTGAAGTCAGATGCTTCACCTACTAAGCCATCCAGGTGCCCCAGAATCTTTACACTTTTAATGAACATTTTAAAATGTATTTTTCTTTATTAGCTTTATGAACTAAAATTATTCTTTTACACAAAAAATTAAGTTTAATCATGCTTTTATATTTTTCATTCTATCTTCTCTTGAATTTCAGAAAATCTGAGTTCTTATTTCCAGATCAATACTTATTTTTCTGTTACACCATATCCTCTTTATATTTATTTAGTATTCATTAATTAAGTAATTAATTTACCATACCCTCTTAAAATTTTTTTTTCATATTTATTTATTTTGAGAGAGAGAGAGAGAGTGAGAGAGAGCAGGGGAGGGGAAGAGAGAGAGGAAGAAAGAGAATCCCAAATAGGCTCCGAGCTATCAATGTAGAACCCCATGCAGGGCTTGATCCCAGGAACTGTGAGATCATGACCTGAGCCGAAATCAAGAGTCGGATGCTTCACCGACTGAGTCACCCAGGTGCCCCACCGTATCCTCTTTTTAAACCATATTTTTCATAGCTATATCTTCAACACTTATTTAGGAGTAATTATACACATTACTGGTTTCATTGGTCATAATTAATTTATGTGTATTATATTTTCCTTTTTCATGAGGTCTTCAACTGAATTCATGTTCATTTTATGGAATTTTTTATGAGTACTTTTTTTTTTTATAAGGAGACGATGGTAAACTTTCTGAATATGTGCATGTCAAAAATGCCATCATTTCACTCACGTGTGGAATCTGAAAAACGAATGAATAAACAATCAAAAAGCAGAACCAGGCCTATAAAGACAGAAAAAAAAATGGTGGTTGCCAGAGGGAGGGGAATGAGGGATGGGCAAAGTAAGTGAAGGGAAGTAGGAGGTCCAGGCTTCCGGTTATGGAATGAAGTCACAGGGATGAGAGGTACAGCATAGGGAATAAGGGCAATCATATCATAATAGGATTGTGTGGTGACAGACAGTGGCTACCCCTGTGGTGAGCACAGAGTGATGGATAGAGAAGTTGAGTCACTCTGTTGTACTCCTGAAACTAAGGAAACATTGTGTGTCAACTATATGCAGATAAAAAAATAATTTTAATTCCTTTTCTTTTGTGTTCAGAAGAAATAATTGCTACACTGGATAGAGAAGGAAACCCTTTGTTATAAGAATTCTATATAAAATATCTTTCTGCTATTTTTTCTTTTTTAGTGTTATAAGAATTCAGTGATAGTTTGAGTTAGTTGAGTTAGTTGTTTTTTTTTTTCTTGAATTGTTGCTAATGTATACAATATGCATGAAACTTAGTTTCATACATTTGGCAAGACATGCTTACTTCTGATTTTTTTCTTACTCATTCTGATACTTGGCAAGGCTTTTCAAGGTGAAGGATTTGGTTGTCTTCCTTATGGAGAACTTTTCTTCTATTACTTTTCTTTTATTACTTAGAAATTCGTTATTCGTTATTCGTTCATTATTCGTTCTCTCTCATCCGCTGCTTCTTTTCTTTTGGACATCTTTTTATATTGATGTCGCTCCTATCATTTCTCTTCTTAAATCCCAGTGCTTTGTGTTTTGGCCCAGTGTTTTGGGAGCATTTCTCAAGGCAATCTTCTAAATCATAAGTCAGTTTTCATTAATGTGTATTCTGCTGTTCACTTTCTCCACTGAGTTATTATGCTTGTGATTTAATAACAATTCCAGTAACTCTCTTGTTCTCAGATTGTCCTAACTCTTTAAAAACAGAAACCTACTGCTATTTTAAAATGTAAGTGTCATTGAGGCCAAATTTGCATACAATAAAATTCTCCATTTTAAAGTATACAGTTCAAAATTTGAAAAATGTATACAGTTGTGTAATCATTACCACAATCATCATATAGAATATTTCCATTACCACAGGAGTTCCCTCTTGCCAATTTGTAGTTAATCCCTGTTCTTTATCTTAAAATTTTTTTTAATGTTTATTTATTTTTGAGAGAGAAAGAGAGAGAGAGAGAGACAGAGCACGAGCAGCAGAAGGACAGAAAGAGAGGGAGACACAGAATCTGAAGCAGGCTCCAGGCGTTGACCTGTCAGCACAGAGCCCGACGTGGGGCTCGAACCCATGAATTGTGAGATCATGACCTGAGCCAAAGTCAGATGCTTTAACCAACTGAGCCACCAAGGCACCCCTCCCTTTTCTTTATCATAACTCTTGGCAATCATTGACCTGTTTTCTGTCACTTTAACTTTGGTTTTTCTAGAATTTCATATAATGGAATTATTTATTCTGGCCTCTTTGATGTCTGATATCTTTCATTTAGCATAATACTTTTGAGATTTGTCCATGTTATTGCGTATATCAACACTTTGCTCTTTTATAGCTCAGTGGTATTCCTTTTCATGGACCTCAGTTGATGAACATCCCTCCCTCCAACCCATGTTTTGGATGTAATGAACAAAATACGAAAATTCATGTACAAGTCATTGTGTGTACAAAGTTTTGCATTTGGTCATGTAGTAAATGTATATTTAGTATTATAAGAAACTGCTAAAATGTTTTCTCAAAGAGGTTATACATTTTGCACTCCCATCAACAATGTATGGGAGCTCCGTTTCTTCTTGAGTGAGCTTTGATAGTTTGTGTCTTTCAAAAAATCTTTTTGATCTAAGTTGGAAGTGATTGGGAAAGTATCAAGCCCAGAGAGGATTCAGTTAAGGGCAGTTATGGCAGTACCTTCTGGACCATATCAGTATCTCTGCAGCAATTGTGTTCATAGTGGATATAGGTCCTAACATGAAGAATAACTCCTGCTGAGCAAGAAGGGAACTGTGGAGTTATTGGGTGCAGAGAAAGCCCCATAGAAAAGGTGAGTGGCTTTGGGAATTTCTCACTGTGTAATCTCCTTTCTTGTAATTGCTTGCCTGGCAGCGTCTATGGTTTTATTCAAGTGGGGTGAGAATATGGACGGGAGCTCTAAAAAACTGACATGGAGGTTGGGTCTTTTCCAGGTTCAGATAAGATGGGCTGGGTCAGTCTTTCCTTCCCATTGTTAGGGTCCTATCTTCATAGGAATCCAGATTTTCAGATATGTGACAAGGTTTTCTTTTACACTCGTTGAATTGCCTCAGAGAGAGAATTAATAAAAGGAGGAAGACGGCCCATGGTATTCTATCACCATCTTCCTAGAATAATATCCTGTCACTTCTATAAGTCATTAATTTGTCCACAACAAATGACCCAAAGTTTAGCAGATGAAAACAACAAACATTTGATATCTCCCATGGGCACAGAATCCAGGTGCTGCCTAGCCAGGTGTTCTGACTCAGCATCTTTCACAAGGTTGCAGTCAAGGTGTTGGCTAGGGCTATAGTCATCCCAAGGCTCGAATGGGGAAGGATCTGCTTCCAAACTCACTCAGTGGATGGCGAGCCTCAGAATACCTGCTTCCAAACTCATTTAGGTGGCTACTGGAAGCCCTCAGTTCTTTGCTACGTGGACCTCTCCCCAGGACTGCTTCACAACATGGCAGCCATCTTTCCCTAGGAACTTGTGAGAGAGCACTCAAATGGAAGTCACTATCTTTTAATAGCCTGATTTCGGAAGTGACATCCCATCGTATGTGCCATATTCTATCCTCTAGAAACAAGTCAGTAAGTCCAGCCCACAAGCCAGGTTAAAGGGATGGGGATTACACCAGAGCATGAATACGAGGAGGTGGAAATTATATAACTTCTTACTCTTTTGTTCTTCAGTGTCGTGCTTAGAATTTTCCCAGAAGCAGACCTGAAGAAAGGATTCAGTTGTAAATAGTTTATTTGGGAGATGATCCCAGGAAAACCTGGTAACAAATGGGATGTGAGATAGGAAAGGTAAGAGAGCCAGCCTATAAAGGGAACATTTTCAAGTCAGTCACTAGCCTGGGCAGCTGGAGCTTAAATCTGCTGGGGAACTCTGGGAAGCGGTATAGAACAGGCCACAGTGTTAGGACATCCAAGGATTGAGGAAGCTTAGGTATTTATCTACAGACTCTCCATCCAGTTATTGCTTGATGACTGCTTGTGGAGAAACCAATTCTCTGGTACTCCTGCTTGGCCTGCATATGCTAAGAGTGCTTCCTCACCCTTCTAACTCCCGCCCACCCCCCCCACCCAATCCTACTGTCTATGAAGGTAAATGCTATAAAGATATAACAGAATCTGCTATACCCAGCTGGACTGTAAGTTTCATGAAGGCAAAGACCATCTACCTATCATTTTCTTTCCATTGCATCGTCATTATCTAGCATACCACTAATACTTACTGTTGCTCCACAACTATTTGTTGAAAGAATGCAGGTCCCTGATGGGGGCACCATGAAGGAGCTCACAGCGCAGTGAGGGAGATAGACTTGCACACTGCTAACTACCGTAGGGTAAGTGCTCCCTTATAGGTACCTCGGGGGTGCTGTCAGTGTCTAGGGCAGCAAGTGCCAATTCTGCCTGGAAGTAGAAACGAGGCTAAGGAGGGTCTCACACAAGAGTGAAAGTCTGGGCTAAGTTGTGAAGGGACATGGATAGAATTTTCTGATAGGATTTTTCTGGATGGAAAAAAGTAGAAGCCGTGCAGGGAGATAGAATGAGTGGCAGAGGCATTTGCTATTGATAAAAATGGAGTGTAGGTACTTTGAGTCCTCTCCTTCCCTTGTCCTTACTCTGCCCTAGAAGTTTTACGTGGTCTGAACTTTTGGTGCTTTCTGTGCGCACCATCTCGTCCACAAAGTCATCGTTGGCTTGATCGTCTTCACATGTATTAGTGCCCTCTCCCCTCTCTTTCCCAACAAACACGCACACAACACGGTGGCTCAAAGTCCTTATGACAAAGATAATCTTTTCTTGATCTTTGAAAAGGCAGGTACAGTACATATACACGCATAACAAATATTTTCTTTATGTATTTACTGTTTGTAGGAAGTCTAACCCTAATCCAGCATTTATTAAAACAGGACAGGATTTATTAAATTGGTTCAAGTTTATCAAATATGTACAGATCTTTACATAAATTAATTCGCTTTTTAAATATTTGTGAAATTTATTAAGATTTTGGAGGAACTTAAATAATACCTGAGCTGTCCAGCTGAATTTGGCTTAAGTTTTTTTTTTTTTTAACCTAAGGGATTGATGAGGCGATAAGGAACAGACACAGGACTTTAGATGGTCCGTTGAAAGAGGGCCAGTGCTGTCACCAGTTGGGGCCTGACAGGCAAAGGAAAAGACCTTTGGGTACTTGTGGATGAAACTCTCTGTTCAAGAGACCTAGAAGATTTTGATGGTGCAGCTTGGGGACAGTGGGACCTGCTACTCTATGATGTCCTAAGAAATGGAATCCATGGATGCCTTTCTTCCTGCTCATTAATTCAATAATATACTGAGCCCCTGCCATGTCGCAAGCATGGGCCCCATGGACTTGGAATACAAAATGACCAAGACATAAGCCTAGTTCTCAAAGAGCAGGAAAGATAGACCTATCTACATAAGTTTCAAATTCTAAGTTCAAATCCTGTGTTCATCATTTACAGCCTCTCTGACCTTAAAATTACCTATTTATTTATTTTTCTTTGTTTGTTTGTTTATTTATTTATGAGAGAAAAAGAGCCGGTGAGATGGGCAGAGGGAGAGAGAGAGAGAGAGAGAGAATCTCAAGCAGGCTCTACCCTCAGTGTGGAGCCCAATGCAAGGCTCAATCCCTGGGATTGTGGCCTGAGCAGAAATCAAGAGTCACACACTCAACCAACTGAGTCACCCGGGTGTCCCCAAATTACTTATTTTTTTAGGTCTTCATTTCCCAATGCAGAAAATTAAGAATTATTTGAAATTTTAAGTTAAGGCGTATAGGAACATCTAGCTGAGTGGTAATTTCTGCCTTCTAGTTATACCTGGTCAGTAAGTCAGTCCACACATTTCTGCCGCCTGAAGATCTTTTGAGTCCATGCACTTTGCTCTACCGCTGCGTCTACCTGGTCCCAGACACCAGTATCTCCTGCTCAGTGGTCTCCCTGAACTGACCTTTTTCTTCCTCCAATCCGTTCTCAAGAAGTTACCCTACGTGGTTTTTTTAAAGTTTAAGAATGATCATGCCATTTCCTGACTTAACAACTCTTCAGTACCTTCCCATTTCTCTTAGGACAAAATCCTACAAAGCCCTGCCTGACATGCCCACCCCTCTTTCCCAGCGGGCCTAGTGGTTAATGCATTCAGGTTGCCTGGTTTCAATCCTGCCTCTGCCACTTTGTGCCAAAGGGTTTCGGGTTCGAGGTCTGTCTCTCTCCAGGTCCTTCCCCCTCTCCCTTCCCCCTCCTTTAAGGATATTCTATTAATTCTTTGGTCTCATTTTAAAAGTCACACACTCCAGGGGTGCCTTGGTGGCTCAGTTTGGCTCAGGTATTGAGCACACAGTTTGTGACTCGGTGGTCACACCGAGTTGGGCTTTGCGCTGATGGCCCTGAGCCTGCTTCAGATTCTCTGTCTCCCTCTCATTCTGCTCCTCTCTCTCCTACTCGCATGCTCTCTCAATCTCTCTCTCAAAAATTAAAAAAAAAATTTTTTTTTTTAAAGTCACACACTCTAGGAGGGACTTCCTGATTCCCTCCCCAGACCAGTTTCTCTCCTCTCTATTATATATGCCCATAGCACCTTGTGTGTTTCCTCAGCAACGCTCATGACACAAACAATTTCTAAACAATTTCACCTAAACAATTTCTGTCTTTTCAGGAAGATCCAAGCCTCTCGAGTCAGGGATGCCACACGCCTTATTCACCGTGGAATCCTCAGCTCATACACAGTGCCTGGAGATCATTGGCACTGAAGGACTATATTAGCAATAAAATGTAGCCAAACTATCTTTACTAGTGTACCATGTATAGCAGAACTTTTTATCAACTGTTATGGGTGCATAGGTATCTGCCTCACGTCCAGAAAAATAAAGTATCAGCCATGTCCGGAAACAGCAAGTGCTCTGCTGAGAGCTGCTGAGGGATATCTGACCCTCCCAGCAGACTTCCCAGGGGTGGGAAGGTGGCAGCAGGGGGTTTTGTTTGGTGGTTGTGGTGGCTGTCTGTTGCGGTGTCAGTTTCTTCACCCCCAGCAGATTCTGGCACACGTCTCAGATTAAAGTGTGAGTTTCCTAAGCGAGTGAAGGCCTCCAAATGCCTTCCAGAGCGGAAGCACTCCACCCCAGAAATATGCAAATTGCATTAGGCACCTGGATGTCGTGATTGGTCCAGGTGCTAAGCATATTCTATTTTCTGCAAAGTGGTATATAAAAAAATAATTCTGGAACAAAGAACGCCATTTGTTCCCAATTCATATATAAGTTTTCCAAGATTTAGATTTTTTATTTGGAATGACTTTGAGTTTGGCTCTTTAACAGTATAGTTATCTTACAGTTCTCTGCTTTGTGCACTATGAAAGAAAGAAAGAAAGAAAGAAAGAAAGAAAGAAAGAAAGAAAGAGAGAAAGAAAGAGAAGAAAAGGAAAAGAAGGGAAAAATTAAAGTACTCTATGAAAACGTAAAACTTCAGTATATCCTTTGAATAATTGTCCTCATATTATATCTGAAGCAAAGAGCAGGTAGTTTTGTGTTCTCCCCCACTTCCCCTTAATATGGTCACGCCTGTGGTAATGCAGTGGACAGGAAGTTTTGGGAGGATCTGGAAGTTTATACTTCTAGGGAGACTGAGCTCTCATCAGAGAGTTGAGAAACACACACCCAAGAGAGAAAAAAATCTCAAGAGTCCAAAGGTAGAATAAGATAGGGTGAAAGATACATCTTCATCTGGTGGGATATGGCAAAAAGAATGACCAGACGTGAATGTCATTGCGTAAGGAGGGCTGATGGAAGAAGGTGAATTTTGAGCATCATTCTAGGCATGAGAGGTGGTGTTCCAGGTATGGGGGCGAGTCCCCGGGAGGACACAAGTGGGTTGTGTGGGGAGTGAAAGACAGGGAAGCCAATAGAAAGGAAAATCAAATGGGAGTGGGCGGTAATGGGGTTGGGGTCATGCGGAGTGTTTAGGAATCACCCTCCCTGGCAAGCTGGGGATGTGGATGATGTCACAGATGGGAGAGTGGAGATTATTTTCTGCCAGGCTCCTTCATTCAGTAAATACTTATGGAGTATCTACTTGACTTCAGACTCTAAAGGAGATGATGAGGATACAGAGATTATAAGACACCACCCCCACTTTGGAGGAGCCCAGAGTTGAGTGGGGGGAGACACAGGAAGGGAAAATTAAAATATAACCTGCTGCAGGCTAGAATGGAGGTGTGGTGGCAACCGGGAGAGACCAGGAAACGACTTCATAGAGGAGGTGAGGAGTGGCTGGGGGAACAGAAAAGGCAAAAAGTATGGTATTCCTATTGGTTAGAATTGGGAGTGAGCCTATTTTATTCAAGGGGGAAAGGGAGAAGTTCAGGGTGGCTGGGGCTTTTGGGGACAAATGGGAATTTTCTGGACAGGAAACTGGAGAAGGAGTTTAGAGCCAGATGGGGCCCCTCAGCCCCTGTTCTGCAGGCAGAGGGACCAGCTGGCTGGGGATCTCAACAAGGAAACACCGTGATCACATTTATTTCCAGGATAAGAACTCTGGAAATGCTGCGACAGACAGAGGGGAGCCAGACAAAGGTCGGGGCAGGGTCTGCAGTTAGTAGAAAGTGTTTTGCGACAATCCCAGTAACTGAGGGACAACAGGCTTGGAATGGGCCAGGGCAGGGGGGAGCGGAGAAGCTTTCTGAAGCTCTGTTTAGTGTGGTTTCTACTTTTTCCAGAAGTTCTTTTACTTCTATTTCCATTAATGTCCTCTTAGGCCTCTTTCCTTCAGCCTTCACCCCTCCTTCCCCTTCAGAAGTTGAAATCCGCTTCACAAGGCAACAGGTACAATGAATTCCACTCAGAGGAAGAGCAGAACTGCCGTGGGCTCTTAGCGGCGCAGGCAGAAGAGGCCAACATTAGTGCACCCTGACCCGCTAGGAGGGGCTCTCGGAGACCCATCTTTCCTTGCTTCCCTCTTGACTCCCGTGCAAGGTGAGCCGGGCCTCCATTTCCAAGGCCCGGACGTCCATTATTCACAGGCTCATTGTGCTGGTGAGTCCGACAATGGTTCCGCTTCCAGGACAAGAGGTAGCCCCTTTTAGGAGGGCCTGGAACTCTCTGTGGTCATCAGAGGAAGGGAGATGCACCGGCCTTTGGCTGCCTGGATGAGGCCAAGGCTTTGCCTCTCTGGCTAGGGTGGGAGGCTCAAGACAGCAGGACTCGGAGTGCTGCAGAAGTGCAGTGAGAGAATTAATTGCTCTCGAGGGCATCTCGAAAGCAGCTTGTTTTAAACAGGAGTTGAAAAGGTGGCAGCGGGTTGTCTCTGTCTTCGCAGCTGGGGAGGGGAGTGTCCCCTGGAGAGGGCGGGGCTGCAGAACACCTCAGGTCAAGGCCGGCTGGCATGGGACCTCACCTTCACAGTATTGCCAGAACTTGCTAATCAGCAGTGGAACAAAGAAAGGGTCCAGGAGACAGTGTGCCGAAACTCAGTGCGATGCGATGGGGCAGAACCGGGGTCGGGCTTGTTCTGGGGTGGAGTCAGGGCTGGGGTGTGCCTGCTCGCCCAGCCGGCACTCCCCTCCCAGCCGCGTGGTGAAGAGGCACTGAAGGGAGCTGTTAAAGCGGTACTTTTATCTGGAACAAAACCCATCCGTAATCTGGCAAGAAGACGAATTGGTCTATCAGCAGCCATCAGCGTCTCAGCATCAAGTAGATTATCAGATTGGCAGAAACGGGGTCCTGCTGGAAGCACCTGAGTCAGGGGCAGGAGCCTGCCTGGGAGGAGGCCGGCTCCACATGAGCTCAGAGCTGGGAACAGGTGGCCCCCGTGTACACGGAGGGGGTGTGGGAGGGAGAAGAAGCAGGTCTCCAAGTAAAACTTCACCTACTTCTGAATTTTGCTAAGACCCCGCCCAGGTAGCTAAAGGGCCGGATCCCCACACTGGGACCCACCTGCCGTTTCTCTCCCACAACGGCTGCCCCTTTGGGGTTGTGAGCCAGGAGTTGTGGTTCTCAACTGGGAGAGCTCAAAGTGACACATGAGAAGTCAAAGTGGATTTTTTTGTGAGAAGGATTCTCCACCTCCTTTTCCCTTTCTGCAAAGCAGATAAGTGGTTTCACCCACCTTTTGTGACTTCCAAGCAGCTGAATAGCACTTGTGGTGTTTGAATGTCATATAATAGGCACTGTCACCAATAGAGAAATGTCCTTTTCCGTGTTTCTGAGCTTTCCTGTGCTTACTACGTTTTGCGTGTGCACTCTCTCTCCCTCTTTATAGAGTGGCTGTGAACAATTCCTGAAAATGTTTGTCCCGTGTTTTCAAGCACCTATGTCTTTGGAACGCTGTATGGGAAATGCCAGTCCCCTGGGGGACCGTGTGTGGCCGGCAGAGTTCCAGGCAGAGCTCAGCTGGGCATGTGAGTCGTAGGCAGCTGTTCTGCTGTTCTGAGCAGGGCGGGGGGATATGATTTGAGTCTTCGCATTCTGGAGGACTTCCTGAGTCCAGACACGGGCTCTACCATCAGCTGGTCATGTGGCCTTGGAGGCAGTTAGTTGACTTTTCTGTCCCTCAGCCCCTCATCTGTAAAATGTATTCATAGTCTGTACTTCCTAGTGTGGTGTTACGTTTCTCTCGGTGAATGTGGGTAAGGATCTCAGAAGAGGCCTAGCAGACTCTAAGCACTGTATGTGTTTGCTGACGTTGTTATTATCATCTTTGGATTTGAATGTTGCTCTCTTCTAAGGTCTCTTTCAGTAAAACATCTTTGAGTGATTGTTCAAGATAGGCATAAGTGATATATTTTCTAAACCCAGTACAGCCAAGGCTGTCTTTCTCTTACCGTCGCACATTAAAGACAATGTGACAGGGCTTTAAATTCTTGGATCACAACTATTCCCCCTCAAAATCCCACAGATCATTCTCTGTGACTTTCTGAAATGTAGGGTAGCTAAGAAGTCTAAAGCCGCACTTAATTTGTTTCTTTGCAGATAATCTAGTTTTCCTAATGTGGATTTTTGTAGGATTTTTCATCACCGTTGTATTTCAAGAGTTTTGGCAGAATGTCTACATGTGGTTTTCTCTTCATTCGTTTTGTCTGGAAAAGTCTTTAAAATCTACTTACAAATCCTTCTTCACCTCAAACAATGTGCCTTTTGGGGCATCTGGACACTCGGTTGAGCAACCGACTCTTGATTTGGGGCTCAGGTCACGATCTCACAGTGTGGGACTGAGCCCTGCGTTGGGCTCCGAGCTGAATGTGGAGCCTGCTTACGAGTCTCTCTGTCTCTCCCTCTGCCCCCCTGACCCGCGTGTACGCGCTCACTCTCTAAAAAAGTGTCTTTTGTCACATATTTATAAATTTGGGTTTTGCCCTTTTCCTTTCATTCTGTGTCCTGCTTCAGAGGCACCAGCTGTTCACGGGCTGGCTCTCCATTCTCCCCACTCTGTCATTCTCTGCCTCACGTTTTTATCCATTTTCCCTTTGTGCCTACAAAATTTGTTCTTCAAAACAATATGATTTGGGGACACCTGGGTGGCTCAGTTGGTTAAGCATCCAGGCCCTTGATTTTGGATCAGGTCACGATCTCATGGTTTGTGGGATTGAGCCACATGACAGGATCTGTGCTGACAGTGCAGAGCCTGCTTGGGATTCCCTCTCTCCTTCTGTCTCTACCCCTCCCCCACGCATACCCCCCCCCCCCCCGAAAAGTAAACATAAAAAAAAAATACAATTTTCTCAGTTTATCATTTTGTGTTCCATATTCACTACATTTTGTAATCTAAGTAGTGCTATTCAAATTTTAGGGTTTTTTTTCTATCATTCCATCTCTTTTTTTTGACATTTATAAGTTGAAAATTACTTATTTTACATCAATATGTAGCCTCATAAACTCTCACGATACTTGAGGAAGGCTCATTAAAAGCCATGATGCTTGTTCCTACCTCTCTTGTTCTCTAGTTGTACGAAAGCGTAAGATAAGATAAACAGGGTGCCAGGGTGGCTCAGTTGGTGAAGCATTCTACTTTGGCTCAGGTCATAATCTCACAGTTTGTGAGTTCAAGCTCCCTATCAGGTTCTCTGCTGTCAGCACAGGGCCTGCTTTGGATCCTCTGTTCCCCTCTCTCTCTCTGCCCCTCCCCGACTTGAGCACGCACACACACGCACGCACACACACACACACACACACACACTCTCTCTCTCTCTCTCTCTCTCAAAAATAAACATTTTTTAAAAATTAAAAAAATAAGATAAAGGACTAGAAGGATAGAACTAGATTGAACTTGACAAAATTATAATTATTTTCAGATAATATGGTTATACATTTAAAAATACAAAGTATTAAAATAATTTTAAATGAATTATGGAGTTCAGAAGGTACCTATATGTAAAGCAAACAAAAAAATTATTTGCTTTTTTGTCTACCATAGAATCTATTAGAAAATAGAGGAACATATCAACAATAGTAATAAATTTTGTAAAATACCTAGGAAAAAACTCTTCAAAAGAAAACTATAAAGTATTGTTGCAAGATGTACAGGAAATCCAAGTAAATGGATGAAAATAATATTTAAAAAGATCAATAATCTATAGATTTGATTTCAATAAAAATTTCTAAATGGTTATTCTAAACATAACATAACAAACATTTTTCTAAACTTAATGATTAAACATTATATCATGTTTTAGAATTTGAGGGCAAAAGAGTAAGACTAGGTTTGCTCTACAAGATATAAAATGTATTATCGAGGATGAATGATCAAAGTGGTAAGGTAACATTTTAAGTAATTTTCAGGAAACAAAACATTACTCAATAAATGGTATTTTACTTTATTTTTTATTATTTATTATTTTAATTTTTGTTTTGTTTTTAATTTTGAAAAAAAACTATTTATTTATTTATTTATTTATTAAATGTTTATTTACTTTTGACAGAGAGAGAGCATGAGTGGGGGAGGGGCAGGGAGAGAGGGAAACACAGAATCAGAAGCAGGCTCCAGGCTCTGAGCTGTCAGCACAGAGCCCAACGCGGGGCTCAAACCCACAGACCACGAGATCATGACCTGAGCCGAAGTCGGACGCTCAACCAACTGAGCCACCCAGGCGCCCCAATAATTTATTTATTTTTTAATTTACATCCAAGTTAGTTAGCATATAGTGCAACAATGATTTCAGGAGTAGATTCCTTAATTCCCCTTACCCATTTAGCCCATCCTCCCTCCCACAACCCCTCCAGCAACCCTCTGTTTGTTCTTCATATTTAAGAGTCTCTTATGTTTTGTCCTCCTCCCTGTTTTTATATTATTTTTGCTTCCCTTCCCTTATGTTATCTGTTTTATATCTTAAAATCCTCATATGAGTGAAGTCATATGATATGTGTCTTTCTCTGAGTGACTAATTTCGCTTAGTATAATACCTTTTAGTTCCATGCATGTAGTTGCAAATGGCAAGATTTCATTCTTTTTGATTGCCAAGTAATATTCCATTGTATATGTATACCACATCTTCTTTATCCATTCATCCATCGATGGACATTTGGGCTCTTTCCATACTTTGACCATTGTCGATAGCACTGCTACAAACATTGGGGTGCATGTGCCCCTTCCAAACAACACACCCGTATCCCTTGGATAAATACCTAGTTGTGCAATTGCTGGGTTCTAGGGTAGTTCTATTTTTAATTTTTTGAGGAACCTCCATACTGTTTTCCAGAGTGGCTGCACCAGTTTCCATTCTCATCAGCAGTGCAAAAGAGACCCTTTTTCTCCACATCCTCGCCAACATCTGTTTTTGCCTGAGTTGTTCATGTTAGCCATTCTGACAGGTATGAGGTGATATCTCATTGTGGTTTTGATTTGTATTTCCCTATTGATGAGTGATGTTGAGCATTTTTTCATGCGTTGGTTGGCCATGTTGGTGTCTTCTTTTGAGAAGTGTCTATTCATGTCTTTTGCCCATTTCTTCACTGGATTTTTTGTTTTCTGGAATTGAGTTTGATACGTTCTCTCTCTATAGATTTTGGGTACTAACTCATTATCTGATATGTCATTTGTAAATATCTTCTCCCATCCCGTTGGTTGCCTTTTAGTTTTGCTGATTGTTTCCTTTGCTGTGCAGAAGCTTTTTATTTTGATGAGGTCCCAATAGTTCATCTTTGCTTTTGTTTCCCTTGCCTCTGGAGACGTGTTGAGTAAGAAGTTGCTGCAACCAAGGTCAAAGAGGTTCAGTAAATGGTATTTTAAAAGTTGGATTGTCATTTAGAGAAAAAAATTAGATTCTCCCAAGTCACTCCGTAAAATAAATTTCCATATGGAAGAAATGCTTTTCTCACAGCAGAAGTAAAATGTGTGCTAGTCTTAGAAGCAAATACAAATGGATATTGACATCTTTGGCTTAAGGAAAATATTTCTTCACAGGTCAAAAAGCATTAACCATTCATCTATTTATTTTTCTCGTACTTGTTTGGCACTTAGTAGACTTAAAAGGGAAAAATGGGTATATTTTATTATAGTAAAAATTATGTTTGCTATAACTGTATTAATTAAGAATATCCTCCACTGGTAATGACAGAAAACCTGACTTAAATCTATGTTAAAGAGATAATGTTTTTTTTTTTTTATTTCATTCAGGAAGCAATCTGGGGATTGGTAGTCCAGCTGGGCTGAAAACATGGGCTGTCTCCATCCTTCTATTTTCTGTCCTTAAAGTATAGAGCTTTGTTCTCATGGAAGTCACCTGATAGTTGCATGATGATTGTTGATGTACCTCCAGACTCATATTCATTTTCCACACAGAAAAAAAGGCAAGTAGGTAAAATCCCTAGGAAGAATGCCAGCAGAGTCTATTTCTTGTAAAGAAAAAAAATTTTTCCATAGCCTCACTCAGCAACTTCCATTCATATCTCTTGGCTATAATTGGTCACATGACCATTTCTGGCTGCAAAGGAGTCTGGGAAAGTGCATTTTTTCAGCCTCTATTATGGAAGGAGGGTTAGGGAGACAGAGATTATAAATGCCTTTTGAATGTCCAATCCACAATAAACAAAATTCAAAGACAGAAAATTGGGTAATTATTTGCATTATATAAAATAAAAATTAATATTAAAAATAAAGAGCTTCTAGAAATCACTGAAAAGAAACCAGTAAAAAATAATATAAATAGGACATTAACAAAAGAAGGTATAAAATGACCAATGGACACATTAAAATTTAGTCTCTCCCCTAATCCACTACATACAAATTAAAACAGGATATCACTTTTTATGTATCGAACTTGCAAAGATTATAGGAACACATATCAGTACAGGGATGCTTATCCCCCTATGCAGTGACCATGAAATCACTGTAAATGTACAAGATGGGAGAATTGGTCAAATTAATCATGGTTCATCTATAGAGCAGATTATCATGTGGTCATCAAAAATACATTTTATAATATATTGTTAACACTATTAACATTTTCACGTTAAGTCATTGCCCTCACCCCTGCACTCAGCTGGGGTCAGAGACCGTGACTGGAGCAAATGCTCTTAGAAGGGGATCAGAGGGCAAGGTGGCTCTATGACTGGCCTGCAGGGTGTTACTGCAGTAAGATTTCTTGGCTCTGCTGTCCTTTCTTCTGCAAATGCATCTCCTGGTTTTGAAAAGGTGAGTCACAAGATGAAACGATGGCCAGTAAGAGATGGATTTTGTACGTGAAAGGATGCTGGTAATGTGTCTTCAAAATTTCAGGATATGGTTGTGATGGAAACTGAATTTTAGCAAGCCACTCATACCAGATGGATTTCTATATTTGCAGAACCAACACCATTTCTTAATGGATTGGAGATGCAATGATTGTCCAAACTCTCTTACCACATGCCAGGCCATGTTCCCAGAAAGCTATGTCTTGCATTAAGTCACAATCGTTTAAGCTTTATTTAAACTTTCTCTCGGTCACTTGTTCAATATCAATGGGGCACCCACTAGTTCTAAGGGGTGTAAGACAGCCCCTGTGACTGGTGCAGGTAACTCATTGAAAGAAGAGTCAGAAAATAAACACCTGTTCATTTTTATTCAGCCCAATGAGAGAGAGAGAGAGAGAGAGAGAGAGCAACAGAAGGAGAAAGAGAGAGAAAGGGAATGAATGAGGTCTGACTATTAATGTCTGGTAATAATTATTGGTCATCAATATGATGATTAGTAATTAGTTAGCAAATAGTGTGGTTTTGATGCTATAACTCAGCAACGATGTGGCCTTCGATCAGTCTCTTGTATTTAAAAGGGAATAATAATTCCTGGGAGATTTTAGAAGAATTAGAGATAATAGATGTCTGGCTTGGTGCCTGGGTGCTATTACTTTTAGGCAGCATTTTCCCTGGAGTGAAAAGTGGCAATTCATTCCATTCCTTTTGCTCTTACTTTATGTTCGTTAAGCAACTTTCTGACACATAATTTGCTCCTCTGAGGCCATCACTCCAGGAGAGAGTGTTCTGAATGACCAGTGTGAATTATCCTCCAAGATATATTTCCCATACTAAATTGATAAATCAATGAAGATATTGGAATTCTGGTTGGCAGATTAGGCCCCTGCCAATTTGGTTACAGAAGTAACTTCCTCAAAGTGTGACCTATTCCGAGTGAACAGGTTCGAGTATGTTTCAGGATCCCCGAATTTGAGAACTTGAATGGTAACTCACACCTGCCAGTTACTGCCCACCCACGAAAGACCCATCTGAGCAGGCAGCCAGTCTCACCCCTGAGCTCTTAACTTAAAAGGGACTATTGACCCGGTGATGCTATAAGGGCCGGTTGGGAACAGGTGCCAGGTTAGGCCTCATGCAATTGACCGGGTAAGAGATGAAACTGACCTGAATGCAGATGGCAGCAACGGGCATGCAAAGAAGGAAAAGAACATGTGAAGAAACCGAGAAAGATTTGATAGAGTTTAGAATCGTAACTTTCTGACATGTCGCAGTTAGAGATTATTCAGGTCAACCCCGTTGTTCTCCACCTGTGCATCATGAGACCCAGGTTCTGTGCTCTGTTTCTGCGTCAGGTACTACCTTCCGGGCCCTGGTGGACACAGTGCATTCATTGCAGGCCTCCCGAATGCTTCTATTATAGCCTTGAGTGTTTTGCTAAAACACGCGGCACAATAGCTATCTCAAGTACGCCCGGGCATGGCTTGGGCTATGGATACATATGCTGTGTGCATTAATCAAGTTTAATAGACCCCCACGTTTGAAACAATGCCTTAAAAAATTTTTTTTTTCGGAGACTGCACAGAAGTGTGGCATTGTACAGCAAATAAAAGTGTTGCTACAATGCCTGTAAATCAGAGCTTTAAACTATGTTTCAATTATCCTTCTATTATCCAGCTGGTATTTAAGCATGTTTATTATTCAAATCAGCAGCGAATGTGCTGCTGTTGTGTAAACAACTGTCACTTGCTGAAACAATGATTAGGAGGCAGCATCCCTTTCAGGTGTACTTAGGAGTACTTATACCCCAGCCACTTGTATTTAAATATCATGTAAACACAATGCTTGAGTGACTACTTTCACTCCCGTTCCCAGTGCCTCATGCCAATTCTATTACATTAAGAGGGAAATCTATTAAATTTTTCATTTATACACATCCGTACACTGTTTTTACCCATTGTATCATTAGGGCTTAGATTAATATAATAGATGTGCTGAGAGATACAGTGTGCATTGAAAAAGCCTGCTCAAAATAAAAGCCAATTTCTCTGCATTATTTGGGGGTGTTGGAAAGCTTTTGTGAAAACAATGCAAAGAAAATTATTTTCTGAATAAAAAACATGACACGGAGAAAAGAAAAATTTGGCCCCCAGAAAGAGCAATCTTGAACCTTTATTAGCTCCATTACCAATTCAGCATATGAAAGATAGAGAGCCAGAAAATAGGGCATTTGTTGAATGAATCTGTGTCCCTTTTGTAGGTACTCTGCTATCACCGGGGAGGGGAATGTGTGCGTATCAGGGCAGGGTTTGTAGGGGCAGAGCTCAGAACTCCTACTAGGCTATGTTCCCAATGAGTCGATCCTTTTTTCTCTTAAGCCTCAGTTTCCACATATAAACCAGGAAGACAAAATTTTGAGCGATGAGGAATCATGGTCCATTCAAATGGTTGATGCCCACCGGGGATTTTACATTATCTGATGTATGTTTGGGGAGGGGGGCTCAATAAATTCCTGTTGATGGATTTTAGTTGCTAACCTGCAAACAGTCTCTACTGTGCTTAGGAAAAGGGGTGGGTGCTCGAGAGAAGGGGGTGATGACAGGATTTTGATTTGGGTTTGGAAATGCACACCCAGAAAATTCATGGATGAGGGCTTTTGTACTTAGCCAAACATCCCAAGTGGGTTGTAGAAGAGCTTTGATTTCATCCGTGCAGGTAATGTGAATAATGTCCCAAATACTGCCTTCTTAATTGATTTCAAAATACAATAGATTTCAAATTCCTTAGAATCTGTAATATATAGGGTAACCATGTAATTTGTCAGACAACCTGGGACATTTTGAGAGTGAGATGTGCTAAATAATTATGTCAGGGCATCAGGTATAAACCAATACTGTTCTGGGTAAATCTGCACATATAATCACCTTAGAATCACATGGCTGGAAATCAAATCTGGCTAAGATGTAAAGCAAGGAAGGAGAATGAAAAAATAGTGACTCAGGGGTCTGACTACACCCTTCTTTTGAGGTGGGTTAGTGTTTTATTTTAGAAGAAAAATAACTTATTATTTTTTTTTTAGTAATTAGAATCCTCAAAGGCAGTAAATTCAACTTTCAAAGAACATACAAGCAAAAGTCCATTTTTATACATTAGATGAATTCGTGAATGGTTTACTTTTCAAAATGACTGTTCCTTAATGAAAAAACTTACCAGATTCCAAGCCAGTAACCTGCATTTATATGTGATTTAATTTGTTCAAGTGTTGCCTAAAGAATGTCTTTTACACAAATGTAAAGTCTTTACGCTTAACACAACTTTAACTTCTTAGCAGGGACTTGACTCAGCCAACACAGTGAAATGATGATGCGTAGAATTCGCACGTGGTGCCAAATCAGTAAGTACTAACTCTTATGTATTAGAGGGTATGCAGGCACTTGGCTAATAAATTTTATAATCTCTTCCCTTGTAACAGGCAGCATCCAGAGATGACAAACTTTTGTATGGTAGCATACAAAAATCATTTTCATCTCTTAGACAACCGATTTCTACACTGACATTTCACGATTCCTACAGCCATTTTTGAACTCTTTTATTAGACCCATGGATATATTTCCTTTACTGAAGCATGTGTTCTGAAACGTTTTTCATTGGTAAAACTGGGATATCAATTTGTTAGTCGTTTTATAGATTTATCAAACAGCAGCATATCTGGTCTCTTTCCCATCTGGGCAGACGGATTCTCACAACTCTGCCTCCGGTGTCTTGGATGGCCTCTTTCCCAACAACTTCTTGGGTTTCTGCTTACAAGAGGAGACTAATTGCCACAGTGACATCGAACAGCGTTATTATGCCTGATGGTGTAATGCTCAGCGGCCAAGGTAGTTTCCCCCTTCAATTATGTGCTCTATCTCTCCTAAGCCCATACATTACCTGCACCTGTCCGTAAACAATTCTCCTCCATTATATACTTGTGCTAATTCCTGGTGCCAGTCACCAGATCCCAAATACCTACAACAGACTCTTTGGTGTCCCCAACCGTCTGACTTCTTTCATCTCAAAGCTAACCACGCTTTTATCTTTGTCTTTTAAGCTCATTTGATGGAGGCAAGTACAGTGTAGTTTGGTTTTGTTGTTGATGGAACATTAACAGGATTTCTGCTGAGGTCTATTCTACATTCCCTAACGTAATGTTGTAAAACTCCAGGCAGGGTTTACTGGCCAAATCATAGGCATTAACAAGGTAGGTTGTAAAAATAGCCCAAGCAACACAAATGTGGCTTCTAGTTACTCTGTATCTGCCTCTTTAATGGAGTGTGGTGGCTCTGCGAGTTTTGATTCTGTTCATCCTTTGAGGTTTTCAGTTCGAGTCCTACTTTTGCTGGCAAACCGTCCTCCACTCTTCTGATCCCGGTTCCTCCTTGAATTCATAGGACCAGAGTTTGTAACGTCCAGTTCTTGTAATTAACCACATTCTACCATTATTTGATGATATTTTCCCAATTTTCCTTCTATGACATATATTATAAGCTTTTATGGGGACGGGGAAGGGAGGAGGGTCCCTTTCACTCCTGTGATTTTCTTAGTGTCTCGCACATGGCTGAGGTCATAGGGGACTAATAAACACTAATTTAGCAGATATTGATTGAGTACATACTGTGTGCAAAGCTTGGTGCTCAGAATTGGGGAAAATACAATAAAAAAGATATTCCCTTCCATCCGAGGGGTTTTTCAAGATAGGATAAATTCAAAGGAGAGGGGAGAAAGGCTGGATTTTAGAATCATATAGCTAGTCTTCAAAGGAATAGTATACTTAAGAAAATGGAGCTACGGGATAACATAATTCAAGAAAAATCTTCAATTAAAAGATGTCTGTTAGGAATTGAAAAATGTTTGTTTTTGCTTTTTGTTTTGTTTTGTTTTGTTTTGTTTTAGAAATAAGAATGTCTTACTAGCCTGGCATAAAGGCCACACGTTAGAGGAGCTGTTCTGAAAGGTTCTGAGCATCTGTGTCAAAGGTGTATGGCTTTGGGAATGGATTCTCTGAGGGCAGGACGGGGCTGGGAAGGTCACGCCTGCATGGTTCTGCTCTGGCATGCCAAGGCTGGCTGTTCAGGAGCATCAGGGAGCAGCAGTCTGGCCAGGCATCAGCATTTCATAGAGGGCATTGGTGGAGGAGGTGAGGAGGGTACTGTGGGAGAAAAAGCCAACTTGCAGGCATTGCTTTGGGGTTCCCCAGAAGCAACTGGAAAGAGTTGACGTAGGAATGCACTTCCTTCACTCCTCTGCTCTGAATAGTCCAGAAGCTCTTCATTTCTCTTGGAAGAAATGCCAAAGTCCTTAAAATGGCCTGGAAGGTCCAGACCCTGTTACTCCAATGACTTCATCCACTCTCCCTTCTCCAGCTACACACCAGCATCCTACTTGTCCTCAAATAAGCTAGATCCTGTCCTGCCCCAAGGACTTTGCACTAGCTGTCACCCGTGCCAGGATTTCTCCTGGCTTACTACTCTCACCTCCTTCAAGCATTTGCTTAAATGTCACCTGCACAAGGAGATGCCTGTTCACTACTGCCGGCCTCTGTCCTGGCACTCCCCATTCCCTTCCCTCGCTCTTTCTCTATGCGCTTGTTACCATCCAATATATTTTATAATTCACTCACTTTTTGTTGATTTGCAGTCTTTCCGCTTACGGAATATAAACTCCATGAGGGCCCAGGATTTTGTCCATTTGCTCTCTGAGGTCCTCCTGAGCCTAGCTCACTACCTACCATGCACTGAGCAAGTCTTTACTGGATAAGTGAATGAGCAGGAGAGTCTTGATTAGTGGTAGTGAGAGACAGCTTTTAATGTGTCCCTGACTTCATTTGCACTCTTAGCTGGGGACATTCGCATTACAATTATAATGGGGCTCTGTCTTCATTTCTGATTGATAGATTCATATGTCTTAAGGCTTCACTTAAAATTGTCTGTTTCTTAGTGTCTCTGGAAATAATTCATAGTCAGTAAACCAAAAGTTAAATGCGCAAAGGAAGAACATAGCAGGGGACTTCAGAGTGAATATCTTTATTAAGGGAGACATTTTTTGGTAACAATTGCGGCCTCCATATTTGGAGCCAAGTAAGTCAACCTTTAGGCAAAACAATTTTTGCCCCAATTCAGCGTCTTTCATAAACTGAGAAGGCGGCTCATTCTCAGTGGTTATAACTACAGTCACCTACCTCCCTCAGCCTGCTACTTAAGAAGCTGCTAATGGCCAACTTATTAGCCCATTAGCAACTGCTTTGGCCCATTAGCGGGCATTTAAGTGGGACAGACTGCTGGGAGTTCCAGCAGGGTGAGGGTTGGCTGATGTCAGTGCTAGGGTTCCTTGCTTGAGCAAGCAGGTTTCCTTATGTGGCGCTTATTTATAATGAGGTGCACCTGTACCTCATTCCCCCTCTGGGGTGGAAGTTTTAGGGCAATCGTTCGAAAAGGGGTAGTTTTATACTTGTGAGCTGCAGACACTCGGCTGCTGATGATTTGGCCGTTAGCCGCCTGTATCTAATTGCCCTCCCCTCCCCCTGCCAGCTACGTCCACCCACCCAGGAGTTAATGCAAATCCCCAGTGATCAGAAGAGGTGTGCCCCAACCTAGAGTGGTAGCCTGTGTGTGAACTGCAAGGAGTTAGCCTGACTTGTTACTTGATCTGTTTTGTTGCTGTGGTAGGGTGAATAATGCCCCCCTGCAAGGATGACCATATTGGAATCCAGCCACCGCCCCCCCCCAAGTGTGAATGCGTTACCTTGCACAGCCAAAGGGAATTTGCAGATGTGATTAAGTTAAGGACCTTAGATAGGGAGATAAGCCGGCATTATCCAGGTGGGCCCAATGTAATCACAAGGGTCCTTAAATGTGGAAGAGTAATGGCTGGGTGGCTCAGTCAGTTAAGCATCTGACTCTTGGTCTCAGCTCAGGTCATGATCTCCCGGTTCGTGAGATTAAGCCCTGCGCGGGGCTCTGTAGATGGCAACGCAGAACCTGCTTGGGATTCTCTCTCTCTCTCTCTCTCTCTCTCTCTCTCTCTGCCCCTCTCCCACTCATGCTGTCACTGTCTCTCTCAAAATAAATAAGCTTTAAAAAAAGTGTGGAGGAAGGAAGCAGAAGAGGAAGGTAGGGTGATACCACGTGATAAGCTATCCCTGTGTTTTGCTGCTCCAAGACGTGGAAGGAGGGCCATGAGCCACAGAATGTAGGCAGCCTCTAAAAGCTGGAAAGGCCAAAGAAATGAATTCTCCGTAGAGAGTCTCCAAAAGGAACACAGCAATACTGACAGCTTGACCATGGCCTTCTGAGACATATTTCCAACTTCTGACCTCCAGAACTGTAAGGTAATAAGTTTCTATTGTTTTAAGCCATCACGTTTATGGAAATCTGTCACAGCAGCCATAGGAAACGAATGCATTACCCAAGACGGTCAGTGGATTTAGTGATCGGGCAATTGAAGAGACAGAGAACATAATCCCTTCCCTGAAGGTATCGAGGTGGCAGAAAATAGGCACAAAAAGCAGGTTCTCTACAACAATATATGAAGAGTATAAACTTTAATCTTCACTCTACTCTTTTTTTTTAATATGAAATTTATTGTCCAGTTGGTTTCCACACAACACCCAGTGCTCATCCCAACAGGTGCCCTCCTCAGTGCCCATCACCCACCTTCCCCTCCCTCCCACCCCCCATCAACCCTCAGTTTATTCTCAGTTTTTAGGAGTCTCTTATGGTTTGGCTCTCTCCCTCTCTAACTTTTTTTTTTTCCTTCCCCGCCCCCATGGTCTTCTGTTAAGTTTCTCAGGATCCACGTAAGTTCACTCCACTCTTAATACATTACTTTAGCAGGAGCTTAACAAACAAAACAAAAGCATATAAGAAGCCCCCAAACTTCCCACTCCAGAGTCTGTGGCATGCACAGAGGAGGATAGATAAATGCATTGTTACCTGAAATAGCTTGAAACGTGAAGCTACGTGGTCAAAAGCAACCACCACTCCACAAAGTGCGTGGTGAAGGCGCCATGACACAAAGTAATACTGGTGAGTAGCTTCATCAGCATGACATGCACAGTCCGGCTGTCCTAATACCCATCAACAAAGCAGCTTCTGTGATGGCTCCTGCTCCTGGTATCTTGCACTGAAGCGCTCACATGTACTGCCTGTGCTGAGTCCTTCCATGCTGCTCATGGCTTGTTGATTATTTTCACCCATTTTATTAGTTCTTCTCTCTGGTTACTTCTGACCCGTTTTGATAATCTTCTAGGCATCCTCAGAATGCCTTTGGTGTTTGGACTTTATTTTGGTCTTAGAGCCATTTGGAAAAATCTTAAGATATGTCATCAAGATTTTATGTGACGTCTCAGCGTTCTCATACCTGAATCACGAATTTAAACGCAAACGTTTAGCCTTTGATTAATAAATGTTGAGGGAGGTACATATTCTTGTAAATAGCCTTTGGCACTGTATCAAGTTCCAAGTTGGTGATAAGTATCTGATATCGCACACACAAAAATTCTCAGCTTAATTTCAGAAAACCTTCAGAAAAGCATGTCATTAGAGTGGGTTGAATGATGGCCGCCCAAGAGATATGTCCACGTCTTAAATTCCGAGAAGCTGTGATATGACCTTGTTTGGAAAAAGAGTCTTTGCTGATGTGATTAAGGTTCTAAAAGAGGAGATAATCCTGGATTATTCAGTGAGTTCTAAATCCAATAACAAGTATCTTCATAAGAGACAGAGGAGGAAAAGACACAGACCCTGAGCAGAAGACTGTGTTAAAATGGAGGCAGACATTGGAGTCACACAACTACAAACCAAGGTATTCCTGGAGGTACCAGAGCTAGAAGAGGCAGGGAAGGATTCTCCCCTAGGGCCTTTGGAGGGAGCACTGCACTGCCAATACCTTGATTTCAGACTTTTGACCTTCAGATGACGAAAGAATTAATTTCTGTTGTGTTAAGTCACCAAGTTTGTGTTAACTTGTCATGGCAGCCACTGGAAACTAATACATTCGTAAAACATTCAGTACCTACATGTTACCTGTTAATGTCAGCATCCATAAGTTATCAGGCATGGTTGTCGTGAGGTCATTGAATCACTGGACCACACCCATTGGCTGTAATGATTGTATGAAAAATGTCACCCAGCTGAACCTTTCAAAAATACCCTTAAACTGTTTTGCGTCTATGAGATGGCTGCCATCAGTAAAGGGTGTAGTGTATTTTCATATACATGTTCCCATGTGAGGCCATGGAATGGGGGTGAAGTTATTTTAGGGAAAGATGGTTATAGGTGAGTTCTGAGGAGGACCTACACTGCTATATCCCAGAGAGAAGAGGGGAATGGGAGTCCCAGCTGATCCATCCGTTTTATAAGAACATTTAATTACTGGCCCCGGGAAGCATTTTCTTTGAATTTTATGTAACAGCCGCATTCTCAGCAGATAGAGGAAGGCAGACCTTGGGGGCAAGCAAATGGGAAAAATAATCTATAAAGTGTGTTCACAAAATATGACTGTTATTCCGCCCTGGAACTTAATAGAAATCCTTTGACTGTTGTTCTGCAGTCAACAAGACTCATCTAATTGGTGACCATGGTAACAAAATCAGGTCATACGGAGGTTCATGCTGAGATCAAGCATATGTAGATCTCCTAGTTCAAATATACATAAAGATAAGAACCTGTTGGTAAGAGTCCGAAATGGTACGTTGAAGATGGGCTCTCCTCTACCAAGCTGATAACCCTGAGAAAATGATCATTTGTCGGCGGTAGCCCTACGTTTTACCAAGGAGGAAGAAATGTTTCAAATTCACTGGGGGGGAAGAGATAATTCAGAAATGTGAGACCAGAATGAGTGCATGGATGTTGCTTCATAGATCTGTGTAATTTACTCCCTGGGGTTTGTAGTGTGTCTGACTTATATTTTAGACATAATTAAGTAATCAGCCGTGTACATTGTAAAATGAATGTTTAGGCTGCTTGAGGTTAAATTTTCACAGCCATAGCAGCTGCGTGGTATTAGCGACCACCCCTCCCCACAGCCAAATCCTCTCCCCAGCATACAGTCAGTTATTTAAAATCTGTGAATGGGACTAAAATTATTTCCACATTCACCATTTTTCAGCGGATCTAAGGAGCAACCACATGGTAACTGCTGGATATCAGGATTACTGCACTTCATGCTAGTGAGCGTTCTCTGTTCTGGCTCAGTAGCTGGAGTGACAGTAGTATCAATTATGGAATGAATAATGCTTTTGTTTATGGGGGATCTCGTCTGATCCTCAAAAAGCCCTGCAAGCTAGCAAGCTTTCCTCATGATACAGATGAGAAAACGGAGATGCCGAGAGAAGTCACAGGGTTTTAAACGCAGAATTAAGGAGCTAATGTATGTGAAATCCTTGAGATAATGCGATGGAGGATCCAACCCAAGAGTCTGCGCGTGATGGTAGGGATGATCATTGTCGTAGTTCTTACTGTTCCGCGTCCCAACCCTGTGCCGTTTTGCCAGCCTCCTTGGCACAGACACCCTGATACCCGGTGGCATTTCTTCTTTCTTGCTCCTAGTGGCTCTTGCTCCGTGACTCTTGGAGAGACTTATGGGGAGGAGAGGGATGGAAGGATTCCTTTTCTCTTTCCTTTCTTCTCTTCCCTCACTTTCTTTTCCCTTCTTTCGTTTCTTCCTTCTTTTTAATCCAGTGTGACCTATACTCCCTTTCGTTCTCCACTAAATCCAAGAGAAGATAAAGTAAGAGGGAAGACAGGTGGGTGGTGAGGGATGATGATCTAGGATTGTTGTTTACTTGCTCCAAGGATGCACGGACCTAGGATTAACTTAGGCCACGGGTTCCTTGGGGGATTTTTGAAGAGATGGGTGGGTGCGTTCTCTCTTAAAAAACAAAATATAGCATTTTTTTATTGTCAAAGAAATAGTTACTGTTTATTAAAAAAAAAAACTCAAGCAAGACGACACATAACAAGAAAAAAATAAAATCCTTGTCCATTCCTACTCCTTAGAGGTAATCGTTGCTAACAATTTGATGTATATTGCCTTGGGTTCATTTCTTGCTTAGTGAATTGTATATAATACACCCATTATATAATATGAATATGCATTTTAAAAAGCAAATTATCTTTATATATTCTGCAATTTACTGTTTTCATTTAATAACCTATCTTCCCATATTAGTAGATGTAAATCTACCTCGTTATTCTTTAACAGCTCAACAGTATTCATTGCTGTACCAAGATTAATTATATACCAAGATTAATTATATATATGTATGTGTGTGTGCGTATATAACATCTTTGTAGGCTTGTGAAAGTATTTGGAGGACCACTTCTTAGAGCTGAAATTGCTAGGTCAAAAATGTACACGTTAAACCTTTTTTACAGGTACTCTTGGTCTGGCTCCCATATCCCAGCCCCACCCTGCATCATGTTCTCCCTTGCAGTCAGTAATTCCTTTTCTCTAGCCTCTCTTACACCGTGAATTTTTCATGCTTCCCCCGATCATAGAGACTGCACACTCCATTCTTCTCATTTGAACCGTTCTTCCTTTCTTTGCCTTGTTAGCTCCTTTTGCATAGCAGACCAGTTATCACTTCCGCAGAAAAGTCTACCTTGATCACCCCAAGTAGATTAATCCCTGACTATACACTCCCAAAGCGCCATGTTCTTCCCTTTTATTACACTTAACCACAGTTGTAACTTTACACACACTTCTGCTATTGATTGGCTGATGCCTGTCTCTTTTAGCAGACCATAAGCTCTGGGAAAGCAAAAACTGTGCCTGATTTCACTCACTGATGTGGTTCTAATGCCTACCTCTCGTGCCTGGTCCATAGTCCAAAGTGTTTCTGTATATAATTGAATGAGTGAGTGAATGTGTTACTTTAATTATACCCTTAACACCAGTGTATTTTCCAGAGGTCTTCTAAAGGACTAATGGATAATCAGTACCCAAAGTTATTTCCTTCATCACTTCAGGAGACGAGAGCTACTGTAGTTTCTCTGTTGTCCGTGCTTCTCAGTCATGAGGCCGTTGAGAACACCCAGGGTAGAAGCCTGTTGAACCCTGGGGGAGCAGGCACAGATGACCCACAGAGTCATGACTGGAGGGATCTGGGGTGGCATGAAGCCAACCTCTTCATACTACCAACAAGGCTCCTGAGGCAAGGACAGAGGAAAACACCACAGTGAGTGATAGAAGCAGAATGAGGATTCAAGTGTCTCAGTCTGGGGACAACGCTCTTGTTATTCTTTTCTCCAGATGTCAAGAGGACATCAGAGGGGTCTGAGGACAAGCCGTGCTTTGCAGAGGGGGAATGTTCTGGGAATTGTGCTCCATTTCTATTAAGCACTTTCTACCTTCTCTAATAGAGTGTGGCTTCCGGTACTTTGCTGTCTACTCTGTGCGTGTGAAATACCCGCCTACTGCTTGTGTGCCTGAAGTCTGGGATCTGGTTCCATGTGGCCACAAGTGTCATGAGGTATGGAGAGTCAGGAGGTCTGGGAAGAAGGCTTTGTCACTTACTGGCTCTGGGTCCCTGGACGAGCTTCAGTCTCCCCGTTGGTGAGGTAGGACAGGCAGCTCCACTCTGTACCCTTGCAGCTTATTGCAAAACAAACAAGACCACAATTTGAAGTGATTTATAAGCCGCAAAACACCGCAGTCTGGAAGGCAGCAGCAGGAGCGGTGCCTGACCTGTCCATAGGTATTTATCTCTTCTGCATTGTGTGGTGGTATTCGCCAGCCAAAGCAAGTTAAAGAGACGTAGTTCCAGACCTCTAGGAGCTTTACAAATGCAGACTTTCAAAACATTCAGGAGATTTTTGAGCTTCTTACATTTGGGGACCAAGTTTTATTCATCTTTACAGCACCTCCCCCTTCCCCGATGGCTTGCCCAAGGCATCTCTTTTTGGTGAGTGGGTGTCAGTCACAGCGTCTGATGAGTTAGCTAAGTACCAGAAGACCTCACTGTGCCATTCAGAAGGACTGCTGGTCTGCATTAAGGCAATATTTTAAATTCTAAACTACAGTTTTAAAGAAATGGAATTTTTATTATTTTCAGGAACAAATAGTAACTCAAATGGGGCTTTACTTTATTTGGAGCAGGGTTTTGGCTTGCAAATGGTATCTCGTTGCAATTTCATAGATTATCCTCACATGCATCATATCGCTTTCGTGGCTGTCCCGTGAAGTGGGTTATCATCCCTGTTTTATAGGTGAGGAATGGGGGCTCGGGGAGCAGAGGTAACTCGGTTGCTCACAGTTGGTGTTCGAATTTGGATTTTTTGACTGTGGTGTCAGGACTATTTGTGAACTTTCATTCTCTTTAAGAGATTTCATTCTTTGGCATACCCTCATCTTCCTCACCCCTGTCTCTCCCCAGCCCCCATCATGCTTGCCTGGCAAAATCCCAGCCCTAACAGTTATTCAGCTCTCCTTCCCTCCCATGCTTCACCTAGACAGCTGAACCCTTCTAGAGAGAAACATGGACCGTACTGACTGCCTTACTTTAAGTTCATGACTGACCAAGCTCAAGTGGGCTCTCAGTGCTCTCCAGCCATCCTACAGTCCTACACTTTGCTCATCCCTGACCTTTCCTAGTTGACGAGGTCACACTAATTCTTATCTTTCCACCTTCCAACATCCTCTCTGGGCTCTCTGGTGATGAGCTTCATATTTCACTGAGAAAAAATTGCGAACAGAAAAGAATGAACACTTGGACTACCACGCCTTTCAATTTCTCTGCTTTTGCCCCAGGTGATCTACACTTTCTTCTGTTGGCTGCTTTAGGCCATCACTCCTAGAGACATTCTTTCTTTCTCCTGCAATTTTCCCTCTCGACTGGACTACTTTTGCTAGCAATCAAACATGCCATAATATCTCCCATTTAAAAAGAGAAAAAACAACGCACTAAAAATTTCCCTGGACCCTACATCTCCCTCCAGGATGACCCCATCCCTTTCCTCTCCATTACCAGCACTATTTCCTGAAGAAGTCATTCATACTCAAATATGCAATGGACCAGTAGTCAGCCATAAAAGAGAATGAAATCTTGCAACGCGGATGGACCTAGAGGGCATCATGCTAAGTGAAATAAGTCAGACAGAGAAAGACTAATTCCATATGATTTCATTTAGATGTGGAATCTAAAAAGCAAAGCAAACAGACAAGCAAGAGCAGAAACAGACCCATAAATACGGAGAACCAGAGGGGAGGGGCCTGGGGGCGGAGCAAAAATGGATGAAGGGGAACGGGAGATACAGGCTTCCAGTTATGGAATGAGTAAGTCCTGGGAATAAAAGGCACAGCATAGGGAATGTAGTCAACGGTCTTGTGATAGCGTTGTATGGTGACAGATGGGAGCTACATCTGTGGTGAGCATATAGTTGTCCAATCATTATGTTGTATACCTGAAACTAATATAACAATGTGTCAGCAACACTTCATTTAAAAAAAAAGTCATCCATGCCCACCGTTTCTATTTTCTGTCCTCTTGTTTTCTCTTGGCTTACCTTTTCTATTCAGGCTTACCCCGGCCACTCCACCAAAGAAGACACCTTCAGAATAACCAGTGGCCCCACATTGTCAAATGCAGTGTCAGTCCCAGCTCCAGCTGAGCTCACCGTGAGCCCTGTATTCAGCACAGCTAATCAGTTGCTCCATTTGCCATGAGACCCTTGCTTCACTTGCGACCTAAGACATCTCCTCCTGCCACCTAGGCTGCTCCTTTTTGGTTTTCTTGATGAGTTTCCCTTCGCCTCTGATCTCTAAGCATGGGAGAGTCCCAGGGCTCAGTCTTCGGTCTTTTCTCTTTATCCGTTCCCAGTCTCTAATATTTTCACCGGAGTTTCCTGGCTTTAAATACAAATGTATATCCCCAGATGGTACTCCAGACCCCTGCAGATAGCTGCCCGTTTGACATCTGCAGTTGGATGGCTAGTTGCACCTGTAGTCGGGGACTCCTGACTTCCTCCCTGTACCCACTTTACTCCTACTAAACAACTCCACTCTTCCAGTCGCTAAACCTTGCACTTTGAGCTCATCCTTAACTCCTCTCTTTCTCTCTTACCCCCACGGTTGATCTTCCAGCAAATACTGTCTCTCTAACCTTCAAACAATGTCCAAAATTCAAGCACCTCTCTCCAACCCTGTTGCCCCTTTGATCTGAGCCACTGCCTCTTGCCTGGTTTATCCCCATACACTTCTAACTGGTCTCTGTGTTTTTACTTTGCCTGCATAGCAGCCAGAGTGATCTTTTAATAACCCAAGTTACAATAATAATCATGATTATCATGGTAAAATATTTGCCAGGTACCAGGCATTATACATCTATGTCTATTTCTATATGTCTATATATCTATATCTATATCTATATCTATATCTATATCTATATCTATACCTATACCTATACCTATATATTTAATCCTCATAACAATCTTACCTATAAGACTTATTATCATAAGTGTTTTGCAGATGAGGAAACTAAGGCAGAAAATTGCTAAATAACCTGCCTCAGGCAACATAGCAAGCAGGTTAGTAGCAAATTTGTGGGTGGTAATTGTGACAGGCTCAGTGGGGGTGGGTAGCTCCACCTCCCCGAAGTGATTAAATCTCTTTGCCAGCGCCGATCAATTTTGTAGTAAATAGCTGGGCTATTGACCCTTTATTGAGTGTGTGTGCTAGGCAGTGCATGAAATGCTTTACGTACATCATCTCCTTTATCCTCTTGACATAGTCTTGTGCATAGGTGCCATTAGTCCCCTTTTACAGATGAGGAGACTGAGGCTGCTTCATGGTAAGGAGTAGAGACAGGCTTTATACCTCGGTCTTTGAGACTTCTAAGCCCACGCTTTCCCAGTGGACTGATGGATACAACGAGGGTATCTTCTCTCAGAAGGGAGGTTAGTGGATCTGCTGAGTCAGAGGCTGGTGCCATTGGGCTGGGGCTGGAGTTGGCTGTTCCTTTTAGGGAAGCAGTAGACCAGGCCCATGAGAGCTGTATGACCCTCTCAGACAGAAGTGACCACACTGTGGAGCTGACTGGCCTGGGGCAGGACGGGCACTCTGCTCCCTGGCTGATGAGGAAGAGCGGCGATGGATAATGGACAGTCCTATTTTTCCCCAGTCCCGGGAGGTGCCTGAGCTCCTCCGGCACGCAGGTGGCATGTGTGTTCCAGACCTCAGTGGAGCTATGCTGGGTGTCTCCGGCCGCCATCAGCCTGGTGGGGGCAGAGAAGCTGGTTTTCCCAAGTCTCTTCTCAACCTCGCCCTGACATAATAAGGACCACAGTTCAGCCTTTTCTTACCCCCTTCTTGTTTTTGTCTTGTGCTCTTTGGGAACTCCAATCCTGTGAGGATCAGCCTCTTGCCACGACTTTGGACTTGTCTCAGGGACTTTACACAGGCGGTCTCCCCTGCCTAGAACCCTTGTCTCCCCCACCACGCACATCCTCTTGCCCCTTTTGCCACACTTAACAGCGAAGCAGCTCTCTGTTCTCAACCCCAAGGTCATTTCCTCGGGGAAGCCCTTCCTGATCCACCTGACTGGTTCAGGGCCCAGGGGTTCACTCTCAAGGCATCATAAGCAATTTCTGTACTTACCACTTATCACAGTTTGAAATGACATTTTCTGTGCTTACATTTGATTAATCTCTGTCTCCCCAACTAAACTTTGAAACTAGTGGTAATAAAGATCATGGTAAGAATAACAATGACAACAATAATGTCAGCCAACATTCATTGAGCCTCTGTTCCAGGCATAAAGCTGGGTTTTTCCACGGACTACCTGATTTAATTCCCACAACACCGCTTTGAATTATGTATTACTTAAATTTTTTAAAAAAAATATTTTTATCTTTTCGAGAGAGAGAGTGTGTGAGCAGGGGAGAGGGGCAGAGGGAGAAAGAGAATCTTTTTTTTTTTTTTTAAAGTTAATTTATTTCGAGAGAGAGAGAGATCGCAAGAGGGGCAGAGAGAGAGGGAGAGAGAGAATCCCAAGCAAGGTCCTCACTTTCAGCACAGAGCCCGATGCGGGGCTTGAACTGATGAACTGTGAGATCAGGACCTGAGCTGAAAGCAAGAGTCAGATGCTTAACCCACTGAGCCACCCAGGTCTGAGAGAGAGAGAGAGAGAGAGAGAGAGAGAGAGAGAGAGACTCTTAAGCAGGCTCCACGCTCAGTTTGGAGCTTGCCACGGAGCTCAACCCCATGACCCTGGGATCATGACCTGAGCTGAAGACAAAGGTCAGACACTCAACTGACTGAGTCCCCCAGGCACCCCTGTGTTACTTTAGATTCCCATTTACAGATGGAAAAACTGAACTTCTGTCACTTTCTCAGGCTTGCTCAGCTCCTCAGTGGAGTTGCTAGGCTCTGAATGTAGAGGTCTCCCCCCGCCTTTTTAAAAATTGAAGTATAGTTGACATAGAATATTATATTAGTTTCAGGTGTACAACATAATGATTTGACAATTATATACATTATGAAATGCTTATCACAATAGGTGTAGTTACCATCTGTCACCATACCAAGTTACTACAGTATCACTGACTATATTCCCTGTGCTATATGTTACATCCCTGTGACTTATTTATTTTATGACTGTAAATTGGTACCTCTTAATCCCCTTCATCTATTTTGCCCGTTGCCCCATCTTACCCCCTCTGGCAACCAGTTTGTTTTCTGTATTTTTGAGTCTGCTTCTGTTTTGTTTTGATTTTTAGATTCCACATATGAGCAAAATCATACGGTATTTGTCTTTTTCTGTCTGACTTGGTTTACTTAGCACAATATTCTCTGGGTCCATCCATGTTGTTGCAAATGGCAAGACCTCATTCTTTTTTATGGCTGAGTAATATTCCATTGCATATATATATATATATATATATATACACACACACACACACACACACACACACACACACACACCATATCTTCTTTATTTATCTCTGGATGGACACTTGGGCTATTTCTATGCCTTGGCTATTATCAATAATGCTGCAATAAACATAGGGGTACATATATCATTTTGTATTAGTGTTTTCATTTTCTTCAGGTACATACCCAGCATTAAATTACTGGATCACATGGCATTTCTATTTCTAATTTTTTGACAAACCTCCATGTTATTTTCCAAAGTGTCTGTGCCAACTTACGTTCCTGCCAACAGTGCATGAGGGTTCTCTTTTCTCTGCATCCTTGCTGACACTTATTTCTTATCTGGTGGACACCAGCCTGAATGCAGGCTTCTTGACTCCAGGGCTTGCTTTTAAGCTCTGTGAGGGTGTTTTAGCTCACCATAGGAGGGATATATTAAGTTTGTAAGTTGAATTGATTGGTTTCGGGTGGGTTGATTCCCCTCTGGGTCTCCTGTGGACATGAAAGCTAGATTTTGCTTGGGACTGGGTGATCCATCCTGTCTACTTTGTTCAAGCACCCTTTGTCCTCCTTGAAGCTTCAGTGGCCTACACTCTACTGAAAGTCCTGAAGCATCCAGGAATAGCTCCTATAGGAATTTTCTTCCACTTCTAAGACTTACTCCTCCATTTTCATGATTTGGCCCATCTCCTCTCTCCCTTTTACTTAACCTTGGGAAGCAGGTGGCACTGTGCCTCTGTATTTGCTTCAAATCATTTGTGGTTCTTCCTTTTCTTCTTTACTTCCCTCATCTAGAACTTAGGACAGTTCCTTGAAGAAATCCCTTGGGGATATCTGGCACATCTGAACAGTCTCTCAACTATGGACTCAAGATCTTGTTCCTACCCATGAAGTTCTAGCATCCAGGTCAATCCCCAAGTATGTCATTCAACCTTAAAATCCTACGGGCCACCATTAAAGTAGAGCCATTAAACCAGAGGGATCATACCAACCACCCAGATAAACTCCTCATGGCCCCTAATATTTTCTGATGCAAACAATAAGTAAAGGTCAGTAAGACCTCCAGTGATGGCCCCACGCTGGAGGGCCTATGGAAGGAGGCTGGCACATTACCACCAGTGAAACGTAGAGAACGGAGACAAATTCAAGGCATATTTCCCCAGAGCTGTTTGCTTGCATCTTGGTTGGTGCTTTAGTCCAGTCTGGCTTATTTAAAGGTTACTTGAGCTCCTTCTGCCTCCTGCATTGAGAGCTGGAAGGGCAGGACTCATGCCCGTGTCACCTCACTCTGCTCAGCCCTGCCATTGTCATGCTGTGGGCACCACAGAATAGGGAATGAGAGAAGGTCAAGGTCTTTGTGTAGAAACGTCTTGGGTACAAGGGTTTTTGGATGGTGAGAATTCACTACTACTTTCCTTCCTAATTTTCATTTTCCTAAGCAGGTGTTGTGGAAGAATTGAAATGAAAGTGTGGAAGGATATTGAGGGGCTGCGGGGATGGAGCCAGAGCACACGCTGTTATAGGACGTGGGGCACTGACACGGGGTGCGGAGGTGAAAGGGAGCCCCATTGTCCTCCTCTCTGGTCTCCATCTCTTTCTCTTCCCCTTTCTCTCCCATTACGTTTATCTTCTGCTGCTCAGTTTCAATGACTTACTCCCAGTCGGACATTTGTAATACCGTTTGGCTCCTGAAACACCTTTTCTATTTGGAATAAAGAATGAAGGAAGACAGGGAACGGCAGGGCCAAAAAGGGCACTCTAATTTGATGGGTACTTACTGTGTATTAGATACCACAGGGGCTCTGACTTATGTTGTCCTATTTATTCTTGTATCAATCCACGGAGGTAGGTGTGGTTACCCTCACTGCAGAGATGAGAAGCCAAACTCAGGCAAGGTCGGCGACTTGCTCAAGATCACTTGGTCAGTTGGTGGAGCCGAGCTACAGAGCCAGGCCTGTCTGACTCTGGAGCTGGGATCGTGTCCTAGCTAGAACACAGCAATTCTCCAGGATCAGAGGAGGAGGGAGGAAGGGGAGGCCTCCAGGTGGCTTGGACATATTTTATCAGGGTTCAGAGCATTTTAGACTATTGGTGGAAAGAACTTTCCTAAATTCATCTTGGCCTTCTCGTCACCTCTCTTCTCTGGCTTAGAGATAAGGCTTGTGTCCATGTTGGACCATGCCTGTGCTACAGTCTCCTAGCTGGTGCTTTTTACCTGAGTGAGCACAGACCAGTGTTAGAGGACAAATTCCAGTGCCAGACACATGTGTGGTTCTGACCTCTCTAGGTCTCGTCTGGCTCCACAAAGAAGCCCAAAGAGGCCGGTGCTCTGAGAATGTTCTCTCCCCCACCCTGTCCCTAGCTCAAGTATGCTTTTCTTGGCACTGGTGAGTCAACAGGTGTGAACAAGTGTACAGAGACCTGGCACGCCAGGGCTGGCACTGCTCGTGGCCTTCACTCACAAGAGATGGCAATTTCCACCTTCTGCAGGCTGCCCATCAAAACACATTGTTGCCTGGCACCTCCGTAGGCTCCAACCAACTTGTGAGTGGGCACCGTGCCATCCCAGCAGATGGGCAGAGGGGTGGGGAGCAGCCAAAGCAGTCCCATCCTGGAGGTGCATAAAGTAGAGGTGGTGAGGGTTTGATTTCCAATTGAGGATGGGTCAGAATGACCCTCTCTACCTTAGATTTATAGGACAGGAGTTCAAAGGGGATGGGGTCCATGGTGTAGCCTATAGCTAGTTGTCTGGAGTTTGTTTGGGGTGTGGGGGAAGTGACTTGGAACCTATCAGAATACTGTGGCTTTCTTTGACTTTAATGGCCTTAAGTGGAATGTGGGAAAATACTAACTCAAGATAGGAGATACAGAAAGACGAGAGGATTCTAAAGAGATCTTTGCCTACTCCACTTTCCCTTCTCCACCACAGCCCGGCTATCCCAACAGCACCAGCTGACAGAATCGCCCTGGCCACCAGGCCAAGATCAGAGTTGAGGCCAGGGCTGGAGAAGCCCTTTCCATGAGTGATTGTTAGCACAGGCAAGGGGTTCTTAGGAAGTAGGAACAGGCTCCTTGCCGCCTTTCAGAGGGGATGCACAATGTTCCTGTTTCCCAAGGAACTGTGTCATGATTTTGGAACTCAAGAGGGTGATTGTCAGCACGCTTAAGCGTCTTAAAGGAGCCACCTAGGTCTGGCCTGCAGAGTCTGTGGGGAAGGCCATCAAAGGTGGGGAACAGTCAAGCAAAGTCTCTATGCAGAGAGAGGATTCTCAGGAACAGTGTGTTGTCTGTTTGTGGAGGGAGTGGAAGGAGCAGCTTTCGAGCCTGAAAGGTGAGTGGACCTGCATTCTGTACCCTGAATGCCAGTCTGGGAGCTGTGGCTTCGTTTAACAGAGGAGGGAGCCATGAAAATTTTGAGAGGAGAAGTACTTTGATTAGCACTTTTCCCGAGAAACCTAGAAAATGTGGCCATGTGCAGGGAGAGCCAGAGTTAGGAAGTCAGAACCCAGGGGCTGCCATGATGACTCACGTCTAAATGAGGGCAGTGGTAATGGGATGGAGAGAAAGGAGGGTGGGAAGGCCTTCACTAGGATACACTGATGGGATAGAAACTCAGAGGGAAAGGAAAGAGTCAAAGAAAACTTTAGAGTAACAGAACAGTGGGGCCATTAATGGGGAAGGGGAAGTCAGCAGGGGGCTCTGTCTTGATGGGAAAGCCTTTCAGCTGGGTCATTTCAATCCACATGGTACATATTATTTTGTACTCTGGTGGATCTTCTTGGCTAACTGAGAATTAACTTTGTGTTGCAGTTTATTATTCTCACAGGTAAGTTGAGGCTCCTGGAGAATGAGACGTGACCGCCTCTCTCCCAGATTCGAGCTTTCTCTAACACCTTGTATTTTGACCCCCTGTACTTTGGAATGAGTATTTGACTAGCCTGACTTCAAAGCTAGCCTCTTGTCTCCCTGAAACATTTTCCACTTCCACGCGTCGCTATAATCTTTTGGTTATCATGTTAAATAATTTACAGCCTCTGCCAGTCTGAAATTACATGCAGGGCTGCTCTGTTTGTGGCCTACCCACCAATTAGCCACATACCATTTTATCACTGCAGTGACACTGCAAAGGGAGAAAACAGTTGTCATTGTCCCAAGGGAAGCTGGGGACTAGCAAAGCCATGTGTCTGGTGGGGCCAGTCGATCAAGGATGGTCACCGGAATGGCACTGAAGTCCTCGTACAGACAGACTCATTGTTTTTTTTTTTTGTTTTGTTTTGTTTTTGTAACCATGACCTCCTCATCTGTTTCTCACACCTGTTCATTAAGAATCACAGAATCTGTAAGATAACCTCTTCGTAGGATAGCAAATAGCTTTCATTTCTTGTGTGAACTCTGAAAGACTAGAGGTGGTTGCCCAGAGTATTGCCCTGGGAAAGATTTTAAGGCTCTGACGGGACCCAGTAGGAGAGTGCTGTGATCAATTAGTGATGTCTGTCACGGGCAGAGCAATAGAAAGGGCTGCATATCTGACATCTTTTATCCAGTTCAAGCCTGACCCTTGAGATAAAAAGTAAGGTCTGGAAACATTGTGACTTATTTAAGATAATAAAAGCTAACACAAATGTTTAGGATGTGCTAGGGAATATTCTAAACACTTCATATAGAGAAACCCACTTAATCCTCAGAACGTCTCCTAGGTGTTTACCTCCTTTTACAGAGGAGGACATAGGAGACACAGAGAGGTTAAAACACTGCCTGAATACACAGTAAGAGGAGCCAGGGTTCAAATCCAAATAGTCTGACTTAAGCTGCAGCCTCCAACCACTGTTCTTCTGCTCTGTGCCCTCATACAGCTCCTTGGTGGTGGGGCCCAGAGCCCAAGGCTCCGGATCCCCAGCCGAGTTCTTTTCTCCCATGGGAACAAACCGATATGCTCCCCAGGGTTCATGGCTGTATACATCAAAATTGGAAGGGAAGCAATAGCATTAAGAGAGAAGCAATACTTTATTGAGTGTTTAGGGTGTGCCAGGCACTGTGCTAGGAGCTGAAGCATCAGAAATAAACAAGTAGTACCCTGTTAGCATCCTTAAGAAGCTCACCCCTCAGGACAGAAAAGGCCCATCTGAAATCCCACCTCATGAAGTCTTTGCCTGCAACGGCCGACCCTGATTTCAGGCTGGTCGATGTTCCTGGGCCTGCTCATAACCTTCTCCTCTTGTCTACTCAGCATCACTGGCACCCCCCCCCCCCCCCAATCATAGTAATCCTCTGACTAAGTTCACACTGAGGACGTATCATATCAACACTGAGTGGAGTTCTACGTGGTGCCCTATTGACCCCGAAAACTGGGTAGTGGCTTGACTTTGTGGGGATTTGTGCACTCTGCTTTGAGGAAACTCATCACCTTAGGTCAGTAGACTCCATCTGGAGGCTCATTTTATTAATTCCTCTTTAGACAATGGTCCTATGGCTAAATTATCAGTTTATTTATACTGCACCTCTTCTCAGGAAGAACCTAAAATGACCATGTACAATAAGATTATGGGAATAGAATAAAAATAGAAAATCTTGATCGAGACAAGGAAGAGGGAGCGAAAATGTTGCCAATCATATAGGTTAACACAGTTGTTGTGTTGTGATGAAGCAACATGTTTTATATTGTGCTTCCTGGCAGCCAGTGCAAGATGGAAAGGAATGTGATATAGTTGTCAGTCCTGGAAAGAAGAAACCATGACGACTCCTCAGAGGGCTCCCAACTTCTCGAAGTCAGGTGAGCTGCCTTGATCACACTTAGCTGTTGTAGTGTAATGTGAACATACTTGGTCTTTATTCCTGGTTCCTGGCACAGAGCTCCTACGAGCCTTGGAATTTCCTGAGTGATAAGAGGAGTGTTTTTGTTATTCACAGTGAGCATCTTTTGATCAGCCCTGACCTGAGTTTATGCTAATAAGGTGACTTAAGACTGGGCTGGTTACTGGAAAGACCAAGTGACTAGAGGGTTGGAACTTTCAGCCCCACCCACTGGCCACCAGGAAGTGGGGAGGCTGGAGATTAAGCACTATAAAAGCTCTTGAACAAGTCAATTTGATGAGTTTCTGGGCTGGTGAACACATGGAGTTGCTGGGAGGGTGGTGTTCCCAGAAAGCATACGTAAGCTCCGCATTCCACCTCCCACCATACCTTGCATCTGGTCCAGTGGGCCATCTCTGAGTTGTGTCCTTTATAATAAACTGGTAGATGTAAGTGCCTTCCTGAGTTCTGTGAGCTGTTCTAGCAAATTATAAATCTCAGGAGGAGAGGTAGGAAGTCTCGATTTGTAGATAAACTGGAGAGACGTGTGGGTAATCTGGGGATCCACACTTGTGATTGGTGTTTAAAGTAGGGGAAGGCAGTTTTATGGGACTGGGTTCTTAATCTGTGGGTCTGTGCTAAGTCTGGATTGTTAGTGTCAGAATTGAGTTGACTTGTAGTATATCTAGTTACTGCCTGCAGAGAACTGGTGCTTGAGATGGCTGAGTCTCTGATTTGGGGATGAGGGAATCCATGGAGATGGAGACGATGGCCACATCAGGGGGGATTTTAATTTCCAGGGTCCTCTCCCTGTAGGACATTTGACTATTAAGATGAAAGCTCAGGTCCTTCCCAAGTTCTTAGGAGGAATTAGTTCTTTTGGGGAATTCCTTGGTTCCCACAGTCGGTGGCTAATGAATATCTGTCTGTGTGGCTAGATAACCAAGAAAGAAGGAAATGTCAGTAAATGACAAACTTGCAGAGTAAGTCTTGGGCCAGCAACTCCTTCAACCCTGGGTGTTTTAGGATTTTTAAATTATGATTCTTCTGTTTGAAGATCTATTCTCCTGTTCTTTGCATGAGAAATAAGTCACCTGTTAGGAAATATTCATAGGATCCGAGCGGGACCGAGTACTAACTACATGGGGTTTAGGAGGACAGAGAACACCTACCAAACAATGCCCCCAAGGCCAAGTGAGGATGTGAGGGAGCGTGGCCGGGAGCTGTGGACAGCCTGTTTCATAGTGAAGAACCGCCTGGTAAAAGGAAGATTTTAAAAAAGGATGAGAAAATAATTTCATAGCAGCAGTGGGGCTTGAGTGGTCCTTCAAGGAAGACTTCTGGATTGCCGTAAAGATGGGGGGGGGGTGTTTCTGGAGTGAAGGAGCAGCTTGAGCGGAGCTGTGGAGGTAAGAATGAGTGTATCTTGAGGTTGGACAGCAGGAAGATGATAACCACTACCAGGGAGGAGTTTATTGTGTGTACTACCCGCTAGATTCCTGCCTTTGGGGAGCCTGTGTTCCACTGGCGGGGACAGACATGAAACAAGGCGGCACTATAAACACATACTAAGAGATTATGATAAAGGTCACAAAGGAAACGAACTGGGTGCTGTCACAGACAGTGATGGGGTTGTGGTTTATTAGATGTACTCTTATCCACCGTTTCATCCGTCCCACGACTCTCTGATGGAGGCAGGGCAGATATCATTATCCCCATTTTGCAGATGAGGGGACTCTGAAAGTTGAGGTGACACACCAAAGGACACAGCCACTGGCTCTTTCCCCTCTGACGTGCTCTGCCTGCTGCAGTGTGAGGTGATTGAAGATGTTCGCTGAGCGCCTGACTACCCACCAGGCCTCCTCTTCCAGCGTGTGATCTGCATGAACGCAGGACTGTTTCTCTTTGTTCCCTTCCGGTGGGAACTGTCAGCCTTGGAACCCGCATCTCAGGCCCTGACATCCATCCAGCTTCCTGGTGACGGGCCACCAAACGTCTGCGATCAGCATTTTGTCACATGGAGCCCAGAGAAAACTTCCATTTCACAAACACATGGCAACATTGTAAATGGTTGAATAAATTGGCCCAGTTTCCTTGCAGAAAAACAACCCCATTCCGGAATGATAGAGGCCCCTCATGAATAAGAGGAATTGCCGTCCCTCTCCGTGGTTGGTGCTGTTGCGGCCATCCGTTTGCCTGACCCAAAGCACAGCGGTTTCTTTCTCACAAGCCATTCCAGTTGGAGACTAAGTGGGATTTGGGGGGTCGTCTTTCTGTGGGGCCCTGCTCCGGATTGGGCTCTCGGTCCTGCCTGGGGCGTCCCCAGGGTGAGATGGGAACAGATGAGCACCGGGACAGGTTACAGTTGTGCAATTCGAAGCAAGCGATAACAGACGTGGTAGAGCATGAATCGAGCATTGTTCTTGCATAGCACGCCCAGCCACCTCTAGTGAAGGACACTGGGGAGGGGGGCAAGGTTACTGTCAATAAAACATTGGAGCCACTGGATTGATCCATTGGCTCCATCCGTCCCATTGGGTCAAATAATCATGGGAAACCTGATGAAGAGATCTGAGTCTCAGTTTACCCAGTAGGAAAATGTGCATAATGCTAACTGATCTTTTACATCAGTAATGCCTTGAGACTGTCCTTTGAGGAAGCATACAATTTAATAACAACCGAATCCATTCAAAGCCCTGGGCAAAACACTAAGAACACGCATTTGAATGGGACTAAGGGCACATGTTCAGGGAGCGCTGGGTCCAGTGGGAGAGACAGCTGTGTAGAAACTAAAAATGGTGTGCGTCGATGGTACAAGTAGTATGACAGTGGCCTAGGCCAGTGTCATGTGAACAGATGGTATAAACCGGAGGACCCGGGGAAGACTTTGCCAGCAAGTTTGAACGTGTCCCGGAGAGTGAGCAGAAGTTTGTCAGGTGGAGCAGGGGCCCCCAGGTTCTGGGGGTGAAGCTTCACGGAGGGATTTCTGAGTCTAGTACAGGCGGTGTTTTTGCTCAGCTCCCGACTTTGGGACTTTGTCGCCTTCTCCTACCACTTTATTCTCCTTCCCTCTATGGATGGGGAGAGGTCATTTGATCTCTTTGTAGTCAGAGTGTTGGAGGATTGAGAGGAATGATTTCTCCACTTACAGAAGTCTCTAGATCTGGATGGCAAACCTCTAGCACGTGGGCCCCCATCTCCTTTGGAGCCATTGGCGGATGGAATCGCCACATTTTCTGCTGAGCCCTGACTCGGCTTCTGGGCCTTTCTCAGTAAGGTGCTTCAGAGAGCTGCCACCAACCTGCCTGCACAGGCAGGGAGACCGTTTGCCATTCTTGCCTGGCACATGTTCTTCAGCCCCATCGGGCACACTGGTCCTATAGGCAGCAGAGTCCCCTCCCACCTGGGAGATCAGGAAGTACAGAGCCAGTGTCTCCATCTTCAGATGGGTAGGATGGCCCGTTAGGATGAGCAGGTACCCAGAAGTGGGACCCCCAGAAGTGAAACTTCCTCGCGTCTTTGGCTGCACTGTTCCTCTCTCTCTGGTACACTGCTCATTCTCACCAAGTTTCTGACGTTGAGTCCTCTTCGCCTTCCCTGTGTGAGGCATCGGGGGCTACAGAGAAGGTAAGTAAAACACACGGTTCTCAGTCTTGAGAGTCCTGGAAGGTATTTGGAGCATCGGGAACAAGCATTCATGACGGAGGGAAGCAATTATACTATGTTAACGACGTACATTAACACGTCTAGATTCTATAATAATACAGGACACAACATAATAACTGTTCCTTTGGATAGTATTTACTAGGCGGTGTATGATCATGTGTGGCAGCATGAGCAGGCAGTCAAATTCCACAGGACTTCAACAGGAAGACATAGCCTGGGCCCCCAAGCGCCACACAAGCGACAAAGACCAGTAAACCAGGCTTTACACTGCAGTGTGATAGGGGCTGTGCTAAGACGGTCTCCTAAGGAGAGCAGGGGAGCAGGGAGAGCTGAACCAGGGCATTAGCCACCTGATGAGGGTTTAAATTGCATTCCAGAGAAGAGGGACAGTAAATGCAAAGCCAGGGAGGAAAGAGAATGGTGCATTCAGGAACTGCAAGGAATTCACGTGGGTACAGCCAGGGGAACTGGCTAGAGAGATTCACGAAAGACCTCAAAGTCTCCTTGAAGGGTTTGGACCTGCGCACGGGCCGGTGCCAAGCTGTGGAGGCACGGTGAGCGGGAAGGCGCGATGAGCAGGAAAGCATCACTGAGGCAGCAGCGAGGGAAGAATTGGAGAGGGACGATGCTAGGGGCATGGAGGAGACCACTATGCCCCAGATAAACAGTGACTCAAGTGCTAAATGGAGGAGAGCCACCGAGGAGGAGAAGGAGGAATTCAAAACGCCGTGAGGCAATAGACAACGCAGCAGTCTGCTGACCGACTCTTCGGAGGTTGTGTGGGAGGGAGAACTCACCGATGGCTTCCAGATTGCCGCCTGGGATGGAATTGGAATAGGAAGGCAATATTCAGGTGGGGGTGATGGCTAATAACAGGGGTTCAGGGAGCCCTTTGAAGGCTAAAGTCCAACTTCCTGCCTTTAGCCATCTATGTCAATTTAAAGCATCGAGATAAATGAGGGTCTATCGATTCCCAAGGAGCAGCAGAGGAGATCGCCCTTCTCTCTTCAGAGTGGGAATCTTTTCAGACCAGGAAGTCATTTGTTTTGGAACAATTCTCCCCATAGAGAATCGATCTATCCTGATGCTACCTAATTCAGCTGGAAATTTTTGTGATTATTACATGCAAGTTACTGTAGGACTCCATCTTTCCTGCTCCTGTTTTCCTTTCCCTCTTAGACCTTGCAGATTCAGGGTGTGGACTCTGCTCAGGGATGGCCAAGATAGAAAGCTCCAAGGACACATTTTACAAAGGATCTCACTTAACTGACAAACTTTCAGGTAATGCTGGGATGATTAATGAATGGCTTAGCAATTCATCTGGATGCGTTCTTGTCCGGCAGCTACTGGCTCATCGTCTGCAGCATTTCTAGGAGTGCACATGCACTTGAAGAGGAGGAGGGGGTGGAGAAAGGAAAGGAAAGAAGGAAGAGAAGATGAGAAGAGGGAGAGGAGGGGAAGAAGGAGAAGGAAAACAAGAAAGTAGGAAAGGGATTGAAAAGGAATAAAAACACAAGTCACGTAAGTTTAAGTGGAAGGGTGGACTGACAAGAGGAGAGGGGACAGGAAGCCTGGCAGGGGTGAAGGGGAGGGGATCCTTCAACTGTAAGAAGTAGAGGGGAGGACAGGGGTGGTGCCCGGACCCAGGATGGCGGAGTGAGGTTGGGGATGGACACAGGACAGCGTCCAGGAGATATTTGAGCACAAGCAATAATGTTAGCTCACAGGTTACTAGGGGTGACCACCTATAAAATATTCTCTTTATTTCCTTTTTAAGTTTGTTTGTTTACTTATTTATTTAGAGAGCACGAGCAGGGGAGGGGCTGAGAGAGAGAATCCCAAGCAGGCTCCACTGTCAGCTAGGAGCCTGAAGCGGGGCTTGAACTCATGAACTGTGAGATCATGACCTGAGCCAAAATCAAGAGGGGGATGCTTAACTGACTGAGCCACCTAGGCACCCCAAAATATCCTCCTTTTAAAAGAAGTTCAGTGGGGCCCCTGGGTGGCTCAGTTGGTTAAGCGTCTGGCTTCAGCTCACGTCATAATCTCGCGGTTTGTGAGTTGGAGCCCCGCGTCGGGCTCTGTGCTGACAGCTCAGAGCCTGGAGCCTGCTTTGAATTCTGGTTCTCCCTCTCTCTCTGCCCCTCTCCCACTCACGCTCTGTCTCTCTCTTTCTCTCAAAAATAAATTAAAAACGTAACAAGTTTAAAAAATAAAAGGAATTCAAGGATACGGCTTTTATTTTTAAGCTTTTTTGTAGGCAGGGGATGCCAGGGAAGGAACAAGGCCTCTAGCGACACCCCTCCTCCATCCTCTCGGGCTCAGCAGCAGCAGAAGCGTGACCCTGGGTCAGTTACCTACTCTCCAAACCTCAGGTTTCTTGTCTAAAACAAGGGCATCCACAACACCGCTGGGGCTCCGTGTGAGCACCGCCAAAAACCAGTGGCTATTTTCATGGCTGCCCAACGGAGCACTTGAATATGTCTCAGGCCATTACCAGCTTCACAGAAGTAGGAACCACACCCCCATTTGCTTCCACTCAAGCTGCCGAGGTGTTCAGGCCTGAACAGAGAGGGTGCTGAGAAAGGCACAGCAGGGGAGAAGAGGGAGGGGAGGAACCGCAGCACAGGAGAGCCTGGGGCCACGGTTGTGTTTCCGTTGAAAGGATTATGGTTGTGTGTTGAATCATTTAAATAAATAGGTCTCCTGTACTAAAGTTCCATTTGGGGATTGAGGCACCGAAACCCTGCTGTTGCCCAGTGTTTGGGTCTCGGCCGGAGGCAATGGGAGGTGCTGGTGTAGGTGAGATGACCTGCAACGCACGGGTAGCATCGTGGGATGAGACCCAGGGAAGGAAGCACTAAAGGTATTTTTTGTCTCTTATAAAATCCACGCCTACAAGAGATCTTTCTTTCCTCAAGCAGGTCAACACATCATCCCCCTAGTAAGAATTTTTCCTGTTGAGAGTAGACCATTCACTTTGGAGAGGTCCTCCTTTTCGAAGAAGACCACGAAAGGACATGAATGGAGTTTATTTTAATATGTTAATACCTGGTTTCCTGTCCCCAGTGCATCCTGAGCTGAAGCTCGCCTCGCCACTCTGTATGCACCAGACCTCCACACCCGAGGCTTATCACAAGCAATTATCTTACCCAAATAAAAAATGAAAATGGAAAAGTTAAATAAATAACAGGACATCTTGATGGAATCGCAGTAATGCTCATCTTGGTTAACATTAGCCCTGACTTTTGGACAGCTAGATTTGTTAATACGCTTGTCCTTTGTTTAGGCATCTATCTGGAAATCTCGTGACTTTCCAAAATGATGGATGGCAGCCATCTCACCCTCTCCTAAAAAAAAAAAATAAAAAAAAAAATACAACACTCTCCAGGAAACTGGAAGAAGCGAAATGGACACTGTAGACCTGACCTAAGCGTGGCTGAGATCGGAGAAAACCGCAAAACTGAGCTCACCTAAAAATTACCACTGTCTTCTCCACAGCGTGTTCAGTGTTCTGTTGTTCCAGGATCCCTGCTCTGCATTCCTGCACCAGTCAGGCCTCGGTGCACTTGAACTGGAAAACCGAAACCTGGGATAGCCGTCAGGACGGACCAGCTTGGGCTCTGGCACAAACCATCCTAAGCCTCAGGGGTTTGACCCAGCAGACGTGTTTATTCCTTCTTCATGCAAAGCCCTGTAGGTGCTACTGGTTTGTCACGACAGTTGCCCTTGCAGATCTCCAGCCTGGCATCGCACGCTGCTTTGACCTCAGAGCACCTCCGTCCCACTGTGCCGTCTTCCTGTGACCGCAACAGAGGAAGAGAAGCCTGGAGATTCGGGCACTGACGAGTACACGCTTTGGCAAGGAGGGGACACAGGCTGGCTCCCTTCACATTTCCTTGGCTGAAACCGGTCCTGTGGTCAGCCCAACCACCAGAGGTTAGGAGAGCCCAGTGGGAAGCGCAGGAACAGTCCACGTCACTGGACATGAGCAAAGTCTAATTCCTCAGGAACTTTGACCACTGACGGTTGTTTTTCTGTACTCGCCCGAAGTGTACTGGCAACTGAACTCAGGTGTCAGCCGTCTGGGGGTTCCTGGGTCCTACAGACTTTGCAAGTTGCCCTTTCTATATAAAAATATATGAATTATCATTTTAAAATCGACTATTTTTAAGAGCGGTTTTAGGTTCAATGTTGGGCAGCAAGTACAGAGACTTCCCAGAGACCCCCTGCTCTCCCCACGCCCTATACAGCCTCCCCAGCTATCAACATCCCCCACCCGAGTTGTACATTTGTTATAGCTGATGAACCTACATTGACACATCATTATCACCCGAAGTCCATAGTTTGTGTTAGAGTTCACTCTTGGTGTTGGACATTTTATGGGTTTGGACAAATGTGTGAGGACATGCATCCATCATTATGGTAACATACAGAATAGTTTCACTGCCCTGAAAATCCTCTGTGCGTCAATACGCAGACGCACAGAGGATTCCAGAGAACAGAGGATTCCTCCTTCTGATCTTCTTACTGCCTCCGTAGTTTTGCCTTTTCCAGAATGCCATGTATTTGGAACCGTATAGTATGCAGCCTTTCCGGATCAGCATTCTCCATGTCTTTTCATGGCTTAATAGCTCATTTCTTTTGACCATGGAATAAGAGTCCATTGTTTAGATGTGCCACAATTTATTTGTCCATTCACCCACTGAAGGACATCTTGATTGGTTCCAAGTTTTGGCAATTATGAATAAAGCTTCTATAAACATCTGTGTGCAGGTTTTTGTGTGTACAAAAATTTTCAGCTCTTTTGGGCAAATACCAACGAGGATGATTGCTGGATTGTATGGTGAGAGTGTATTTAGTTTTGTAAGAAACTACCCAACTGTCTCGTACAATGGCTGCGCCATTTTGCATTCGCACCAGGAAGGACTGAGAGTTCCTGTTGCTCCACATCCTTGCCAGCATTTTGTGTTGTCAGTGTCTTTGGATTTTGGCCATTCTACTAGGTATGTAATGGTATCTCATTGTTCTTTAGTTTGAAATTTCCTAATGATGTAGGATTTTGAGCGTGTTTTCTTATGTTTATTTTCCATCTATATATCTTCTTTGGTGAGGTGTCTGTTCAGGTCTCTTCCCCATTTTTTAGTCATGTTTTTTTACTTCCTTCCTGCCGACTTGTAAATGTTCCTTGTATGTTTTTGATAACAGTCCTTTATCAGATATGTCTTTTGCACATATAATTTCCTTGTCTGTAACAAGTCTTTCATTTTAAAGAAATGGGATTCAGAGTCTCAATCTCCATACGAAACCGCATATTCCCATCCATGATTTTATAGATTCTTGGAAGTGGAAGGGCCTATATCTTTCTTGGTTACTTCTAGCTAAGATTTCCGTACCCAGAGAATTGTTTATCTCTCCTCTGAGTATATGCAAAATGAAATGTAGCCTTCTTCTTCTTGTAATTTCTTCCATCTCCAGTGCCCCTACTTCCTAGCATTATAGATCCACTAAAGGTATGGGCCATCGGAGGGAGGTTACAGCATGGCTTTGTGTAACAACTTTAAACACAGTATTAGATACAGCCATTCTTCAAGCTTTTCAGCATACCCAGCACCCGGAGTATCTCAGTGGCCACTTTTCTTCTCCTGGCATGTTGCCTGTTGCTCTCCCCCCACCTATTTCCTCTCCCCTTGACTTCTTTGTGCCTCCTGAAAGGTCCTCAGTCTCTGAACTTCTGGTGTTCTCCCCTTTCTAATTATAGGTACAAAAAATGTTTCTCTTGGGGCACCTGGGTGGCTCAGTCAGTTAAGCATCCGACTTCAGCTCAGGTCATAATCTCATGGTTCGTGAGTTTGAGCCCCATGTCAGGCTCTGTGCTGATGGCCACAGTCTGGAGCCTGCTTCAGATTCTGTGTCTCCCTTTCTGCCCCTCCCTGCTCATGCTCTGTCTCTCTCTGTCTCTCAAAAATGAATAAACATTGAAAAAATTAAAAAAAAATTTTTTTCTCTCATTTCCTGACACAGAAATATTCATTCAATCCTTTCTTTGTTTTTAGTTTCTCTTTCTAGAACATACTCTAGGATATGATACATTAGGCATTTCGTCGGGACATAATAAATTTTCTCTTTCAGAATTTCTACTGCTGCCATTTAAAATATCCTCTTACTCAGGCACCTGGGTGACTCAGTTAATTAAGCATCTGACTCGATCTCAGCTCAGGTCATGATTTCACGGTTTGTGAGTTCAAGCCCCACATTGGGCTCTGTGCTGATGGTACAGAGCCTGCTTGGGATTCTCTCTCCTTCTCTCTGCCCCTCATCTGCTTGTGCTCTCTCTCTCTCTCTCTCTCTCTCTCAAAATAAATAAATAGACTTAAAAAAATATATCCTCTTACTCACCTTTGTAGGATAATCTTGCCAAGTGAGATATGGGGATAGGATTTAAAAAGTGTAGGAATAACCCACCTGAGCAAGACTGAATGAACCCCGAGTCCAGCTTTGGGAGCAGAAAGTGATGTTTTACCCATAATGGCCACTCATGAGCATATCTGTTTCCATGGAAGAAATCTCATCATAAAGTCAGGTGGTCAATTTGGGGGACAGTTTGCCCAGAAAGTCGTTCTAAGATCCTCAAGGGGGCTGCCACAAATAATTAAAAATAAATAAATAAATAAATAATTGAAAATGCTGCAGCTTGAAAGTGTCATCGAAGAGTCAAAACAAACTGGGGGTCCGTTCCCCTTGTGCCACCCTCCTCCCCGGCAGCAAGGTCCTTGGCAGGAGACAGTGTTAGCCAGAGCAGCACGCGGTACAAGCTCTTAGGAAGTGCTGGTGAAGATAGCCATCTGTGGAGAACAGGCACACCAAGCCGTTTATCCACTTTGGAACTCTGAGAAATTCCGGGGATTGCTTGAACTATTTCATCACTGCTACTTCTTATGAATGTTTACCAACATTTGGTTGATTACTCATTGTGAATGGTAATACTTCCTCGTTTTTGTCTTTCAACAAGTTCTACTGCTGTGCTGGGTCCTGTACAGTGTGGTTACCCCTCTGGGTGTTTAGAAATCTACAGAGATGCTCTTCTGGGTTTTCCATAAACTCATTCCCCCTTCACTCTCTCCAGTGAAAATCAGCGGTTTCTTTTTACTCACCCACAATTTGTTTCTTTTGAACTGTTTTACCTCTTCTAACCCTGTCCCTGGCTCCCACGATCTTCGCTGGGGAAGGTTGGTTACGAGTTTCCTTTCGCAGTGGCCAGAAGAGGATACAAGATTCCAAGTCTTCAGCATTCTCCTCACAACTTAATCTCCGTCTTCAAAACTTTGAGACACCGCCTGGCATTCTATGATGTCATCGTTGTGACATTATTCAAGACGATTAGAAGCAGGTGAAGGCATTTGACACCTTGTAGTTAAAAGATACATTAAAAAGTGATACACAGGGGCGCCTGGGTGGCGCAGTCGGTTAAGCGTCCGACTTCAGCCAGGTTACGATCTCGCGGTCCGTGAGTTCGAGCCCCGCGTCGGGCTCTGGGTTGATGGCTCGGAGCCTGGAGCCTGTTTCCGATTCTGTGTCTCTCTCTCTCTCTGCCCCTCCCCCGTTCATGCTCTGTCTCTCTCTGTCCCAAAAATAAAAAAACGTTGAAAAAAAAAAAAGTGATACACAATTCGCATAATTTATGGATGTTTTCACTTGGGGGGGGGGTGAATATTTTTCCTCAGCCAGGTTAGCATGGGAATTTTCAGAAAGGAGCATATGTGATTTTCATTTTCCCCATTTCTTTTGCCCTGACCTAGAATATATGGAGAAGAGTAGGCAGGGAGGCACAGCAGGAGTGAAGAAAGTGGACAAAAAACGTAGAGGGTGGGGGTTATCCGTCGTTATTTATTTATTTGTTTTTTCACCTTTTAATAAGAAGTTGGAAAAAATTAAGCAATAATAAGAATAAATTATTTAAGTGTCTACTATGTGATGGATGGTCGTGGTGTTAGGCACTTTGCGCTAGCTATCACATATGATCCAAGGAATTAAGAAAAAGGGCTGTTAAATCATGCAGAAGGAGCAGGCTCGTGGGAGCAGATGAACTGCATCAGTGGGTGGAATTTATGAGAAGGCAAATATTAAGACTATAAAGAAATTGCTAAGCGGTTAGCCTTGTCTGATAATCAGTGGGGCGCCCTGGAGAGAAGTGACTTTCTGGCTGCAAATTTAGAGGTTTGTCTTAAAGATTGCTAACGAAACAAGGCAGACATCTCACCATCTAAAAAGACATCAATTTTTAGGGGCGCCTGGGTGGCTCAGTCAGTTGAACGTCTGACTTTGGCTCAGGTCATGATCTCGTGGCTTGTGAGTTCGAGCCTCGCGTCGGGCTCTGTGCTGACAGCTCGGAGCCTGGAGCCTGCTTCGGATTCCGTGTCCCTCTCTCGCTCTGCTCCTCCCCCGCTCAAGCTCTGTCCCTTTCCCTCTCAAGAATAAATAAAACATTTTTTAAAAATTTTAAAAAATAAATAAAAAGATTGATCAATTTTTTATATTTTTATGATCAGAAAGAATAATAACTATTATTTTGAAAGGGATTGATTAAGTCTCATTGCCTGCATCTTGACATGCTAGGGAATATGCTGTGGGAATGCCCCAGGCACAAAGGACTTTGCCCTCTAGAAACTATCAAGTCAGGAGGATAACCCTGAGACAGAGGATGTCATTCATTATTGTTTTCAATACCTCCATTTCAGATTCAGGGGGGCCAGCAATGGAGCTCAGACTTAATCCAGGTGGGATGGGGACCAATGGGGGTTATTTCCTTTCTACGAATTGGGACACTCATTTTAGAGAAGGTAACATGTTCATAAGGGCCTCAGCAGTGGAAGAGAGAAGCATGCTTTGGTAGATGGGGAGGTAGAGATGCTTGGATCCATCTTGACAAGAGGCCCAAGGGTGGAAATAAGAGGTTGAGATCAACACTGCCCTTAGAAGCCAGAAAGGTCCTCAGCCTGCCCTGGTCCTGCACTTTTAAGGCCCTGCTTTGCCTCTTTCTGACTCTTCTCTCTATGGGAGGTGAAGAATCCATGGACTAAGGATGTGTGCCCACCCTGAGCTCATGCCTCTTGGCCTTTACTTTCTAAGTCATGCTGTGGGCTCAGAAACATGGAATTCCTTGGGTTTCCAGGCAGAGCCTCTTTCCTGTGTCTGTCCCCAGGGTGTGCAGAGAACAAAGCAGTCTCATATACATCCTGGACCTGCAGGTTTGTGGGGAGCAGTGGTTTATAGAAGGCATATTTGGGGTTTGGGTGCATGGACTGGAGTATCTGCCTATATGGGAGCCTTATGTTGTGCAAGACATAGCCACAAATGGAAAGAGAAAAGGCAGCAGGGAAGAATCCCGGGATTGGCTTTCTCCGTACCTCCTGGCCCACGTACAGGTCTGAGTGTGAGAATTCTAAATGTGAAACTGGCCTTCCAGGTTGATCTGAAGCCGTATTTGTAAGGTATGAAGATCAAAAATGTTTTCTTCAGCAGTATGTTGGCTTGGTACATATTGGACATGTCCTGTGTGGCCTCCACTTGTATTCCTGCCTTGGGAATACAAATGTTCCCTCTCCTCCTTACAATTATTGTTAAGGATTTTCCTTTGGAAGTAACTGTTCATGCAACAGGGTATGAAGGCAGCAGAGATCTGGCCTCCCTTTCCCACTGATGTATCAGACTCATTCTGGACAAAATGCAACGTGAGTCCTAACAAGTAAGGCTAAGCTCCGTGAATTCTTCTCTCTGTGTGTTTGGTTTGTCGCAAGGTGCCAGTCCTTAAGTTGTGGTGTGTATGGGACAGGTGTGCTGCCATGTTCCCAAAGTCCTCTTCCCCCCTCTGATAGAGAGGGAGAACTTTGAAGAAGGATGAATTGTAAGAGAGGTTTGCCTGTGAGCATGTTCACACCCTCTCTCTCTCTCTCTCTCTCTCACACACACACACACACACACACACACACAATTTGAGGAGCTTCCTTCCCGTCTCTTTGTCTCTTTACACTTGGGAGTCTCCATGGAGGCTTTTCTTCCACCTGTTTGTGTCTGCTACAAAAGGGGCTTGCAAAGAGAGTTGCTATGGCACATCTTTGCAGATAACAAGAGTTGGCAGATGTTTTTTAATTAAAGAATTTCAGGTTATGAGAAAGATGTCATGGGTAGTGAGAGTGGGAACTTGCCAGCCACAGACCCCTGCTTGTGTCTGCTCAGCCCCAACACGGAGCATCTGCTTCAGGATTTCAGGAAATGCTGTTGTTGGAGGTGGAAAGGAGTGGGGGGCAGATGCAGGCATCAAGACGCTGCCAGCTCTTGATTATCTACCATTTGGGGTACAGGCCCCCAACCGGAATGATCTACATCCGTAGAGAGCACAAAGCGACACTGTAACACAACGTCTTGACTTCCTTCTTTGACAAACTAACCACAGGAAAACTCTTTAGGGTTTGGTCTTCTTGACTCCTTCCTCCTTCCTTTGAGGCCAATCACAGTGAGGAAATCACATACAAAGCACAGAGAAGCTGGGATCTTCAAGCCCTGCTTTCCCATGTAGCTCTTTTTAATTGCTTTAGCCAGCAAAACCATCACATTTAGATCTTCAGAAGGAAATTTGAGGCCTTCACTTTGCTGTTGAGGGAACAGAGGCCCACGGAGGGCAAATGACTCACTTAAGGTCTCCCTGTGAAATCAGTGACAGAGCTTGGCCTAGAACCAGGTCTACTGACTCATTGTCACCATACTGCCCATGAAGACTGCTTCCTTTTGAAACTCTTAATAGCCCTTTTGGGCCATCCATGCAGGTTAACATCTGGTTGAATATTTTGGTATTTCTCCTGTATTAATATTGCTTAATATGCCTAACAAAAATATAAGTGTGTCTATAAGAGTCACAAAATTTAAATGCTTACAGAATCCAGTTAGGTAAAATAAATGTATAAATAAGCCAGGTGAAAAACACAAAGGAATGTTGAGGCCTGGAGCATGCCTGAAGATACATGTCCCTCTTTAAAGACATCTAAACAATAAAAATATTTCAACATTGGGTAGGCCAAACAAAACATCTATAGGACACAGTTGACTCTTCGGTTGCCATATTGCAACCCCTACCAAAAGGCCTAGGACTTTGGTAGTAGCCAAACGTAGGGACCAGCACTGTCCGATAGAAATACAATATAAGCTTCCTCCATATGTAATTTTAATTTCTAGTAACCCCATTAAACATTAAAATAAAGAGGTGAAATTAATTTTAATAATGTACCTTACTGAATCATATATATCCATAATAGTAGCACTTTTTTTTTCTTTTTTTTTTAAGTTTATTTTTGAGAGAGAGAGAGAAAGCACAAGTGGGGAGAGGGCAGAAAGAGACGGGAGAGAGAGAATCTCAAGCAGGCTCCACACTGTCAGTGCAGAGCCCGATGCAGAGCTTGAACCCAAGAAACGTGAGATCATGGCCTGAGCGAAGTCAGATGCCTAACAGACTGAGCCACCCAGGTGCCCCAATAATATTGTTTCAACATGTAATCAACTTAAAAATTATTAATGAAGTCTCTGAAAACCAGTGTGTATTTTATGACAGGTCTGGGATTTGACTTTACCTTTCTTACAAGCTTTTTACACAATTTCACATATTTTGGGAAAAGAGATGAGATCCTTGGCTCAGAGATAAAGGATTTTATTACTCAGGGCACAGCAGCAGCATGAGCACCAACACGTTTGCCTCAGTTCCCCTGGTTCCTGAAACAGGCAGAATTCTAAAGTGGCCCCAGATATTCCCAGTCCCTTATATATGCACAGCTTCTCCTTAGTTATTCAATCCCTGTGAAGGGATTTTGCAGACATAATTAAAGCCTGAAATCAGTTGAATGTAAAATAGGGCAACTAAACAGGTGGGTCTGATCTACTCACATGACCTTTTAAAATCTGGGTGTAGAGGTCAGAGACAGAGAAGTCACAGAGGTCGAAAACATGGGAGGGATTTGATGGTAAGAAATTCTCCACTGTTGGCTTTGACACAAAGACCATGATGTCGTAAGGAATGCAGGAGGCCTCTATGAGCTGACAGTGGCCCCTGCTGACAGTCAGCAAAGAAAATGGGGGAATCTCAGTGCTACAATCACAAGGAGTAAAATTCTGCCAACAACCGGAACTTGGAAGAACTTGGAAGTGGATTGTACCCCAGCATCCGCAGATCAGAACTCAGCCTGGGGATCCTTTAATTTCAGCCTTTGAGACCCTGAGCGGAGAGCTTTGTGTGGCCTTATGACCTACAAAACTATGAGCTAATGAATGGGTAGTATTTTAAGTTGCTAAATTTGTGATAATTTGTTACTCTGCAACAGAAAACCGATACGTGTCTAAAGTCCCATGGGGGTGACATGGAGGGCCCAGGTGGTTGTAGCACATATAATGGGTTTATGTGACTGCTGAAGAACCCTGAGCCTAGGGAACTCACCCTTTTATAGAAAGCAGAAGGCAAGCCTACTTTGTCCCAAAGGCAGATATCACATCCCTCAAGGATGCTCACTACAAGCACAATTCTGATACGTGCCCTAGGTAAAAAGTGATCAGAGTCTTATATTCTTGGCATACTGCTATAGACTGAATGTTTGTGTCCCCCCAATTCATATGTTGAAATCAAGTCCTCAGTGGGATAATATTTGGAGATGGGGCTTTGGGGAGGTGATTAGGTCATGAGGATGGAGCCTCACGAGTGGGATTAGTGTTCTTAGAACAGAGACCCCAGACAGCGCCCTCACCCCCTCTGCCATGTGAGGACACAGTGAGAAGATGGCAGTCTGCAAACCAGGAAGCGGACCTTCAGCAGACACCGAATCTGCTGACACCTTGGTTTTGGGTTTCCACCCTCCAGAACTGTGAGAAATAAATTTCTGTTGTTTAAGCTACCTAGTCTACGGTAATTTTGTTACATCAGCCCCAAAAGGCTAAGATTCATACCGAGCAAAATGCGTGAGAACGAGAGAGATCCATGAAGGGGTGTCTCTCAACATCTTATACTCACTGCACATTTCACTTTGGACCAGACACATTTTAGACACTCAGGAGCCACATGTGGGTAGTGCCCAACATATTGTACAGCACAGATAGAAATACAAAAACCACCAAATATGTGTTGAGGGTTGATTGGGAAGTTGAGAATTGAGCTCTATGGCCCTTTAGACGTATGACTGATGCCTTTTTCTGAAGTTTAAAAGCTGTTAATGAAGGAGAGGTTAGTTAATTAGTCTGTCCGTTGACTAGGTGGGGATTACCTAAGGGAAGGATCATATCGCCAGACTCCTGTGTATCTGCCTACTCATGGATGTTATCCTCTCTCCTCACGGGTATTTCTCAAACTTTCTTTTTTGTGTTTTAAAGTGTTGCTCCCTTATAGAGCCTTTTAAGACTTTTTTTCCCCCTAATTGTTCCCTCTCTCCCATGAAGTTTTATACTACAGGTATACCGAGGTATATAGGTATACCATATATCTATTTATGTTCTTTGGCCCTTTGGAAGTCCATAAGTCATTGTAATATTTAAGCATTTTTACTTCTCCCAATCAAATTTTGCCCCTTGGGGGCAATATTGCCCCGGCTGAGAACGGACCCTTTAGAGGACTACTGTTACATTTATCAAGCTTACCAGAGACAGGCTGATAAACCAGGCTGCCATTGTATCTCACTTAAGGTGGAATAACTTACACTTCCATTTGCCTAGGGATGCTGCATGAAGTGCCCCACTTACCTCTTTTTTCTAGACTCTTGCCTGGCCAAACTGCAAACCCTGCCCTAGGGCTACAACTTTAGTAGTAGCCAGGCATATACACCAGCACAGTCTTTTCTTGGGGACAACTCTGGATAAACACTGAAGCATTTTTGTTCTCAGGGTCCCCTCACCCATCAATTACACATTCCAATCCCAGTGACCACCCCCTTTATTCTCAAGCATTTTGGAGAGCAGACAGCCCAATTCAGCTTTGAGACCATTATTTTGTCCTTTGGAAGAGTGGCAGGGATATTTTCTACCTGGATGTGGCTGTCCCAGGAAGAATATGATAAGGCAAACTTTTCAGGTGAGAGTATTTTTTATTTTATTTTTAATGTTTTTATTTATTTTTGAGAGAGAGAGAGAGAACATGAACTGGGGAGGGGCAGAGAGAGAGAGAGAGAGAGAGAGAGACAGAATCTGATGCAGGCTCCAGGCTCTGAGCTGTCAGCACAGAGCCCGACATGGGGTTCGAACTTGTGAACCATGATATCATGACCTCAGCTGAAGTTGGACACTCAATCGACTGAGGCACCCAGGAGCCCCAAGAGTACTTTTTAAAATCCTGAAAGTCAATTGTTGGAGGGACAGGTTTAGGGGAGTCAGGATTGCATATTCAATATCCTTGGAAGTCAGATTCTGGAGCCAATGATTTCATTTATAAAAGGACATGTGTTATTCACTTTACTTAGAAGTAGGCTTTTAACATCTTCAAAGTTTTTTTGTAATTAACTTCTAAATTACTTGTACAATGGTCAAGATCCTTGGTGTGTATGATACCACTTCTTTGGTATTTATTGAAATTTGCTTGGCAGCCTAGCATATTAGAAGTGTTATGAGTGCCTCATGTGTGCTTGAAAGGAATGTATTCCATAAAATTGCCTGAACAGTTCTTTATATGACTTTGGACTTTGTTAATTATGTTGTTGAATCTTCTACATCATTATTGATTTTTCTGTCAGCTCGACTTACTGATTTGAAAGAAGTATATTATTATCTCTCATTGTGAGGATGGATTTGCCAATTTCTTCTTGAAACCCTATTAATTTTTGTTTTGTATATTTCAAAGCTCATGTCAATAGAACTTTCTGTAATTATCTTTTTTTCTGATGAATTATTCTTTTAATCATTATAAAGTATCTCTACCTCTAACAATTCTTGAAATCTATTTCATCTGGAATTAATAAGGCGACATCAGATTTCTATTAGATAGTATTTGTCTAATATGTCTTTTTTCTATCCTTTCACTTAAAATATTTATATGTTTTAAATTTTAGCTACGTCTTTTGTATAGTGTGCATAGCTGATTTTTTAAGGCAAGAAAATCTCTGTCTTAAATCTGGGGAAGTTTATTTCATTCGTATTTATTGGAATCACAGATACATTTAAATTTATTTCTCCCGAAGATTTTGTGTTTTTCATTTGTTGTGGTTTAAGCTGTTTTCTTTTTCCTCTTTATTCCTACTTTATTTTGAGTAGATAAAGCTCTCTTTATTCTCTATTCTACTGATTTTCATTTTGTTTGTTCTATTTTTGTTCTTAAAGACAGCCCTAACATAAAATAGCATATATACTTGACTTAGAATGTGTCATCCAGGATTGTGTTGTAGACTGCTAGAGAGCACCAATAACATTGTTTTCCGTATTGTTAAGTGGTAAGGCCTTAAACTCTACCTTCTTTCCAGAAATTCAAAGAGCTTAAAACATTTCAACTGGTCATTTCTTCCTGTCTCCCAAATTGTTGTCAAACATTTTAATTACTCTTTGCTTTTATACCACAAATTAGTTATTTTTATATCATTATTGATGATTTAAATATTTCTTGTTTATTCTTTCTTGTTTATATTTTCCCCATAAGTTTACCAGTTGTTTTGCTCACCATTTTTTCCCCTTGCATTTTAAATTTTCTTTCTGGATTCAATTTTCATCTTCTTGATGGAAGGTAGGTAGTTCTCGCATTAGGGGGTTTGTAAGTTACACATTCTCAGTTTTTGATTGCCTGAAAAAGTCTTAATTTATATATATGTTAAGTATTTTCTCTTGTATGTATTGAATAAAGTGTAAAAAAATAAACCATTTTTAGTCAGTGGTGTGCCTTTACTCTTGAATGCTAGGTTAACTGGGTATAGAAGTCTAGGTTCACAGGTATTTTTTTTTCCCCTCAGCACTTGGAAGATATTTGTGCTTGTTATTAATTTATTGCCTCTCAGGTCCAAATCCATCCTTCTTTGCTTTACTTTGTGATATCATACCTGAACTCTCTAGATTACATTTCTCTCTCGCCAGAAGGCTTCGTGTTAGGCTCTGCCAAGAGAGGGCACCAGAGGGACACTACAAGGCTGGAAGAGGAAGAAGGAAAAAGGAAACCTTTTTTTCTTCTGTTGTTCTGGTTTTTTGCCTAACAGGGAGCAAATCAAATGTAAGGATCCTTGTTTATCTGTGACACCCTCTAGCCAGTTTCTTTGTTACCACATTAGAGGGTGGCTCTTAGATCTCATGGCTTATCAATGACCAATTTCTTTGCCACCATATCTGTGGGCATCATGTTCCTATGGCAACCATGCCCTCTTCTCAGAGGTCTGAGTTTCAACTTTGCAGGGTCCTGTCCTCTGAGATTTTAAGTTCTTTTCTTGTTCACTTTCCTTTCTTTCCTAAGGGTAGCAGTGTGTGTGTGTGTGTGTGTGTGTGTGTGTGTGTGTAGTGTGTGTAATTTCTATCTCTTATACTGTAGAGTTTGTTTGGTCCATTTTAGTAATTAACCACCTTTTACCAGTTGATAATTCATTATATTAAATTTTTCCTGTTTAAACTGCTGGTGTGGTTTCAGTCTCCTGACTTGACCCTAACTGATAAAATACTATTCTATTGTTTTCTGTTTTATTTTGTTGCTGTGCAAAAGAGTGTTGTCAGCAAAAGATTTGAAAAGGCACTTAGTAAAAGAAGATATAAACTGGCCAAAAAGCCCGTGATAAAGTGTTCGTTATTACTCATCAAAAAAATGTAAACTAAAATGACAATAAGATACCAGTACATACCCACTGGAATGGCTAAAATTAAAAAGATTGACAACAGTAAGTGTGGACAAAGATGTGTAACAACTGGAACTCTCATACATTGTTGGGAGTGTAAAATTATACAACCAATGTGGAGAAAAGTCTGGTGATGTCTTATAGATGGACACCTACTCTATGACCCCAGCTAGTCCACTCTTAGGTATATACCAAGGAGTTACAGTGTTCCCAAAATGTATGTTCACAAAAAAACTTTTTCAAGAGTGTTCATAAAGGCTTTTTTTCCTTATCTCTAAAATGGAAGGAGCTCAGATACCCATCAGTAGGGGAATAGATAAACAAACTGGTATATTTGTACAAGGGAAAACTAGTCAACAATAAAAAGGAATACAGTGCTGATACATGCAGAATCATGAATCAATATGAAAATCAGTGTGCTACATGAATGGAGCCTTATATTAAAATTTACGATTTCACTTATGCGCAATTCCAGAACAGGTAAAACTAATCCATGGCAGAGAAATATTAGTATAGTGGTTGACTTTGAAGGAAAAGAAACAGGAAGGAAATTTCTGGGGTTGATGGTTATATATTTGATAAAGGTTTGGGTCACATAGAAACTTACATTTATGATTTGTGCATTTCATTGTATGTAAATTTGAGAGCAATAGAAAGCACCTGCAAAAACATATTGAACTCTATTTAATAATATCCTTGTTGAATCATTTAGGGGGAAGTGTAGCAATGCCTATAATTGTCTTTGAAATGCACACATACAAAAAATATGCCCAAATAAAAAACAATAAAAAAATTTAAAAAACTTATGAGGGATTGATGGATGAAGACAGGCGTGGATAGAGGATAGATATATGATAAAGCAAATACAGTAAAATGTTACTGGTCGAATCTAAGTAGTGGGAATACAGGTTCTCACTGTGAAGTTCTGTCAACTTGCTGTATGTATTATAATAAAATGTTGGACAAAAGGGCTACTGCCCATCCAATAATAATTATTTTTGAAGTAACTTGTGTTTTGTTCAACATCTTTTCTTTGTTTTTTATGTTCTGCACTTTCACTGCAATGTATTTAGATGTGAATTAATTTTTATTGCACTTAGGGTTAATCAGCTTACATCTTTTTTTAAAGTTTATTTATTTATTTTGAGAGAGATGGAGAGAGAGACAAAAAGAGAGAGAGCATGGGGGAGGGGCCGAGACAGAGACATAGAGGGAGAGAGAGAATTCCAAGCACGATATGGGCTGCCAGTGCAGAATCCGACATAAGGTCAAATCCCACAAACAGTAACATCGTGACCTGAACTGAAATCAAGGGTTGGATGCTTAGGATCAACTGAGCCATACAGGTGCCCCATGAGCTGACATCTTTTTTCATTTTATGAAGCTTCTCAGCCCTTTTTCCATTGAAATTGTCTTTTTCCTCTTTTTCTGAAATTCCCATTAGATGTGTGTTTAAACTTCTTGTTCTATCATCCTCAAATCTTAGCCTCTCTTTCATATATCTCTGCCTTTCTTTGCTGCATTTGGGTGCCCTCACCTTACACCTTTAGGTATTTCATACTTTTGTCCATTTTTCAGTTTGCTGATTCTCTCTTTGGCTGTATCTATTCTGCTGGTTAAACTATGACTATGTTTTTCATTTCTAGAAATTCTATTTATTCTTTTCTCAGTATAATCATCATTTTATTGTGCTTCTAAAAAATTCTTTTATATAGTTAACCTTCTAAAACAAATTTAGTTTTTAGCTTAATTCTGATAGTTTATTTTAAGTGGATGTTGTCAGTGGTCAGAATTCTGCTCTTTGCTGTATTTCCTGACTCCCACTCACTGTGGATTGCCTCCTTATGTCCTTCATAAATTTGGGTTGTGACTATAGTAATAGACATTTACCTGAGGGACTCTTCCAGCTTGAAGAAATTTTTGTCCCTCCAGAGAAATTTATTCCTTTGTTTGTGCAGGGCACACAAGAATCATAGGCCCTAGTCCCTTTTGACATTAATTGTTTATATCATGCATCTAGAGCAAAATTGAGCCCCAAACCCACATGAATGCAAGCCTGTGGTCATGAATTGCCAGAGGAGATTATTTCTTTTCTTTATCCAGAGCCTAGTTTAAGACAGCTAAACTTCTTGATCATCTTCCTGAGTCAGAGTATAGATTTTGCTTACTCCCTCCTACAACTAAGGTAGCACTTCAAGGCTTCTGATCTTCTGTGGGGGAAAAGGAAAGAGAGATGTGTGAATTCCACTTCCTTCATCACGTGGACTCAAGGCCCAATCTCCTGATTACATGTGGACATTCACGCCCAGGCCCTTGTATTACCAAATCTGGCTGCCCTCCATAAGCAGCTGGGGCATCTGCTCAGGCTTTCCACTCTGGTGTTTAGCTCTCCCTTTATTTTGGGTCTCTGGAAATTTCCCTCATTTTCTTATAAACCCAGTTATTGCTTTTAAAAGGATGTTCATTATAATCTATTCAGCATTTTCTAGGTGTTTCATATTGGGAGTGTCTTCAAGTAATTTGATCTTCCATAATACCGGAAATGAAAGCTGTGTTAGGAATTTCACATGGATTATTTTATTAATTCTTCACAACAACCCTATAATATATAGTCCAGGAAATCCAGCCATAGGGGAATTAAGCAGTAAGCTGGTAAATGTGGAAAAGTTGGGATTCTCTCAATGTCTAAACATTTCGGGTATGTAGGCTTTTGTCCTCTGGTGTGGTAAGAGTGGAGAAACCTACTTCCTGTCCTGGGAACATTGCTTTTCCTGGGTCAGCAGTGTCACTCAATTAGTACTCTAACAATCTCCCTTCTGGGTATGCATTTGCTGTCTTTCATTCAGCAATAAGGCCTGAAGAGTGTTCTTTGTACTATGAGAAGTGGGTGGCTTTTGTAATTCTCCCATTACCTGTCCCCTCCAGCCTGTGGGTTGTCAGGAAGAACAGCATTTGAGGTCCTTTATGGGGCCACTCTCAAGTGACCCTCTGCTGACTGACAAGAAGACTCAGGCACAGGAACATGGGACTTGTGTGTCTCATATAGATTTTTGACTGAGTTTTATTTGAGTCACTTGCTCTTATTTGCAAATCTGAGGAGTGATGAGCTTTCTGTGTGTCTCTGAAACTGCGTTGCAGACAGGTGGGGTGATCAGATGCCCTGGTTCCCTTGGGATGGGGCATTTCCTAGGATGTGAGACTTTCAGTTCCCAAACTGGTTGAGTCCTGGAAAACCAAAATGTGAGTCACTCTGCAGACCATTCTGGGGGATTATTAACCAGATCTGCCCCAGTTCTTTGCCATGAGAGGCCAGAGCATCTTCTGGTTTCCAGATTTCCCCAGAGATGAAAGGAAAGGGGTTTAATGGCGAGAAGAGGAGCACAGAGGACTGAAGATTCATTTCAAGGACATATGGAATGAAGCAAAACCTCACCAGGTATTTCCCAGCTGTTTCTAGTTACATCGCAGCAAAAGATGGAGTAGCTTGGGAGGGACAAAAAAGTAGAAGCAACAGGAAAAAGAACTAGGATTTACAGAGCATGGTTTCCCGGCCCTTGGATCTGGTTAGATGCTTAGTCTATATCATACAATTTAGCCCTGATTGGACTTGAAGAGGCAGACAAGATTAGGCCCATTTTGAAGAGGAGGGGACTGAAGCTCCGCAAGATTGAGTTCCTTGCCCAATATCACGTTTGCAAGAAATGATGTCTGGATTCAAACCCAGGCGGGCCTGACCCCGAAGCCAGGCCTTCAAGCTGACCTCAGCGAGGGGGTGGGAAGGAGTGCTCTTTATGCTGGCACTGATTTAGGGAGTTGTGAGTCAAGGAAGAAAGATGGAAAAGAGGCAGGCTCTGCAAACTATCATGGCCTCTCAAACAATCCCTGCTATTGGGAAGAAGCAACCAGTGGCCACTGCTCCAGTGGGAGAGTCAGGGAAGTGAACAGGAGAGCATGGGGGGTGCTCTCTGCCTGTTACCCACCCCCCTCTTTCTTTTCCCCTCCCCATCATGCTTCTACTCACTGTTGGGTTAGGTGGAGTGGCCAGGGATGCTGGACTTGGAGATAAAGATTCCTTTGCCCTCAGCCGTGCTGTTTATAGACCACCATGCGGGCAGTCCTACCCTCTGACGCCTGCTCTTTGCTGTTGAGTGCCTTAATCTCTGGTCTGAGGTTGTGCGCTTAGTCTATTGTGCCCCCACTTGCTTATCTTCAGAAAAACAGCCTTCCTATTGCCTGTATGTTGCATTGTAAAATGCTGTATCAATATTAACCATTATTAGGGCATCCTTGCCTGATGAACACATCCTAAGGATCCAGTGATCAGGGCTGCTTTTAAAGGCTTCTTCTAATATTTACCTACCCAGCTTCCTTCCACACTCTTTGCTATGTTTTTCTGAGACAGCTGTGTCGAGAACAGAAGGCTCTTCTGGGCAAACTCATAAGTCACCGGCACTTATTTTGTGTATCCAGGGCTGTTATGCTCTGCAGCAAGCTATTTAAAAAAAAAAAATTGGAGTGGATATTTGATATAATAGATTATTACATGTTCGGCATATAAATTACTAAGTCTTAGAAGCAAGAAATGAGTAATTTTGCCCTGAGGTAATATAACAGCTACTGTGGAGTCACTAAACTCAATTAAATAGATCATTTGTGGTCAGGGCAGAAGTGTGGAATCACCGCCTGAATAGCACTCAGTAGCTGTTCCCTCACTTAATCATTCAGCAGCAGGTACTGAGAACCCAAGGTGAGTTTGGGACATTATCGAAGTTGCAAGGCTACAAAGAAATACAAAACATACAGCTTCAAGGAGACCAAAGACTTTCCTCAAACCCTTTCCACAGCAAGTTGAATGAAGTCATTGCCACGTCTGGTGGGTACAGGTAAGCACGAGGAAAGTGGGCCCTCTTAGAAAACAGCTGGACACGGAACCAGAAGCAGGAGGGGTAACCTGTACAGTTGGTGTAGGAGGGCATAGGGTCAAGAAGAGGAGACGATGTGGATCAGACTCCGGACACTGCCTCCAGAAGACCAGCTGCAACACAAGTCGTAGTTAGAGCCGGGGGTCATGGTACTAAGCCCAGCTCTATTGCTTATTAGCTGTATGATTAGGACCACTTTACCTCAATGAGTTCCAGGTTTGTTTGTTTTTTTCATCTGCCAAAAGGTTGATGAAACTATTTGCCTCAGGGTTATTGTTAAGAATTAAATGAGATATCGTATGGGAAATGCCTGGCTCACAGTGGATGCTCAAAGAAAAGTGTGGCCATGATGCTTTTAATACAGGTCCACATGAAAAGATGGGGTGCCATTCTCATGATGGGGATCATCCCAACTCTGCTCAGAAGCCCAGAGGTGTGAGGGTCTAGTCTTGCTCTGGTTACTGACCTGTGTCCCAGCTGAAAAAGAGACCCCAGTTTTCTTATGGTCCCCAAAGAAGAATCCAATTTTGTGGGAGAGTCCTGAAGAGGGTAGAATTCTCTGCCCACGATAGAAGACCCTTTGCTACCGAATTCTCCCTGGGAGGAGAATTCATTTTTTTGCTAGTGAGGAACTTTTCATCTGCCTCTATAATTGAAATAGGACTGCTGGGTCATTGGGTCAATATCATGTGGCCTGTGAGTCATCCAGGGCAGGGGTCCACTTTTTATCAAGTGAATTAAAAATCTATTGACCCAGGTCAAACGATGTGGACGGGTGAGAAATTATGTAATGAATCTGGGCGATCTAGCCTCGTGCCTATGCTGCTTCGGGTGGCACAACAACCTTCGACCCTGATGCCACCCCCCTTCCTTGTCAGTGTAAAACCATTCAAATGAGAATGGGCGGGCCAAATTGGATTTCTTTGATTAAAGCACCCGTGAGTGAAAGATGCTCTAAAATAACTTATGTCACAAACCAAAGTTAAAATAATGTCATACTCTGATAATTCACACTCTCAGGCTTGACAGTAGAATATGCTAAGTAAGTCTTTAAATGCTTATGTTTCTTCCAATTATAGGTTTTTGGTCTAATAATTGCTTCACCGAATAGATGAATTGCCTCAATATTCTGCTGACTTTGGCCTGGAAAGATGTGTCCTTTAGAAACCAACATTCAGTAGAAATACTGCCACCCCCCCTCCTTTTTTTGGTAGCCTCAATCTGTAAAATGGAGAGCTTTTTTGAATGACCAGTAAAGCATGACTTCAGTTAGACTTAACCGATTTCTGTGGGGTGTCTGCTCAGTGTAAGGAACAGGGCCGGCCACTGAAGGGGACACGGGGACAGAGAAGGGAAGCGGTTGTGAGGACTGAGGGCAAGTGGAGGCAGAAAGGGACTCCAGGAGTAGCGTCAGCAGAAGGCAGCATTTTCAAAATGCCTTGTAGGTGGCTGGGCTTTGGAGACAGGGAAGAGGGTGGGTCAAAGACATGGCAGGGACAGGGAAGGGTAGAAGGAAACCAGGGGGGCTCAGAGATGGCTGTCCCCCGGGGCTCTTTGAACTTAATACAGATAGTTCCCTAAGTGTTAAGCATCTCTGTGTCCCTTTAGCTCATTTCTAACAAGCGCATAGTCACTGTCTACTAAGTAGACAAGCCCAAATTGCAGCTTGGGTCTGTCTGATGCTTCTGAGCCTCTCACTACTGGTTCTTAGCCTTGGGACAGAGCAGATCCCCCCGGGGGCACTTTTGAGACACGGGATCCAGGATGTCACTCCAAATCATCCCCAAGACCTCGGGTGGGAGCCTGGGCATGCGTGTACGGAAAGACTCCGGGGTAGTGCTTCTCAAACCGGATGTGCACAAAGGTCCCCCCGAGGAGCTGGGTGAATGCAGGCCTGGGCCCAGGGCCGAGAGTCTGCATTTCCTGCAGGCATACAGGTGAGGCTAAGCTCCTGGTCCCTGGTATACTCTTAGACTAGCAGGGTTCTGGGTTTCTGAGTCTTACCCGAGGTTGAGAATCATCGCCCTGGTCGACACGGTCTCTTGTGTAGGCTTCTGTAAATATGGAGACAACCATCTGAGGGGACACAGAGGCTCAGAGCTGAGGGGCAGGAGATCAGGATGGGGCTGGGCCATCGGGGCCAAGCTAGCAGAGTGCTTCAAAAAGCACAGGGACTGACAAACGGATCTGTCTGCTTCAGAGAGAGCTCCTGGTGGCCGAGCTCTGCGGACGGCAGGCTGGGGCGGCTTCCATCCCTGACAGATCCCACACGCAAGACCTTCAGAAGGACCCATTGATTAAAGAAATGTGTTCTCCATGTAGGAGGAAAACTCCAGGTTTAAAACTAATTTCCTTCTGTGGGGCTCTTCCTCCCTGCCCCAGTACTGACACACATAGACATTCTCAGAGGAAATAACTGGGTGCTTTGAAACAAAGCCACATGAGGCAGACACATACAGACTTTGATAGAAAGATGGCCATCCCGATTTTCTCTGGTTCCCAGACTGGGGAAATATTATTATGTTCCAGTTACGTCGAAATGAAACACATTTTAAAGTTTTTTTTTTCTTTTTTAATAATGGAAAAAGCAGGTAATCCGAAGAAGTGACTATAATTCCTTTAAACCATTTTAAAAATAAATGAATTTAGTGTTTTTTTTTATGTTAAATCAGGAAATAGCTTCATTGTTTGAATTTAGATGTAATTAAACCATTGATTTGGCCTCATCGGAGAGTGAGGGTTTAGCAAAGAAACAGGGACACTGTGACAGGGTTGTAGATGGGTGGGGGAGACACAGACTTTGTCCAAGTTCATTCGATTAATTTCTTTATAAAAAGATAAAAATTAGGATTAGCCAGTGGCCTCAATAGGGAAGTGTAGCAAATGTCTTCTCCTTTTTCTAAGAGCCCCCGTCTTGGCGATATTGTGTTGCTTAGGAACTAACAAAACACGTCTGTGTGTGTGTGTGTGTCTTTCTTTTTTTTAATGGTCCCTTTGTGCCCTGATATTTTTCCAAGTTGGCAGCTGTGAGGAAAAACAATGTGATTTGGTTAGATGCAGCCTCCTTCTCTCAAGTCTGGAGCAGAATAGATAAGAACTTGTATGTCAGAATACAAGGTTTACTCAGCACTAGTCAAAAGCTTTTGATGTTGCCTGCCCAATCTGGCCTCACATCTTTGAAGTTCTATTACACATGCTAGGGTTCCGTCAATAAGAAACAGACCTTTCTTTCCCCTGCTAGTTAAAACATCTGCCTCCTGGAAACGCCCTGCATTAAAGCAGGTTACAATAGTCCCAGGGCTAACAGAGACCTGGGCTTTGCCACGTTAGTGACGAGAAGGGAAAGGTTTAAGGAATGGAAGCCATTTAAGAAAACCCTCAAGGATCTGGGGTGACAGTGTTTTCTTATTCCAAGATTTCAAAGGAAAAGATTCAGCTTGGTTGGCTCTCTCAGAAGCAGAGTGACTGATCAGGGCAGCCTTTTCGTGTGGCTCTTTATACAGTGCTGTATTCACGTTATAAGTCACATGTGATCTACACTCTTTATCTGGGGCATTAGCTGTTTTGCAGTGAATAGGAGCAGGGAAAACAGGCTCATTGGTTTGTAGTGTCACTCTTTGCAATGTCATTTAAACTGCTCAGCAAATGGCTTATTTGTCAAAGAATATTGCTTTTTCCTGGAACAAAACCCAGTCACTGAATGCCGAAACCTATGGATATCAGAAATGATATCGTGATGTGCTGCTGTTGCTGTTACAAAGTGGTGCCCTTTGAAGGGACGGAGAGGTGGGGGTAGGGGAGCCTTTGTTCCTGGAAATGAAAGCATCTAAACAATGGATTAGCTGAAGGACCTTAGATGCCAGGCTTCATGCCCCAAACTCTGGCTTGCAACAAAAGCCTTCAACTCAGAGAATCCAGCCCTGGAAATGTTGGAGGTGGGTAGAAGTCCAAGGCGCGTTGGTGAAGGAGGGCAGGTAGGCAGACAAGCGGTTGGACTGCAACCCAATGATCGACGGTCCCAATTGTGAGTCCTGATTCTGTGGCTACAGGCCTGCTGCATCGGCTGCTAGCGGGTGGGGAGTAAAAGTCAGAAGGAAAAAGGAACATGAGCCCATGCCCGTGCCTCAGAAAATCTTTGCCAAAATGTTGAGCTCAAAATGCAAGTGGCAGGGCAGGGGCAAGTTGGTGTGCTTTGGGGCAACAGAATTATTGGGCAGATAAGTTGTCCTGGGGCATCACTGACACCCATTTTCTGTGCCCTTTTCTCCCTTGATAGTACATCAAGTTGTTTATGGCTGGTATCCAGAAGCGAGGAAGGGCAGCCCAGACCCTGGGTGTCCCCCGGGCGCCGTGCTGGTGACACAGCCCCACGAGACCAGGAGTGGGTGTTCAGATCCGCACGGGTGGCTCCTGGATCTGTTGAGGACGGGCGCGCCCGCCGAAACCCAGTGCCGCCTGCGTGTTTGTCCGTGGACGCCTTTCCTTGGACACTTTGTTCCTTGGATATTTGTCGAGGAAGCTAGCGCCGACCTCAGCAGGAAGGTGCCGGTCTTCAAATCCATGCTCATATTCCCCCTTCGGGAAAAATAAAAAGAAATGGGCTCAGCGTGCATTAGACACGGAGAGGTACAGGCCGCAGGCTTCCCAGGAGTGGAATGGGGATTGTTCGCTCTCCGTTGCCAGGATGGAAAAGGGTTGTCAGCACTTCTGGGATGGGCTGGACGAAGATTGCTGAGGGGGCTGGGGTGGGGTGAGCTGGACCGTCGTGGCTCTACCTGGACCACTTTTCCCAGCGGAGGGCATGCTGAATACAGGGGCCCAGAGAAGCTTCCGGGCCTGAAGCCTTCGCTTTCTGCTCACAGCTCCGAGGCACCCCTGACTGAAGTCAAATGTCACCCTCTGAAAGAGAACTGGCCTCACGGTGTCCACTTCTGCTCTTCTCTGCTCCCTCTCCCCCACTCTCCCCCCTCAATCAGCCCCACTCCACCTCCACTGTCATTAAAATGACATTTTAATGTTGCATGTTTCCTTCAGTTGCCAGTCAGAATCTACCCACGAGCTCTTTTCTATATTGTTTTGGTTCACAAGACACAGACTCTTATGGGGGGGGGGGTGAAAAGGCAGGAGAAGGAGCCACTTATTTAAGGAGAGACACAGAAAAAAAGGTACTTTTCTTTTTATTTGAGAACTTTTAAGATCCAGCCTGTTAGTAACTTTCAAATATGCAGTACAGTATTAGCTACGATCATTAGCTGTACATTATAACCCCAGGACTTATTTACCCTGCAACCCTCACCTCTGGCAACTGCGAATTGTTCCCTATATCGATTAGCTCTTTTTTTTTTTTTTTTTTTGAGTCCAGATATAAGTGAAATCACAGGATTTTTGTCTCCCTCTTATTTCAGTTAGCATAATGCCTTCAGGGTCCATCCATATTGTCACAAATGGCAAGATGCTTTTGTTTTTTTTTTTTAGGCCTGAATAATATTCCATTCATGGACTAAATATCCATTCATCCATCAATGGATGTTTAGGTTGTTTCCGAGTATTGGCTATTATAAATAATGCTGCGGTGAACACAGAGGTACAGATCTCTCTTCAAGTTAGTGTTTTCGTTTTCTTCAGAGAAACATCCAGAAGTGGAATTTACTGGATCAGATGGTAGTTCTGTTTTCAATTTATTGAAGAAACTTCACGATGTTTTTCATAGTGGCCGCACCAATTTATGTTCCCACCAAGATTACGTAAGAGTAGCCTTTTCTCTACATCCTCGCCAACACTTGTTGTTTTTGTTTTAAAGCTTATTTATTTATTTTGAGAGAGAGAGAGACAGAGAGAGACAGAGAGAGAGAGGGAGAAAGAGAATCCCGATCAGGCTCCATGCTGTCAGTGCAGAGCCAGACATGGAGCTCGATCTTACCAACAGAGAGATCATGATCTGAGCTGAAACCAGGAGTCGGATGCTCAACCAACTGAGCCACCTAGGTGCCCCTAACACTTGTTATTTCTTATCTAACCATTCTAACAGTAAGTGCTGATGATGAGTGCTGTTGAGCATCTTTTCATGTACCTTGTTGGCCATGCATATGTTTTCTTTGGGAAAATCCCTATTAAAATCCTCTGCCCCACTAAAACAATTTTTTTTTAATGTTTATTTATTTTTGGAGAGAGAGAGAGAGAGACAGAGACAGAGCGTGAGCAGGGGAGGGGCAGGGAGAGAGGGAGACACAGAATCCGAAGCAGGCTCCAGGCTCCGGGCAATCAGCACAGAGTTTGACATGGGGCTTAAACTCATGAACTTTGAGATCATGACCTGAGCTGAAGTCGGACGCTTACCCGACTGAGCCACCCAGGTGCCCCTCCCTTGCCCCATTTTTTAATCAGGTTTTCTTCCTTCCTTTTCTTTCTTTCTTTCTTTCTTTCTTTCTTTCTTTCTTTCTTCTCTCCCTTTCTTTCTTTCTTTCTTTCTTTCTTTCTTTCTTTCTTTTCTTTTGCTATTGAGTTGTATGGGTTCTTTATATATTTTGGATATTAACCCTTTATCAGGGGTTATGTATCGAAGTACTTTGTCACCGTTATCCCAGATGGGGGAGAACAGCTTGAGGAAAACACGGAGGTGGCAGGTCTGGATGGTATTTGCTGAGTAACAAGTGGCGCTGTCCGGCTGGACTGTAACTGACCAGTAATTTAACTGACCAACTGTAGCTGACCTCGCCATTTACTTCTATTCTTCTTCATCCTTTGACACCACTAAAGACAGAAATTTTGTCTCCACTTCATAGGTAACTGTACTGAGTTACAGAAAGTATCAGTATCTGGTCTGAGGCGACACAGCTCCTACCTGCCCCCAGCTTCCCTCACTGCTTTACCTGCTTTACCTGCACTCTATGGTTTGTATCAGGGAAATGGTGGGTGTTACGTCTGGAAAGATACGATGTGGCGGGATTTGTTCTGATGGCAATAGGGAGCCAGCAGAGGTTCTTGAGTAGGACAGGGACGTGGCCGCACACTTGCTTTAGAAAGGGCAGTGGAGAGACGGTTACGGGGAAAGCAGAGGAACGGGGTGCAAGTGAAGGGCCAGCTGGTCACAAGCCCTGCAGGGCTGGCAGGCAGAGGGCCACAGCAATGGAGGCAGGGGGGTGGGGGTGGGGGTGGGCCCCTAAGCGGAAATGAATGGGGGAGGGCCCGAGCCGAGTGGTTAGGAGGCAGAGGAGAGAGGGAGGGACGGATGGTGTTAAGGGATGGGTCTGCAGCTCCAGAAGTAATCTGTCCACGGAGAGAAAGCCATGGCATCCAGAAAGCCATGTTCTAAAATGCAGGAGACTCATTTCATGGACGTTCCTGTTTTCTCTCCAGGGTTGAGTCTCCAGGGGGCACAAGTGAGGGAACAAATGAAAGAAAACCACAAACGCAGTAAATATAGGCAGCCCTGGGCTGTAAGGCAAGGGTTTAGGGAATGGCAGTTCCCAAGGGCAGTGCTAGGACTGCAGCTCGGGCTTCCTGGCTTGGATTCTGAAGCAGCACCCGAGCGACTTAGGGAGGGAGGGCTCTCAGGAGAGGCAGGCAGGGAGGTGAGGGAAGCGGGACAGGGCAGAAGAAGCCGGGCAGAGGACAGCTCAGGAGCTGCACAGCCCCTGTCTGATCCCAGGGGGCGCTCTGGAGCACCGGCTGGACGAGGAGGCGGTGGTCCCGCCCAGAGCCAAGGGGCTTGGGTTCTACAGCTGCAGGTCAGTCCGCTGTTGGCTGGGATCTCTTCCCGGGGCCTCTCCGGGTGAGGCGGCTCGGATCAGGATCAGCCGAGGGCAACCTCCAGCGAAGAGTGCAGGTGTGAGGCCCTCATAGGCGGTACCTGCTGCAAGTGGGGGAGGAAGCAGCTCCCAGTGTGCACGTCGACCACCCTCAGAGGAGGCTCTTGCCTTCTGTGGTCCGCTTCAGTCTTCGCTCCCAGCGTCAACTGTCCGCATTCCCTGGCCTTACCGGACCCTTTCGGGCTCCGCCTGTTCCGCACGCTCTTACTCCCTGTGATCGGGAGCCCTGGATCCCCCGTGCTATCTGCTGCACTGCCTGTATCATTTCGGATGAAGGTGATGGGAGGTCCTCCGGGAAGCCTTCCTTCCATCTCCCAGGCAAGAGCTGATGCTGACTGCCTCGGTAACACACAGCATTTGACCTCTGCCCGTATCTCAGCACGACACGTGTTGCTTTAATTTTGTTTCTTGTGTACCTGTGTTCCAAATACACTTTGAGCTCTCAGAGGATGGGAGATGTGTAGATTAAAAAAAATTTTTTTTAAATGTTTATTTAAATTTGAGAAAGAGAGAGAGAGAGAGAGAGAGCACAAGTGGGGAAGGGGCAGAGAAAGAGGGAGACACAGAACTTGAAGCAGGCTCCAGGCTCTGAGCTGTCAGCACAGAGCCTGACGTGGGGCTCGAACCCACGAACTGCGAGATCATGACCTGAGCCGAAGTAGGATGCTTACCTGACTGAGCCACCCAGGCGCCCCAGGAAATGTATGTATTTTTAAAATTCATTTTTGAATACCCAATGGCTGTTCCCTGTGCCTGGCACATGTTCTAAATGTGTGTGAAATGAGGTTATATTGAATGCATGAAAGAAGATATCATTGAAAGGTGAGCAGACCCTTATTTCCGGCATAGAGTGCTACCTGCATGGGTGATTTTGGGTGAATGGCTTAATCCTGTACGGTAACGCACCGTCTGTAAATATGTGAGCTCCAGGACACCTCCAGCTAATCCCTGCTCTCCAGTGGCTTGCGATCCTCCTGCTAAAAAAAACGAAACCCAAGCAAAGATGGCCTCTATCTACTCTTCGCCAAAAGAACCTAAAATCCTTCCTGACTGCATGTGATGTCGCTGCTAACCTCCATCAGCCGGGATCACGTTATTGATGGGAAGCATGTCCTTAAAACACCAGCACATTTAAAAATGAATATAAACATTTGAACTGTGACTCTTCCCTGTTTATTTTAAAAGACAATTTTACATAATCAATGGGGCTTCTAGGTTTTTAAAGTGGGAAGAATGGTTTTGGGGTGAGAGGCACAGAGAAATATGGAAAACTACTTTGGATTGGCATGATGAGAAGGAAGCAGGAAGTTAAGTAGTTTGGCCAAGGTCACACAGCTAATAAATGATGAGAATTATTTGAACTTTAAAGAATATGTGACAATCAATATTATCGAGTTCTAATTTACATACAATAAAATGTACCCACTTGAAATATGGAATGTGATGAGATTTTTTAAAAACTCAGTATAATTATATTGTTTGTAAGCTCTCTATGCAATCTAGTAAATGGGTACTGTTTTAAATATCAATATACAAAGTAAATTTATGCTCATTTATAGCACTAGGAGTACTATTTTATTATTTTAAGTATTTGAAAATATGTTAGCTGTGTGTTTTTTTGGCATATTGTTGAACACTCCTTCATTTTTTAAAGTTTTTTTTTTAACCCAGTACAGTTAACATACAATGTTATATGAGTTTCAGGTGTACAATATAGTGATTCCACAATTCTATACATTACTCAGTGCTCATCAAGATAAGTGTTACCTTAACCATGCCCCCACTCCAGTAACCATCAGTTTATTCTCTGTAGTGAAGAGCCTGTTTCTTGGTTTGTCTCTTTTTTTCCCCTTCTGTTTGTTTTGTTTCTTAAATGCTGGAAATCAGATGGTATTTGTCTTTCTCTGACTTACTTTGCTTAGGATTATACTTGCTAGCTCCATCCATGTTGTTGAAAATGGCAGGATTTCATTATTTTTTTTTAGTTTTTTTTAACGTTTATTCATTTTTGAGAGAGAGAGAGAGAAAGAGCATGAGCGGGGAAGGGGCAGAGAGAGGGAGACACAGAATCCGAAGCAGGCTCCAGGCTCTGAGCTGTCAGCACAGAACCCGACGCGGGGCTCGAACTCACAGACTGCGAGATCATGACCTGAGCCGAAGTCGGACACTCAACCGACTGAGCCACCCGGGTGCCCCAGGATTTCATTCTTTTTTATGGCTGAGTAATATTCCAGTGTGTGTGTGTGTGTGTGTGTGTGTGTGTGTGTGTATAATCACATTTTCTTTTTTAAAAATTTTTCATGTTTATTTATTTATTGTGAAAGAGAAGGAGAGAGGGAGGGAGAGAGAGAGAATCCAATCAGGCTCCAGTCTGTCGGCGCAGAGCCCTACATGGGGCTTGAACCCACGAACCGTGAGACCATGATCTGAGCCAAAATCAAGAGTTGGCTGCTCAACCGACTAAGCCACTCAGGCGCCCCTCCACCACATCTTCCTTATCCATTCATCTATCAATGAACACCTGGGCTGATTCCATATTAGACTATCGTAAATAATGCTGCCGTAAATATAAAGGCACATATATCTGTTCAAATTAGTGTTTTTGTAGTCTTTGGGTAAATGCCAAGTAGTGGAATTGCTGGGTGGTAGGGTAGTTCTATTTTTAATTTTTTGAGGAACCTCCATAGCGTTTTCCACAGTGGCTGCACCAGTTTGCTTTCCCACCAACAGCGCACAGAGGTTCCTTTTTCTCCACATCCTCGCCAACACTTGTTGTTTCCTGTGTTGTTGATTTTCGCCATTCTGGCGGGTGTGAGGCGACAGCTCAGTGCGTTTCCCTGATGATGAGTGTCAAGTTTGATGAGCTTTAACAAACACACTTGCCTTGTAATACCTCCAGAATGAAAATACAGAACATTTTCATCATCTCCAAAAGTTCCCTCAAGTCCCCTTTGTAGGCAACTCCTGTGTCCCTAGCCTAGGCATCTAGTCATCTGCTTTCTGTCACTATAGATTGGCTTTCCTTTTTCTAGAATTTTATTTAAAAGGAGTTATGCTGTATGTAGTCTTCAATGTCTGGATTTTTCTTCTTGACGTGCTGTTTTTGGGATTCACCTCTGTCGTATCACTAATTTGTTGGGTTTTATTACTGAGTAGTATCCCATTGTGTGGGTGTTCCACATTTGTTCATTCATCCACCTGGTGATGGGCTCTGGGTTATCTCCAAATTGGGGGCTTCTCTGAAGCCGAATAAAGCTTCTCTGAGCATTTGCATGAACCCATTTTCCATTTCCCTTGGGTAAATACCCCGGAGTGGAATCGCTAGGTTTAATTTTATGAGAAACCGTCCAACTGCTTTTCCAAGTGGTTGGACCATTTGCATCCCAAGTGACAGTGTATGTGAGCTCTGAGTTAAGGCCCATCTGATTGTGAAGCTCAGGTCTTCTCTCTCCTGTGTACCGTGTCTATTTCCAAATCTGAGTGTACGTATGAACCATCCAGGGAGTTTGGTAAAAATACAGATTCCAGGACCCCAACCCCCAGAGTATCTAAGTAAGTAGGCCTGCAGTAGAGCTTGGGAATTTTCAGTTTTGTTTTTTGTTTTTTGTTTTTTACATTTATTTATTTTTGAGAGACAGAGAGAGACAGAGCATGGGCAGGGGAGAGGCAGAGAGAGAGAGAGGGAGACACAGACTCCAAAGCAGGCTCCAGGCTCCTAGCTGTCAGCACAGAGCCCGACGCGGGGCTCAAACCCACGAACTGTGAGATCATGACCTGAGCCGAAGTCGGATGCTTAACTGACTGAGCCACCCAGGCGCCCCGGGAATTTGCAGTTTTAACAAGCCCTCCAGAAGTTTCAGGTGCTGAGGGTCCCCAGAACACCTCTTGAGAAACCATGCTGGGTGGTTCACTGGATATTCCAGAGAAAATCCCCCCAAACAGGGACATCTGGTATTCTAACAGGGAAATGGCTGCAGTTAACAAATGCCAACATCTGGCTGGTCCAGCTGTTTCTATATCACCATTGTCTATGGATGCTCTAGATAAAGAGATAAATGACACCGAATGGTGGATAATTTCCAAATCTTTCGGAAGTGACTTTGAGATGTGTGTTTATACTTTTTTTTTTTAATATTGTGCTGTAGGAATTCATGTCAGACAAATAAACGGGCTGCATTTGGAGGAGAACAGTCAGGAATTGCTGGAATTGCAGGAAATGCTGCTGACTGAAACTGACTGATTCCCCATGCTGCTCAAGTCCTGCAGGACGCCCGCTATATGCTTTGAAAGGATGCGTGGCTCTCAAATGTCATGTGCATCAGCATCTCCTAGGGCATATGTTAATATGCAGATTTTGAAAGGGCTCCCCCCGGGAAACTGCATTTGGTTAACGTCCCAGTTATAGCCGATGATGGTCGCGGGCCCCGAACCTCCCTTTGAGAAACCGTGAAATAAACCCATTTTTCAGTCTCTCTCCAGGGCAAGAAAAGACGGTTCGATGTCTGTGTTCCAAAGGATTATAGACGAGCAACCAGAAGCTGGATACGTATTTCTGTAAGTTTTTATTTTGTGGTCTTCTTAGTTGGGTTAGGATGCAGGGGGTAAGAAACTGGGCTGTAGAATCAGATGTGAACTTGAACTTCAGCTCCACCACTTACTGGCTGTGTGATCCTGGGCTAGTTCTCTAGTATCCGAAGCCTCCGTTGCCTCACCTGTCAGATGGCAATAATAACCTCCAGTCTAGTCACCCTCCCTAATTTTCGGTGGCTGCGAAGACTGATCGAGGTCCTCTCCGGAGCCTCGCGTGCGGTTAGCGCTCAGTGAGTGTGAATAGGAACAGTGACGCACCCTGTGCTCATTCCCCAGGCCCACGTGGTCCAGGGCTGTGAACAGTGACTCCTCATCATGCCGTCATTCCCTCTGTGGAACCTGGGTCTTCAGGGACACACGGCACTGGCCTTTCTCCCCTGCTGATGAGGGAGTGCTTGGGCGAAGCATTTATTCCACGCCTTCCTCTTCTCCCAGGGGAATGAAAGGTGCCCCCTCCCCCCAGCCCTCAGCCCATTTCCCCAGGGAGCCAGAACTTATTGCTACTCGTCACTTCTTATCTGATCTCCAAATAACACAAAGGCAGCTCCTGCCCCGTGAAGGTCTGATTGCAAGTGACCTTCAGACACCCAGGCGTGTGAATGTGTGAGAACAGCCCAGGCTGGTGCAAGGAATCTGTCTTCTCCCAGCTCTGCTTCACTCCCTGGCTGGAAGCCTGCCCCTCTCTGGCCACCTCTGGGGGGCCTCCAGAGATGGGCGAATCAGTCTTCCCTCCTGAGGCTTCCCAACCCTGGGAGAGTGTCTGTAGGTGGAGGCTGGGGCACCCTTTTCTAGGTCTCTCTCCCCAGACCTGTGGCACAGCTCAACCCGCCCTTTACAGAGGGTGCCGCTCGAACAAAGAGTGTGTGTCCAGAACAGTCTTCAGATTAGGGGTCAGTGGCTGTGATTTCTCGGGGCTGCCCACCCTTGGGCGGGGACGGGGCATGCCGAGAGCAAAGGGTCTCCCATCAGAACGAGATGCTGTCTTCCTCTCTCCTGCTCCCCCCGGACACTAACCCTCAGGTTTCTTTCTTGCGGTCCCATCTCACGTCTCCAGGAGAACAATCTTCCTTTGGAATTCTTCGCTCCTGCTCTGAAGTGCATTCCCCTCCCCTCCCCTCCCTTTGCCATACACAATGACCTTGGCATGTCTGCCAACACTCAACATCGTGAGGCTTTATAAACCTCATATCTCAGAAGGGGCTGACATTACATTACAAGAGGATCTGTAAACCTCCCCGGGATGACTGATGTCTTTTTTAAACAACAGACCAAGACTTCATTTAAATTAGTAACATGGAGATTAGAGGCGCTCTCTCAGCCCCTGGCTCGGCCACGCTGCGACGCTGGGAATATCAGTCACATGAAAGCTGTTAAGTTTGAGATGGAAATAAATCTGGGAGCCTGTAAAAACTGTCAGCAGGTCAGGGAAGTTTATGAACTCTTGCTGTATCTAATCATAAATCATCAGAATAAGCTAAAACTGAGAAGAAAAATGTCCTCTTTTGTAATCTAATGCTGTCTGTTAGGGCAATAAAACTCAAATGAAATGCATGCATTGCAATTTTTAGCTGATACTTTACATTATTAGCAAAGTGAAGGAAGAGACTCCGACTTAAAAGAGTGACACAGATGAGGGGAAGGCCATCATCCCTCTAAGGCCCTGGGCTCACTCCCCTGGCTTTGTGGCTCGTTCCTCTCCCCTCCCACCTCCTTGGGCCTCAGAACAAGGAAGTAGGTGATGTAGATCCCAGGAACTCGGGTGCCAAGTGACAGTGTGAGAGTGTCCTGATGATGGCCTTGAGAGGTCACATGGCCGGGTTCTCAGCTCCCAGCGGGGGGGGGGGGGGGGGGGGGGGGGGGGGTTCCCACCCCGGCCTTGTTGACCCAGTCCGCATTCCCACAGCTTCAGACTGCGGAGGGAGGAAGGTGTGTGCCCAGCTGTCCTTGTTGTCATCTGTCTCCACGTGCGCCCTCATTCTCCCAAGCCCTTTTGGGGTGACTCACTTCCAAGCTGAATTCTTGGGCACTCCTCTGTATCCCTGGAAACCTTTCACAAGAATTCACACATCCCACGCCTTTCTCCCCTCCCGTTTATTGTCTGTGACCTTTGATGTTAAGGATCGCCCTTTACCTTTATGTCTCCTGGGACCTTCCCAGGGATTAACAGTGCCCCAAGCAGGGACAGAAGTTGTGTGAGGAACAGGGATGTTTTTATTTATATCAACTCTTTACTGAGTGCCAGTGACTCAAAGGAAAATAAGTCAAAGTTCCACAATAGGGTGGGGGTGGGGAGGAGGGTGGGCAGCTCTGGGTTGCTGCTCGAAATAGCAAGGGTAGCATCCAGCTTGCCATGGCCTCTTGCTGGTCTTCCAAAACATTGGGAAGATTGAAAGGCCAGAGATGGAGCAGGACGAAGGCATAGAGTTGTCTTCAAGAAGATGATGGGTTTTCAGGAGATAGACCAGGAGCTGCTGTCATCCATGGCTGCTGATAGCTCTGCAAAAGAAATGGGCTAACCTAGGGGCGCCTGGTGGCTCAGTCGGTTAAGCGTCCAACTTTGGCCCAGGATACGATCTCACAGTTTGTGGGTTTGAGCCCTGCGTCAGGCTCTGTGCTGACAGCTCAGAGCCTGGAGCCTGCTTCAGATTCTGTGTCTCCCTCTCTCTTTGCCCCCACCCCCCCACTCTCTCTCTCTTTCTCTCTCTCTCCTCTATCTATCTCAAAAGTAAATAAACATTAAAAAATTAAAAGAAAAAAAGAAACGGGCTAACCTAATGCTTGGCCACTGTAGGCATTGGAATATTCAATAGATAAAAGAATAGATGAATAAAATGGGTTTAAGATAAAGCAGCCTAGACTATGACTGGCCATACAGTAGAAATTCCTGCTCTTTGAGATGTTCAAACATTGGATACTGAGAAAACCGTATCTCCGAAGATCATCCAGAAAATATTAAGTGCCTATTTGCCTGAGTTTTGATGCCCTGTTGCAAGAGAGCAAAAGTCCAAGCAAGTTAATCCCTGGAAGTCCCGTCGAGTGTTCCTTTCCACCTTGAGCTCAGCCAAATGATAGGATGGGAAATTCTCTTCTAAGTAGGTGGCAGTGTCTCTCATGTCCCGTGCCCAAAACTGTATCTCCCTGGCCCTAGTCACTGGCCCTCTATGGTTCTCTTCCCCTCAGTGGAAATTGGTAAAGGGTAGGTGCCTCTGCAGGAGGTACACATAAACCAGCTTAGTATAGGGAAGAGCATGGTAGGTAGTCATTTCCATGAGCTCCTAGGTTGGGGGACACAGATGAGACTTGTAAAGAATGAGCTTCCCAGAGTAGGCTCCCAAAAGTAAACAAAAGGGAAGGAGATTTGGAGGCAGGCAACTTTTTAAAAATAAATCTATAAGCAGAATTGGGAAGCAGCTCCTGGAAGAACGGCCCTAGTTTGGCCTCTTACAGTAGACATGGGAAGTCTCAGCAGAAGCTTACTGTCTGCAGAGATCTCCTTCCCCAGTGGGTCAGCAGCCTTGAGCGAAGAACCCGGACCTGAGTCGTCTGGGGGCTTCTAGGAGGCCCGGGACCCCTGAACTGTACTCACCCACACTTACTTAAATCTAAATGTTTCCTTTAGGCAGCATATATATTGGAAAAGAAAATTCAAAGAGATTTTGAATTTAAATTTGTTCTTATAGATATGTCTCCAATTCCTATGAATTTTCACATATAAATTTTTAATTTAGCTTCTTTTTTCAAAATTATTTTTATTTGTAGAAAGAGAGAGTGCACGAGTGAGGGAGGAGAGAGAGAGAGAGAGAGAGAGAGAGAGAGAGAATCCCAAGCAGGCTCCATGCTCAGCACAGAGCCTGACGTCGGGCTTGATCCCATGACCTCGGGATCATGACCTGAGCCAAAACCAAGAGTTGGATGCTAAACTGACTGAGCCATCCAGGCATCCCTAGTTTAGCTTCTTGATGGTCCGAGGAAGAAGGTTGTTTGGTTAAAAACTATTCCCTTACTTTTTAAAGTGGGAAAACAAAGAACTTGCTTAAGAACAGCTAGTAAGTGGCCTAACACTCAGGTGTCTTTGGTTCAAATCCTTGGGTTTCCTATTACATTATACTACCTGTTAGTCTACAAAGATTCTGTTGGTCATAGGGAATCAGAGAATCTTTGTGAACTTAGAATAGGAATTGGCTCTGCTTCCCAGAGGCTAGAGGTTATCAGGCAGTGAGTTAAAGGTGGGCAGTAGGATGGAACTCATGTGTATTTTTGTGGGTATGTTTTCGTCTCGTCTCTGTGGTAAGAGGTGTGTGTGTGTGTGTGTGTGTGTGTGTAGACCAGCAATGGTGGAGAGAGGATAACATTACATAATGTAAACTTGTGTGGAAGATTAGAGAAACTTCTAGTAGCTTCTTGACTTGGGAAGACCATTTACCATGTGTATTACCCTCTGTTATAGATCCCAGGGGCAGACAAAAGAAATGATGCTTTACTTCTAAGAAATGTGAAAAGTAGGAGAGCTAATGATGTCACAGCTACCCATTGATGCAGATGTGGGCATAAACCTGCCAGCAGGTAGCGTCCTATCATCAGAGAATGCTCTCTTTTGAGGAAAGGTGACTACGTTTAGCTCCATTTACCTTTAAGGGATGGGAGGAAGAACGGGAGCATCCAGAGATGCAGGTGAAAGTCATCAGAGGGACAGGAGAAATGCAGCAGCTGAGAATTGGGGGGCACTGAAAGAAGGAAGAGTCAGCATGTCAGAAGTTGCATTTTCAGGGATAAAGGTCCTAAGAAGAAGATTAATGTCCTAGAGATTTTTAGGGAATGTTTCTGGAATCAACCTCAATAGAAGAGAAGGGAAAGAAGCAGGGCTGGGAAGAAGGAGACATTGAGCCACGATGCAATCCCAACTGAGGCCTCAGATGACATATGGGAGGTCTGAAATGGGGTTGACACACTTTAGAGATGTCCTCAGTCGGGGTGAGGGGACTGAGCCTTTATACCCCCATGCTGGTTAGACATAGCAAGCGGGCTGTTCTGGAAAGGAGATACGACCTTGGGCAAGAAGGCTCTTATTGCCTGAGGCTATTCCCAAAGGTGACTGATGTCCCAGGAGGGCTGGCCACCTCCTGGCAGTTGTGTGATGGCGGTGGTGGTGGTGGTTGGTCACTCCTGAAGGGGAATCCAGGTAGTGTCCCCTGGGGTCCATCCCTTGTGCCTCTCAGAACCACTTCATATATGTTCTGGGAACAGCTTCCCTAGGATTCAATGGGAATTGAATCTATTCCTGAGGAAAACTCGGAAGAGGTGAGTTAGTGGGACAAGCTAGAGCCCCCACCAGCGTGGCTGGTCTCAGAGACATAATCGACATTCCTCCTCTCCTCTGTCCCTCTATTCTAGATTCCCATCGCTATTAGCTAGTACTTTTTCTGGTCTTTTTGGCTTAGCAGGTACCATAACCAAAACTCCGATTCCTGAGGGTTTGAGCCATTGGACCCTATACCGTTTTCAGATCAGAGCTGCTATATTTGTACATTTATTGTCAATTCCACAAAAGAGAACCAAGAGATGCCCAAGAGCATCACTTGGGTGCCGGCAATATTTTCTCTATCCCCATTCTGTAACAACAGCCCTACTTCCTCCTGAAGGTCAGGGTCCATTCCCGTTGCCAAGATGGGGACCTCTTCTTGACTGCTTGTCCTTGCACACAAGACCCCAAAGTGCCAGTTACTCATGCTCAGGCTTTTGTTATGTTTTCAAAATCTCAGTTGAGCTTCCCCCAAACCACCAAATTCCACTGTTTTTAGAACTATACCTTCTGCCACGTTTCCCAAATACCTGATAAGTTGCCCCAGCTGGCATGTCCCCCCTCTACCAGTACATCATCCCATTTCACCAGGTGGGAAAGTTGTGATAATGACCCTGCAAGCTTGTGGGGAGGACTACCTGTGCTTGGCCCACCGCCAGGGATGGGGTCCTTGTCACCAGCCAGCTTGTAGGAGGTCCAGTCAGAATTCTCACTTCTTATGTCAACAGTTACACTTGGGGTCCCCAGGGGAGTAGACTCAGATGAAGATCATGGGTGGGGGGTTTATTAGGGGATGCTCTTGGGAGTAATGTCTCTGAAAGAGAGGTTAATGAAACAGGTTTGGGCAGAGGAGAGAAGAGGGGCTCTGCTAGAGTTTTAGCTGATGCCCTAGTGGATTTCTGGGATAGTCCAAAATGGGTGTGCCCCTGCAGAGATTTCCTGAGTTGGGGCAGTGAGCAAGGACTTTCTACCCTGTGTCAGTCAGCGGATGTGGGCCACCCCAAGAAGGGGGTATAACCTTGTACAAGGCAGCTCTCTTCAGCTTAGACTATCTCCAAAGGGGCTGAAAGCTAAGAGTTGTCCACAGGTAATGTAACACTCCCAGCAGCTTGAGGGTACCAGACTTTCATTCTTGAAGAGGGTCTCGGGTGGTGTATTTTAACACCCAGGGCATGACTTATTCCCAAAGTATGAAATGATTAAAGACAATGAAGATTGTGATAAAAAGTCATTGGATTTGGTCCTCAAACCCCAAGGACTTCTGAGTTACTGGATTGAAGGGAGCACTATAAGAGGAATGTGAAAAAGCAAAAAGAGAAAATTATGGATTTTGGGTTGTGTGGGTTTTTTTTTTTTTAATCAAAGGTCCAGTTGAAATTGAATAAGAAATAAAAATTCATCCAAAGGCATTCAAATCCAAAGTCGCAAACTGATAGCCAAATGTATCTAACAGTCTTATTTTGTTGAACAGTTTTAATAATTAGAACATTTTATTTAAAAATTTGAATGTATACCTTTTTTTAAAAAAATCAGAGTTTCAGGTAACATTTGGCCAATCTTCTTGTGAGGCAGCACAAGGACTAAGTGATTGAGCTAAGTGATTTTTGCCTCTCCTGAATGAAGCGAGCACTCTCCAGTGGCCACAGTCCCCATCCCTCCCTATTGTGCCTTACTCACGTACAGTTGTCAAGTGTCTGTCAGGATTTGCGTTTGCAACCACTGTTTTTTGGTGCTTTGTGAACTGTGATATCAATTTAGCACTTCTTTAATATATCATGGGGTTTTACCAACTGCAGGAGCTACACGGGAGTTTTATGTTGATTCATAAACTGGAAGTATTAGTGAAGGATTTCCATTTTGCTGGGCCTCTAGGCCTCAGGGCACAGTGGTATACAAAAGGGGCAAGCTGCCTGCTTACGTTCTATTGTGTAGGCAGACATCAACTGAGCCAATCAATTGATGAACAGTGGTTTCAAACAGTTGCAAGAAAAGATGACTAGAAGGTCAACAAAGTTGTAAGAACAGATGAAGAAAGTCAGGCAGGGTGTCGTGTAAGAGTGTGGGTCCAGGAGTTAAGAGTGGAGTCAGGCAAGGCCTCCCGTGTGACAAGAGGAAACCAACCAAGCAATGACAGAGGGTCCAACAAGGGCACTGATGCTTAGGTGGGCATGGGCTCAAGGTGCTTGAGCAGCTGGAGGCAGGAGGATGGCCGGCGTGGCTGGACACAGTGAGGGGGGTGGGGGTGGTGGTGGAGTCAGGAGGCAGGCAGGGCCTGTCCCGGAGAGCTGCGAAGACCTGGATGAGAAATGTGCATTTCATTTTAAGAAAAATGGTTAAAACCCTAGAAGGCTTTTAGCTGGGGAGATATGGGATTTAATTTGTATTTTCAACAAGGTAATGCTGGCTGCTGTGTGGAAACGGACTTTCATGGGGACCAGGGGAGGAAGCAGTGAGATCGAGCAGAAGGCTACTGCAATAGTCCAGGCAAGCAGAACATGGTTCATAAAGTCAGGGGTAGTTCCCTGGAAGGTTTTATAATCAGGTCAGGAAAGTAGGATGCACACACACACACACACACACACACACACAGCCCTACACAGAGCAAACACACAGATAAAATAGTTCAGATCGCATATTCAGAGCCTTGGGCACACCAGATTGTAAAGGATGCTAATAAGTCCTCAGGGGGCAGATGCTGGGAAAGGCTGTCCTGGAGGAGGTGAGCTGGCAGTTAAAGGGGCAAGGGCCCTGGAAGAGAGGAGGGGGAGCCGTTCCAGGTAAAGGGAAAGGTGCGCGCATAGGTCTAGTGTAGGAAGGAGCTAGTGTGGGGGAGTGAAGAGAGCGTAGCAGGGCCACAGTGTGCTGTAGGCCAGATAGGATGAGGTCAGTGAGGTCATCCTAGCATGAGGACCTAGCAAGGTCACTGACCTAGCATGAGGTCAGTGGAGGAAGTCGTAGCTTAAACCTACATGGTCCAATATGGTGGCCACTAGCCAGCTGTGTCTATTGAGCACTTGAGATGTGGCCAGTGCACCTGAAGAATGGAATTTTAAGTTTCAGTTCGTTTAAACTTAAAGCTAAAAACTGAAGCAATGCATATTATTTTTTTCCATTTAACAAAACTCCACTGTTTTGGATTTCATATGGCTTCAACCGTTGAAAAATTAGCATCCAAACTGAGATGTGCTGTGGGTGTAAATTACAGAAGAGATTTCAAAGACATAGCACACAAAAACACTAGAATATCTCATTAATTAATTTTATATTGATTACATGCTGAAATGATAATATTTTTGATGTGTGGGTAAAACAAAGTACGTTAACATTAATTTCATTGTTTTCTTTTGTTGTTTAAAATGTGATTGCTAGAAAATTACACACAAGTTGACTTTTTTTTTTTAAGTTTATTTATTTTGCGTGAGAGAGAGTGCTTAAGCGACTGGAGAGGGGGAAGGGGGGAGGGGCAGAGAGAGAGAGTGACTCTAACTCAGGAACCCTTTAGATATGACCTGAGCTGTAATCAGGAGTCAGACATTTAGCCAGCTGAGCTACCCAGGTGTCCCTAGAGTTGACTTTTAATCAAGATCCTCAAGCAGTGATTTATTTTTAAAAAATTTTTTTTTAACGTTTTTATTTATTTTTTGAGACAGAGAGAGACAGAGCATGAATGGGGGAGGGTCAGAGAGAGGGAGACACAGAATCTGAAACAGGCTCCGGGCTCTGAGCTGTCAGCACAGGGGCCCGACGCGGGGCTCGAACTCACGGACCGCGAGATCGTGACCTGAGCCGAAGTTGGCGCTCAATCCGACTGAGCCACCCAGGCGCCCCTCAAGCAGTGATTTCTTATACCACCCTCATCTTTATAATAATAACAATCCATTAATTAATCACCTCCTACCACACTATGAGCATTTATACAGTGCTTACTTATGTAGTGCTGTTCCCAGTATTCTCTATATCTATATATGGAGATACATGTACATTTAATCCTCATGCAACATATAGACTCATTAAGGTGTGGATGCTTTGGTGTGGTTGGCCAAGCAGGATGACTGACTCTTGGTGGGAAGGGCCATGCATGCACCCAGTGCCAGAGGCAAGGTACTGGAAGGCAGTACAGAAGTGAGTGGAGGGTGGGGAAGGTGTCACAGTGAAGCCCATTCCTCTTGGAAAAGTGGCCCGATGCTAGACTTTGTTGAAAAAAATTTTGTCTCTCTTGGCCTTGAGGATGGGAGGGCGGGTAGGGTAATACATTAGAAACATCAAGTAGAAGGAGGAGTGCCATCCCAGAACAATGCTTCTTTATTTCCCACTGAAGCTGTGAAAAGAGAAGTTTCCTGTTTATGAAAACACAATTGGACCGCATTCTGGAGCTGCGATGACACCACCAACACCAGCCCCCAGACTCTTCCTCTTCTTTATTTTCACTTTCAAGGTGAAGCTCCACCGTGGTCTGTATCATACATGGTGACACGACTGTGTCCTCACACATGGACCCAGGCACAGCCTGTGGGTCAAAGAATTTCTTTTGCTTTCCTGCTAAAATTTCCACCTCCAACCATTGTCCCCTGGATGGAATGACCTGTTTTGGGTTAATGACAGTGACTTCCTCTTACAACCTCCAAAACACAGTTGATACTTGCTCTCCAGCCCCCCATGGGGCGTCAGGGCAGAGGAAAAGGTGATGAGACAGCCTCTTGTCCATTTCTCCTCTTTGTTGTAGTGAGAAGACATTACAAATGCATTTCCTCTGCAAAAGGCAGGCAGGAGAAGGGAGCAGACGGGTACACAGGTGTCCCCTTCCTGACCATGAATGTCCAGGACATAGACCGTCAGCCCCCCACACCTTCCTCAGCTTCTTTCAGAAGCCACCGGCTTTATCCTGCTAGCCCCTCAGTGTGAGGCTTGCTCAGGACACCACGTAGCACTCTGCTCGCTTTTTGCTGGGTGTTCCCAAAAGCCTTTACCTGGAGAGTCGTAGTGAGGCCAAAGTTGAATGGAGCATTTATCATATGATGTTAAACCATGGGAGTCTCAATATTCAACCATTTTTGATCTGCCAAAATGGTAATTCCTTAGATTGTTTTTTAACCTAATAATGCCTGAAACCGTGTGTGCCTTAGCTTAGTGGGAACCTCCACATTTTGCAGTGATGCTCGAATGGCAAAATGCCCAGTTCCCCAAGAATTTTGTTATATTGAAGGTTTTTGTTGTGTTGTGTTGTGCTTGAAATACCGGAAACAAAGGCAGAAGTGTAGAGAGAAAGGGACATGGCAATATAACTGTAGGAGGTAAATTAATTTTGAATGCCAAGTGGTTTAAGACTGAGTTACGAAAATGGTAGGAATTGACAAAGGCTGACTTGATCAGAAGGACGAAGAAAATCTCACAAAGTAATCTGGAAAGCCTTGCCAATTCAGATAAGCTATGAAGAGGGAATGAAGACGTTTAGGGCAACTTAGTAAAAAGGAAGAAGGAGTTCTCACCTCCTCTTTGGTCATGCTCTGGGTTTACACCTTAAGGCCTGTCCCGTGGGCTGATGGGCGCTGAGCACGGCTTTTCTGCCTGGTGGCTCCATGGCTGCACAAGGGGCTGGTTCCAGTAGCTCAGTGAGAGGTGGTTGTCTTCCTATCTTTCGAGGGCTTTCTCCACCAGCCTTGTAAGTGAGGAAGGGGCCAGAGTAAATCCCCCCACCGAAGGAACTGGTTTTACGTGGGCTTGGCTCTGATAGAACAAAGCTCAGCTGTGCACCACGTTATCAACATGGGTCCCCTCCGTCAGAAAAGGGACCTTTGGGTGGGAAGTCCGTCATTCACAGTTTGATCTTTTAAATTATTTTGGCTCATCATTGCTTAGCGTTGAAAATTGACAGCTGATCCTCAAACCTTACTTCTGAAGAATTCAAATCCTTAAATTAACTTCCTCTCAAATTGGGCTTCAAATGTCCATTCTCTCATTCTGTCACGTAGTTAGCACATCTTTCTCAAATCTAGCACAATGCCCAGAGCAGAAGATAGTTTTTGCCCTTGTGAAGTCAAATATTGACATACATATTGAGTAAAACAACGAGAGAATGATCAAGGAAGGTGATTGCTTTAAGGGTTCGACACTCGTGTTTGACACCCTGTCCGTATCAGCAAGAGCAGCCCCGTGGATGGATCACAGTGATGGGCGCTGGGGAGGGGCGTGGCTCAAAGGGGGGCCAAAGCCAGGGTCAGGATAGACAGTTCAAAGCCGAGGTACTGATTAGAGGCTGTACAGACCGAGGGCCAAGGAGGATGGTATATTCCCCAAGAGGAAAGGAAGCTTGTTGAGTCCTTTTTTCCTTTAACGTATAGATGTTTCAATATTTTTTTATAATTAAATCTATTTTTCCTTTGTGATTTCTTCTATTGCTTTTAGTTTGAGAAGGTTATTTGCCATCCATATAGGTAGAAAATTCACCTGTGAGTGTTCACCTGTGTTTTCTTCTAGTTTAAGAAAAGTAAACTTGATATTGGAACATCTAGGTGATACCCTTCCAGAGACAGGGAGGGATGCAGGTCGGTGCTCAGATGCAAAGCAAATGCAGATTCTCAGGCTGGGGCCTCATCAGCCAGTGTAGGAGGGAGTGAAGCAGGGCCAAGGCCACACGTCTGGGAGAGGGGGTCTTTCAAGGCATCAAGAGGAAGATGGCTCAAAGAAGAAAACGGAGGCAGGCCGGGCAAGAAAACCCAGGGAGACAGCTCACGGAAACCCCAAGGAGAGGTTTGAGGGAAGAGGGATAAAGACCCATGCCAAGTTTATTTTTATTTATTAAAATTTTTTTTTGTAATCTTTATTTTTGAGAGAGGGAGAGAGAGTGCAAGCAGGGGAGGGGCAGTGAGGGAGGGGGACACAGAATCCGAGGCAGGCTCCAGGCTCCGGGCTGTCAGCGCAGAGCCCGACGCGGGGCTCGAACTCACAGACCGTGAGATCATGACCTGAGTTGAAGTCGGACATTTAACCAACTGAGCCCCCCAGGCGCCCCAACCCATGCGGAGTTTAGCAAGGTCGTCCACGTGGGATGATGTAGAAAGGGGAAACCGAAGCTCAGCGAGGCTCCAGGAGTGAGTACTCAGAGGGTCAGCTGCTTTAGGTGCCCACTGGCCTGTTTCTCCGGGACCTTCTAAATACTGAGAAAGCCAGGGCTGCTCTGAGTGAAGGACCCAGTTGCTTTGCTGTCAATTAGGAAAGACACACATAGAACAATGGAGGAAATGAACAATGTAAAGACTAAAGAAAGGACAGAGCTGAGACAGCGGTCAGAAGAAACGAGGGGGCATTGAAAGAAACACTTGCACCTCTGTAATGCCTACCCCGCTAAGCACATAGATGGGCTGAAATGTAATGACTATAAGCCCAATTCTAAAAGGAAGCTAGGCTTTAAGAAGTCACCTATCAATCTCAGGGCTGTTAAAAAAAAAAGTAGCATAGAGTCATAACTTGTCCCAAGATGCATAACAAAACAAAACAGAACTTCTAGAAAATTACCAAAATTACCAATGAAAATTCAACGGTACCAGTGGCAGGAGAATATCCGTTAGAGGAAGGGTATCTTTGCCTTCAGAGCTGCAGATACTGTTATGACCCATCTTCTGTGTTCCCGAGACATGGGTAGAAGGATCCGAGAAGGTGCTGAGGAAGTCACACCATCCAATAGCACAATTGTGGGAAGTCACCAACTAGCTTACAGAGCACACGATCTCATGTTAACGGAGAGAACCCTTTCTGGGCAAAGCTACTCTGCCCGTCCAGAAATGGAACCAGCTTTGGACTCACTTAACCAGGGGAGTGAATCTTCTAGAGGTGTATCGAAATTCTAATCCCAGCTCTGCTACTGGCTATCTATGTGACCTTGGGGAGTTACTTCCTCTCTTTGGGACCTCAGTTTTCCCAACCGTAGAGTGGGTGGGTTCACTGAAATGATAACCAATTATTCCCTATTTTACTTCAGCAATCCACAATGAGGGAAGTCAAAAGATGAGGAAAAACCCAAAGTCTCCTGGAAAAAACTAATGTTGAGACTTAGTATTTCGATCTTTCGAAGCAGACTGTATTCTTTCACTTACTAATCTTGTGACATTTTTAGATTCTTGTGCTTCCCCAAACTGCACGTGAACAAAATGCATGGGAGTTTCACTCACCCTGCTTGGTACTCGGCAGTGGGTCTGAAGCTAAGATACGAGGGTAGCGTGTTACTGTTTTGCACATTTGTGATTGCTGGTTGCATTTGCTACAAATAATTCTGTTCTATTTAGGGAGCTGGGGATCAATAAGGCAGATCATATTTCCATCATATTCAAAAAGACTAGTGTTGTGAAGACAGCCTGTGGAGGGGGCCTCTGTTTTCTTTGCGGCTCGACAGTTTCCTGCAGACTGTCTCCCATCCAGGCTCTGTTCTTTGCCGGGTCTGTCCTCCGTTCCAAGCACCAGAAGAATCATCCCCAGTCATTTGTTAATGCTGGAGATAAAAAACAAAACAAAACAAAACAAAACAAAAAACCCAAAGTGTCACTTCTGGTAGAACCAGGGGGAAAAAAAATCATGGCAAGATTTTCTTTTTCCATATTTCCAAACAGTGGGGGGAAAATAATAGAATGTTTGCCTTGAATTTTGTGCTGCTTTGGCTGCAATGAAGAGATAGTTTCTTGAAGGCAAAAATCTGTCTTCTGTCTTATTATTGCCATCTTCAAATGCAGGAAAATCTGTTCTAGCTGGCGGTTCTGCATTATTACTTTTCCCCTCAAATCTGTTGTTTGCACCGATTGTGGAATTTCTTGACTCGAACGTGGATTTGAAGGGCCTGGTAACGAAAGGGGCTGTGACTCTCGACACAGATCAGAACTTTTGGCTTTTTGTCCCCTCCCTCATCGCCTCCTCTCCACAGCAGAGGCTGGGGAAGCCTAGGACCGGTGTGGGTGCCAAGGATTTCGGCGGTGGTGGTGTAGGATGCTAAGACACATCTCAGTCACTCCTGTCTGTTTGGGGCACAGGACTCACAACAGGAGGCACCACAGGACCACCTAGCAGGCCCCTCTCCACCCGCTTTGCTTTTGTGACCATCACTTTTGAAACAGAGAGCCATGAGGTGTCATTATCATTTTGGTGATTCTCCTCTGGGAAGATAGCTTATTTTTCTATTCAAGCCCATGGTTAAGGTTGAGTGCACTTGAATTCCTTCTCTTAACCCAGGTCTGTAGAACTCTTGAGTCTCCTCTTTGCCTCTCCTTTCCTACAAAGCCCAAAGCGATGAGGGAGATGTCTGTTTGGAGAGATGTCGAAGCAAGAGCTTTCCCTATCTGTCTGCACCTTAAGATCACTGGGAGTCAGCCCTCAATCCCCACCACCTCCACGTCTCCCCGTTAACAAGAGACTCACCCCCATTTTGACTTGAAATTTTTATGCGTTAAAAATAAGCAATCAGGGGCGCCTGGGTGGCTCAGTCGGTTAAGTGCCTGACTTCAGCTCAGGCCAGGATCTCGTGGTTTGTGAGTTCGGGTCCCACGTCAGGCTCTGTGCTGACAGCTCAGAGCCTGGAGCCTGCTTCAGATTCTGGGTCTCCCTCTCTCTCTGCTCCTCCCCTGCTTATGCTCTTTCTTTCTCTGTTTCTCAATAATAAATAAACGTTAAAAAAATTTTTTTTTTTAAAAAAGCAATCATAGAGATGATGAATCACTGGGTTCTACTCCTGGAGCCAAGACTACAGGGTATGTTAACTAACTTGAATTTGAATAAAAAATAGAAATAAAAAAATTAAAAAAAAATAAGCAGTCATAATGGGTACCTTTTTGATAAAATTGCTTGATGAGATAGTCTCAAATAGAATCGCTGGTAATGAATGAGTAAGTGGTAAGGCATTATGTGGCCCCAAATACTGGCTGATTTGGGGGGAAGCCGGAGAAAGATCCGTGGCCTTTCAGGCTGGAGGGTGGATGAGGCATTGTGACTTGCCCATGAAGCACTCTTGGTGAAGCGGTGTTTTGCGAGCCGGAAGGAAATCCGGAGGCAAGGACAAAGAGACAGAGAAGGCTGACACATCCTGACCCCTCGCACCCTGGCATGCAGCCAGATTCAGGGTTCTCAGAAACAGGTGAAAAAAAATCCACAAAATGAATTGATTTTCTTTTTCCACAACAAACGTCTGGTTCAGTCCAAACGAATTCAATTCAAGGCAGCGGTTCGTATTTCTCTTTATTTGACTTGAATATGTTTGTAAGGGGAAAAAAACATCCTTAAGACATATGAAAAGGTGTCAGATAGTCAAGGACTAAGAAGATAGTCACAGGTTCCAGGACCTTGACTCCTCCAAACGTAGGAGCCAGGATTGAGGGCAAGGTACCTCTTCTTCCAGGTGCAGGAACCTCTGAGACTGCGCTGCTCCCATGCCTGATCTGGGATTGGGGTATCAGGGCGGGGTTCCGGCCAGCAGCACGGGGTACCCTGATCAGGCAGCAGCATGGTGTGCAGCAGAAGTGGGAAAAGACAGGGGATGGGTAGGAGGCTGCTTGGAAGATAGTCCCAATCTGACAGGTTGCAGTTTGAGGAAAGGGATGGGTATTGCGGGTCTTCTGGGAAGGAAAGGTGGGGCAGGAGGAGAGGGGGAGGGGACAGGGACTCTGGTCTATTGTGTCAGTGACAGTTTTATTCCCTGAGTCTGGGGCTCCCTTGGATGGGACACTTAATGGTGTCTCAGAACAGAGTGGTTTCTCTGAAAGTATTCTTAGAACTCCATGCGTCCACATCGGACTCTGTCCTTTCTCTATGGTTCTTTGGTTGTTAAAATGGTCATATCCTTTTTTTTTAAAAATTTTTTAATGTTTATTTTTGAGAGAGAAAGAGAGACAGAGCATGAGCAGGGAAGGGGCAGAGAGGGAGGGAGACACGGAATCCGAAGCAGACTACAGGCTCCGAGCTGTCAGCACAGAGCCCAATGTGGGGCTCGAACTCATGAATCACGATATCATGACCTGATCCAAAGTTGGACACTTAATTGACTGAGCCACCTAGGCTCCCCTGGGCATATCTTTTTAACGCTGTATTTTTCCTGAGAAGCTAGAGAATAATTTTCATTCCTTGTAATAAAACTTTGAGTCTTTACTCACTCATCATTTATTCATTCATTCATTCATCTTTCAACGTAAAAATCTCTGAATTCAATGAAAGAATAATACTTTATGACCTTCTTCAGGGTCTCTTAGGATCTCTGGGAGAAGAGGTTATGTCAGACTTGATTTTTCAATTAATATTCTGAAGCTCTCTACTTCCTAGGTCATGACTTGAGGCTAAGATCAAGATTAGGGTCACTGGAAAGCAGAGACATGTTGATGTCTTGGCTAGAAAAATTAGATGCCAAGCAAAAATGACAAAGACTTTTCTCATTAACTTTTCTCTAGCTCCCTTGTAGCCTTCCAGGCTCGGGGCCTTTATTTTATGGGGTTTCCCTAATGGAGATAGAAGAATGCTCATTTGCATTTTCCCCACGAAGATCAGAGCCACGGGTCTGTCTGGATGAGATTTCGTATAAGCACCATGGCTTCGCTGCAGTATGTAAACATGATGTGTTTTATGGAGTTTGTGTTTTATGGGTTTTGTGGAATTTGTGAGGTCTGTAACACTTTTAGAAATGTGTCTTTCCGTGTGAGTAGACCTGCCACCTAGCAGTTAGTAATAGTAAACTTGACACACGCATGACACTTTGTGGTTCTCAGAGCACAGCCAGGCAGATTAATCTGATTTAAGCCCCAATAGCCCAGTAGGGCCAATATTATTTGGCCCTACTTCTCCCTATTTGATAGATGAAGCAATGGACTCAGACATGGGTTGTCCAAAGTCGTACAGCCAGCAGAAGACATGGTCAGCTTCAGAGCAAGGGCTGCTGCCCTGGATGCCATGCTATGTCACTTGCCCAGAGAGTGCTGTCCTGATGCTACCACCGTAACTTTTCACCTCACCTCCTGGGTTCCTCTCATCAGACGCTCGGGGCTTTGAAAGCAGTTACAGCCACAGCTGTCACTGGAAACAGATATCATACCTGGTCATGAACAGAAATGAAGGAAAGGGTCCAGGTTCATTCTTCTGCATGTCGCTGTCCAGTTCTCCCAGCACCATTTGCTAAAGAGACTGTCTTTTTTCCATTGGATACTCTTTCCTGTGTTGTCGAAGATGAGTTGACCATATATTTGTGGATCCGTTTCTGGGTTCTCTATTCTATTCCATCCATCTATGTGTCTGTTTTTGTGCCAATACCATACTGTCTTATCCAGAGGATAAAAACATGCTGATTCAAAGGGGCACATGCACCCCAATGTTTATAGCAGCATTATCAACAATAGCCAAATTATGGAAAGAGCCCAAATGTCCATCAATGGATGAATGGAGTAAGAAGATGTGGTATATATATACAAAGGAATACTACTCAGCAATGAAAGAGTGAAATCTTGCCATTTGCAACAACGTCTATGGAACTAGAATGTATTATGCTAAGTGAAATAAATCAGAGGAAGACAGATATCATATGATTTCACTCATATGTGGAATTAAAAATACAAAATAGATGACCACAAGGGAAGGGAAGCAAAAATAATGTAAAAATAGGAGAGGAGACAAACTATAAGAGACTCTTAATACAGAGGACAGACTGAGGGATGCTAGAGGGGCAATGGGTGAGGGGATGGACGCTGAGGGGGGCACTTTTGGGGTTGAGCACTGGGTGTCATATCTAGTCACTGAGTTCTACCACTGAAGCCAAGACTGCACTGTATGTTAATTTGAATTTAAATACAAATAAAAAAGAAGTGAAGGAAAGGGAACTTTGGAAAGAAGTAGCAGTAGTGACATTTCTAGTTTGTTGGGTTTTTATTTTTCATCCTTCCCAATTCCCAGGTTGGCCTTGGTGTTATACCAAACATCTGGTAACCCCACCTTGTACCTTCTAATTATTGATTTTCCATATTTGTACGGAGAACTGACCCCTTTGGGGACACGGCTTTCTCCGATGGCTTTGGTCTGCGTTGGGACACGTCATTACTCCAAGCGGCTTCTGCTTTTGCTTCTTTTTCATTAAAGAAATCGATGTGATAGTTTTTGTTTTCCCACTTGAGAAAATTTGGAAATTACAGAGAAGCAGAAAAAAGAAAAAATTGAGATCAGTTACGCTCTACCCATTTAGATAGCATTTGGTTATATCTCCTTCCAGTAATTTTTCCATATCTGCTTTCCCCTCTGCTGTCTCTAAGCCCACATTGACATTTTGTTTTACAAATTAGGTGGTCACCTAATGTCCCAACTTCATATACCTGATTATTCCCCTATTGTCTGTGGTCTTATAGAACGTGGTTTTTTGTTTTTTTTGTTTTTTTTTTTTCATATCACACAGTATTCCACAGTGCAGGTTTACCATAATTTATTTAATAATCCCCTACTTTGGACATGAAAGCTGTTTCTGATTTTCTCCTGTTATGAATAGACCACTTCCTCTCGGCTGGTCCCTCTCAGCTCTGGTGACCGTTTTTGTAACTGGGCTCCTACTTTGTTCTTTGTCATTGAACCTCCACCCTGTGCCCCATTTCTGGGAACTGTGTCCCTGCTTGGGTTCCTGCTCAGGGCCTCAGTTCCTTCCAGGGACTGGAGTCCTGTCTCTGAAATCCAGTCTCTCCCCGGCTGACTCTCTGGCACCTGCTGCCAGACCTGCCATGAAGGCTGCTGACACTGCTGGGCGGCCACCATCTGCCTGGCCCCACCCCAGTAGGCTTGTCAAGTCTTTAGGTCTTTGTTTTCCCTGCTGCAGTGTGATCCCAGGCCTTGGAGGCCTGAGAATAGGAGGGAAGGTGGTGGGCAGGGGTCTGGGGGAGGGGAGGGGTGTGCAAGAGTATGAGTGTGCACGCGTGCAGCAGTGGTGGGCCAGATCGCTCACCTCCGGGGGAGCAAGAAGCTGGCACGATGAGACAATTTACAGTTCCCCAACTCACCCTGTTCTTTCTCACGGCTGGGACTTGGATATAGTGTTACTTGGCCTGGAGATTTCTTTCCCTTTCCTTCAGCCCAATGAACAAATCCTCACCCTGCAGGTCTCAGCTTAGATCAGAGATTTCCAAATTTTCTCTCACACGGTGTTCTTAGTGTCTCTAATTTTTCATGGAGCTTCAAAGCCCAGAGAAGCCCTGAACAGTTACTTGATTAAGTAGTTAGGTCTGAACAATGTAGTATTTATGTCCTAAGAACTCAGTAGCCATTAAAAAAAATTTTTTTTAAATGTTTATTTAGTTTTTGATACTCAGGGAGAGAGAGAGAGCACAAGTGGGAGAGGGGCAGAGAGAGAGGGAGGCTCAGGATCTGAAGCAGCCTCCAGGCTCTGAGCTATCAGCACAAAGCCTAACACGGGGCTCGAACTCATGAACCATGAGATCATGACCTGGCCAAAGTCGAGTGCTTAACTGACTGAGCCACCCAGGCACCCCTAAGAACTCAGTAGCCATTTGAAAAATAAGTCTCACAAATTGAAGGAAATATGGTATTTAAAATTCATTCTTTTTTTTTAAAAAAAGTTGTATTTATTTTGAGAAAGAAAGAGCACAAGCAGGGGAGGGACAGAGAGAGAGGGAGAGAGAGAATCCCAAGCAGGGTCCATGCTGTCGGTGCAGAGCCCAACTCCAGGCTCAATCTCAGGAACCGTGAAGTCACGACCTGAGCTGAAATCAAGAGTCAGATGCTTAACCGACTGGGCCACCCAGGAGCCCCTAAAATTCATTCTTAAATACTCTTGGGATGCGTGGAGCTGTTGGACACTGTCCACTGTCCAAAACTTTGCAATCATATAAGACACCGCACTGATTTTTTTTTTTTTAATTTTTTTTTTTCAACGTTTTTTATTTTTATTTTTGGGACAGAGAGAGACAGCATGAACGGGGGAGGAGCAGAGAGAGAGGGAGACACAGAATCGGAAACAGGCTCCAGGCTCTGAGCCATCAGCCCAGAGCCTGACGCGGGGCTCGAACTCACGGACTGCAAGATCGTGACCTGGCTGAAGTCGGACGCTTAACCGACTGCGCCACCCAGGCGCCCCAACACCGCACTGATTTTTACACAGTATTTCTTGTTATCACGGCAACTGCAGATACATTGTGGAAAGGAACGCACTTTGATCTAATGTGGACACCTATACCGCCTCAAGCCAGTAGTATCTGACAGACGCTAAGTATTGCCATGTGACCCTCAGACTTCACATACCCCACAGAGTGCCTGTGAGTTTGTTGTGGTGGCCTGGGCTCCTTGGGGCTCCCCACCCGCCAGTGTCTGTTGACTTGTCTCTTTCCTTGTTCATTTCATTGTGAGCCCAGTGAGTATGGCAACATATCTGTCTTGTTCATAGACAACAGTGCTTGGCACATAGGAGGCGCTCAGTAAACACAGAGTGGAGAAATAGAGCCCTCCAATTTCTTTTCTTTTTTTTTCTTATTTATTTATTTATTTATTTATTTATTTATTTTTGAGACAGAGAGAGACAGAGCATGAACGGGGGAGGGGCAGACAGAGAGGGAGACACAGAATCCGAAGCAGGCTCCAGGCTCCGAGCCGTCAGCACGGAGCCCGACGCGGGGCTCGAACCCACGGACCCGTGAGATCATGACCTGAGCCGAAGTCGGAAGCTCAACCGACTGAGCCACCCAGGCGCCCCCATAGAGCCCTCCAATTTCTCACGCCCGATCTCCTGCATGAGGCAGGTCTGGAGGATTCAGAAGCAAAGGAGCTGAAGTGCTGGGTTTGGTGAGATCAAGGACGGCGCTCCTGGTTCGAGAGGCTCCGGCGGATGATGAGGGGGAATAATCAAGGTTGTGGCGGAGGACATATGCGAGGGATACGCCGCCAGGTGCTAAGAAGGATGCTGCCGATTACAGAATGAGGTGGAGGGAGTGTGAACCGTGATAAGAAAAGCTCAAGGAGAGGATGAAAAGAAGATTGCACAAGGGGTCAAGACAGATAATGAGAAACGCTTCCCGTACATAAGGAATGTCCGCTCGGGGAAGACGGTGGCAGCCCCCCCTCCAAGATAGAGCAAAAGCAATTTATTGACAGACACAGTTTCTGAAAATTAAATGGATCTCTGCCTTGGTATGTTCACAAAAGCAGGGCAGAGGACAGATCCCGCAAAGACACAAATTTCCCGAGGGACGGAGAAGAAATATCGTGGAAGGCATGGAGGGTGAGTGGAAAAGAGAAAAAAAAAAACCCTTATTTTCATAGCATGGCTGTGACCTTCTGGGGCTGGCAAATGGTCCAAATGGGACATCAATTGAGGAAACCAATCTCTTATCGCTGGCCTCGCTGGCCCCAAAGCTGCCAAGTGTTTGGTGCCCACATCAGTCCTCGGGGACTCATTTTGTCACATTCTGTTCCTGGGTCTGAGGTGAACTGCTCCAAACAGGTTTCCTTGCCAAGTCCGGGCAGGGAGAAGGCTGCACTTTTGAAGTTGCGAATAGTGTCTTCCTCAGCTGATTTCTATAAGGTATTGTTTTCCGGCAAAGGAGGAATAAGGGAAATACTTAAACAATAAGTGCTCTGAGGGAGTGCATACAGGGAAATCATTATCTCTTATTATTGTGCCAATAAGTTTCAAGGCAAGCAGCCAAGCTGTTCTTACTCCCAAGGAGCCCCTGCCGACACGCCAAGGTGGAAATCCAAACCAAGAAGGGAGGCCTCCCAGAGACCCTGGAGCCGTCAGAGGTATATTTGACACCAACTGTTTTCCTCATCGTGGGGATGATGCTTTTTAAACTCTGTACTTCCAGGAGAGTAAAAGAAATTCTCACGATGATCATCCAACATAAGAGCTGGTGTTACCGAGCCCTTATTCTGTGCTAGGCATTGTAATAAACGCTTTGTGTATAATCTCATTTAAAACTCACTAAACAGGGGCGCCTGGGTGGCTCAGTCGGTTAAGTGTCTGACTTCAGCTCAGGTCATGATCTCACGGTTCGTGAGTTTGAGCCCCGCGTCGGGCTCTGGGCTGACAGCTCAGAGCCTGGAGCCTGCTTCAGATTCTGTGTCTCCCTCTCTCACTCTGACCCTCCTCCGTTCATGCTCTGTCTCTCTCTGTCTCAAAAGTAAATAAACGTTGAAAAAAAAATAAAACTCACTAAACAACAATGCGGGGGGCAGGGGTGGCGCAATTATCTCTGTTTATAGATGAGGAAACGAGCAGAATTCACTCCGGGGCCAGCTTGGTTGCAAAGCCTAGGTTTTCGCCAGGAAGTGATGCTGAGACCATCCAGTCTGTCCAGTTAGTCTTCCAGAACCTGAATTATGTGCTGAGCAGTGTTTTCAGCATCAAAGAGGCCTTGTGCAAAAGAGTAAGATGTGCTGCCCTCTGCAAGCCAAGTTGGAAATAAGTACAATTTCAGGAAAGTTTGGGGGTGTGGCAATAGCATTACAAATTGGAAAAGCACGTTAGATTTTAGAAAAAAAATGCACATAAATTTACATGGAACTACATAGTCTTAGGAGAATAAAGGATTTGGAAATTTAATATAATCCTCCTTTTAAAAAAAAAAAAAAAAGAAAATTAAGGCCCTTATGGTTGTTATATAGTTTTTTTGGTAGACCCCTGTCTCTAGTGGTCTGTATTCCAGCAATGACGATGAACTTCTAAACTAATGAATGGCTCCCCGCCTGCCTGCCTAGCACTGGCGATCATGGGACCAACAAAGCCCTCTCCCACCACCCTCAGCCAAGGCTCTGTGTGTGATATGGGGGCACCAGGCAGGAGGGAGCATTTAAGGTGGCAGGCAGTCTGTGACTTGTAAGAGTTTCAAGAACAATGCAATAGCAGTAACAATAAAAATAGCTGTCTTCTCTCAACTCGTAGAAACGTTGGGTACATGTTGAGGGTTGGTGGCTCACAGAAGTTTCTCATCTTAATCTGTATGCTTTATGTCCGGCTTGAGTAGGAGATATCTGGGCTCCTCCGGCTTTCCTTCCGGTTCGCATTTTCTAGTGCTTAGTTCTGGAAGGTTTTCTCAGTCCTTCCATCCTCTGGTCTTGGTGGGCTTTGCTGAAAGGAGGTAATGGACAAGGTTGGATTTCCGGGACACCAGAAAGCTTGCTTCCCGCTGCGGTCCCCAAACATCTTCTACGTGTGGCAGACATGTTGTCTTTGGGGATTCCTCCCTGGGCACAGTTTGTCATCTCCCTGTTAAAGTGAAGACCTTTAGAAGGGGAAATGTTTGTGTGACCTAACTGAGCAGACCTTTTTGCAAGAGGCGAGAAATAATGAAAGGTGCTGCAGCATGGAGCACGGCCAGGGGGCGGTGATGACAGCGTGTGTAGGGTGAAGGCAGCGAGGACCTCACAGCCCACAGAGGCCAGGGCCCTGCGGAGAGAAGGCAGGTGGGTCTCCTTTTGTAAGAGCGTCCGTGCTGCTTTGCCGTAGAAGCTACCCTCCCGGTGGCCCATCAAGGAGGCAGCCTCACGGTTAGCATGAGGCCTCCAGAGCTGCTCTAGGAACCCAAATGTCAGAAGGCACCGAAGGGAAGCAGCAGTTGGAAATCAGGATTCCACAGTGGCGACAGGACGGAGGGCCCATTTGTGGATTACGTCAAAGGCCACCGGGGTATGGCTTCCTCATGGAAACACAAACTGGACAAAGGCACGTGTTTAGATTTTTAAACATGTTCTTCCTGATTACAAATGTAATCCTTAACCATTGTAGAAAAAAGCCAAAAATGTTTTTAAAAATTTCATCCCACATACACATAGTGAATATCTTGATGGTTTTCTACTACGTGTGTGTATCAAATCTCACATATTTATATTTTTAAATTTATATTGATTCTATATTATATAATTTTGTACCCTGCTTTTCAATTCATATTGAGCATTTTTTCATTAAATCTTTTTATTAATGTAAAATGGTTTCACTAATGAAATCTTAAAATGTTTATCCACATGGTATGAATATATCATAATTCATTTGACTGTTTTCCCATTGTTTAGCATTTAGGTTATTTTCATTTCTAGGTGCACAGATATTTGTCAACATTTCTAATTTTTTTTTTTTTTTAAGATTAGATTCGTAGGCCTGGAACTATTAAAACAAAGAACATCAATTTGTTAGTCTATGGCAAAAAAAAAAAAAAGAACATGGGGAGGGATTAAAAGTGATAGAGAGAGAGAGAGAAAGAGGAAGGAGAGAAAGAGGGAGAGAAAAGGAGAAAGAGGGGAGGGGAGGCAGAGAGAAATAAAGAGAAATAAAATGATCCTTAATTCTCCCCAGAGTGGGTCCATTCCTAGCATTTTTATGGTCTGTAGCAAGAGTATAAGCAAAGGCCCACCTCCTTTATATCTAAATATTTAGAAGAAATAAGTCCAGCTGACTGCTACATGAAATATGTCCTGTGCATCCTTTTGTGACAATCTGAAAGTTTAGGCCCAAATTTTGAATTCTGGGACTCCCTGAAATTCTGGGCCAGAAGTGCAGTAGCATGGGGAGAGTTGACCTCAGGGCCCGGCCACCTCCTTTCTTGTCTCGGCCATGACTCCAGCCTTCACCTTGAGGGTCCCTTGTGTGCACATGTGGACAATCCTGTCCCATGTGCAAACGCCATCCACACCCCTGCAAACAGCTTCCTTCTGGCCACCTCCTCGGGCCCTGGGCATGCACACCAGCCTCACAATCTACCCCCAGGGAGAGGGAACCAGGGAGAAACCTGTGGGGTCCTAGGCATGAGAATTCCAATGTCCTGGGTCCTGGACTGTGTAGTAGAAGGAGGATGGGCCAGACCTTCAGGGGAGTTCATTGCTTTGGCCTTGAGAGTCCTTGTCCCATGGGAGAGAAGCAGGCTGGAGAAGGGCCAGGGCGAGACCCTCCAGATGATGGGGCTCTAGGAAGGCGCAGGCTTATGGGTGGTATAGATTCCAAGAAAATCAGAAATAAAAGTTGGGAACTTATCCTAAATTTTAGACACTTTTCTACACTCACATTCACACCCACACCCCCCCCACAAATAAGATTATTCTGTCTGAGCTATTTTATAACCTTCTTTAAGACAACCCAGAGGTGTGGTGAGCGTATTTCCAAATTAATAAACGCAGAGGCGCGAACACTTTCGTTAAGATCTTGTGACGTGGCTTCCGGTAAGGTTTTACATTCTCACTGTCAGTACCTTATTTTGAAACCACACCCTGCCCCGAGGGAGCATCTTAACGTTTGTCTAATTGTCGATGCGATGTGCAAAAGGTGACATTTACTGTTGATTCTTCGTGAGGTTGACTGTGCCTCCATAGGTTCTGAGCCAGCTTGTTTTCTCTTGGGTGCGTCGTCCCTTCACGTCGTTGGCCTGTTTACTGAAGGTGCTGGAACAGTGCTTTGGGAGGCCTGAAGACAGGAGGGATGGGGGTGGGCCGGTGACGGACGAAGAGCCGGGGGCGCCCCATCCCCAGGGCACTGAGACACGGAGGAGTCCCCAGAGGGGCCCCAGAAGAGCCAAGAGGATATGGGGTGGACGCCCCCACTGTCAGAGATATGAGATCTGTCTCCACAGAGGAAACGCCGTGGACTCGTTTCCTGACCCCTGGCCATCTTAGGGCTTCCTATATAATGATTCAGTCCTTCTCCCGCAGGAAAATACAATTTGGCTTGTGACCTTGACGTGTGTTCTGATCGTGGAGGGTGACTGTGGTCTGAAACACGCTCCCCAGGACAGGAATTAAGTGCTCCCCTCATCCTGGATTGCAGGAAAACAATACATGACATTTGTCGGCTAACACGTGCAGACAGTTCAGGTAGGAAAACGTCATCCCCTGAGGGTTAATTTGCTTCCGTGGAACAGATCTGTTTGTGCAAGGACTCAACAGATCAAGTCAGCTGGAGTCACCTGCACTGGCCACCAGAAGCGACTTAACCTCTTTCCTGTTTGGGGCCCATCTGCCAGCTGCACTGACACAAGTGACATCCCAATGTCTGAAGCCTGTCCGTGAATGATAACACTCTTCTTGGGTTGCCTGAAGGCAGTGACACCAGAAACGCTCATATTATAATGTCTAGTATTGCTTTCTTCAGGAAGCTTCTCTGATCATACTGAAGGCTCCTTAGGGGCTGGTCTCTGTCTGTCTGATTCTTGCTCAGCTCTGCTGGTGGTGGGGCCACAGGGAATGCTCCTTCCCTGCCTTGTTTTCTTTCGTTCCATGCAGGTTCCATCTGTGTCACTCCCTGGCCTCTCCCTGCCTCCTCACGCGCTCCTTTCCAGAAAAGAGGAAATGACCCATCTGCCTGGTCAACTTGAGAGAAATTCCTTCCTCCTTCTTGGGGTCCAGCTGCCCACAGGAAACACAGGTTTTGCTCTGACCCTCCACGCTTTGGGTTTCACAGGACAGGCCCGTCGGGGGAGAGGTGGTTGAGGACTAAACTCGAAACTGGAATTATCCAGCCAACGCCATAGGACCTTAATGGAATGTTTCCTAACCAGTACTTATCAGAATGCTTTTACTCCATGAAATGAGAAGTGTGATATTATCAGGGAAAGTCAAGGGGTCCGTAGTCACGTAAAATCGGGAAGAACCACGTTAAACAAGGTTACGCTGGTTTACACCCTTCAGGACTTCCCGAGAGTGCTGAGTGTACTAATGTGCATCTTGGATCTTACGGGGGTGCTGGGGGACTGTGTGACATGCGATGGTATTTAGCCTTTGGAACAAAGTTGCTCCCGAGGCTGAAGCTTGAGTTCCTTATTTCCGTCTTAACGCCTTTGATGTTTCCCAGAACCCACAGTGAAAGGGAAGGATCTATAGTTGTGGCCGTCAAGCTGGAATGGGAAAAAGTCATCCCTGGTGTAGACTGGAAATGTGGGGAGGGAAGGAGGCCCACGGCATTCCCAGTACAGGCTCCTTCCTGCAGAAACCTCAGCAGCAGAGGTGCTGGGAGATGAGGCCCACCCCAGATGTACTGAATCAGACACTCCCGGCTGGGGCTTAGTGGTTTAACAAGCCCCCAGGGGATTCTGATGCACACTCAAGTTTCAGAACCCCTTTATGTAATACCCACGTCAGCATTCTGATTAAAAGCGTCAGCATCAGACATTTCTGTAATCAGTTACTCTGGTCACTACCAGGGTCCGGATGAATTGTGTGAATGAACAAACCTCGGAAACTGGGGAAACTTCATGGCTGAGGTAGGAGATCCGACTAGAACTTCTGCTGAGGATCCTCCAAAAATTCATTTTGTTTTCCTCCGCGGTAAAACAGAGGGACTAAGAACGCCCTGCGGGGCTCAGGGTGCTGCATACACAGTAATTGAAACATGTAACTAAAGTTGCTACACAAAAGTTAAGGTGTTTCACATGTGTAGAGGCCAGTAGTGGGTCGAGAGTCTTTGAATCCGGTTTTGGCAATAATTACAGTCTCAGCGCCAATCCAAAGCCGTTTTGGATTCAGGCCTGGCCTTTACTCCAAGATTTCACCCTCGAATAACCACTTGGGGTTTAGGGACCATGTTGGGAGAGCCTCTTCCTCCAACACAACATTAAGGGGTCTGTTTGCTTTGGAGAGGGAAGGTGTGTAGTATTTTTATCAAGTTACTCGTGATGGAATCTTAGCTTCTCCTTTAGGGAACAACGACAACAAACAAACAAACAAAAGAAATTTCCACTTTTCAATGTCATTTTCCAAACGGAACCCTCTGCAAGTGGGTTGAGGAAATCAGCACGCCTTTCCTCCGGGACGGTGACCGTCCATCACTTCTGTATTTTCTGCCATTGCATAGATTGCCCATGTCCTCAGCAGTTATAACTCATTCTCTCCCACCCCACTGTCCCCAACTACCCAAGAAGGCCTTTTTTGACTTCATCAGGGTATCAGCACATTTTCACTCAGCTAGTCATAATTATGAATGGCAGAATTAGCCAAGTTGCCTCGGTGGTCCCTGGGCAGAACTTTTGAGATGATCCTCTCTGTCCCAAATTGCACCACCATCACTGTGCTGGGCTCTCCGCTACCAGACCCAGACCCCTCATCCTACAGGCTCACCTTTGTCACTCCTTACTGTCCATTATGAAAACAGCATAGTCATGACCTTACCTCCGCGAGGGAGTTGGACTTTGGGCCTTTGGGAAGGGTCAGAGTTCAGAGTTCAGAGTCCTGGATCAGGGTGCAGGCTCTAGTTAAGACGAATTGGGACAAAAGCATGGGGGAATTGTCCAGAAATGGAAAGTAGCGAGCTCTAGACCCTAGCTAGATAGTTGTGAAAGACTATCTTTGGCTTTAGAACCGATATGATAATTGGCAGTGGGACAGTGATGCAGTAAAACGATGTATCCATTGGCTTCCCCTTGCTTTTGTATAGATTCCCTAATGGTGACCTTAAAGGCAGGGCAGCTCTATTTGCAAACAAGGGCTTGAGGGATAGCTTTAAGCTTGCTGCCCGTGGAGCCTGAGTGCCTCAGCGTCTCTGTATTGGAACCACACCTCTGGGCAAAGCACGAGAAGGCCAGACGGTGGACACCACCCCACTTTCCCAGGTGGGATTGCTCTCACCCAGCAAAGCCATTCCTGAGGCCAGTGTGGTTGGTTCACTCGTGAACATCGGTTCACATGCAAGACAGTTGTGCTCAATTATCCTTTGTGATTCACTAGATAAACAGGCATTTTTCACAGCTGCAAGGTACACATGTCCAAGACGGCAGGGAATTGGCTGGGACTGCGTGGAGGAAAGGTCTTCTCTTATGTAAAGACCAGTGTGGGTCTGTTTAACCCTCATCCTTTCTGGACATGTGCTGTCCCCAGCCAAGTTCACCGGGTCACAAAGTCACTGACTGAGCCTGGCCATTTTTGTGCACATTCCACTATAGTAGCTGAAGATCTGCCTCCCGGAGAGGTGAAATGGCTCACCCAAAGTCACGGAGCAAAATATGTCGGTCCCAGGCGTAAAGTCTGGTCTCCTGATCCCCATGCTAGTGTTTCCAGGAATTAGATGGGCATAGAGATGCCCAGAAGGGGAAAGATACTCCCTTAGGGGGTATCTTTTGAGAGCCCTGTGCACCGGTTTTGCTTTTCCAGAGGGTGGGCCGTTGAGGGCTAATAACCCAGCTTAAGGAAATTTAGGTATGTAGAGGCAAGTTACCACCCCGTAGACAGCAGTGCTCCTCAACCACAAAGCTTCTTTACTTCTTTTGGTCAAACCAGAAGTCTGAGGGTCTCTTTGACAGTGGGAATTAATATCTCCCTCCACCCTATTACCCGATGTTTTGTATATCTTACTCCCCCCAGCTTCATTTCAAGCATTATTCCCAATTCATACTCTCGGAGGGCAGAAATCACTTCTTAATCATTTCTCCGTCAGTAGATGTTTCCTTTCAGTTGGTGGTGAGGGGAGAGGGCTGGTCAGCTTGGAGAAAGCATCCCCCACTCTCCTAGAAAATTCACCATGTGAGAACCAGGGTCAGGGACAAGACTTGGATTATCCAGCCCGCAGAACAAGGACTCACAAACCTTTGGGATTGTGACTCACAGGAGGAAGTGCATTTTATATCATGCATGTGTGTGTGTGTGTGTGTGTGTGTGTGTTTGTGTGCGTTTGACAAAAACCTGGTGAAACGGTACCACCCCTATGTGTGATGCACTGATATGTTCCATTCCATTCTATTCCGTGAAAACAATTGCTAGTTGTGACCTGGTAAACTGATACTGTGTTCCACGGATGGGTCACGACCCCACGATATGAAAACCGCCGCCTCCGAGAACACAGCTCCCTCTGAAACATCATGGGGGATGGGAGGCTGGGGGTAGGGGACCTGGAGTCTTATGCAGCCCAGGCGGGCTGCTCTGGGGGGCTCTGGAGCCAGGAGCACATGGAAGGAACAGTACCGGGGCTCTTGCATCGGCCAATGTCCTCGTTCTGTGGATAAACAGAAGACACGAGCCTCCAGTGCCTGCAATCTGCTACCTTTCAAGAGCTTTCCAACTCAGCCTGAGAGAGGAAGGGAGGCAGGCTTGATTAGAAGGAAGAAAGCAGCCCCCTCTGCCCAAAATGCCTCCAGCACTCACAGGCGGGATGTGGCCAAGGCTTTCTCTCATCACCGGGATGCCTGTTAAGAGCAAGACACCTTGTGGAAGGGCTAGGACGAAGGGACAAATGATTTGGTGGCACTGAGCCCCCAGGCTGCTCTCCTCCCTAGCTGGTGGCTCCTTCCATCGCCGCATGCTCCACAGAACGTGCCATCTGGGGGCCTTGCTGCAGGAGATGGCTGGGACTCTGGGAGGCGGCTGAGCTGCTGCTAAGACAGAATGTGTCCCTGCGAGAATGTACACTGAGTCCAGGGGAGGCATCCAGCCTGCCTCCCTTTGAGCCGGGCTCTGCCAATCTCCATGGGGACTGTGGGGAGAGACGGCCACTCTCTGCAAGGGGCAACTTGGAGGTGGGCGCAGAAGGCTGCAGAGACGGTTCTGGGATGGGGGAGGTCACGGGATGAAGCAAAATTAGCTGGTTATTCGACCAACTCTAGTTCCACACCCGAAGTGAGCAAAGTGCCTCTGGGGTCAGGTGCTTAAAGGAATCCTGTTACATTATGTGTCCTCTCCACCCCACCCCCCACCCCCCGCCTGGTGCAGGGGGCGGGGAGACTTTGGAAAGGACAGGATTGGAAAAGCAGCATAAGCAAAGTGCGAGCATGGTCCTGGCTTTTAAGGAGCTTACAATCCAATCAGAAAAAGGATATTAAAACCAGAAAGCTATTAATGCACATGAGAGAATGTAAGCAAATGCTGAGTGGGGCGGGACATACCTGCAGGGGTTCAGGGAAGGGGAGGTGTGTGGCACGTGGGGGCTGGGCCACCAGGAGGCTCTCATACAGGCCAGGGTGGGAAGGAGGAGGGAAGGAGACAATCCAAGGGGGCGGGGGGGGGGGGGGGAGGCAGCAGGGGAGAGGCCTGGAGCTGGGAAGAAGGGAGACCAGGGTGATGCACTCTGCAGGTGCCTGGGCGGGGAGGGAGGACAGAGGCGTCAGGTTGGAGGGTGAAGCAGTCACTGCAGACCCTGGATGCTTGGCTAATAAATGTCCTGATCTAGATCCTTTATCCTTTGGTGGCATATACGACCCACGCAGCAGGTACATGTACCACGAGGTGGACACCAGTGCGGGAAGTGGGTACCTGTGGCAAGGCAGCCACTGTAGGATATCTGCTGGGACTGGGCTAAACTGCCAGAGGCTGAGGCCACTGAGTGTCCCCGACCCCAGGAGGACAGATCTGTGAGTGGCGGCAGGGCATGGTTCCGGAAGCAGACAGGCCTGTGTTCATACCCTTGCTCTGCCAACCTGGCACCATGAGATGATGGTAACCTCTGTGGGCCTCAGTGTCCTTGTTGGTAATAAGGGAGGTAGCACAGTAGTCCCTGTAGGTCACCCATCAGACATCAGTGTGCCGAGTCTGGCATACTCATAAGCCACATATGAATTCGGAGGGGGGGAATCATTCGGACCAAATGCATGCTTTGGTCTGAATGCTTATGGCCACCCTCCCCCCCACCCCCAGATTCATATGTTGAGATCCTAATGTGATGGCGTTTGAAGGTGGGGCCTTTGGGAGGTGATTAGGTCATGAGGGTGGGGCCCTCACGAATGGGGTTAGTGCCCTTATAAAAGAGACCCCCACGGAACCCCTTGCTCCTTCCACCATGTGAGGACACAGTAAGAAGCCAGTCTGTCTGCGGTCCAGAAGACGGCTCTCACCGGAAGCAGACCATGCTGGCAACCCGATCTTGGACTTCAGCCCCCAGAACCCGTGAGAAGTACATTTCTGCAGCGTAGAAGCCACTGTGTGTGGTATTCTGTTTCCGCAGCCCAATGGGCGGAGAAACCCTCAATAAAGATGGTTATTCTTATTCCTCCATTTCCGTTTCTCTAGGCTGGCCGCTGCCTCTTAATGCAAAATGGCAGGCTGCTGCAAAGTTCACCCTATATCCAGGGGTCACCCAGGCGTGCGTCCCAGGAGCTCACCACGTGGTGACCGCCTGGCACCATTCCCCTTCTGTGCCGGGGGGTGGGGGATCACCACATCTAGTGAGAATGACAGCTGTGATTCGCTGGGTGTCGCCTCCAGGCTTCCCACTAAAATAAACTGAGTCTGTGCCAACCAAACGTATGCAACTGATACCAGAGGGTAAGAGGGGGCAGGGAAAGGCAGTGACCTGGATGGGGAGACAGAAGGAAGAAAATCAGTCTGATCTCATTCTGTTGAGTTAAAAAAAAAAAAAATACATCAAGTGCCTTCTCTGTGCTTCGCCCGGTGCTACCATGTGCCACTGTACTGGGGAAAGAGCCACTCAAACACTGATTCCAATAATGACATATTGGAGGTTATGAGTTAAGAACGCATTAATATTATCCTTCAGGTAATTCGTGAAGGGAGGGTTTTAGTTTTAAGGGAGTGGTGAGTGGGGAAACTCACGTGCCCTTGGGAGAGATAAAACCACGTCCCCATGATTGCCTTACCCACAAGCCCCGGGAGATACCTGCTCTGTCTTCACTTCCAAGGGACCTGTTGAGTGGCCGGCTGATGATGAGTGCTGACTGCTTGGTTCCCTGGAACAAAGAAAGTCCACCGCCCTAAGGCCTGGGGTGGAAGCAAAGAGATGCTCTACAGAATGAGATTTCCCTTACTGCTCCAGTTCCGTGTCTCCATCAGAGACGTTTTGACAGGGAGGTCTCCTGGGAATGAAAAATGTAGAGGGGCTGGAAATTAGGGAATTGCTATCTGCAGCCTTGTTTCTTTGGGGAATTGGTTCTTCCTCGTGATTTATTTTTCCACTTTGAAATATTTCATTCATTCATCCCACAATTCATTCATGGCATTTCATCAACATGCCACTATGAAAAACTGGGCCAACTTAATTTTTTTTTTTTTTTTTTTTTGCCTTTAGCACTAGAAAAAAGTTCCCCCAATTCGGTCACATTAGGTTACTTTCTGTTCTAAAAAGTGGTTCTTTATTTGAAGTGGAGTTTTAAACCAATACGCTAGAGAATGGCTGGGGGAGCTCGATAGTGACCGCACTGTAACTTCTATTTAGTTTAGCAGCATGAATAATATCAAAACAATGCGGCTGATCGTCCCCGCAGTTCCTTCGAGAACACTGGATGAGATCATGTGCATGAAAGCACTTTGATGAGTCTGCTGTGCTCAGAGAGGCATTTTCTGGGAGCTAAAAGGGAAGAGCCCAGGCTCAGGGGTCAGACACCTGGGTTCAGATCCTGAGTTCATTATTTACTGGCCCTGTGACCTTTAACAAGTTATTTATCCCTGTCAGTTGGAGGTTATGCGTATCCAGGAGCGTTTGGGATATGGTGGACTCAGCTAATGGTAACCATTATTATTATGCAAAAGCGAGGCATTACTATAATCATTATAATGATTCTTTTTATTATTTTCAGCCTTAGAATGAGTCATGTGGCCTCTCTGCAACCTTCTTAATGATATTTCATTCGGGTTAATATCAAAATGAGATTGTGTTCCAGAACTACCCATGTTGGTGGGAGGTAAGGCCAAGGAGTGCAGAGCACCAAGAGGCAGTTCTTCAAGGTTAAACCTTGACAGGGGAAAATACCTGGAGCGGCAAACACTTGCTTTCTCTCTAATTGAAGACCCTTAGGTGAGTTCACTTTAGTTCATATCATTTACTCCATACCGGGTCCCGGGAATGCAAGGAATAAACCTCAACGGTGCCCGACCAGAGGAGGCAGATGTGTACTCACAGGATAACGCGAGAAGTGCAGTGATACCCAGATGACGTATGCAGCTTGAGAGTGGAATCGAGGGGGCAATAGGAATCCGCCATAGGATGCTCTTGGCCGCCGGTGACAGAAAGCTTGATTACAAATAGCTTAAACAATAAAGAGATGCGTTCGTTATCTTCCATAAAAAGAAGTCCTAATGGAGGAGAGGCCAGAGTTGGTTCGTTTACTGACTGGATGCAGACCCAGGTGCTTTTCACCTTCCCCCACTGCCATTGTCACTCAGCCTGCTGTGCAGATCCCCTCATGATCGCAAGGTGGCTGCAGTAGCCACAGGCACCGTGTATCAACAGACTAACACCTGGGGACAGATACGGGTTGGTTTCTTCTACATGCATCTCTGTCTTTGAAAAAAAAAATGTTTATTTATTTATTTTGAGAGAGAGAGAGAGAGAGAGGGAGTATGAGCTGGGGAGGGGCAGAGAGAGAGGGAGAGACAGAATCCGAAGCAGGCTCTGTGCTCAGCTCAGAGCCCCATGAGGGGCTCAGTCTCATGACCGTGAGATCATGACCTGAGCTGAAATCCAGAGTTGGACGCGTAAGTGACTGCGTCACCCAGGCATCCCCACATGCACCTCCTTTTAAGAATGAAGAAAACTTGGGGTGCCTGGGGGGCTCAGTCAGTGGAGTGTCCAACTTCGGCTCAGGTCATGATCTCATGGTTCACGAGTTTAAGCCCCGCATCAGGCTCTGTGCCGACAGCTCGGAGCCTGGAGCCTGCTTTGGATTCTGTGTCTCCCTCTCTCTCTCTGCCCCTCCCCTGCTCGTGCTCTGTTTCTCTCTCTCTCAAAAATAAATAAAAACATTTAAAAAATTGAAAAAAAAAGAAGAAAACTTTCTGAAAAGTCCCTCCTTCACCACAGCAGACTTCTCCTAACCTTGTCTAACCAAGTCACCAGACAGACACCTATGAAAAATCACAATAAAGAGAAGGAGGGCAATGCCAAAATGACATTTAGATCAGTCAAAATTTACCCAAGCCATGGGGGGAGAGGGAAGGAATAGACGTTGAAATAAAACAGGCTTGGCCAGCCCTAAAGAAAAGTTGAGGTAGGCAGCCAAAGGAGTCCTCAACAGCACCTAACAGCCTTAGGGTGAGAGATTAGGAAGCAGGAGGGCTTTCTGGAGGAGGTGATTCCTCGGCTGAGACTAAAGCCTTGCTACTGTAAGTGGGGACTATGGACAAGAAGCGTGGACATGGCCTGGGGCTTGTTAGAAATGCAGAATTTCAGGTCTGTCCCAGACTTACTGAATCAGCATCTGCCTTTGTAAGAAATGCCCAGGTGAACAGCATACACACTGAGGTTTGAGAAACCCAATATAAACAGGAGGCATGAACAGGAGGTGGCCGAGCAAAAGTGTATGAAAATGGAATGGGACTAGGAAATGGGAGAGGCGACCTCACGAACAAAGGTAGTAGAGGAAAAGTGATGTCCCTGAAGAATTTGTAAGAGCTTACAGGTTCCGCTGCAGGTGTCGTCCTGTTTCTCTAGATCGGTTGTCCTGGACAGTGTGTAGATTGTGCCATTTTTGTATGGCTGCTCAACAAACTGCTTTAAAACTTAGAAAACTGAAACAACAATCACTTTATTGTTTCTCACAATTTTATGGGGCAGAAATCCCGGCAGGGTTCTGCTGGGCGATTGTTAGGCTTCACACGGTGTCAGCACAATGGTGCTCAAGCTGGTGGCTGGGCTGGGCTTCAGGGTCCAAGATGGCTGGGCTCACGTGCTTGGTGGCTTGAAAGAGTGGCTAGAAGGCTCCGCCTGGCAATCCCCCTCTCCCTCTCCTTATAGTCTTATTGCCTCTTTGTGTGGCTTCCCCAGTGAGGTAATCAGCTAGAGCTAAAGGTGGAAGCTACCAGTTCTTGTAAAGGTTAAGCCCGGAACTGGCAAGTTTCATTTCTGCCCTACGCTCTGAGTTAAAGTCGTAATAGATGAGTCCGGAATCCAGGGGAAGGGGGACAAGATCCCGCTTTGTAACAGGAAGAATGTCAAAGAATTTACGGGCAACCTTTAACCTACCAGACACTAATTCATTATTTCCCCAATAACCCTGAGGTGGTTATTATTAGTTTACAGATAAGGAAATGGAGGCACGATGTGGTTAAGTAACTTGCCCAAGGTCAGTGCTTAGTAAGGGAAAGTGTCAAGATTGGAACTCAATCAGTCTGGCTCCAGCACCCGTACTTAACCACTGCCCCCTGACTGTTTCCCCTAAGGAAGGCCACACTTACCAAGAATTAGACAGAGTATGTTTCTATATTTTTAAGCCACAAGGAAGGTTACAGCTCCTTTTCTCTGAAGAGCCATTTCATGGCCCTCCTGTTGGCGAACTCATTCTCCACGACACACGTGTTGAATAGCCCACTTATACTTTTAATGCCCTGGTTGGGGCCCCACATTTTTAAAACGCTCTTGATCTCTTCTTTCTGTGTCCAGTAACCCTAGCCTGGGTGTGGAGGTTCCAGCAGCAGATTAAATGCATTTCAAATAATGAGAAGACAAAACCCAGCCTTCGCTGCCCCCACTCCTCCCCTGGATTGTTGACGGATTATTTACTGTGTTTGCCTTGACTTGAGCTATTTAATTTTTCCAAAACAGATGCAGCCGATTGATTAATGGCATTCCCCACTAAAAGTCAGAAATGTCAGCGAGACTCTTAGAAGCCAGTGTCATTCTGGACGAGGACAATAGATACGGCTGAGAAACAGGGACCTGTGCCAAGTATTCTTGAGGCTACGAGGTCATGTGCCACTTTTCTGCTAAGAGAGAGAGATATATATAAGGGCAAGGGAAACAGGAGTTTGGGGGTTGGGAAAGGCTGGGCATGGGCTAATAATAGGACGGATCACATGACACCTAAGTCACCTCGAAAGAGGCTTAGTTGGTGGAGGTGAATTAAAGTGCTCGGAATTAAGGACATTTCTTCAAATATCCCCTGATGTGTAAAAATAGACCCAAGGAAATAATGTGTGTGATGAAGGGGTATGGCGAGGTTAGGCTGACCTCCCTTCAGAGGGCTTTTGCGATTTGCAAAGCAGGACTGGCTACATAATTTGTGGGGCGCAGTGTGAAATGCCAACGTGGGGTCCCTTGTTTAAAAATCTTTAAATTAAACGGTGCCTGGGTGGCTCAGTCGGTTGAGCGTCCGACTTCGGCTCAGGTCACGATCTCACGGTTCCTGAGTTCAAGTCCCCCAACGGGCTCTCTGCTGTCAGTGCACAGGCCGCTTGGGATCCGCTGTCCCCCTGTGTCTCCGCCCCTCGCCCGCTTGTGCACTCTCTCTCTCCAAAATGAAAAAAAAAAAAAAAACATTTAATACAATCTTCAAGATGGTGATAACAAAGCATTAAACCACACAAGCGCGGGGCCCTTCTGAGTGCGGAGGCCCTGAGCCACGATGCGAGTCTGTGCCCAAGACGCGGGCCCTCCTGGGAGAGGCCGGTGCCCGATTTCTCTAGAGCGCAGCAACAGTGAGTGAATCCGACAGTGACTTGCGGGGTGGCCCCAGGCAAAACTGTGCAGGGCCAGTTTGTTTAGGAGCTGGTTTCCAGCCTCTGCCCCTTCCTCCGCCCCTCCAGGCCTCCTCCTACCTCAGTCACCCATTACTCTCTGGCTCTCTCCCCTGCTCCAGCCCCGCCCCTCAGGAAACCTGCAGGCAGGAAAGGATCCAGAAGGGTTCCAGACATTGAGGTGTAAATGATACTATTTGGAGTGCTCCCCCTACGTGTTTGTATTTTTCCAGACGTTTAAGCCTCAGGCAAAGTGATGATGGAATTTCAGGTATTATCTGATTCATGGGAAAATTAATTTTTTTTTTTTTTTTTTAATAAGCTGGGAGGTTTGCCCAGAGCCCTTGAGATCACGCTGTGAGAGGCCTCCAGTCCCTCTGGCAGTCGTGGAGGCCTGTGGCTCTCTGCTGTCAGGAGCGTTTATCCTGGAGGGTGCGAGTGTCAGCCTCGTCTTTCGTGAACGGGGCTGGGAGGACCCTTCTCGAAAGGGTGGATGGTAAGACATGCTTAGACACTGTCCACAGGCTGGGAATTGCCTACAGGCTGAGGTGCATTTTGGTTACACACCTGTCGTCTGTCTCTCACCCACCCACCCCTACCCCTCCATGACTACTCAGCAATTCCAGAGACCCAGCTCACTTCTCAGCAGGCCTGCACTGTCCTTTCTCTGACACCCTCTGAATACCGGGGACACCCCCGAGGTGGCTGCCGGTGTCTCGGGGCATTTGCCCCCCTACCCCCCAATAAACACTTGATGCAGGGGAGGGCTCTTCTTGCTAGAAGGGTTGGACGCCCTCTGGACATCCCAAAGCAGGCTCTGCTCCCCTTCTCTCGGGCCTGCTGTGGATTGCTTGTCCTTCCCCCAGCTGAGTGTCAAAGGAAACGCCTTCTGTAACCACAAACCACCAGGGCCTCCCTCATTTCTCAGATGAACTTGGCTTCTAGGAAGTGGTTGTGGCCCACAAAGCCACGGCGTGAGCCCGGGAGAAGCTCATTTCAGTCACGCAAGGCCAGAGAGAAGCTCGGCCTCGCGCAGGAGGTTAATAATAGAGCCCATCCTAGAGGCCGTCCGGGAAAGCCTTTGGAATTTTCTGTCTTCAGATATGCCTCGGATGGAGCCATTCAGAAGCACTTTATTCTCTAGGCCCTTCTCTGTGGCGACCTGGCTCTAGAAGGAAGATGGTTTCAGTTCTGGTTTTGAAACCTCGGGGGCTAGGACTGTTTTAGGGTTTGAAGCCAAAACATATCGAGCAAATGAAAACCTCTCACTCACCAGGAATCTTCACTCTTCGTTTTCAAACACATCAAAAGGTGTGTCAACAGCATTGACTGAAGGTCTATTCTGTGAAGAAGTGTGGACGGGGCACTGCGGGGAAATTTGCAGGACCGTGTATTAATAGCTCATTCATCCATCTTTATCTAGCCATTTAATTCAATTTCGTGAATCAAACCAAATCAGAACTACCCACTGAGCTTTACTAACCACAAACCCTGCCTTCGAGGGATGCCGGAAATACAGAGGGAGTAATGTATAAAAAGTCACTCCCGAGAGCCTCCCACCTGACGGAGGAAGCGGCAAAGGCAAAGGCACGAATAGATTCGGCCAGGGGAACTGTGATAAATGCAACAAGGGAAGCTGACCGGAGGTGTGCCAGGGATTCTGCAAAGGGACCTGTCCTGCTGAGTCGGAAAAATGACAAAATGCGGTTTTTGATTAGGAACTCATTACCAGACACTTTAGGTATTCAATAGGTACCTGCTGGGAACTGCTAAGTAAGGTGGGCATGGGTGCAGGCCTGGGAAGGCTGGTTTGAGAATTCACAGGCAGAAGCGACGGCAAGGCGCAGGCACGGTGGGTGACAGTTGCCACTCGCAGCCGGTCTGGTGAGTCTAGGGGGGCAGCCAGCCGTTCCGTTTCTTCATCCATCACCATCCTCTCCATCTAGTCATCCATCCATGCCGTCACACTGGCAGTGAGGGACAAACCAGGGGGGACGACTGACATTGCAGAAGCAGCGAGTAGGAGCTAGAAAGCATTTGCAGAGTAGGAAGTGGGATCACAGGGGGGACCGTCGGAACGGGGGCCTGATGTTCGGTGGCAGATGGGGAAGGAGGCAGAGGTAGAACCCAAAGCCTGGGCCAGGGGCCAGAGACGGGGCAAGCAGATGAGGTGACCGCGTGCAGGCCCCCCAGATGTGCTCACTGAGTCTCTGTGACGCAACCTCCAGAGGGGCATTTAGGCCAGGCACGAATTCTGTAGCAAGGACTACTTGTATGCACAGCCTTGTGCCGGGTGAGAGAAAGATCCAAGAGAAGTATATGAGAGGGTCTCTGTCCTGACAGAGCTTATAATCCAGCTGAGCAAAGGAGGAAAAATGGAAAAGAAACAAGTGGGTCGTGATACGAGAACAATTGTGAGAGTGTGCATGTGAAGTGTGAATGAGTCGTGGCAATGGGAAGAGGTTAACTGCAGTCTAGACTCACCTCATTGGTACGGAAGGGTGCCTGGTTGCGCTAGGAAGTCACGGGAAGCGTGCCCAGGAGGGGAGTTTTGAACAAGACCTCCAAGAGTGGCCAGTCGGACTCTTCTCCTCCGCGGGGCCGCGGCTGTGGTGATAGTCTATCCGACTCCATCCTTGTCGCCGCAGCGACACCCGCACTCACGGCTGCCATGACTGAGCAGATGACACTGGGTGACGCCCTCAAGGGCCACACTGGCTGGGTGACTCAGATCGCCACCGCTCCCCAGTTCCCGGACGTGGTACTTACAGTCTGCCCGTCATCGTGTGGAAGCTGACCAGGGCTGAGAACAGCTCTGGCATCCCACAGAGTGCTCTTAGGGGTCATTCCCACTCTGTTAGTGATGTGGTGGTCATCTCCTCAGCTGGCCAGTTTGCCCTCTCAGGCTCCTGGGAGCCTCCTGGCCCCCTGGTCTCTGGGATCTCACAATGGGTACCACCACACGCAGATTTGTAAGGCATACCAAGGATGTGCTGAGTGTGGCTTTCTCCTCTGACAACTGCCACATTGTTTCTGGCACCTGAGATAGAACCATCAAGCTGGTGTGTATGCAAATATACTGTCCAGGATGAGAGCCATTCGGAGTGGGTGTCTTGTGTCTGCGTTTCACCCCATGGCAGCAATCCCATCATTCTCTCCTGCGGCTGGGACAAGCTGGTCCAGGTATGGGGCCTGGCTAACTTTAAGCTGAAGACCAGTCACATCGGCCACACAGGCTGCCCGAACACTGTGACCGTCTCTCCATGGATCTCTCCGTGCTTCTGGAGGGAAGGATGGCCGGGCCATGTTGTGGGACCTCAACGAAGACAAGCACCTTTATACACTAGATGGTGGGGACATCATCAATGCCCTGTGCTTCAGTCTAATGGATGCTGCCTCTGGGCTGCCACGGGCCCCAGCATCAAGATCTGGGACATGGAAGGCAAGGTCACTGTAGAGGAACTGAAGCAGGAAGTAATCAGTACCAGCAGCAAGGCGGAGTCACCCCAGTGTCCCTGTCTGGCCTGGTCTGCTGATGGCCAGACTCTGTTTGCTGGCTTCAACAGATAACCTGGTGTGAGTGCGACAGGTGACCATCAGCACCACTAGAAATATGTGGCAGAGCTTTAGAAATAAAACATTGGTTTGCTAGAGAGGGAGAGAGAGAGAGAGAGAGAGGCTGGCCAGTCCGATATGGGCAGGCAGGGGACCTCTGCCTCAGCCTGTAGGTTGCTATTAGCCCCAGCCACCTGTTGTCCTTGGTTCGGGTGTGGTCTGAGCCAGTGGTGCTCTGGAGCTGGCTCGCACACGCTTGGGAGAGCCGACTTTGTGTATCTCTTCTCAACTTGCTTTCCCGTGACATCATGCGGGTAGCTAGAAATGGACCCAAACGGCACCGTTTACACCGCAGACATCTGTAAATGCTTCTTACCTGGGAATTTCTTTCCCCCGGGATTTCTGACGTATCAGCCACACTTTGCCCCTGACCCGTTTTCCCCTGGGGAAAGGAGAGAACCAAATCACCACTTCCGGGAGGAGCATTTTCAACCTGGATCTAATTCAGATTTTATTTTTATCTCACATGCCAACACAGAGTTCAAGAGTTCATTTCCAAAAACAGGCACTTTTCATTCCCTACCTAGAGGCTGTGCTGCCGGCACCAGGGAGCCGAAGATGAGTGTGACGCAGCGGCAAGGAAAAAGGGCACCAATCGACAGCAAAGTCAATCGGCAAGGGCTTTGACGGAGGTCCCTTAGGATGCCGGAGGAACACGGGAGGAGGCTGGGGTGGATAGAGAGCCAGGAAGCGCTTTCCCAAGAAAGCAGTGCTTGTCCTGATTCCTGAGAGGGAATTCCAGGTGGAGAAAACATGCCAGCAAAAGCAAAGGGAGGCTTGAGGGCTTTCTGCTCTGTGCACTGTCATTTGTAAGTTTGGAGCAACACAGAGGAGCCACAGGGGGTGCTGGGCAGGGAGTCAGAGGCCCCTGATGGTGTTAAGAGCATGTGAACGTTCCTAACGGTGAAGGTCAGTCAGGGAGCAGGGTGCAGGCAGCAGGGTGTGGGGAAGCTGCAAGGCCCAGAATAAGGAAAGGCCGGGGAGACTGGTCTGTTTCCCTACCCGTTCTCGCCTGGCTTCTATGAAGCCCTTTCAGGGCTTCTCACTAAGGTTTCTGGGGCTGGGAGAAAAGTTGGGGCTTCCCCGATTACTGCAGACATGGGGCAGATCCAGTTCGTCCAGGACTTCCCCAGCCAAGGCCTGACTTCTCAGATCTACAGTAGCTGAGCCTTCCTGGAGCCCATGACCACCTGTTCCTATGGTGATGTCCACCGCCTTCTTTCTCTTTTACTTAGCGCAACGCTTTTCAGATTCACGAGAGTTGTTACCTAACAGTGATCATTTTGCCTTTATTATTGCTGAGGAGTGTTCTACCATACGGTTGTACCACGTTTTGTTTATACATTCACTGAATGAAGGACGTGTGGCATGTCTAATTTGGGGGAATTATCAATACAGCTACTCTGGACGTTGGTGCACAAGTCATTATGTCAATATACATTTTCAGTTCTCTAGAGTCAATACTCAGAGTGGGATGTCCGGGTCGAATGGTAAGTGTACGTTTAACTCTAAAAAAACTGTCCAACTGTTTTCCAGAGTCGCTATACCAGTTTGCACTCCCACCCGCAGGTACTCGAGAGTTTCAGTTGCTTCCCGTCCTCATCAGCCAGCCCTTGATATTGTCAGTGTATTTTTACTTTAGCTATTCTGAGAAGTGTGTAGGGATATCTCGTTGTGATTTCAGTTTGCATTTTCCTAATAGCTCATGATGCTGGGCATCTTTTATTGGCCGTCCTTATATATCCTCTTCGGTGATCTATCCAAATATTTTTCTCACTTTTTAACTGGATTGTTTGGCTTCTTATTGTTGAGTTTTTTTTTTTTTTCAACGTTTTTTAATTTATTTTTGGGACAGAGAGAGACAGAGCATGAACGGGGGAGGGGCAGAGAGAGAGGGAGACACAGAATCGGAAACAGGCTCCAGGCTCCGAGCCGCCAGCCCAGAGCCTGACGCGGGGCTCGAACTCACGGACCGCGAGATCGTGACCTGGCTGAAGTCGGACGCTTAACCGCCTGCGCCACCCAGGCGCCCCCTTATTGTTGAGTTTTGAGTATTCTTTAGATATTGTGGGAACAGGTCCATGGTTGGATTTGTGACTTGCAATCACAGTATTTGCAAGTATTTTCTCTCAGGCTGTAGCCTTTTCATTTTCAGAGCAAAAGTTTCTAATTTTGATAGGCTTCAATCTGTATGTTTTTCTTTTACGGAATATGCTTTTGGTGTCATGTCTGAGAACTCTTTGCATAATCCAGGTCATTATGATTTTCTCCTATGTTTTTTTTTTCCTAAAAGTTTTACAGTTTACACTTAGATCTATGATTTATTTTCAGTTAATTTTTGTATAAGGTTTGAGGTATAAGGCAGGGTTTATCGTTTTGCATATGGATGGCCAATTGTTTCAAAATCATTTGTTAAAAAGACTCTCTTTTCTTCGCTGAATGGCTTTTGCATGGCTGCCAAAGATTAAATGCACATTTTTATGCGTCTATTTTTGGAGTTTATTACGTTCCCCTGATCTATTTTCCTACCTCTTCACCAATACCATACCGTTTTGAGTCCTGTAACTTTATAGTAAGTTTTAATATCATGTAGTTAGATTCCTCTAACCTATTCTTTTCAAAGTTACTTTGGATGTTCTGAGTCCTTTGCATTTCTATATGAACTTGAAATCTTCTCATTAATATATGCAAAAAGGCCTACTGAGATTTTGGTTTGTATTGCACTAAAGCCATACATAGATTTAGGGAGAATTGACAACTTAATTACACTGAGACGTCCATTCTATGAATATGGTGTGTCTCCATTTATTTAGGTCTTCTGACTTTTTAATCATCATTTTATAGCTTTTAGCATGTTTTATAAGATTTGTGCATGCATTTGTAACATGTCCATGTTTTCTAAGATTTATGCCCTTGTAAGTATTTCATTCTTTTTAGCTGTTATAAATGGAATGGTTTTTGTAATTTTAGTTTCCGATTGCATATCACTAGTATATAGAGATACAATAAATTTTTGTATGTCAACATTGGATCCTGCAACTTTGCTAGCCACGCTGTGTTCTAGAAGGTTTTTAGTAGAGCTGTGGAATCTTCTATATAGATGATCATGTCATGTGTGAATAGGGATGGTTTTATTTCTTCTTTAAGATTGATGGCTTTTAATTTCTTTTTCTTGCACTATTGCACTGGCTAAGACTTCCAGTATTATGTGGAATTAAGAGTATTGATAATGGATATCCTAGCCCTCTTTCTGATCCTAGGATGAAAACATTTTAGGGAGAAATCTTTTACCATTAAGTATAATGTTAGCTGAAAGTTTTTTGAAAAAATTCCCCTCTTCCTAACTTGCTATGAGTGCTTATCATGAATGGATGTTATATTTTGTCAGATGCTTTTTTGCATGTCTTGATAAGATCACTTAGTTTTCCATCTTTAGATGATTAACATGGTAAATTGTATTATTGATTTTTGAATATTGAATCAGCCTTGCACTCTTGGGATGAATCTCTGTTAATTATGGTGAGTATTTCTTTTTTGTATATTGCTGTATTTCATTTGCTAATATTTTGTTGAGGATTTTTATTTCATTTATGGTCATGAAAAATATTGATCTGTAGTTTTCTTTTTTCTATACTGTATTTTTATGGCTTGGTAGCAGTAAAATGTTGGCCTTATAAAATGAGTTCAAAATTATTCCCCTCTGTTTTCTGAAAGAAAGTATGTAGAAATTGGTGTTGCTTCTTCTTTATATGTTTGGTAGAATTTTACAAAGGCTACAATCTGGAACTGGAGATTCTTTTGGGGGAAGATTTTAACTACAAATTTAATTTCTTTAATAGTTATAGAATTATTCAAGTTATCTACTCTACCTGGAATGACATTTACTAGTTTGTGGTTTATAAGGAATTGGTCTATTTAATCTAAGTTGTTGATAGCTGTGCACAGAGTTGCTTGTAGTATTTTTTATTATTACTGTCCTTGTAATGTCTGTGGCTTCTGCAATGATACTGCCTCTTTCATTCCTGATAGCAGTAATTTGTGTTTTCTTTCTTATTTTGTCAGTCTTTGTAGAGACTTATCAAGTTAATTGATTTTTTCTCTAAGAACCAGCTTTTAGTTCTAGTGATTTTCCTCTATTGTTTTTTCTTCAATTTCATTGAGCCTTCATCTTTATTACTTACTTTCTTCTTTTTTTATTTAAAAATTTTTTTTAATGTTTATTTGTTTTTCAGAGAGAGAGAGAGAGAGAGAGAGAGAGAAGCAGCGTGAGCAGGGAAGGGGCAGAGAGAAAGGGAGACACAGAATCTGAAGCAGGCTCCAGGCTCTGAGCTGTCAGCACAGAGCCCCATGCGGGACTCAAATCCATGAACTGTGAGGTCATGATCTGAGCCAAGGTCAGATGCCCAACTGACTGAGCCACCCAGGCACCCTACTTTCTTCTTCTTGATTTATGCTTATTTTGCTCTCCTTTTTCTAGTTTCTTAGGGTAGAAGCTTAGCTTATTTATTTGATACCTTTTTCCTTTTCTAGTATAGGCATTTTTAGTGCTATAAATTTCCCTCCAAGCACTGCTTTAGCTGTGTCCCACAGATTTTCAGATATTGCATTTTCTTTTTTGTGCAGTTTCATGGAAACTTTTTCCTTGATCCATGGATTATATTTAAGTTTTTAAAATTTTCAAGTGTTTGGAGACTTTCCTGTTGTTCACTTGGAAAAAATGTGTATTCTACTGTTTTGGGTTAAAAATTAGGTTCAGTTGGTTGATGATATCAATCAATTCTTGTATATTCTTGCTGATTTTTTTCTACTCACTAATACTATTACTGAGAGAAGGGTGTTGAAGTTTGCAACTATAATTATGTGTTTGTCTGCTTTTTCTTTCATTTTGGTCCATGTTTGTTTCATGTATTTTCTTTTTTTAATGTTTATTTATTTTTGAGAGAGAGGCAGAGAGAGACAGAGCGTGAGAGGTGGAGGGACAGAGAGAGAAGGAGTCACAGAATCTGAAGCAGGCTCCAGGCTCCAAGCTCTCAGCACAGAACCTGACACGGGGCTTAGACTCACAGATTGTGAGATCATGACCTGAGCTGAAGTCGGGCGCTTAACCGAATGAGCCACCCAGGCGCCCCTGTTTCATGTATTTTCAAAGCCTGTTCCTTAGGTGTACACACATTTAGGATTATTATGCCTTTGGGGTTAATCGACACTTTTAGTAATATGTAATATCTCTCTTTACCTTTGAGAACTTTCTTTGCTCTGAAACCTACTTTGATATTAATATAACCTTTGTGGTTAAGCAAACTCTACAATGACTCCCAGTGAAGTTCACTTTCTGGTGGTCATGCCTTTATGTAATTCCCTCCTCTTGAGTATGGGTTGACCCTAGTTACTTGCTCCCAACCAATAGAACATAGCAAAGGTGATGGGATGTCATATTCATGATTAGATTACAGAAGATTAGTCTTGCTAGCAGAGTGCCTCCCTCCCTTTCTAGCATTGATGAAGCAAGTTGCTATGTTGGAAAGGTTTTATTACAAACAACTGAGATGTTCTTGAGCCAATAGTCTAAAAGGAAGTGAAGCCATCGGTCCAGCTACCATCAAAGATTTGTATCCTGACAACAACTATATCTCTCAGGACTCTCCAGAGAAATAGAACCAATAGGATATAAACAGATTTAAGAGGAAATTTATTATAGGAATTGGCTCATGCAATTTGAATATGATTTGTCTGGGTATGGATTTTTTTAGACTGATCCTGTTTGGGATGCATTTCGTTTCTTGAAACTTTAGGTTTTGTCTTTTGCCAAAATTGAGAGGTTTCCAGCCATTATTTCTCCAAGTACTTTTTCTTTTTTCTTTTTAAAAATTTTTTAAATGTTTATTTATTTTTGAGAGAGAGAGAGAGGCAGAATGTGAGAAGGGGAGAAGCAGAGAGAGGGGGAGACACAGAATCTGAAGCAGGCTCCAGGCTCTAAGCTGTCAGCACAGAGCCTGACGAGGGGCTCGAACACACGAACTGTGACATCACGACCTGAACCGAAGCCAGACACTTAACTGACTGAGCCACTCAGGCACCCCTCAAAACTTCCCTCTTTCCTATCCCTTTCTAGAAGTGTGATAACACAAACAGTAGACATTTTGTTGCTCTCCTACAGATCAATGAGGCTGTGTTGTTGTTTATCAATCTTTTTTCTTTCTGTTGTTCACATTGGAATATTTCTATTGACCTATCTTCAAGTTCATGGACTCCTTTATCGTCTCCAATCTGCTAATAAGTCCACTCAGTTGGTTTTTAAATTTCAGTTATGGTACTTTTCAGTTCCAAAATTTCCACTTAGTTTTTCTTTTTATCTTGTATTTCTTTGCTGATTCTTTCTCTTTAAGATTTATTTTGAGAGCATTTGTATTGCCCTTTCAAGAATTTTTTTTTTTACTGCTTTAGGATCTTTGTCAGGTAATTACAATATCTCCATCATTTCCTTGTTGGTGTCTATTACCTGTTTTTTTCCACTTGAGTTGAGAATTCTGTGATTCTTCATAGGAAGTAATTTTGGATTGTATTCTTGACATTATGATTATTAGGTTATGAGATTTTGGGTCTTGCTTGAATCACATGAGTATTGCTGATATTTTTGTTTCAATGGACAATTGATGATTATATTTAGACCACAAGTTTCTACTTGCCTTCTGTAGGCTGAGGCTACAATGTCAGTTTCGCTTTCAGTCTTTGTAATACTATCCAGATCTGTCTCATGAGTAACCACCAAGTAGTCATTCCAGGACCTGGGTGGAAATATATTTGTTAGTATAGTTCTTAATGTCTTTGATATGCTTATTAGGATTAGATCTACACAAGTGCACACATATGCAGGTTGGGGGGTGAGCCCAGAAATTCACTGGGTCACTGTCCTAAGCTCTGCCATCTCTGTGATCTCCCCGGTACCTCTCCGCTCCCTAGGACTCACTTTTTTTTTTCCATCTCCCATATAATTGCAGTTTGTCTGTGGCCAAGTGGTAGGAGGACAGAAAGAAAGAAAGAAAAAAAAAGCAGTGAGATTTGGCCTCACCTCCATGGAAGCACTGGCTTCACTGAATGGTGAGGAAAGTTCTCCTCCCTTGGAATTTTGGCTCCTGAAGGCTACCATCACAGAATTGCCTGGGAGGGAGCAAGAGAATGAAGCAAAAGGAGAGGGAAAGCTGGATAATTTCCCCCAGTCTCTCTGAGCTTTAGAACTTCCCTTTAGCACTTCTGAAACCAGCACTAGAGGGTTTCTCCTAGAGTTTTCCTTGTCTACCACGGTGCTCAGTGTAGGTTTTCCAATGAACTTGGGCTAGAAGGACACAGAAGGGAAAAAATTAGTAAGGTGACTGTTAGTTTGAAGATACTTTATTTTTGGCGTTCCACCTCGGCTGTTGACTGCTATTTACTTTTTAGAGTCTTCTAGTAGTTGGCCATGTATTCTGTCCAGGTTTTATACTTGCATTCAATGGAAGCGAAAGTATGGTGTGTGCTCACTTCATCTTACCTGGAACTGGCTGCCTCACTGTTGTTTGAATGCACATTTCTATGGGTATTTGTGAGATTGAGTGCCTTTTCACGTTATCAATTCCCATCACGTATTTTCTTCTGTGAATAATATTCATATCTTATGACTATTTTAATTCCTAGGTTTTTCCCCCTTATTAATCGTAGGAGATTTTTATCCTGAATCGGAAGGCTTTGATTATTTTCTATGTGACAAATACGTTTTACCCTTGAGTTCCTCCTGCATTTGGTTTTAAATTGTTCATAGCTAATGTTCTTAATGTAATCAAGAATATAAATTTGATAAATTAGTCAAATTTATTAACCTTTTCCTTTGACTTCTGTTTTTGGTAACTTTTTTTTTTTTTTAGGATGGGCTTTTTAACTCCAAGGTCGCTATTATATTCACCTATTATTTCTAATACTCATATGTTTGCTTTCTTATATTTACACATGTTATTCACTAGAATTATTTTTTGTGAATGATATATGTTAGGGATGTAGCTTAGTATTTTTTCCTAAATATGTTGCCATTTTTTCCAACACCATTTATTATACTTTATTTTATCTGCTGATTTTATCAACTACTAAGTTTCCATATACACAATGCTTTGTTTAAAAAACTTTTTAATGTTTATTTTTGAGACAGAGAAAGACAGAGCACGAGTGGGGGAGGGGCAGAGAGAGGGAAACACAGAATTTAAAGCGGGATCCAGGCTCTCAGCTGTTAGCACAGAGCCTGATGTGGGGCTCGAACTCACAAACTGGGAGATCGTGACCTAAGTCAAAATCGACACTTAACTGACTGAGCCACACAGGCACTCCAACAATGCTTTGTTTTAGAATTATATTCAGTTCCACTGACCTATTCATTTGTTCTTTCGAAATATTATATTATTTTAATGGATGTGGTTTTATAATATGCTTTAGTAAGTAATAGGCCAGTGACTTTCCTAACCATTTTTCTTTCTCAAAATTGCCTTTAATATTCCTGGCATTTATATTCTTTCATATAGATTATAGAATCAACCAATTTGGGGGATATTGAAGTGCATTAAATTTATAGGTTAATTTGGGGAGAATTTTTATAAATACTGTATTTGAGTCATCTTATTTATGAACATGGTGTATACCTTCATTTATTCAAGTCTCCTTTTATGTTCTCCTGGAAAGCTTTATAGCTTTTTCTCCATGGAGATGTGTGGGCATTTTATGAAATATATTCCCAGATATTGTATAATTTTATAGACATTTTAAAGGGTATTGTTTCCAATATTTTTAGTTTTTTTAAGTTAAATTATTTTGAGAGAGAGAGAGAGAGAGGATGAGTGGGAGAGGGGCAGAGAGAGAGGGAGGGAGAGAATCTTAAGCAGGCTCTGTGCTGTTAGCACAGAGCCCAATGTGGGACTCGATCTTATGAACTGTGAGATCATGACATGAGCTGAAACCAAGAGTTCAACGCTTAACTGACTGAGTCACCCAGGTGCCCCTCTATTTTTATTTTATCCTTGATTATTGTAGATATATGAGAATACTATTGATTTTTTTATACTTATCTTGTATCCAGGATTTTACTAAATGTATTTATTAGTTCCAGCAGTTTTTTAATTAAAACTTTATATATTTATGGGGTATATGATCATATTTTCCATAAATAATGACTTTTTATTTCTTTTATTCCATATCTCTCTCTTTTCCTCCTTAGTGCATGTGTGTGTGTGTGTTTTGTGTTAA